>NC_062216.1:127713044-128963044 GCF_902686445.1 Sciurus carolinensis | reverse complement strand
GCAAGGCAGAGAGAGATCACTCATAGGGATTCACAAGCTCAGTAGAACCAGCTGAGCCAACCTCAGTAATGGTCCTTGAGTTGCCAAATTCCCCTGTCAACTAAAAGGAGCAGACGTTGGGCACTCAGAGTCGCCAACTTGCTGCCATGGTGGAAACAGAACAAGGGTGACCATCATGGAAGAGGAAATAAATCTATGATACTCCAAAACGCCTCTGCAAGTCATGTGACCTGAAGGTGGCACAGGGCATAGACACAACAGTCAGACAAGCCTCACCAGTGGTGCCACAAACAGGGTAGATGCTCTGGAGAACAGTTTTTGTGTGTCTGCTTTTGAACCTTTTGTTCAGTGACATCATTGGTCCATGCAAGTCCCTTCCCTTATTTTACTCATAAGTTAACTGATTAAATGAATTTACATTTTTTATTCCCATCATCACCCTTGTTTTCCTTTCACCACAGGCAATCATTTTAATGTGTTTCCTGTGAGTTTTTTTATTTGCACATGTTTTGCAAAACATGTAATGTGTATGCATGGATTTTAACTTAGGTAAATGGTTACATTAATCATCTGATTCTGTTTTCTAATTTTTCTGCTAAGCATTAATGTGGTTATACTTTGCCGGGTTCTACATTGCCAAATGTATATCTAATCCATTATTCTTAACTACTGCATAATACTCAATTGTGTGCACCTACAGCATTACAGCATTCTACCCTTCTGGTTCCCAATGATGGAACACATTCACAGATGAAATTAACATCTTCTTTTCCATGCTGGGGTTTGAACCTGGAGATTTGCACATGCTAGGCAAGTGCTCTACTACTGAGCCACATCCTCAGTTCCCAATTAACACTCATATACACCTTTATGGAAATATCCCTGGGATAGCATCTATACCGTTGGAACATTGCATTTATGCATACTTAATATGATTAAAATTTTCAAGATGCTTACCAGAATGGTGGCACTAGTTTATACTTCCAATTAGCACTATTCAGAGATTCATGTTTCACATCCATAGAATAGGAACCATTTACAACAGGTAAATTACAATATGGAGTCCTTCTCTTTTAAACTTTCTGTGTTTGCTCACAGGCTGACTGCCTGAGCTCAAAGCATCTGAGGAAATTCTGGGAGTTGGTACCAAATATGCTATGGAGAAAGTTGCCTAAACAAGAATGAAAGCACCATTAGGGGAGGGAATTTCAATTCACTTTGGTTGATTCTGTTGTTTCTAGAAGAGTAACTGATTCATAGTAGGCCCTCTCTAAAATTTGCTGAATTAGTGACTAAAAGAATAGAAGGTTGGGGCTTAGGAAAGAGCTCCTTGAGACATGATGTTTGAATCAAGCTCTGGAAGATTAGCAAGAGTTAGCCAGGACATGGTGGTGCTGGCGATGATGATGGTGATGATGGGGTGGTGGTGGTGGTGGTGATGTTAATGGTGGTAGAGATGGTGGTGTTGGAGATGGTGGTGGTGGTGATGTTAATGGTGGTAGAGATGGTGGTGGTGGTGGTGGTGGTGGTGGTGATGGATAGGAGGGATCCTAGAAGCTCTCCCAGGTGAGAATTCAGGGATGCATCATAATGACAGCAATGATTCCCAAATGATACCTCAAGTGCTTGAGCTCTGGAATGCCAACTCCTCTTTTCAACAGTGCTGTTGGGACAAAGTTCATACCTGTGAAGCAGGGTCATGGATAGTAAGAAACCCTGCAGCTACAAGGCAGAAGACAGTATTTCTATACGATGAATTGGTAAATAATGTTTTTGCAACATAGTGAAAAGAGAATAAGTTTGGAATCACAAAGGTCTGAATTTGAATCCTACTGCTTTATCTCTTTTTTGGGGGAGGGGGAGTACTGGAGATTGAACTCAGGGGTACTCAACCACTGAGCCACATCCCCAGCCCTATTTTGTATTTTATTTAGATACAGGGTCTCACTGAGTTGCTTAGTGCCTCTCTTTTGCTGAGGCTGGCTTTGAACTTGCAATACTCTTGCCTCAGCCAGGCTGCTCTCTTAACCACTAAGCAAATACGTGCAAGTTAGCTAGCCTCTTTTGGTTTCCTCATGATTGAAACATAGGGATGATGATACCAACTTAATAGAGGCTAAGAAAAAAATTAAATAAGATACATTATAGGTAAGGTATATGATATACTAATATAATAATAAAATATCATAATGATAATAGCTAGCAATTCCTGAACACTTATGTGCTAAGCACTTTACTTGAATTTTCTCTTTAATCCCTTATGTCTGCCTCGTAGAGTTGATGTGAGCACATAAGCACTTTGAATGGTGCCCAACACAAAAAGTGCTCAATAAGTGGTAACTATAGTCACATAAGATCCCCATTTTGGTGGACTGGGGATATAGCTCAGTAGGTAGAGTGCTTGCCTCACAAGCATAAGGCCCTGGGTTCAATCCTCAGCACTACACACACACACACAAAAGAACCTCGTTTTGTAAATAAGGAAACAGGACTTAGGTTAAATAACTTCCCCAAATTTGCGCACCGAGCAAGTGGCAGAACCAAGACCAAACACAGTCTCAGCCTTCATGCTCTATGCCCAGGGTAATGCTCTCACCAGCAGCCCTCTAAATACCTGCCAGCCTCCCTTCCCCTTCATCTCTCTTCCTACCCCTCCTGCCTTTCTCTCTTCTCTGGAGGAGTAGTTAACAATGGGGAGCTCCGTAAAGGCCTTCATGCATGGACAGAACAGTTAGTGGCAGAGGATATCTAAGTGTCCCTCCGAGTAACATGTGTTAAACACACAGAACTTATAAACGGTCCTATCAAATATGACAGGCCATAATTATTGTAATATCCTAAACTGACACAACAGAATACATCCAGCTCACTGCTGGGCATTCTGAACCTTAACGACAAATACTGGTGGATTTCCTAAGCCTTGTTTAAAAGTAAAGATAATTTAAATAAAAAGATATTGAGTCATTTCCTTGCACAAATGGGAAAATTCCACTATGGTGCCTGACAATTACCATGTATTTGATCCAAAATTGGGCAGAACCTAGGTTGTTGAATATGGGTAGTTACTGGAATTGTCTTTAAATAAACCCAAAGAATGAAGAAGCTCAAGTGCTCTGCAGAGAGGATAAATCATTTGAAATAGACATATGGGAACCTGATACATTTTCTCTTCTCTCTCTCTCTCTCTCTCTAATTTATTTTCCAAGGAAGATTTCACACAGAGGGAGTAATCTGTTTCCTGAGAGAGTCCAGGAATTCTCTTGAGTACTCTTAAGGATCTGCTGGAAGGTGCAGTGATTAAGTAACAGCCCAGATGAAGGAAGAGCCAAGTTTCCTAACCATTTTTCCCAGGCTCCCGTCCCCTTCTCTCCTCCCCCTGCTCTTCTGAGTTTTTAACCCTGGGATCTCCTTGTAACATGTGGGTTTTCAGGGAGCACCAGAAGAACCAGAGATGGGAGAATTTATTATACAAGATAGTCTAAGTATCTTGGGCTTTCGCCAGGCACAGGAAAGACCTCTGACAGTATGGAAACATACAGACCCAGGGAAGAAAAAACCCTTCAGACAGTGTGGAATGAACCCTGACCAAAATGTGGGTCTTTGCCCATGTTCTCAGAGAAGAGCCATGGGTTCCAATCTGTACTAAGGACTGATGCTGAGGGAAATGGCCAAGGTGTCTGTCTGTACCCCACACCCCCACACCCGTCCCAACACACATGGAATGGGAGAAAAGACAAGAGAGGGAGGGAAAAATGGAGGTGATTTAAATTGGGTATAGTTCATATTAATGAGACTGTATGACTCGAGGGAATTGTTTGATGAATTATAAAAATAAATCTGAAAGGAAAAACAATCTATTTTCCAGGATGGACATAAAAAATTGAAGTTGTTTTGTTTTGTTTTTAATAAATAAAGGTATATTTCCAGCCGGAACATCTTATAAAATGAATCCTTTCCATCTCTGCTGAGGGCACCTCCTTTCTCCTTAGCTTCATAAACAATGAAAGGTATGCACGAGAATGCATGTGCATGCGTGTGCTGAATTACTATCTAGATAAATGTGTACTATGTGTCATATTGATTTTCTGGTAACTCAACACTCATTCTTGGCAAAGCATCCTGGGAAATTCCAGACTTACGAATGCCTTTCTGGAAGGTCATGATCAAGATATGTAGAAATTCGGCTGTATTTCAAACAAATCCTGGACTCATTCCTAAAGCCAGAAACAACATCTGCATTGCTTTTTCTCAACATTTTACAAGTACCTTTCATTCACTTGCTAGTGTTTTAAGAATTTTACCTACTTCTCAAAATAGAATTCTCCAGATAGTAAAGCGCATGCATTCAGATCAATGGTGGAAATGAATCTAAAGCCTGAAATTCATGACTCATAGTTCAGTGAGGAGTCCATTACAAGCTATCGCTTCCTTGTCTCTAACAATCAGAAAATAACAGAGCTCCACTTAACTTGAAAACCTGTTTTTTTTTTTTAACAAAAATAGAAGGATGCTATCTTACTTGATTTTTTTTTTCTGCCCAGCACCAAATCATTTATTCTCTTTAGTGAAGGAAAAGAGAGAATCAAATTCAGTTGACATTAAATAAGGGCACATAATCCAAAGTGGGGTCAGTTAACTGCGATGGGTTAAGTGCTGCCTTCACCTGCCTACGCTCCTTCCCCCATTTCCCAAATGCTGTGCATTTTTATTTCTGTTCATTTAAGCTACAACTCATCTACATTAAGAATACCAGTACTATTACTAAAAAACAATAGTAGAAAACATGAGCACATGCCCATGTAGGCTCTTTGCCTGTAGAAGTGGGTATCATTGTTCCCATTACACAGATGAGGGAAGAGGCGTGGAGAGCACTAACTACCCAGTGTCACAACAGTGTAAGGAAAGGTGGAAGAACAGGGTCCAGAGTTCACGTCTTTATGGTAGGCTCAGAACTGACAGTTAGCGAACCCTCCCCTCCAGGAAAGCTGTTCGCTGAAGTCTGACCCATTTCATACTCATCAGTACTCTAGTAAGGACTTTATTAGAATGCAAACTCCCTGAGAGGAGGGACCTGCATTTTGTTTGCTAACCCTGTCCTGGTGCTCAGCAGGTAGGACATGCTGCACCATCAGGGCCAGCCTCCTGGGTCTGTGAGCCGTGCAGTGGTGCAGGGCCCCCACTCAGAAGGCTCCCCACTTGGATTTAGTGTTCTACAGTCACTGACTTGAGAGTCTTAGTAAATTTTATCTTCAAATTAGTATTTTATTGATGAAGTCTGATAAGGCAGTGCCATGGAGGTGGTGTTCTTAGAGCTTCCTGCTGTGTGGTCCTGCCTCCTCCCTTCCCTGGGCTCTGTTCACACCCCACCTGTGGTGGCCTTGGTGACTAACAGTTCATATGGGGAGCAGGCAGAACTCTGGCCCCAGTCTGGGTGTGGTGTGGGGGTGGGCAGAGTCAAAGTTGGGCATCTGTGCTGGGTGGCATCCTGCTGCCATGCCACCCTATGCTGGCAGCTCCCCAGGTCATTCAGTGAGTAACTCAGCAGGTGAAAGTCCCTTTCCCACACTTGATCCAGGTGCCAAGTACATGCTGAGGGGCGGGGTTTGCTTGCAGTGTTTTGGACGACTTTCTTTTCCCAGCCAGCGCATGACACTTCTGGCATGCTAAAAGTTTCATATTTAGCATGAAATCAGCACTTTTTCCTTGCTTTTAGAGTGGGGGCCACGCCTTTTCATTTTGCCAAGGGCTCCCAGAATCTATGTAGCTGCTTCTGTCAATAAGAAAGCATTAAATCAATAATTTGTACTCTTGGAGGTCAATACTTTCAGGTCTCAAAAGAATAAAGCACTCAAGATCCAGAACAGTTGAATTTTGAACCAAAAAGTTTGCCTTCAACTGATAATTCCAAGAGAAAATAGATAGGAAAATATTATACATCCAAGAACTTCTTGACAATCAGCACTAGAATGGGCAAGCTAGAGACAGTTTGGAAAAATCTCCCACATGACTTCAACAAAGTTGGCCTGTAGACATTTAGTGTTTAGCCAGTAAATGTCTGGCTTAAAAGAATCAGTCTGATTGCTTTTTGGTCTAGGTGTTCCAGTTTCTAGTTTGGGCCCACTTCCTAGAACTCCCCTGTGGTCCACATTTGACTACTTCTCAAGTTTGTCCACACTTAAGTGTGTGAAGCGGACCCCTGAAACATCTGTGTGTTTTATTCCTGTTCTGAGCATCACATGTAGGAAGATCTGACATGCTGTTTTTAGGACAATGATTTTATGAATACGGTAATGGTTCATAAATACTGCAGTGTCTCTGGGAGAAGGAATTACTATGGGGTGTGATGTTTGTACATTTCTTTCTCCAACTGTACTATGGGTATTTCTTTTTTCTTTTAGGACACACGTATTAGTCGTGGTTGTTGAATTGTTGAAACAAGTCTCAACTCTCAGTAGTTTAACACGATAAAGGTTGTTTTTTTCTTTGATACTCCTATCACAATCCAACAGGAGTCTGTTGGAGTGATTTATTCCACACAGTCATTCGGGGCTCCAGTCTGTTCCAACCTATGATTTCCTCATCCCTGACAGTCTTAGAGTTTTCCAATAGTTCATCAGCATTTGGCTGGCAGACAAGGGAAAAGGAGCCCACAGAGGATTATAGGGGCTTTTAAGTGTCAGGGCAAATACCATTCCCACTCACATTCTACAAGTAGGCTCCATCAATGTGACCTCACATAACTTCAGGGTAGGTCTCCAATCCTCCACTAGAAGCTTTGACTTCTAGTGAAGTCCTTCCTGAAAATCAGTTAGGCATGGGATTTATGCAGGGAATGTCAACTAATGGTCTGCTTTTCAGCTTACTGCCTGCATTTGAACTTTACTCTAAACTTGAGTCTTCTGTAATGTTTCTAGCTGTGTGAGCCTGGGAAACTTAAAATTCTTTTAGTTTGTTTCCAACTAGCTGTTTACCTAGAAAGAATAGGAAACAGGATTTGGTGCTACACTGATATTGTCTCCATTACATTAAAGAACATATGGTGTTTTCTTAATGTATATGACGCTGCTATATAAGAAGTATTCCATAAATATTTGCTAAATGAATAAAATAAATGAGGTAGATTAATTAGGATGGACTGGAACCTGTAATTAAAGGAAAGTTATAACCTGGGTGGATTTGAAATGAAGAGTATTGTTTGGAGAATATGAGAATTCAAGGAGTTGACTGGAATTGTTGATTTGTGTCCTTTGATTCAATGATTAAGTGGGTAATATGTGTGCAAAATCAATCTTTCTACCTCATTTGTTTTTTCTCTCTTAGTGAATTGCTTCTTTTTCTATTAGATTTCTTCCTGCTTATATTTACCCATTATCCAAAGAATGTGCCAAAGGTTTTCCAAATTCTGATCCTGCTTTTTCTACGGTGTCATCAATTGCTTTAAAAACACTTCTACCCTGCAAGTCATTAATGGCTCAGCAGAGCACAATAAACTTAAGATGGGCTTTAGGACAAAACACATGCCATACAGATGTACCCTTCAATGACACATCCTCCATAGAATAAACAGTCTAGACAGTGACAAGACAAACACAGTGCTCATTATTATTGTACTAGATGTTCATCTCTGTCCATAATTTCAAAGGTGCCAGAATTTTCCTTTTGTATTTCCTCATTTCTTTTAAATCAGTTGCATTTTTCTTGTAAGCCATTAAGCCCAATTCTGTGACTATGTCAATGAATATATTAATATAGATTGGAAATCATAATCTACAGTTTACGTATATATCCTTTATATATTTTTATGCATATTTCCATGTATTTTTTTTTCTTTTCAAACACTAATCATTCACCTACTACCTTTCTCAAAAGAATAGACCTCTAAAAACATAATAATTATTTCAAAGTTACCATACATAGTATATTTCTTGCTCAATTTAAATTTTTATAGGTGTTCCATATCTGGGATGATGAGCCAAAATGGGTTAAGTCCCCAGGTCACCTGGTTAGTGAAAAGTTAGCTGGAGAATTCTTGCAACTCAGAACCAGGGGAAGGGTCTCTAATCTCTATTTGACCTAGATTCTCCTGAGTTTCATGTTGTCAAACCTAAGTGCAGAGGCTCCGGGCTTCCCTACCAGGCCTGTGGGAAAGATGTCTTTGCCTGATTCAGTATTTCAGTGGCCTGGCCTCCCAAAAGCACTACATGGCCACCCTGCCAGAGGTCTTGCCTACAGGGAGGTGTTCAGGGAGCCAAGGTTGGGAGCTACTGGTGGTAAAGAAATAGTCAAAGACCAGCAATAAGGTGTGGTGCCCTTGCTTCGGTTTTTGCTAAGGCGCCATCAGTTTTACCCAGGTTGCTTTTGCAACATCAGTGCTAATATCAACACAGTGATTATCTGCAGGAAGACCTCAGCTAAAGTATCTTGCTAAAGGGGCACTTTAGGGAGACAAATCCAATAGCACCTAAGAATCTAAATTCATACCATGGTAAGGAGTTTGAATAAAAGCTATCCCATGCTAAAGCAGGAAAACCCAGTGCTTATAGAATAAGCTCAAGTCCAACATACAAGCCTAAAGAACCTTCAATCTAATGCCCAAAATTGGATTTCTCCTATTCAATACTACCAATTGCTTTTCTACTTGCTTTTATGCTCTATTTTATTCATCAGCATGAGAATTATGTTTATGTAATTATATCATTGTTACCTAATCTAATTGTAATTGTTGGCTCCAAACAGGAACCAACTTCAGAATTTCAGACCTTACTTTACCCACAAAATGCATGTGGCCAATTCATAAAGAATTACACTTGGGTTTCTCAGTGACGTTGTATTTCAATCTTTACCAAATATTGTGTAAAACTCTAAGATTTTAACACTAGATTTCACACCCCAGATCACTTGGTAATCGTACTAACAACAAGGATAGCCTATCTAAGTAGCAAAGTGACAATGCTCCAGCCAGCTTGATCATCATCTCGGCTCAGTTTAATAGAGATGGAGTAGCTTATTATTAATCCTTTTTTCAGAAGAGATCACTGAGAAATTACGTGCTTGGCCCAAGGTCACATATGTATTAAGTGGCAAAAATGGAGTCATAACTCAGGTCATTGTCTCAAAGCCTTTAATCCTTTCTGTTCTCTGCTTATGTGCATCTTGACTCTATTAAATCATATTGTTTTATTTTCCCTTTTGCTCAAGGACAACATCTCAGATGAACATCTGGATACAATATTCTTTCCATAAACTCTTCAGAGTTCATTCATTTAAATAATGGTTTCTGTCAACAATTAACCCCTTAAAGAGTCTCTCAGGAAAGAAAAGGTTTAAGAAGGAGTGGGTTTTTTGTTGTTGTTTGGGTATTTTTGATTTGTTTTGTTTTTAAAAACCAAGGAATAGGGAATGAGGGTTTCTTTGTGTCAAAATGAATCACTCACTGTTAAGACAAACCTTTGAAATAAACTTATCTGTCTTCAAGAACTAGCCATTTTCAGACTCCAGAAAGATGAAGTCAGCTACTGAAGTTGTATGTTTATGTCATTAGCCTGATCAGGTATTCACAGAATGGGGAAGATCCAGGAATCCTAGATTACAACTTCTTTGCAGGGCTGAAAACTTCAGCATAGAAGAGAGGCCAAAGAAATAATGGTCCTCAGGCAGGGGTTGGGGGGTTAGTGGGAAGACAGCCAGGCAATGTACAAATTCAAAGTTAGTTCTAAAAACAGTCTTTGTTCATGGTGAGTGACACAACAGGAAAATGGCTCAAGCCAAGATCTTTGTTTTAAGCTGTTTATATTCCATTAGAATTGATATGACATAGTAGGTTTTAAAGTCAGGATTACAACCTAGGAGTTCCAGAGTCCCTGGGTGCCTAATGGCCCAAGGCATAATTGATAAGGGTCTTAAGTGAGGTGCCAATTGAGTGCTACAGGAAAAGGAAGGAAGAGAGGGAGGCAGATACCATTTTACCTAGTAGGAGTAAGAAAAACTTAAGGAAATTATAAAGGTTTTGCATTTACTGAGGGGTACATTTAAACTGGGCTTGAAGATTAGAGAAAATTTCAATATATGAAGTGCAGAATTTGAATGACAAAAGAAACAAAACCCTATAACACCCAAAATGGTCAAGGTAAAATGGAAATATTTTGGCTTATTTGTCTGAAAAACTGGGAAGGTAGATCTGGTTTTGAACTCAGCTTGATCAGGGCTAATGGCATCCTTGGGTCTTAGTTTCTTTCTCTCTTACATCTGCTGTCCACCATGTTGGATCCTCCTTTAGATCAGTCTTCCCTTAGCAGCAAGATGGCTGCCATTGTCCAATGGCTGGGTAGGCTCTCTAGGACAGCATACCCAACCATTGCACCAGATTTCCTCCTGTGCAAAATGAGCTTAGACTATATCCTGAGGGGAGAAGCTTTTGTGTGGAAATAATAAAGCAATTACTTATTTATTTGTTTGTTTGTTTTTTGTCTTTGTGGTGTGGGTGATTAACCGTAGAGCTCTGCACATTCTAGGCAAGTGCTCTATGACTGAGCTATTCCTTTAGCCCTGCCTGTATGTTTCTGTATTTCAATATTAGATTCACCTTCATACTTGCCCCAGCCTCAAGCTACTCTGGCTTCTATGTGTTTATGAGTTGATAGGAATTGAACATTTTTGACCACATATCAATCTATAAATGGTTCATCAACCCAAAATTGTTTTAGAAACTCCTCCCCAAAAGGGAACATATTCAGAGCTATTCAATGGGAAACCAAGAACCTGTCAAAAAACTCTGAGGGGAGTTCTGTTAACAAGGCAAACCAAACAATCCATACTTGTGACAAATTTGCAGACAAAACAATAGAGCCAATTGCTTGATAATTTAGATTTGATGAGTTGAAACTGGGCCTTGAAATTTTAGATTTAATAACTTTAAAAAAATCTGCAAAGATTCTAAAAGTGGTTTCTATAATGAAAGGTTATTAAATAAGTAAACAATAAAGGGGCTCAGGATATGTCACCTCAAAATATGCCATTTGGCATAAGGATTATTTTAAGATGAAAGCAATAATGTAAACAGCAGATCAAGAAAAATCCTCTACCTTCCCCCATTTGCCTTTGTGAAGTAATCTCCTTTTCCCTCCCACCAGGAAGAGCAAAATAGTTTCTAACTAGCAGAGAAAACACTTGACTTATAATTACAAGTCCAGAGACAATAAATCTGCATGATAAACCTTATCTTCCATTAGTCTCCCCATACATTTTCTGTCCACAAATTTACCACCTATAGAAATGTAAACATCTTTTCTTCTGTCTTGTCATGTCTCCATAATTTATTACTCTTTGTTAAAATGGTATCCAAGTCTCCAGGTTTGACTGCCTCTTTGGGGTTTTCACCTCATTTCTGTGAGTAGTTCCCCCTCCCCCTGTGCCTACAAAATAAACCTTCTTCCCTGTTAATCTCTTTTGTAGAGCCCCAGCCACTGACCTAAGAATAAAGGAAAAAGTCACACCCCACCCCCAGAGGAGCATTTCATATTGAAAAAGTTTTTCTTACATCTTTGCTTAATGCATACTCAATAAATGTTGGTGACTTATTTCATGCTCAAGAAATATAAATCATTAAAAGGTATGGACATTAACTTGGATTCACTTTTGACTAAGTCTACTTTTGCTAATGATGTTCTCTAAGTTATCTTTGGCAACCTATGAAGTAAATTATTATTTTCTAATATCATTCATATTTAACTTTTATTGGGGGATTTTCATGTGAGATAGGCACTAATACTGTTGCTTTTTTACAGTTGAGGAAATCAAGACTCAAAAATGTGAAGTCACTTCCCCGGGTTTACATAACCTGCAGTAGTATAACCATTATGTTAATACTACCTCTGGGGCAATGCAGTTGAAAATGGGGTGTAGAAGAAAAGATAAGAAAGGGGATTAAGGAAAAATACCCATAGAAATGGTCTCTTGTTGAACAAGACCTTACATTTACCAAGTACTTAAATATTGACTGAGCGGATGATTGACATAAAATAAAATTGTATGAACAGCCAAAGAGGCCAGTCCTTCCCCTGGCCATATCTCTGTAGTCCTTTTTTTTCTATATTTTCCAAAGGGAACAACCTTTCATCCCACCCCAAATTTTGCAATTATTGATTTCTCATCCATTTAACTTTAAGGTATCTTTTATTGGGTAATCTCACAAAATTGTATGTCACGTTATGTTTTACATTTTTTTCTTCCTCTTGCCCTGTATAATCTGGAGATGAACCAGCTGGCTAAGTAGATCAAATTCCTTTTCTGTCCCACAGTTAATGCAGCTCTATGGCTGTGTTCTGTAAGCAAGGCCAGGCGAAGTATTTGTGCAGTGAAACCTCTTGGAACAAAATGTGATCACTTTGCAACCATTCTGCCCCAAAGCACATTTATAAGCAAGTAGGTTCCACTTTGTTCCTTTCAAATTCTCGTTTCCATCAGTCAGGCACAGAGCTCTGGAAGATTAGATTATTCTAAACTGTTTGAATGTCATTTGCTGACATGGTGTGCTAATTTTACTGGACCAAATGGTTCGGGTTCATTCAGATTAAGGATTTCCATTAGCAGTTAAGTAAAATCTTTTCTGTCCTTGACCCTGGAATTAAAACAAATGAGGCAGTGATCCTGGCTGCAATCTGAGGAACCTAAATAAATGTTGATAGAGAGCCCCAAAGTTACTTCCAGTTCTCTGGAGAGCAACTTCAAACAAGATACTGCTTTGATTAAAATCCACAGGCTTGAGTCAGATCTCCCTTAGAACATAATTTGGAAAAATAAATTCTGTTAGAAACGACTGCAGTTTTGGAGAGCTGAGACGGGTCATCCGCAGAGGAAATACGATCACTCCAGCATGTCCTTGGAGTGAAGCAAAGGATGGTCAGGTGGACAGCATCACCACTGGGACTGGGCAACAAGGTCTCTGCCCTGGGTCCCCCTCTAGTTTTCCTCTGGGTTTGAATACACTTAATACACTTCTCCTCCTCCACAGGGGAGAAGTGTATTAAGCCAAGGAGACTCTTCCATCCTGAGGTCAGCCTCTCTCACCCCAGACCATCATCAAATGGCCTGTGGCCAGTACTATGAGAAACTTGCTCACCTGCCCAAATCCAAAGAATATTCTGGGAGAGGTAAGACTTTGATGGCAGTCTTGCAAGATCGGGTGTCTGGGTGAGTAGGCACAACCCAGAGCAGTTACCATCAGTATTTTATCCCCTAGTGTGCAAGGTTCCTTTCCCAGTTTCTCGTTGGCTGAGTACTATGGGATATACAATCTTCCTGGACATTGCCGAGATTTTAGTGTCTCCTATTGAGTGATTTCAATAGATACTCCTTTAGTTGTCTCCACCTCCTTTTGTTGTCTTGTGGCTTTTTGGGGTGAGTGCATTGTAGCATATACACAGTTCTGACTTCTTTACTGAAGTTTTAGGCTGAGCCCTTCCCCCACCATCTGTTTGTAAAGGGGCTATTCAAGGGTATGGACTTTGAATCTGTCACATTCGCAGGTTATTGTGTTATAGTGTGAGTTAACTGCTGGTAACCACTCTGTTCTATTACCCCTCCAGCTATTTTTCTTATAGCCCCAGTAATTTTACATTTAAAGCTAAATACTATATTCTGAAAGTGAACCATAGGCTTTCTATTTCTCACAATGCCAAATTCTGCTCCATTCTCCTTGTCTCTGTCCTTCTAAGGGCAGCCATTGCCATATGTATACCCCTAGACCTCAGAGATAGCCAAAGGCGACTGTTGGCAGGCAGGGATTTGTACAAGCCTTGGTGGCTGGGAGTCCTAAGGTACACTTACATAGCCACTGATGTGATAGTAAGAGACATTGGTGGGAAGAGAAGTGGGTAAGACACAGGCCTGAGTCTTTCATTTGTACTTTTGCTCTGTGCTTTACAAATAGCAGGACCAGGATCACCTCATTTGTATGATGACTAATTATTGCACCATAACACGCTAACTCTCTGTTGGTTCTGGTGGTCAGTCTCATAGAAACTCAATTCTCAGATAAGGGATGAAGGGGCTGGGGATGAAGCTCAATTGCAGAGTACTTGCCTAGCATGCATAGGCTCTGGGTTTGGTCCCCAGCCCTCCCACTACCCAATACTTACACTCAAATAAGTGATGCAGGAATGAAGGTCAGTTCATTTGCAGTGAGAGCCAAAACTTCTAGGCCAATCAGGATGCTCACGTCAGTATTTAATTGAACCAATAGTTGCTCCAGTAAGAAACTCTATACAGAGAGATTCTAATCAGGTTTCCTGGCAAATCACAGCCAGAGCAAGGTTCATGGGACAGGTTGTATGCTGAAATATCCATCTCCCACTTAAATAGACCCAAATATATAATATCAGCTTATTAGCACCTTTTCCTAGGAATAATGCTAAACACTCAAACAATTGTTTTATCTTTATATCCTCTGTAGATCATTCCCATTTGGTTTATGAATCACAAATTCTATCTTCAAATATATTCATTCTAATGATTAGTCAGCATTTCTCTTTCCTTTTAGATTTGAATGCATTTCTAGGATGCTTTTCCTGCTTGGAATTCATGACTTTTAAGATGAAACTTTTGAAAAGCAAATCCCCGTCCATGCTGTATTAGACTAAATACCAGAAACAGGACTAGAAGAAACTGTAGGAGTCTCCATTGGTCATGAGAAGCCTCACAGCTTTGTAAATCTTTTGAGAGTTGTCCCTATCCCTAGCAGGGGCATGGAACAAGAAAACTGAAATGGAACTTTTCAGTTTCTATTATAATTACTCCCCAGTATTTTCTTATTCATATCTTTGGCTTAGGATCTGGAGTAATTTGCATTGGTTATTATAAATGATGTTTTTTTCCCTATATCCAGGTTTTTTGGTTTTGTTTTTTTGTTTTTTGTTTTGCTTTTGTTTGGTACTTGGGATTGAACTCAGGGGCACTTGACCACTGAGCCACATCCCCAGCCCTATTTTGTATTTTATTTGGGAGACAGGGTCTCACTGAGTTGCTTAGCGCCTCGCTTTTTCCGAGGCTGGCTTTGAACTCGCGATTCTCCTATCTCAGCCTCCAGAGTCTCTGGGATTATGGGTGTATGTCCCTGCACTCAGCTTATATCCAGGTTTGAAAGCAGAAATGCCAACAGGATCAAGCTTCCACTATCCCTCTCCTGCCAACGCTTCCCTCTTTGATTCCCTTTTCTATTTCTCTAGGCACGACGAAACAGAAAAAACCCCAGCAGCAGCAATCAGAGAAGTTCTCATGCTCATGGACTTACAAAGTCTGGCAAATAACTTTATCAAGGAGTGCTTCCCCATATTTGTCCATCTCGAAGTTTCCAATGTGTTCTGATGTGTGTACTCAAGGTCTTTGAAAAATCAGAGAGATGTAAATAAAAACCCAGAGAAGACCAGCATGTGAATGTGTGCTCGCACATGCTCTGATTCCCTTTGTGCCTAGTTCTTGTGAGTATGTATGTGTTGTTTCCACTTGTATTCAGTTCTTCAGAGTGTGTGTGTGAGCGTGTGTGCGTGAGGGTGCTGATTCTCTTTGTGCTCGGTTCTTCCTCAGATCTGTGGTGGGGACTGAAGTGCAACAAATCACAGGTGCTTGACTTTTTTCAACCTGTGACAAGAAAATGGAACCAAAGGGGCCTGCTGGCTACATGTGGGGAAGGTGATTGCAAATTCTGCACGTTTCTGAATGAAATCCATTTTTAGGTTGTACGAATTATTTGTGAAGAGAACAGAAAACCCTACCGTGATTCCAGAGCCAGTTCCTGACTTGTGTCCACATCCACCCTGCTACGCATGCAGCATCCAGGGATCTCAGGAGACTCTTTCCAGACAACCCTATGTTCGAGCTTTCCTCTTGCCTTTATTTATGTTGCACTCTCTTCTCATCATCTATAAATCCTATGTATGATTCTTGGACTGTGGTGGGGCCTCACGTTTTGCAGCTCAATGAGGTTGGGCAGAAGCCAGAGGGAATCAATCTAGGTGAACGTGCTGCCAGAAAAGGTGCAGAGGGTAGAGATGCCTGTTGACCACAGCACCTGGCAAATTCCAGTCATTGACTTAACAAAATAAGTAAGTGTGCCTGGTGAAAAATGTCCCCACAGCTGCAGGAAACAGAGGCCAGAAAACAATCACAACGTTTCCAGAAATTATAATCATACTCATGCTCTGCTATGAATGATATTTATATCACCAGAATAATGAATTGCTATAGTACTTTGATGTAAATATATTAAAGGATGGGGTGGAAGGCAGGAGCTAAAATCCTCCTCTACTTTAATGTCTGAAATTGATGAACAAGGGCAGCAAATGCATTTGAGTCTATGCACTGGGAAGCCAGTAACACTAACTTTCATTCCCTGTCTCAAGACAAAGAATCATGCATCTTCCATCCTACACACCTGCCATTTGGAGTCCTTTATCCCTTGAATTCCAAAAACACTGCATCCAGGGCAATGAATTCCCATGGGATGGAATAACCATGAAGGTCCATTTTCAACATTTCTGAGTTTTCTGTGCACACAGGCTTCACTCACAGGAGGCCTCATTGATCACATTGTTGAAGGAGGGATTTGGGTCATAACAGAAATAATTTGCAGTAAGAGATCAACATTTGCAGTAAGAGGCTTAGTTTTTTAGTTGCCACCAATGACCATAAATTTGTGTCCCAAATGGAGATGAAAATACAAAGCTGTGAAATGTTCAGTAACTCCTGCTTTTAAAGATGGGTAATGGTCCTTTGGGAGTTTTACAGTTCCTCTCTCAAATTCATTTGCACCTCTTTGCTGATTATTTGCCCATACCTGGCTTCACACAAGTAATAAAAGATCTTTCTTTCTGTGCTTATCCCTTAGTCACATACCAGATACCTTACGTGAAATTTGAAGACCAGGGATAGTCTGCTCCAGACAAAAGTACCAAAGCTCAGAGCCAGAGAGAATTCTCTGAAGACAAAAGATTTTAGATGTAGTTGAAACAGAGAACCACCTAGTGCAGCCAGAGGATCAGCTGTTAACCAGTGTCCCATCCCCTGCCCAGGGTAACCAAGTTCCTCACGGTCCTCAGGGACAGAGATTCCAATAGCACTAACATCAGCTGGTTGAACTGTGCTGGTTCTAAAACCAACAATCTCTGTATGGGGTTGGACACTTGCACCTGGGCAGAGCAGCCCAAGCACTGGGACTTTAAGAGCCCTCCTGACCCATTTATCCAGGAACCCCTTTAGCCAGTTCTTCAGCACCTATGACTCAGCTTAAGGCTCCTTGTCTTTCATTCCACACTCCTAAGATCCACCTGGAACAAATGGGGAAAGAAGATAAAGTATGGTGGCTACTTGAGGCTCTGGGGTCAAGTGCTATGCAGCCTGTGGGATTCTAGTTCTGTTATCAGAGAACCATTGCACACCAAGGGTGGCAGTGAGCGTGGTGACATACCCTCTGTTGTGTTTTGGATCTAGAATATCTCCCAAAAGCTTGTGCTGAAAACTTGATCCCCAGAGCAGCAAGATTTAGAGGTGGAGCTCTGATATCATCAGTGAATTAATCCATTTACTGGATTAATCCATTGATAGCTGAGTGGACTAACTATGGAAACTCTAAGACAGGTGAGGCATGGCTGGAAGAAACAAGTCCCTTGAAGCATGACCTTGAACTATATCTGTTTCTGCATCTGTCCCTACCTCTGTGTCTGAACTGCCACAACTGAGCAGCTTTCCTCCACTATGCTCTTCTGCCAGGATGCTCTGCCTCACCTCAGGCCCACAGCCAGCCAGCCGTGGACTGAGACCTCTGAAACCTTAAGTGCAAGTACCTCTTAAGGTGTTCTTGTCAGGTATTTTGGTCCCAATGACAAAGAGCTGACTAACATACTTCATGTCCATCACCACAGAAAAGAAATCACAGAGTGTGGGTTCACTGATTAGCTGCTCCACGATTTCCCAACTTACGACATTAGTCTAGTCTCCAACTAGTAAATGTCAGCTATGTAGTGACAGCGCCATAATTGTTGGTTAACGAAAGTTGAAATCATTTCAACTTTTTGATCTTTTGTTGTTCCTTATTAAAAACGAGGAGATTGGGCTATGGTGGGTAATGATGACTGCTATTAATTACTGAGCACTTAATAGGTGCTGGGTCTTTTGTGAATTAATTGAATCTTTCAGTTGTCACAAAAATCATATTGTCTCCTCTTAACATATAAGAAAATCAAGGCATTGAGAAGTTAAGTAACTGGCCCAAAGTAACACATTTGGTAAGAGACAGAATCAGGATTCAAAGTCCCAAAGTCCATGTTTTTACCCACTATGCTTTTGTAAACTTCTAGCTGATACTGTTTTTATTAGTATTATATTGTTACTGTTATTATCAATGAGAAGATATTTGATTTCTCATTCCAATTCTATATGTACTGCTTATATTACTTCCCTTTTTTTTTTTTTTTTTGCCGTGCTAAGGATCGAACCCAGGGCCCTGTGCTTGCAAGGCAAGCACTTTACCAACTGAGCTATCTCCCCAGCCCTATTACTTCTCATACTTTGGTCCTTTATGTATTCATCAACACCTGAGCCTCCAAACATTAAAAGCCTGTATTTATCATTAAATATGAGAAACCAGAGATTTTAGACCAACCTGTGGGCGGTATGAAGTAGAGAGGGACAGTAGTATGCTGACTGATGGAATCGCCATTCGAAACCTGCTAATGAGCAACATAAAACAGTTGATCTAACAAGATACAAGGAGTAGGAATAAATATAGTGATGTGCGAATAAGCTTTCTGAAAATAAAAGCTCTGTGATGTAGCATTTCCCTGCAATGTCATGGACCATGCCCAGGACGCTGTTGAACAACTGTGGGAGAGAAAGCACAGGACTGGGACTCAGAGGGCTGAGTGTCAGCCTTACCAGCTGTGCAGCTCTAGCGGCGTTGATCTACCTCACCGAACCGGCCTCTACTTCTGGAAATGGAGAGGAGCCATGCGTCTCACAGGCACATGATGATGGACAAACAGAGGACAGAGGGGAACGCTTAGCAAACTCTGAAGTCTTGCTCCTTGAATAGGTCTGCAGGTCAGCAGCATCAACGCCATCCAGGAGTTTGTGAGAAAGACCAGTCCTCAGGCTCCCTCCAGACCCGCTGAAATAGAACCTGCGTTCCACCATGATCCCTGGATGAGTTGTATGCATGCTCAAGTTTGAGGCCCTACTCTAAAACGCTACACAAATAGAGCCTGTTGTGATTTGGAGCTCTGTTTTCTTTTCATAGATGGCCAAGGACATAAAAGATGGCCACATTTAAAGGACAGGAGGTTTCTACAGTCCTCCTTCCCTGGGTCCTGATGAGCTCACAGCTATGGGGTTGTCTCCAAACACATGCACAGGTCATTTCTAGGGAGTCATTCCCTTTGCTAAAGCAGGGACCACTTGAGGGAGTTATCACCTTATAAAGTCCCTCACCATTTTTGAGGTGGGAGAAACCATGGAATGTAAACCCACATATACAAAACTGTCTCAGTCCTTGGGAAAGAGTGTTGAATTTGATACTGATTATAAGTAGCAGCCCAAGTGGAGCTGAAGTGGACTTTAACCTTTCCTGCTCAAGGTGCCCGAGAGCAACAATTAAAGGAAGCAACTCAGAATGAGAGGACTCCTTACCATAAATTTGTCTTTTATTAAATCTCTATTTATGTACAAGAGACACATAAGTTGTTTCAAGAATACCTGTTCAGTTGAACATGTTATCAGTTTCCTAACTGCTACAATTATGAATCTGTTAGGGTATCAGGGGTTGGATAGAGATACTGTAAGAACTCCTTGACTTTGGGCTAGCTTGACTCCATTTTATGAGCATACACATGCACATGTGTACACACACACACACACACACACACACACACACCACACCATTGTCACCATTTTTCCTTCTTTTCAGAACAGTTATCATTATATCCAATTTCCATTCTCCTGATCAAAAATTAACAATGGGAACACATATACTTCAATAACTTGTCAAAGTGTCATAATAGAAAAGGAATGATTCTATTTGTAAATCAGCCTTTATAAAAAAAAAAAAAAAAAAAAAAAAAACAACTCTTGCATTGCAAAAGTATTTAAATAGATGTCCTAAATTTGGTTTAAGACACAGTCTGTTCCAGAATGTTTATGACTAAGACATGAATAAAATAAAACTAAAACCCATCAATGGAGTATTAGTGCACAGACTTAAATAATTGTGCATTGTTCTAAAACTTCAAAGGTCAAGGATCTGTGCTATGCAGAAGTGGGTCACAGAAGATCAAAATCTTCCCGTTGAAGGATGTCTTGACTGGAGAATATTCCAGTTGGGTTAGAGTACCCCTTAGAAATAGTGGTATTTTGGGTTTTATAATTATTTGAACACAAAAGAAAAAAGAAATGAGTGTATCAAAGGGACAGTGGCACCCTCTCCTTGAGAAGTTAGCTGCTGAGAACCATCTGGGTGTCAGATGTGTTTCCTGGAAGGACCTCGGTCCTTGTCTCCACCAAGTCCTCCCAAGCCCAGAAGCATGGAGTCGAGGTAGATCTGAGTGTCCTAAGATACATTTGCATTTCCCAAAGGTTCCATATGAGTTGGTTTCATTCTACCTCAGAGAAAGGATCATGTAAAACACTATTTGATAACAGTGGAAAATCTGGCAGAAGATGCTCATGTCTTTACATGTATCTATTTATATTTTGCTCTGAAATCTATATTCACTTGGAATTTGAGCAGTCTGGCCAGAGAGTGAGTCCCTACATTCTTTTTACATAAAAAACCTAGGGGGTCATCCTGGAAGAAGGAAGGAGAGGCCCAGAAGCTTGGCTCTAGGACAAGAAGCAGATTCTAGGTGGGAGATATTTCTAATATCAGGGGTCCAATTTCAGATCATCCCCTGATCCAAATGACTTGAATTTAATGGGGCTGAATCCTAGGAAAATGAGGTTGCCAAAAAAGATCTGTCTCAACACTGACACCATGAGACCCAGTCTTCTAGTGGTGGTGGGAACAGAGTCCTCCACACAGACTTGGCAGAGGCAACCGAGCTGCAGCCACTGAGGGTCAGTAACAGCAGTACCCTGAGCAGCTATGTGTGGCATCTTTGGTAGGTGTCAGTGGGTGAGCCACTAAGTTTGACCATGGTATGCAATTAAAAATAACTGCCCAAGGAGTCACAAAAGAAAAAAAAGGGGAAGAATAACAACTCTAAAATTATCAAAATTTTACAATTGTTTGAGTGTCCTAATGAACTTTTGCTTTGCTCTTCCCACCCCGTCTGTGGGGTATGGAAAACAAAGAAAGAATAGAAATGTCTAAGTATAGGGGAGCTTGAGCTGTAACTCTGAATTTGAACCACCCATACTTAAACAGAACACCTGGCTGGACGGTTCACTCGTCCACTGGCGGCCTTTACTGCTCAAACCCATCAATTAGGAATCAAATTGCCAGCCACCTTAGCCAAACCTCTGCAGCTGCCAGTGAGCCACACACAGTTCCCCCATTCTCCCCCAACATTTTCCTTTGAACTCTTCCTAAGAGAATTTCCACTCTCACTTCTTTATTACTAGATAGCAGAGCAGTGTTCAAGATCCATAGTTCAGATTGTTTTTCTTGACCTTTTTCTGGAACACCACATTGTTTTCTTTAAAACAGTGAGTTAGTGCTGGTAAAACAAACCTTGATACCAAGACTGGAAATCATTGTGATGCTCCGGAAAGTGGGGCCATGTAATTCCACAGTAGAGACAACAGTGCTGAGAAAACCATTTGAGATCTGCCGTGAAAAGCGGCAGGTTTGAGATCTGTTCCCCCCTAGTTTGCACAGCCTCAGACAAGCCAGCTGCTTACCCTAAGTCTTAAATGAAATGGAAATAATAAGAATTTCTGCTTCACATAAATAAGGGGAACAAATGAGATGAAGAGGTTGTACTGAAGATGCTTTTAATTTCCTTCCCTCCTTAGAGAATCAATCTACTGCCACCCCAAGCTTGTAAGGGGCAGCCCTGCAGACCTTATGACCCTTTTACCTGGCCACAGCCGACTAAACCCCAGGTGGACAGCTGAGCCATGATTGACCTTCAGATTCCTTTTCACAGATTTTGAAATTTGAGAGACTGAGATGTTTAGATTTGGAGAACCAAGCTAAAAGTTAGTAGAAACATGGGGTCTGTGTTAGGTTTTTTTGTCACTGTGATCAAAATGCCTGACATGAGCAACTTAAAGGATGAAAGGTTTATTTGGACTCATGGTTTCAGAGATTTCAGTCCATGGGCAGCTGGCTCCCTTGCTTTGGGCCTGAGGCAAGGTGGAAAATCATGGTAGAAGAGCATGGCAAAGCAGAGTTGCTCAATTCATGACAGCCAGGAGGTGGGAGAGGACAACATGCTGTCTCCAAGGGCATGCTCCTGTGACCTACTTTCTCCTATTATGCCCCACCTGCCTTTAGTTTCCACCACCTCCTAATAGTTCATTCAGTTATCAATGGATTAATCCACTGGTGAGGTCAGAGACCCCATTATTCAATCACTTCCCCAAAACCCTACCTTTGAATACTGTTGCATTAGAGAACAAGCCTTCAACACATGAGTGGGGGACACTTCATATTCCAACCATTACAGAGTACAAGAGAACATTTGGGGGCAGCCATGATGGGTGCACACAAATGAGTGAGCAGATAAGCTAGTCTGAAGAAAGAATAAAGCAGCTTTGTAGAGAGAATTAGGCAAGATGCCATGTGGTCCCCAGACGAGAAAAGGATGGGATTAGCCTGTGGTGACTGTCTGGTTCCCATGAAGCTTGGTTATACTTCCTACGTTGGGTGCATAATTCTGCATCATTATATACAATAAAGCTGATGTCCTTTATTTACTTTGTGTAACTTCTTATTTCTTGCAAAAAGAGAATGGAAGAGAGAAATTTTTGTAAAACTGTAAAATGGAAAGTACCATACAAATACAAGATTAGTTTTGTCTTTGATTTCTTGCTTTAAACTTAGCCACCAATAGGTAAAGGAGAAATGGGTAAACAGCACGGCCTTCCAGGCAAAAGCAGTTCCATGTGATTCCTTCCAAACCTTGAATAGTGACCAAAACTCTCAGAAATAAGGTATCAAGAATTAGTCAGTTGGGCATTCTGCATGGAAAATGTTCAGACTTAATAAGTGCTGATACACATCAGAATTATTTTGGCTATGTGGAGAATCAAAATTCAATCTGACTAAAAAGCAAAATGAAAATGCATTAGTCCACCTAAGTCCATGGGGACATATCTGACTTAGAAATCTTTCTTTCTCATATCTCAGTTCTTTCCTTTATGTTGGCTTCATTCTCTGGCAGGCAGTCCACCATGATGGCAAATGGCCTCGTGTAGCTTCAGGCTTACTCTTACCAGCTTAATCAATTCCACAGAGAGAATCTCTTTACTTATAGTCTCAGGGGTGGTTCTGATTGGCCTAACTGAAGTCGTATGCTTACCCTAGGTCAATCACTGTTGCCAAGGGAAAGCAATCTTTTCTTTGCCAAGACCCAGGTGTTTGGTGAAGTGTGGGGATGGTATCAGCCTCACCTGATTCATAGAAGTGGAGAGTCCAAGCATGGTAGTTCACCAGAAGAAAAATCAGGGCCCTGCTACCATGAGAGGGGGAAGGCATGCCAGGAGGACTTTTAAGAGGTTCTCCAACCCTTCCCATCATGATCACTTGATTTAAGAATGAGAAGTGACCTTCCTTTAAAAATGAAACCCTTTAAAAAATTTCTTACAGTGGGCTGAAGGGCCAAAAGACTTATGGCCCTTGCTCAGGAAACAAATTTCATCCAGTCCCTACCATAGAGGGAGAGGACAGTACCTGCTGATGAGTCAGTCCCTGTCCTGAGGCCCAGCTTCCCCACCCATAGTCTCATTGCCAGCTCACTGAGTCACCCGGGGCCCCACCCAGTATGTTTTGCTTTCCCCACAGTTTCCTTGACTCTCCTGAGACAGATGGATGGTTCTTGCAGCTGAGGAAAAGAAGTGGTGTTTTTCAGAAACAAGAACTCCTTTCCCATAAGCAAAGCCAGCAGAGGCGCTAGATAAGGTGGGCGGGGGTAGGAATTACTCACTTGGCAGTTTCTGGTGCACTTAAAATCAGATTTTTTTTTTTTTTAATTATAAAAAATAGCTTCAAATGTAACCTCTACCTTTTGGACCCAGAAAACTCAGATGTCTCCTCCGGCTTGCAGCCTTCTCTTTCTTCCCTTCCATCCCCTTTCTCCTGCCCTTTCATGGCACAATGCCAACGCCATGCTTACCTGGCTTTTCGTACGTATCATGCGATGACTCACTGTGTGGCTGTCTGGCTAGTCTGAAATGATGCAAAAAGGTCAGGGCCAACCCCATTCTTCTCTTGTTCCCTAGCACCTTACACAAAATCTGGCATGTAGAAAGTTCCCGGGGATGTGCATGAAGTGAGCGATGAAAATGAGCCAAGTGCTGCAGAGCTCAGTGACATTGAGCGGTCATCTGCACTGGGATGTTCTCCTGTATATTTGTGGTTGTTTTGCTTTTTTCTTGTCTTACCTCTAGGAGGTGTGACTAACAGCCTTTTTCTTTTTCACATCATCTTGAGTAGCTTCTCTGCTGTAGATAATTCCAGATACAGCTCCTGACAGCCAAGAGTGTCCACACTTAACAGGAAGTGTTTCTCAGCAACTGCATAGGATGATGGGCCTGAGATCTTAAAATTCACATCAGTGGAAATACTACAGCAGCCTAATTACTAATATAATGTGTTCAATGTTTGGATACAAAAGGAAACATTAAATGCTTTCTGATTAATCTGCAATTAATTTAGATGCTTATGCAGTTGTGCTGTACAGAATTAGATGTAGCAGTATAAATATAAATGATGAATAATAAGCTATAGCTGACTACCAGGGTTCTGGAATCCTCTAACAGGCAATGAGCCATTTGATTTTCTGTAGTTTCTATTGGAAGTCATTTAGAGGTTTTTGAAATGTGCTTGAAGAAAAGAATAATGACCTCTTATTCCAAATAATAATAATATAATCATAATCCTATTATTCCAAGTAGTAACAATAAAAAAATAATCATAGTGAAAGAGTGAGAGGAACTCAAGTTTGTTTTAGTATATCTTTTTGCCTTTCTCTCTGGTAAGTAAGAGAACAGTGGTTCTCTTTATGTACGTCTCACTTACTGCATGTTCATTGATCATCTATTATGTGCTAGGCAACATGTTTTCTAGGTGAAGAAGGTGGTAAATGGATATACCAGTAACTTACCCTAAGCATAATGGACTGAAACTCAAAACAAGAGAATTCTCAATGTCTCATTTATTCATTCAAAATAATATCTTCCCAGAGACCAAACTTAATGATTCCTTTATTCACAGTATCTTCCTGTATTCATACAGTATCAAACCACTTTACAAAGAGGCTTCACATAAATACCTCATTTAATGTTCACAAAAACCCTACTGGTAGGCAAGACTATTATGAATCCAATTTTGCAATTGGGAAAGTAAAACACAGAGAAGTTAAGTGAATTATCCAGGGTGACACCAATGACAAGTAATTGCACCAGGACTAGCACCAAGCTTCCTGGCCCTGTGTGTAGTTCCCTTCCCAGTTAATTTGCATTTTAACTGTTGTAATTTTAAAATGACTCCAGAACTTGATTCTGGTGACGACAAGTCATTGAGAATCTTTCTAAAATAGGATCTCATTTCATATTTGTGTGGGACCACAAAGAAATTGAAGAATCAAGACCGTGATCTTTGGCACCCATCCCTTCATCCGATTGCATGTGCTAAGAACTGATGAAGATGGTCTCCCTTGCAGGATCCAGCCAAGAAAAGATGGTAAACACTGCTGGTAAATTGAAAGTCTCTGAAGCTGCGTTTCTACAAGCTTTAAACAACCACTCATCAAAAATGCACTAGGTTCTAAATCCTCGGATGCTTCTTAAGAGCTCAATTGGCTCTTTAGAATCAGACACAAAAATCAATGATACATGCCCTTGAAGAAATGAAAGCCAAAACACTTTTAGCTTTGCCAAGGGAAGATTTTACTGCTGTGCTGCTTGGAGTGAGGCTGATATTCAGCACTCTAAAGTGAGCAGTTAAGCTCTGGCACAAATACATGTACCTTAGTGGTTGGTGGCAGGAGATTCCGCCCATGTCTGTCCTTCTGCCCTCCCCTTATTCTGTATTATGACTAAATGGCCCCTGATCAGCTTACAGGTTCTGATGAAATATTAGTTACCAGAGCCATTGATACGTTAGTGTCTTTTGGTGAAGGTGGGGAGGGGATGTCCATATCTGAGTTAGTGGTCTCAAACTCCAAAGAGTCATGAAGAAAGGAAAAAATTCTCAACAGTAAGTGAAGTGATGTAGTGGAAAGGAAACTCTTGTCCCTGCTGGACCTAATGTGCCTTGGTTTTCTAATCTGTATAATGGGGAAATAGGAATAATTGCCTTCACTCTCAACATCACAAGGTTGTCAGAATCAAATGAGAAAAGGTCTTTGAAAGTGCTTTGATAAACTGCCAGCAAAATTGGGTGGGTTTTTTTATTTTTATTTTTTATTTTTGCTTTGCTTTTGAAGATTTGCAGTTCCATGACTCAAACAATGTGTTACTGGAAATTTATCACTAAAGATGAAATTCAAAATTCTCATGGGAGAAATAAATTTAGAGTGAAAATTTTAAAAGAGGTAGGTTAAGAATATTCTGAAGTTTTCATTTAAAAATACTAGTGGGATGTAATCCCAGCGACTCAGGAGACTGAAGCAGGAGGATCAAGAGTTCAAAGCCAGCCTCAGCAACTTCACAAGGCACTTAGTGATTCAGCCAAACCCTGTCTCTAAATAAAATATTTTAAAAATGACTGGAAATGTGGCTCAGTAGTTAAGCACTCCTGGGTTCAATCCTCAGCACCAAAAAAAAAAAAAAAAAAAAAAAAAAAAAAAAAAATTTACTGGTGGATTGAATACCTGCATGGCAATTGTTATCAGTGAATTTTCAGTTGTTTAAAAAAATCTGTCAGAGTTTTCAGTCTTAATGTGAGTACCTTTTTTAGAACTCATAGAAATTATTAAAATTCTATTTGTTTATGATATGTGATTATTTTATAAAATTCTATAGTACAGAGCTATTAAAGTGCTATCTATATGATCTTAAATAATTGGCAAAGTGGGCAACCAAGGTACTTTGAATGACCTGAAGTTAAAAAACAGTACCTATTTTTCATGGTTGAACTTACCCTATGTTATCATAAATGGCACTTGGTGGCAGCATGTGATATTTCAGCTCAGCTCTTAAGGACTTTTCTCTGAATATTATAAAAATAAACTTATTTCAGAACAGTTTTAGATTTGCAGAAAAATTGCAAATACCTTTGTCACAATTAATAAGCTAATGCTGACACATTATTATTAACTGAAGCCTGCCCTTTAGATAATTTTCTATTCAGATTCCCTGAGTTTTCACCGTCTATCTTTTTCCATTCTAGGGTCCTCCCAGGAGCCACATTACAGTTAGTCGCTACATCTCTTCAAGTTCCTCTAGGTTGTGACAGTTTCTGAGCGTTGCCTTTTTTTTTTTTTTTTTTTTTTTTGAAGACCTTGACTATTTAGAGAAGTACTGGTCAAATATTTTGTAGAATTTCTGTCTCTCAGTTAAAATTTAACTAATATTCTTCTCGTGATTATGCTGGGGTTATGAGTTTTGGAGAGAAGACAGGCAGTTAAATTACTTTAGTCTGAGGCCGCTCCAATGAAGTTATAATTCTTTGGCCTAAAGAAAAGCCTTTGGGCTTGAAGCAGCATGGTCCCCAGTGAACATCTCACAGTTGGGACAGTGTTATAAATACAAAGTGAATCTTTGTCTGGGACAGGCCAATACTATAGCTCAAGAGAACCAAATGTGAATTTGAGTCTTCTAGCAAAGTCTGTTCTCCCAGTAGGCTTAACTAATCCCAGCATGCCACAGGGTGCCACAAGTCGGCTCACTGTCTCAAGTCCTTTCTTCCCAAAGACTTCCAACACAATCTCTGTTGACTTTCTGTGGAAAAACTATGTCTAGTCTCCCAGTGGAATTTACTGGGAATATTGTATAGA
This sequence comes from Sciurus carolinensis, assembly GCF_902686445.1. NCBI lineage: Eukaryota > Metazoa > Chordata > Mammalia > Rodentia > Sciuridae > Sciurus > Sciurus carolinensis. The sequence goes on along the minus strand of NC_062216.1, from coordinate 128,934,899 downwards.
AATCCCCTTGGGGCAACATGACTGAACTACAGCAGATATCTGAACCATCATATTGTCCTGAACATAAGCATGTGAATAAGAACCAGGAGAAAAGGAATCAAATTAATGAACACCCTCTCTCTCTTCCACACCAATCACCTATTGTTCTATGCACATACCCTCAGTGACTCAGGAGTCTGGGCAAGAGGTTCACAAGTTCCAGGTCACTGTGGGCAACTTAGTGAGATCCTGTCTCAAAATAAAAAATAGAAGTAATGGGGATGTAGCTCAGTGGTAAAGCACACCTGGGTTCAATCCCCAGCACTGAAAAAAAAAAAAAGAAGATATGGATTGACAACTAGACCCAAGTCATGCTGGGACAGGCCAATACTGTAGCTCAAGAGAACCAAATGTGAATTTGAGTCTTAGAAACTGGAGGAATCCTGACATACTCCTCCCAAGAATTAACTACCTTATTCTATTTTCTACAAAGGCTATGCTGGTAAACATGAAAGGAAAAATGATTTTCAAAATAAAATAAAATTATAAACATTATGTAATACAAAGGCATATATTCTATGTGTTGCTTAGTTTTTATTTTTTATGAAAATGACTTGATTTATGTGTATTTAGTTACTCAATCCCTTCATAATCCTATTGTAATCATCCTGATTTTGTTCTATGTGGATATAATAATTACTCATATTTATTAAGAAGCTTTCTATGTTTTACACACTTTATCTCAGTTAATCCTGTCTGTTGTAAATACCCACTGTCCTTGTCTATAAATGAGGAAGTTTAGGGAAGTTAAATACCTTGCCAAAGGAGACACAGATAAAGCCAGGATTTGAACGCAAGGCTAAGACCACCTGGCTCCAGAGGTTAAACTATCTTTGTGTTAAGAAGTTTATTTAAAAATGTCTTCTGTGAGAGCAAAAACCATGTCTTTTATTTTTGGTACCAGGGATTAAACCCAGGAGCACTTAACCACTGAGCCACATCCCCAGCCCTTTTTATTTTTTATTTAGAGACAGGGTCTTGCTAAGTTGCTCAGGGACTTGCTAAGTTGCTGAGGCTGGTCTTGAACTCATGATCCTCCTGCCTCAGCCTCCTGAGCCATGATAACTATAAGCATGCCCTACCATGCCTGACAAGAACCATGTCTTTTCTTAATGTTGAGGTCTCAAAATTAATTTCTATCCACATGGCACATATTTAGTAATATCTAAAAATAAAAAAGAGGAAGGTGTATTATGACTGATGATTACCATTGTGAAGTTTAAAAAAATCAAATAGCCTCATTGGAGTTGACCAACAGATCAACAGTAGGAAAAGGGAAGACCAGCCATTCAACTGTCCTGTTCTCCAGAAGTACAGTGAGAGCAGCTTGGTTTCTCAAGTTCTAAAACAGAGCACGGTAACAGAAAATTGGAGGTATTATAAAGTCAACAAATCAGGAGACTCGAAAGATGTTTTTCTTACCTTTCCAAGAAAAGAGGTCTCACCATGTCTTAGGAGTTCAGATGGGGAAGCACCCAGGTCCTTCAGGAGGCAGAGGGAGAGGGAGGAACTGCAGGTTTGAACCTTTATTGTGGTGTCCAAGGCATGCATGAGCAAGGCAGTATAAGCTAGAGTCGCTAGTTTCTAGAATAGTGGGCCCTGTGGAGTTTGGGCTTCTGACTTCACAAGAGGGCATATCCCACCACACAGGAAGTTTAGTGCCCATTGAGCACTGTAAAGAAGAGTTGCAACTCTTTTAAATCCATTTAATTGGCACACTACATTTGAACTCTAATGTTACACACACACACACACAATTTGCCTCAATTTGAGCTCAGCATCAGACACCACTCACTCCCACCTCCACCACGTCACATATGCTCAAGAATCTTTGTTTAGCAGGTCCAACTTGAAATGGCCTTTCTGTTTTTTTCCCCCCAAATTTCAAAACGCCATAAGATAAAAGTAGTACTAGACCTGCTTATTTGACTTTACAGCTTCCTTAATACCAGAAGCAGTATTTTCAAATGCAACAGTACCATTTACTCCAGGAAATGTTTTCTTCAGAGTCATGACAAACTCAAACACCACATTCTCTCAGGTTCCAGCAGACACTTTATTCTCCTCAGTAATGCCTCAAAACTGTTGGAAGCCAAACCTGAAAAAGTCCTTCAGCAATAAATGTGAAATGGTTCACAGAAAAAGACGAAAAAAGTTGCCAGAGGATCTCTGTTTCTGTTAACTGAATTTCTGAGCATTTTTCTTTGGTGAAATCCCCAAACTTGAATAAATTAGGCACAGCGTCGATAGAAATAAAAGAAGTAGTCTGTGAAGAATATTCCAGCAAAAAAAGGATCTGTTGAACAGTCAGCCAGGTCCTGTCAGAACAGAAGCAATGAAAGAGGAATGTAAAACTTAACCGTGAAGTATTTTACTTATTTATTTATTGATCAATTTCTTACTGAAAAGAAAACAAAAAAAAGCAAGCTTACCGGTGCAGCCACACGGAAGTGGTACGCGCTGTCAGTGAACGGGGCAACAGGAAGGCTCCAAATGTGCTGGTATCCCTAAATAATGAATGAGAGAGATCCATTTCATAACCACACTTCACACTGCATGGAAGGAGCACAGGCCAAGAAGGCAGGAGAGGTGTCTGCAACAACGACTTTGGATAGGTGCCACTAGAACAGTCTGCAGCTTCTAAAGGACACAAAGAGGCTGAGCCCAACCCTCTGACCAGGTTCAGCCAGCTGAGGGATGTTCAGTGTGTCCCTCCCTCAGCAGGGGACAGAGGCCACAGTTCTAACCATACTTCACTGGACAGAGACGTAACGTCAAGGAGCCAGAAAACATTACCTGTGTCATCTCCTGGAAGGCTTCTCCTTGGCTTTGGATCCCTTTGGTTTCCATTTTACTATGGAAACATATATTTCCCAGGGTGAATCTGCACTGGAAGACTATCAATGGCTCTGTTGTGCTTCAAGACACAAAGGAAAGAGGACAAATGGAGAAGCAGTTTTCAGCTCCTACCAGGCTACACCCCGATAAAAAGAGGGCCTGTTGGGAATGTGGCTCAGAAATCCCTTTGAAGTTCACAATAGGCATTTTATTTTACAAGGCTCAGTGATACCGATAGGCTAGCTTACATCTCATTATTACAGAAAGCAAGCCATCCTTAGATAACTCTGAAACACTATTCGATGTTTAGTAAGACCTTAATGTCATGACTTAGACCACCTCACTTCAGAACTTACTATTTCCAGAGATTTTTAAATAATCTTTGGACCTCTCCCTTCTCCTCACACTGGCAGCTAAATTTGCACTTACCTGAAGCATCTAATATTTTAGATTCTGCCAACTCCTGTTCTAGGTAGATATTATTTGAAATAACAAGGCAGGCAAACATAAGTAGGGGATTGGGGAAAGTCCCATGAGAAATTACCAGGTTTTAAAGTTATCAGAGTGGAAGGCCTTTAAAAAAGGATGGTTCCTCTCTGGAGAGTGACTCATTAATCATCACTAAGAGGATGAGATCCATCTTTCTTTGGAAACAATACTTCTGCTCAGATGGGAACAATTTATAATCTCAGTTGAGTTTACACTAGTCCCCTCCCTTATCCGTGGGGGACAAGTTCTCAGACCCCCAGTGGACGCCTAAAACTGCAGATAGTACCAAACCCTATTATACTGTTTTTTTCTTACATATACACACCTATGATAAAAGTTAATTTATAAATTAAGTATAGTAAAAGATTAACAACAGTAACTAGCAATAAAAGAGAACAATTATAAAAATGTACTGTTTAAAATTTATGAATTGTTTATTTCTACAGTTTTCCATTTAATAGTTTAGCACTATGGTTGTTATGGTTTGGATGTGAGTTGTCCCCCAAAAGCTCATGTGTGAGATGATGCAAGAAGGTTTAGAGGTAAAAAAATTGGGTTATGAAAGCCTTAATTCAATTAGTGAATTAATCCCCTAACAGGAATTAACTAAGTGGTAACTGAAGGCAGGTAGAGTGTGGTTCGAGGAGGTGGGTCATTGGGGATATGTCTTTAGGGTATGTATTTTGTATCTGGCCAGTGAACTCTCTCTGCTTCATGGTGGCCATGTCTTCCCTCTGTCACATCCTTCCACCATGATGTTCTGCCTCACTTCCGGCCCCAAGGAATGGAATCAACTGTCTGTGGACTGAGACCTTTGAAACTATGAGCCCCAAATAAACTTTTCCTATTAAAATTGTTCTTGTCAGCTCTTTTAGTCAGCAACAAAAAAGCTGACTAAAACAGTGATTGACCATGGGTAACTGAAATTGTAGAACGAGAAACTGAATAGGGCAGGACTACTCTATGTGTTATTTTTAAATCAACCATATTTTTAAGATGGTTCATAAGCCAAAAGGCCTAAGCTCAAGGTGATCTACTGCCACTTCAGAAGTTATAACATATAATCTGATTTCCTTCCTTGAAAGCTATAAATGAGTAAGGAAATGCTATTCCAGGTTACTCAAGGAGTGCTAGTACATTTAACTTGTAAGAATAGTACATTTAGCTTTCTCCCTGCCTTGAAAGATGGTGAATTCTGTCATGAAACGTTAGCTGCTTGAAATGATCTTTCTAAGGTGAGCAGTTGAGTCAAGTTGAGCCTCTTCATGTGGGCAAAGCAGATGAGAGAAGGCATGTAGTGAGGCCTAAGTGAGAGGGAGGGGCAACGGAGGATGATGTGGGGGAATAACTGAGGGAGGAGCAGGGGCAGAGTAGGGAGGACAGAGGGAAGGGAAGGAAGGGAAGGAGAGGAAGGGGAGATAAGAGGAAACATGGAGGAGGAAAAAGGAGAGACTAAATCCAAGAGACATGGTTTCTTCATGGCACAATTTTTGAGTGAAGTGGGTTGAAAATCAAAGTACCATAGTTATTTAAAGTATTAAATAAGAATAGGTTAAATTACAGTTCTGTGATTTTGAAGGGAAGGCAGATAAATTAAAAGCCACCATTTATTGAGTGCCTACTGAGTCAGGAAGGGGCAATGCTCTTCCGCATCTCCTCTCCCAGGGGAGGCGAGAGGGGAGGGCTGCTGTGGGAGCCCAGCCCCCTCCACTTACTAGCTGTGTTTCACGACACATTTTTTTGACTTCCCTACACCAAAAGTTCCCATCTGTAAAACATAAACTGAAAAAAATGCCATCCTGGGAGGGTCGGTGTGAGAATTCTATGACCCAGTGTTAACGTGGACGGTATCTAGCACAGAAGCCTGTGCTCAGCAAATGCCAACTGCTCACTTCACCAGCATCAGCCATGATTCCCCCAGCAATGTGCCACGGTATAATGCAACACTCATTTCATGGAAGCAGAAATGGTAGCTTAGGGAAGAGACATGACTTTTCTAAGATCGTAGGATTAGTGACAGAGACCTAATTTGAACACTGATCTGCCCAATCCCAAATTCTGGCTCCTCTTTTTTTTTCCCCTTCTGTCCTGGAGCAAAGGGGTGGTATCTGCATTAATTAACATTGCTACCAGGATCTCAACAAAATACGCATCCCACCCCACTCAGGGGCCAAGTTATTACTGTTGTTCCCACCCAATCCGAAGGGAGACCGTTTGCAGCTCATGAGCATGGAACCAAAGTCACTCCCACTTCACAGGTGTGAGTGTAGCCCTTCCATTCCCTCGAGGGACAAGGATGTTCCCAGTCCTCACACTGAAAACCCTCCCTTCACTCACCACCTCTCCACACATCATTAGTAAATGCTGACGGATGACTTTCTACCTCCTAACTTACTGATCAAATTGTGAAGTAGATTCAGACTTGCTGTTCAATTCATAAGAAAAACCAAAATTGTATTTTATATCATGTACTTACTTGATTTCCAGAGAGAATTTGACATTGGTAGGTGTGTACTTATTAACAGGAATGTTGTAATTATAATGTCCAGGTCTAAATATGAAAAAATTAAAACCACAAATCAAAGTATGCAAGAAAGGTGTCAAAAGGTTTTTTTTCACTCACTATATATATATGTAAACTGTGAAATATTATATATTAAATAATAAATATAGGCATTTGAGTTTAAACTAGTATAGTGTTTTGGTTTTCAGAGACATACTTGTCAAATTTCAGAATGATCTCATTTATATCTTAATATAAAATATACCACAAAGGTTCTTTTTTAGGACATACAGAAAAAAAATCAAATCCCAGACCAAATATGCAAAATTAAACACAGAGGAAATGACTTCAGTCCCCATTACAGATATACAGATTTCAGAAGACGAACGAGGCAAAGACCTCGGTCTCAGGGTTCTCCTGGGAAGGAGGACTGGGAGTAATAAATAGCAATTCTCAACCTTAAATCATTCCCTTTACAACAATGGATGTTTTTCAGCCTTCTTTCTTTCTTAACCTGATAGAACTTAGACTTTAAGTCAATGGTCCTGAGTTATAAAAACAACCTACATAGAAATATAGGAAAGGGAAATTTCTTTTCTGATTCTACTACTATCATCATAGCCCTAATTAACATTTAGTAATGAGAAAATTTTAAGATAGAATTGTTTATTCGTAACTTTTTCCCATCCCACAAATTTAAGAAATACTTGGGGGAGCAGAGAGTTCCAATGATTCATATTGTAATGAAAAAATCCCAGAAAAAAATGGCATATTTATATCTAAAACAAAGTGTTCCTTGTGACTGGTCATCCTGTGAATTATATGGAGAAATAACTTAAAATGAATTATAACCAACTTAATTACATGAATTCTATGAAGAAACAACTTAAAATCAAGTAAGCAGGAAAAAGAGCCAGTCATCTTAGATTAAACTAAGTTGTTAAAAATGTGAAAGCAAAAATATAGGGAATTGAAAGAACTGCCATTCCATCATGTATAGAAATATCAAAATGAAACCACACTGTGCACTTTGAATACAGACAATTTTTACTTTACCTCAAAAAACCAAAAAAGATAAGAGCATACTTGTGTACCAAGTTGAGAACAGTGTTCTCTCAGTAAATGAATGTATTAAAATATATATATAGAGAGAAAGATCTGTCTTGGGCTATGAGGAGCATTTTGTTCTACTGGGGAACTTAGATGAATGGAATTCATTTCCTATTATGTGCTTCCCAATATCTGCATGCTTCACAGCAACCCAGCTCAGTTGATAATATTCTCATCTTATAGATAAGAAATGAATATGCAAGGAGAATAAACATTTTGCCCAAGTCCTAGGATTTGAGCCTAAATCGTCTGACTCTTTTTCATGATGTCATCCTACATTAATTAATACCTGACTCTGATATTCATTACATGAGTGATCTTAGACAAACTTTTTCAAGTTCACTGAAAACTACATAATAGGGATAAGTAATACCAACCTCTTAGGGTTTTTGTGAGAATTCAGTGTGATATGAATAGATGCACCATAAACAAATCATAAAGCACCAAGCAGGACCATCAACTTAGAGCCAATTTCTATCAGGTTGAAAAAGAAATAAGGCTGAAAATCCACAGGATTTGTGACACAGTTCAAAATACAGGCCTTGCCTTTAAACCTAATAGACATCCAATAAAACATTTACCAAATCAAGAAAAATCACTCCCCATTCCTCGTGCTTACAGTCTGCATTTGTGCTTGCTGGAGTGGTTTACCTTCTATTCTAGGTGTATCATGACCCCATGCAGGGGATGTGGCATATGACACTGCAGATGGAGGTTGCTGATAACTTTTGTAAAATCTAGATTTTTTTATCCTTACTGAAAAAGCTAAGTCATTTTTTTCAGCAATTAAAATAATGATAGCCCTAGTTACTAAAATATACAAATGTCAGCTCACTCATAACGTGGAGCCCTGAGTAACCATGTCTGTCTTTCTTGTCTAAAAAATTAATGAGCAGCTCTGTGCCTGTGGCATGTGCCCTCAGAGAGTCAGCCACGGGGCTGCTTCCTAGGCATTTTACTTTGGACTTATCCATTAAAGCAGGAGACTGGAATCATTGGGGCTGTGGTTTATTGACATTTGCTAATACCAACCACTTTATGATTCCTTTCTCTACCATGTAACCAATGTGTTTTCACTTAAGGAGTAATGTAAGCACACATTGATTACAACACATAGCTTTAAATTTCATTCCGGTCTCAAAAACGGGAGCCCTGAGTAAATTATGGAAATAACCAGGGCATCATGGGGAGGCTCACCTACCCACATAGAAGGCTTCTACTGCAATACCGATGATCTATTATTTGCTGGATTTCCATAATCTGAATAGAAGTAATGGTTGTATCAATCCCTAAGTTGAAAAGAAAGAGAAAACAAAGTAAACTCTTTGTGCACAGAAAGATTACTGTGTTCCAGCACAGTCTCCAAATTGCAAAATATAAAATATGAAATATTTTCATGTATAACTAATTAGAACACATTAAAAATAATAAATAAATAAAATGAAATGAAATATGAGTTTCCCAAGTAAATGGATTCTACTTGGATTCAAATGGAAGAGGAGGAGGAGAAGGGGCCAAGATTTGTTTGTTTGATTTTTGGTATAATTTTAAGAAAGCCAATAAAAATACAGGCTCCTATAAACAGCTTCCATAAGATCCAAAAGAATTTCTGGACGATGAAAATCCTACTAAGTCGAAATTTTATAATGGAGGTGAAACATGAAATGCAATCCATTTCTGAAAACAGAAAATGAACTAAGAATACAGTCAGAATAAAAAGGAAAAATGAGAACTTCAAATAAATTATTTAAACCCACAAAGATCAACCACAACTTGTCTGGTGGTGGGTGACCATTTTTAATGCCTCATTAATGGTCAAGCTGGCATCAATTATAAAAACCTAGCCCCATGGGTGTGTGCAGTGGATGGGTATATGGAGGGTGGGGTACAGTCCTTGCTCCTGTTTCCCACTCCAATAATGCTTTTAAAGCTCATGATTCCACCTGGCCCTACAAAGCCAAAAAGAGTGTCACTTAAATGTCAACTTACAGTCGCTCTGCCAGTCAGAGCGGATGAGCGCATCTCTTGCAGGGAACAAATTGCTTCTGTCTTCTACAGAGGAAAACATCTGTCAGTCTTGAGGGTTTGTTCAGGATGAGAATAAACCCTGTAAGCCCTAGTTGGTCTTTGTAAATTGCATGTTTCCCCACTCTCTCTCTGTTTTGAGTTGAAATGCCCATTCCTCCAGTCATATGTTGAAGTCCTAACCCTGTAACCCAAAATGTGACATTATTTGAAGATGGGGCCCTTAAAGAGGTGATTAAATTTAAATGAGACTGTTGGGCTGGCCTAATCCAATCTGACTGGTGTCTTCATAAGAGCAGATTAGGACAAAAAGGGAGACACCCAGGGCACTCATGCCCAGAGGATGCAACAAGAAGGTAACCATCTTCAGGCCAAGGAGCAAGGTCTCAGAAGACACCAGACCTGCAGACACCAAGACCTTGGACTTCAAGCCCCCAGAACTGTGAGAAAATAAATCAAGATCAACTTATGCAACAGTAACAAACTAAGACACATCATCCCAAATTGACTTGTAGCTCACAGCTCCCTCCTTTCAAGTGCCATACAGCATGTTACTGCATAATTGTTGCAGATTTTATACCAAATTTTTGGCAAAAAAAAAAAAAAGAGGTACAACCACTATGTGAAACTTTTTAAAAAATTGTGCCAGTATTACTTAAAAACCATTTACTACTAAACGGTCTTTGGTGCAAGATTAGGATGCACAGGATACTCCTGAAGATATGTTAAAACTGAATAGTCCAAAAAAAAAACCAAAACAAAACTGAATAGTCCAAATCAACACACATCATTTCTTCATGACAGTTTAGCAAATTATTTTCTGGTTTGGAAAATAGTAGTTAGCACATTAGTCATTATTGATGTGTTGCATTATCGTTGAAAATGTACTACAGTGTAGTAAAGTATGAACTTACAAAACTTAATCTTCCGTGTCTGAAAATTCTGCACTGCTATCCTGGTTTTCGTTATCTGACACACAGTCATCAGCTCCACTCGTGAAAGTTGGGTTTACCATTAGTACTGCAGAGCGCTACCCAAAGCATGCAAGTCGGTTTTTGGAAAAGCATTGATAATGCAAGTGTGCTGAGAATTCTAGCTGGTGGCTTGCAGTGCACAAGAAGACAAATGCACATCCATATAACACTGGTGAATACATTGCTGCACTCTTTACCTTTCAAGTGGCATGATGAACAGAATTATACCATGTGACCACCCATGAGGAAAGGTTATAAATCAATTTTTGGACTAGAAAAACAGGGTGCAACCTTTAAGCAGTGGCGACAGTTATGTGGTGAAATACGGTAGCATTTATTACTGAACCAACCATGTGGCCATCAATCAGTGATGTATCTGTCACTTTACTCAAGTGCCTATTTACTCTGTATTTTCACTTAACTTTTTTGTTGTTGTTGTTGTTCTTTTTTGACCACTTCATAATGGGGAACCTCCATTAATACTCTTGCTCATATTAGGTATATTATGTAAGCCACTTTTCTCTGATTAATAACAAGCTAATGTTAGTTTTATTTCTTATTTTGTTTCTGGATCCATAGTGTTGATAACCAAAATCATTAAATATAGATTATCTGGGTTCTTTTCTTTGCACCTCAGTGTTACTGTATCAGGATTCTACATTCCTGCTGAATTTGCAGGGAAGGGACTCATTATAAACTCTGGCAATGGAGCTACAATCTACCTCGCTTCCACTGAGCTGGGTTTTCAGATTCATGAAGACAGAGACCCCTATAAATAGGATTTAGAATCTGATAGGGTAAAGTATTTTTTTAAACAGGAATAAAACAGTGGGTTTCAGAAGAGATAATCTTACACATTACAATTATGAAATGGTTTTTCAAAAGTAGAAAAAAAAATTTTAATCCCCTAAAAACACCTCCAACTTTTCACTTCTCTGTAGCAAGACTCTTCAACTCTGAAAGGCTGGTTATTGGAAAGCCATAAATCTTCCTAGAGTCATATAGGAATAGCTCTCAATTTACAAATGCCTTCCAGCAATATTCACTATGAGCTTACTATACATTCCCAATGGTTTTCATTATAAAATTGGAGATATAATTCATAATCGGCAGCTGAGACCTCCCAATAAACTAAATTAGAAACTTATGGAGAAGAGAGATTTAAAATGGTGTCCAACCAAAGTATATTCCACCATGGTAGAAGGTGAATGTTGCACTCCTTATAAAACTATGTTGATGGCTGAGTTCCAATATAACATCTTGAATACCTTTCTTTTGCCCTATTAAACCAGATTCATTTCAAGAAGAAGTCAATGAGCCCCACCAATCAGTTGCTGAGTCCTTTAACCCAAAGGGCCATTTTCTTTCAGTCATTTGGTCTTCTCAGAGTTCTGGTCTCAAAAATAAAGTGAGCAAGAATTCCAGATGCCTTTTGTTTTGTGATATTTTAAAAATCTCATCAACTCTTACAATCTAGGGAATTCCATAGATTTTCCCCCCATAGGATCTTTGCTTTTTAATATCTAACACTTTTATTTACATAAGACTTTATTGATTCCATGGATTAAAATCCAACCCATTGCATTCAGTTGGTTCCTCAGAGAAGAAGCTCAATATTATAAAATACATTCAACAATATTATAAAATACATTCAACATCCTGACTAGTCTTACCCAAACCTTTAATTAAGTGTGTGTGGTAGGGGTAAGGCCAGGGCAGCAGGGCAAAGATAACTTTTCTGAAAGACACTTCACACAGACTTCTACCATCAACTTAGAACCAAAAGAAAAATAATGCCTTGAGCTCAGCATGTCATCAAAATGCTGATTTTTCATTGATTTTATTATAATCTTGCTCCTCAGGGAGAAGTTTTATAAATGTGCTTCAGGGCTTGGTAAACTGTTAGATAATACTCTGTATCCCACTGAGAGCTTTTCTGAAGTTCTTTTTTATTCTTTGAATTTCTTTTTCATTTTTATTTCTTAATTTTTAATTGGTCTTTAATGTCTCAGAAACATCTGGTTGGAAATAATAGTTGCCTGACTTTCTCTTCCTTTGTGTTGAGGAGCCTCACAGTTATGTCGTGCCGTGGCAGAGGGGAAGAAAGTACCAGCAGCAGAGCAAATATCCTTTCCTAAGACCCTCAAAATACCCTGCATCTGGGTCATCTCAATGGGCATGGGGAAGAGGACCCAGAAGGAGGTTTCTAGAACCATAGTGTAGGAACGTTCTACATCTTCTAGAGTTGATCTCAGTTGTGTGCACACCTTGTATCCAAATAAACGGAGGCAGATAGGTGGCTGGGAAGCAACCCAGGACACAGAAACAAGGCAACTAGATTCCAGTTCTAACTTTGCTAGTTACTCAACTGGGGGATCTTTTGGTCTATTTGTTTGTTTCTGGTTGAATTTTAAATTTTATTTCATTGATACATAATAATTGCCCATATTTATGGAGTACACTGTGATTTCTCCATACACGTATACAATATGTCATGATCTGATCAGGGTAATTGATATATCCACCACCTCAAACATTTATCATTTCTTTGTGTCGGGAATAATCAAACTCCTCTCTACTCTATTTTGAAACGTACAACTGAATATGGTCAACTGGGGAATCTGAAGCCAGATCCTTTGCCTCTATTTCATCAGCTGTAGAATGGATAAGTTAATATAAATCAGAAGTTCTTCTGACCTAAGACCTTTGAAACCCTAGGGAATTATAAAAAAGGTCTATAGTATTTTCTGTGGACTTGAAAAGGAACATCTCTCCCATAGATGTGTATATTTTTTCAAGTAGTTGAATTAATAAAAATCAGCTAAAAGCCTAACTGGATGGATAGTTACATGTTGGGAGCAGCAAATAAATTATGGGTCTTTGAACTGCCCATAGATAGAGGCAACACCTCCCTTGGGAATTGCTCCATGCAAAGGCACCGATTGAAAACCACCCAGTTGTATGGTGACACCCTGTACAAAGGGAAATTCCTTGCTAGCCAAGGAATTTTATTAGTTCATAACCTTGGGTTCAAACCTCTGCTGCCTGGAGGTAGAGAATTATGGATACAAGCTGATAAGTTCTAATTGAGCTGCTTTTACCCTCAGCTTGGGTTTTGGTTACCTTGAAGAAGCTTTCTCACAATAAATCCTTCTGAGGTTTAAACCTATGTAATAAACATGCCAAGCTTGCCTGGGGTCAGTCTCCCTCCACCAGAGGCAGGCGACCCATCAAACCCTGGTCTTTTCTCTACTTTTGTGTCAGTCTTTTTCCTAATCCCCTCATCAACCGGTTCATGTAGCCCTGAGTAAACTGTTGTGCAGGACACAACTGTCACACAATGTGACAGTTACATTTTTCCTTTATGTTTTTCTCAATCAAATCATTTAAAAGCGTGTTAATAATGGATTCACAAGGTCATAAATGTAGAATATCACTGCTCTCGGACATTCTGTGACTCTAAGTTCTTAAAAGTTTCCGAGTTCCCTGAAGATGAAAGCAAATCAAATATTTCAATTCTCTCCCCCTGCCTCCAGTTGAACAAATGAAAGAAGAGAGAACAATTTTTCCAGTGTGTCAGAGAGCCTGATAAGTTGAACTTAAATTTCACTTTTAGCCAGAGAAGCTGCTAGTGCTGTCTAGGTGGACACAGCCAGGCACCTTGGAGCAGATCTTCTTTCTTTGGGAGTTTCCATACATATGGAAACAAGATCAGCAGGCACTCATTGTCCTGGAAAAGAGAGCAGCAAACCTTCATCTGGTTGATAAGGACTGTTCTCGATTCCTTAGAAAGCTTGGAATGGAACTACCATTTGACCCAGCTATCCCACTCTTTGGCCTATACCCAAAGGACTTAAAATCAGCATACTACAGAGATACAGCCACATCAATGTTCATAGCTGCTCAGTTCACAATAGCCAGATTGTGGAACCAACCTAGATGCCCTTCAGTTGATGAATGGATAAAGAAACTGTGGCATATATATACAATGGAATATTACTCGGCCATAAAGAATGATAAAATTATGGCATTTGCAGGCAAATGGATGAAATTGGAGAATATCATGCTAAGTGAGATAAGCCAATCTCAAAAAACCAAAGGAAGAATGATCTCGCTGATAAGTGGATGATGATACATAATGGGGCGTGGGAGGGGTTAGTTTTAAGGTTAGAGTGAGGGTTAGGGAGGGGGGCAAGAATGGGGGAAGGAAGGACTGTATAGAGGGAAAAGAGGGGTGGGAGGGGTGGGGGGAAGGGCAAAAAATAACAGAATGAATCAACCAACATCACCCTATGTAAATTTATGATTACACAAATGGTATGCCTTTACTCTATGTACAAACAGAGAAACAACATGTATCCCATTTGTTTACAATAAAAAAAAATTATATTCTCTTGATGCCTTTGCTACTTGAAGTGAATCAACTCAGGGTCAAGAAACCCTTGAAAATGAAGATTGGACCAGTCCACATCCTCTCCTTGTTCAGAATCCATTGCTATCCATACATCATTCATAAGTGGGATGGTCCCTTCTAAGGACACCCAAGGCGAGAAAAAGGCTTGCCAGCCACAAGTTTCCACATACTTTCACAAGGGATTAAGGCTATAGGAATGTTTATGATAGTACTAGTTTTTTTTTAATATTTAAAAATATAGAAACGAATTCCTTTCTTCAAAATGAAGCCTTATCTTCACTCTGTAATGATGTATCTGTTCAAACCAAGTTCAAACAGTGTTTTCGTGAGAAAAAGAAAAAACAGTACAAACATTGCCTCTTGTAGCTGTTGAGGGTGGTGGGGAGGGCTCTCTGTCTCAGCTTCCTCACTGGGAAAAAAATGGGGACAATTACAGTACTTATCTTGCAGGCTTGAAGGGATTCATTGATTTATTGATGTAAGTTACCATGACAACTCGTTATACCATAATCATGATGATTTGTAGGAGTTATTTATCCAAGACTAGGATATGAAATAATGTCAAAAGAAAAGGAAATTACATTACTGTCTCAAAACTTTATCCACTGACCATATTCTAGTGTCAGTTATTAGGACTGCCTACACATATTTTGATTCATCTTCTAGACATGTTAGGTTTGCATTTCCCCGTCCACTTTTAAGTTAAATATGATTCATATGACTGCTTTGGCCAATAAAGTGTGAGTAGAAGTGATGTGTGTTGTGCCTGGGTGGAAGCTGTAAATGGCAGTATACAACATGACTTGTTCTCTCACTACTACTACAGAGACTGTGGGAATGTGTACTGAGATGGAATCTCCATCCTCTGGTCCTGAATGAATGATGACCTAGAGCCCTCTCTTGATTCACATTTGAAATACAGAGTGAGTCAGAAATAAACTTTCTCCACATGGAGCCACTGCTATTTGAAGAGTTGCTGCTTTGACAGCATCCTTAAATAAGTCAAACTAATATGTATTGTTAGAAGCATTATCATTAGTATTATTTTAGACACTTATTAATGTGAGTATGGGAGGCTTCAAAAAATAGTAAATTATTATAAATTTAAAAGAATTGCATTTGGTCTCATAGAGATAATAATACCGGTAGTCCTTGATCAAGTTTCTATAATGTTTTTATGTGAAAAACAACTGTGTGTGTTTAAAAGGAAAAGGAAGAAGGTTTTCTGAAAGTGGAATGCCAAACTTGTTATTCACTGACTTAAAGCCTGCCTGTAACTCTAAATTAGAGTTTTCAGAGTCTCTTATATTTTGCTCTAGTCTGCCTCAGCAGAGAGCCCAAATAACCACACCAATTTTTAAGTCCTAAATGAGTCAAAAAACCAACTCACATGCATACAATTATTTCACTTGGCAACTGTACCATCTTTGCAGGCAACAGGCAAATGAGACCCTTTTCACTTGGTGAAAATTATAAGGACTTTACCAAAATTTCATTCCTGAACAAGGCATTCGATATTATTGATGATTGCCAATTTGGGTATTTGCATTTTTAAAGATTTTTTACCACCCCAAGTAGGAGAGCGGAACCATTATTCAGAATCACTAACAGACATCCAAGTAGATATTGATCAGGGAAGAAACCTGGAGTTCAAAGCCCTCGCTGTTTCTCTTTTAACATCATTTACCTGCCCCTCGCCTCTGATGGATTTTCTTCTCCTCTTGGGATTGTCTCTGCACAGGACTCAGAAAGACTCCTCCCATTCCCCAGATGGGGCAGCAGTAAGTCTCCTGGCATGGCAGGATGTCACAGAAAGTAATTTCAGGTACTTGTAAGGAGGTCTGTGTGGTTGCCGGCGATGTATGAAGCCCTGCTGGGCGTGTGGCAGAGGGGAGGGAAGCAGTGAGGTTAACCCGGAAAGGCAGGTTTCTTCTATTGACATTTCACATGTAAGACAGGCTGAGTTTAAGGGTAAAATGCAAAGGCCTTACCTGAGGGGAACACTGTGGGTGGCAGAGTTGCCTCCTGAGAATTTGTGATATTGCTGGAGAAGAACGCAAGGATTAATGAGAGAGACCTTCGAGAATCCTTCTCCCAAAGGAATACAAGATCTGAACTCTCACCTTGGAGGGAGATCTGGGTCATGCTGGTCTTGGTCTTTCAAGCTAAGTATGTAAAGGGAGACTATCATCAAGGCACTGTTAAGGGTAGGGGAAAAAAAAAAAAAGCATTATGTGAACGATTTGTTTCCATATATATCTCACACATCCAGCTGGCCAAAGATGTACTCTCACAGGCCACACAGATGGGTGTGAGGGGGAGGGGCAGCCATCGCTGACAAAAACACCATGGAAACCAGCACGTTAGGCTTTTCTGCCCTGGTGAGAAAAAGCCTGGGGCTTCCTGCAGCTCAGAGGCTCCTGGGGTAGGCCACACTGATGGATTTTTCCACAGAGCTGCTCTGACAAGCTGTCTCAGAAGCAGCAGTCACTAGTGGAAGATTACAGGAGGAAGCACGTAAATAACTGGAGGCAGCCCTCTGCTCCTTGCAGGGAAGAACCAGGGCAAAGTGCACTTCCCTCTGGTGAAGGCCATCCACTGTGCGGTGCAGGGTGATGGAAGGAGGCACAGGTGTAACCAGCTGTAGAAGCCAAAACTCTGGCCACCTCTGACATCTCCCAGGTGCCTGTCTTTCCATAGCACCATACACCAAACTGGACGGAGAAAGGAAAAGAAATGACTGAAAGCACCCATTTCCACACTGATTTCATACAATGAAGGTGTTTTCCCTCCAATTAGCAGATCTTACATATCCAAATGGAAGCTTTCCTTGGGGGTTCCAGGCTTTGGGACACTATACCAACAATGCTCACACAGCCAAAGGCTTTGGCTTCTCTTTGGGCCCTGTCTTTAGCATTCTCAAGGGCCATGCAAGAAAGTCTTTTCAGTCTCATTGTGTACTTTTCTTGAATCAGGGTCACCTGAATTGACTTCTTGCCAGCTTGGTTCTCCTGGTTCTCCAATTTTGACCTCTTATTTTGTTCTCCAACACAGGTGGTAAATTCACCAGCATACAGAAAGAAATGTGCCACACATTTGAATTCTACTCATGAAGAATGAATTCCTGAAGTGTTAGCAGCTGATGATGACGGCCCATCATCATGACGGCGCTGCTGGGGAGAAGTAGCACTGAGCCCCAAAGATGCATCAGACAGAATTTGTAGTGTGGCCCTGGTAACAGCTATGGTCCAGTCTCCTTTACTTGTCCTCCCGTGTCTCCCACTCTCCATCTCCCATTAGTAATCCTTTTTTTTTTTTTTTTTTTTTGGGTGCTGGGGATCGAACCCATGTCCTTGTGCTTACAAGGCAAGCACTCTACCGACTGAGCTATCTCCCCAGCCCCACCATTAGTAATCCTTTAATCCTTCTTCTGATTTGTCTTTGGCACCTGCCTCAGTGCACAACACAGAAAAGAATGAAATTGACATCTGGTCCCTTTTTTGGGGCAAACCCTGGTTCAGACTCTTCTCAGGCCAGAAACAAGATAAGAAGCCCAAGACCTCCCACACATGGTCTTAGAGGCCAGCTATATTGGAATTCATAAAATCCCATAAAGTTGTTTTAAAAGCAGTCTCTTCACCTCTACTTAGGTTTCCTATCACCTTTCCATTGAGAATCCCAGGAGAAGACAAGCACTTAGAAAAGTGAGAAATCTGTAAAGACGCCTAACGGGAATTCTGTGTGATAGCATCAAATTCTTGGGCATCTTTCACAGTGGGCAGTACCAAGTCATGCTAATCTGGGGGTGGAGCTTGGTTGTGGAGTTCATGATTAGCTTAGGGTTCAATCCCCAACACACACACACACACACACACACAGAGAGAGAGAGAGAGAGAGAGAGAGAGAGAGAATGCTGCACAGAGACACCTGCTAGGAAGCTTCTTTAGATCAAGGAGCTGGAAACACCTTGGGGCCTTCACTTGCTTTCCTCTGTGAATGGTTATCTTCCCTATGACAGGCCTAGAAGCCAGTCCTTTCCCACACTCACAAAGCATTTTTTTCTTTCGCCATGTGAATAGTCACACTAAAAACAAAAAAGGAGTATCCAAAGGCCCAGAGAACACAGGCAAGATGACCAGTAATCTAAGGCCAGGGGGCCACTGGGGTAGTAGCAAGAGCCTGGAGACAGGCCTGAGGGAGCACCTTGCATCCCAGCAGGGGATCCCTCCATGCAGAGGGACAGTGGTCAAAAGCCATCAGCTTGCTTAGCAAACACTGTCATCCTTACTGCTTTTACTTGATTCAACTGCTCAGGAGATTTGGCCATACCATCATCATGCCTCTTTATACATCTTGGTAACGCTTTGGTATAAAGTGTTCACTGAAGAATCCAGAAGAATCTTAATGAACACGGGTGACCAGGGAGGGTGGATTATACCTGATTTCCTACAGTCTTCTTCCCCACATGAGAAAGTTATTTGCAAAGCTAAGAGAAACACACACACAGACACACACAAAGAGCGTGCTGCTGAAACACAACAGTTGATTGAAAACATGTCTGTCATCCTTCATTTCATATTTAATTGCAGAAAGCTAGTGCTTTTTTCTTCAAAATATGAATTAAAAAGGGGTTCCCTCATCTCTAAGCTTCTGAAGGTCAGTGCCTCGTTTTAAGGGCTCTTCGTCTTCCAAGTAAATTAGGTCAGTCCCCAGGTCACATGTGAGAAAAGAAAGATGGGAAGGAAAAGAAGACTAGACATAATAAAACAGTGAAGTTTTTCTTACCAAAATGCCATCACAGCAATTAGAATTATAACCAAGGTCTGGAAAACCCAGTTAGGGCACAATTGTTTTTTTCCTGAAAAATAAACCTACAAAAAGGTTCATTAATGAGCAGTGATACATCAGCACATTAACTGTAAGGAGCAAGCTGGAAGAACTGCTCCCAGCAGGAGTCCTTGGTGCCTCCTTTGGGATGGTTCCCAGTCTTGCCTCAATCTCATCCCCCTCCCCCTCCCTGCAAACAACATTCACTCAAAGCCCAGCCCCAGGCCCTCCCTTCCCTCGACAATCCAGGCTGCAGAAGTCTCTCTTTCCTGACACCCTGCGGACAACTGCCTACACCAATCATTAGGCACTTATTCTTGCAGCACTGCGAGTGAGAGAGAAGACCAGACACTGTGAGAACCTAAATGCCCATCTTTTAATAAAATACTTTAAAAAATCAAAATACCTTTAAGATGTGAGGAGATAAATCCCCCCATGGAAGAATTTTAGACACCATGAGACATCACGGGAAAGATTCTGAGGCATGAAATCCAACTAAGCTCTCCTTACAGTACATTGGTATCTAATTCTTCCACCTGTTTATAAAGACAACTTTGGACCTGTGTCTTATTTGTTCTTACATCTATCTATTCCACACGTATTTATTGAGCACTACTATGTATGACACTATAAGAGATATTAAAATCAGTATATTACAGTCCCTAAGAAGTGAATGAGACAAACCATTAAGACTGATACATATTGGCCTAAAGACTTGTGTACAGAGAATGGGCCTAGAAGTACTGGATTGACAGTTGTGGAACTGCTGGGAAATCTGGCTGAAAAAATTCTCTGCCCATTCAATAAGGTGCCTCTTAATAGGAGTTTCCTACTGAGTATCCCCAGAAGAAAGTAAATATAATACTCGTATTGCACTGGGAATTAAGAATAGGAAACTCATATTTCAGTTGGAAGCATATTGGAGGGTAGAAGCAAATAAGAAATAGCTTTGATTTGGTCTTTGGTTGCATTTCTTGGGCTTGTTATTCGATTAAAGAAAATATTCTTCAACATCAAAAGGGGGGATAAAATTATACACTATATACTTTAAACAAGTACTCCAGCCCTTTGGGCTCTTATAACTGAGTCATCCATAAATACCACTGGAAGTCAGTCTGAATATCATAAAATCAATGGTTCATGCCATTCCTGTACCTCAGTGGAACTGTTCTGGGGATGCCCTAACATTATGGTACAAAGAAGGAATTCAATGAAATTCGTTAAATTTATTGGAATTAAGTAGTAGTATCCAACCTGCTCTTCACAGCTGCTGGATTATTTTAAAATACCATGATTTTGCTCAAAGTCCTTTGACCAAGCATAGAGAAATGATCCAAGGCCTGAAGTTAGACTTGGAGTTGATCCTGAACAAATCATCTAAATGTCATTTATCCTCATTTTCCTTATCAATAAGATAGGGATAATAAATAATATATGCCTTTATTTTGGAGTCATTGGGTGGGTCCAATTGACAATGTAATGTTTCCAATTCAGATGTGTATAAGAATTACTATGATGTCTATTAAAAACCTAAAGGCCCTGGAGAATTCTGTTTCAATAGGCCTTATCTGGAATGGGGTAGGGGCTAGGATTCTATAAAAAGTAAGACAATTAAAAGTATTTATTCGTGGCCATTTCTTCCTTCCTCCCTTCTCCTCCACATACTCTGACTTCTAACTTGAATTCCTAGGTCCTTCCTACCTCACCCCACCACCAAACATGGCAGGAATCACCTGCCTACCTCTTCGAGGTGCAGAAAAGAGGAAAGGAAGAGCAACTGAATGGGAGCTAGATCAGGTGACCTCAAAATTTCTCCAGAATGTGTCTTGGCCAGTCCAGGGAGCAGTGTAGAAGTCAAGGCCTGTCCCAGCCAAGCTTCTTACCATCTGGTGAGGCCCATCAATGGCTCACAGCAAGCACTCTGCTTATTAACATCCCCACCAACCCAAGAGTACCACTCCCCACCACACATGTATGTCAGTGACCCAATAACTCAAGGAGGCCCTGAAGAGCAAAAGTCACCTAGTGGGTTGGTGATGGCCCAGAAGGGATAGTCATCTTCACAGACACAGCTAAGATGTCCTACCAAGACACAGGGGGAGTAAAACATGCCCCATTATTTGTACTTTATCAAGTTCCCTGGATGATTCTGCTGCACACCAACATATGAGAATCTCCAGAAGAGTAGGTCTGAACACATCAAGTTCAGGGAGCACGTGTCCAGGACTTGCTATGTTCCACACACTCTTCTGAGTGCTTTGCTGACACCATTGCACATAATCCTCACAATCATCCTTGATAACGCTGTGAGGCAGCTACTGTTATCATCCTCATTTTAGAGATAGGGAAAAGGAGACACGGGAAGGCTAAATGTCACCCCAAAACCACACGCTAATGAGTCATGGAGCCAGGATCTGAATTTTGAAAGTCCAGCTCTACAATCTGTGTTCTTAAACACCCTGTCTCCGTTTTTCTGTCCCAAAAAACAAAAGGAAACATTTGCCACTGTTGTTATTATGCAAAAAGTCTTCATGGCTTATGGAATGAACTAACCCTTCCAGTGATCCTGGAATGCTGAGCCTAAGCTGTTTTTCACTTATCTTTATAACCCTCCCTAATCAACTTCCACCTGGTCCTTCAGTGAAACCAGTTCCGGATCCCAGATGTTTGCTTCTGCCATTCCATCTGAAACCTCTCCTACAGATCCATTGCCATTGCCAAAGCATACTCTGTCTACAAAGCCAGGCTCTCATAATACACTCAGGGCAGCGTCCTGAGCCTGTGCAGCCTTTATCACATCCAGCTACAACCATTCTTTGTATTTTCTCCCCATCTCCCCCTGAGTGCCTTGTAGTTCCTCAGAAGAAGAGATCACATCTGACTTATTTTTGCCACCACCTGGCCTCTTAGAAAGACTGCAAGAGTCAAAGAGTTTGTCCAGCCCAACTCCCACTCCAAGCACACATTGAAAACACTTACTCATTTCATGCTTTTAATTTAAATTGTTAACCTTCAGGAAATATCCTCAGACTGAGCTTTCCATTCATGTATTCATCTGACAAATATTTCTTGAGCACCTACTATGTACTTGTCCCTGGGGTCACAGAGTGAGGAAGGCAGACCCAGGGCCTACTCTCATGAACATATCTAATATTCTGAGATAACCTCAAAATAAAGAGAATCTTTGGGTGCAAGATGGGAGTTACAGAGATCACAAGTGACAAAATTGCACCTATCAGAACTGCCAAGGATATAGGTACCATTCCCTCCATTCTTTTGCAAACTGGTTAGTATAAAAGGCACCTTTCCCACCTAATGTTTCGAGTGCTTTGTGTTTATACAGCAATATGTACCTAGCACATGCTTAGCACATTTAATCCTATCAATGATCTTTGTAAGGCAGAATTATGTTTCTCAGTTTAAGTAACTTGCCCAGAACATTTACCCATGTATTTTATGTTTCTTGGTACACCAAGAAGCTTGTCAGCATTATAATAATTTAATAGTTTTTAGATGAATTTTGAAATACTTCTGAGTCCTTTCAGAATACTTCAACACAGTATAGCAAGGGGAGTAGGGAGTGGACTGACGCAGTGGCTGGACATTGGGTCAGCCTTTAACGGGGCATCGTTGCAGTCATGCACATCTTCCCTGGAAGCACCACCTTTGGACCAGTGGTGGATGAGGGAGAAAGTTAACTTTCACAACTTTCTGTGAACTGCACTGAGTAGGGGAGCAACTTAGGAGGGGACTGTTGCAGCTGCAGGCTCCCTGACAGGTCTCTGATGGAGAGGGCATCCTTCCATCAGATTACATGATTAACCTTCACTTTTTATTGGAAATGTTACCTCACTTGATGTGAGTTGTCTTTATTCATTAATGAAACCATCACATTTTAAACTTTGCAAGCAAGTGAATAGCTATCCTCCCATTCACACATTTAATACTAAATTTTGAAGGGAAAAGAGGAATTTGAGGAGTCACCAAAGTCCCTTGAGACCTTCATAAGGAAGTAAGTGAGGTCAAGGCAAGAACATAGAGAGCCCATGGCCATTTGCAAGTGGGGGCTACTGAGTTTTACTTGATGGGAACAGTATAAATAAAACTAGCCAAATAATATTGCTGAAATGGATAGGTTCTGCATTCTTTTCTCTAAACTTCTGCTCTTTAAACAAACAGTTAATATTCATTAAAACATTAGTTTTTAAGGACCTAAAGTATATGAGATGCAGATTAGGGAACTCCACCAACAAATAAATGGGAGAAAAATTCTTGATCAATTTCTCTAAAGACTTTTATTTCATATAGAAAATATCATCTCTGTTCATTATAAATTTTAAGAGTATTTACCTTGTTGGATTTTTTGGGAATGGCCCTCCTTGGAGAAGATGTACTAAGAGCTCTGCTAAGTTTGCTTTAAAAAGAGAGAGAAAGAATTGATTACTATTCAAATGCCTCTCCAGGAGTTATGTGACAAAGACCTAGGCTGTCACTAACATAGCAGCATGACTTTCTTTTGTAATGCAATGATAATTTGAAAAAAAAAAAAAAAGTCAAAGCAGTTGGGCTGGTGTGTGTGTGTGTGTGTGTGTGTGTGTGTGTGTGAGAGAGAGAGAGAGAGAGAGAGAGAGAGAGAGAGAGAGAGAGAGAGAGAGGAGTGAGAGATTGCAACCAAAACCAAAACAAAACCAAACAACCTTTGTGAGCATAAATGCATGCATTAAGCAAAACCTTCCTCTTTTCCTCAGAACTAGATCTCAGAAAATGTGCATTTACTTCCTTAAGTAATAAAAACAAAGAATAAAACGTTTTCCCCCTGTGGATGGACCTTGGTGTTCTAAATTTGGAAATGACCCCTCTCTTCATAAAAGAGAAGACATCCTTTTGCTAAAATTGAGCTCTTCCTATAACAACTGCTATTAAACAGATGGCTTGTGTTTTGTTTGATTTTAAAGCAGCAACAGAAAAAATAAGAAAAGTATCACATAAGGCAATTGTGTTTTGAAACACTATAAGGGAAGAATAGGGACTTCATTATCAGAAAGCAATGATTGCAACTTGATTGAAAAGACCAATCTTTAGATTGATGTAGTTATTTAGAGAGTCCACACTCTTCTTTCCCCAAATTTTAGTGGACATGGTGGACACACCTGATGGAACTTGCTTCGCTGGCTGAGGTCTTCAAACTACTGAGCCGCTTTAGCCGGGCCAACTTCCTGTTCCATATTTCTAATTCTTCTATTCTTTCTTCAAGGTTGTTGGTTAGTTTGCAGAGCTGCTTCACGGCCCCTACATTTTCCATGAAGATCTGGTCCTAAAAAGGAAAATAACACCAAATACATAAAGGTACAGTTTCAGGCTACCAGGTAACTAACTGTCCATAAGCCATCCTAACAGTGAGAACACCCTGTCAGAAATGGTTATATACCCACAACTTCAAGTTCATTCAAGATAAATCTGGAGAGGTCTGAAAACGAAAGCAGCCTGCTAAACTGCTGGCTGTGTAGTAAAACTGCTTCTGTTCAATTTGCAATAAAATGGAAATATGTCCTTGTAACCTAAGAGAGAATGGAGCTGAAGGACGTTGTCAAGTTTGGGATCCAAAGATTTATTTTCAATAGCTATTATGCTATATTTAAAAGTCATAAAAAGAGTCAGAACAGTCTTCCAAATGTTGATTTGTGTGTTCATCACTAAATCCCCATAAGAAGTGACTCAAACTCTCTCCCTGGTAAATGTTTATCCAGTTGCTTAGATGAAGCAGAAGGAAGGAAGAACTGGGCTTTTCTCGAAGTCCAGCCACCTCGTGCAGAGGTGAGGCCCCAGGTAAAATATAATAAGCTCTTTGGACTTCAGAGTCTTCATCTGTAAGTGAGAAGCTAAATCTCGAGTTGTAAATGTCTGCTTTAATCTCTCAAACACTATCATGGACAATTTACATCTTAACCTAACTCTCAAACAAAATTAAATACACACACACACACACACACACACACACACACAATTCTAGTTCCAAGTAAGATGCTGACATATCAGAAAGAGAAAGCAAGGAGAGATCAACCCAACTAGAGAGCCCAGACCATCCTCCTCATCACCCACATACTTCAGATGTCATATGCATCTGTCTCTCAGTCACAATAAAAACACTGGGACACTCTTGTCAACTGGCACCCTGACCCCCTGATCTCTCCTCTCTCAAAGTACTCTTTTCGTCTCCAAGAGGCTAGTCCACTGCCATAAAGAGATAAGTCCCAGGCCACTGGCTCTAGACCAGTTGCGGTTGACAGGTCAAACTCAGGGCTGCACGTCTTTGGGAGTCTCATCATGCAAACTCAAGCTCAAACTCAAAGGGGAAAAGGGGAAAAGCACTGGAAAGCGATCATTCAGAGTGGGATCAAAAGCTGGACCTTACAGATTTAAGGCTTAGTTCATGTGGTTTAAAGATAGGTATGTCTCATGAAACACTGGAGGACTCTTAAAAGTCTCAGAGAAGTCACGGAGATCTAATGAAGCCCCACGTCTCCACGCCTGGTGTCTGAAACCTTTCCTTATTCTAGTAGTCACCTTTGATAGCAATGTCTTTCTGAAGGCCAGTTCAAATCCCATGGTTCCCAGGACCTTCCCAGAGGCCACTGGCCAGAATGCACCCTTCTCTTCTACAGTGTCCTCAGAACATGTTTGGTTGTGTCACTTGGCCATTTGTGTTGTTCAGGTGTTATGTGTCTATCTCCCCACCCAGCAGTGAGTCTGTGGAAGGCAGCCATTGTGTTGGTATGTGCATATCTCACCAGTACTTAACATGAGTACTTAGCACAAGCCTGTGCCCTTGGGGAATACTCAATAGGAACATAGGAAAGTGAATTGAAGGTTACTGAGTTAGAGCTTAGAAAAGAAATACAAAGTTTTCCTATTTGGGAAGGAAAATGGCCAAAAACTTGATCCCTGAGGTCTATGCTTACATTAAGAAAACTCAAAATGAATGAATAAATAAATAAATAAGACATCCCTGTGTTAGATTCTCAAAAGTCGTCCAAAAACCTTATATTTTTTCCTGAAGTCTTATCAGATATCCTTTAAAATCTATCCCCCAAAATCCTGCAAATTAATAAAATCATTACAGAGTAGAATTTAGCAGTGTCTTACAAAGTTACATATGTTTTTATTTTTAAGCCAGCAATCCACTCCTAGAAATCTACTCCATAGACTTCATACCCCAGTTAAAGGTAAAAAGGAGGAGGAGGAGGAATAGGAAAGACTGAAACCAAGCCAATGCACACCAATAGGGATTTTTATAATAAACCATGGTACATTCACATAATAGCATACTATGGAACTGTGAAAAATGAATGAAGAATATTTCTATATACTGCTATGGGGAAAAGTCGAAGATATAGTATAGGAAGAAAACAGCAGGTACAGAGAGTATGTGTAGTATGCTACCTTTTGTTTAAGAAAAAGGATGTATACGAAAATATGCAAACATTTTCTTACATTGGGAAAAACGAAGGATAAACCAAAAACTAATTTAAAATTCTTACACATAATGGGAAAGAAGAAATGAGGTGGGTGAAATGAATAGAAGCCAGGCTCTCTGAATATACCTTGTTCAATAAATTTGCCTTTAGAATAATGTGAGTTTTTGAAATAATTTTAGAACATAATTAAACTACAAAACATCCCCTAAAAATAAAAAGCAAAAGCAAACAAAGGAAGCAATTTGGTATTGAGTTTCTGGATTAATCTCACAGAGAGGATTTATTTTAAGTGTCTTGAAAGCATAGTAATTTGTCCATTCTTAGTGGGATATATCCCAAAATGGGGGGGATAGAAAAGAAATCTCAAACTTTTCAATAATCATACAGCCAGAAATAATAGCAATGGATAATACACAACATACACCGTACCCATTCATATTTGGGTAAAAAAAAATATAACTAAGTTAACTGTGTTAGAAACTGCAAGTTTTAGCATTTAAAAAGAGATATAAATATAAAGTCAAACATTAAGTAAAATTCTAGCAATACTAAATTTAAGTTAGAATATTACTATGAATTCCTGACACAGTCTATCTTTAAAAAGAAAACAATATTTCTTAGCTATGTCCACAAAAAAATAGAAAAATATATTTCCAACTACTAACAATGAGCACTCTCACTGTGGTCCTGGTTCTTGCTGAAAGGAACCAGGACTCTGGAGAACTAGTGATTCCAGGTTTGGGGCAGGAACTGTGTGCAATGAACCTGGAATGCCTTACAACTGAGAAGGCAAGGGAACTATGAGGTGGCAATGACTCCAGAGGCAATGAAGAAGGTTCCATGGGCCAAAGATCAGACATCAAAGGACCAACACCATAATAGATCAAAGAATCAAATGTGTTTTAAAAGCATTGAAAATCCTACTCAATTTTTTGAAATATTTTATCTCTTCCCTTTGGAGGATAGTAGAGGCTTAACTCATTTTTATGAAAACTTATGAATAAAAGAAAGAATGAAGTTTTATCCTTCCTTTCCTACATATCAGCTACCTATTTAATAAAGGAAAGTTCTTCATTTTAGAATTCCAGAGAATGAATAAAAAATGATGATTGTGGTTTAGGTATTAGGCATCCTCCAAAAGCTCACGTGTGAGACAATGCAAGAAAGTTTAGAGGTGAAATGATTGGGTTATAAGAGCCTTAATCAGTGAATTAACACCCTAAAAGGGATTAACTGAGTGGTAACAGAAGGCTGGTAAGGTCTGACTGGAGAGGCTGGGTCACTGGGGGCATGACTTTGGGGTATATATTTTGTATCTGGCAAATGGAGTCTCTCTCTGCTTTCTGATCATCATGTGAGCAGCTTCCCTCCTCCACACTCTTCTGCTGTGACTGCCTTACCTCCATCCTGGAGGAATGGAGCCGGCTTTCTATGGACTGAGACTTCTGAAACTGTGAGACCCAAGTAAACTTTTCCTCCTCTAAAATTGCTTTTGTTAGGTCTTTTAGTCACAGCAGCAAAAAAAACTGACTAAATGATAGAGTACCAATATTTTCTAACAATATAACAATGGATCTAGGAAATGATCCTCAATGAATGCTAAAACCAGTAAGTATATGTTTGTATCTTTGTTTTATACATACACATATAAAAACAACTGGGGAAATTTCAACACTGTCTGGATTTGATATTAAGGAATTACTATAAAATTTTAAGCATGATAATGATATAGTGATTCTGTTTTTAAAAGGTAGTCCTTCCCTTTTAGAAAAAAATGCTGAAGTATCTATAACAAAATGATATGATATTTGTGTTAGTCAGCTTTTCATTGCTATGACAAATACATGATAAAATCAACTTACATGGAAGAAAGGTTTATTTTGGCTCACAGTTTCAGAAATTTCAAATCATGGTCATTTGGCCCCATTGCTTTTGGGCCCACAGCAAGACAAAACAGTACTATGGTGGAAAATACCTGGTGGAGCAAAGTTATTCAACTCACAGTCATTGGGAAGCAAAAAAAGAGGCAGGACAGTGAGAGGCAGGAAAGCGCTGGGGTCCCCATATCCTTTTTAAGGGCATACCCTCTACGACCTGACTTCCTTCCACTAGGCCCTGCCTTCTAAAGTTTCTACCATCCTCCACCAACCACCCCTGCCAAGTGTCACAGACTAGTGACCAAACCTTCAACCATGGCCTCGAGGGGACATTTACAAACCTTGGCAGTGTTGGAGTTCACTTTAAATAATTCAGCTGGTGGAGGAAAGTAGTTGGCAGGGGATTTAAATAATATAGGACTGGATGAGAATTTGTAACTGAAATCTGAGTGAGACATACATTGGGGTTTCATTACTATTTTTTCTAATTCTATGTATACTTGAAATTTTTCACCATAAAGATGTTCAAAACTAAATAAATGACAAAACAAACAAAAAATCTCCTGATGAATCCTGTTTGAATCCTGGTGCAGACTTTTCATTTACTTCTAAATTTGTTTTAATAAAAATAAGGCATAAATCATGAAGATAAGAATGGCATTTTGTGATCCTAAATCATAATGGATAAATGATTATTTACTATGTTTATACTGTAGACAGCCTTATTCTATAATTATAACCGTTATTATTTACAGTGAATCACATGGTCAGTTGATGTCAACCCAGCGGTCCAAAACGGAAGTCCAGTCATCCTCTCTGACTCCTTCCTACAACTGGCTCCTTGAAAGGCAATCTATCAGTACTGTCTGCTCCATGTCCCAACACTCCCAAATCTGCCTGCTCCTTTCCATCCTCACTGGCACTAATTCTACTCTTTTCCATTTCTAAGCAACTGGCTTCTTCCTTTTTTAAAAAAGTTTAACATTTGCTTGATACATTAAATTGTGATTTAGCCCAAACCAAAACGGACCATAAAGAATGATGGTGAAGTCCCCTCCAAACCACAGTAAGCTCTTCCTGCAGTGTCTTCTCCGATGGGACTTTTAATACTGCCTCATGAGATATGAGCAGTGGCTGCCACTGTCCAGTTACTTGTCAATAATGATAAAAAGCCAGCTCTAATTTCTTGAGCTCAAATTTGCCAGCATCATATGTCTTCCAGGTAGGTTCAATAGACAAGGAGATAATTCATGTGTTTTCCTATCCAAGGGGAAATAAAGGTGGAGAGGGAATTTACTACTTTCCTGATTATAATTATGGCCTGTCCTGACTTTATGGATCTAATGGAATATTACCAAAAAATAAATTCCAAGGACATGTTATAGAGATTGACTCTAGCTAGATGACTTAAATGTTCTTATTTCTGACCTCCGTCACCACAGTGAAGACAGTATAAGTATGCTAAAAAATATAATCTATATTTTTCTGAAAATGTCCTTTTCCACATAGGTGACAAATTCTCCATGAGAAGACTTTGATCAGGAATGTGCATCACAAATGCCTGAGAAATTAATTTTTTAAATACACACATCCAGGTCCCCATGTAGAGGGTAGGAATCCTTAGGGCTGAGATGGGTGTACACTGGGGTATTTTGAAAAGTTTCCCCATTTGATGCCCATCTTTGGTTATAAACATTGTTATAATTGAACCTAATTTAATTACTCAGCTTTGTCCAGATTGTAACAAATTTAAATGGGGCCCATTGCCTCTGTTGAAACACAGCTTTGCAGTTAGGATGGAAAAAATGATTAAACCAATATTTGCCACCAAAAACTACTAATGAGACTGTGGATGAAAAAGTGGCAACTGTTCCAAATCAAACAAGAATCTTCTACCCACTGTTTGAAATACTTGCTTTTGGTCAGTGTACTTATGGACGACATGAGCACATTTTCTAAATGAACACTTGCGGCAGTTAGCGAGTGTATGTGCAGAGGAAGACACACAGGCATTTGTAAAAAATCAGAGCTATTATTTAACTTAGAGTAGGACTTTTTTTTTATTACAGCATTATAGGTACACATAATAGTTGGATTCATTCTGACAAAATCATACATGCATGAAATTTGATTTTAGGCCCTTTTCCCTCTCCTCCCTGCCCCGCCCCGCAATACTCCTTACTCTATAGAGTAGGATCTTATCTAGAACTTGTCTTTCCCCACAGTCAGCTTCAAACCCATGCTCTAGCCAGCGTGAACCATTTCCATTCGTTGAGTGTACCATGCTTCCTCTAGTGTCTGGAAGTAGCACCAGCAGCTCCCTCAGCATGAAGTACCTGGCTTCCTTACATAGGTATCATAATTGCCTATACAGTAAACACTTAGAGGGGGCTCACCAAGGACAGGGCCCATGTCTCACCTATAGGTGATTCTCTGGCAGACCAGTAACTCAGTACACATTTGATGATCACATGAAGGAATAATATTCTCACAGCTGTGTTACCTGCCATGAGGCATTGAGAGGTCATGATATTGCTCTCTAGTGAAATGAAGAGAGTAGCTAACTTCCCCTTCATCCTTTTATATAAGGTTTCTCTCAGAAAAGGAAGGAAGGAAGGAAGGAAGGAAGGAAGGAAGGAAGGAAGGAAGGAAGGAAGGAAGGAAGGAAAAAAGAGGGAAAGGCAAGGAAAGAAAAGGAAAGGAAAAGAAAGGAAAAAGGAAGAAATATCCACCTTCCTATTTCACGTCAGGAAACGTCCATGGAAATTAACAAGTGCTAGTATTTCTCATTCTCAGTGCAATGGGTTAGTGATTTGTTTCTACCCAGCACACCAGCCCCTTCCCTTTGGCAGGGGATTAGCTCAGAAAACATGAAAACACTTTAGTCCCCATCTTCACCTCCAGGGAACTCTCGAACTCTGTTTCTGCAGCTCCTTGGACCCTTGCAGGTCTGGAGACAATGAGCCCACAACACTGGGGCACAGCCAGACAATAGAGCAAATTTCTCCTCTCTTTGGAAACATATATAGCTTGTCCTCCGTCCATTAACACTGGACAGAGCTAACTAAGCCTGATCACAGAGGATGTCAGGAGAAGTTGACACAGATCTTCATGCCTTCCCCCAAAAGGAGCCAAAGACTTGAAAATCTCACCTTCTGGTAAATGATGCACCTGATGTTACATGGACTGGTGTTTTATAATAAAATATGAGAATAACACAGCCTTAAATGAGCATTGTAAAAATGTTTGCTGAAGGGAGAGAAATTGTCTTTAGTCAATGGGTGTGTCTGGCAATTGTTTGGGCTTTGAATAAACTCAGCTTTGGCTCCTTGTCCAAGAGTTTATTCTGTGGAGAGCTTACCAGGCCTGGACATGGTGTTAAAATAATAAACTCCCCAAACCAGAAAAGCAGACCTTTGAGATAGTGTGAAGCTCTGGCTTCCAGCTTAATTTTTAACAGGTCCCTGAAGGAGAGGCTTCCCTCCCAAACAAAGAGGATGACTCGGGCTCATTTCTTGGGAGGTCATATATTGACCTCTGCCTCACATGGAAAGAGCATGAGCTTCACAAAATTATTCAAAATTATATGTATTCTTACTGCCCTTCTTCACTTTAGAATTCTTGCTTAATATTTTTTACTTCTGTTTAAATGCAATTGAATCCTTTGAAACAAATTTCCAGCTGAACTAGCACACATTCAGTTTGTTGTAATTCTTTGATTTCTTGACTTCCCAGGGTGACCAATGAGCTCTTTTGGAGGGTAGTGTGGTGTCTTGTGATTCCTCAGGACCAACTCAGTAACCTGACACATGTAGTTCAATAGTCAATTAATGAATAGAACTAATATTTCTTTATGAAGCACCTATGATGCACCTATCAAACACATAAGCATTCTCCTAAACAATAATAGTAGGCAAAACAGAAGAAGTAGATACCATCTCTGCATCATAGAGCATATTTTCTAATGGAGAAGACTGACTAATAATAAGCATAAACAACAAGTAAATAATATAGCTTTAAGTTGTAATTAGGGCTAGGAAGAAAGCCAAGGCCTTGAAATAGAAAATAATTATTATCTCAAGCTATTGCTGTAGATTTAGTATATTTGTTTTATTTTCAAAAGCACCAGGGAAAGAATAAAATAATAGAGCCAAGTGAAAAGTTTTATTCTCATCCTGAAAAAGACAAATCAATGTAACACTGGACCAAATAATTCACAGAAGAAGGAACCTAAGTAAGTAACACAAGAAAGAGATGCACAACTGTATTAGTAATCAGGAATGGGGCTGGGGAGATAGCTCAGTCGGTAGAGTGCTTGCCTTATAAGCACAAGGCCCTGGGTTCGATCCCCAGCACCCAAAAAAAAGAAAAAAAAAAAAGTCATCAGGAAGAGGCAAACGTAAAACAATCTGATACTACTTTAACTCCAACAGAATTGCAAAACAGAAAGTCAGATCATGCTGGATATTGTTGAGATCTGGAAAATGGTGTTGCCATTATGAACTAGGACTGACTAACAAGCTGGCAGTAATTCACAGAGTTAAGGCTGCGAGTATTCTATACCCACTTCTGGTACAGGTCCCAGAGAGAGCCTCTAGTCTCATCCACTTCCTCCCCATTTCCTCTAGATCCTCTCTCTGCTCACTTGGCTTTTCAGCACTGTGCTTGTCCCGGGTCCTCCTCCTCTTCTGCCCAACCCTCCCAACCTTCACAAGCCTTCTTCCTCCTCTGCTGGCCCTCTCCAAATGTGTTCTCAAGGTATTTTCTTGGGTCCCTTCTCTTCTCCTTCTACATGATCTTGAAAGCCTGAAGGGCCTGCTGCTCAGGTGACAGGGAACAGCAACAAGAGGGTGCATGAAGCTCCTACTGGTAGAGTCTCACCCCAACACCATGTCCCCAGAATTTCTGATATTTCGAGGCAGCCAAAAATCTGAAATTTGTGTGAAGATCTCCTCCTTTTAAAATGTCTGCCTCTTCCTGATTACTAATACAGTTGTGCATCTCTTTCTTGTGTTACTTACTTAGGTTCCTTCTTCTGTGAATTATTTGGTCCAGTGTTCCATTGATTTGTCTTTTTCAGGATGAGGCAACAAATTTGAAAGTTTTTAAACGGCATGAGGGAAAAAACTACCTGTAAGCCAGACGTGGCCACAGGTTTTTCCATCTGTGACCTCCATCCCTCATCTTCCCCTTCTGAATATTTTCATCTGTGGCTACAGCCTCCTTTCAACCCCAACTGCTCTCAAGTTCCACACTCTTAGTCACCTTCTGGACATTTTCATCTGAGTGTTCAGTTGACATCTGAAAGTCAAAATCCAACTCATCTTTTCCCCCCCAGAAAACCACTTTTCCTTCAGACTTCCTTATGTTAATAGAATTGCTTCTCTTCCTTTCATTGAGATTTGAAACTTCAGGTATTCATGTGAACAAATTCTTGTCAAGAGTGTTAAACAGATTTTGAATGCTGTGACAAAATACCTTAGACAAGCTACTTATCTGGGCATGGTAGTGCATGCCTATAATCCCAGCGGCTCAGGAGGCTGAGGCAGGGTCGCAAGTTCAAAGTCAACCTCAGCAACTTAGTGAAGTCCTAAGCAACTCAGCGAGACCCTATCTCCAAATAAAATATTAAAAAGGGCTGGGGATGTGGTTCAATGGTTAAATGCCACTGGGTTCAATCCCTGGTATCCCCCTCCCCCAAAAAATGAAAGAAAAAAGAAAAACAAAAGAGTATATACTTATTTTGGTTCATTATTTCAGAGGTTTCAGTCCATGGTCAACTGGCTCCGACACTTTGGGCCTGAGGCAAGGCAAAAACATCATGGCAGAAGTGCATGGTGAAGGAAAGATGCTCACCTCGTGATGGCCAGGAAGCAGAGAGAGAGAGTAAGGAGCCAAGGACAAAATATATCCTTCCAGGGAAGGCCCTCAGTGAGAGGCCCCACCGCCTACAGTTTCCATCCACCCCAGTAGCCCATTCAATTATGAACCCATCAATGAATCCACTGATGAGGTTGGTGTCCTCATGATTCAATCACTTCCCAAAGGGCTCCACCTCTGAATACTGCTGCCTTGGGGACCAAGCCTTCAGCCCAAGAGCCTTTGGAGGATATTCCAGATCCAAACTATAATAAGGGGTATCTACAACAAATCGGATTCTGTACTAAGCAGCACTGGATTTAGGAAACATATTCTCTAACCATGGAATCTCACATTCTAGTGAAGGAGATAGATAATGGCAAGAGAATGACAACACAATGTGATAAATACTCTAGAAGATGCATCCTCAGAGGCCTAAGGCCGCATAGAGACAGGATTGACCAAGATGTTACATAACTCATTAGTTCATTCTACCAATATTTGTTGAATTCCCATAGCCTTGAAACTCTGGGGTAAAAACCACAATAAAGTACTGAAGAAATAATTCTGAAAAATATACAAGATTTCTGTTCTCACACAGCTATTTGGAGAGATTGGCAAAGAACAAGTAGGCAAATAAACAGACAATTTCAGCATGGAACAAACACTCTCCAAGCATCTATGAACAGCTTTGCAGCTTGTTCACAGCACTGAGACCTAGCCCAGAGGGTAGATGGGGTCTGCAACCAGAGGTGCACCTTTTTCTAATTAGTGCACCCTATACCTTATAAAGAAAATTAACCTGAGAGATGCAGAGACAATTTCAGATGGGTGGGCAGAGAAGGCCTGTACATGGAGATTCAAATGATGAGCTTGTCCAAAAGAAGAGTTATTAGAACAGAAAACACTCAGTGGCACAGCTTTGGAGCAGATCTGAGGGACAGAGAAAAAGGCTGGTGTGGAAATATGTCACAAATAACACATGCCTGTGCATCCAGGTAAGGGGAACAACGGAAGCCCCTGAGAGGGAGGGAAGGTAAGCCCTACAGGGAGATGGAAACACTAGACTTTGGAAAGGATATGGATGGATGTTTGGTGAGAGGTTCCAAGTTAAGTTCCAAGCTTTCAAGTTAAGGACACAGCATGTGCACACAAACTTATTCTGAAAGTGTCCTTCCTACTTGAGAAAAGGTGAGAAGCCTGTTGCTCAATGTGGCTTCACATGAAGGTGTGCGGGGTAAAGAGTTTGGTGAAATTGTTAGGAACTGAGTCAGAAAGAAAAGACTCAAATCGGATTGTAGAGGGTTATAATGGTCGGTAGCCAATGAAGAGCCAAAAATGGGAAAGGAAGATAATATGCTCAGACATTTGTTTTGTATTGGTTGGTCTGATGTTTTGTTTTGTTTTGATTTTGTAGTACAGGGATTGAATCCAGAGTCTTATGCATGCTAGGCAAGTGTCTACCACTGAGCTACATCCCCAACCTGATTGATTTGGTTTTTAAGGAAGATAAATCTACTGGAGACTGCCAAGTCAATTAGGAGGTCATTACAATAGTGTTATGGTTTGAATGTGAGGTGTTCCCCAAAAGCTCACATGTAAGACAATGAAAGACCATTCAGAGGATAAATGATTGGGTTGTGAGAGTCTTAACCCAACCAGTGAATTAATCCCCTAATAGGGATTAAGTGAGTGGTAACCAAAGTGGTAGTGTGTGGCTAGAGAAGGGAATTGGGAATGGAGCTATGGGGTAAATATTTTGTATCTGGAGAGTGGAGACTCTCTCTCTGCTTCCTAATTACCATGATGTGAGCTGTTTCTGTCTGTCACACTCTTCTGCCATGATGGTCTGCCTCACCTCCAACCCTGAGGAATGGAGCCTGTCTTCTATGGACTAAGACCTCTGAAACTGTGAGCCCCTAAATAAACCTTTTCTTCTCTATGATTGTGCTGATTGAGTCCTTTTAGTCACAGCAGTGAAAAAGCTGACTAAAACAGATAGTTTGGGAGAAAAATGGATAGAATAAAGAGAATGAAGAAGGGAGCTGAGATACAAGAGATATTACCAAAAAAAGACAATTATGACTTGGTGTCTATTTGGACATGCAGATGAGAAAACAGGAAGCTCAAGAGGTAGCCTGTTCTCCATTGCTCACACATTCAGTCCTCCAGGTCCACCCATGTCTTCCTGCTTGTCTAAGCTCTTCCCATTCTTTTCCCTCCATAAGCCCCTATGTCCAGATGTTACCTGCTTTCCTCTGTACTGATGGAGTGCTTTATGCACCTCACAAGATTCACATTGTCACTTAGAGCTTTATTACTTGTGTACCTTTCTTTCTTTAATTATAAGCTATGTGAAGACAGGAACCAATTGTTACTTAATCATCTCATGATTCAAATAGAAAATTTCCTGGCAGATTATGATTGAAGGAAAGATAGAACCAATGAGTAAAAAGTAGCCACATACTAAGTCATGGTAGGATGGCTTGTAGCATGCAATATGAAAAAGACACATGAATCATTCAAGGACTAATTGTTCAAGACACCCCTCATCTTTCTATAGGCTTAGTAGTGAATTACTTTAAGGAAATTCCTACCTATGTGGGGTACATTGCTCTTATACTGATCACACCTGATAATAATGTTCAAGAAATATAACCACTTGCTCCCCCAAAAACACAGAAACAAATAGAGTTGCCGAGTAAAAAGATAAATGAACAAGAAAACAGGAAAATTCCCCACTGCTAATCTCCTGGGCCCCCTTGCTCTCAGGATCAACACCTGAGTTCTCTCACTCTACCTGCCATCACTGAGCCATCATTGGGGCACATGGGAACCAAGTGAAATTTAGATAAGAAAAGTTTATCTTTCAAGGTCATGTCTCCTGTGAAGTGGAAAAACAAAGCTGCTCATACCAACTTTGACAAACATCACTACTTTTCAACTTTGGTTAGTTACCTGGATGGTCTATAAAGATCCAGCTATTCTTTTTTTCTATTTTGGCATGAAGTTGCAAAGTACTCATGAAAATGATATAGCAAACATGAAGAACAACATTTCAACATTTTCATAAACATTTCTGGCTTGCATTTTAGCTCCAATGAAAATTTCTTTATAAAAAAGTATCAGGTGGTGAAAGAGAAGTGGAGAGAAGAAAGGAGAGATACCCTAATCTGAACTCTGCCAGTTACTCATCATATGAAGCCCAGAAAGTCCTAGCAAAGTTCCTTAAAACAAGCAGCCTTGGAGGAGTCAATCAAAGTCACCACATTGCCCACATGAATAGGTAGGAGGCCAGGAAAGCAAGAGGCTCTCCATGCATCTTGCTCATTTCACAATCAACAAAGAGCATGGGACAAGAGGAGCCACATTTCCTGCATTCCTAATGAGAAAGAATAAAGGAGATGCTCTATGAAGCACTTACAATGTTGTGGAGGAATATTCCAGTGTTGAAGATCAACTAACAAATGAAGTCTATCCTCAGAAGAGAGTCCAAGAGCAATGCTGGGCTTCTCCTGCCTCATCAGGGTGGGGAAATGTGCACCTGCTTTTGGTATTGCAGATTCTGTCAAAGAAGGTGGCCTTAATGACATCCCCACAAATTATATCACTACAAAGGCCTGCTATGGACAGAATTGCAAATTTTTTAACTGGAAAAGTCATATTTATGCACTAAATTCTGCCTTGGCATGGTTTTCTCCTCAGGTGACACAAGAACCTGGCTGTCTGGAACAGGAAATGCTACCACTTGCTTTCCCAGAGCTCTGGGTTTCCCTTCCTAGGAATGAGCTTGGGTTGTAACCTCTGCTGGGAGAAGTAGAGGACCCTGGGAACTTGTGTTGCTAATAGTGTTCAAATGTTTCCATTCAACTTCACTGGAGAAATGGGAAGATTATGGTGGATAAAGAGGAGAACTAATTATTTTGCTGAACAATGACAGTCAAAAGGCCCTGGGAAGATGATACTGCTATACCTTCCTGCTCAGGAACACTTCTTCCCCGAGCATTCTAGAGAAGGACCACATTCAGAAGAAGCATAGCTGCTATATGATAGGTAACACCACAAGACTTCACCTGTGACTGTCACCTGTGCACTTGCCCCAGAGAGTGCATGAATATGCAAGACAGTAAAGGTGACCTTATTATACAAATACTTCTAAGTATGACCTTCTAAGTATGATTTTGTTTTTTAACTAAATTATTGGAAAACTTCTGTGTTTTATTGTTTAAAAACAAGTTTCTTAGCCATATGGCAATACAAAGCCAACATATAAAAATTAATTTCTCTTCTACGAATTAACAATGAACAATGTGAAAAGGAAATTATAAAAACAATTCCATCTATAATAGCATCTAAAAGGAAAAAAAAATATCAATTAACCAAGTGGGGAAAGATTTATACAATGAAAACAGCAAAACATTGCTGAAAGAAATTAGTAAAGACATAAATGGAAATACACACCATGGTTATGGATTGAAAGTCTTAATATTATCAACAATACCCAAAGGGATCTGCAGATTAATGCAATCCCTATCAAAATCCCAATGATACTCTTTGCAGAAAGAGAAAAATTCATTCTAAAATTCAAAAGGAATCTCAAGACATCCTGAAAACTGAAGAAATCTTGAAAAAGAAGAACCAAGCTGCAGGATTCACACTCCTCAATTTCAAAACTTACTACAAAGGAACACTAATCAAAACAGTGTGATACTGGCAGAAAGATTGACATACCGAACCATGAAATACAATAGGCCAGAAATAAACAAACATATGGTCAAATAATTTTGAAAAGGGTGCCAACATAATTTACTGAAGGAAAGACTAGTCTTTTCAACAAAAAATACCAGAAAAATTGAATACCTATATGTAAAAGGACAAAGGTGAACTCTCATTTAATGCCATGTACAAAAATTAACTTAAAAAGGAGCAAAGACCTAAAAGTAAAATGTAAAATTCTTAGAAGAAAATATAGGGCAAAATCTTCATAAAATTGTATTTGGCAATTTTGGATATGATATCAATGACTCAACTAATAAAAGAGAAAACAAATTGGATGTCACCAAAATTTAAAACTTTTGTATATAAAAGTACACAATCGAGGCTCTTTCCACAGGGCAATCCAAGATGGCAGACTAGAGGGGGACTGCATCCCCAGTCGCTCCAGAACCCAGGAGTTAAGAAGGGGAGGCATTCAGAGACTCGAACCAAAATAGAGCCACAGGTGAGTCTGCTCACTGGGTAAAGTTCGGCCCGGGTGGCAGGCCCAGATAGAGGTGGCTTATCGGAGCAGGGCAGGGCAGCTAGAGTCTTCCACAGGCAGCCCTGCGCACTCCAGTGCTGGGCCCCTCCCACACAGCCAGCTTCTCCAGGTTCTCGGAGCAGGCCCCCTACTGAGAGCCTTTCTGATCAGAACAAGCTCCAAGTCCCGGAGCCAGCGCAGCATACTCTGGCCCGCAAGCGGCTTCAGGGACCAGGACAGGGCAGCCAGCGACCTCCCCAAGCAGCCTGGACCCCTGCGGTGGGAGGTGCCTTTCAAGGCTAGCTTCTTGGAACAGACCGCCCAGTGAGAGCCTTTCTACATAGAGACAGCCACAAGTCCCCGAGCCAACAGAGAGCTTCCATCCGCAAGCAGACTCTGGGATCAGGGCAGGGCAGCCAGAGACTTCTTCAGGCGGCTCTGCCCACTCCGGCCGCAGGCTCTTTCCACGGGGCGATCCAAGATGGCGACCTAGAGGGTGACTGCATCCCCAGTCGCTCCAGAACCCAGGACTCAAGAAGGGGAGGCATTGAGAGACTTGGACAAAAATAGAGTTATGGGGTGAGTCTCCCCCACTGGGCGAAACTTGGCCTGGGCGCCAGGCACAGATAGGGGTGGCTTATCATAGCAGGGTAGGGCAGCTAGAGTCTTCCCAAAGTAGCCTTCCACACTCCAGCGGTGGGCTCCCCCAACACAGCCAGCTGCACGGTGCAGGCCCCCAGTGAGAGCCTTTCCGCACAGAGCCAGCTCCAAGCCCTGGAACCAGTAGGGGCTAGGGGCAGCTTTCTTTGGATGCACTGCATTATCAAATTCCTCCAAGACATCAGGCTACTGAAGGCTGGGAGGTGATACACTGGAAATCTACCGGGACACTATAAGCCAATAGA
Organism: Sciurus carolinensis; assembly: GCF_902686445.1. Taxonomy (NCBI): domain Eukaryota; kingdom Metazoa; phylum Chordata; class Mammalia; order Rodentia; family Sciuridae; genus Sciurus; species Sciurus carolinensis. Next base: position 128,894,325 of record NC_062216.1, on the reverse strand, counting down.
GGAAATCTGCAATATCTCAGATTCCCACTGACATCTGACCAATATGAGAAAACAAGGGAAGAAAATGTCCCAAACAAACCTAGATACTACATCAATAAAACCCAATGACAGCACAGCAGAAGAAATGTCAGAAAGGGAGTTCAGAATGTACATAATTAAAACAATCAGAGAAGCAAATGAGGAGATGAAAGAGCAAATGCAGGCATTGAAGGAGGAGATGAAAGAGCAAATGCAGGCATTAAATGATCGCACCAATCAACAGTTAAAAGACCAAATACGGGAAGCAAAAGATCATTTCAATAAAGAGTTAGAGATACTGGAAAAAAAACAAACTGAAATACTTGAAATGAAGGAAACAATAAACCAAGTTAAAAACTCCAAAGAAAGCATAACCAATAGGGTAGAACACCTGGAAGACAGAACCTCAGACATTGAAGACAAATTATTTAATCTTGAAAACAAAGTTGGCCAAACAGAGAAGATAGTAAGAAATCATGAACAGAATCTACAAGAATTATGGGATATCATGAAAAGGCCAAATTTAAGAATTATTGGGATTGAGGAAGGCTTAGAGAAACAAACCAAAGGAATGAACAATCTATTCAATGAAATAATATCAGAAAATTTCCCAAATCTGAAGAATGAAATGGAAAACCAAGTACAAGAGGCTTATAGAACTCCAAATATACAAAACTACAACAGACCCACAACAAGGCACATTATTATGAAGATACCTAACATACAAAATAAAGACAGAATTTTAAAGGCCGCAAGAGAAAAGAATCAAATTACATTCAGAGGGAAATCAATAAGAATATCAGCAGATTTTTGAGTCCAGACCCTAAAAGCTAGAAGGGCCTGGAACAACATTTACCAAGCCCTGAAAGAAAATGGATGCCAACCAAGAATCTTATACCCAGCAAAACTTACCTTCAAATTTGATGATGAAATAAGATCCTTCCATGACAAACAAAAGCTAAAGGAATTTACAAAAAGAAAACCAGCATTACAGAACATTCTCAGAAAATATTTCATGAGGAAGAGATGAAAAACAACGATGCAAATCAGCAACAGGAGGCGCTAGCCTAAAGGAATAGCCAAATAAAGGAGAAACCAAATCATGTCAAAAAACAAATATGAGTCAAATGACTGGGAACACAAATCATATCACAATAATAACCCTGAATGTTAAAGGCCTGAACTCATCAATCAAAAGACATAGACTGGCAGATTGGATTAAAAAGAAAAATCCAACAATATGCTGCCTGCAAGAGACTCATCTTATAGAAAGAGATACCCATAGACTAAAGGTGAAAGGATGGGGAAAAACATACCATGCACACGGACACAGCAAAAAAGCTGGAGTATCCATCCTCATTTCAGATAATGTGGACTTCAAGCCAAAACTAGTCAGAAGGGATAAAGAAGGACATTACATGCTGCTTAAATTAAGCATAAATCAGCAAGACATAACAATCATAAATATCTATGCCCCGAACATTGGCTCATCCACGTACGTCAAACAAATCCTTCTCAATTCCAGAAATCAAATAGACCACAACACAATAATACTAGGCGATTTTAACACACCTCTCTCACCACTGGATAGATCGTCCAAACAAAAATTGAATAAAGAAACATAGATCTCAATAACACAATCAACAATTTAGACTTAACAGACATATATAGAATATACCATCCAACAAAGAATGAATACACTGTCTTCTCAGCAGCACATGGATCCTTCTCTAAAATAGACCATATTTTATGCCACAAAGCTACTGTTAGCAAATACAAGAAGATAGAGATACTACCTTGTACTCTATCATATCATAATGGATTGAAATTAGAAATAAATGACAGAATAAAAAACAGAAACTTCTCTAATACCTGGAGATTAAATAATACACTATTATATGATGAATGGAGGGAAGGATGATCAGGAGGGAAATAAAAAAATTCTTAGAAGTAAACGAGAACAAAGACACATCATATCAAAATCTCTGGAACGCTATGAAAGCAGTACTTAGAGGAAGATTTATTTCATGGGGCGCATTCAAAAAAGGAAGTAGAAATCAACAAATAAACATCTTAACACTACAGCTCAAAGCCCTAGAAAAAGAAGAGCAGACCAATACCAAAAGTAGTAGAAGACAGGAAATAGTTAAAATAAGAGCTGAAATCAACGAAATTGAAACAAAAGAAACAACTGGAAAAATTAACAAAATAAACAGTTGGTTCTTTGAAAAAATAAACAAAATTGATAAACCCTTAGCCACACTAACAAAGAGAAAGAGGGAGAAAACTCAAATTACTAAAATTCGGAATGAACAAGGAAACATCACAACAGACATGAGTGAAATACAAAACATAATTAGAAGCTATTTTGAAAATCTATACTCCAACAAAACAGAAAACCTTGAAGACATCAACAAATTTCTAGAGACATATGAATTACCTAAACTGAACAAGGAGGACATATACAACTTAAATAAACCAATTTCAAGCGATGAAATAGAAGAGGTCATCAAAAGCCTACCAACAAAGAAAAGTCCAGGACCAGATAGGTTCTCAGCCGAGTTCTACAAAACCTTTAAAGAAGAGCTCATTCCAATACTCCTCAATGTATTTCATGAAATAGAAGAGGAGGGAACCCTCCCAAACTCGTTCTATGAAGCCAATATCACCCTGATACCTAAACCAGACAGAGACACATGGAGGAAAGAAAATTTCAGACCAATATCCCTAATGAACATCGACGCAAAAATTCTCAACAAAATTTTAGCAAATCGCATACAAATATATATTAAAAAGATAGTGCACCACGATCAAGTGGGTTTTATCCCAGGGATGCAAGGTTGGTTCAACATTCGGAAATCAATAAATGTCATTCACCATATCAACAGACTTAAAGTTAAGAATCACATGATTATATCAATAGATGCAGAAAAAGCATTCGATAAAATACAGCACCCCTTCATGCTCAAAACACTAGAAAAAATTGGGGTAGTGGGAACATTCCTTAACATTATAAAGGCAATCTACGCTAAGCCCATGGCCAATATCATTCTAAATGGTGAAAAACTGAAAGTGTTCCCCCTAAAAACTGGAACAAGGCAGGGATCCCCTCTTTCGCCACTTCTATTCAACATCGTCCTTGAGACTCTAGCCAGAGCAATCAGACAAACCAAAGAAATTAAAGGGATACGAATTGGAAAAGAAGAACTCAAACTATCCCTGTTTGCTGACGACATGATTATATATTTAGAGGAACCTGGAAATTCCACCAGAAAACTTTTAGAACTCATAAGTGAATTCAGTAAAGTAGCAGGTTACAAGATCAATGCTCATAAATCCAATGCATTTTTGTACTTAAGTGATGAATCCTCAGAAAGAGAAATTAGGAAAACTACCCCATTCACAATAGCATCAAAAAAAATAAAATACTTGGGAATCAATCTCACAAAAGAGGTGAAAGACCTCTACAATGAGAACTACAGAACACTAAAGAAAGAAATTCAAGAAAACCTTAGAAGATGGAAAGATCTCCCATGTTCCTGGATAGGCAGAATTAATATTGTCAAAATGGCTATACTACCTAAAGTGCTATACAGATTCAATGCAATTCCAATTAAAATCCCAATGATGTACCTTGCAGAAATAGAGCAAGCAATTATGAAATTCATCTGGAAGAATAAAAACCTAGAATAGCTAAAGCAATCCTAAGTAGCAAGAACGAAGCAGGGGGTATTGCAATACCAGATCTTCAACTCTACTACAAAGCAATAGTAACAAAAACGGCATGGTATTGGTACCAAAATAGACAGGTGGATCAATGGTACAGAATAGAGGACATGGACACAAACCCAAATAAATACAATTTTCTCATACTAGACAAAGGTTCCAAAAATATGCAATGGAGAAAAGATAGCCTCTTCAACAAATGGTGCTGGGAAAACTGGAAAACCATATGCAACAGAATGAAATTAAACCCCTATCTCTCACCCTACACAAAACTCAACTCAAAATGGATCAAGGACCTTGGAATCAGACCAGAGACCCTGCATCTTATAGAAGAAAAAGTAGGTCCAAATCTTCAACTTGTTGGCTTAGGATCAGACTTCCTTAACAAGACTCCCATAGCACAAGAAATAAAAGCAAGAATCAACAACTGGGATAGATTCAAACTAAAAAGCTTTCTCTCAGCAAAGGAAACTATCAGCAATGTGAAGAGAGAGCCTACAGAGTGGGAGAATATCTTTGCCACTCATACTTCAGATAGAGCGCTAATTTCCAGAATCTATAAAGAACTCAAAAAACTCTACACCAAGAATACAAATAATCCAATCAACAAATGGGCTAAGGAAATGAACAGACACTTCACAGAAGATGTACAAGCAATCAACAGATATATGAAAAAATGTCCAACATCCCTAGTAATAAGGGAAATGCAAATCAAAACTACCCTAAGATTTCATCTCACCCCAATTAGAATGGCAATTATCAAGAACACAAGCAACAATAGGTGTTGGCGAGGATGTGGTGAAAAAGGAACACTCATACATTGCTGGTGGGGTTGCAAATTAGTGCAGCCACTCTGGAAAGCAGTATGGAGATTCCTCAGAAAGCTTGGAATGGAAACGCCATTTGACCCAGCTATCCCACTCCTTGGCCTATACCCGAAGGACTTAAAATCAGCATACTACAGAGATACAGCCACATCAATGTTCATTGCTGCTCAATTCACCATAGCCAGATTGTGGAACCAACCTAGATGCCCATCAGTTGATGAATGGATAAAGAAACTGTGGCATATATATACAATGGAACATTACTCCGCAATGAAGAATGATAAAATTATGGCATTTGTAGGCAAATGGATGAAATTGGAGAATATCATGCTAAGTGAGATAAGCCAATCTCAAAAAACTGAAGGACGAATTATCTCGCTGATAAGCGGATGAGGACATATATTGGGGGGGTGGGAAGGGTTAGCATTAGGTTTAGGGTTAGGTTTAGGGTTAGGGATAAGGAGTGTGGTAAGAATGAAGGAAAGAAGGACTGTATAGAGGGAAAAGAGGGGTGGGAGGGGTGGGGGGGAAGGGAAAAATAATAATGAATCAAACATCATTGCCCTATGTAAACGTATGATTACACAAATGGTATGCCTTGACTCCATGTACAAATAGAGAAACAACATGAATCCCATTTGTATACAATAATAATTTTAAAAAAAAGTACACAATCAAGTAAATGAAAAAATAACCAATAGGATGTGAGAGAGTATTTGCAAGTTACATTAAGGGACAAATGTCCAAAATAAATGGAAAACTTCTAAAACTTAACCACAACAAAAAAACTAAACAGTCCAAACATGGGCAACGAATTTAAAAGATATTTCTCCAAAGAAGATACACAAATGGTCAAAAATCACATTAAGAGGTTTGGGGTTGTGACTCAGTGGTAGAGTGCTTGTCTAGTGTGCATGAGACCCTGTGTTTGATCCTCAGTGCCACATAGAAATAAAATAAAGGTATTATGTCCACCTACAACTAAAACAAAAATATTTTTTTAAAAAGTCACATTAAGAGATTCTCAGTGTCACTAATCATTAGGGAAATGCAAATCAAAACCATAATGAGATACCACCTCACATTCACTAGGATAGCTACTATTAAAAAAATTTATAAGTACTGATAAGGATGTGGAAAAACTGGAATACCTGGACACTGTAAGTAGGATAAATGATACACTCACCAGAAATTGTATAGCAGTTCCTCAAAAAATTAAAAATAAAATTACCACACAATTCAGCAATTCTCCTTCTGAGTATAGAGCCACAAAAGTTGAAAACAGGGATTCAAAAAGATACTGCACCCATGTTCATGGTAGTATCATTTGCAATAGCTAAAATGTGAAAGCAACCCACTGTCCACCAACAGATGAATGGATAAGCCAAATGTGGTCTATGCACAATGGCTGGCTTATACATACAGCCTGGAAACAAGGGAAATCTGCATACTACAACAGGGATGAACCTGGTGGGCACAATGTTAAGTGAAATAAGCCAATCACAGGAAGACAAATACTCCACAATTCCATTTACATGAGGTATTTAGATTTAGTCAAAATCATAGAGACAGAAGGTAGAAAGGTGGTAGAGAGTAGAAAGAAGGAATGGGGAGTTACTGTTTAATGGGTCCTGAGCTTCGTTTTACAAAATGAGACAAGTTCTGAAGATGGATGGTGGTGATGGTCATCCAACCTTATGAATGTATTTAATACCACTGAACTGTATACTTAAAAATGGTTAGGATGATAGATTTTATGTTGCATGTATTTTACTTTAATAAAAAAATCGGATGGTGGCGTGTGCCTGTAAACCCAGAGAGTTGGGAAACTGAGGTACAAGGATCACAAGTTCAAAGCCAGCCTCAGCAACATAGTGAGGCCCTAAGCAATTTAGGAAGATCCTGTCTCAAAATAGAAAATAAAGGGGGCCGGGGATGTAGCTCAGTGGTTGAGTATCCCTGGGTTCAAACTCTGATAGCAAAAAAAAAAAAAAAAAAAAAAAAAATTTTGGAAAATAAGTAAATATCTCATGATATACCTTTCAAATGAAGTAAGAACCTAGGTCTAGGAGAGAGCAACTGGAGAATTTCTTCTACCCAAAACATGTTCCCAGGAAGCAGAAGGCAATAAGTGATCTTCTGCCACTCAGCTCTTACAGCCCAGGGCTAAGTAGAGCTGAGCAGGACTCTGAGATGCTGTTACCTAAGTGCTGTACACGTCTTGTAGGTAGAAGATGATGGAGGGGCCTAACATGAATAGGCACAGTTGACTTTGCCACTCTAAGTGTGCCTTTTGACCAGCAGGGTTAGCAGGACTGGCATCTTCTGGAGGCTAGGGAGACCTGCAGGATCTCCCCGAATAAAAATCTGCATTTTATTAAGATCCCAGTGATGTGTGTGACTTTGAAGTTCAGAAAGCAATGCTCCTGTGAAATTATAAATTCATCTCCACTCAAACATCTCTCCTCACTACTACAAAATCCCTATGACAATCAGTCTTTCCTCCGGGCAGCAAGTACAGTAATGCAATGTAAAGCAAGTCACAGGCAGAGTGAATTTGCCAACCTTGCAAAAGATGCAGGATTTCACAGAATTGACAACATGGTATCAGGGAACTACTCAAATCACGCACACTGTGGCCACAAGCGAGGGACTGGCAGACTGAGACCTGTCACCCTGCAAAGGGAAGCTAAGCCAGAGGCATGATGACATTCCTTCAAAAGAGAAAGATTTGAATATCAAGGAATTAAGACAGACCCTTGAGGGAAAAGAAATAAGTCCCATGAATATCTTTGTAAAAATGACCTACTTTATGACTGTCTGAAAGTCCAACATAATTTCATCAAAAAACTACTCAAAAATAATTCAGCACTCCATTTGATCTTTCATCATTCTGGGAAGCAGCACATGGTGTACTTATAGTTTAAGTCGTATTACAGAAGACATATTTTTGTAAGTTTTAGTTCTGTTTTGTTTCTTTGAGACAGGGTCTTGCTATGTTACCCAGGCAGGCCTTGAACTCCTGGGCTCAAGCAACCCTGCTGTCTCAACCTCCTGAGTAGCTGGAACTACAGGCGGGAGCCGTCATGGCTGGCTAGTCCTGTTTTCAGAATGAAGTCTAGTCAAAACCTTTGTGTTGGTGTTTATCTTGATGTCTGGTCCTTGTTTTAAGAGGATTTATGCAGAGTGGACTTTCCAATGCTGGTTTCCCCTCAACAACCCTTGCTAAAGTGGAATTCTTACTGCTGCATATTCATTTTTCTTTTCCTTTATGGGACTTCTACTTTTTATTATTACATGTTGACAAAGTATAGCTGTCCATATGTATGAAGTACAAAATGATGTTATGAATTTTTAGGACAATGTGGAAAAACCAATTCAAGATCACCAACTAGGACAACCCCAGCCTCAGACATTTGACATCTCCCATGATGGAAACCTCCTCATGTCCCTTCTTTTTGATACCTATGGTCAGTGCAGGTTCACTGATACCCACTCACTCCACAGCTCAGTGAAGAACTCTTTTCAGTGTCCTGTTTCCTGGTTAGATGTTTCAGCTCCTGTGCTGCCACAGAAGGGGTTCAGACAGCCAGAGCACAGATGTCGACTCAGTGCTGATTACCTTATCAACCATGAGGAAGTTCTCCAGTTTCTCTCCGTTTTCACAGGTGACATCACCAACCTCTCTTACGGCTCTGGGCAGGATCTCTTTCACCTCCTGGGCAATCATTCCTGTGTACAAAACACGCCAACAGTTTTAATCCACAACAGACCTTCCAGGAGAAAACGTTCCAGGCCTGCATCAGAAGAGGATAATAATGGCTGTGGGGCATCTTTGGAAATAGACTCTTATCCCTTCTCAACTTTCACTTTGATCTACAGTACATTTGAGGCAAAGATGCTCTGAGCCAAGAACCACCTATTAAAAGTAGGAATATCATTTTCTCTGCTTTTTTTTTTTTTTTTTGAGACTCTGCCAAATATCGGAAAGGTTGACTAAACACCTTAAAATCCCTTACATACAAGGTGGGGTGGGGCATTGGCTTGATTTCATTTTTCTTTTAGGAGGTCTTTGCCTCTAAATATTCTTTTTCCTCTTTAAGATTCCCAGGTGGAGAACGGACATCACTTCTTGCCCTTTCTCTTACCTATACCCACTCCACCTCTTCTCTCCATCCCATGACTGCCTGATGCTGCACCTCCCACAGGTTGAGGGACTCTCAGCCCCTGAACCCTCATCTCATGAGCAAGAGGACTCCAGAGAAAAGAAATAATATATTTAAAACACTCCACCAGGACCTTGGGAAGAAAAAGTGAGGGTGTTTAGTAAAGATGACACCGAAATCCTTTAACCTTTCCTGTGCTAGTGACTGGGTTTCACCGAAGGTGAGTTAGCTCATCAGGGTGTTGTCCAATGCAATAGCACACAACCTCAAAATAAAGAGGGAATTAAAAGTTTAATAGTTGACAATACAAAATTAAAATGGGACTTTGCGTGTGTACCTGTTTCATGGGCACTGTTTATTCCCATCGCAGATGCAAATTCAGGTTTGTAATCGTATTCAACAATCCTCATTTGGGCTATTCTTCTCAGCTGTTCATTTGTGTCAACCTAATTTAATTAAAGAAGAGCAGATTTCACCCTTTTAGATATTTGGTATTCAAATCAATGCTCAGAGTGGCCCAGAGAAATTATGCAATATTGACAATGGCACTGTTCTTCTCTTCCAAATGAGTTTAAGAGAAATTTCTGGATTTCTCAGAGAAGCCAAATTTTTAAGGTTCATATCAGTGACTTGTATCTAAGGACTAATAAATTCATCCAGTGTTTTTGAGTCTAAATTACAGGGCAAATGCTCTACCATTCACTGCTCTTGCCTTACTTTCTCCTCTGAGTAGGGAATCCTCTTCCTGAGAAAAGCTTCCTCACTTGGAGAAAAACAATGGCTATTCACGACCACAGGGAATCACTTTCAAATGAGTGCACAGGTTCATAGGAAAACCTGTGTTTACAAATTGAAAATGCAATGCTTAGTTCAAGTACCAACCTGTAGGTATAGATAGATCCTATATCATTGAATTGCTTTTAGAACATTTTGCTGGAGAAAATTTCTCTGAGTGGTTTGCAAACCTGGTTCAAGTAACCACTGGTCCTTCTGGACCCAGACTTTCCCATTCATTCGGAAACTCCTCCCCAGATCACTCTGGTCAACAACAGCATTGTCCTCTGGGACACTTGTTCTTGTGTCTAAAGGTATTCTCAACTGTCAGAGTGAAGTCATCAAAAAAATTTCCCTGGATCCCAGAAAAATGATATCAATCAAGAAAATAGAGTGAACTTTCCCTAAAGTTAATTGTGTTTGAATAAAAGGATTCCCCTATGAGTTTTCTTTTAATTTTTTTATGAATGGATGAAAATAGCAGGATCATTTTTTAATGAATTTATTTGGCAAATGAAAAATTGGCAACACTTAGTTCCCCAAATTTCCTTATGAAACCAGTGATGTTCTGGCAATTAAAATATACTGCCTGTGGCATCCATCCACATGACAGAAGGACCAAAAATGTTTTTTGTAGTTGTTGTTTTAAGAAACCCTACCATGACTGTCAGCTCCTCCCCTGACCACTGCACGAGGTGGCAGGACAGCTCCCCTGCCATCAGTTAGGGTTCCTAGACCTTCACAACTTTGGCTGGTTGTGAAGACGGTGGCTAGAAACTAACTGGCTAAATGGACTAGTTTTACCTCAGATACTTATCCAGGAGTATAATTTTGAGCTTACCACTGTTTATATAATGACCATTATCAAGAGCTAAGTTTGATTCATTTTTTATTTGTTTTATTCAACTCACATTTGCCAGTTACCTTCGACATATTATACCTTAAAAAATGATTGTCTTTTAGAAGTCTGTGGCTTTGACAGGAAGATAAGCATATCACATGATTCTATTACAATGAAAGAAACGCAGGTAATGATGGAATTACGATGAGTAAATCACAGAAAATCCAAGGAGGTACTCAAAATATTTTTAGGGGATCAAAACAGGAGACTTCTGAGAGATGGTCAAGTCCAAACAAGACCTTGACTTATTTTGGATCCTCAAATATGTTCTGCTCCTTTCCCTTCAGGACCTTTATTGGTGCCATCGTCCCTGCCTTAAGAGCTCAACATTTTCCTCCCCCAATATTCTCCCCATGTCCCTTCCTCAGAGGACTTCTTGACCTTTGAGACTAGGAAGGGTCCCTATGCTGTGATGAGTTCATTGCCCTGCACTCCTTCATGGCACCAACCACTATTATCACCAGACATCTAGTTATGTCAACTTTGTCCTGTTTCCCTGTAGGATACACACCCCATGAGAAGAAGGCATATTTAACGCCATGATTTTCTGTTCATCACTATATGACCAATTTCTAGTACGACTCCTTGCATGTTGTGGGTGCTCAACTAATAGTTGTTACATACCTTAATAATTGTAAGAGTCAGGAAAAGATGTGGGAAGGGGTGGGGTGGAAAGAATGAACCTAAGATGAGGATGCTAGGCAGAGAGAACAGCAGCAACCAAGGCCCAAAGCAGCAAATCGCCTGAAAGATGTCTGCTGAAGGCAGAGTGTGGCATTAAGAATGAGACCATAAAGTGGAGGCCAGAACAGGGAGGGCCTTCCAGGTCAGGCTAAAAAACGGTAGTCACAATTTCACATTACCCACAGCACACCTCTGTCCCTGCGAACTCCTTTACTTATTAATCAAATATTTATTGAGTAGCTTCTATGTGCTGATACTATCCTCAGTACAGGAGATTCAGTGAGTATTCATCTTTTCTTTTTTCTTCTTCTTCTTCTTCTTTTTTTTTTTTTTTTTTTGGTACTGAGGATTGATCTCAGGGTCACTTAACCACTGAGCCACACCCCCAGCCTTATTTTGTATTTTATTTAGAGACAGGGTATCACTGAGTTGCTTAGTGCCTCGCCATTGCTGAGGTTAGTTTTGAACTTCAGATCCTCAATGAGTATTTCTTATATTTTAACAAAAGTTTTCTTTCTCAGGGTCAGGTCTGTGTCTTACTCATTTCAGGGCCTGTGCAGTGCCTAACAAGGAGTCTGGAAAAATCTTCAATAGAGAAAAAAATGAATAAAAAGAAGGACCATAGTGACATGGAAGGAAACTTACTGACAGAATTGAAGAACCAGCCAGGAACCAGCCAGGACTGGCCTGGCACCACCTACCCAAGTGCACACCCCCTGTGCTCTCTTCTGATAAGCTCCTCAATCCTGCAGTGCCTGCGTGAATCCCCCAGAGGACAACATAGAGGCAGGGTGGGTTCCTTTCCTGCAGATGGAAAGCAGAGGAGGCTGTGCCTTCCCTCTGCCTGTCCACACATCCCCCAAATGACTCACTTCTTAATTCAACCACAATGGGAATTCAATTTCCACAAGAATTTTGGAGGGGAAGAATCAAATTATCATTCATTGGTTGATGTGATCATGCGCATAAGACTGAAGCCATTTTCTCCTTCTGTAAGGGTGTATTTTATCTAGAGGGAAAATGGCCCTTAATTTTTATCTTGGATCCTTGATCATATTTTCCCCAGAGACATTGCTAGGAATCATAGTCATGGCAATTGGATTCTCTAGTACTTCACCATGGTACCTTAGATGGATTTTTGGCCAAAGAAAATGTTGAGGGTTAACTGGGACACCTGAACACCTTTAACACTGTTCTTCAAAGAAAATCTCGTCGGATTGCCAATGCTGGTTTATAAACTTTTCAAAGCCAAATATTGACAGCCCGGACTGCCTGTTCCCAGTGGGTCAAGTTGGCCTAGGAAAACCCCTGGAAGCAAGAACTGTGCCTTCTTTGAATCCTCCCCAGGAACCTACACAGGTTAGCACATAAGGCACCAGTGTGTGTTGAGCAAGGAGCTAGGAAATGAATTCAGGTATCTGATGGGATCTTGCCCACAGCAGCTTTTGGAAGTTTTGACGACAAATGCATTGGCCGCCATCATCTGGCTGTGTACAAGCAAGGTCTCTATGTCATTAACTCAAGAACTGAACCACAGAGAACTTCCAGACCTGTGTGTTCAGGAAAAGTGAACTCAGGTTCTGTGAGTTGGTCATGGCCTCAGCCCAGCCCAACCTGTAGCAGGAACAGCCTGGGAGATACCCTCTCACTGAGCTGAGGAGTTTCTGCACTTGACTGGTGGCCCTGAGGGGGACTGCATGCTTGACTCTTAAGCTTTTCACACGTCCAATTTTGTCTTCAACTAGTACACTGACTAGTAGGGTTGGGAGAAAAACAAAACAATCTCTGGGTCTTTCATCTTAACTGATTTCTTTTTTTAGATTTTATTTTTAAATATCAGGCCGAATTTCTTTCACCACAGAATTTGACTGATGCAGTTCAGCTCTGAACTTCCTTGTGGTTTTTGTTTACTTTTGTTTTGCATTGACATGAATATTCCTCCCATCCCTTTGATTTCAGGCATGGCTTTTCCTCCTAGCCAGCTCAGTTTCCGCTGCAGAGTTGCATTTCCTTCTCTGGTCTGCAGGCACATCAGCAGACACAATGGTACTGTCTGAGCAAGTGAAGCTGCTGCTCCACACCCAGCACACCCTCGTCTTTCCAGTGCTTCAGACACACAGGTCTTGGTCACATCTGTGTCCTCTTCTGCATCTTGGATGTGTGTCTGGGTAAACACCAGACATCTCTCCTTCTGAACACAGACACCTACATGCTCATTGTCCACAAAGCAATTTTCGTTGTCTTGAGTGAGCACATAGTCAGGGCAAGGCAGCAACCTCGATTCGTTTTCCCCAATTACAGTATTGATCAACACGCTCGGCCACCACTGGCCAGCTCTGGTGGGCCTTACAGAAGAGAAAATGCCTTCAGTCTCATGCACATGATCGCATCAACCAATGAATGATAATTTGATTCTTCCCCTCCAAAATTCTTGTGGAAATTGAATTCCCATTGTGGTTGAATTAAGAAGAGAGGCATTTGGGGGATGTGATTAGGTCATGAGGTCCCTGGCTTTGTGAATGGATCAGTAACTTTTAATCAAGCCGATGGGAACTAGCTCAGGCCTGTTTTGCTCTTTCATCCATTCTACCACGTGAGCACACACCATTCAAGGTACCTCCCTGGCAGCGGAATCAGACCTTCACCAGACACCAATACTGCCAACACTTGGATCCCAGACCCTAGAATTGTGACAAATTTCTGTTCTAACAACCTATGGTATTTTGCTATAGCAATACAAACGGTCTAAGACAAATCTCTCAAAATTTGGAAGAACAGTCCTTTTTAAAAGTTGGAAAATATAGAACAAATTTAAAAAATTTAAATATAACTAAATAGAACAAATTAAAAAAAATTTTTTTAAGTTGGAAAAATTGAGTCAGAGAGAGGTGAAGGTGAAGTTCATACCGCCATGAGCACCATCATCAGCATTACTGTCATCTCTCTCATCTCTGTAAAACATGGCAGGTGGGACAGTCAAGATTTCTGGTAATATATATTTCATAAATGTGGATAGAACTAATATTAATATGAAATAATTTAATAGATGAATTACATATCATTTGCATTTTATATAAGTAAAATTAATAATACCTATTTGCTTAGCATTGTACAACTAAAAAAATGTTTTGCATGTATGATCTTGGAAAAACCCTTAACATGGGTAAAATGAATATGAGCATTCCCTCTTCACAGATAACATAGGCATAGAACATTCTGGGCTAAAGGATAAGACTTCAGGATAAGACTTCAGGATAAGTCTCCAGACCAGAAAGCTCTTTATTCCATCAGATTACTGTGAGCAGGAAGTGGGTAAAGGAAATTCACATTTAAAATCTGAACTGGGGTGACATTTCATTTTTTATGAAGGCTTCTTCAAAGAGATTTAAGAAGTTCCACAGAAGCTTGTTTTATTGTTGATTGTTTTTTTCCTTCAAATCAAGAAGCAAAACATGAAGACTTTGGTAAAGGATTCTATAAGCCTAGAGGAAAGTCCCTGTTTATTATATTCCACTTAAATTTCAATGAAACTCCAAAGGGAATTGTACACTCAGTTGCAAGAGTATGTTTGGGTTGCTATGATCTAAAATGCAATTTACGTCTTTCTAAAATTCAAAGGCTCAATTTCTAGAACTGATACCTGGAAACATGTGAGAACTTTCTAGTCCCGAGTTCCCAAACGGCTAGTAGGTCACAGTTCTTCTAACATGATCTGCAGCTTCGCAAGCAGTGTAACAGTCTACAATTACAACCATTCTTTGGAATCCTCTCAGCAAAGAAGGACATTCCTTGGCTGGTTTAGAAAAACCAGTGCAGATTTGCACTGGGAAAGGAATGCTGTCTGGAAGAAGAGCCAATGATTTACAGATTAGTTCTCCTATTAGCTAAAAAAAGAATAAGGAAAGGAGTTTTAAAGACACAGTTTTGCCATAGCCTCAAAAATACTTCTGGGAGAAGTAGTAAAATAGGAAGGCAGGGCAGGGGTAAAAGCAGTGAGTGGAAACTGGTGAAAGAACTGGAACCAGGAGAGGCCTGGCCAAGGGATTAGAATCCTCATCCTAATCCATTTGGTTCACACAGCAGTTGTAAATTTCCAAGACAAATAGGTGCTTATTATCTAAACTGGTTAAAAATTTTTAAAAAGGCTCAGAAGCGTCAGGCAGGCAGGTACATTTTCATCTTACAGAAGACTGAGTTTAGTGCAGTTAAGTGTTTTATCCAGGGTCACACAGCTGGGGAAAGCCTCAAGTGGCGCTGTGGCCTCCTGATGTATAGGTCTGATTCTGACTTCTGCTGGCCACTGCCTCTCCACAGAGGGAAAAGGTACTGGATCAATTCCATGGCCCAGGGGTTCTCACCTGGACCCTGTGGTCCATGGGATTCATCCAGTAGCTTCTCAACTGCTCTTCAAAGATGATGCAGCGGGAAGATAATGGCCAGCAGGGCCAGTGCCTGGACCCTGGAAGGAGCAGGCTAGAGAGGTCCAGGAGAATCGTGATCAGGAAGTGGACTGAAGCAGTACTCAGGCAGGGAGGTGGGAAGGAAAAAGCAAGCTCAGGCAGTTGACAAGCAAGGAAGCAAGGGCAACGGCCTGTAGCAAACATCTCTGAGCCTTGCCATGTGTGAAGCCAGTGACATGCTGTCACTGCCCAATGCTCCTGTCAGGTAAATCCAGTCTCTTGGGTAGGAATTGCTTCACAGTTTCAGCAGAGACACCCAACAGCTCCAACAGCCATTGACTTTAAGCAGTGTGCTAGTCTCACAGGCAACACGTAAAGATGCCCCAAGCAAGGCAGGTCGGAGGCCAGGAGCACGGAGCACACCTGACTGGGTATCAGAGGAGGAGCCTGCGGGTCACCCAGAGCTCACCTCCTGGATATTCTGCTTCACCCGGCTGTCAGAGGGATGCATGATTGTCCCCATCACTTTCATGTTGCCACAGACAACCAGGGCTTCGTCCGGTGCATCTGTGTTTATTCCTACTCGACCATGACAGACAACAGATTCTGGAACTTGTCCTCGCTGCCATAACGCATCACTGTCATTTTCAAACTGCCCAGGGTTAGAGGCCTGGAAAAATATAAAAACATGGTACAACCAAAGTTATAGTATCAAGAATACATGATGGTTAGTCTTCAGAGCAAAGAAAAACAGAATGCTATCTTAGGCTTTCACATGAGATTTGTATATTCGGTAGAACATTCTGACATATCTGAATAACTCTGGGGCCCCAGGAGAGTCAGGGAGGCATCTCTAGTCACTCTGACCTCCAATAGCAGGGGCTCTACATGCTATGGCTTGGAACATTCAATCTCTACTGAATTTCTCTGCAATTGAGAATATTATACCAGGTGGTTGGTAAAGAAGTAGAAGACAACTAAAAAGAACTCTCTTTCCAGAAATAATAATAACAATAATAATGCAAAATCAGAACCCTAAATCAATGCTTTACAAGCTTATGCAGGTTCCACAGAAGCAAAAATATCTTGCATTTAGCCAGCCCTTTACAGTTTCAAAGCACTGATATGTTCATAGGTAAGCAACAAGCAAAAGATAATACAAATATATTTAATTATATAAATTATTCCCTCAATTATTCCCTAAATACAGAGGGCAATGAAGACTAATAACAACAACAAAATAACAAAAAAAAAGAATAATAACAGCTACATTTTTGTGTGCTAATCTACACTGCAGTTCTGTGATATAGGTAGTATTATCCTCATTTTATGGATGCTGACATTCTGAAAAGATAAATTGCCCAAGAACAAAGAGCTAACAAGTCCTGGAGGTATACATCCTCTGATGATTAAATAACGGTTCTAACTTTGTCTATTTTATGGCGTTGCCGAGAAGTAGCCCAGGCAGTCTTCTAGACAACCAAGTGAAATAATTATGGTAGTCAAAGTTCTAGAGGCTTTATTATTAAATAAAATTCTTTGCCAAAGAATTTCCCATTGCACCATTTTCCTTCTTTCCTGTTTCCTGTAGCTGCTGAGTTTATTTTCGAATAGCTTTATGTAAGGGTCTCTAAATCCCTAAAACTTCTCACGACAAAATTAATTTACTTTTAAAATAATGATATCTTCTGTGTTTGTTGAGTGTTTGCAGCAGGTTATCACATATCCAAAATTTGGGATCCTGAGCATTTAAAAAGTCAGCAGTAATACAGCGACTTGACTCTTTGCCTTTCTGGTGGTCATGAGCCCCTGCAAGCTGGGCATCTGAGCATGCGCAGGTGGTCTCTGAAGCCAATAACAATGGAGACCTAGAAACCAGGGTGGGAGGGAAAGTCACTGTTCACTTCATACTCTCTTGGTATTGACTGTTTTACCATATCCACGTGTTACTCATTCAAATAAATAAAAGAAGTTATGAAGTTTAGTTCTTAGTTTAGTTTCAGTGGAAGAACTTTTCAGGTGTCTTCAACTTCTTATTTCATTCATACCTATCCAAACCCTGAGCCACTTAGAAGACTGAGCTACTGACATTTGATAGACAGGAGCGGTGAAAGAATATAAAGTAACAACTATGAACATTATTTCGTGTAAATTCACTTGAACAAAGAGCTTTTCTGCAAAGTCCCTGGAGCCCCCTTGGATATGAATGGCAATTGGCTTGGACTCAAATCCTTTTATAGTGGGCAGTCAACTAAATCCAAAGGTATGCCACATAAAATGCTGATGTATTTTGCTCTGTGCTGAATATAATGAGCCAATTCAAGGAAACAAAGTAGGACAGCAATGGATCTTTTTGTTGTTGTTAATGAGCTTTAGCATAATTATTGTCATGTCGGTAACTTGATACTGGAACAGCAGATATAAGAAGATTTAATTTTTTGAAACAATTCCAACATTCTCATTTGACTTTCATCACATGAAAACTCAAATCCCTAAAATATGTTAAAATCACTTTTAAAAATGGGACACAGATTTACAATGTTCTAAAGATATAGCCCTAGGTAGGGGGGTCCTCATCTGGGGAGGGAAAAATATAAGGGAAATTATTTCCCTTCTCTGGAATCCAAAATCTTCAAGTGTCAATGCAAACTGTAATGTACTATCTCTTTCCAGAATTATGAATTTGTATTCACATGTGGCCCAACAGTGGTTAATGAATACCAAACACCAAAATGAATTCATGAATGTTTCTAAAATATTTTTGTTATTTGTCTCACAGCCTCATATATTTTGGGAAGACCTGAACATTCTTGTCTATGTTATCACATCAACTGGTTGTGTGACCTTGGGGCAGCCATTAATCTTTCTATAACCAGCGTACAGAAAAATAAAGATAATCGTATACCCATCTCGAGGGTGGTAGTGGGATTGATTGAAATCATGTGTGCATGAATAGTTGGCAAAAATGAGGACAAATCGTCACAAATTCATCCTCATCATGCTCCAGTAGGCATAGGAATCTCCGTTTAACCTGCAATCACATAATCTGCTCTTGTCAGCAACAAACCTACAGAGCTGCCCTGTTCCCCGGACCTGTATCCACGAAGTAGGCAATGTAAAGAGCGCCCCCTGCAGGCACCTGGAATAGGAGACAGCAGCGCAGTCATTTTGAGTCCCCAAAGTCTGGAAAAAAAGGGCTGGAACCTCTTTGCTTAACCATTTCTTGGGATTCTAAAGCAGTAGCCAAGGAGTGGACAGGAGGACTTGGCCTAAGAAGGCAGCTCTTAGGAAACTGGTTTTGGCACCTTTTAAAAGGGTTCCAGAAAATGGGTGTAGAAATGTTCTTCACCAGCACTATTCAAAGTGTGGGCCACAGGTCAGCATATCAGCATGTCCCCGGAGCTTGTGGGAAATGCATATTCTCAGGCATCCTTAATCTATTAAACTAAAAACCTGGGAGTGAATCCAGGGGGCAGTGTTTGCACGGGCCCTCCAGAGGATGCTTACTCTGGTGTGGTTTGAGAACCACTTCTCAGTACCATGTCCTGCTTTATCCCTTCCGCAGTTGACATAAAGCTCTGTGGATGTCCAACCACAGAGAGAAACAGACATTACTCCACAAACTGATGCCTTTGGATAAATAAAAATCCGTCTGATCTCTAGAAGAGGGGTGTGTGTGTGTGCATGTGCTGGGTGAGGGAAGGCAGGTTTATGGTCAGAAAAAGTTAGGAGCCAGAGAAAATGAGCTGGGAGACCCACATGGCTCTGCACTCTCCCCATCCTTGCAACCACATCAGGCCTCTTTTCTTCCCTAACCCTGGGTCTTGATTTCTCACCTCCCTAACCCTGGGCCTTGATTTCTCACCTTGGTTTGGCCTGCAGAGAAATAAAGGAGGCGTGCTTGGGAATATGGCCATTTCTATTATTCTGGGAAAGGAACTGGAATAATCTGTTAGTTGTCAAAATGAGGAAATCCTAGAATGTCTTTGAAAGGCAGACAAACATAATCCTCCCTCCTGCTGCAACACAGCACTCCAAACCAGGTGTAATTAAGTGTTTCAGAAAGAAAGTGGAGCTGAAGTAAAGCCTAGCCATTAACAAAGGGAATCTAAAGGAACTCCAATGGGGAAAGGTCCCAAAAACAAAGATCTGGGAAATAAATCTGTTCTCTGAAATAAACCTTAATTTCCATTAAATTGGTCGATTTACACCACAGGAACATAATATATTTGTAAAGCTGTTTTGATTGACAACCCAGATGAACAATTACTGGGTGCTGCCCACCATTCTCTCTCCAAGGAGGACTCTGACAGACATGATGTCTCCTGAACACCTCCCAGAGCCTAAATCTCATCAAGATGCAGCCCTCTTGCTAGCGCCCTTACTAAAGGGTGAAACATTTATCTCTACCGTTTGGAGAAGTGGTTTTCAGTCCACAAAATGAATTCTAGTTTGCTAGATGCAGTTGAGATTCATTTAATGTAGCCAGGTCTTGTAAGGTCTTTAATTATTGAATTTGTCTTCCTGTTCTTTATTCTGAAGGTCAAACTAACAGAACGGAACCATGGTACTTAAGGCCACATTTGGCTCTTGTATAGAATATAGACTGATTCTGCCATCTGCCCAACCCATATTTATAGGGAAACGTTTTCTGTGGACACTTGTAAAACTCACCGAATCAAACAGTATTGCCATTCCTTAAATTCAAATTTTCTCTTGGTTGGTTTAAATATCAATTAAGTAGAATGAAAATTCTATATTCATTTTCACTTGTGTGATTTGGAGTTAGAATGAAACAACATCAATGAGATATTTTCATTTGGGTATATGAGGGTTTCTGTGAGTATCAATATTAGGGTCATCTTGTGTTGCCCAGCACACATTCAGAATATTCTCTTTAACCAAAAATGATAGCTAGAAGAACACCATGCAATCAACTTTTTAAAATAAAACTTTAGAAAATAACATGACACCCAATCCATGCTGAGTGCAATTTAGTGATTTTCACATTCATACTGAAGGTGAATTACAGAAACTTTCAACTTCTCAACATCCTCACATGCGCTAATTGTCATTGTGCTTTGGTATGAGGAGGTATCAATGAGCCAAGAGGTGCTGAATACCAAAGGCCAGGAAGCAGAGCTCCTTCCCTGTTGCTCTCCTGGCTCTTGTGCCTTGAGGACTTGGGCAGCCGCAGTTGGGTTCTGCAGGAGCTGCCAGCAGTGAACAGAGGGACCTGGTTGCCAGATAAATTATTCAAAATATGAAGGTAACTAGCGGACTGTCTGACTCAAGCACAAGTCACACCACTCAGAACAGCACTGTCACAATACCTGGTCTATGCCAATTTGGAAAACAGTGACACACTGCAGGGCGTGTTGGCACACGCCTGTGATCTCGTGACTTAGGAAGCTGAAGCAGGAAAATTACAAGTTCAGACCAGCCTCAGCAACTTAGCAAAACCCTAAAGCCCTATCACAAAATATATGATAATAATAATTATAAAAAGCTGAGGATGTAGCTCAGGGTAAAGTGCCCCTGGATACTATCCCTAGTACCAAAAAGAAAAAACAGGAAAAAGAAAATAATGACACTGTCTTTATTCCTTCCACAGCAAAATCAGAAGCAATAAGTAATCCCAATCTCCAGACTTTAAATCAGATTTGCTACAACAGCCAGGCAATCCCAGATTACATCAGGTGAGGTGCCCAAGAGCACCTGATCTCTGTGAGGGGTGGGCAGGCACCTCTGTGCTGGGCTTGTGGCAGGAGAGGTCTCTGTCTTTGCTCAGAGGCACCTCACTTGCTTCAGGTGATGTCAAATCTCTCCCAAAAAACAGCCTGGGGCATGTACAGTGGCCTTCACAGGGACATCTGAACACATGAGGAGTTTACCCCATTTCTATCATTACTTCACCTCCAGTGAAACTCTGAGAGGTCATTGAAGGATTTCCACTAGTAGGTGGCTTATTATTTTTAATTGACTGAAAGAATTACAGAGGGCCCTTTGTTTCAGAAGAGCAGGCAAGGAGAGATACCACTCCCCAAGTGGCAGATCTCTCCCCCAGAGCCTGGGTGTGCCAGCAGCCAATGACTTTCCCTGCTGGAGTGTGCACATCCTCCCTGTATCACTTAAAGAGCAATGACAACACAGCCCCTCCCAGGGCTGCCGGACCTGTGGTTACCTGTTACCTTGTGCCCTGGCCTTCTTGGTGGTGGCCAGCCTTACCTCACACAGCTGCTGCTGCAGCTGCCAACAGCTTTATATTTTTGCTTGGCTGCCAAGACTCTCATTCACAGCTGTGACCCTCTGCAAAATGCATTGAGCCATTGCTATAAGCTAGACAGTGGCCCAGACTCCCTGGGGTCACCAGTTACTTTGGGGCACCGCAAACCTCCCTGGCACGTTCCTTACCCTGTGGGCTTTGGAGTCAGAAAAAGCTGGGTTATAATCCAGGCTCCATCATTACAGGCTGTGCCATCACGGGCACGTTACTTAACATTTAAAAAAAATTTTTTTAGATGTTGCTAGACCTTCATTTTATTCATTTATTTATACGTGGTGCTGAGAATCAAACCCAGTGCCTCACACAGGCTAGACAAGTCTGTACCACTGAGCCACAAACCCAGCCCCCATTACTTGCCCTCTACAGCCTCGATTTCTCTGGTGTCAAGAATATAATGTAAATTGTCTAGCAATATCTAATGATGTCGTGTATAGATTGTATAGTTCAGTGCCTAAAACACAGAGCAAAAATCGGCATTTCTCAGTCTCAGGACCATCTGCAATTTGGAAAGAATGATTCTTTGCTTGGGGTTGGCCGGTACATTGTAAGGTATTGAGCAGCATCCCTAGTCTTTACCCATTAGATGCCCATTGTGACAACTAAAGATGTTTCCAAACATTGCCAAATGATCCTCAAGGGCCAAAATTTGCCTTGGTTGAGAACCAGTGTGTAAAAATAAAAGTAATAGTTTCTAATATTACCATTATCATCATCATTATCATCCATTAAAACACTTCAAGTATGTCATTGAGACTGCAAATTCTTTCTACAAAGAAGAAAGAATATGGGATCCAGAAAAATCAGAGAATTGAGCTTACCCTTACAATGATCCTTTCAGAAATGTGGGCAGACAACAGATAGAACTGATCTTGGTTAGCAGCATACAGCCCAACCACCAACATGAAGTATCTATTTCAGAAACAGCAGACAAACACCAACACATCAGGGAACAAATACACAACTTGTGCAATCAAATACCACCCAATAGTTAATCCACAGTGAACTTACCTAGATGAGTTTACTTATTTAGAGACTGTCTTTTCTCTTCTGCTCTAAACTGCACCCCCAGGGAAATGAGAGAGCAATTGATTCACTTGCTACTGCCCCCCACTTGCCCTATGTCCAGCTGTGAGCTGTTGTGCAGGCCCTCCATGGGCAGAGATACTGGAGGGAGCATGAGCCCAGCCCACCTGTGCTGACTCGGCCTCCCTCACCCGTGCACTCCTGGGCCTTCAGCACAGTACCACTCACAAACTCAACAGGAAGCCACCAGAGGTCCCTGTGTCCAGAGACACACAAGTCACCTGCCCTGGGCCTGGCCTCAGCAGGGCTAGCCCACCATACTGGATCATTCCCACCCTGACTCTGGGCTGTGTCTCTTGTACCTATTCAGGTCTTAAATTTAGTCAAAGACCTGAACCTTCCTTCCATTTGTGCTCAAGGCAATTTCATCTCTGTATTTCAATTGCTTCTTCAAATGTACCATCAAAGAGATAATTTTAAGATTAGGTTATTCCTTGAAAATCAAAATAAAAACTATCCCTATTAGAAAAGCTTTAACTTTACAAACTGCATGGGGGGAAAAAACTACCAAATTCCTTCATAACACTACATAGGTTCTTTGATTCCTAGAAAACAAGATTTTTTTCATGCATCTAAAATAAATCAGTAAGAATAATAAAGATCACCACTATTGTTATTAACCTCTATGGCGAACTCAAAATATTTCATGTGTTGGGCTATGTTTAACTATGTTATTTCACTTAAGTCCCTAAAACAACCTTATCAGAGTAGGAATTGTTAGTGCCATGATTTTACAGTACAGGAAAATGTGTTTCAGAGAGTCTAAGTTACATGCCCAAGGTCACCCAGCTAGCAAATGGCAGTATCAAATGTTCAAACTCAACTCTGCCCAACACCAAAACCTAGGTTCTAAACCAGTGGTTCTCAAAACTTAAGCATTGCAACAGAGTCACCTGGAGCATTTGTTACAAAACAATTTGTTAAGCCCACTTCCTGAGTTTTGAATTTAGTAGGTTTTTGGTGAGGCCTGAGAACTTGAATTTCTCAATTCTGAACAAACATACAGGTCTTGCTCTCTCTGCTAGTCTTGGGACCACACTTGGAGAACCCCAAGTCTAAATCATGAAGGTAAATTTATTTTCTTTTTTAATCAAAAGAGTTACATGGTGCTTCAGGATCAGCCCACATGTTGGAGAAACGCAGTCAGTCCTCCACCCAAGATGGCAATGAGACATGAACAGATGGTTGCTCTAGAGACTCAGCAGGATCAAGGCTGGGCAGGACCGGCAGGGTGAGGAGTGAGAGTGGAAGGAGAAAGGCATCTATGGTAAATGGGATATGCTGGTAAACTGAAAGAGTCAGAGAAGGGAGGAAAGCAGTTTAAGGAGGCCCGTTTGCCAGCTGACAGAGCCAGGAGGATCAGAGCCCCCAGGCCACTTCCTGGTCAGACAGTGAACTGGCCTCGTGATGTGTGCAGCGGCACCGGTACCTCTGGTCAGGATTTGGTTTCCCCTTCTTTCTCATGTTGTTTGCAGTGGTTTCACTGAAGTGTAATCGTCCCAGCGTTACTTTGGTGACCTGGTCAGCCAGTAGGTCGATTCTAAAATGAACAGCAGAAATGCCAAGTGATCATAAGAGAACACAGAGTTCTTGATCACATCCAATCCATTCCTGAGACCCTCAAGCGTGTCTCGTGTGCTTACAGCCCAGTGCTCATCACACTGTGGAGGACAGTTTATTCCAACCAATACTCCACAGCAGGGTCAGGAGTGGCTGCCAGGGAAGGCCATCGAATGACTTTCCAGCACCAGGAAATGCTTGCTCGGCAGAAGCTCCGCCCAGAGTTTGTGATGCACGAGAGCTGTGCTCTTCATACACTGTTGTTTTCACAGCAGGGAGGAAAGATGTCTTTCATTTGTGCTGTTGCTATAGCACTCACCTTCTGACAAGCAACTTTTCTAGGCTCTTTGGGAAGGCCGTGGTTTCCCCTTAAGGGACTTGTCCTCCCCTAGCCTTGTAACAAGAGGTAGCCTCCTCCAAAGGAAGGTCGTGCCCAGCCTGCTCAGGCAAGGGAGAACCAGATGTACCAGCAAGCTGAGGCTGTTTGTTCAAGTGGTTGGCCTGTCAGGTATAGGACCATCTTCTTCCCAGTCCAAATGGGATTGACTGAGGGTGGAAGCCCTGAGTTGTCCTGACTGCGTACCCAGCCAAATGAGCCAAAGAGCAAATCCCACTCCAAGTAATTCTAGAGACTGAACCCTAACTTTGGACTGCCCTAATGCTATGGATACTACCCAGGGTGCACGCTTTCTATCTTGGAACCCATTCAACCATCTCTCAATGTATCTTTAAAAAATAAGAAAAGTGGATTGTGTACACAATCTGGAACCTTGAAATTAGTTCAGTCGGCACCATGCTAATTTAAATGGAAAATTGAAAGGAAGACATGGCTATAATCTACTTTAAGAAACCAAAGTTATTAGTAAGGTCATTAGTAATAAAGAATTATTTTTTAAATGGATCTTTTAATTAAGAATTTTTGCAATGATTTCAATGTATTTTACCAACCTTATTTTTGTTGATAAACATGCATTCATAATATTAACATACTATTACTAATTTAGATTCTAACAGTGAATTTCATCTTAAATAAGCAAAGTAAATTAGATGATAGATCTTCCCAAAACATTCACCAAGGAATTCAGAGAAGAAATTCTTACTTAACAGGATTGAAAACCTTTTTGCTCCTATCTGCTTGGGATTGTTCAATAGCAATTATTTGATTGGTGGCTTCAACCTGTATGGAACAAAAAAAAGTAAATTATTTAATGAATTAACAAATATATTTATTTACTAATAAAAATGTTGATTAGTAGAGAATATTCCAGTACTTAAAAAGTTCTCCAAGACACCCTGCTGAACTTTGGGCAGGAATTGTAAATCAAAGAACAAACATATAAACCATGGTTCCTGCCTTAAAGCAGTGCACCACTGATGATAAAACAAATAAAGACCTACAAGACCAAACAATGAAGACACAAAACAACAGAGGATTTCAGGTAAGCAGAGAACACAGGGTGGGCTACAGATGGTTGAAACATCAGGAGGCAAACGCAGGAACAAGACAGCTCAAAGGCTACATGCATTCATTCCTTCATTTACTCATTCATTCTACAAATACTTATTGAGCACCTACTATGTTCCAGGGACTGCTCTAAACATTAGAGATAAGAAGTGAACAAAACTAACAAAAATTCCTACTCTTGTGGAAGCTTATATCCTAATATGAAGAAATGATATGAACTATAACTAACTGGAGTATAGGAAGTGACATTTATTCAGCACCTACTATATACTTTTTTTGTTACTCCATGAATAGTGGTTTATTGCGGGAACGGGCATACATTTTATAGGTTTCTTGCCCAATCACAATGTACCACAGGGGATCAGACCACCAGGCTCCTATACAGGCTCCCTTGGTAACACTGAGTCAACTTGGGGCAGTTGTTTACTTTCCTAGGTAGGAGAAGAGGAATGCTCCTCCCTGCAAGTTTACACACTTGAGATGTTCACTGGTCACAGCCAAGAACTAGGATTTCTCCCAACATGCATCTATATGATGGAAAACTGTATCATCTTTGCAAACAATATTTTATGGGGTTCTTTTTTTTTTTGCCTCTTTTTTTTTTATTTTATTGTAAACAAATGGGATACATGTTATTTCTCTGTTTGTACATGGCGTAAAGGCATACCATTTGTGTAATCATAAATTTACATAGGGTAATGCTGTTTGATTCATTCTGTTATTTTTTCCCTTCCCCCCACCCCTCCCACCCCTCTTTTCCCTCTATATAGTCCTTCCTTCCTCCATTCTTACCCCCCTCCCTAACCCTAACTCTAACCCTAACACAGGGGTTCTTAATAATATCATGTACTTCCACAATATAATATTAGCAATAGGAAATTAATTTTATTTTATTTTATTTTTACAGATTATGTGTTACTTTTTTTTTTTTAGTTTTCGATGGACCTTTATTATTTATTTATATGTGGTGCTAAGGATCAAATCCAGTGCCTCACACATGCCAGGCAAGTGCTCTACCACTGAGCCAAAACCCCAGCTGAAATTAATTTTAATAACAAGAAAAATTAGGCTACCAAATGATGCATCCTGAGTATGAGTGGATTTTATTTCTTCTTCATATATTTATATTATGTTTCAAAAGTTTTACAATGAAAAATTTGCTTATTTATTTGTTGTTTGTATTTATTTATACTGTACTTGTTTTGTTAAGAGCTCAGTTGAGAGCACAATAGATGATATGTGTGTTAATCAGCTTTTTGTCACTGTGACAAATACCTGAGGAAAATAACTTCAAGGAAGAAAGATTTATTTTGGCTCACAGTTTCAGAGGTTTCAATCCAGGTCAGTTGACTCCAAGGCAGAAACATCATGGCAGGCAGGAAGCAGAGGAAGAGGAAGGGGAGGGAAGGTGGGAGAAAGGACCAGGGACAAGGTAAAGTCCCTAATGGTCACAGTGACCTACTTCCTCTCACCATGCCCCACCTGCCTTCAGTTTCTAGCACCTCCCAGTAGTCCATTCAATTACTAATCCATGTAATCAATTATCTCATTGATGAGGTTAGAACTTTCATAGGTTACACCCCACCTACAGACATTGCAGCACTAGGGACCAAACATTCAACACATGTGCTTTTGGCAGACATTCCAGATCCAAATCATAACATTATACTCAGCAACCAAGCCCTATTTTAGGATATGACATACCCAAGCCCAGGTGGACCATCAGAATGAAATATGTAGATAATGAATTCTCATCCCTGCTAAGGAGCTGGCTATGAAGTGAAGGCTTAATAAATACCTTCTGACTACTCAGAAGCCACACTACCTGAGTTCTAAAGCCAGCTCTATCACTTACTAACCTGGATGGATTATATAACATCACTGGGCCTCAGTTTCCCCTCTGTTAACCTAATAGAAAAGGGATGCTGACTAAATTAATGGTCCTTTGACTTTTTAAAGTCAGACATTTCCCAGAGGATCTGGTAAAAACTATGAACCTACTCCCTATGAAAAATGCACCAGCATCAATAAGAATAAAATAATTAGGAATAAATTTAGTAAAAGCAGTACAAGATTTATACACTAAAAACTACAAAAACTATAGTCTGAAGTGGTACTGTGCCAGTTTCTGAGCTCAGGTTTCAGAAATTGGCAGTGTCCACTTCCTGTGTCTGGGAACACTTTCTTTAAACCCATTCCCCATGCAGTGAGGGAGTGCAGACTATTCTTTAGCAAGATGGAGAAAAGCTAAGACCTCCCAGCCACAATCCCATTTAAGCTCCAGCCTGTGGCCAGCCCAAATGTGACAGGCGTGTGAGTGAGCCATCTTGGAAATGGCCCAGCTGAGCTGCCCAGGGAACGGCTCCTGAACAGGGACGAGTCGTCATAGCCCAGCCTGGACTCAGTTGCATATTTGTAGCCCAAATAAATAATTATTATTTTAAGTCATTTTTGAGATGGTTGTTTATACAGCAATAGATAAATAGGAACACTTAATAAATGTTGACTGAATTATATATTAAACTAAATTAAAAATTTACCTTAATTCCAAATGCTTTCAAATAAAACATTTCTATTGGCTTCAGGCCCATTTGGGTTTTAACAAATTTTGGACTTCCCCAAACTTGGACGTGAATGGTTATCTGAAAATGGTTCTTCTTTTGGCAAACAAAAGCTTCATCTGCTGGTGAGAAATTAAATCCTTTGTCTGTGACAACTTGAAAGCCCACATCAGGTCTATGCAAAGAGGAATCAAAAAACCAATTTTACAAATATTTTCTACACATTTTCTTTCATTGATGATATCAACTGCAAAAACACTTCAAGAAAATATATTGTCGGAAGTGCCTTTGGCTGTATTTAATCAATATATTTCTTGAATTTTTACTGAGGAGATGAAAATAATCTTTCAAAACACAGCTGGCTCTCTCCCAGCTTTTTATCTTCTCCCAGGGAAGCGGTTCAATTTTTGCCAAATGGAAGCACTGTTTCCTTAGACTGCCTGGCCCCTTTGTGCTTTCTAAACCCTTAATTTGACTCCACAGCACAATGGAAAGATGTAGGTTAGAAGTTGAGAAAGCACCGTATTACTAGGAATATTTGGGATAGAATTAATCTCTTTCCTCCTTTAAAAAAAAAAAAAGTATTTTCCTCTCTGCCATAGTTACTCACATGAGTGAATATTAAGTCCATGGGTACACGTATGAAAAAGAGAACTGGTCAAAATTACCAGGAATAATTTTAAACCAAATTAACCAGATGCAGTCACTCTACTAGCTGGAAACCTGTTTTTATTAGAGTATGGTCATTTCCTTTGTATCCTCCAATCTGGTAATACCTCTGGAAACTTACCATAGTGATTTCCTTGTTTAGGAAGGAATTGGATGATGGCCAGAGAGCTAATCAGACTTATGCTTATTTGTTTTATCATGGCTATTTTTCTTTTCTCTTTTAATTTTTTTAAGTTTTTAGTTGTAGATGGACACGATACCTTTATTTATTTATTTTTATGTGGTGCTGAGGATCAAACCCAGTGCCTCACCCGTGCTAAGCAACCGCTCTACCACTGAGCTACAAGCGCAGCTCCTCACTGCTATTTTTCGATAACAATGCTTTGTATGTAAGATGTTTAATGAAATACTCTAAAAATGCTAATTAAAAGAAAACAAATTAAGTGCATTCATTATCAAGCAGAGAATATAAAAGTCGGTGAGTTTTTTCCCATGCAGGTTGTAGATATGGAACATGATTTTTAATTCGTCAGGGTTCCTAAATATGGATTTCTTTTCTCAAGAAAGAAGCTCCTTCTCAGAACTACGAGTACTAGACAGACTATTATGTGGATCTCTGCCTCCTGGGATCTCAATTTGGGTGACTGCCATTATAAGAAACAACATAGAGTTTCTAAATTTTGCTCTAATTCCAGAAACAGAAAACGTTAATGGTTTCTCAGGAAAAGAGTGTTCATGTTCTTTGTAATGGATCAAGTCACTAGGTCATTGATTACATTCAGTAGTTGATCAGTTAAAGGCTTCACAATCATGGTGCCCACCAACAGCAGAAGGTAAATTCATTGAGTGAAGAATTTGACAAAACTACATGTCTTAGGCCATCTGGGAAATTTGTACTGAACCAGGTTTCTAGAACTAATCTGCTAATTTGCTCCCTAAAGCCTAGATGGATAGAATTGTATAAACTCACTACAAAGGATAATAAAAACTGTCTTTGTTGAGGAAAAAAGGCAATTTTTTTTGTGATGTTCCATGCTTCACAAAAATTCTCAACAAAGGTAAGTTTATGGCCCAGACATGAACATAAGCCTATAATTTAAGAAAGCCTCAATCAACCAACAAGAATTATACTGAAGATGATTCTGAGCCTCAAAGGCCATTCTCTTATTATAGAAATCTACCTAAGAATGGCAATTCTGGTTTTTGACATCAAAAGTTAAACATCAAGTCAACTAAACTGACTTCTAAAAAGTTGTTTTGTAACACAAGTTTGAAACTTCTTTCAGAGTAAAAGTCAAATAAACTTTAATCCCTAATTTCACTGCTTTTACATGATTTAGGGAAATATTTTGTAATATAGTATACATAACTATCAAAGAAAAAGCAAGTGATTTTCTCTCTTCATGGCATGACAAGTGACATCACAAGAGCCTGAATTATAATCTGGATGAATCTGCCTTCCTGTTTTGCTTAGGAAAAGTGATTTATGGCTACGTATTCAAAGTAGATCTGCCTCTCTACCACTGAGTTGATATCACCTGTGTTCTCCCTTTTTTCCAGTTCAGTGGAGCAGAGATAGGCTGTTCAAATATTTTTTTTTAATCTCTTAAAGGAAAAAGAGAGATAAATAATACCTCAAAAATTGATTAACTCAGATGCGTAGAGATGGAAAACCATTAAGGGTTTTAAAAATCATGTGCCCGAGTGTGACAATGCCATACTTGGTACTCATACTTCAGAGAGAATGTGGACTGCTCCCCAAGAAAATCAAATGAAGACTGAGACTCAAACAAAAACTATGGATCTTGCTTTCATTTTCTGATTTCACACAGTAGCAAAGACATAAAGTCATTGAAAGACATTTCAATTACACGATTAACAGTTAGTTTCCTTTGTGTCCTATTAAACACACCAACTCCCAGGGCACTTAACCACTGACCTACATCCTATTTTTTTTTTTTTTTTTTTTTTTTTTTTTGTTTGTTTGAGATGGTCTCACTAAGTTGCTGAAGACCTTGTTAAGTTGTTGAGGCTGGCCTCAAACATGCAGGCCTCCTGCCTCAGTCTCCCTAGTTGCTGGGATTACAGGCGTGTGTGCCACCACATCTGGCTTAGTCTTTGTTTTAAGGGAAACAGCTCTTCCTTCTAGTCCAACATAAACATCCTAATGATAAACTTTTCTATATTTGAATTTGGAAAATACCAAGGAGGCCCTCAAGTTTATTGCTCATTGTGTCTCATTTCATATTATATTTATCACTTGAAAATCCTATTTTTTAACCATTGACATTTTTTAGTGTTTCAAGAAGGCATTTATAACCAAGGAAAATAATAGAAGCTTTAGGTAGATAAATTATACCCTAAGGAATAAAGAGAAGCATGTTCAAGAGCAATAATGCATGAGCGCACATTTATTTTTTTAAATTGTGGTGTTATAAAATAAGGTGAAACTTTTCTAATATTAGGATAATTTGTATGATTTGATTTCAGTCTCTTAATAGAAATCTACCACCAACTATGGTTGTAGGCTAAACATTCAAAATATGCAGTATGTTGACAATACTGATATGCAGCACAGATTTTAGGGCTGGTCACTGGCTAACAACTTAACGTGACCCCCAAAATGTCTTCTATGCTATTATAAATTAACTGCAGGACTAAATGTCAGTGATTGTGGAACACTCAATTTACCAGTTTGTTTGTCATTTCCACAATCTCAGAGTGCTGGGGACTCGAAGCCGGGCCTCGGCATGAGAGGCAGGCACTCTATGAGATCAATTTTCCAGTTTTTAGTTTAAACTGAGCATGGGATCCCAGAAAGATTCCCTCTCCCTCTAGCATTTAGTGGGTAAATTATAATGAGTTAGAGTTACAAGTCTGGATGCTGAAGGACAGAAGCCCATGTTCCAGCTATCCTTCAGTTAGGACACAAAACAGGTGTATGACAGACACTTTCTCACTGACCCATCCCATATGACCGGGGTGGCACCCGAGCCCAAGTACTTGGGTTCAGTCCCGAGATTCAGCACTGCCCTTCCCCCTCCGTCTCCAGCCCACCCCTCCTCCACTGGGGAGGCCACTTACAGTTTTTCGTAATGACTGTTTAATAAACTATGCCAAGGAACACTTTGGTATGGCTGCCACTTCAGGGAAGGAGAGCACTGGTCTACAGGCATCCCGTTCTGTCCCTCGCTGTCAAGGTCCTGTACTTCACTGTTGTGACTCCTACCTGTCACTGCAAAGAAACAGGTGGGTTAGATTCTTCCTACTAGACTGTTCTTCCTAGATTCACAGAATGGTACTAGCGAGTGGGCCACGTAGGAGGCAAAGTGACCTTGGGACAGGTGCCAAACGCTGGGAGGCAGAAGGCATGTTGCTGCCTGTGTCCTCAGCCGTAAGATAAGCAACTTGGGAGGTGGTAGACACTTGTAGGAAACTTCATCCTTCATATCCATCTACTGCTTCCACATGTGGTTCAGAGAAGTCTACCTCAGCCC
Organism: Sciurus carolinensis; assembly: GCF_902686445.1. NCBI lineage: Eukaryota > Metazoa > Chordata > Mammalia > Rodentia > Sciuridae > Sciurus > Sciurus carolinensis. The sequence continues at coordinate 128,861,708 of NC_062216.1, read as the reverse complement.
CAGAAGGGTCTTAATGGATCAAAATAGAGTATTCTGTACCTGCATCAGAGGAGGCCATGTGGCCTAATCCAACCCAAGCAGAGTGGATCTCAGCACTTCAGGGAATGTGCGTTCAAAGATGCTCACTCTCTTCCATGAGGTTTGAACCCATGAGATAACATGCCCAAGAGCTGCTGGCACCATTTGGGGACCTGAGGGAAAAGCCCATCTGGGAATGAAGCCATACCAGCGGAAGACAGTTAACAAAGAGGGGCACCTGGTCTGATGACGATTTGAGCTCTGAGATCCCAGCGTACCCTCTTGAGTTACAGGAGCCAATAGAGCCCTTGGTTTTGAACGGTTTGTTTTGTTTTATTGCTCTTTCTTTTGCTTTGTTGCATGAGGCAGTTGGATATTTTTGTTTTTGTCAACTGCAACCAATATATCTTAATTTGTTCCAGGTCTTTGTGGCACCAAGATTCTGTGACTCCAACTACCTTTTTGAATTTAGATGAGCTATTTATTCACTTACAATCTTACTTCCCTCTGTTGCAAAATAAAAATTAAAAATGTGTGCTGCCCATCTTCCAAGCATAGAGAATAAGGTAATAGAAGTGAAAACACCTTGAGAAGTTCAAAACAAGATAAAGTAACAAGAGTTCTTGTCAGCAGGCAATATCAACTCTATGAAATTGCCACTTTTGCTCATCAAAAATGGTCAAATAACAGCAATTTCACATGGATGGCCACTATTTTTGCATAATCCTTGCAAGCCATCTGTCTTAATTTGAATATGTCTCCCAAAGTGTGCAATTCACCCTCAGACAGTGTTTATGTTAAATGCTATTGGTACATCGGCTGTTTCCTTTTTCTTCTAACACCCCTCCCATCACTCATGCCTGACGTCAGGAGTGAAAGGGAAACAGTGGGCGTTGGCAAGACCAGGTGCAGGCCGTCAGCAATAACCCAGAAATAGGACATGAATTTCTACTGAATGTGCCACTTAGCCCAGAGCTTGGGAAATGCAGGAGCAAAGGGCTGGGTTTGCTTTTACTCATCTAACTTTTCCTTTCTCCAGGCTTCCATTGAGGACTTCTTGAAATAAGTAAATAAACAGAGCTATTGCCAGTTGCTTTTGATCTCAAATGTCACAGAAAATGCAATTTTCTTGGAGTATAGTCATCAAATGTCACCTAAGTAAAACATGTTTTTTGTTGTTGTTGTTGTTGTTGTTGTTTTTATAAGACCAAATCTCCCATGTTGGATAGAGTTCTCCAAAATCCTGAAAAATTTCTTCCCATCTAAGGACACTGGAGGTGGGCAAAGCTGGAACTTTCTCAGACCCTCACTCCTCCAAAAGCTACCTGGCCTAAAATCTTATTGAAAAAGTAAATAAATAAATAAAATCCTTCCATGTTTCTGCTTCCACCAAATTCAGAGAAAGGGAAAACTAGTGCTTCCTTTTTCTTTCGTTTCTCCTACAATGGAGAGAAAGTCGAGGAAGAGTCGAAGGGTTTGAATCACAACGTTATACCTAACTGCGAAACATTCCTAAGAAAATGATTTAAGCTCTTTGAGTTTCCATGTCCTCATCTGCAAAGTGGGAGTAGCCATATATACCTCCCAGGGGTGGTGCAGGGATCTCGGGAGCAATTAATATCTGTGAAGTACTTAGTCCAATGACTGCCACCAGTAGGCATTTAAACAACACTGCCTTTGGATATTATGAGTGACACTGTCATTATCACCAATACTTGTTGCAGCTAGGAGACTCAGATATCCCTAAGGAACCTTGGGAAATGCTTCTTGGCCTCCACATAACTCTGTGTAACCATTAGTGGTACCTGGCTGCAAACCAGCTAACACAGTACTCTTCCGACTCAAGCCTGGCAGCAAAGTCAATGTGCCCAGGTACATGACCGAAGGCCAGCTCCACACCCCCAGACAATGATAGGGAGGGTGGTCAGGGGGCTGGGGCCATTGGTATATCCTCAGAGATCATGACATCTCCTGCCCTTCCCATCACAACAGGAAAGGATTCAGAACAGTAGGAGTGACCCAATCATGGCTTCCCTGTGAGCTATTTATCAGCTGGTAAGGCCCCAGGACCACAGGCCCACACTGAAATTCCAGATGGAAGCTGAGCCCAATGCTGGGACTTACTACTAACAATAATAGCTGCTACTCTGGGTGATTTCTCTACCTGGGCACTGTCCAGACACTTCGCCTAGTATTTCACCAGCTCCTCAAGTCATCTCCAAGGCAAGGATCCTTTTTTTTTTTTTCAATAAACTTTCTTTAAGTATTTTATATATAAAGAAAAGTACACAGATCATGAGTACACAATTCTTATTAAAGTAATCTTTATACCTAATGGCTTTTTCTGTCTTATAAGAGTAACTACCATTCTGTGTAACTACCTTTAAACCAAGCAACAGGTCACTTCTCAACCTCTAGCAGATCCTCACAGGCCTTCTTTCAATCATTAATTTCTCCTGTCAAAAACTGACCATTGTCAGTTTAACAATCTAACAAACAGAGGAGTTTACAGAAATGAAATAATACAATATGATATGTTCTATTTCTGGTCTATTCCTGGGTTGGCAGATATGTTTGAAGAGAGGTCACCAAACATTTCTAGAGTGGTTATGAAGCAAGGATTCTTAATTTCATTAACCATCGTAGAAGCTGAGATTCAAAGTCCTGGCAGCATTTGCCCAGTGTCACAGCTACTAAGTGGAAGAGCTGGGATTCAGACACTCCTCTTTCCTTCATGCAAGTCTGAGGATCCCTTAAGAAAATCGAACACACACAGAGACCAAAGTGTGAGGGTAGCAAATGCCTGAGTCCCAACCTGTGGAGGAAACAGAGTGCTTGCATGTGACACCTTTCAAAATATTGTCTGTACTTTGCTCTAAACAACTCTCAGAGATAAATAAAGTGGAAATTATGATTCTCATTTGACAATCAATAAAAATCATCTTCTCAGAGTCCCCAGATGCCAGAGAGATGAGAAGGGCATTTTCCTGATTTTACAGGATGAGCGCAGCCAATGTACCCTTCACCATGGGCCACGGGTTGTGTCTCTGGGGCTGGAAACCCCTTTCACATGTGAGGCTCAAAATATAAGAAGGCTGAAGCCTCCCAGGAAGGTCATGAGCCTCTTTTATTTGGTTGAGTCAGGCCAAGCACCAGCTAACAGCAGCCTGCCTATCAGTGATTTTCTCTCAAAGCAAGATTTTACATTTGCTCATACCAACCTAGGAATCCTACATCAGACCTTAATAAGTGGGATCTTGGAACCCTTGGCCGCCATGTACTTTTTAGGAGAAGGTCCAGAAAAGCCTTCATGACTGATTTAGAAATCTCCCATTAAAAAACTGGCAAACCTACTTCTGCCTGTCAGACTGGCACAAGTTCCCCCTTCCTCTCTCAATGTTTCCTTTCCCCAGGACCTTGTAAAGACTCCTATCCTCTGCAACATCAGTGGGAGATCTCCATTAGAAAACCTGTGCTAAAAACATACAGTGTAATGAAAACATGGCATTTGGATTAACTAAGTCTTTGCCTTTGTCTTCCCGCCCCCTCTGGCCCTGGGAACCTGCTCATTTTCATTCTTGAACAGTTGTCTGGAACCAATTATCTTTAGTCATCTTTTTAGTGACCTTTAAATAGGACTTAAACAAGGGATTCAGGGTTTCCTATGTGTTGAGACATTTCAGTTACTCTCCCAGGACTTGAAGATAATAAAAAAAAAATAAAAAAAATAAAAAAAATCAATGCCCTGTCTGGGACAAGCAGCAGAAAAAACATTAGAGGATGAAGCTTAACACTGGGACTAGCCAGAGCGACAATCCAGTCTGTTGAGGAAACTCTTGGAAGGTTTGAGTGACTTGCCCTGGATCCCCCAGTGAGCTGGTGCATCTGTAGGAAAGTGAACAGATGGTTCCCTCGTCTGGCTAGGAATTTGTTCAGCCTTTATGTTTGAGAATCATAAAGAAGCTGCAGACTAGATGCAGGGATCCTCGAAAAAACTAGGGTAACCTTGCTCAGGAAGGTGGACAAAGAGCTCTATGTCATCAAAATGTGGGGCTTTATTTAGCATTTTGTGTTTCTAGGATTGGTGGGGTGGGAGAGTCAAATGCTGGTTATGGTGGATCCATGTAAAAGGAAAGGTGGTAGTAAGAGGTTCACCTTTTACAAGACTGGATACCCAGTGCAGTCCTGACAGACCTGAGAGGATGATATCATTGTCCACTGAAGGACCCCAACAGCCCACGCTGTGGCTGAAGCCAGACATCCCTGAAAGGACCAGATCCAACCAGGGGTGGCTAAAGACAAAGGAAGCAAATCCATGCATCTCCTTTTAGGGTGGTGTAAACCTCTGGAGTTTGGGGACAGAAGTAGGAGTGGGAGCCCCAAAAGGAAAACTTGGTGTTCTGGTCAAGACGATTCATGGGGAAAGAAGAGACTCCCAATCCCTGAATTTGGGGCACTGTTCACACTGCCTGCATTTGCGTATTTACAGTGGCTAACAGATTTGGCCTGGAGTATTATCCTTTTCCCTAGGAAATCTATGACAAATGCTAAGGAAAATTCTAAAAGTTCAAGTCTTCAGATTCCTGAAAACCAATTTGTTCCCAACTTGATCAGGTCTCTAAGCTCAAAACATGATGTATCACATGTTAGATAAAACAAAAAACTAGAAAGGCTGACTACTTGGGCATCAGATGGAAGACATCTAAAATGATTTTACACAACTTCAAAGATCAACCAGAATCCTGCAACGTGAATTGAGTGCAAAGAAAGTTCAACTCTCTGCCTTCCTTCCACTGGAGAAATACTCTAAAGTCTTGCTTCTCGGAGGGTCTTCTATGAACCTGTAGTAGCAGCCTCACCTGCACACTCAGGTCTCAGACCCCAGCTCAAATTGATTGAGTCAGAATCTGTATTTTACCGAGATCCCTGGGTTAATCTATGCACATTAATCTTGAGGGGAACTGCACTCAAGAAAGCAATGAGCACACCAGCAGGCCTGCAGCTTGCATCTTCTTAGAAACATTGCTCCTGAAACTGAAAGACTGACATTTCACTTGCACCAGAGGGACAGAAGGGCGACTTTCCTGGGAGCACCTGTGTGACCCCACCTGCATGAAGGACATAGAGAGGGAAGAAATTAACTCCCAGAGCCTATCATTGCCCTCCATGAGAAAGAACATAATTTTGTTCAAAGGTCTGTAAAAAGCTTCAGTTCAATGGCCAAGACACTGATGGCTTTGACTTTGTCATAGCCAGGTTTGCTCACTTGGTCTGGAGTGGTGGGCCCACACTCTGCAGTTCTCGGAGTCATCCAGTATCTGTGTGTACTTTCTCTTCTTGGCTGGAGGCAACGAGGTTCTAAAATCAAGGAACCAAAAGGGAGGTTAGGCTTCTTTGCCCTCCATGTTACAGTAAATCAAATTTAATTTCCCAGGTCTCTGCTCTCAGTCTTCCTAAGCCTAATCCCTTAAGATTCCTTGAGCCCTATTAGTCTGAAACTTAGTTCTGCTTTAACCAATGAATCTGATATTCACCTACCTGAAAAATAACCTGACAACTTTCAAAGCCAGAGGACTCATTGAGAGAGAGACTTAAACTACAGGTAGAGGTTTTACATCTGAGAATGTTTTCAACGTGGAGTTTTATCACAGTTTTTTACAAGTCATCCTCTCTTTGCCATTTTCTAGACCCAGAAGAAGGGGTAAAAAAGGAAAAAGGCAGAAGAAAAGAACATTCCTTAATGCTTGATTGAGAGTTTTCTGAGAGCTCATTTACAAATCCCCTTGAGTCATCTGGTTGAGCCTGCGTAAGCACACACTGCTCCCTCGGTCACCTGGAATCTCCCTATAGATTTCTGACATTTCAGCTTTTTGTTGAATGAGGACCTTGGGTTTAGTGGGTTTTTAATTAAAAGATGGTCTAAGCCCAGAACACGGGCCTCGCCGTGGCCTATCTGCGTCTCAACACTGCCATCTGCTGGAAAGGCTGCGGCTTGCCGTTCTCCACGTCACCGCTGGGGCTGCGGGCTGCTCTGAGGCTTCCTGCCCAGGTCTCTTCTAACTAAATATCTTGAGATTTACCCAGAGACGTGGCACAAAAGCTGTTGATGGTGAGAACAACTTGTCCCCAGATGGGAAGACCCGGATTGGTCCAGGACGGTGGCGGGATGACCGGCATTTGGGTAGCGGTTGTGGAAGCTGCCCTGGGTTCGGCCGGAGTCGCTCCCTGCAGAGGTGCTCAGCGGCGGGTGCGCGGGCAGCGCCCCAGGGGCAGCTGCCGAGAGGAGGGGAGCAGCCCGATTCCGCGCAGCCGCGGGCCTCAGGGTCCAGGAGCACGTTTCTGGGGGACGACACAAGCGAGGGCCTGGTTTTCTATCTACTCAGTCCAAGAATAGGACAGCGCAAGAGGTGGAGGTGGATCGCACTCACCTTTGACCTGCGGAGGAGAGCATGGGTCTGATGTAGAATAGGGTGGGGTATCTGGGAGCTGCCGTTGCCTGAGGATTAGAGACACGGATTGCTTTTTTTGTTTTGTTTTATGCTATTACATTATACTTTTGTCACTAACAGGAGGCAGCCCTTAGTGTACAGCACCCACGTGATGCTTCCAGATGAATCCGGGGGTGAGGAGCAAAGCCCATCCGAACAGGCCCGGGACCCTGTGTCATGGCTATGCGACCTGGGTTTTGAGTGCCAACTTTTGTCCTCCCTAGCTGTGTAGCCGTGAACAAGTACTTAGGTTCTTCAGGGCCCCACATCCCCACCTACAAGACGGCAAGGATTATCACACCTGCTTCACAGTGTGGTTGTGAGAATTGAAATAATGTCCTAAAGCCCATGACACAATGCCGGGAACACAGCGAGAGCTCAAGAAAATTTAATTAGCATCGTTGTTGTTCTGAACATGCTTACACCATAAAGAGGGCTGAGCACACCGTTTAGGCTAAGGCCATTTTTTGTAGCGGTTTTTCCATCTATGTGTGCCCTGAGGGATCTCAAAGTTTTTGGAAGGAGCTCAGAGGTTTTACAAAAGAATATTTTTTAAATGCCTGGTGGGAAAATAATTACTTTTTTCTGTTTTATGTATAAAGGTGCAAGTACAATTTCATTTTAAGAATTGAGTACTACCACTAAAAAGGTGTGAAAACCTCCAATCCAAAAGAACTACAAGTTCCTTACAGTCAGAAACTGAGTCTACCTCACACACAAACATCACCACCTCTACTTGATTCTCTTGCTTGAAGAGTTAGCTATATTGATTTTCTCAGTGGATTAAGTTTCCAGTAAAATACAGAGAATTTGTTTTTACCATTTACTAGAAAAGTTACGTTGACTCCTCAAATTGGTTCCTTATGATTTATTTACTTCCTACTAATAAGGGATGAAAAAAATAGACATTTACTTTCCTCTAAAAACGGCATCCAAATAAATGCAAAGTAATACAGAAGCATAAACACAAAAGGATCTAGAGAACTTGAGTAGAGACCACAGCAGACCATATTTCAATAACATGATGGTAGATAGATAGGATGGATGGGAAATGAATTAGCAGAATGGAAAACCCAAAAAACAAGAATACCTGGAGATGAGGAAGGACATAGGGAGTCAACCGTAAGTAACCCAAACAGGACTCCCAAAAGCCCGGACCCTAGAGCTACCTGGAGCCTCTTAATTAAGGGGTAAAAGTGAGACTGAAATCAGAAAACTTGGTTGAAGTTTTAATTAAGAAACAATTGGGCCTTTAGATCTGCTTCCCCACCCATCACCCCATCACCCCAACATAAGTTGGAAAGGTTTATTCTCTGGAGAAATGGAACCAGGGACACTGTAGTACAAGGTGTCCAGGCACAGCTGAATACAAAAGGATGCATTAAAAAATCTAAATGCAGTCAAGCACAGTGACGCACGCTTATAATCCCAGGGGCTCGGGAGGCTGAGGCAGGAGGATCACAAGTTCAAAGCCACTCTCAGCAACTTAGCGAGGCCCTAAGCAACTTAGCAAGACCCTGTCGTCTCGGGTGTGGTTCAGTGGTTAAGTAGCCCTGGGTTCAATCCCTGATGCCACCAAAAACAAAAGAAATAGAAAAAGATCTAAATGTAGAACTGTGAGACCCTTCCTCAATTCTGCTTTGAATGCATCCAAGCAGATTTCCCAAGAAAGAAATTGGAATACCATTCCCAAGAAAATTTATTCAGGGAGGGAGGAAATATTTGAATTTACCAAGGAAATAGCTAGCCCTTATCTGAATGAAATCCATTCTTTGAGAATAATGGTGAGCATACAGAATTTCTTAAACAGGAGCAAACAATAAAAGACAGAGAATCAACAACTAGATAAAGAAGGAATGCAAAAGAATCACCAACTGCTCCGATATGACTGGTAAGCTCTTACCAGACCTGACCTTTGGGGCAGTGGGGGAGCAAAACAAAGACAATGGAAAGCGAACAAAAGCCTTACGATTCTGGAGGAGCACTGAAACTTAGAGGAAGGCCATGGCCAACAGTGAGTTACCTGTTTACAGCTTTTCACCTGAAGGTTAATCAACCTTAGAACACAGAGCAGATAAAACATCAGTTAAAAACCCACAATTGTTCTGGCCTGAAGAATCAGAAGACAAAGTTTGGGACAGACTAGGCTGCTGAAAAGTGAAAGGGAAACCTTAGAAAAGAGAGGTTCAGAGAAAGGGAACCCAGATCCTGTGTATAAGTGCCCAAGTCTCTTGCAGACCCCTGAGCCATGGGTATGTGGGAACTGAAATGTGGGCTACTTCCCAAGAGACAGCTTACAGTTTGAGTCTAAGCAAAGCAGTGGTCTACTCAAAACAAGAAATCCACTCATCAGAGAAATATGAAAGAATCCTGTGTTCCGTGACAGCAATCGATATTGACGGTTTTAAAATGGAGATGTTAAGATTTTACATCTTTTCCTTAGAGTTGACGCTCCTTTCCAAACTGCACCACAGCTGCTTTTTTATTTCATTATAATTTAGTCTTTTGCATGCTCAATGCATTTTAATATATTTAGAGAAATTTTGCAGTTCTTTTCAGAGAATTTGAAGGAAGAATTAATGATAGCTTCCTTCAAAACTAAGCACACTGTTAAAAACAAGGGTGATGATGAAGCTCAAGAAGAATGCTGTTGCTGAAGGTTGTTTCTGCTCTGCTGAGACCTCCCGGCTTCCAACCACTGGGTCGGCAAAGCACGTCAGGCTGTTTTGGCCTTTGTGCTCTGAATTTGTCTCCTAGGCCAAAGGTATTTCCATGAAATAGACAAACACCAGAGAGTGACAGGCACCGTGGGTCACTCCTTGAGTGGCCAATACCCTCTCTAGCTTCTGCAAGAAATAATTGTCAAAATCAAGAGATTCTTAGCAGCTGACACAAAGTACAATAATTCTCCTTCTATACTACTTCCTCTTGGATGTACAACTTGGTTTTTTGTCTTCTGGGGGATGTATGGAGAAATACAGTCTCCTGGGGTTGAATACTACACAAACCATAAGAGAAGGGTCCAAAAAAGTCTTTACCCTCCAGCTGGTTGAGTTTATATGTACACCCATGACATTCATGTGCTGCCCCCAAAGCAGCCACAATTTCTTTGGCTCAAAACCTTAACCAAGTACTGTATTGACGAAGGGCTTAGAATGCTCATGACTCTACTGTGCAGGACCCCACACGGTATGACAGCATGGTCCTCATGTGACTCTCCAGTGTGACTGCTCGCAATTTAACAGTGCAATTCCAATTTCCTCCAGTGATTCCCTGGTGCCTTCGTACAACACCAACTTCTCTACGGCTCCTCTGCACCTCCCAGTGAACTCAGCTCAGCACAGGGTCCACACAGAGCTGGAGCTCTAAAATGTATATGGCAACACATATGCTACCTTACTCTGATGTGTCTTTTTCTTGCTGAGTAATGTTAAATCCTCTGCCACCATCTTCCTGTTCTCACTGGAGTGGCATGACAGCAGTGGAGTATCCAGGGTGAGGGGAAGGAAATGGCCCACCCAGGAGCAGGCCATAAGGAAATACATTGTCTGTGGAGAATTTTAAAGCCAGACATAAGCCTATGAAGAGTCAGCCTATCACTATGCATCCATCTGGATGCCCTGCCAGGGCACATGGACCCCAACACACTGCCCGTGGGATGCTATTGACAAGGAATCCATCTGTTTTACTCACTTTTGCACCTTATCCCTCAACACTAAAAACAGTTGTTATTGAAGATGTTCCTTCTAATTTTTCATAAGCAGGATTTACCCTGACACAGATTTTCACATTAAGAACACATCTTAGTGTGTTTGTATGTGTGTGTGTGTGCGTGCGCACTCCACAGTACCCAGAGGTGTATGGCAGGTACTCAACACTTGATCAAGCTTGGGTACAGTTGGCACCCACCACCCTTAAGTTGGATTGGGAAAGGGTTTGGGCAGGAATGTCAGTGGATAAGGTAACCCAAGAAAACCATTTAAGATAGGGCATCAGGAAACAAGACAGGAAAGATCTCACACCGCCCTCCAACCTTGTGTTGGCAAACTATAGAACCCCTGGCTCTCTTACCACCCCTTCTCTGCTGTCTTTAGACACCAAGAAACTTTCTGGAGAAGCTACTCTGGACCAGGCACCCTACTAACTCTTGCACGTGTGATCTTATCTCCTCTCTTCAACCCCCATGTGAAAAGGTAGTGTTATTGTCCCTACTCCACAGGGACTGAGACCCAGGCTAAGAGAGGTTCAATAATTTACTCAAGATTATCCATCTGGTAAGCAGTCACACTGGATTCAGGGGGTCCACCACCAGCCTTTACCTCCTAAATATCGGGATGTTTTAAATGCAGACGATCCTAATTCAATTAATTATTTCAGGTTATTTTGCTTTGCACAAATATTCTTAGAATGGAGGTGTACAGGGTCATGTGTTGGCACAGTCTTCCACCTGCTACATCAGTTCGAACCCAGGCGTCGAGCCAGTCAAAGAACTCAGCCGTTAACAAGGTCTTCTCACAGAACAGCAGGTACCTCACGTCTTCTTGCAACATCCCGCTGAGGAGCTTCTCAGCCCTGCTCCAGAGGCCGCAGAGTTGAGATGTGCAGCTGGTAACCAGCTCCTAATTCTTTTTTTGCCATCCAACCCCAATAAGTCAAGTTCTAAGTAAAACCCTAATATTAGATGCTTCCACTCATTCATTAGAATGAAATAAAATGAAACCAGAGTAGATTCCTTCATGACCTCCTGTGTGTCTAAGTACCCCCTTCTTATGAAGTCGCCTATTAAACCTCCTCCCCACAGGGAACTCAGTGCCCTCGGCTGCTCCCTCTTACTCTGTAAGTAGGGCCTCGGCCAACCTAAAGCTCATTAGGATATCAACCCCCATCCAGCACACTTACACAAACCAAACTTCTAATTACACCTCTGCCACACATGGTTTCTGTCTGTCATTGACGGTGGTCCCATAAGATTATACCCCCCTTGTGACATCAGAGCCACCTACGATGCTCAAATTTTTCTGTGCGTGGTTTGTGTAAGTACGCCCCATGATATTCCCACAATGAAGACATCTCCTAACAATGCACTTCTTGGAAGGCATCCCCATGGTTGAATGATGCATGACTGTATCGACTTGTGGAACTTGAGAGGTGGTGGGGAGGGAGGCGTGTTTATGTGACCTAATGCAGAGCTTCTCAGATCCTAATGTGGATATGGAACCCACAGGAATTCTGTCAAAAATGTTGATTCTGATTCAACGTTTCTGTGTGGGGCCTGAGATACCACAATTTCAGCTCCCAAGTAGTGCCCGTCCACTGCTCTCTGGCTCCCACGTTGAGTACAGGAAGGTGAACTCTGGACATTTCTTTTTACAAGGAAATGAAACCTGTCTAGGATATTTGCTAGCCTTTTTTCCCAGAATCTTCCTTCCTCTACACACACACACACACACACACACACAGTCTCGTGGATTTTCATGGCAACCTCTGGAGTTTCATGCTGCGCTTACATTTCTTGCTCCCTCCACACCTGGACATGTCCCAGGATATCCCTTGAGCACAGCTCACCTGTATACCTAGTAGGCTAACCTAGAAAATCAGAGAGGGCCTCAGCCTGCTCCTCTAGGCAATTGAGGAGCTAAAGGGTTAGGGCAATTTGCAGAAACCTTCACATGCTGATAGGACTGGCCCCAACTCTGCATGCCAATTTGATTTTCACAGAAGAATGAGAAAGTCCTAAGCAGCATATCTCAACCTCATATGTGGATACTTGCCTACCAAAAGGGGTCTGTGGCTAAATAAATTTGAGGAATGATGAATACCATTTCCCTTCTCCAGGTTCTCATTAGCACATCAAAAGCTCTGAGAAGTGCTTCTGAAAAAACAAAAAGATGCTCTTTTAACTCGGTTTAAGTCAGTGAGTCACAAGTTTATTTATTGATCATGGCAATGTACTTTCTTTCCCCTCAACTCCTCCTGGAACAAGTTTCTTATAGAGCATTTAGAGGAAAATTTGCTTTACAGAACCAATAATTCTCCTTTTTAATATATTTAAGATCTGAAAAATCTGCCTGTGACATTCAAACCAGCTCTTGGTAATTTTATAGCCTAGTGGTCTCTTAGATCATTTAGATAAGGAGTTGTCACTGACATTGTTTAAAAGCACAAAACAGGCAATTTAGTACAAGGTAAATAGCTGAGGATTTAGTAAACCCAGGTTGGAATCAGCTTGGCTACCCCAGGCAAAGAACAAGAAAAACCTGGTCATTGGATCAACTGAGAGAAATCCCACCCACCTGCCTAAAGAGCCTGGTATGGGAAAAAAAAAAAAAAAAAAAAGAAAAGAAATACTCAGAATGCACAGTGTTTGTGCAGGTTGTGATGCTCACTGAACCAGCCAGCGTCCCTGTGGCAGGGACTAGACCTGTTTCTGCTTGTTCCCACAGAGATGTACCGCAGCCAGCCCCACCTCCCTGCCTGCACCTGAGCACTTACCAAGTAGTGACAGGTTATCTGATCGGAAGACTTTAACAACCGTGAACTCTGACAATCTTTATAAAACTGAGGCTCAGATCTATTCTGAATCACAACTTTTGAAAGATCATTTTAGACACTATTAAAATATTTCCCTGGGAATGATATTGATCGAATTATATTGTTATACCATGTACATGAATGAATATGTAACAACAAATCCTGGTATGTATCACTAAAATGCACTAATAAAAATATGGAAAAGGTATAACAAAATATATTTCCCTGAGGTTCACATTTCTTCAAAACATTCCCTAAAATATCAATTAATCTACAAACTATATGTAGGAGAGGGGGCATGCGTTCCAGAGCCAGGAAGATTTTTTTATCCCAGTTTTCCTAGTTATTAACCTATGGAATCTCACTTAACCTCTCAGACTCCTCCTCTGTAAAATATACATAATAAATTTAATATTATAAACACAATATCTATTTGGCTGCTTTGTTAAGAGAAGAAAATATGTAACATCAAATATGTGGTTAAATAAAAGAATATATAAAGTACAAAGAACAATGTCCCTCACTTAGTAAATGCTCAACAATATTAACTTTCTTCTCTACATCACCTCCATTGTGCCCCCTCAAACCACCTCCAAAGATAAGGAGGAAATCCTCTGGGGCAAACTAAATCTGGAACTCAGTAGCAACAGGGAAGCCTGTGAATAGGTATCTCCGGTCCTGCAGGAAGGACTATTATCACCAGGGACTGTTATCACCATCACCGTTGCCCACCTGAATTCATACCAGCTGCTTGGACAGAGCGAACAATATGAGGGTAAGTGCAGGGACATTCGGTGTCTGAATTCAGCCCATGGAGTTCTGGAACCAAAGAGCTGGCTCAGAGTATGGGCTCAGAGCTTGGCAACACACTAGCTATGAAGGGCGTGTGTGTAACTTACCTGCTTACAAAATGTTGAGGCTCTCTTCCTCCCAGAGTCTGTTGGCAAGGATGTTTCCATTGGCAAAGAGTAGTAAGAGCAGGTACTAGAAATATCCACAAATAGGTTTCCCATGACTATTGAGATTCTGGCCTGATTTCATTCTCTGTCTTGGCAGGGCAGGGACATGTGTAGTCACGCCAAAGTGGGCTCAGTGACAGAACAGAGACGACAATGGCAGAGGAGGGCCAGTGAACTCTAAGACAGCTCAATTGAAATTATCCAATATGAACAAAAGAAAGGAAAAATTGAAAATATGAAGTGAACCTCAGAAAACTGTGTACAATATCAAAAGATCTGACATTTGGATTGTTGGAGTCCTAGAAGGAGAAAAGAAAGGCATTGGTACAGAAAAATAGATATGAGGAAATAATAGTTGAAAACTTTCCAGATGTAATGAAAAGTACGAGTTTATAGTTTCAAAATCTCAAACAGTACACTTTCAAAGAAAACCATGCTTATACTCAGACACATCACAATCATACTGCTGAAAATCAAAGAAAAAGAAAATATCTAGCAGCTAGAAAAAATGACATGTTATGTACAAGGGAACAATGATTCAAATAATTGCCTATTTCTCATCTGAAATCATAGAGGCCTGGAAATAGTGGGTCAATCTTTTAGACGTGCTCAAAAGAAAAAGTTACTGATCAAGATTTCTATACCTGGAAAGAATATTCTTTAAGAATGAGAGTAAAATAAATACATTTTCAGTGGAGGAAAACTAAAAGAACCCATTGCCAACAGATCCAACATAAATGAAAAGCTAAAGGGGCTCTTAGAGTGGAAAGCAGACAACACCAGAAATGATAATAGAGCTTCCCAAATAAAGAGGAACAACAAAAATGATAAATGCTCAGGTCACTATAATAAATTACTTTTCTTCTGAAATTTTTTAATGTATGTATGAGTGTAGAAAGCAAAAATTATAACATTGTCTAAAATTTTTAAATCTATGTAGCTGCAGTACACTTGTATCAAAACTCAGATGTGCAGCTTAAGTCAAACAGAAAGAAAAATGCAGTGTCAAGTGTTTAAATTAGCAAAGAACAGTCTCCTATTAAGAACCAAGTCTCCACCTCAAGAAACTGAAAAAAGAAAAGCAAACTAAACTCAAAGCAAGCAGAAGGAAGATAATAATGAATATAAGAATGGAAGTTAGTGAAACTGAAAGCAAACACAGTAGACAAAATCAATGAATCTAAAAGCTGATTATTTGAAAAGAGCAATAAAATTGATAAATGAATAGCCAAGTATACAAAAAAAATGCTCAACATTACTAATCTTCAAAGAAATACAAATGAAACCACAACGATACACTATCTCATCCTAGTTAGAATAGCTATTATCAAAAAATAATAATAATAATAATGAATGGTAGCAAGTAGGTAGAGAAAGAGGAATTCAAACACTATGGGTCCAAAGTTATTACATCCATTATGGAAAACAATATGAAAGTTCCACAAAAACTAGGAATAGGTCTACCATATGATCTAGCAATCCCACCACTGGGTACATAACCAAAGGAGATGAAATCGGTATTTCAAAAAGATCTATACTCTTGCATTTAAGGCAGCACTATCTACAGTAGCCAAGACAATGGAATCACATAGTCAAACCTCAGTGTCCATCAGTGGAAGAACGAACAAGGAAAATGTAGGGAAATACATGTTACATTGTGTGTGTATATATAATACATTATATGTACATAAAACGTTGCACATATACACATTGTGTATATATGTGTGTATGTGTGTATATATATATTTAAACAAAAACTAATTCAAAATGAATCACAGAAACCTCTAAAACTCTTAGAAAAATAAAAGAAAATCTGAAGGACTTAGATCAGGCAAACTCCATATTTCCTAGATCTAAAGCACAAATCATATAAGAAAAATTCTATAAACTAGACATTATCAAAGTTAAAACTTTTGCTCTGAAAAAACAAAGACACTGTTAAGAGAATGAGAACATAAGTGACAGACTGGCAGTAAGTACCCACGAATCACATACCTAATAAAATGCTTAGATCCGGAATAAATTTTAAATTTTCTCAACAAAAAGATAAGAAAAAACTCTAACTTTTCTTAAAATGGACAAAGATTTGAACAGAAACTTAACCAAAGAAAATATTTGAATGGTAAATAGGCACATGAAATGATACCCAGCCTCAGTAATCATTAGGAACTTGCAAATTAAAACACAATGAGATGCCACTAGAAACCTGTTAGGATGACTCTATTAATTTTTTTTCAATTGATAATATGAAGAACTAATGATGGAAAGAAGCAACTAGATATCTCATCCATGACTAATGATAATACAATAGTCATGGTCACTCTAAAAATTTTGGCAAGTTTTACAGTTAAAGTTAACATATGAATGATCATATACTGTAGCATTCATTATGACTAAGCAGTCCTTATTCTAAGTATTTACTCTAGAGAAATGTAAACTTTTGATGACACAAAAATCTGTACATGAATGTTTATAAAAGCATTATTTATCATTACCAAAAAGTAGAAATAATCAAAATGTCCTTGATAGGGTGAATGGATAAGCAAATTCTTTCCTAGCAATAAACAGGAATGAACTATTGATAAAAGACCATATGTTGATTGAGAGATGGAAGATCCAAAAGGTTACATACTGTATGTTTCATTTATGTGACATCCTGGAGAAAAGCAGAACTATAGGGACAAAGAACAATTCAGAGGTTACCAGGGGTTAGGGTAGAAAGTTCAATGACAAAAGGGAAAAGGGAAAGAAATTTTACCAGTGAGGGTACTGTTCTGTGTCCTGATTGGAATAGTAGTTATGTGACTCTATGAATTTGTCAAAACTTACAGAATTATAGACAAAAGTAGTTGAGTTTAACTGTGTCTAAATTAAGGATAAAAAAGAAAATATGGAATAACCATGTTATAGGGCAGTATCCAGGTACAGTGACAATCCCAGCAACTCAGGAGGCTGAGGCAGGAGGATTGCAAGTTTGAGGCCAGCCTGGGCAACTTAGGAAAAGAGAGAGAGAAGAGAGAGAGAGAGAAACAAAGAAAGAGAAGGGAAGGGAATGAAGGCAGAAACCTATGAAATAGAAAACAGAAAAACAATTAAGAATATAAATTTATTCTGGTTCTTTGAAAAAGCTAAGAAAATTGATAAACCTCCTCCAGATTGGTAGAGAAAAAGAAAGACACAAACTACTGATATTAAGACTAAGAGGATCATCACCACGTTAAATATATAACAACTTTGTGTCCGTGACATATTCATCAGACAAATTCACCAAAAGACACCTAAGCTGACAACTACCAGTTAATAACCTGAAGTGTCCCTTATCCCAAAGATATCAAATCTGTTGCAAGGCAGGGACTGGAGGGAGCAGGGGGAACTTCCCACAAAGAAAGCTCCAGGCCTCACTGGTGAAGTCTGCCAAAGAAGATTGATAACATAACAGAAAATTGGTATTGTATAATAATCAGGAGAAATAATATCAATCCTACCCAAACTCTTTAGGAAAAACAGAAGAGGAGGTAACATTCCCAATTCATTTAATTATTTCATAATTTTTTTAAAACATTACAGGGAGAGCAGTGCTCTCGTTACTTACAAGGCCCCCAAATCAAAGTCACTGCCCAAGAACTCTTCCAGCAGACTCGTGTCCAGGGCCGGGTTCTCCAGAGTGCCATTGGCCCCCTGAGCTGCAAAGGCAAATTGAAAATCTTATGAGCAATGAAGATTTCAGAATGACAGCTAAAGGCTTAGGACAAGTTCATACCCCATATAAGCAACTGCATATAAGCAACTGCATAGCGTACTGTATTTATTGAGAATGTAGTCTGTCTTTCTTCCTTTTAAATATTTCCTTCAGAAATCTCTTTAGATGCCACCCTCCTCCAGCAAGTCTTCCGGATTCTCAGGCTGGTGTAGGTGCCCCTTTTACATGGCATCCAAAACACTGAATGCTTTGCCTTAAATGCTGTTAAAATGGCATGCTTACTATAGTGATACAACCACGTTAGGGTTTGTAGCAGCACAATTTGCAACAGCCAATTTATGGACTCAGCTCAGATACTCATCAATAGATGAATGGATTAAGAAATTGTGGTTTATATACATAACAGAGTTTTACTCAGTCATACACAAGAATGAAATTAGGGCATCTGTGGGTAAATGGATGGAAATGGAAGTCATGCTAAGTGAAATAAGTTGGTCTCAGAAAATCAAGGGTCAAATGTTTCCTCTCATATTTGCAAGTTAGAACAAAATAAGAAAATGAAGGTCGTGATGGAGGGAGGGATTGGAAATCATAAAGAAATAGGGAAGATCAGTGGAGTAGCAGAAGGAAATAGAGAGAGAGGAGGGATGGCTAAGGGAAGGAAATCCAGAATTTAATAAAATCACAATATGTGCATATATAAATATACTGCAGGGAATTTCACTTTTATGTATGTGTAGAAAGCACAAATAAATAAATAAGTAAATGAGCGAAAGGAAGACTAGTCTAGGAAGAGTCTAGGAAGGAGATTGGGGGAGGAGAATACAAGGGAAAGGGGAATATAGAGACTGAAATAGAGTAAATAAAATTCCATGCATGTATGATTTTGTCAAAATGAACCCAATGACTATGTATAAATATAATACTCTAATTTAAAAAATTGTGTGCTTGTGTTTCTCTCTCTTACTCTCCCTGCCCCCCAATTCTACAAGAGTATGTTTTTTCTTATTGTATCCAGAAGGATCCATGGCATGAAAGAGACAAGCAGTAATCATTTATTGGATAGATTTGGGAGAGGGATGGATGAATGGACAGATAAACAGCTATATGACTGGTTTATTCGTTGAACAAATTATTTTGTTATCCTCAAGAAAAGGTTAAATATCTTACTTCACTTTTTAGACCTCTTAAAATAACATGCCACAGTTCTGTCCTTTTTCTTATTTTGGAAAAGTGAAAATAAATGTGTTGGTTTCTGTCTGATTATAATATATATTGTTAGAATGTTCAAAGAATCTAAAATATAATGTAGAAATATATATTACAAAGAAGACAAAACCATCTTTATTTGCTGATACCATAACTTTATACCTAGCAAACCAGATAAACAACTGACAATTAGAAATGATCAGAAAATTAAATAGATCAGTTGATTAAAATTAAATGTGAAAACTGATGCTATACATAACTAATAACCAGCCAATCATTTAGATGGACATAATGGGGGGGGCAGCAGTCCATTCAAAATAACAAAAGTATGAAATATTTAAATATATATTTAGGGCTAATTTTTTAACTAAAAAAAAAAAAAAACTCCATGAAGGACTCTTAAAGAGATTTAAATAAATGAAGAGCCCTACATTGTTATTGGATTTAAAAGCTCAATATTGCAAAGCCTTTCACATTGATTTGTGTCCCGCCTAAATTGAATAATCCCCACATTTAAATGTTTCGAAATAATTCTCTGAAATATTTAAACTTTTGAAAAACACATGCACAAAAATGGCCAGAAAAATGACGGAGGAGAGATGAGTACTGAGATACACAAATGGACGCAGCAAAGGAATGCAAATCCAAGATAGAGAAATGTTCCTTATATGTATGACATGCAGAATTTGAGTGCATATTATGTATACACTTTGACCAACAAGAAAACGGGGAAAATTGAGGGGAAAATTGGCTAGGCATTTAGGTGAGAAAACCTGATTCATTTTCTTGCTTCAACATCAAATTTCAGATAGATCAAAGATTTCAATGTGAAAATAAAATTATGGAAAGAAAAATAGTGATCTCAAGATAAGGCTTTTCCAATAATGGCATGAAAACCAGAAACAATAAAAAAAAGATGGAGAAATTCCACTTTGTATATTTTTTGAGGAAAAAGGAATGTTTAACATTTTATTTTGAATTAATTTTAAACCTATGGAGAAGCTATAAGAAAACAAACGAATCCACATATACTGTTCACCAAGATTCGCCAGTTATTATTGTACGACATTGCTCTCTCTCCCTCCCTCACACACATGCACATATATAAACACATACATATACACCCTCCTATCGTACCTCTCTGAATCATTGAAAATATGTTATTACCTTTATCCCTGAATGTTTCAGTGTGTGTTTCCAAGTACAAAAGCATACTTTCACAACCATAATTCAATTATAAAAAGCAGGACTCTTAACACAGATACAGTTTTACTTATTTTCAAATTTTTTTATTTGTTCTTTTTAGTTACATGTGACAGAAGAATATATTTTGACATATCATTCATACATGGAGTATAACTTCCCATTTTTGTGGTTGTACCTGATATGGAGTTGCACTGGTCATGTATTCATATATGAACACAGGAAAGTTATGTCCAATTCATTCTACTGTCTTTCCATTCCCATTTCCCCGTTCTTCCCCGGACTCTACCCTGTCCAATCTGGTGAACCTCCCCTCTACTCCCCACCTATTGTGAGTCAGCATCCAAATATCAGAGAGAACATTCGGACTTTGATTTTTTGGGACTGGCTTATTTCACTTATGCTCCAGTTCCATCCATTTGTTGTAAAATGCCATAATTTCATTCTTCTTTATGGCTGAGTAATATTCCATCATGTGATACAGTTTTATTTTATAACTCACATTCGAAATTCCAATTTTCCCTATTGTCCCAAGAATGTTGTCTACACCTTTGATAATGTTGTTTAAGAAAGAATCTAATCCAGGATAACAATGCATTCAGTTGCCATGACTTTTTAGATTTTTTAAAAGATGTTTTATAAAATTTTACTTTAGTCTACCTCATCTTTTCTCATGGTTACATTCAAGTTACGTGTGTTTAGCAAGACTATTACACAAGTGATACCATGTCCTTCTCGGTGACTTACACCAGGAGGAGAATGATGCCTCATTATTGATGTTAATATTGATCCCTTGTTTATAGTACTGTCCGCCAGCTTTCTCCACTGTACTGTACATTACCTTTTGTAATGTGTGGAAAAAGTCTTTGAAAGGGTGAAAAATATTTTGTTTCTCGTCATAATTATTACCCAATAGGTTTAGCACACTTTGATTATCATAACACAAGAAAAAAAAAGACAAACTGTAAAATATTTTCAATATGTATGAAAAAGTTCAAAATCCTTCATATATAAAATGTTCTTTGAACAAAATCATCAACACCTCCAATAGAAAAACAGTAGAGAATGTTAAAGGGCAGTTTACAAAATAAGGAATCTTAAATTTTACTAAGGAATAGAATTTAAAAGATCAGAAAAATAGTTTTTGCCTACCAAATTAACCCATATTCCAAGAACTACTAAAATCCACTGGTAATGACAATAGAAATAAGAAATCCCTCTGTGCACTGCTGGCTGATAGGAGCATAAATTAACCCGAGAGTAGTTTAGTATGTTTCTAAATATCTTAATGTGCATATTTATATTAACCAGCATTCTACTTCTTTAAATTTGCTCTAAAGGAGAAGTCACATAATTTTTTTTAAAAAGTGTACAGAAAAAATATTCATATTTATAACATCAGAAGATTGGGAATACATGACTGTGAATATAGAATTGACATTCTTTCCATGAAATGCTGTGCAATCATTTAATAAATTCTGCAATGGTTCAAGAGAAAGAAAGCAGGTACCCAGGAAATTATTTTTAAAGATAAAGGCAACAGATAGATAATTTCAAAATGAAAAAGTTCAGGGAATAAAATTTTCATGAGCCCCTCTTGAAAATAATTCCTGGACAATTAAATTCAGCCAATCAAGAATAATTTAGAAGAAAGAACTTGGGTAAACAGAACCTGAATGGTAGAAAGATATGTAAAACTAATAATCTCATTCATATCTCAGAGTGCATCTTCACCACCTTTATTAATCAGGTTTTTTTTTTTTTTTACTATAACAAACTACATGAGGCAAGCTAACTTATAAAGAAAAGAGACTTATTTAATTAGCAGTTGGGTAGGTTCAAGGGCATGGTGCTGGCATCTGCTAAATTCTACTGATGACTTTCTTACTGGCAGAATTCCAAGGCAGCACATGGTATCACATGACAAGAGACAGGGAATGCACATGTTTAGATGTATTTGGCCCCTGTTCCTCTTCTTACAAGTCACCCAGATTCAATAATGGGGGCTCCAACCTAATGACCTTATCTAAACCATCACTTTCCAAAGGTCTCACCTCAATACCACAGTTGGATTAAGTATACAACCTCTTAATCCTAGTAACACATGTATTTGGGGATTGAACTGCATGAGCTCAGGGGAATAAATAATATTCCAACCACCGTACTGTCTACATCTAGACCACGCAGGTTTTTAAAAACTACTCCAAATTTCAAGTAACTTACTAAGTCCTATTTCTTAACCTTGGAAGAATTCTTTGGAATTGATATCTCTAAGGGTAAAGAAACAATTATATTAAATTCTGTAATCCCTACAGTTTCTTCTGATTCTGTTAAATTCAAGTAAAATGAATATGGTACATGTACTATTGTTCATTAATGTACTATATTATTACAAATTTTCTTATAAATATTTATTTCCATCCATTCACCAATTTATTCTTCTATCTATAGATAGTCATAGATGATAAATAATATTCCACCACTACCAACACTAGTTATAGAATTTAAAGTAGTTTCTCATTTTTAAAAAATAATTGTTTTACATGTTGGAAAAATATTTTGTACAACTTTGGACAAAATGATATTCTAAGACAATTTAAAACCAAAATTACCAAAATAAATTAAAAAATAAGAAGAAAGTCTAAAATGACTAGTAGCTCTGAAATTAATGGAGAAAATGTTCACCCTTGGTCCAATGGCATGCTGTTAGAACTTCAGCAATGTCATAATTCCTCCACTAATTTCACAATTCTGGTACAGATAGAAAGAAGAAAAGTCTCCAAATAACTTCAATGAAGTCAACAGAAAATCAATGCCAAAATCTGATATAGATGAAATATATAAAGGAAACTACAGATTACTATTTTCTGTGAATATTATACCCAATTCCTAAATGGAATGTTGTCAAGTGGAATTCAAGATTAAGAGAATTTATCATCAAGGAACACAAGGACAATTCAGCACTATAATCCATATACCAAAAATAAAATAGTATTTGACCTTGATCAAGGTCAAAAGGCATTGAACATTCCCCATGGATTCTGATGAACAGAGCCTTAAGATTATATACATTCATATACACTAGAAAACTCACATCAAATAACACCTAAAGTCATGTTTGATGACTTAAAAAGTTAGAAATATTTCCAGTAGTATTGGGAATAAAGCCTTTTTGTTACCATGTTATTATTTAATACATTAGCATCCCATGTAATCAGGAAAACCAAATGAGAGGGATTAACATCAGAAAGGTGAAAACAATTTGCATAGGACATCAATTTTAAACTTACAAAGTCAAAGAATACCAACCAAAATGTATTACAAATAATAGACAACTTCAATAAGGAGGCCAACACAAATGTAACATTTAAAAGAATCAATAGATTTCTGTATTCAAACAACAGATACTTGGGAAAGTTAATGCAGAAAAATCCCATTTATAATATAATTCCTAGTAATAAACTTGATAAAATGGGAAGAAAGCTCTGAAATGCTGATATAATTAAAGGAAGTCTTGAGCAAATAAAAAATATCTGGGGCCTATCAACTGCCATTTGCCCATTTGACCACCTCTTGCCTACCCATCACCCACCACCTGACATCTACCTGGTGATCACCCACCATTAGCCTGAAGACGCCCAGCGACCTCCCAAAGACCACCAGCAGATTGCCCACTACCCACTGCCTGCTGTTACCTGGAGGTCCATTGTTACAGTACCCACAGGTTTGGTTGCATGCAGCTACTGCCATCTTGGGACATGGTCCAGGGCCTGCAGTCTTGCTGCCATCTTGGGTGGGGCCGCCTCAGTCTGGGAACACCAGCCAGGGCCTGGAGACCTGTTGTCGGGGTACCTGCTGGTCTGGTTGCACCTGAGGTCTTCCTGCTAGGTGTGCTAGTGGCTGCCATCTGGCTGCCTCTTTGCAGGGTTGCTCCTTTGTGTGAGCACATCCCTGGTGTTCTCTCTCCAACTGAAAGGGCATTGAGATTTTGGGACTGCACCAAGGCAGATCCTGGGAAGCTGAAGCCCAGGTCCATAGCTGGGTTTATGTGGGCCAATCTGGCCTGGCAAGGCTGTGGAAAGCCAGAGACTAGGAGCAGTTCTTCAGGGGAAGCACATGTTGGAGAAACTGGAAAAAACTGACCTCTCTACAGCTCAGTGAGTCCTGAAGTGCCCAGGAATGGAAGGTGCTTAAAATGACTGGGAAGACAGTAAGAAGGTATGAGAGCATCTTGCTAGAGGCTTGCCCTACCCAACTGCTCTAGCACCCACCAGACCAGAGCTAACATCAAACTTCAGACAACCCCACCTGTAAGCAGAGAAGGGAAGCTTCCAACAGAAGCAATCGTTCAGTTTTCCATTGAGACTTTCCTTTTTTTTTTTTTTCTTTTTGCCCTTTCTCTCACACCTCTACTATCTTTGAATTGAAATATTATTTACACACTAATTTATTGAGGAATGGGATGTCTGAATATTATTATAGTTTTGTTGTATATTTCTTGTATATTTTCACTTTTTTTTAAATCTGTATATATTTTTTCTCTTACCTATCTGTCTCCCTGGATTCTCTTTCTCACTTCTCTCATACTAACAGCCAACTTGTATTAATTCCTCCCTGGCTCTTACTATAAATTTTTACCTCTATCTTCTCTCCTTCTGCTCCCTCATTGTCCATCATTTGAAATGGTAAACCTTTTTAGCAAACTTACTGTTTATACTGTAGACAATAATTGAAAAATTCATTTCTGTTTATTACAACAAAACTGTAGATGCCTTAACAGGAGGTATTTGGTTTAAGGTTGTATATTGTTTGCATTGAGTACTGGTAATATTGGTCTCCCCCTTAAAGGTGAGGTACTGGAAGCCATTAGGGACACTATAAGACTACAATGTAGAAACTGTATTGCCTCAGATCCATACCTCTTGATGGGAAGACACACAAACAACATGAAAAAACAAGGGAAAAAAGTGCCTCAAACAAACCAAGATTTTCTTAGACAACACAGTAGAAGAAATGTCAGAGGAGTTTAGAAGGTACAGTTAGATTGATCTCTGAAATAAAGGATGGTATCAGAGAGAAAATACAGGAAGTGAAAGATCACTTCAATAAAGAGGCAGAGATTATAAAAAGGAATCAACCAGAAATCTGCAAAATGAAGGCAACAATAAACCAAATTAAAAATTCAATGGAAAGTATCACCAACAGACTAGACCACTTAGAAAATAGAACCTGACAAAACAGAAAGTTGGTTCTTTGAAAAAATAAATATAATTGACAAACCCTTAGCTACACTAATAAAGAGAAAGAAAGAAAACTCAGATTACTAAAATTTGTGGTGAAAAAGGAAATATCATGGCAGACACTACTGAAATACAGAAGATAATTAGAAACTATTTTGAAAATTTATACTCAAAGAAAATAGGAAATCTTGAAGACATCAACAAATTTCTAGAGACATATGACCTACCCAAACTGAAGCAGGAGGACATATATGATTTAAACAGATTAATTTCAAGCAATGAAATAAAAGATGCCAGCAAAAGCCTACCAACCAAGAAAAGCCCAGGACCAGATGAATTCTCAGTTGAGTTCTACAAGACCTTCAAAGAAAAATTAACATCAATACTCCTCAAATTATTCCATGAAACAGAAAAGAAGGGAATACTTCCAAATTCTTTCTGTGAGGCTAATATTACCCTGATACCAAAACCAGACAAAGACATATCAAGGAAAGAAAACTTCAGACCAATATCCCTTATGAACACAGACACAAATTCTCAATAAAATTCTGACAAACTACATACAAAAACATATTAAAAAGATAGTGCACCACAATCAAGTGGGGTTCATCACAGGGATGCAAGGTTGGTCCAACATATGGAAATCCATAAACATAATATATTACACCAATAGACTTATAGACAAGAATCATTCAATTATCTTAATAGACACAGAAAAAAGCATTTGACAAAATACAGCACCTCTTCACTTTCAAAACACTAGAAAAACCAGAGAGAGTAGGAACATACCTCAACATTGTAAAAATGATCTATACTAAGCCCAAGGACAACATCATTATAAATGGAGAAAATTTAAAGCATTCCCTCTAAAAACTGGAACAAGATAGGGATGCCCTCTTTCACCACTTCTATTCAACACCATCCTTGAAACCCTAGCCACAGCAATCAGAAAGAAATTAAAGGGATATGAATAGGAAAGGAACTCAAAGTATCCCTACCTGCTGATGACATGACCTTCAAAGAAGGTCTATATTTAGAAAATTCAAAATCTTCCACCAGAAAACTTCTAGAATTTTTATAAATGAATTCAGCAAAGTAGTAGGATATAAAATCAATACCCATAAATCAAATGCATTTCTATACATAAGCTATGAATCCACTGCAAGATTGTGAATGGGGAAAACTACTCCATTCACAATCACTTCAAAAAATAAAATAAAATACTTGGGAATCAATCTAACAAAAGAGGTGAAAGACCTCTACAATGAAAACTACAGAACACTAAAGAAAGAAATTAAAGAAAACCTTAGAAGATGGAAAGACTTCCCATGCTCCTGATAGGCACAATTAATATTGTCAAAATGGTCATACTACCAAAAGTGTTATACAGATTCAATGCAATTCCTATTAAAATCATAATGATATTATTCATAGATCTAGAAAAAGCAATCATGAAATTCATTTGGAAAAATAAAAGACACAGAATAGCCAAGGCAATCTTTAGGAAGAACAGTGAAGCAGGAGATATCACAATACCAGACCTTAAACTATACTACAGAGTTATAGTAGCAAAAACAATATGGTATTGGCACCAAAACAGACATGTACACCAATGGTACAAAGTAGAAGACATAGAGACAAACCCACATAAATATGGACAAAGGTGCCAAAAACATTCATAGGAGAAAAGATAGCCTATTCAACAAATCGTGCTGGAAAAACTAGAAATCCATATCTAACAAAATGAAATTAAACCTGTATCTCTCATCCTGCACAAAAATCAACTCAAAGTGGATCAAAGACTGAGGCACTAGAAAAGAGACTCTGTGCCTAATAGAAGAAAAAGTAGACCCAAATCTTCATCATGTCGGCTTAGGACCTGACTTCCTTAACAAGACTCCTAAAGCATAAGAGTAAAATTAGGAATCCATAAATGGGATGGATTCAAACTAAAAAGCTTCTTCTCAGCAAAATAGTCAATAACGTGAATAGAGAGCCTACAGATTGGGAGAAAATCTTTACTATACACACCTCAGATAGAGTACTAATCTCCAGGATATATAAAGAACTCAAAAAACTTAACACCAAAAAACCAAATAACCCAATCAATAAATGGACTAAGGAACTGAACAGACACTTCACAGAAAAAATACAATTGATCAACAAACATGAAAAAATGTTCATCATCTCTTGCAACTAGAGAAATGCAAATTAAAACTACTTTAAGGTTTCATCTCACTCTAGTTAGCATGGCAATTATCAAGAATACAAGCAATACTAAGTGTTGGCGAGAATGTAGGGAAAAAGGTACACTCATACATTGCTAGTGGGACTGCAGATTGGTGCAACCACTACGGAAAGCGGTGTGGAGATTTCTCAGAGAACTTGGAATGGAACCACCATTTGGTCCAGCTATCCCACTCCTTGGTTTATACCCAAAGGACTTAAAATCAACATGCTATAGTGACTCAGCCACATCAATGTTTATAGCAGCTTAATTTATAATACCTAAACTATGGAACCAACCTAGATGTCCTTCAACAGATGAATGGATAAGTAAATGTGGTACATATACAAATGGAATATTACTCATCCTTAAAGGAGAATAAAATTATGGCAGTTACAGGTAAAATGGATGGAACTATAGAATATCATGCTGAGTGAAATAAGCCAGTCCCAAAAAAACAAAGACCAAATATTTTCTCTGATAAGTGGATGCTGATCCAGAGTGGGTGGGCAGGCGGAGGGGAAGGGAAGAACAAAGGAACTTTGGATTATGCAGAGGGAGCATGGGGAGCAGTGGGCAGTGGGGGTGGGAAGGATGGTAGAATGAGACAGACATTGTTACCCCTTGTACATGTATGATTACATGACCAGTGTGACTCAGCACCATGTACAGCCAGAGGAATGAGAAGTTATGCTCCATTTGTATACAATGTGTCAAAATGCATTCTGTCATATATATCTAGTTAGAACAAATTTAAAAATTTTAAAAATCATATTTTGTATGAACAGAGAGGCAATAGTATAAATATGTAAACTTTCTGAAATTGATTTATAAATTTAATACAACCACAATTTATCCCCATTCTTTTTTTTTTTTTTGTATTTTTTAACTTTGAGAGAGGATCTCACTACTTTGCGCAGGTTGACCTTAATCCTCCTGCCTCAGCCTTCAGAGTTGCTGTGATTACAGGTGTGTGCCACTATGCCTGGCTTAAGGGATTTTATTAATAAGAATGCAAAAGTAATACAAATTTCCTGTTGCAACAATAAACAGGCCAGTCTTGTGAACAAAATAAAGTCCAGAAATAAAGCTAAATAGATTTATGGGAATTTTGGGTATGATAAATGTATCATTTCATGTTCATGAAATATGAATAGATTACATCCTAGAATCTCACTCTGAATCAAAATAAATTCCTAAGGTATGGAAATTTAGATAAAACATAATATTACTTGAAGAAAAAAAAAGGACGTAGGTTTGTATATTCTGGAAGGACAAGAAGCCTGTCAAACCATGATAGGACACCAAAAATCATACAGAAAGACATAGTTAGCCACGTAAAAATTGAGTTTTTCAGATTACATAAAAATCAAGGTCAGAAACAAACGTTACCTCTCAAGTTTTAAATTAATAATGCCCAAATCAAAACCCGATGATTGCCTCTATCCTGCTCAGTAGAAAATGTCCAGAGGGCAAAAACCATAGCTGTCTTATTCACCACTGTAACCTCGTCAGCTGGCCCTTCTCCCCAGCACACAGTTGATTGTCAAAGTGTATTTGCTGAATAAGTGAATGAATGACTTGACAGGACTGGACGGATCATCTTGATTTAAAAGGTTACAGCTGGGCAGTGGCACACCCCCATAATCCCAGGAACTCAGGAGACCAAGGCAGTAGAATGGCAAGTTAGAGGCCAGCCTCTCCCACCCTCTCCCAAAATCAAAATCTAAAAGGGTTGTAGATGCAACTCAGTGGCAGAGCGACCCTGGGTTCAATCCCTAGTATCAAAAAAAAAAAAAAAAAAAAAAAGCAGTACATAAATCAGGCATATGCTGCCTATTCTGTGCCTCCTTTATGGCATCCTATCTGCCCTTCCTAAGGGGTGGGAAAATACATTAGCACCCTAACAACAAAGGAGCTTGAAATCTGAGTGTCCTTCAGAGTCCTCTGACTAAGCTTTGTCTTACCACTTCGTTGGAGGGGCATGAGAACCTCCCACCCAACCACACAATTCCCAAATAATTGTCTGGAAGCAAGAGCAAAACTCAGATGGTTAACTTGTGCTAAGTGCAGAGAGGAACCAGTTCCGCTGGAGTCAACTGCTCTCTAGGATGCCATTGATAAACAAATGCACTCAAATCCATCATTTAGAAGGATGTCAAGGGCACTGGCAGCGAGGGGTGTTGTCTTTGACAACTCCCAAGCTCTGCTCTATGTGGCACGCATGTGTAAAAGGCTTTGCTTTTCTACTGGATTGTAATATTCACATCTATAGGATATGAAAAAGTAGGGTTTTTTGTTTTTGTTTTTGCTTTTGCCAACCATGGAAAGCTAAAAGATTTTTCTTTTGTCTAATTAAAATCTGATATATAATTTAGTATGTTCCTCATGAACTTTGTGGAGTGTTTTCCAGGTAACTTTAAATATTCAATACATCAACTTTCACACCAACATCTCTCATATTTTATTCTGGCTTCAATTTATATATATAATATATATTATATATATTAGAGGATTTTCTTCTTTATCTATGTCCTAAAATTGTGGGAAGGTGGAGAAGAGACACCACAAACTCTGTTTGGGGACATGTACTAAGAGGGAATTGGATGGAACATACCCCAAGTGCCTCTCAGATTCACAGGAGAGAGAGATCCCTCAAAACTGTGATGGTCGGAAAAGAACTTGCCCTGGAGTTTAGTCTTGGAGCCAGACTTTGAAGAAAGGATCCGGTGGAGATGGCAAGACAAAACACATTATTCTTTCATTGACTCAGTCAATACTTACTAAGCACTTACCATGTGCCTAGCACTGTGCGAAGTTCTGGGGACACAGCAGTGAAAAAATAAAAGAGACTTCTAAGGGACTTGTACTCAGGGGGAGGGAGGGGTGGCCATGGTGGAGGCAGGGTAGGATATACATGACATGAAAAAATAAATAAGTAAACAGATACATCTAGTTACTAATGAAAATAAAGCCGGGGGCATGAGAGACTCCTTTTGATTTGGTGACCTCTCTCAGGCAGGAGCCTGATGCAAAGGTCAAGGGCAGAGGGTGCTGGGCAGAGGGAATGGGAAGGGCAACAGCTGGGGCTGGACCACACTCAGTATATGAAGAAGGAAATCACTCCAGAGTCTGGAGCACAAAAGCAAGGGAGTAGGAGAGGAGGTGAGAGCAAAGGAAAACTTTTGCCAAGGAACACAGCATGCTTTACATTTTTTAAAAGGTAATTGTGGATGCTTTGTGGGAAAGGGTTATAGGGGGACAAGAACAGAAGGGAAATCAATTTGAACATCACTGCAGTTGTCCAGGGACACTTAGGGAGTTTGGATTTCTTATTCTAGGCTAAGCAAAAGGATAAGCACTTTCCCTGAATTTTCCCATTTAATCTTCATAATAATCCCAGGATGTGGATGTCAGTATTGATCCCCACTTACAGATAAAGCCAGGTGATTATACAGACTAACTAGCTTGCCCAGAGTTGTACAGTTCATAAGTGGCACACAGGAAAGCCAACCCAGTCCTGCCTTGAATCCTAAGCAGGATCAATCACCTCCACCTCCATCCCCCTGCCTCCACACCGTGTCCCTCCACCTCCCCCAGGAATGTAAGCAACCCCAGAGAGAACTGGCTTGCTTTTACTGCTTCACTGGGCTTTGGGAAAGTCAATCACTAAGAAAAGCAGATGGAGGAGGAATCTGGTTAGTTTCCCACTGAAGCCCCTGCTGGTGTCCCATCTGCTTTATACAGCACCCCCACCCCAACACACACATACACACACACACACACACACACACACACACTTCCCTAGGTAGAAATAGGTGACCATGGATCTAAGACCGGACCGATGCGTCACTTGCACACACTCCCTAGCTCCCAGGACCTTCCTGGCATGAGTTGCCCCAACACCTTCATGAGTAAGGAAGGATGATCCCTGCAGTAACTGGCTTTCTCTAGAACTCCAAAATCACATCTGCGCTTTCCAAACCCAGAGGAAATTACTCACCAAAATAAATCTATAGTGTCAGATAAAACTGTTTTCAGGAGGTTTTACACACGGAGAGCAACTCTCAAATGGCTCTTAAAATAAATCTCCTGCTTTTAAAAATAATCACTTTTGCTCTAAATGTCTGAAACACTTGTTTATAACACCCAAGACTGCAAAGAGCACATCCCTGGGCATCCCGTCCCCTGTCAGGGGGACTCAGCGGCATACCTTGATTCCACCTTTTTCTACATGTGTCTTTTGCCTCTGGGAAGGGCTGCCACAGTCCTGCTCGCAAGAGAAGCTTCCCAGAGCCCCGGGGAGAGTGGAGCAGCTGCTTCTTGATTGCTCATGAAAAGTAAGGTCTTTCTTCACCCTAGGTGTCTACCTCCCCTTCCGGGCACAGAAACAGTAGGCAGGATGCTGATTTGTGAAGTACTTGGTTATGAGGGTCAGTCCATCAGGGAGTACACAGACAAACCCAGGTAGCACTCCCAGGACCTACTAATAAACTATACGTGCCTCTGGGGCCTCTCCAAGGTGTGGGCAGGGGAGGCGCTGCAAAGACCTTCCTTTCATTACTCCCAGCTGCCTCCACCCACCTGCCCATCCACCACCCACCAGCCCTGTGTAAAGACCCTTTCTAGGGGCTGGGGAGATAGCTCAGTCGGTAGAGTGCTTGCCTTGTAAGCACAAGGCCCCGGGTTTGAAAAAGACCCTTTCTGGTTTCCTTTCGATAGGCCCCCTTCCCAAATCACTTTCTGCAAGCCTGACACACACACTTTATCAATTCTTTCACCCTCTTTATCAGTTTTTCACGCCACACAATGATGTCCAGGGTATTCACAGGCAAGATGACAACATGTGTTTGTTACAACTATAATTGTTTAAAAATTCTCAAAAGCAATCGTGAGGATCTCCCAAATAATAACTCTTTGTATTTAAACATGGTTGCCCCCTGACACTCCATGTTCAGGAGATCCTGGAGCAGGAATAGTAACAGAGGAAGAGGAAGAGGAAGAGGAGGGGGAGGGGGAGAAGGAAAGCAAATACTCCCTTTCTCTCATTTGCTAAGGAGAATTTTGTCTTGAAAATTCATTGGAAGTCGAACTGGATCTAAAATCTAACATTGGTGTTCAGAGGCACAACCAGCTTAGCATTAGATGAATAAGGAAAATATTTCCCAGAAAAATTTCCAATCCTTAATTGACTAAATGTTTCATTCACTTATTTGCACCTCTACTTAGTGCCTGTTCTGTGTCCAAGAATAAAATTAGAGACAGCGAGAGGCTGAGAAAATGAGCTGGAGTCATGCATGATGTGAAGTGTCACGATGAACATATGCTTGAATACTACAGAGGCCTTTCAACCAGGTTGGCCTGAAGAGAGCCAAAGACTTTCTGCGGTGACACTTGAGAGGACTTTCAAGCAAGGTGAAAGGGGATGATTAATATTCTAGGAACAGAAAGGAGAGGGTGCAAATAAATTCAAATAATTAGCATCAGGACTCCTGTGGAAAATGTGCCAAGAGTCTGGCCAGAGCCAGCAGGTGGGTGAAGGACACAACAGAGACAGAAAGCAATGCCCTCCATGGACCAAAGAGACCACTACCAGCTGCGTGTACTTTTCATTTTAACCATGTAGCAATTGTGTGTTGTGAGTCTTCCTTTCTCACTCAATGATAGGGTAGAAATTCTCTTTTAATAGACAGATTCTAATCATCTAGAAAATGGTAGTTATTTAATTTACTGCTGGAGTACATAAAAATTTGAACAAGTGTTGGGGAGATAGCTCAGTTGTGCTTGCCTTGCAAGCACAAGGCCCTGGGCTCAATCCTCAGCATCACAAAAAAAAAAAAAAAAAAAAATTGAACAAATAAATGTAGTTATGAATGGCAAACAGTTTATCTAGAGACTGGAAGATACCAAATTTTAAGCAGAAGAGTGACATGATCAGGTTTAAAATTCTGAAAGGTCATTCAGCCAACAGTTTGGGTGACTGGACTAATCGAGAACACGGCCAGTGTTAGCTTTCCCTGATGGTATCACTCTCCACACAGCGGGCACCTGCTACAGGCCGACACAGTGCCAGGAACTAGAGACACAAAGACAAAGGAGCATCAGTAGTTAAGGGTCCTGGCTCTACAGTCAAGTCTGAACTAAAATCCCGGCTGAAACACTTCTCAGTTGAGTAACTATGGGCAAGTTACCTAGCCTCTCAGGGCCTGAATTTTCTTATCTATAAAATAAGACTACTAAGAGCATCTACTCATAGAGTTTTTTCTGAGAACTAAATGAGATAATGCACACAAAGTACTTAGCAAAGACACCGACACACAACAAATTGTACTCAGTCACTATCATTAGTTTCTATATTCAAGAAGTTCATAGGCTAATGAGAAAAATGACAGAAAGATCTTCCAAAGCAACTTGATGTGACAGTGGAAATGTACACAGGGCAGGATGGGACACCTAAATGACTCAAGAGGAGCCAGCTTGTCCCTGTATGCCTCTCATTCCAACTTCATTTTGTGACATGTTTGTAGCTTGACACTAGCCACAGAGGGAGTATTTACACCATGGAAATTGGCCAACAAATAAATAAGGCTTTCTGTTTTTTTTCCTCACAGAGAGTTGGTTATTAAACAATTACCAACACCACATCATATGTGAGTAGGAGGATAAACCACTGGATTTTGTGACTGGTTGGAAGGAGGCTAGGCAATTCCCCAGGCCTTATCTTGAGAGTTATGCTGTCGCCTTGAGACGGGAGATGAGATTTGGGTGAGGAGCCTGGGAAAGAGCATGAGGAGTTCATCTCCTGGAGGCCATGTGACATCAATCCTGTTTTGTGTACTCTTGGAGATAGAAGTAAGCAGCAGGGCAGTGCCCCAAGAAAAACTCCACTTAGTTGCCTGGAATCCTGGGAATTTCCTGCTCTCCTTATATGGAGTCTTACATTGATCTAGGAACAATCTAGTCAATTCATGGAGCAAAGGTAACATGACCCATTGTTGGAAAGAAGGTCAAATTGAAAGGTTCTTTCTGGACTTTAACATGATATGAATCACCTGGAACTTGTGTGGCTGATAATGGAGAGATAAAACGAAAATTAACCTTTATTCAACTTGAGTTTAAAAAAAGTTCAAGCACATTGTGAATCAGGATGGCAGTCCTCATGTGAGTTTTCCATAACTGTCAAGGATGCAAAATTCTAGAACACACTATCATAAACTTGGCTGCTGGACTCTGAGAAAAG
Source organism: Sciurus carolinensis (assembly GCF_902686445.1). Lineage (NCBI taxonomy): Eukaryota > Metazoa > Chordata > Mammalia > Rodentia > Sciuridae > Sciurus > Sciurus carolinensis. Next base: position 128,826,893 of record NC_062216.1, on the reverse strand, counting down.
TAGAAGACATCAGGGAGACTATGCTCCACCAAGAACTAGCCTGGCAGGTGGTCTTCCTTTCCTTTCCTGTTCAGCTGCCTGAGTAGCAGATTAGGAGACTCTCAATGGAAATGCACACCTTGATCTCATCTAGACACTTAACAAAATCAGTCACTCATTCATTCAACCTTCAATAAATATTTAATGGCACGCTGTGTGCCAGGCACTAGAGATATAACAGTGAACAACACTCAGCCTCATCTTCAAAGTAGGGGCGGGGAGCACAGTGACTGCAGAGTGTGAAGAGTCAGACCTAAGGAGATATTTAGGAGGAGATGTCAGGGAGAATAGGTTGAAGATGGATGGCCATGGTTGTATAGTAATGGTAACTCAGACCAGAAAAGGGAGAAGGAATTACATATTATCAGACAGAATTAAAGGAATTTGTACCTGGGAGAACAGCTGTTCCCCAGAATGCTAACCTGGTGAAAATCTTAATGTTTAGTGTAAAAACACTGCTCAAATTCTTCAGAAGGATATTTGTAATTTGAATAGAGAATGCAAACTTTCCAAGTAAGCAGACAGCCAGAAGGAGGCAGGCAAGGCACAGTATATGTCACATCTGATCTTGAATGGCTCGATTGGTGGCTGTCTTTGACAGGATAAAATTTGGTAGATTGGTAAGTTTTTTTTCCCCAATTACATAAATAGAATATAGAGAAACTTGGTCTATGAATGAATAGAAAATGAAGACATAAGTCTTTAAGTTGTGTCGTGATGCAGAAGTGTTGGAAAGACAAAGAAACTGATGTAGGGTTATAATGATAAAATCATAGCGTACAGACAATCAGAAGCTGAGTGCCTGTTTCTCTCTGTGCAGATCAAGCTTTAGTGACATGAGACTCATGCCTTAAGTGACCAGAGGAAGACCAGCAGGGTGCAAAGGAATCACAAAGCAACTCACTGGAGCTGCCAGATGGAGAGGAAGAATTCGTGTTAAGTTTAGGGGACACTTTATATTCCAGTGTGCTAAGAATTTTACATTTTCTCAATCCTCACATCAAGCTTATTCCATCAGATAGGCACTATTATTATTATCCCCCACATTTCAGAGAAGCAAAATGTCTTACTGAGCTTAAGTATTACCCAGATTGCATTAACACAGCTGTCTTTGCAGGGGTTTGGGTGTTTTTACTATAAAATAACATATGTATTCCTCACTTTCTGCAGAATCATACAAAATAATAGAGAAGAAGGCAGGGTTTGGAGAAATCCACTAAAAGTCAGTAAAAACAATAATATTCCTAATAAAAAATGTAATCAACATATTAAATTAATGTTGTTAAGTACTTAGCAAATGAAGGCATTTTCCCTTTATGAAATAGATGTTGGCTGCAAAGAAAGGTTGCAATCCCTGAATTATAAATACAAGGGAGGAGGGAATGGAGGTTATAAAAACAGGTTTAAACCAATTACAGCTCATCTGATAGAGCTGGGTCAGAGCTGTCCTTCTTGGATTCAAGGCTCTCCAACTGAACAGATTAGACTTCTGTTGGCAGGAAAGAAGATGGGTGTGTCTGCTGATGGTGTCTGCCATATTTATAACTGTAAAATGCTGAGTCTAAGTTCTCTCGGCATTAATGTTATTAAAATTCCATATGAATGTGTTCCTTATTGCTTTTTCACCAACTCAAGAATCACTCAGAGTAAATAATAAATGACTGCCGATTGGCTCAATATCTTTGGAGAAGTGCTTCTGTGGCATTTGCACAACTTTCAGTGAATAACCTAAAAGTTTGTATGGGATTCAAAGAAGAGAAGATGGCCTCTCTGCTGTATCAAGGGACCTCTATTTTGATGGAAGTGTTTCATTGTCTTCACTAATAGATTATCAAGTTCATTTTTCTTTCCTTTTTTAAATTAGTGTTTAAAATATAAATTAAGCAAGATCCCCTGGCCTTCCTGGAGTCTGGGAATCCATTTTTGTCAGTTTTGACAAAACAACTCAACAACTATTTCAGCTCCCAGTCCCATAATATGAGGATTAAACTCTCATGCCTCATTCATTTTCTCTTCAAAAATACACATTAATGTTAATGTACACAGGAATAAATAAAATACCAGAAGAGAAATAAAACACAACTGACTGCATATTAACCAATATCAATTAACCATACAAGACAAATTTAGGAAACAAACTGACCAAAAAAAAATTTTTAAGTGGCATAGGAACACACCAAGTAATCTCATTGATTTTATATCCAAGTTTTAAAAAATGGTTATTCTGGTTTGTTTTGTTAGAAAGTCTAATTTTGCCAGAAGCCAAAAAGGAGGAAGAAAAGGAAGATGAAAGGAAGGAGTGGGACGTGGAGGAGGAGGAAAAAGAGGAGAAGGAGCAGGAAGAGGGGGAAACCTTCCTGAAGGAAGGACAGCTAAAGAGGCCACAGGCTTTACACATGAGTTTGGCTCACTTGGAATACAGGATTGAAAATTAAATCTTGCCCACTTGCATGGTGCAAGTTCAGGAAAATGTAACAAAATAACTGCCCACCTGTGGCTTTCAGGAGTGCCTCAGCACCGCCTTCCTGTCCTACCAAACCAAGCAGAGAGCGAGGGAACAACCCACAGAACACTGGCTGAGGACTGAGTCTTCAGCCAGTTCAGGACTCTGGTTCTCTTAGATACAAGAGGCAAAGGAAGGAAATCCAGAAGACTGGAATCCTGGGAAGGGCCTAGGCTCCGAGTTTTCACCTGTTGATTCGACAGATATGTTGCAGTGGCTGCTGTGTGCCAGTCTCCAGGCAGGAAAGCTACGAAGTCAATGAGACCCAGTTCTTTCCTTCCAGGTGTCTTTATGAGACAGACACGGGAAAAGGCTTCTCTCTTGAGGGGATGACACCAAAGCCAGGACCTGGAGAGAACAGCTGTGAACAAGAGAGGGAAGGGTGCCTCAGAAGGAGGGACCCCCGCTGACCTGAAGGTCAGAAGAACATGAGATGTGGGAAATGGCAAGTCAGGCAGACCTGGGTTAAATTCCAGCTTTACTCAACTTCCCAGGGCCTGTTTCCTCATCTGGAAGAGGGAGGTCGGTTTCACACATTGGAAGGCTGCTTGCAGACTAACATGATAGCGTATATAATCCCACTACAGGTGCTTGTATGAAGTGAGTGTTCTCCCTTTTATTCCTTCTCAGCCCCTGCTGGCATTCCCCACAAGACAGGACTGGGCAGTGAACCCGTTGCTGAACTCCAGGCAGATCAATCATCAAAGTAGGGAGTGGGTTTGATGAGGCCTAAAAGATAGAAACTGCTGCCTCTTTGGGGAGAGAGGGTAGATTTGGGCAGCCAGTGACCTGTCTGTGAGAGGTTATGAGGTGCCTCGGGGTAAAGTGTGGAGGAGGACAGAGAGGTGGAGTGTTTTCCAAAGACTGGCCATCTTTACTTAAGTACGGCCCCAGAATATGGAAGCTCATGAGCCAGTACATGTCTGCAGCTTTTTCCGTGGGGCAAGCAGGGTGAGGGGCAGATGGCGTTGGATCTGGAGCAAGAGGACCAGGATTTCACCTCCACCCTGGAATTTATCAAGGTGATTTAGACAAATCTGCCAACTTTTTAAGGCTCTTTTTAAAAAATATAAAATACCTTCCTCTCCGAGTCAAGTGAGAGGCCAATGAGTTGACAGAAATGAAAGTCTATGAAATGTTAAACTCTACAAAGAGGTATAATCAAACAAAAGTGAGGAGGAAACTGAAGATGGGTTAGTAATGAACCAGAGAAATAAGTTATGTAAAATTTTGGATTTTTGACTTTTCCAATATTTCCATAAGAAACATCCAAGAGGACACATTCAGAGCGTTGTTTCGCACAACTGCCTTCCTCACCCTCATTTCAGGCTATTTCAGATTCTCACATAGAAACCTGCTTTTCCCAGGGAAGGGAAGCTGATTTTTTTTTTTTTTTTGTCTTTGTTTTATTCTCATGCAGATAATAAGAGGAAATCGTGCTCAAATGCTTCTTGGGACTCAAAAATCGAGACACATGGATAATAGATTTCAAAGTCTCCCTCTTCTCATCAGCTGGAATCAACCCACTCTTGCTAACAAGTTCTATCTTACTCTAAGTTTCACTCATGAAAATCATTCCAAAGGACATTTACTCTCAGCAGAAGAGTCTTGACTCTTACCTCCTGGAATCACAATGGCTTGTAAGTCTCCTCTCTGCCTCTCCCTGTGGGTAGAACATTTTACATGACTTATCTCCATAGATTTGTTTCAGTGCAACAAGTTTCCCTAACTCAACAAGGGAAGAAAAAAGACCACTGCTTCAACTCTTTGCATCCATAGGATTCCACTACATATACAGGAGACATATGGGAACTCTAAATAAAACATTTGAATCTGCTTTTGCACTCTTTTAATACAGATGAACACAGAAATGACTGTGCAAATTTAAAAACTGTTTTGCATACATGCTTTTATGAGCTTTTAAAAATATAAGTTATACTAGAGTTCTTTATAGGATATCCAATAGAGAATAGTCTTTCAATTCTTTTTGGACTCCCAAACCTTTAGCTACTGATTGTGGACAAAAAAAAAACAACAGAAGTGATTATAAGGTTTGATCCCATTTAAGGAAGTAGAGAATTTAGTTCAGCTATGAGCCTTAAAAGCCAGTTTCCCGAACCTTGCCAACGCATGGGTGAATGACCTATTTGAAGTTCGTGATTACCAAGGTCAGCAGATAACATTCTTTCATTTGAATTTAACTCCACCTCAACCTTTCCCACGAGATCATTAACAGACAAAAAAAAAAAAAAAAAGGAACCAATACTTTGGAAGCCAGAACATCACAGAACAGAAGTACAATGAAAAGAGTTCTCTCCTCAAATGAATTTGCAGTCTCTCAACTTCAGAACTTCTTATAGATTTGTTGCATAATTAGCACAAAATGCTTTAGGCTATGCCAAAACAGAACAATAATAACAATATATTCCTTTCAGCTTTGATTCTATCCCCATATAAGGAATGCCAACTAAGCCTTAGAAATATGCTATTAAGTTTCACTGTTCTGTCTTTTCTGAAAAAAATGTTGATTTTGAGACCAACATGGAAAAGCTGAACCTTTTGCAATAAAAGGAAATACTCAGTACTTTGTCCTTTGTTGCTTAGCAACTGAGGGCTATAAATGGATTTTATGATTATAAGGGCTCTGGAATTAATGTGAACATGTAAAAGTTGTAATAACTCCCTGGTGACAGGAGTATTTCTTTGAAAAAGAAATATATGTACAGCTTGTACACATTCATGTTTCAAAATAAATAAGAGAAGCAATTTGGTTTTTCACACTTGCAAATGTTACAATAAAAATCAATAACAATCATTTATTTCATCATTTTGTCATCAATCCTCACAATCCTAAGAGGTAGGTGTTATTATCCCCAATTTATGGATGGAGAAAAATGTGAAACTTTAAAAGGTTAAGTAATTGCCCAAAGTCATGCAAATGAGAAACAAAAGAACTCAGATTCAGCCAAGTCTGTGTGAATGAAGGTTTATGCCATTAACCAGCACACCATAGAGATTCCTAGGAAGACTATATCCCAGCTCCCAACATTTAAAGCTATTGAAAGCTTTAACTCTGTAAGAGTGACATCAATTCCAAATACCAGGTCAGATGATGTTCTCCTTAGACCATATTTCTTCTATTGCTATATGTGACATTTGTTTCTTATTGCTAATACCAGGGCATTAAAATATTAGGTTGTCACCTTGCTTGGCTTTTTGTCCTGAGTCTGGTTACCCAAAATGACAAGATTTAAGAGTTAATATTTCTACTACACTACTGAGCAAACCCAGCTGCCTAAATTCCCTGTAGGTTTTTGTTATGCACAGAGCAGTACTGCAGATTAGTGTTGGTGTTCTTATATCTTTGTGTTCTTATTAGTGGCCTTATCCTTTGCGTTTCTGTATCCATCTGCTCTGTAAACATAAACCATTGCCTTTTTACCACTAACGCCTTATCTTTTGGTGCTAGAGCTGGGCTTTGCCAAAAAATGCCAGATGGCAGTAATGCACCAACTGCTCACAGTCCAGAATGCATGCAAATTGTGTGTGTGTGTGTGTGTGTGTGTGTGTGAGAGAGAGAGAGAGAGAGAGAGAGAGAGAGAGAGAGAAAGAGAGAGAGAGAGAGACCTGGTTATCTTAATAAGAACTGTTAAGTTCTACAATTACCCCTATAGATATTCCATTGCAACCTATTTAGAAAACAGCATGTGAGGTGGCTTGGAACGCAGGCCTTCAGAGTCAGACGGAGTTCTGTGCAAATCCAAGCTCAAGCTCAGATACATAATAGGTGTTACTCTGGGAAGGTGGGAAATTCCTTTGAGTCTGTTTCCTCATCTGTAAGATAATGACCATATTACATATCTGTTGACTGTGTCATGCCATTTAGGAATTAATAGAGCTGAGGTCTTAGTATAATGTCTAACAAGTATCCATTAAATGGTAGTGGCTTTCTTACTTATCACAGGCTGCTTTGTAGAGCTCCTTTATAAGAAGAAACATTTTTCTGAATTATAGAATAGTAATAATACTACCTCAGCCATTGGTCAATAACTATATGTCAGGCACCATGCAAAGGGACTTTACATTCTTCATCTTACTTATTTCTCACTCTTCTCCTATGAAGTAATTGTTACTCCCATTTGATAGATGAGGAAAGAGTCCCAGTCATTTGCCAAGACAGCATCTTTATTTTATTTTACTTTATTTTATTTTATTTTATTTTGGTACTGAGTATTAAACCCAGGGCCTTGCACATGCTAGGCATGCACTTTACTGCTGAGCTACATCCCAAACCCATGGCAGTGTCTTACTATGTAATAGAAGCAGGATTTGAACCCAGGGCAATCTGGGTCTGAGCCTAAGCTCTAACTGCTCTGTCACTCATCACGGCATATGCAGGTGGAGTCAGGAGCTCAAGTTTAATGTGTGTGATTCATAGTGTCCAGTTTCCAGAGCTGAGGTGGGTGGCCTATGAAATGCAGCTTCAAACAAGAAGACAGTCCCAATATCATTCCAACAACCCAGATTTATTACCATAACAATGTTTCCTAGCACTAGAACCTCTAATTTTACTCAAGACTGCAGCTTCCTCTCCTGTTTGATTATTACTAACATGCCATGACTTCCAAGTGTTGATCCTAATTCTCAGCTCAGCTCATGACCCAGTTCTAGTTTCAGCCTGCACTTTTCCCTGTGGACTTTGGTTTCCGTCCTTCTCCACCCCCAGTTTGCATCTCTATCATGTTTTCTGCTGGGCACCACACTACCTCCGTTACCTACCTGCCAGTAAAGAATTCCTGTTAAGGAGAAAGAGGTCACCCTAAGAGAGGAAAATCACCATCACAACTGTTAAGGTTTGGGTATGAGGTGTCTCCCAAAAGCTCACACGTGAGACAACACAAGGTTTGGGGGAGAAAGTGATTGGATTATAACCTTGGCATCATCAGTGAACTAATCCCCTGATAGGGATTAACTGAGTGGTAACTGAAGTGGTAGGGTGTGGCTGGAGGAGATGGGCACTGGGGGCGTGGCTTTGGGGCATATGTTTGTATCTGGTCAGTGGAGTCTCTCTGCTTTCTAATCACCATGTGAGCCACTTTCCTCTGCCACACCCTTCCACCATGATTTTCAGCCTCACCTCAAGCCCAGAGGAATGGGGCCTGCTGTGTATGGATTGAGACCCCTGAAACTATGAGCCCCCAAATAAACTTTTCCTCCTGTATAAATTGTTCTGGTCAGGCTTTAAGTCAGAGCAATGAAAAAGGTGACTAAAACAATGGCTAACTGATCCAAGAGGAACCTAAACAATGTGCATTGATGACGAGCTGCTACTTCCTCCCCAGAGTTGATTCTAATATTAAAATATTTATAAATCAAGATACTATGTATAGTATGATCAAGGATCCTAGGATAGGTTGGGGATATAGCTCAGTTGGCAGAGCACTTGCCTCCCAAGCACAAGGTCCTGGGTTTAATCCCCAGCAGCCAAAAAAAAAAAAAAAAAAAAAAGGATCTTGGGATAAAGAAGAACATTTCATAATGCTTAAGGGAATCATACATCAATGAGATATAACTATTGTAAATATTTATGCCCCAAACAATAGGGCACCTACATACACCAAACAAACCCTTCTCAATTTCAAGACTCAAATAGACCACAACACAATAATACTGGGTGACTTTAACACACCTCTCTCACCACTGAACAGAGCTTCCAAACAAAAACTAAACAAACTGTAGAAATAAATAACACAATCCATAATCTAGACTTAATGGACATATATATAGTATTTCATCCATCATTGAGTGAATACGCTTTCTTCTCAGCAGCACATGGATCCTTCTCTAAAATAGACCATATATTATGCCATAAAGCAACTCTCAACAAATACAAAAAAAAAAAAAAAAATAGAAATACTGCCCTGCATTCTATCAGATCATAACAAAATGAAATGAGAAATCAACAATAAAATAAAAAATAGAAGCTACTCCAATACCCAGAGACTAAATAACATGCTACTGAATGACAAATGGATAGCAGAAAAAATCAGGGAGGGAATAAAAAAGTACTTAGAGGTACATGAGAACACCGATACAACATATCAAATTCTCTGGGAGGCTATGAGGACTAAGAGGGAAGTTCATTGCAACAAATATATGACCTACATTACATCTCAAAACCCTAGAGAAAGAAGAACAAATCAATACCCAAAGCAGCAGAAGACAGGAAATAATTAAAATCAGAGCTGAAATCAATGAAATTGAAACAAAAGCAACAATTGAAAAAAAATTGACAAAACAGAAAGTTGGTTCTTTGAAAAAATGAATATAATTGAGAAACCCTTAGCTATACTACCAAGGGAAAGACAGAAAACTCAGGTTACTAAAATTTGTGGTAAAAAAGGAAATATCATGGCAGACACTACTAAAACACAGAAGATTATTAGAAACTATTTTGAAAATTTATACTCAAAGAAAATAGAAAATTTTGAAGACATCAACAAATTTCAAGAGACACATGATCTACGCAAACTGAAGCAGGAGGACATATACAATTTAAACAGATCAATTTCAAGCAATGAAATAAAAGATGCCAGCAAAAGCCTACCAACCAAGAAAAGCCCAGGACCAGACATATTCTCAACTAGTTTCTACAAGACCTTCAAAGTATAATTAACACCAACACTCCTCAAACTATTCCATGAAAGAGAAAATGTTCCTGCTTTTCCACAAGAAGTATCGGTCAAGATTTTGACAAGACCTTCTGAGTAACTACTACCTGTAAGACACTAAGCCTGCAAAGATCAATGAGAGAAGACCAAGTCCTTACCTGCAAGTACTCACTGTCTTCTAGAAAGACAGACATGAAACACATGAATTAACAGTTCACAAGTATCAATGTGGAGGGTACTAATCCAAAACTACAGATGAAGTGCTAAATAAGCATGGGGATTTTTGCTTCTAACTTTGCCAGGGAGTCTTGCTAGATGAAGAAGCAGGAAAGAGCACTGAACAGGTGGGATCGAAGCCTCATGCTCTGAAAAAGTAAAGTGTGTTCAAGATACTATGAAAAGCTCAGTGTAACTGGCGCATGGATGACAAAAACAACCATATTGCTGCTGCTGCTGATGACAACAAACAGCATTAATCCAGGCACTAGATTGAGCCTCATCATTTAACCTTCACAATAACACTGTCAATACTAGTAGTGTCTCAGTTTTATAGATACAGATCTGAGGCCCAAAAAAATAAAGAACTCTTCCAAGATCTCACAGTTAGAAAGAGGTGGTAACAAGATTAGAACTTGGTGGGGGTGGCTGGGGATGTGACTCAGTGGCAGAGTACTTCCATGCACAAGGCCCTGGGCTCAATTCCCAGCACTGTAAAAAAAAAAAAAAAAAACTCTGGGGCTAGGGCTTGCTCTTAACCACTACACCAAACTGCCTCTCACAGATGTGAATATGGAGGCATACCCAGAGACAAGGCTGCTGTAATGCTACATTACGACCATTATTCTAAGCTCAGGTAATGGGATTAAAGCCCTTACAAAAGAGGCCTTGTGCAGCATTTGGCCAACTTGCTCTCTTACCCTTCTACTCTGTCATGTGAGGGTGCCACAAGAAGGCCCTCACCAGTGACCAGAAGCAGGGGCCTTGATCTTGGACTACCCAGCCTCCAGAACCATGAGAAATAAATTTCTGTTCTTTATAAATTACCCAGTCTCAAGCATGTTTTAATAACAGTGTCAAATGGACTAACAAGACAGGAGATTTTTTGGAGAAGTGGTGGGCATGCAGCAGACAGCAAAGATGGGAATCGGGAAGGGGAAGGTTGATGAGTACCAGTTTCAATGTACTAATTTGAGGAAGCTGAAGGACATGTGTGTACATTAAGCATCTGTGAACATAGGTCTAGAATTTGGTGACAGGATTTGGACTATTCAGATCCATGGGAATCCCTGGGTAAGCTTGTGGTGCTCAATCAAAGTGTTTCAGAAACAGGATTATGGGGCAGACGCAGAGGAGGATGACTGAAAGAGAGTAAGGGGAAATGGAGAGGCTGGATGAGAACCAGGAGCAAAGATGCCATGGAAGGAAACAGGAGAGAGTTTCCATGAGTAAACAGTAGGTGAAAGTAGCAAAATCCAGATAGAACTCCAGGAGGATGAGGGCTGAAGATTTTATATGATGTGGCAGTTAGAAAAATTTTAAAAGACTATATGGGCTGATACAGAAAAAAATTCAAAAGAATATATGGGCTGATACCAAAACCAGATAAGAACACATCAAGGAAAGAAAACTACAGACCGATATCCCTAATGAACTTAGATGCAAAAATTCTTTATAAAATATCAGTAAGTCCTATTCAACAACATATTAAGAAGATTGTACATCATGACCAAGTTGGTTTCATTCCAGGGATGCAAGAATGGTTTAACATACACGAATCAAAGAATGTAATTCACCACATAAATATAATCAAGGACAAAAATCACCTAGTCATCTCAATAGACACAGAGAAAACCTTCAACAAAATTAAGCACCCATTAGTGACAAAAAGCACTGAAGAAACTGGGGATAGAAGGAACCTGTCTCAACATCATAAAGACTATACATGACAAACCCAAAGTCAACATTATAGTGAATAGAGAAAAACTAAAAGCTCTTCTTTTAAAATTTGGAACAAGACAAGAATGTCTGATCTCATCACTCCTATTCAATATAATACTAGAAATTGTACCCAAAGCAATTAGGCAAGAGAAGGAAATAAAAAGGATGAAAACAGAAATAGAAGGAGTTGAATTAACATTGTTTGCAGATGATATGATCCTATATTTAGAAGATTCAAAAAGCTCCACCAGAAGACTGCTAGAACTAATAAATTCAGCAAAGTAACTGGTTACAAAATCAACATATAAAAATCAAGTTTTCCTGTACACCAATAATGAATCTGTTGAGAAAGAAATCAGGAAAAAAAATGCCATCCACAATAACCTCAAACAAAAACCTAGGAAATAATACCTAGGGAAAAAAATCTAACCAAGGAGGAGAAATACCCCTATAATGAAACCTATAAAACATTGAAGAAAGAAATTGAAGAAGACACAAGAAGATGGAAAGACATCTCATATTTATCGATAGGCAGAATTAATATTGCTTACATGATCATACCACCAAAAACAGCATATAACTTCAGTGCAATCCCCATCAAAATACCAATGACTTTCTTTACAGAACTAAAAAGGAAAGTCCTAAACTTCATTTGGAAGAACAAAAGACCCAGAATAACCAAAGCAATTCTAAGCCAAAAAAAGCAATGTTCGAGGTATACCTGACTTCAAATTATACTACAGAGGTATAGTAACAAAAAGTGCTTGGTATAAAAACAGACACATAGACCAGTGGTGCAGAATAGAAGACGCAGAGACAAACCCACATATCTACAGTCATCTATTCCTTGCCAAAGTTACCAAAAACATACATTGAAGAAAAGACATGCTTTTTAGCAAATGATTCTGGGAAAACTGCATGCATAGAAGAATGAGACTAGATCTCTCTCTCTCTCTCTCTCTCTCTCTCTCTCTCTCTCTCTCTCTCTCTCTCGCCCTGAACAAAAGTCAACTCAAAATGGATCAAAGGCCTTGGAATTAGGAACTTTTCAGAGGATTAATATACAGAATATAAAAAGAACTGAAAAACTTAACAACAGTACCAATAAAAAATAACCCAATTAATAAATGGGCAAATGAACTAAGTGGACACTTCTCAAAAGAAGAACTACAAATGGTCAAAAAATAAATGAAAAAGATGTCCAACATCTTTAACAATTAGGGAAATGCATATCAAAACTACATTGAGATTTCTTTTCACTCCAGTTAGAATGCCAGCCATCAAGAATACAAACAATGATAAACACTAGAGAGGATGTGAGATAAAAGGAACATTTTCACACTGTTGGTAGGATGTACAACCACAATGGAAATCAGTATGGAGATTCCTCAAAAGAATAGGCATGGAACCAACACATAACCCAGCTATACCACTCTGTGGTATTTATCCTAAAGTCATTAAACTATAGTGATACATGTATCTCCACGTTTATAGCAGCACAGTTCACTTTGCTGAACCAGCCTAGGTGCCCAACAACAGATGAATAAATTTTAAAAATATGGTACATATACACACGGAGTTTTATTCAACCATAAAAAAGAACAAAATTATTGTTTGCAGCAACATGGATAGAACTTGAAAGTACCATGTTAAGCGAAATAAGTCAAGGGTCTTATAAAGTTTTCTCTCATACATGAAAGCTAGAGAGGATAAAGAAAAAGGGTGGATTGGGGGGTATCTCATATAAATCAATGGTAGGTCAGGAGAGTAGAAATAAAAGGCTAGGGAGAGGAAGGGACAGGAAAGGGAAAAATACTGGGGACTGATATTTGCCAAATTATATTATTATGTCATGTGCCTATACAAATATGTAGCAACAAATCCCTCTGTTACATATAATTATAATGCATCAATTAATAATGGGGGGAAAAGAACATATGGGGGCAGAGGCCAGATTAAAGTGGGTTGAAAAGTGAATGGAAGTGAGAAATGAAGAGAGTATTTATGAGAGTTTGGTGATAACTGGAAGAGACAGGAGAGTGTCTGGAGTAGAGTAGAAGGAAGAAATATGGAGTCTCCATGCTGACCCATGGATACCTTGGTTTCACTATGATCCCTCAAGGAGTTTCTATTACCCTCTCCTTTCCCTTCTATCGACTTTTCCATCATTTTTGATGGTCTCCTTTAATGTTAACTATCCCCAGGATCTTTTTAGAAGCAGCCTAGACACCAGCTTGGTCCTTGGAAGCATCTCTTCAAGTATCTCTGACCTTGAATTGTCAGTAATAGTCCTTGAAAATAGAAAAAAACCCAGGTCAAAGAAACCAGTCATCTTTTCCTGGTTAGGTTAACCTCTCAGGGATAAGTCACTTGGTTTTCTTTTTCAACCAGTAAAATTGGAAGCAGACTACAGAAAATTCATTCCTTTTTTTCCCCCTCCCCTTTCTGATTATGATATTGTTTGAGTATAAGTTTTCACTCATATGGTAACAACTCAGAATATAAAGAGGAAACAGTAATTTTTTTCATACTGGGGAATAAACCCAGGGATGCTTTACCACTGAGCTATATCCCCAGACCTTTTAAATTTTATTTTATTTTTTTAATTTTGAGACAGAGTCTTGTTAAGTTGCCCAGGCTGGCCTCAAACTTGTGATTCTCCTGTATTAGCCTCCCAAGTCACTGGGATTACAGGCATATGTCACTGCGACCAGCTAGCAATTTCTTCATCATGCCTTTAATCATACTGTTACAGCACCTTTTCCCATCCCTTAACAACATTTTGACTGGCGTCTCTAATTTTCTAGACTCTGATTGTTGAAATGTGCCCCAGGACAGAATCTCCCACCTGATTCTGAGCACACCCTCCCCATCAAGGGCTTCAGGCTTTGACTGCTCCTCCTTTGACACAGGTGAGAGCAACAGCAATAGCCAGGGACCACTGCCATGATTCCTAACCTATTCTGGGTCATGGACCTCACTGAGCATCTTTCCTATGGGTATGACTGACTATAAATCCCTATTTCCATAAATCCATATTTCCACTCTACTTCAGGTGCTTCAGTTCTTTTTCCCCCTGAGAATTTTCTATCTCAGGTTAAGGACTCTAGGTTTAGAGTATTCTTTTTTTCTAAGTAAAAAAACTGCAAATTAATACCAGATAGTAGTGATAGTACAAGCCTTCTGATTGATTCTTCTTTCTTTCTTTCTTTTTCTTTCTTTCTTTCTTTCCTTCCTTCTTTCCTTCCTTGCATCTTCCTTCCTTCCTTCCTTCCTTATCTCTTTCTTTCTTTCTTTTTCTTTCTTTCTTTCCTTCCTTCCTTCTTTCCTTCCTTGCTTCTTCCTTCTTTCCTTCTTCCTTCCTTCCTTCCTTCTCTCTCTTTCTTTCTTTCCTTCCTTCCTTCTTTCCTTCCTTGCTTCTTCCTTCTTTCCTTCTTCCTTCCTTCTTTCTTTCTCTCTCTCCCTCTCTTTCTTTCTTTCCTTCCTTCTTTCCTTCTTCCTTCCTTCCTTCCTTCTCTCTCCCTCTCTCTCTCTCTCTCTCTCTCTCTCTCTCTCTCTCTCTCTCTCTCTCTCTCTCCTCTCTCTCTCTCTCTCTCTCTCTCTCTCTCTCTCTCTCTCTCTCTCTCTCTCTCTCTCCAGCAGGTAATTTGGCAATACTAACTAAAGACTTAATTGCTTTTAATATCTTGTGCGTCAGCAATTCTATTTTAAGGAGGTTCGTTCAAAGTAATTAACTAAGGATTTGGGGGGAAATTCCATTACATTTGTGTAACAAGTAAAAAAAAAAAAAATCTAGTACTGGCCTCAGTGTGTAACATGAAAAAATGGTTAAATTACGGAGCACCTCACATAGAGGTTGCTTTTCTGTCACATGTCCCTGGGGCCTGAAAATGGGAGTCTCCAGTACTGTTTCCAGACTAATTTTCTCCTCTCTTCTTCATAAACTTTAGTTCATTTGAAGCATTTGACAAACAACAAGGTCGCTCCCTGGTAGTGGCAACTATTTGGTCATTGTCCCTTTTTCCCTGGGTACTTAAGCACCTCCCTCCCTTCCCCTTTCCAGCACTACACTTGCCATCACTGCTGGTTGCTTCAACATCCTCCCTATGGTACCCCAGCCTCTCAGACCCTTAAACCCTTCGCCTCTATCTCTTCTCCACTTTACCTGAGATGCCTCCTCCCGTGACCTCTTCCCAAGACCCTAACATCACCAGCGAGCCTCTGACATCAGTACTGTATCCTCCGCCCAGCTTACCCCTCCTGTTCACTGACACTATGCCCCGGTTCTAACAGGTCTTCACACACACAGATCCCCGCCCATGGACCTCATGCCCACATTTCACATCTCCTCACCCGCTACTTCTTCCCATCTTGCCCAACTCAGATAGCAGTCTCCATCATTCCACTCCCTCCCCTGAAAATACTTTTCATTCCTCCTGTCTCTCCTTCCGTGCCATCACCTGGAAAAAGCCCAGCTTTCGTTAAGCACAGTCCTTCAATGACTCCCAGCCTGCACCCAGGTAGCTGAACGTGGCTGGGAAAATCATACAAGTGTTATGACTGACCTCCATTAAAGTCGCTGACCTCAAATCAGGACATAGCACTGATTAGCAACCCTACAATTGCCCTGGCAAACTTGCTTTTCTACTGTCTTTAGTGAACTAAAAGAGCACCACTCCTCCAAGAGTTATGTCCTCTCAGAACCAGTAAATGTGACCTCATTTGGGAAGAGGATCTTGGCAGATGTAATTAAGTTAAGGATCTTGAGATGAGATCATCCTGGATTAGGATGTGCCCTAAATCCAATGATAAGTGTCCCTAGCAGAAAAGAGGAGGGGAAGAGACTCACAGAGAAGGCGATGTGAAGGTGGAGGCAGAGATCACGAAGGAACACAAAGCCAGCACCAGAAGCCAGGAGACAGGCATGGAACAGATCCTCCCCAGAGCCTTCCAAGTTAGCACTGTCCTGCCAACATCTCTAGTTCAGACTTCTGGTCTCCAGAATGTGAGAAAATAAAGTTTTGTTGTGTAAAGCCACCAAGTTTATGGTAATCTGTTATGGCAGCCCTAGGAAGCTAATACACTCTCTAAGGGGATAATTGTATAACTTATTCTCCTTCTTTAAGTCCTCAAATAATCCCCTACCACACTCCTACCACCAGTTCCCTCTTAGGACACCTCAATTTCATAGGTAAAGCAGAATTAATCAATCTCAGGTTCTTACCCTGAAGTTTACTAAACTGACATCTCTGCCAGATACTACTCGTCTCCTCTTCCTACAAGAGTCGGCGTTCCTGGTTCTCAAGGGCACACTCTCCCTAGGCATTCTGGGTGCTGTCCTTGCCTACTGTTATGGTTTAGATGTGAGGTGTCCCCAAAAGCTCATGTGTGACAGGAGAAATGATTGGGTTGTGAGAATCTAAACCCAATCAGTGGATGAATCCCCTGATATGATAGGGATTGAGTGTAACTGGAGGCAGGAGGTTCATTGGGGGCGTGACTTTGGGGTATATTTTTTGTACCTGGCGAGTGGAGTCTCCCTCTCTGCTTCCGAATCATCATGTGAGCCGCTGCCCTCTGCCATGATGTCCAACCTCATTTCGAGCCCCGAGGAGTGGAGCCAGCTGTCAGTGGACTGAGACCTCTGAACTGTGAGCCCTCAAATAAACTTTTCCTCCTCACCTGTTGTTCTGGTTGTGCTGGCTTAAGGGGATAATTTTATAACTTATTCTCCTTCTTCAAGTCCTTGATAGCTTAAGTCACAACAGCAAAAAAATTAACTAAAACACCTACTTCCCAGGGTTCCCACCCACCATCGCCCGTGTCCTCTCTGCATCAGGTATTTTTTCCTCTATACTGAATCATTTCCACCAGCAAACCATGCTTCAGCATCTCCTGTCTTAAAATCAAAACCAGACCAATTATCAGATAAAATCCGTCCTCACCTGCTGCCTTATTTTTCTCTTGCTACCAGAACAAAGCTTTTCCAAAGTGTTCTAGTCCCCTGCCTCCTAGTCTCCCTTCAACCCCAGTGACTGGGCTTTCTTCCCCACGTGTGAAGGTCATCACAAGCTTCTTCCCCAGTTCTACGGTCAGTTACCTGGTATTGCAGACACACTTCCAACCCTGGAGCTACCCTTTCTGAAACACTGTCCTAGCCAACACTACACTCTCCTGGGTTTCCTGTCATCTTACTTAACACGCTTTTGCTAGTCGCTCTCACTGGATCCCTGGACATCACTGTGGGATCCCTCTCCTTGCCCGTGCTACTTTCTTGGTGATCCATCCAGTCTCAGAGACTCTAAGCACCACCTGCATGCCGAGGACTCCCAAGCTGACCTAAGAGCCCCACCCCACTCCTTGGGTTTCAGATTCAATTATTAAATTGTCTCCTCACCATTTTGACTTCGTTGTCTAAAAGGTATCATGTAAAATGTCCCAAATGATTACACACACACACACACTCACACACACACACTTGTGCTTCCTTTCATCTCCCACATCTGAATACTTCATACCATTCTCTACAAACTATCCAAGACGGAGACATCATCCTTAACAGGTTCCTCTGTCTTCCTTACCCTCATCTCCCATCCATCTGCCGGTCCTGCCCATTCTCCTGCTTAGAACTCTCAACTAGTTTTCCATGGCACTGACAATGAGTCCAAACTCTAATGTCCTTTGCTGCCACCCTCCCCACTGTCACTCACTACACCCAAACCACCTGAGGTTGGCTGTTCCTTCCACACTCCACTCCAAACCGTTCCATACTCAGTGACTCTGCATTCATGTTCCTTTTGTCTGGAATGTTCTCCCAAACTCATGCATGACTTGCTCCTGGTCATTATTCAGGTCCCAGCTCCTCAACTGTCTCCTCCTCAGAAGCTGTTCCTGATCACCACAGCTCCAGGAACCTACTCCCTCCACCTCATGGGTCTCTCTCACTGAGTTGCTGAGACTGGTCCTGAACTCCTGATCCTCCTGCCTCAGCCTCTCATCATCTATTTTTATTATAATTAAGGACTTTTTGAAATCATCTTTACTATGTATCTCCCAATTGTCTTATTCCTTCAGCTAGAAACGGTGCCCCTTTAGGGAAAGGCTCTGTTTGTCACCACTGATGCCCTTACATTAGGACAGCATCTAGCTCATGAGAGACACCTACGTATTTTTTGATTGACTGAGCAAATAAACAAAGGAAGGAATCAATAATGACTCTGCAGCCACTTACTATCTGGATGCCACTTCAGCAAGCTGCTTAACCTCTGTCAGCCTCATGTTTCTCATGGGAGGATAAAAACTGCACAGAGCTACTTTGATGGTAAGTGGAGAAAATGATAATTAATAACAATGAGAATAACAATAGTAACAGGTACTGACCCCTCTGTGCCATGCATAAGGCTCCTCAACCACATTTTGAAATAAAACAAGTATCTCCAGTTTATAAATAAGGCAACTAAGACCTGCTGAGATTTTCTGATCTCTAATCCCAGAAGTAGTAAATGGCAGAGCCAAGAAAGATTCCCACCCAGGATGACTGGTTCAGAATCCATGTTCCTTACTATGATTCTATACCCAGCATATAAGAAGTGTTCAATAAATAACAGTTATTAGTTAGGTTATAGAGGAGGGGTTCAACAACAGTTCCGATAAAGAGCCAGATGGTAAATGTTTTAGGTTTTTCAGACCATATGGTCTCTCTTACAACCTCTTACCTCTGACACTGCACCATCAAAGAAACCATAGTCAATATGTGAATGATTAGATGTATTCTTGTAAACTTTATTTGCAAAAACAGGTTACAGGCCAGATTTGGGTTGTGGATCATAGATTGTAGATCTCTGTTGTCGATCAGTAAGAGTAACTAATGATAAGACACATTCACTCTATGTCCCATAAAAAAGATCATTACTAAAGAGAACAAATAATATAACCCCTTTTTTGTTTTAAAAAACACATAAGACCAACACCAAATTGAACAGAGATTACTAGTGATGACTATCATTTTCTTTTATATTACATGTTTTCCAAAATTGCCCTTATGTTGAATGTTTAGCTTCCAGGTCACCATTGAGTCGACCAGAAGTCCCATTCTAATTCCAAAGTTGAAATGATGATCACATCAATAACACCAAAGAAGGTGGGGAGAACCTGCTCTCCAGAGGGTTTGTCCAGGTGGCTTTGTCCCAGGGTTTCCTAAAGATGGCAATAAGGCTGTCTTACTTCAAATGTAGCAGCATGTGTGCAGGTGACCAGGATCAACTCTGATCTCATTATGGCACATAGTAAATTCTAATAGAATTGCCTTCATTTGGGGGATCCCAGCATGCAAAAAGAAAAGGGATTTCTTCTTGGTGGCAACAAGCCAGCAGCCTCTTTGTTCCCAATGCTCCGTGCCAAGGCAACTGCCAACATCAGGTAGGAATGTCGAGATAACCCTAAATCACGTGCAAGATCTTCTTGACCTCGGTATGTTCTTGTTCCCAGTCCCCAGAAAGTCCATGCTGTCTGCACGTAGGAGAAGCTGCCTCACAGATGAACAAACTCCCATCTCTGTGGGGGAAGTTCTGACGTGCTGCATGCAACAAGATGTCTAACTCCATCTTTAGAGATTAACCAAACCTATGCTTGGAGAAAGTAACCTTTCTGGCTCATCAAGACTGCTAACATTTTCTGCGAGAGCACTCGGAACACAAGACTCTGTGGAGGTAGAAGGTGGCATTAGACCATCTGCCAATCAATTTTCCAAGCAAGTTCAGGTTCTTTGGGGCAGAAGGATACTGGTTGTCTGAGAGTGAGAAAGTGGTGATCCCAAAGTGAAAGAAAGACAGAATTGAGAGGCTTGCCTGGTGGCAGAGATCCTCTTTGCCCCCAAGACAGTGGTAGCCAGAGCCAGCCCCAGAAGTGGGCAGCATTCGGCGCTTGTTCAGAGCTTCTGATTCTTCTCTAGGGAATCCAGAAACATCCATCAGAGTTTTGGAGAAATAATATACAGGAACTTAAGACATTTATCATTATCTCTGGTAATAACAAAATCCAAGTATGTCCTCTAATAGGCAACTCTGTCTCACAGCTTCTCTTCTGTTCACTCAACCATTCTGCTACTAAACAAGTTTTCCTTCTTCCTGCATTTGAACTTGTTGAATGACCCAAGCCTAGTTAGAACTCAATTACTCTCAAAAGGTTTGGCTCTTTGCTCTGCTTTTTCTTTCATTCATTCTACTACTGAATGCCTGCAAGATGCTGATACTAGGCAGGCATTTTTCCCAAGTTGCATCTCTCTTCTACTCAACAGCTCAGCCTCACCTCCCTGAAGTCTTCCTGGATTCATCCCCTCTAGACAGGGCACTTAGTCACTGCTTTTCTGCTCCAGAGCTTTCAGCATTTCCCTGAACACTGGACTCTGCCAAGAGTTCCTGTAGAGCTCATGGGTAGCAGATGTTTCTGCCTTCCCTGCATCTCCCCTGCCCTTGTTCGATAACAGTTACCTGGAGAATATAAATCTTAGAAGAGAGATGGGGACAGAAAGTGTCCAAAACTTGCTTGATAGCAGCTTCCTAGATAGGTCTTCGTAGCCCTGAGGAGCTGTGTAGAGGATCCTGCCCTTCCTTCGCCTCTGGTCCTAAGAGCTACGCAGACAGACTCCAGCAGGAGCTGGAATTTCACTCTGCCATTGTAAAACAAAAACTAATGTCAACATGAATTAATTCAAAATGATATTTTCAATCCAGATATTCTTGAATACAAAAATGTTCTTAAGGAAAAATGCATTATTTAGAGCTTAGTTTCTTCAAACAAAGAGTTCAAGGAAATGGAGAAAAATAGCTTTCAGGTGTATAACAATTTTGCCAAAGGTTTTCCTGGCTTTCAGACCTTGTTTTTTATTTATTTTTTATAGAATATTATAGTTGATTAGAAACAGCAGCGTATAAATAGGAGTATAACATGCAACAACTGTCCCTTCTTGTTACAATATGAATCTAGTTTTGCTGCCCTCACTCTAAGGAAGATTTGAAAATGGTCCAGGAAAAGGAAATCATCAAAAACTAAGGGAGGGGTTTCAAAGCACTTAAAGGAGGTGATTGTCGGGCTTGGCATAGAGTAGGTGCTTAATGCTTGCTGAATAGCGGAGGAAAATTTTTTTTTTTTAATGACAATTAGCTGTGTGATTTTCAGGGAAAGGGAGTCACTTAAGCTAATGCCTATATTTTTTATTCATAAAGTCTACCATCTTTCCCGCTATACACTCAAAGATAATAGGAAAAATGCTGACCATTTTCTTTTTTTTTTCATATAGCATGTATTCCTCCCCCATCAAAAAGTCTAAAAGACTTCAATAAAGCTAGAGTTTGATTTGGGGCTAAAAGAGAAATTGTAATAAAAATTTTAAAATAATAATATACTTGGCAATCATCAGGTATTGCCACAAGCTACAGAGACAATTTATAGAAACTACAGCGATCTCTGAAAAAATTACAAGCAAGGCCAGCATAGGGATCCTATAGGATCTGGTAACTCTTCCAGAAAACAAACAGAAGATGGGTTAACTTGTTAGGGCCTCCTCAGTTCTGGAAAGAAATGATGTAGACTTTTTGCATAAAATACGTTGGTAAGTTCTCTTTTTAAAAAAAGAGTGCAGATGCAAATGTAGCCTGGAGCCTGTAACCTACTGCTCAAATGACAGTTTACATCTGATGTTAAATCAGGCAATAACAACGCAGCAACAAGTCAAGCATGACCCAGGTGGCAATACCAAGTTGGCCACGGTCAGACAGAACTCAGTGGGACTGACTGTGGGACAGAGGAAATGTGGTGATACTCTTATTCTTATGTTCCTTTTTGACACTTCTGGAAAAATCCAAACCATGAAAACTGCAGCATTATGTCAGTTCCTTCTGATGTGACTGGAATGTCACTATTTTTTTGCTATGGCCTGTCACTCTTTAGCGTTCAGCATTGTCTAGTGTTTGATCGCTTCCATTCAACTTCTGAACATCTGTTATTTGCCAGACACTTTACTAAGCACAAGAATTGCCAAGAGTGCGTCCCCAGTGTACTGGGGGTCCTCTAACGTGGCTGCCTGGAGTGCCCTCAGTTCTTCTCATTCTCCCTCCTGGGAAATACCTACAGCCACATGGTCTTTCACCTGGAGTCTGAGCATGGCTAACCTGTACCGCGCCAAAGCCACATGGCGTGGAGTCTTCCTATGGCACACAGAAAAGGAGCACAGAGGACAAGGCCTCGCAGACATTGTCAGCGCACCCAGCAAGACATCAACCCAGAAAATGTCAATATCAACCCAGCAAAATATGAGCAACTGTCCTGCCATTTAGAATTTCCCTAGGAAGAGAACCTGTGTAACCAAGTTCACAGTATGTCTTTCCCCTGCAAGAAAAAGGAATTCTACTTAAAAAGCAAATCAGATTCAGTTACATACTTTTAAAGTGTTGTGAGAAAAACAGAAAGATGGGAATGGACTGGGAAGGAGGTGTTTCTTGGCTGTTTTAGGCCATTTTGTATTTTATTATACTAACTACAAATGTTTCAGGTAAAAATGTTACATTTTTTTCTTGTGCTATATTCTTCAGAGATAAGACAAATCTGACATTTTTTTAAAACACAAAGGACACAAGTAATAAATAATAAATATGCTGACTCTTTGATTCTTAATAACCAAGCTGTAAAGTGGAAATTCTGTTTTTTAAATCACTACCCTAAACATTGACTTTTGCTACAATGAAGCAAATAACCTCCATTTCTAATTTCAGGAGAGTTATCTAAGTCTGATAGTATTTCTTTCAAGACAAATTTTAAGTAAATGAGGGAAAGGTGCAACTGAGAGAGCGAGGGTGACATTTCTCAGAAGCGGTAACTTCCCAGTGGAAACTGGGCTCTTACCTTCAAAGAACTGCTGCAGGGCCTCATTTTCACCTACTACATCCATGGTGCTGTGGTTCTGGTCAGTATTTCCTCTTAAAGCAAGTGTTCTCAGACCTCGGGAAGTAAGGGCTGTCCTCTCCACCCAGTCTATGAATGCTCTCGAAAAATCCTCCTTTTCTTTTTATTAGAGCAAAGCATATCTTCAGCCATCGACTTGTGCTCAGAAAAATGGTTAAGTTCTCAAACGTGACTATAAAACTAGAATAGGCAACTGTGTAGAAAAAAAATCCCAAAGAGGGAAGTGGCAACAAGCCCATCTATCTTCATACAGAAAGCAGTTTCTACTTGCCTTTTGTCTTGTTTTAAGGACCTTTGTCCTTAGTGACACATGCAATTACATAAGTGGGCAATAAATGCATGGTCTTATCACTTATTTGTCCCTTTACACTGATATATTTATATCTCCACCTTTATCGACCAGAACCATTTAGCCAGCACCAAGAAAAGATAGTAGTTTTCTTTAACCTAGAAAAGGGGGCCAATCAATTTGGCATCTGGGTATCTATTTTTAGATACCTAAAACAGTAGATGGTTTAGAAAGTCTTGGGATAATTAAAAGTTAGGATTTGTCCAATATTTCCAAACCTAGAGTGTACACTTACACTCCTCAATACACCCTTAATCTACTTCCTCCAGTTGGTTCTCTTTAAAATAAAAAATAAAGCATAGACCAAGTGTGGGCAGTCTCTCTTAAAACAAAAATGGCATTATCAATTTAGTAATTCTTACAACTGAATATATGATTTGCTACTAGTTGATTCCACTCCAAAATATAAAGCTAAACCCAAATAAATGTTTTTTTCATTGCTTAGCTATAATTTAATTATCTTAAGAATAATACAATTATTATTAATTTAACTTAAGAATAATACAATTAGGAAATTAAACTGTACTAGTTTTTCTTTTTTCCCAACTTTTTATTTAAAAAAAATTGTGAACCTAGAGAAAAGTTGAAAGAATAGTGCCACAAAGTATAAAATATACCATAAAATATGGTACTATTCATCTAAATATATACTGTTCCTCTAGATTTATTAATCAGCGTTATCCCGACACTTTTGCTTTTTCCCTCTTAATATAAAAACTTTTTTGGGGGTGGAGGAGACAGTCATTTGAAAATAAGTTGCCTATGTCTTGACATGACATCTATATAACTCAGTGTATGACTTAACAATTAAGGTCATTCTCCCACATAACAAAATCATTATTATACCAAAGAAATTTAATATTAATTTAATATCATCATATCATCTATAATTTCCACCATTCCCAAAAATATCTTTTATGACTTTTTGTTTTCTGATCAAAGATTCAATAAATGTTCATGCATTGCCTTTGGTTATATTGTTTGAAAATATACAGCAATCCCTTTTTCATTGGTTGATTGTTTGGTTGTTCATGGTTTTATAGTCCAGACCCTTGTTCTTTTGAATTTGTCTATTGTTTCATTATTAGAATTAGTTTAGGTGACATAGTAAATTTCCAAAAATTTATTTTAAAATTTCACACCTATGTTGTTTCTTGAAGGTGAGTAAATATTTTATTTGTGGGAAAAAAAAGCAGTTCAGGAGCCTCTTTTGAAGGTGACATTGATTCCCAGAGCTATAAGGGTTTGCAATCAAGTGGTTTAAAGGAATGAATTTTCAATTTGTTTCAGTTCAGCTTGTGTGGAGCTATCTGCTGGCTACGGGAAATAAAAGGTCCTTGTAAATAATGGTCCTTGCCCTCCACAAACTCAAATCTGGGACATGAGAAAATCACATGGAATTACAACTCATGGCAGACTGATAGGATCTTGGGAAACTATCCCAAGAGAACACAGGAAGGAAAGAATAATTTAATCTGGGAGGATGTGGCAGGGTGCCACAGAGAGCTGGGATCTGAAGAGACATAAACAGTGAGTGTGCCTTTAAAACACAAGCAGTGGCCCGGAGGGAAGAGAGCACAGGTGCAGGAGTTGTGTGCCCTGAGAGAGAAGGAAAAGACTGGAAATGGCTGGAAGGAGGGTGCTGGGTTTTGAAAGTAGTATGATTCCATGCATGTTCATTCTATCGATGCCTTCTATCTGGGTGTGGTGCAGGATATAATTACAGCAAACTTGGAGAGATAGCTGTGTTAGAATGTGTCGGCTGGTGCAAGTTAGACCAGTTGAGGGCATGAAAAGAATCCAGGTAGGCAGTAGTAAAGTTTGAAGTAACACAATGTAGACCAAGAACTGACTACTAACTGGGGGACACAGTTGAAGTGAAATTTCGAAGGATTTATGCTTTCAGGTAAATTATGAATTAAGCTACAACATGCAGCTTCTGGCTAAATCTAAGACTCCAAGGAAAGCTCCCAGCCACACTTTATGGAGGCCACTAGAAGTAAGTAATCACACTGTAATAATCCATTGCCAAATGTGAATTCTGGATCCTATCCACCCGTCCACCCAGAGACTTCAAGTTCTCAGAAGCAGAGTAATGAGTGATAAGAAACATCAGAGAGAAAGAAATTAGATTCCATTTAATGAGTTGAAAAGCTAAGGTTAGAATTAGAGTCTCAACTCAAACACTTCTGGGGCCAGGTAGGTGAGTAAAATGGTTCAAAATAAGCAAAAGCTAACCATGTTATAATATTGATTCAGACCACTGATCCTGAGCCTTGGTGTCAGGGAGACAATCAAGGGCATGGGGCGAACCAGAAAGCACGGGTCCTGCTAAAAGGTACAGCCTCCTCCCAATGCAAGGGGTGGATCACAGCCTCATCTGAGTGTTGTCCAAAGAGCCAATTTTAAGAGAAACTTAAATGTAGACTTTAAGTCTCACTTATAAAGTTAGCAACTCACTGGTTTTAAAGCAAAAGGAACAGAAAAATAAACCAAAACACTGTCAAGGATGAACAGCACACATGTGAAAACACGACTCAGCCTGCAGGCTGTCTGGATGTGACCTCTGGTTAAGAGGCTGAGGTACAACAGCAGGTTGGACGTTCAGTAGGGTCTAAGGAAAGTCAAGGAAATTTAGAAGGACGTTGGTGGGGGAATAGAAATATACCTGCCTTAGAGTCCAGAGCAACCAGTTGAGGGTAAAATCCATCTGGTGACAAATGGAATTTAAGGAGAAATTTCTTCCGCTCACTCAATAATAAATATTACCTTCATTATGTTCTTTACATTGCTAACATTTTCTTATTCCTCTGATGTCCCCATTTTTATAGATTCAGTAGGGATTTGTTTCCTTGAAGAGCAATCTAATTTAGCTGTGGTGTGGGTTTGTTTTAGTACTGACAGTTCCTAAACAAGGCCAAAAGATAAAGAGAGGTGCTATAGTTAAGTCTGCCGAAGTGATAAATCTGAGGATGGGATGATGAGGATGGGGTGATGGGAACTCATCTCTCTCCTGAGACTGTCCCTGAGGCCTTCAGCTCTAGAATACAGCACTCAGAACCTGTCTCCTTATTTTTTTCTTTTAATTGGTACGTTATGGTTACAGATAAAAGCAGAATTCATTGATGTGTTCATACATGCACATGACTTAGTTTGGTCAATTCCATTCTGCTATTCCTCCCCTTTCCCATTCTCTTCTCTCCCTTGTTACCCTTTCTGACTCCACTCCTATTTTCATTAGATCTCTTCCCCTTGTGGCTGGGGATGTAGCTTAGTCAGTTGAGTGCTTGCCTAGCTTGCCTAGCAGGGCCCTGGGTTCAATCCCCAGTGTCACCAAAAAAAGGAAAAATCTCTCCCCCCTTATTTTTAATTCCTTAATTCTAACTTCCTCATATAGTTAGAATTTGACTCGATTTTCTGAATCTGAAAGCCACAGTCTGTGAGGTAGACTGTATGTGAACTTCCTTAAAAGGCTGTCTTTAGGAAGGGTTTTAGTCTTCTTAAATCTTGGCAAGTTTGATCCTCTTCTATAGTTTTTAAAAAACATTCATGAATTGTGTTTAAAGCTGGTTTTTATTATCTCTATTAACATCAACAACTACCTCTATAAAAACTCGATCAAGATTTTCTGTTGAGTTGGGATGATTTTTTTAAGATTGATGGGAGGCCACTAAAGGTATTTAAGCAGGGAAATGACATTATTTGATTTTTGTTTTGAAACGATCACTTTGGGGGCTGTGGTCAGTATTGTAGGAGGGCAGGAATGAATGCAAGGATCCCATGTGAAGAGACCAGGTGGAAGACTGGGCCAAGTGGTAGCAATGGATGTGAGGGAAGTAAATGGAATTTAAATTCTGGAGAAAGTTGATGGGATTTGCTGATGGATGGAATTGGGTTAGTGATGACAGAAATGGAGGACAAGTCTTGGAATTTTGCTTCAGTGACTAGGTAAGAGTTTGGCCATGTTCAGGTTTGTGATTCCTATTAGAAACCAAGGGGAGAGGCTGAATTGGCAGGCAGATGGACACATAATTCTGGAGCTGAGTAAGGGATGATGTCATTAAAGATGTAGAGTTATAAGCAATTGTTACGTAGATAGTTTTTAAAGCAATCAACCTAGATGGGATGATCTTAAGAACATTTAGATAAACAGGAGGGAAACCCAGGCAAAACTCTGGAAATTCCAGTATTGGAAGGCCAAGCTAAGAGTGAGGCAGCAAAGTGCAGACTGTGACCTCAGCTGTCACAGAAGACTCCAAATTCCCAGCCATGGTTTATGAAGATCTACTCAGTCTGACCCCTGTGTACCTCTCCAACTTTTTCTGACTACTCTTCCTAACACCGACTGCACTCCACAACTTTCATATTTTTAAAAATATGCCAAGCATGTTGCTTCCATAGGAATTTTACACCAGTGTAAGAATGTTCTTCGCCCTGCTCTCTTGCCTCACCTGACTGGGCCCAGCTTTTTGAAGCCTGGCTTAAAATGTCACCTCCTAATATTCCTTTTCTTGACCACCCAATCTGAAGTCATCTTCCATTCCCTCTCTAGCCCATGATCCTATTTTAAGTACCTGGAGAGCATTTATCCCATCTTTTAAATTTTTCTGTCCATTTCTGATTAGGCAGAGCCCCATGAACCCTGGCCTCTCTCACTTGTCTTGTTCACTGCTGTATCCCTACCTAGAAAAGCACCTGGCACCTGCCAGCCTCTCAATTGTGTGAATGAATGAATTCAGTGAGGAGGAATTTTCCTTCTAGAAGGCCTGTGCAAAAATTACATACACTACTATTTGCCTACCTGTCCAAGACAAGAAACCCAGTTGTCTGTCGAGATGGTAATTGTGCTGCATTCCATGAAGAAAATGAAGTACCATTTGCTAGCACAAAAGTTAAACACAAATACAAATTCATAGTGCTTTGAACTCGTCGTGTCTTTTAGGAAAAAAACAGCATAGCTAGAGGAAAACACTATCAAAAAGATGCCTTTGAAAACAAAAGCCTCTCAGTAACAGCAGACCTGTTTTAAGACTCTGGATGCACAAAAGAACACATGGGATTCATTTGGTGGCAGTGGTGGTCAGTGGGTCTACAGGTGATTGCAAGTTCATTTAAAGACTAAGACTCAATGTTTAGAAACTTTTTCCTTCCAATGTAGATGCTCAGTCAAAGGCTGTGATTGTCCTAGAACTGGTAGATGATGGAGGGCACTTGATTCAGTCTTTACAGAGGACAGAGAGAAGTGGTGACCTGCATGACCTCCTTGTTTTAGGAGAGTCAAGTCTGGGCCAGAATATAAGTGTTCTAAGTGATCTGCCATACAATCTAGAGCCCTTTTTATCAAGTCAGGCTCCCTCCCCAGCCCTAAGCCTGTTTATAATACCTTGTCAAGTCTTCCTCTTTTTTTAGGATTGGTAATCTTGGCAATTAAATCCTGTCTAGAAATAATCTGCCAAGCATAAATTGATCAACACAGTAATTCTTTTCAGTGATGTTGCTAACAGTTCCGTTTGTCTTTGAGGACTTTTACCCCTGACATAGTAATAACTTGGGACTCAAGTTACTATGTACTTCTGTATCCCTTACAGCTTCCCTGGTCCTTTAGCTAATGAATCCTAAATGTATCTCCTGGCCTGGCGTATCATTGAATTTAGACTCATGTATCCAATACCTACTTACCATCCCACTTTGATGCTTAATGGGCCTGTCACACTTGTGTCAAACACTGAATTCTTGTCTGTTTCACACATATGAAATTTGCCCCAACCACAGATTTCTCCATCTGAATAAACAGCAGCAACAGCTCGAGCCAAAACCCTAAGTTCCAGACGTGATTTCTTTCTTCTGAAATTCAATTCATAAACATTCCCACTATCTCTTTTTTGTTTTGTTTGGGAATGCAGGTACATAAAATTAGAGCTAGTCACAGTCCTTGGATCATAACAGTACTAAATGTCTTATTCATGTTTACCTTACCTTTAATGACAAACGAACATTCTTGAGCCCACAATCCAACCCAAGGACTAGAACAATTTATAGTGATTTACTCAGATATTTGTTCTTCTCCCTACCTGACTCTCCCACAAACCCAAAGCTACCCTGAACTTTGTTACTACCTTGGTTCCAAGTTTTATCATATATATATATACGTATATAAACGTGTATATATATACGTATATATATATATATACGTATATATATATGTGTGTGTATATATATATACACACACACACACATACACACACACACACACAAATAGCTGTGTGGTTGTAATAGGTTTTGACCATCATGAGAAGCATTATAGTAAATGTAGCTTTCTGGGAGAGGTCTTTTTGGTTCCATCTGTTAATTTACTGTGCTACTACCACCTGGGTGAATTCATTTGTTGCCATACAGTAGTTCTTTAGTGAATGCACCATATCCTTCCATAGATAAACATCTGAATTTTTTTTCCCAAAACTTTCTTATATATATGGGGGCACTTTGTATAGTTACCTCTTTTGAATATATACCTAAAAGAGTAATTGCTGGCCCATGGGTATACAAATGTTCAACCTCTCAAATACATGGTTTTTCACAATGGATACATCAATTCACACTCCCAAAAACAATAACTGAATGAGTCTATTGATTGGAATTTTCAAAACTCAATTTTGTTGGGTTTCTTAATTTTTGCCAATTGAATAAACTTAAAGGTGTCATTGTAGACTCCATGTTTCCCTGATTCACAGAGATGAAAAGATTTAAATGTCAGTTGGCCCCTATGTATTTCTAATTCTGTGGAAGACCTGCTTGTCTTTTGCCCTTTCTCCTATTGTCTGCTCTATTCTTGTTCATTTGTAGAACACTTCTGTATATATTCTAGATTCCAATCTACTATTGGTTGTTACAAATACCTCCTCATAACCATGATGTCTTCTACATCAGAAGTTCTAACATTTAAGGGCACTCAAAACAGAGTTGACGTGCTAGGTTTGTGAGTCAGTGGTAGAGCTCTTGCCTTGTATGTGCAAGGCCCTGAGATCAATCCCAATACCACAAAAATAGATAAATAAAACAGGGTTCTCTTGTGTATGGTATGAGGAAGAGATCCAATTTCCTATTTTCATTTCTTTTTTTGTTGTTTCCATTTCACAAAGTCTTTTCTACCACTGATCTACTGTGCCTCTGGTCAATATAAAATGTAAATTTGTGTGAGTCTACCTTGGAGCTTTCTATTTATGATGGCCATTTTGTCTGCTTCTGCACTAATAACACACTCCAATACTTCAGCCTCATTAAAAGTTGTCCTAGTAGAGTAAGTTCTTGCTCCTTTTTCATTAGTACCTTGCTCACTCTTCATCCTTAACTATGTCAAATAAATTTAGATCGGTTTGTAAAATCTAGGAGAAATGTTGAGATTTAGTTGGAAGATCTATCAAATCTCTATGCAGATCAATTTGGAGGGAACTGACAGTTTATATATATATATATATATATATAATATATATATGAATATCATTCTAATCCTATACATTATATATATATACACACAAATACATATACATATATACACACACACATATATATATATATATACACATATGATATATACCATCTCATGACCGTAGCATTATTTTAATCCTCCTACTGTATTTCAGTGAAATTTTATAACTTTATGTAAGCATGTCTGGCATATATTTGGTTAGATTTATTACCAGGCACTTCAGAATTCTTTTTGCAATTGTTTAGCATCTTATAAAAATTTGCTTTCTAATTTTCTTTTTAAATTTTTTCTAATTTTCTGTGGCTGGTGTATAAAAGTGTAATTCACAGTACTGATCTTATGTTTAGCTACCTTACTAAACTCTCCAATGTCTAATAATCTGATGGAACATCTTTTTTTTACTTTCCTATGCAGATAATTATACCACCTGTAGAAAATGATAATTTACTCTATTCTTTCCAATTATCATATTTTTATTTTTTCTCATCTTACTGCAATGGCTAACACTACCACTACAATGTGAAATAAAAAGTGAGGATAATGATCACCCTTCTCTTATGCATTTTAAAAACAATGCTTCTAGCACTTCCTTCCCCAGGACGTTTATTATAGGTTTTTTGTAGATATCCTTAACAAGTTGAAAAGTATTCTCCCACTTAGAGATGACTAGGATGTTATTAATGGCCATTGATTTATCAAATGTTTTTTTTTCAACTACTGATCAAATTTTTTCAACTTTATTCTACAAATACAGTGAATGAGATTTTTATCAGTTTTCTAAAATGTCAGCATTGCATTTCTGGGATAAATGCCACTTGGTCAGTATGCTAGATTCAATTTGCTTTTGCATATATATCCAGGTTTAAAATGGGCCCATAATTTTTCTTTCTTCATCATCCCTGTTTTTACTATCAAGGTTATATGGGTTTTATGTAGGAGACATCTTACTCTCTGGAAGAATTTATATTAGAATAACTAATTCTTTAAAGTTTAGTAAAACTATCTGGCCTAGAGCTTTCTTGTGGGTAAAGTTTTAAGTATTTCCTTTAATAGTAAGTAAAACAGGTTTCTGATTTCTTCTTAATCAAAACTACTTTTTCCTAGGATTTTTTTTTCCACTTTGCTTCAATTTTCAAGTTTATTGCCATGTTGTCCATATATGAAACAAACATTCAATCTAAGATTTATTGGTGTTTTTTTTTTTTTTTTTTTGCAGCTATAAATTACAATCACTAGTATACCTGCAATTCTTTACAGTGTGTTCAACTAAAGAATAAGCAGAAACAGCATAGGTCAGTTAAAAAGAAATCACAGTACTTCTTAGTGTAATTTGCAAAAAGGGGAAGAAGTCTTGAGCCCACTCCTTAGAAATAAATATCAAGTAACCATAAAAATATTCAGCCACTTTTCAGTTATTCAGGGAGGTTCATGCATGGTCCCACGCAGAGCATCAGAGTTCCTCTTTGAAATATCCCAGCTTTGCCAATGACATCTCTTTCCTCAGCTGCATAACTTCCCAAAACATCTGATCAACTATACAAACAGAGAAGAGGAACGTGTAAATCATAACATCTAAAAATGTAAGATCAGCAAATCATAACATCTAAAAATATAAGATTAGCTGACAATGCAAATTGCACGCTTCCTAACTACACATCTAATGTCTAATGTCTTTCAATATTTCACACTAACTTCTCCACATACTTATGGGCATTCCAGTTTTATCAATAAAAGTAATATTCACATTTTTATCACAACTATTTGTTAGATACACTTTAGCCCCCCAACAGATATATACTTCAGTGTGAGGATAATTCAGTATTCAATTTTTCAAGTTATTATTCAACTTATGGATCTTCTTGCTTTAGTAGGTTATATTTTGGCCATTTTATTCTTCATTAACACTAACGGAAAGTGAACTAGAAAAAAGGAAAACAAGAGACAATCCAGAAATCTCAGTAACATTCTTTATAATAATAGAGAAAAGTCCATGTTGGGCTCAAATTATAAATAAAAATAAATGTAGAGGATTATCTGTAAATTTCAACTCTATATTCTTTTATAATTTCCCACTCTTAAGTAGAAAAAAAATCTGTTCAGTATTTCAAACAATAAAAGGACTGTGATCAGATGGGACTGATTTATCAGTGGTTCTCACCCAGGGGAGTTTTGCCTCCCAGGGTACATTTGGCAATGTCAGTACACATTTTTCACTGTCGCATCTAAGGACTGCTGCTGGAATCTAGTAAGTAAAGCCAGGGATGCTGTTAAATATCCTAGAATGCACTAACATATACCCTCAAGACAGGATTATTCAGTTCAAAATGTCAACACAGGCCGAGTATCTTTTATCTGAATGCTGTGACCAGAAGTGTTTCAGATTTGGGATATTTTTGGATTTTAGAATATTTATATATACAAAAGATATCTTGGGGAAGACACCTAAGTCTAAACTTGAAATTCACATATCTTACATACTCCTTATCCATGTAGCCTGAGTATTTTTAGTTTGCCTGTGCTGTGACTGCAACTTAACACATGAAGTCAGGTGTGGGATTGTCTACCTGTGGCATCATATCTGCCCCAAAGAAGTTTCATATTGGGGAGCATTCCAGATTTTTGGATCTGGAATGTTCAAGGTGTAGTATCAAGGTCAAGAAACCCTGTCTTATATTTAGATGCCCTTAATCCTTGTTTAGCACAAGGCACAGATAACAGATTTTAAAATGAAAATACCTGTTTACAATAAACCCACAGTCTATAACAAGTACCAAATTTGTGGGCCCAAGATGACAGAAATCAGAGAAGGTATTAACTTTACCAGCATAACTCATGTTATTTTCTTTATTTTCTTTCTATTTTCAAAAAAGTAAATTATCTTTTAGATTTTCCTACAAATCTTTTATTTTAACAAGGAAAAAAATATGCTGGTAATTTAACTTAAATCACTTGTTCTCCATTTTAAATCATATTATCCAGCAGTTATTTTTAAAGATTTCAGGGTTATTAAAGTCATAAAAAGTATTATACAGTTCAAAGACTACTTTAATGTTATATAGACTTTTGAAATTCAACATTAATTAAAGACAGGTTTCATTCCTATTCTTCTAGGCATTAAAATTCAATTATATGGGATTCCAAATAAATATAACTTTTTTTTTCAACACAGAGTCTGAAAAAGACTAAAGTTTTGTTGACATGACTAATTTTTCTACAGAATTGAGATACACTAGTTTATGTGACTGAAAGATATTTTCAGGGCCTAAAAATATATAAACAGGAAAACCTCCCACAACTTCAAATGTAAAACTAGCATAGACTTGTCCCTAAATTACATGTGCTCAAGAAATACTGCTTTGAAGCTAACAGGTCCAATCAGTTTTAGTGCTTGATATTTAAGGCACTGGACTATAAAACCATGAGCAGTCATAGAAGATTGTATTAAAAATATTAACACACTTGCATGAACTGGCTCATCTGGAACATCATGTGCACATTCTACTGATTTATATAGAATATGGCAATCTTTATTCCATTCAGAATTATCTCATGATTGCTTTATTAATTCACACATGAATGTAGAAAAGTACAGGAAAAATTTATTGTTAGTTCCTTCATGGTTTCCAACAATTGTTTTAAACAAATCTGACCACTTTTAGAGTTTTCTTTTTTTTTTTGTTTTGATTCATTGTACACAAATGTGGTACAACTTTCATTTCTCTGAAGTAGAGTCATACCATTTGTGTAATCATACATGTACACAGGGTAATATTTGTCTCATTCTATTATCTTTCCTTCCCCCCACCCACTCCCCACCCCTCGTTTTCCTCTATACAATCTATCTTTCCTCCATTCTTGCCTCCCCTGCCCCCTGTTATGTATCATCATCCACATATCAGAGAAATCATTCAGTCTTTGGTTTTGGGGGCTTGGCTTATTTCACTTAGAATGATATTCTCCAGCTCCATCCATTTACCTGCAAATACCCTAATTTTATTCTTCTTTACGGCTGTATAATATTCCATTGCGTATATACACCACAGTTTCTTTATCCATTCATCTACTGAAGGATATCTGGGTTGGTTCCACGATCTAGTTATTGTGAACTGAGCTGCTATAAACATTGATGTAGTTGTGTCACTGTAGTATGCTGATTTTAAGTCCTTTGGGCATACGCCAAGGAGTGGGATAGCTGGGTCAAATGGTGGTTTCATTCCAAGTTTTTCTAAGGAATCTCCATACCGCTTTCCAGAGTGGCTGCACCAATTTGCAACCCCATGAGCAATGTATGAGTGCACCTTTTTCCCCACATCCTGGCCAACACCTATTCTTGATAATAGACATTCTACTTGGGATGAGATGAAATCTTATGGTAGTTTTGATTTGCATTTCTCTTATTACTAGAGGTGTTGAACATTTTTTCATATATCTGTTGATTGCTTGTAGATGATCTTCTGTGAAGTGTCTGCTCATTTCCTTAGCCCATTTATTGACTGGTTTATTTGTACTCTTGGTGTGAAGTTTTCTGAGTTCTTTATAGGTTCTGGAGATTAGTGTAGAGCTTTCTCATTTTTATCTCTCAAGGACTAAATTTGATAAGCTTTCATACTCTCCTCACACTTAATACTTGATCGATCACATACCCCTTACAAATTACAACTGGTCTGGCTTAAAATTCAAGACAGCAAAATGAGGCAGATAAAAGGATTAAATATGTTATTTTCGAAAAGATGTATCTGTTCTCAAATTATCCACACATTTCATTAGAACTACAAATGTAAAAACAAAGTTTTTTAGAACATTACTTGTCCTACACTTCTTGTTAAACCTTCACATACATACTTATAACACACTAAGAATACTCACCATCCTGCTGTTTCACAAGTCCCTGCTGAATATATCGAATGTACGTAAAAAAGTTACATACAGAAGTGATCTAGGCCGAAAGGGAAAGAAAAATGTCATGATGAGTCAATTGTCGTGCATCAAAGTGAACTTTATTAAAACTATGGTTAAGTCACTTACCCTATATCTGCAAAAAGGAGAAATATAATAATAGTTGCTTGAGTCCCCTAGTTTAATTCTGTGTTTACAAGACTTACTCTGGCCAGTAAGAGCACATTTTCTGTAAAATAACAATAAATATCACTTTTTAAGATTAAAAGCATTTTGCTCCTACCCTCTATATACAAAGTTATGTATTCACTCAGTAAGACAACAAACATTTGAGAACTTACTAACCAAACCCTGTTTTGAATGATGAGTTATAGTGATGAAAAGGAAAAAAAAAATTGTGTCCTTGAGGGGCTTATATTCTAATATATGCTTAACACCATAACACTAACTGCTTCTAGAAACAGGAACTAAATGTTTTTATACAATGTGTCCTGTCCTAGAACAAATTTACAAATAAGTAATCAGCCCTAGAACAGTGCTCAGTTTAGTAAAAGGACTGAGAAAAACTTAATGATGACTGTTCAAGTCTCAAAACCTGATCGTGCTAGGCGGGATGGCCCACGCCTATAATCCCAGCAGCTTGGGAGGCTGAGGCAGGAAGATCGAGAGTTCCAAGCCAGCCTCAGCAACTTAGCAAGACACTGTTTAAAACTAAAACCAAAACCAAAACCAAAACCCTGTTCTTGATAGCTTGCAGGGTAACTGCTTCCAGATGAGGTGCTTTTTTTTTTTTTTTTTTTTTTTTGCTTGTTTGGTTGGTTGGTTTATATGCATTTAATGTGAGACACAGAAGTAGAAAGGAATAAGCCACGTTATAAACTTACTGAATCTTAACCCACCATTTAAACAGCACACTGTATTTTTCACTGATCCTTTCTATTTGGCATGAGGGTTTCCTGTCTTGGATGAGGCTATGAGCCTCTTGAGGACAGAGACAGTATCTTTCATCTCTAAGTGCCTGGCATACCGCTGATACTCAGTGACTGATGAATCAGTGATGACCCACCTGTCACTACTGCTCCATGAGATGAAGGTGACTTACCAAGCTGGACTTATAGCAGCCCAGTGTCACTGTAGGAAGGTGGGAACTTGGCTGAATACAACTATCACTCTATCAATATAAAATTAGCACTGCTCTAAGTAAAATAAAGTGGTCAATGACATTTTATATGACTTTGTGAATTACATAATAAAGAAAAATGTATTGTATAAACATTAATACCAGCTCT
This sequence comes from Sciurus carolinensis, assembly GCF_902686445.1. Taxonomy (NCBI): domain Eukaryota; kingdom Metazoa; phylum Chordata; class Mammalia; order Rodentia; family Sciuridae; genus Sciurus; species Sciurus carolinensis. The sequence continues at coordinate 128,789,764 of NC_062216.1, read as the reverse complement.
AGAAGAAACATGATACAAATGTGCCTTCATAGTAAGAAAACACATGAGGCACTTGTTATTTGGAACAGGATAATTTTGGAGGTGGCCATGCAAATCACAAACCACTTCTGATCTTTCTAGAGATTTTTGTCTCAAAGTTCCTTTATTAGCAAATTGTTTTAAAGTATTAATTACTAGTTTGGGGAGAATAAAAGGTCAATAAATTTAAGATTTGAGTGTTAGAAGTCCTTGGAATTTCCAAACTTATAATTTACTCAACAAGAAAAAGGAGCATCAAGCTGATAAAAACAATTACATATTATTCTTCTGAGAACAGATATATACTTGTTTTTCTACTATCCTGTCTAATTTTGAAAGGACTCTGCTAAAGTGGATTTAAGTGTCAATTTTAAAACAATAAAAAAACATTTCTTAAATGATCTTACTCCAAAGTCACTTGTAAACTAGTCATAGTCAATTTATTATTATTTGAGTCAGGCCTCAATGCTAAGTCTTCTGACTCCCTCCAGTGATTTTTTTTAGCATGGTATACCACCTTGGTGTCTCTTCATAGCTCTAGTGCCAATGTTTCACATCCTTGCTTGTCATTTTCACGTGAGGGTATCAACATCTTAACCCACAATCATTTTCCACAAGCTAGAGCCTTTCTTGTTAATTTCCAAAAGTACTTCAAATAATCTTTCCAGTCATTTTAACTCCTTTCTCTTTTACCTAGCCCCCTACCCCAATTTAAGTTTTCTTTCTGAAGATTTGTCACATAACTCCTTTCTTTTCCATAACTCAACATTTATTTCCTTGTTTCTAGGTCTTCAGTCATACCAACTCTTCTTTTCTTCTTTATCCAAAATTTACCCATGCTTTAAAAAAAAAAAAAAAGATCAAATCTCCCTCTCTTCAAGAGTCCTTGATCCCATCTGGAATGATCTTGCCTTTTGTAACATTCCTATAGCACCATGTCACTATCTTCATAACAGACCACAAGAATCTTGGCAAAGGTCACACTTTATATTTCATTTTAAAAAAGACAAAATTCCAGGTGTAGGGGCACACACCTGAAATCCCTGGGGCTCAGGAGGCTGAGGCAGGAGAATCACAAGTTCAAAAGCCAGCCTCAGCAACTTACTTGGCAAGGCCCTAAACAACTTAGTGAGACCCTGTCTCAAAAAAATTAAAACAGGTTGGGGATGTGGTTCAGGGGTTAGGTACCCCTGGGTTCAATCCCTGGTACCAATAAATAAACAAACAAACAAATAAACAAAAAGGACTGTTGTTGTAGCTCAGTGGTAGAGCACTTGCCTAGCACATGTGAGGCACAGGGTTTCGATCCTCAGCACCACATAAAAATAAATAAATAAAATAAAGGTATTGTGCCCATGTACAACTAAAAAAATATTTAAAAAATAAATAAAAAGACAACATCTTCCTTCAGTTTTTCCATGTGACAGGGCACTCCAAACTCTTGGCTTCTGCCCTTATGCCCACAAGTACAATATCCTTAAATGGGTAAACTGCTCTTTCACCTATATAATTGTTTTACTAAAATACTATAAATTCATTTTTACTGACATCCCTATTTGTCATCATTCAATGGTATGTGCAAATGCATACCATGTGTGATATATCACATATCATGGATGTAAAATTTAAATTCTATAGCAAAACTGTTATATACTATATTTAAAATAAGGTATGACATAGAGCTTTAAAGTATAAACACTGCTATCATAAAATTTGATTCTCCATTTGGGGATTGAAGGACCAAGATAAAAATATTTCAGTGTTTGTAGAATTTAAGAATGTAGGGCTGGAGTTATGGTACTATGGTAGAGCACTTGCCTAGCATGTGTGAGGCACTGGGTTCAATTCTCAGCACCACATATAAATAAATTAATTAAATAAAGGTAAAAAAATTTTTTTAAAAGAATGTAAATCCCTTCCTATGATTCGGGGGCCACTGTGCTACAGGAATGTCACAGGAGAAGTTTGATACAGGACAAACTCTGTGTAGATGTGTGGTTCACAAAGCAAACACGTGAGTAGGTAGCTCCACAAACAGCTACTTGAGTACCATCATCGTTCTCTAAACTGGCTGAGAATGGATGGATACACATCATGAGAAATGGAAGAACAGAACTTTTATGACAAATTTTAACAGATTTATTAGTTAATCTCAACAAGTCTTTTCATCTTCTGATTTCACAATAATCCTGATGAGAGTCAATTACTACTTCTATGAACTCTTGTTAGGCTTTCCAGTCTCCATATTGATTTGCTTCTTGAATGCTAACTAAGCAACTTCCTCAAAAGTTTTCCAAGTCATTTTTAAAACATAAAACAAGGTACAATTATGTGTTGATTTTAGGTAAAATCTTTACCTTTACCTAAAACCAGCAGTATCTAAAAATTGGTTTTAATTTTTCCTATTCCTGGGAATGGATGAAAGAACTTGCCTTGCTATGAAATATGGCAGTCTTACCTCTGATCCCAAACACTAGGCTGAGGATGTAGCTCAGTGCTAGAGTGCATGCCTACCAAGTACAAGGCCCTGAGTTCAATTCCCAACACCACAAAACACACACACACACACACACACACACACACACACACACACACATACATAAATCCCAAATACTTCTCATATATGAAAGACAGGAACTGATTATTTACAAAAGTAAGAACACTTTATATTAGCAATATGCAAGGAGAGGACTAATCTAGTCTCTTTACCACCCTGTTTTCATGTATGATAAGATTTGGTCTAATTGAGTATCTCCCCAAACACAGAAATATTTCACATAGACACCCAGTGTACACAGCTATACATAGGTATAACAAAAATCTGCCTACAATCCACTAAATGGTTCACAGCATGGGGTTAAAAAAACAAAAACAAAAAGCATGTTTCTAATCTTTGTCTACCTGGATCCCTAGCATATATGTTTATTTTTGTAATTAAAAAGGCTTTCTTTTGATGTTAAATTTGCAATGCTATCTGGGGATCTGTCTTTGGGACTATATAGACTAAAGAGAAACCTGAGGAGACATGCAACCACAATTAAAACTAAAAAACTAAACAAATGCTCACATATGAAAGTTCAAAAATTCATTATTTTTTGTAAGTTACAGATGTGAAAACCTACTTTGGTCCTCCACACTCGACTGCAGAAGCTTTCACAAATCGAATAGGTTGTAATCCCACTGGTTCAATGCTTAGAGTATTGTTTTCCACAGCCTCCAGAACAGCTGAAGCCAACTTAAAAAAAATACAAGTATTTGATGGTAAGATGGCAGAAAAGCACCAAAACTATATTCAATGGCTAACTAATTTAGAAATTAATCTTTCCCCAAGTTTCACTAACATGGTCTTACCTAACAAAAAGGAAAAAAAAGCACATATTCTTGATTTCTTTTATAATTCAGAGACTGTTATGAAAGGCAATTTAGTTGTAGAGAAGTAACTTTTTTCATTATTTAAGGTATTAATTTCAGTCTCTGTTCACTTCTTACCGACCACAACTAACCTCCACTGTAAATGCCATTTCAGAATGAACATCCTAATGTTTTATTCTGCTAAACTTCATACATGTCATTTATAACACAGCAACATATACTAATTATAGATGTAGATTTTATCAATTTGTATTTATGTGCACAAAAGACTACAAAAATAATTATCAAATATTAAGTCTCCAGATGGAGAGAGTAACAACTGATTAGTAGGTAAGAAAGGCAAACTTTTGGGGGCTGAGAATGGAGCCAGTGGCACAGCATCTTGACAACCTAAACCAAGCCTGGTTCAATCCCCACCACCACCGAAAAAAAAAAAGTGGGGGGGAGCTTCTTCAGTTTAGCAAGATAACTAATATTGAATGGCCTACATGAAACCAGCTACAGAGCCATAATAAACAACACATATTCATATCAAAAGTGTTATAATGTTCATATTAAGTTCTCCTTAAAAGTAATGTTATAACTAAATCCTCAAAAGACTTAAGACTCTTAGGATTAAAATTCTTAAACATTAATTGATAGAGTATCTGGAGACAAACCTTTCACAAATGAAATAACAAATTGAAATTATGACTTTACATTTGTATAGTGCCTTGTATTTTGAAAAGGATTTTGTATATAATCTACTTCGGTTTTTCCTCTTAACTCTGTGGCATAGGCAAATAAGGCATTATTTTCCCTGTTTTAAAGATGCAGGGGGCTGAGGTTGTGGCTCAGTGGTAGAGCACTCACCTAGCATGTATGAGGCACTGGGTTCATGTACTCAGCACATTAAAAAAAAATAATAATAAAGGCATTGTATCCATCTACAACTAAAAAAGTAAAAGATGCGGAATAGCTGGGTGCAGTGGCACATGTCTGTAATTCCAGCAGCTTGCAGACCTGAGGCAGAAGGATGGAGAGTTCAAAAGTCAGCCTCAGCAACAGTGAGGCGCTAAGCAACTCAGTGAGACCCTGTCTCTAAATAAAATACAAAAAAGAGTTGGGAATGTGGTTCAGTGGTTGAGTGCCCCTGGGTTCAATCTCTAATAACCGCCTACCAAATAAAAAATAAATAAATAAAGATGCAGAAACGAAACATGGATTTTTATCACATATGAAACTTTTAACGGAGTGTATAAAATCCCTTACACTGAACCTGGGACTACCAATCAAGAAATAAGCCCTTTCCCTATATATATTTACACTTCACTTCAATGCAACACATATCAGTATGAATGATCCTGTTTGAAGAAGGAAAGATGTTCAGTAATTGAACGCCAACAACTGTGATCCTAATATGGAATGGAGGAAATGGCAAAATATGACATTTTATAATAATTTACTAATATAAGAAATACTAAATTATGTAACATAATAAAAAAAACAGAAACAACTTTAAAGCATTCCTACAAAAGAGAAAAAAATTTACCTCGCTTTTTGAGAATGTTAAACATGGAAAGATATCTTCCTGATAGATTTTGTCTAAGAAAGGACATGTTCTGTCCATTGTGGGCTCATCCTTCCAAGATCTGAATTCGTTATACAAAGATAAATCAGCCTAACAAACCAAAAGAAAGCACAAAACAACTTTTTAAAAGGAACAAACATAAAACCATTTTATAAAACCAAAATCTAATTTAAACATTACTGAAAAGGAAATGCTCATTTAAAATAATGAGCTGAACTATTCCCAATTCATTAAAAAAAAAAAAAAAAAACATGGTAGCAATTTTTCTTTAAGAAAAAAAAAAATGACTCCAAAATGACTGACTGACCCTTTTTAATGTATCCACTATGGTATCCAATGATTCTACCTTTATCCTCAACTCTGGTCCCCCAAAATTAATGTTGGATCTGTTCTTAAGACAGGTGCACCAAGTCCTGAATATAAAAACTGTTGTCTTTTCTGAAAATAATCAAAAAGCGGAGCCAAGTTAATGAAGTAAACTACTCAAACTGAGACTAAATTGTGAAACCTAGTATGAGGACAGAAAGGAAACTAATTGTTCTGCTATTACCTGACGATATTTCTAGAAGAAATGCCAAAATGTTCATTTTATTAGCAAAAAGACAAAAAGAAGCACACAAAGAGCCTACTACATTGGTTATCTTAAAATATAATGTTTATTTAGATATTTCTGGCATATCAACATCCAGTAACTACTGGATAATAATTCTATATGAATTATTGAGAAAGATCCATTCTGGAACTCATCTTCCTAATCACTCCTCCAGTTATTCCTCTTCTTTCCCTTCTCCCTATAATAAAATTTCCCCAAGTATTCTTCCCTGCAGATCTTCATATCTCCTCTGCCTACCTAGATCAATGCCATCTGCTGGAACACAAAGCTACACCTGCACCAGCCACCCAACAGAAGTGTCTCTCTTGTTCTCTTACAGTCCTAAGCCACTTTCCTCCAGATGCACTTAATACCCTACGAATGACACGTGGATGGCTGTGGCTGGCTTCTAGATAGCTTAATCAGAAGTGAAGTTGGTCTACATGAAAGTAACAAAAGGTTGAGTGTATGCAAGCTTTCCTACAGACTTTCTTCTAACATGTATACTGACAATCTCAATGTTGAATTTGTTCATCCCAATTCATACATTCCTTGAATCAAAGCTAAAGGCAAAAGGATAAAGAATATTAGCAGATGAATACTTAATGTTTTCAAATTCATTTTCTTTGTAAATTTACTGAAAAAATGAACATAAACCCCAAGGCAGAGATGGTAAGGAAAGATTCTAGTGTAAAGGCAATAAATTTAAATTATTTCCTAAAAGCTGACTCTTGCAACAACTATAGTAAGCATTTTATAAACATTTAGTTCACAATGCTGTGTGAGACAGCTATTACAATCCCCATTTATAGATAAGGAAGTTAGGACTTAAATAAAGCAACTTGCCCAAGGCTATACAGCAAGAAAGGAGTAAAGGCTACACACTCAAATCTGTGTGGTGTGATTCTAAAGCTCGTCTTGTTGTGTGTCTGCATGCACAAATGAGTTTTAAATGCTTTCAGAACACAGGTTGCTAATAACATTACTGCAGGTCCCATCAGGTTTTCTACAAAATCGCAGACATATTTTAGTTTCTTTCAGATAGTCACATCTGGTTCTAAGAGTACATTCAGTCAAAATTTTGTGTTTCTTTGTCTACTAAAACTTGATATTTTTAACAAAACATCAGAATATAAGATATACCTGGAAAGTAAAGTTATTATTTTGAAGTTATATGCTACCTATTCTTATTTCAAGGAATTTCAAAAACCAAAAACAAACCTCTAAAATATTACACGAGAAAACATCTAAATTTTGTTAGTATAAACAACAGGGTAAAAGAAGAAAATTACACATATGAGAAAATGTAGCGAAAATGCAAGTGGCAACAAGCAATTAAAAATGCTATGTAAATTCAAAGAAATCAGTATTAAGGTTATGACTAAAAATGTTTGCTAAATATTTCTAAGAAAGCAATGCAAATTTTAGATTTTGTTACATCCAGATTTGACCAAATATTTCTAGTTGGCATTTTCATTAATAACTAAACAAAATGCAATAATTTAATTATAATAGCTAAACTTTGGTTATTCAATTTAATAAATTCCTGGTTTCCATGAAAAATTTAACTGAAAAATCATAAATAACTTCTTCAAGATTATGATGGACTTGAATTCAACACTGTAAAATACAGGTCTTAAGAAAAAATAGGGAAATGGTGCTTCATGAATTATTGATGAATCCTCTTGCAAATACTTTGCCATCATGTGCAATGATAAATTTAAAATGTTTTATAACAACAATTTTTACTCCAACTACTCAAAATATTAACACACTCAGCTATCTTTATAACATGTCTTCTAGAATGATAATGCTGCCATTATTTCTTTTTTTTGTTGCTTAAGTATCTGAATTAACTCTATGACTCCCTTAACAATAAAAAAATTTTGCTTCTACCAGAATTAAATAAAAGCAATACACTAATCTTTAAGAAAATCACCTTAAGGCTAGGTATGAAGGTCAGTGGTAGAGCACTTGCCTAGCATGCACCAAGCCCTAGGTCCAATCCCCAACATTGCAAAAAAAACCACTGTATTTTATTTTCACATATTTTTTATATTTATAATTTATGAGAGTAATCTAGCAAAACATTTTGACTAACCAGGTTACTAAAATCACCCACTCTCCTTTATACAACACAAGACAGTTTGTTCCCTAAATGAAAAATTGAGATTAAGTAACTTACCACGTTTCCAGCAGGTACTCCAAGGTCAGTCAAGTAGAAAATGGAAGTGAAGAATCCCTGAAAGCAGCCAGCTCTAGATAAAGCCTCCCCCATCTTAATATTGCATATTGTGTACTAAAAATTTTGCTGGCAAAAATTATAACTGACCTCAGTGATGAGAATTAACAAGTATCAATAGAGTCAGAGGGGACAGTCCTTGACCAGTTACCTCTTTGCAGTCTTTTACAATTGGCTGTATCACACTGAGGTCCTGATGACTGCCACCCATAGCACTGCTTGTACTTTTATTTCTTGTATGCCCCTTTTTAAAAGGTGTCTTTCCACCTGGCAGAGGCTCTTGTGTGGGTGACGTTGGAGAACTGGACAACACGAGTGTCTTCAGCGCGGCTACTTCAGCTTGAAGTACATCAATCTCGAAGAGAAACCAACAGTCGTACACACTAAATATGTTTTATGACATATGTAGCTAAATGCTAGCAATTTGGTCAAATACTTTCACAGATGGACAATAAGTCTAATTTCTATTTCCTGTGGAGTAATAAAATGAAAGTATATCCAAGTTTTTTGATGTTTCCTCAAGGTTTGGATTCAATTACCAGTCATCACCAAAATTAGCAAGAATAAAATATTTAACATATATAAACTTTTGAAATCTTCAAAATTAACAACTCATGATTAGTTGTAGTTCACTACTGAAACAGTAAAATCTACTAATATTTATGTGGCTTTTCAGTAAATTAAGAAAATAAATGTCAACTTTAAGATATGATTTACAAAGCTTTAAATCGTTTGGTTGTAATATAAATGGACACCAATGTTCCCTATCAATTATATCTGTATAGCAGCTATTTTCTTCTTTATATTTTTTGGTAGTTTTCAAATCTAAAATAAGCACTATTTTTACAACCAAAACAATATCCAATAAGTATTAAGTTATCCTTAAAACAATTATTAGTAATTTCTTTAAATTTCATTCTGTTAAAAGCAATAAAAACTTACTTTCCCTTGTGCTTCTTTTAGTTGTTTTTCTGCTGTTGCCTGCTTGACATTTGCTTCTCTCACCATCTTGTGAGCTTCCTGGAAAAATTAATATCTCAAATTTTGGAAACAAAGGATTTAGCATTTGTTTTCAAAAATCAGTTGCTGAACATCTATAACTGAAGCAAAAGCATACTGCTAAAATTTACCCTGAAACTAGGAATTCAATGTCACCTATAGAAAAAGCAGTTGACATTGAGACAAACTATTAGGAATTAAGAATAGGTATGTTCCATTTAGTACCTATTACCACTGAGGCAGCCAAGTTGAGTTCAATCATTCTGATTAATGCTGGTATAAGGATTATAACTGATGAAAAAAAAGACAATGGCCCACAGGTAAAGCCAACTGCCTTGCAGTTAGGTATTTATAATTCGATCATGATATGTTTATATGTATGTATATACACATACATGTATATATATTCATATTATTAGTCATAGCAAAGATAAAGAGAAGGAACAAAAATATTAACACATCAATCATGTAGTACTTTACAGGGATGACAACTGAGAAGCCTCAGAGCTTCCAATAAAAATATTCACAAAATGGTATTAAAAGAAAATTTTGTACAGAGCAATCTAAAAAGGCAAAATCAGAATTTACCCTTAATAAGGTCTTAATTCATCAGAATCACAAATATGAAACTCTATATATTTAATTCCTTTTTATTCATACAATATTTATTTATGGAGCATTTATTCATGACATTTCTTTGTGAGGTACCATTCCAGGGCTAATAATATATTGGGAAGAAAGACAAAGTCCCTGCTCTTAAAGAGCTTACATTCTGATTACATTCAAATCATCAAACATCAGGGCAAGAATTCTGAACTTTATTCTAAGTGTAAAATGAAGATTTTTTTTTTTCTTTTAAGAAAGAGGTATGACATGATTTCATTTTCAAAAAATTATGCTGTTGTATGGAATAATCCCCAGGATTAAGGAAGATTAGAAAAATATGGGATTATATAGTTCCCTGAAATATAAGAATTTATATTTCAGAGTTTCTACTAATACTTTCTCTAAAGGAAAGACAGAGGTAGGGAGGTTCAAAGATATTTAGTAAATAATGTAGTTTGATAAATGCATCTTACTAGGTCTGTCAGCTGCTCAGTGATAGAGTGGAAGTTCCCTATCACTAATAATGGTGATCCCATTCATTCATTTGCTCTTATGGTACTGTTAACGAGTTGTGGTTTGTGGGTGCCTATGAACTCACAGATCACATTGGTTTAACTATGAGAATCTTCGCTATCAATGATTTATAATGAAATGAAATTAACCACAAAAATATTCCATGCACCATGACTGGTTTCTAGGCAAAGTCCTTAAGAACTAATAATTTAATGAGTCAAACATTTTCTTTCTAAAAATAATTGTTTCAGATTTGTCAAAATTTCCCAGGATAAGTAGCTGTGAACTGAAGACTATCTGACGGATATTTTCAAAATAATAAACATATCTAATCTGATCTTTCAAGATAATCAAAAGGCAGATTTTTCAAAAGTGTGGACATTTAGCTATAAATGCAGAAGTAACACACTATGGAGAAAAAATGTATTTAAATGTTTGCAAATGAACTCTATTTTCAATAATAGTGGACTATACAATTTGGACCAACCCTCCAATAGAGAACAATTAGCAAAGCTGACAAGGTTTTGGTGTTTATTTTTGTTTGTTTTTAATGTGTCTGAAAACATTAGAGAGCTAAGAAAACTGAACAATTAGAGGTTAAGACCAGGAAAAGTACACACAAAAAAGTGAGGTAGAATTTGAGTTGACTTTTCCACTAGAGACAAATGATAGTGAAAGATACCCCTGCACATAACTGGGGTCCCAAAAGGAAAGAAGAACCAGGCTGAGGCAGAAGCAGTATCTAAAGAGATAATACATAAAATGTTGGAAATCAACAAAAGACATCAAAAGGCAGATTTTTTGAAAGTGTGGAATTTTTTATCACTTTGTCCTTCTGAAGCTCAAAGTGATATAAAAATCATCTATACCAGGAGTCAGCAAACTTTATCTGTAAATGGTCAAACAGTATCGGTTTTGAGGGCCACACACAGTTTCAGTTGCAACTATTCAATTTTTCTTTTGCAGTGTGAAAGCGGCCATGGGTAATATATAAACAAATAAATATGCCTACCTCAATAAAAATTCAAGAACAATGAAAGTTGCATTTCATATAATTTCCTTTTTTAAAAATGCCACCCACCTAGCATAAGTTGCCTTTTAAGGGGTATGGTTGTACTGGCAGCTACCTTACCAAATTTCAAAAATACAACATAGTCTGTTATCAGCCTACACATTAGATCTTAAGAATTTATTCATCCTACAAAACTGAAATTCTGTACCATTAGACCAATATCTCCCATTTCTCCAATCCTTAACCCCCGACAACCACCAATCTACTCTACTCATGAGTTCAACTACTTTAGATTTCATATAGTATGTGGAGACTGCAACATTTTCCAGTGTCTGGCATCCCCTGTGTCCCCTAGTTCATCCATGTTGTCTCAAATGGCAGTATTTCCTTTTTAAGGTTCAATAACATTCCAATATATATAAAAACATCAGATTTTATTTTCATGTCTTCACTACTGAGACTATTGCTGCAGTGAACATGGAAGTACAGACATCAAGATGCTAATTTTCCTTTCTTTGGATACACACATAGAAGTGGGATTGTTGGTAATTTTAAATTTTTCTGAGGAACCCCCATACTGTTTTATATAATGGTTATCCCAATTTATATACCCACCGTTATGATTTCAATATGAAGTATCCCCCAAAAGTTCATGTGTGAAACAATGCAGGAGTGTTCAGGAGCAAAATGATTACATTACATCATGTATAACCACAAAAACGAAATGATGTACCCCATTTGTGTACAATGAATCAAAAGGCAGTCTGTAAAAAATAAAAAAAATAATTTTTTAAAAAATCATGAATGGAATAATGGGTGGTAACTGTAGGCAGACAGGACACAGTTAAAGGAAGTAGGTCACTGGCAGCATGCCCTTAGAGATTATATTATCCCCTGCTCCTTGTACTCATTCTCTTTCTCTGCTTCCTGCCTGTCATGAACTGAGTAGCGTTCCTCTGCCATGCCCTTCTGCCATCATGTTTTGCCTCACATTGAGCCCAGAGCTATGGAGTTGGCCAACCATGGAATGAACCTTTGAACACGTGAGCCGAAGTAAGCTTTTCCTCATGATGGAGTTTTAGTCACAGTGACACAAAACTACTAAAACAAGAAATTAGTTCTAGGAGTGGGGCCATTGCTGTGACTAACCTGACTATGTGGTTCATAAGTATTTGGAGCTGATTTTCAGAGGAATTTGAGAAAAGTTTGGAGATGCAGGATGGAGAAGCCTTAGAATGTCACAAGCAGAGCTTATCTGGTGAGTGTGATGGGATCTCAGAAGATTAGTGGGCCTAAGAAGTTGTTTCACCATGCTCAGCCACTCAGAAGCCACTGTAGCCAGGGTCCCAGGAAGCTTGGCTACTGCTTAACATGGCAGCAAACCTTGGTGTTATCTGTGTGGTGCTGGTTCTGCATGAATGCAGAATGATAAAGTTAGGGGGTCATGGAGGCTTCCACCAAAATGTCAAAGGCAGGCCTGGGAGGCCAAAGTATTAGCAGTGTTGGAATCTCCACAGGCAGTCCTGAGAAGGCAATGTGTTAAAATGTGAAAAGAAAGCCAAGGCTGCAGAAATCAAGCAGAAACAAGCCAAGAGAAAGGCCACATGGGCTGCAACCAGCAATACCATGGGGGCGGAACTACACAAACCCTTTAGAGAAAACATCAAGATGCCGTGTGCTCGAGTTGCTGGGCGTAGAGTTACAGGACTTGTTTGCCCACATGGAATTTGTTCTTGCTTTCGTTCTTTCCGTGTCCCTACTTCTCCGTTTTGGAACAGAAATACTTAGTTTGTGCCATCATATACTGGATATATGTAAACTGCTTTGGATCTTTACAGAGGCTCACAGATAAACATTTGCCTTAGTCTCAAAGATGAGATTTTGGATTGGGACTTTTGGGCAATGCTGCACAGCAATCAACAAAATAAAAAGGCAGCATAGCAGACTATGGTGACTCTTGGAAATGAATTAAATGTATTTCACATTGTGGGATAGAAATGAGTTTTTGGGAGCCAGAGGCAGTATTAATGGTGTGAAATGAGGTGTTCCCCAGAAGTTCCTGTGTGAGACAATGTATTAATGTTCAGAGGCAAAACTGTTGAAGAGTATGAGATTTGTAACCAGATCAATGGATTAATCCATTTGATGGACTAATAATTTGAAAGGATTAATGGGTGGTTACTGTAGGCAGGTAGGGTGTGGCAGGAGGAAGTAGATCAGTGGAGATATGCCCTTAGGAATTTTATTATCCTTGGCTCCTTTCTAGCTCACTCGCTCACTCCCCTGACCCCATCCCATTTCCTGGCTGTAATGAACTAAGCAGCTTTCCCTTGCGACACTCTTCCACCTTGATGTTCTGCCTCACATTGGGGTTTATGTTTTGCCCCTGGTGAGCAAAACTCTCTCTCTGCTTCATGGTTGTCATGTCCTGAGTTGCTTCCCTCTGCCACATCCTTCTGCCATGATGTCTCACTTCAAGGCCAGAGCTATGGAGCTGGCTGACCATGGACTGAACCTCTGAATCTGTAAGTCAAAATAAACTTTTCCTTCTCTGAGTTGTTCTTGTCTGGTCTTTTGGTCACAGTGACACAAAACTAAAACACCTATCAACAGTGTATAAAGGTTCTTTTTCTCTATATCCTTGTCAACATCTTTTGTATTTTGAATATCTCATTGGGGTTTTGATTTGCATTTACCTGATGGTAACAGATGCTGAGCACCTTTTAATATAACTTTTGGCAATGTGTATATCTTTTAAGGAATAATATCTATGTAGGTCCTTAACCAATTTTTCAATTGTGGCTTTTTTGGGGGGAGATGGGGATTTTTTTGGGGGGGGGGCTATTGAGTACCTTATAATATTAACCCCTTATCAGATATATGGTTTGCAAATATTTTTTCCCACTTAGTAGGTTGCCTTTTCATTTTGTTCAGTTTTCTATGCAGAAATTTTTTAGTTTGATGCAATTCTACTTGTCTATTTTGCTTTTGTTGCCTGTGCTTTTGATGTAGTAGTGTTAAGGTTTCAAGTCTTTATCCAATTTGAGTTTATTCTGTTGTTGTTGTTGTTGCTTATAAAATGAGATGAAGATCCAATTTCATTCACCTGCATGTAGATATCCAGTTTTCTAGGCATCATTTATTGAAGACACTATCCTTTCTCCACTGGGTGTATATAAGCATCCTTCACATAAATGCACAAGCTTATTTTGGTGTATCAAGAATATTAACCTATAGCTGTTTTCTCTTGGTATCTTTGCTGACTTGGTTATCAGTGTGATCTTGGCCTCATAAAATGAGTCTGGAAGTGCTCTCTCTTCAGGAGTTTAAGAAGGATTGGTATTTTCTTTTAATGTTTGTTAATACTCACCTGTAAAGTCATCTGGTCCTCAGTTTTTCTTAGCTAAGTTTTTGATTACTGACTCAACCTTATTTGTCTGTTCAGGCTTTCTGTCTTCTTTATTCCACTTTGATACACTGTATGTTTCTAGGAATTTATCCATTTCCTCTAGATTATTTGATTTATTGGCATACAGTTGTTTATAAAAGCCCTTTATGAACCTTTTATTTCTGAGGCATCTGTTGCAACTTCCCCTTCATTTCTGGTTTTAGAAGACTCTTCTATTTTTAGTCCAGCTAAAGGTTTACTTTTATTTTTTTAAAAACAACTCTGTTCTGTTGATATTATTTTCCTAGTCTCTTTTTCTATTCTAATCTTTATTTCCTTCCTTCTGCTAACTTTGGGCTTAGTATGCTTTTCTAATTCCTTGAGGTATGAGATTAAATTCTTCTTTTTTAATGTAGGCATTAATTGCCATAAAATTCTCTAGTACTACTTCTGTTGCTTCTCATTAGTTTTGGTATGTTGTGTTCTCCTTTTTGTCTCAAGATATTTTTCAAATTCCATTTTGATTCCATGGTTGTTCAAAAATGTGTTTAGTTTCCATATATTTGTGAATTTTCCTGTTTCTTGCTGTTATTGGTTTCTAGTATAATTCCACTATGACTAGAAAAGATTCTTAGAATGATTTTTATCTTTTTAATTTACAACTGATTTTGTGATCTAACATGAACAATCCTAGAGAATACTTCATGTATACCTGAGAAGGATTAGTATTATTCTGTCATGTAGAAAATTCTATGTGTCTGTTAGGTACATCTGGTCAAGTACTGCTCAGGCCCACTGCTTTCCTTATTGGTTTTGTCTGAATGATGTACCCATTGTAGAGAGTGGGGTATTAAAGTTCCCTACTATTTTGCAGTTATTTTGCCTTTCAGATCTTTTAATGTTTATTTTACATATCTAGGGGCTTTGATGTTGAGTACATATAACTACCTTCCTGCCAAATCAAACCTTTCATCATCATATTCCTTGTCTCATGATTGTTTTGACTGACCAGCTACTTTATCCAACTGAAGTACAGTTACTTCTGCTCTTTTGCCAGTTTCATGGAAATATCCACTCTTTCACTTTTGGACTCTACGTATCCTTACATCTAAGATAAGTCTCTTATAGACCGTATATAATTGGGGTTTTGTTTTTCGCCCATTCAGCCACTTTATGTCTTCTGATTGGAGAGTTTAGTTCATTTACATTTAAAGCAATTATTGAAGGTATTTTTGTTAAATTTTTTTGTCTGTGTTGTAGTTTTCTTTTTCCTCTCTTTTCTGTTGTGATTTGGTGTGGTCTGATGATATTTTGTGGCTGTAGACTTTGATTCTTTTCTTTTTTCTTTTGTATATCTAAATTTTTTAAGTTTTTTTTTTGTTGTTGTTGTTGTTTTACCACAGGGTTTACACTGAACATTTTCCAGGTATAGCACTGTCTTAAGCTGAAAATAACAACTTCAATCACATGCAAACACTCTAATTTTCACACCCCCATATAAACATTTTACATAATTAATCCAGATTTTCCTTCCTATATCATGTTTCCATTAACAAATTTCCATTGTTACTACACTTGTCTCCTAATTTACATATCAGTATTAAAATTTTCATGTGACAAAATGGTACATTTTCCTCCAATCATTTAAAAATATAAAACCCATTATTAGCACACAAGCTAGACCAAAGGAAATGTATGGTGCTCTTATCCTGAGGCTCTTATCTACAGACTTCTGATCTAAACATTTATATGTATATACTTAAAAATTGTGAAAACAGAAATTTTTTTATTCTACCTGGTCAGTACTGATTCAAATAAAGGAGGTGGCAGGGTTGTTGTTGGTTTTTAGAATAATGTTTAAATACGACATCTAGTTAATTTGCAAAAATAATTTGTAGGAGCAGTGACACACACCTGTAATCCCAGCAGCTTGGGAGGCTAAGGCCTCAGGAACTTAGAAATGCCCTAAACAACTTAGTGAGACCCTATGTCAAAACAAAAGGAAAAGAAAAAAAGGCTGGGGATGTGGCTCAGTAGAAAGTACCTCTGGGTTCAATCCCCAGTACTAAAAAAAAGAAAAAAATCACATTATGTGCATAAATAAACATACCACAGGAATTTCACCTTTGCTAAGTGTATGTGGAAAGCACCCATCAAAGATGGATAAGGAATGAGCAAGGGGAGGACAGATGTGGGGAAGAGGCAACAAACAGGGACTGAAATGGAGTGGGTCAGATTCCACGCATGTATAAATTTGTTGGGATGAACCCAGCTACTGTGCATAACTATAATGCTCTAATGATAATACTTTGTTAGTATAGGGAAGACAAATTTGCTAGAGGAGTTTTTGGAAAAAACAATAGAATTGAAAACATATACATGATTTACAGGGGACATTATACTTAAAACAGATGAACTGATAAATCTGTGGGTTACCAGCAACATTACATCTGATTTTAAAAATGAAACTCAAGGGGCTGGAGATGTGGCTCAGTAGAAAGGGCTTGCCTAGCACATGTGAGGCACAGGGTTCTATCCTCAGTATCGCATAAATATAAATAAATAAAATAAAGGTATTGTGTTCATCTACAACAAAAACAAAATATTTTTAAAAAATGAAACTCAGACTAGACTTTCATCTGGGTGAAAAATTTTTTAAATCAATTTCGAAAACAAAGTAACATGTTTGATCATGTTCCTTACTATATATAAAAATACAAATACACGAAGGCTACGGTTGTGGCTCAGTGATAGAGTTCTAGCCTTGCATGTGTGAGGCACTAGAATAAAATAGTTTTGTACTATTATAAAAATTTTAAGTATTTTATTATTGTTTTTGTTTTAAATGTATGTGATATGTTAGTATGTATGTAACTTATAAATAAGTCTACATGCATTTTGAACAGTGCCCAGCACATAGGGACCCCTCAATAAATATTAGATGTGCTCAAAATTCTCTAGTACTGATTGGATACAGGATCAAAAAGTTTGATATATATGGATCTAGGTAAAAATAATACACTTTTCTTTATGGTCTAGAGGTAGCACTACAAGATTTTACTAATAACCTGAATGTGGGATGAAGGAGAAAGAGGCTTCATAATGACTTCAGTGCTATGGTCTGAGACAAGCAGAAGTGACAGTGATTATTTTCATAGTATTTAAAGCAAGAGTCAGGATAATAAGTCTGAATACTAGCATTTGCTATCAGACTTTCTATACCTTATTTTTCTTCACAGATAATATGATGATAATGTATCTTTATAAGCCTCATGGCATTGTTAAGAGAAAACTAGGCATAACATAGATATATCATAAAACTGGAGCTGGAAGTGTGGCTCAGTGGTAGAGCACTTGCCTAACATGTATGAGGCACTGGGTTTGATCCTCAGCACCACATACATAAATAAAAGTTATTGTGTCCATCTATAATTAAAAATATTTTTAAAAAACAAAAAAAATTATGACTACTTATCTTTTTTCCATGTTTAGTGCAAAGTATTCTTTCAACTGACAATTTTGTTATCTCAAAATTGAAAATATTACAAGAAAAATATGCAATTTTAGAGTTTCATACATATTTGATAAATTTTAAGACTCAATTTTGCTCAAACTATAATTATATTCAAAATTATTCAGCAAACATAATAAAAACTAATTTGAAATAAATGTTAGGTTTACCAAAAGTGTACAAATGGAGTTTATTCTGAATAATTTTAATATTTAAAAAATTATACACATATAAAAATGCAAGCAAAAAATATTTCATAAGACAATATTAAACTAAGATTAGAAAGGCACAATGAAGGTCACAGAACAACTTTAAGCACGTTCTTTCACAACCATAAATAGTTTGAATACAAATTTCATTACCAAAATCACCTTCAATCAACATACTTTTCTTTCCTGGTCTAAGTATAAAATATAACATCAAATACTTTCTAACTTTCCATTGACCCCTGTATCCTTAAATTTAGTTTCCTCTCATTTCTCATGACTAGATAACCAAAGAAATAAATACATTCATTTTAAAATGTCCATAAAAGAAAATAACCCAAAAAGCTGGGCTCAATGGTTGTAATCCCAGTGGCTCGGGAGGCTGAGGCAGGAGGAATGTGAGTTCAAGCCAGCCTCGGTAACTTGGTGAGGCCCTAAGAAACTCAGAGAGACCCTGTCTCTAAATAAAATTTTAAAAAAGGGTTGGGGATGTGGCTCACTGGTTAAGCATCCCTGGGTTCAAGTCCTGGTACCTCCCCACTCAGCAACAAAAAAAAAAGGAAAAGAACACAAAAAAGAGGAAAAGGCAAAGGTGTATGGAACAGAGGGGGCATAGAAAGTCCTACACATCTAAAGATATTCACTGCAAAGTTTATTTGTAATGATAAAAATCGTGAAATATGCATTTGATAGATTATTAACGTGAATGAAAATGTTATCTGAAAAACATAAAATAAATGAAGAGTATAACCATGTAAGAAAATATACATACTCCAAAACTGAAATAAATGTTGCATTTATTTCAAATAACAAAAAGTAATGGAATTTTTCCCCTAAAAATTTTTGTTACAATAAACACTTTAAAAAGAAATCTCTGGGGGTAAAAAATATTACTAAGTGATGATGATGGCATTAGCCATTCCAGTAACACATCGACATTTTTGTTAAGAGAACTTCTAAAGGCTGAAGGTATTAATCCAAAGGAGACGCTTTATGGCAATGGTTCTTTACCATGGAAGTACCATCCTTTTCCCAGCCCCTAGAGATATTAAGAGTTGTCAAAATGACCAAGGAGTATTACTAAATTTTGGTAACAATACCTTATAATGGTTAATTTTATTTGTCACCTTGACTGGGTCACAGTGTGACCAAGTATTTGGTAAAACAGTATTCTGGGTTTTGGGTTGTTTTAGATGAAATTAACATTTAAATTGTCAGATTGAGTAAAGGAGATGCTCTCTATAATATGGGTGGGCTCCATTCAATCAGCTGAAGTCCTATACAAAACAAAAAGCGCCTGAGTATGAAAATTCTTTCTGCCTTCAGGCTCTAACTGGAACACTGGCTCTTTCAGGTTCTCAAGCCCTCAAACTCAAATGGAACTACACCATCTGCTCTCCTGGGTCTCTAAAGTATCAGTTCACCCTGCAGTTCCTGGGATTTGTCAGCTTCCATAATTCCATGAGCAAATTCTTATATGAGTTTCTGTCTTTCTCTCCCTCTGTCTCTCACATACCCTATTACTTCTGCTTCTAGGGGCCAATGGCACTCTTAACTGAGAAGCACTGCTTTAACTGGGTAGAAATTTTGGTCCTGGTGACAGGCTGGAAATAAAGAGGTACACCTTCTAGCAAATATGTCCTCTAACATTTCTCAAATCACCCCATATCAGATGACATTTTTGTTGTGGAGTCATAAAAAGTTACTATAAAGTAGCCTATATATATTTAATAAAATAAAAATCAAAATTTAAGTCTATCTCCTTCCTCTACACACATACAACTTAAAAATACCTGATACTGGTAGCCTACAGTTTTTTATTTACTTCATTTTTAATTTTTACACCATTTTAAGTTATAGAGTGTACATTTCTTAAAGTGTTGTGTTTTTTGTTTTTTGTTTTTTTACTTAGGGGATTTTTATAAATATACATGAAGTTAAGCATATCCTTTTAAAGATTTCTTCAAAAAACAATTCTATCAATACATAAAAATTAAGTTGTTACTGTTGGCCAAGATGTAAACAGACCAACCTCAAACAGACTAGCCGTGAGTTCTTCCAACTCCTGTCCAAGTTGATCTCGTACTTTTGAAAGCCTCTCACATTCTTCATCTTTCAACTTCAGTTCCTATGGGAAATTATTAATTTTATTTGGGGTTTCCACAGTGTATAGTTTCATTCAAAACAATATATAATGTTTACTAATAAAACTACAAATTATATGTTCACACTGAAAATGTTTAGTACTTGCTACATGCAAATTAAATTCCAGTCTAAAATTACAAATAATCCAACTGGCATACTAAATTTTTACTTTTTTTTTTCATAAAACATCCAAAGATTAAATAAAAACATATATTACAAGTGAAAAGCAATAAAATGATTTCACTCTTTTCTCCCTTAGTTTTTCTCTGAACATATTTACTTCTATCAAGCACGGAATTTTTTAATTATGCTTACTAATTTCAATTAAAGTTATTTTTTCATATTTATTTAAACAATTGTTTACTTATAGACAACTTATGTGTGCCATACTATAATGAATCTAAAATTTCTATTAGACTACCCATTTAACACAGTAACCAAGAGGTAAACAATGCATATTAGTATTTAATATCAAAAACAATGTTCATGACAAAAGTTACATCTTATATTTACAAATGACTTCTCAATAGGTCACAAATAGATGTTTAAAAAATTCTTTATTACAATGCTAAAAATATGCAATTTTATATGTCAAAGTAGCCCTAAATTAACCTTTCAAACACGGAGAAAAAAAATCTGAGTTCCTTAAACAGTAGACACACACAAAAAAAGTAGACACAATTATAAAAATAAAATAACGAGGTAGTCTTGTTGAAATTGTGATAGGAGCATAGTTTTTAAATATCCTAAAGATAACTCCTGAAAACCAAATATACCAACTAGGAAATCAGAAGAACCTAATGACATCATCATCAAAACTAGGTAAAAGGGAATCCCCACTAATCTAAGAATAAGAGAGAATGATACATATTGCCCGCAATGCAGGATCAGAAGGAAACAACAGGAAGTGAAAGGGGTTTCAGAATGCCAAAATCACTAAATAACTCAAAAGGAGTTGACTCTCCTTGGAGAAAGCTAGGAAAACAAACCTGTATATTCCACCCTGTAGGCAGGAAATGGTGCTGAGAATCTCTAAACTCTCAAGAATCTCAGAAGAGGGCAGCAATGAGCTCCTGGCCAAGGACAGTCTCATCCCAAAGAGAAAATGCTTGGAATCTGAAACCAAACTACAGGACAAAAACAATGGAGAAAGAACAGATACAGGAGGAAGAAACATGTGGCAAGGTTCCAAAAGAAACAGACCACACACAGAGAGTGATCAAAAGAGAAAACAGTATCTTGTGATGAAATGCTATACCTGTAAAGCGCTTACAAAACACTGAGCTAGAGGACAAAACCTGTTTCAACAAGGTACACCTCTAAGAGACAGAAGTGTAACAAGTAACACCAATAACAACAGAGGGGAAAGTTATCCTGGCTTATCCCACTCCTTCATAGGAACAACCTCCTAAGGGTCAAGGAAAATCCAATTCATGTAAACTTGGGAAACAAAAACAAATACGCAAAGTTACCGTTAGATATAAGATGTTCTGGTGCACAAAAGAGTGACTACAGATACAAAAATAAATTCTACATTTCAAAAAGCTAAAAGAAAGGCAGTGAAAAAATGATAAAATTTTGAGGAGATATATTTAACCTAACATAACACAACACCACATGTACGTATGTTGAAACGTTACATGGTTTCCCAGTAATACTTACAATTTGTATGTTTATCAGTTAAAATTTTTAAAAAGCTAAATGCAATGCCAAGCCAACTACAAGGGAGGAAAAATCACATCAGTCAAACTTTTACAGCAACATGGCTAGAAAACAAAGTAACCTTTTTAAATCTTTATTTTATTTATTTATTTTCATTTTTATGTGGTGCTGAGCCTCCCACATGTTAGGCAAGCCCTCTACCACGGAGCTACTACCCCAGCCCCACAAAGTAACGTTTTTTAGATACTCAAAAGAAAAAAATGTAAACTTGAGTATTTTATATCCAGTCAAAGTATCTTCCATGTGTAAGGTCAGAAAGTATCAAAAACCTGTAAGATCTTAGAAAATGTCTCTCTCATCAGTCTGCCTGAGTGATGGAGCAAAGAATATGTGTGAATAACCAAAACAAACAAGAAAAAAAAATCTACAGAAGCTTTAACAAAGGACTGAAGGTGAGAAGGGATCACATTGAATCACAGGACTATGAGTAAAAGATGGAGATATCAAGACAATAAGATGTCAATTCACAGACTAGAAGAAAATATTTGTAAAGCTGTATTTGATAAAGAACTGCTATTCAAAATATGCAAGGAACTCTTAAAACAACATTCAGAAAAGAACAATCCAATTTTAAAAATGGACAAGACACTGGAACAGACATTTTACCAAAGAGGATACACAAATGACAACTAAGTGTATAAGATGTTCAACATCATTTCTCATTAGGAAACTGTAAATTAAAGCAACAAAGTGATGCTACCATATACCCATTAAATGGCCAAACTCTGAATACTTAAAACATCCACAGGAACTCTCATTCATCATTGGTAGGAATGCAAACAATACAGCCACTTTGGAAGACAGTTTGGCAGTTTCTTACAAAACCAAACATACTCTCACCATACAATCCAGCAATTGCACTTCTTGGTACGTACCCGTGAACTGGAAACATATCCACACAAAAACCTGTACACTGCCATAGAGCCAAGATGGTGGACTACAGGGAGGCTGCGTTCCTTGTAGCTCCATAACTTGGGTTTCAAGCAGAGGAAAATCTGTTTCTCTGTGAGGTAGTCTTTGCTCCTTACTGATCCCCTGCTGTTTACCCTATTTGTCCACCTCAATCACCTGCAGTCTGCCAGCACATCGACTACTTTTTGAGTGCAGACTGCTCACTGACTGCCGCCTATCATACACCATTTGCCCACTTGCCTGCCTCTTGCCTGCCCATCAACTGCCTTTCACCTACCTATCACCCACTGCCTGAGGTCCACCTGCTAATCATCTGCCAGTAGCCTGCAGATCATCAGCTGCCTGCTGTTGCCTGAGAGTCCACTGTCACGATACCCACAGGTTTGGTTACACATAGCTGCCACCATTTTGGGACAATAGCCAAGACCTGCAGGACCCCCGGCCTGACTGACCATGTTCCACCTCCAGGAAACCCTGGCCCAACCAACCACACCCTGCCTCCACAACCCTGGACTTGACCAACTGCACCCCACACAGACTCCACACCCATGCCCCACATTGCAACTCCCCATTTGGCAACATGTTTAGAAGACAGTGCAGCCATCTTGGATTATCCTGGAAGTTGAAGCTGCCATCTTTAGGTGGGGCAAATCCCATCCTGAGACACCTGCTAGAGACTGGCAGCTTGTTGTCAGAAGAGGTTTTGGAAACCTGAAGGGTGACTATAAGCCTACAGGGGGAAACTGCAATACCCCAGATCTGCACTGCTAGAGGGGAAGATATATGAAAAACATGAAAAAACAAGGGAAGAAAGTGTTCCAAACAAACCAAGATTCCATATAAACAGAACCCAATGACAGCACAGTAGAAGAAATGTCAGAAAAGGAGTTCAGAATATACATAATTAAAATGATTCATGAAGCAAAAAATAAGAGAGCAAATGCAGACAATGAACGATCACTCCAATAAACAGTTTAAAGAGCTACTGCAGGAAGCAAAAGATTATTTCAAGAGATAGAGATTCTGGGGGGTGAGGAACAAACAGAAATCCTTGAAATGAAGGAAATAATAAACCAAATAAAAAACTCAATAGAAAGCATCACCAACAGACTAGATCACTTGGAAGACAGAACCTCAGACAATGAAGACAAATATTTAATCTTGAAAATAAAGTTGCCCAAACAGAGAAGATGGTAAGAACCTCCAAGAACTATGGGATATCATGAAAAGACCAAATTTAAGAATTATTGGGATTGAGGAAGGCACAAAGAAACAAACCAAAGGAATGAACAACCTATTCAAAGAAATAATACCAGAAAATTTCCCAAACCTGAAGAATGAAATGGAAACTAAAATACTAGAGGCTTACAGAACACCAAAGACAAGAAATTACAACAGATCCACACCAAGGCACATTGTAATGAAAATGCCTAAAATCCTAAATAAAGATAGAATTTTAAAGGCTGCGAAGAGAAAAGCCATCAGATTACATACAGAGGGAAAACAATACAGATATCAGCAGATTTTTTAGCCTAGACCCTAAAAGCTAGGAGGGTCTGGAACAACATATTTCAAACTCTGAAGAAACATGATTGCCAACCAAGAATCTTATACCCAGCAAAGTTAACCTTCAAATTTGAAGACAAAATAAAATCCATCCATGATAAACAAAAGTTAAAAGAACACACAAATAGAAAGCCTGCACTACAGAACATTCTCAGCAAAATATTCCATGAGGAGGAAATGAAAAACAACAATGTAGGTCAGTAAAGGGAGGAACTACCCTAAAGGAAAAGCCAATCAAAGGAGAAACCCAGTCGAATTAAAAATCAAAAAAAAGCCAAAATGACTGGGAATACAAATCATATCTCAGTAATAACCCTGAATGTTAATAGCTTAAACTCATCAATCAAAAGCCACAGACTGGCAGATTAGATTAAAAAGAAAGACCCAACAATATGCTGCCTTTAAGAGACTCATCTCATAGAAAAAGACATCCACAGACTAAAGATGAAAGAATGGGAAAAAACATACCATTCACACGGACTGAGTAAAAAAAGCAGGGGTTTCCATCCTTATATCAGATAAAGTGGACTCCAAGCCAAAGTTAGAAGGGATAAAGAAGGACACTGCATACTGCTTAAGGGAACCACAAATCAGGAAGAAATAATGATCATAAATATTTATGCCCCAATAACAGCACATCCATGTACATCAAACAAATCCTTCTCAATTCTAGGAATCAAATAGACCACAACACAATAATTCTGGGTGACTTTAACACACCACTGTCACCACTGGATATATCTTCCAAACAAAAACTAAACAAAGAAACCATTGAACTCAATAACACAAACAATAACTTAGATTTAACATACACATAAAGAATATTCCATCCATTGGTCAGCAAATACACTTTCTTCTCAGCAGCACATGGATTCTTCTCTAAAATAGACCATTTGTTATGCCAAGAAGCAGCCCTTAGTAAATACAAAAAAATAGAGAATTCTACCTTGTACTCTATCAGATCATAATGGAATGAAATTAGAAATCAATGGTAAAATAAAAAACAGAAACTACTCCAACACCCGGAGACTAAATAATATGCTATTGAATGAAGCATGGATAAAAGAAAACATCAGGGAGGAGATAAAAAAAATTTCTTAGCAGTAAATGAGAATGACAATACAACATATCAAAATCTCTGGGACACTATGAAAGCGGTACTAAGAGGAAAATGCACTGCATGAAGTGCATTCAAGAAAAGAATAAAAAGTCAATAACTAAATGACCTAACATTACATCTCAAAGTCCTAGAAAAAGAAGAACAGAACAACACAAAAAAATAGAAGAAGACAGGAAATAATTAAAATCAGGGCTAAAATCAATGAAATTGAAAAAGAAATAACTGAAAAAATTGACAAAACAAAAAGCTGGTTCTTTGAAAAAGTAAACAAAATAGATAACCACACTAACAAAGAGGAGAAAGAAAACTCAAATTACTAAAATTCATGATGCAATAGGAAATATCATGACAGACACCACTGAAATACATAACATAATTAGAAGTTACTTTGAAGAACTACACTCCAACAAAATAGAAAATCTCAAACACATCAATAAATTTCTAGAGACATAAGATCCTCCCAAACTGAACCAGGAGGACATACACAATTTAAACAGATTATTTTCAACCAATGAAATAGAAGAAGACATCAAGAGCTACCAACCAAGAAAAGGCCAGGACCACACAGATTCTCAGCTGAGTTCTACAAGACCTTCAAAGAAGAACTTAACCAATACTCCTCAAAGTACTTCATGAAATAGAAAAAGAGGGAACCCTTCCAAATTCATTCTATGAAGCTAGCAACTCTGATACCAAAACCAGACAAAGAAGCATTAAGGAAAGAAAATTTTAGACCAATATCTCTGATGAACACAGACGCAAAAATCCTTAACAAAATTCTGGCAAATCACATACAAAAACATATGAAGAAGACAGTGCACGGCAATCAAGTGGAGCTCATACTGGGGATGGACGCAAGGCTGGTTCAACATCTGGAATTCAATAAATGTAATTCATCATATCAACAGACTTAAGGTTAAGAATCATATGATTATTTCAATAGATGCAGAGAAAGTGTTTGACAAAATACAGCACCCCTTCATGCTCAAAACACTAGAAAAAGTAGAGAAAGTAGGAACATACCTCAACATTGTAAAGGCTATCTATGTTAAGCCCACGGCCAACGTCATTCTTAATGGAGAGAAACTGAAAGCATTCCCTTTAAGAACTGGAACAAGACAGGGATGCCCTCTTTCACCACTTCCATTGAACATCGTGCTTGAAATACTAGCCAGAGCGATTAGACCAAAGAAATTAAAGGGATACGGAAAAGAAAAACTCAAGCTATCACTATTTGCCAATGACATGATTCTATATTTAGAGGATCCAAAAAACTCCACCAGAAAACTTCTAGACCTAATAAATGAATTCAGCAAGCTTGCAGGATATAAAATCAACTCACATAAATCTAAAGCATTTCTATTCTTAAGCAATGACTCCTCTGAAGAGAAATTAGGAAAACAACTCCATTCACAACAGCCTCAAAAGAAAAATAAAATATTTGGGAATCAATCTAACCAAAGAGGTGAAAGATTAGAGAACATTAAAGAAAGAAATTGAGGAAGACCTTAAAAGATGGAAAGATTTCCTGTGTTCTTGGATAGGCAGAATTAATATTATCAAAATGGTCATATTTCCAAAGGTGCTATACAGATTTAATGCAATTCCAATTAAAATCCCAATAACATTCCTCATAGAAACAGAGAAAGCAATCATGAAAATCATCTGGAAGAATAAGAGACCAGAATAGCCAAAGCAATTCTGGGCAGGAAGAGTGATGCAGGAGGTATCACAATACCATACTTTAAACTCTATTATAGAGCAATAGTAACAAAAATGGCATGGTATTGGCACCAAAAGAAACAGGTAGACCAATAGTACAGAATAGAAGACACAGAGACAAACCCACATAAGTACACTTATCTCATACTAGGCAAAGGTACCAAAAACATACAATGGAGAAAAGACAGCCTCTTCAACAAATGGTGCTGGCAAAACTGGAAATACATATGCAATAAAATGAAATTAAACCCCTATCTCTCACCCTGTATAAAACTCAACTCAAAAATGGATCAAGGATCTAGGAATTAGACCTGAGACCCTTCACCAAATAGAAGAAAAAGCAGGCCTGAATCTCCATCATGTTGACTTAGGACCAGACTTCCTTAACAATAGCCCAGAGTGCCAGAAATCAAAGCAAGAATCAATAAATCAAATGGACTCAAACTAAAAAGATTTTTCTTGGAGATTCCTGCTGTGCCTCATGCACTGACAGACCTCCCCGCTCTGCTGTGTTTCCTTTGCTGCCGACACTCAACATCCTGCTCGGCCCCGTATTCTACTCAGGCGGGCCCTGAGGAGGTATATCGGACCTTGTTGCCCGACAGGGAGCAACAACTGGTGCCCCGTGTGA
Organism: Sciurus carolinensis; assembly: GCF_902686445.1. Taxonomy (NCBI): domain Eukaryota; kingdom Metazoa; phylum Chordata; class Mammalia; order Rodentia; family Sciuridae; genus Sciurus; species Sciurus carolinensis. The sequence continues at coordinate 128,761,917 of NC_062216.1, read as the reverse complement.
GGAAGACAAAGTCACCGACAGGTCAATCTGACTCCGGGTGAGTGTACTCCCATAAAATATGGGACAGTCCAATTCCAAGTCTGACCCCTCCCTTGACTCCCTTAGGATTCTCCTTAGAAGTAGAGGATTGGAACTCTGAGATAGCCAGGCGTTTCAGACCTGGAAGGCCCTCACTAAGGAAGCCCCTTGGCTGCCTGAAGCAAACTTGTTTGACTGGTCCACATGGGATCTGTAGAGCAACTTGTTATGAAGAGGGAAATCAGTTTAGGGGAGGGTCCCCCATTGGGAGTAATGTAATGCCCTACATTATCCACCCTTAAGGCCTGCTTCTCTCCAGGACCTCCCAAAGGGGGCTCCAAGGTTCCCCACAAAGAGCGGCTGCCTCCGGATGGCAGGAAATCTTTCCGGTGGCCATTTTATGATACTGGGCAAGAACTCACTGACTCTAACCTCCCCTCTCCCTTTATGATCTTCCCGGTAAATGTTAAAATGTTAGTTTGGGAAAGAATGACTACCGATCACAAATTGGTCCGTGCAGGGATGAAAGATCACTCCATGGGAAGGTGGATTGTGGCTACCAAAGATATTGGCACACAGCTTCCCCAAGCAAGTAGGCAGATGGAAAGGGATTCCTTATATTCAAGTCTTTTCTTTCTTGCACTTCTCTGCTCTTCCTGCAAACTCGAACGCCTCCTTCTTCTCCCCCTCTTAATCCCTCCTCCTTCTCCAACTTCAACTCAGCTGTTTCTGCTTCCATTCCCCAGCCCAGTCCACCTAGTCCTCCTGCCACGAGGTCCCACATACGCCGGTGTGGAGGGAGTAATCAGCCCAACCATCCGTGGCATGTCCTAGTAAGGAGTATGATATAGTAGCCCCATTCCCTACAAGCAGTGGGAGATAAGTGTTTCACAATTTTCTGCGTCCAAACCTGAACTGAACCAGGAAAAAGGGTTAAAATGCCCTAGGCATCAAGTTTCTGCTAAAACATTTTAGCCCCTTTCAGATCCAGATCTCAGTCAAGGTTTACACTGAAATGTAAATGGAGGAAGCCAGAAGACTCAGTAGGAGACCGGTCTCAAACCCAAGGGAAAAAAAAAAAAAGAGCAAAAAGAGTCTTACCTAAACTCCAGCAAAAGTAAATTTTATGGTGCTTTACTAAAGTAATTAACTGCCCTATCATTTTTCCAGGACTGTTTTTTTTGAATTCTACATTTTTTTTGAGCTCATGACTTTTTGATCAGTTCTATTTTTTTATTCAACTAGAGTTTTTGAACATCTGTTACACTGCAATGGAGATTCACCTATAAAGTTACAAGGCCTTTGATTTTGTATTATTTGTATGTCATGCTGTCTGATGTCATATTTTGTCTGTAGCAAAACTGAGCGCTCTTAAAATTAGAATTTAAAAATGGATCCAAATATTTTTAATTCACGTGATTTAAAAAGGTTCAATTTAAATTGGGTAAACTAATAGAAGTAAAATGTCTTTAAAATTAACTCACAAGTCTCTAGGTGGTCAAACTAATAAAATGTTGATGTTTATAAAATGTCTAACATCAATTTTTCTAGGACTTTTCTTCAACAGGAAAGAGATGGCAAATACTGTTTACACTTGTCTAACATCTTGTTTTTTTTACACTTGTCTGATATCTTGGTTTTTTTACAATAAGATGAGTGAATTAGAGTTGACATGTATGGTATTACTCAAATGTGTTTGTTAGAGACATCTGATTAATTTACAAAGTTATTCCATGGAGTAACATACTTAAAAACATTATTCTTTGTATATTAAATGTGTTCATATTTTCCAGGTATACAAGCCTTTAAAGCAGAAAATTTATCAAGCTGCTAGTCTCCAAATTAAACTTGTCTGTAATGGCAAACCTATCATTTAATATTTTATATAGGACCTGTCATCAATAGGGTATATGTAAAATTTGTTAAATGTATTTCTAAAAGTTATTGAGAGCCTGATTTGTTTAAAGATTAAGCATGAAAGCATTTTACCACTTTGCCACACAAAAGGAAACTTAAAAGCTCTCTCAGCCTTTCTTTAATTCATGTTTTAGATATAATGTTAAATTGTGTTAACTAATGTTCATATAGACTCAGGAGCCAATATATGTAAACTGCTTAAAATGACATTTAAGAAAGAGTGTAATGCGCAGTAGCAAAAATGGGACAATAGTGATTAAAATTAGAGTCTCTGACCTCATGACTTTGGACAGTCAACTTCCTTGAGAGCTACACAGAGCTCCTAACATTACACTTTGCAGCTCTACCATCTTAGATCTACAGGCTCAACTTGATTCCTTGGCTGCTGTTGTCCTGCAAAATCGTCGTGGTTTGGATCTGCTAACGGAGTAGGAAGGAGGGCTTTGCCTGTTCCTTGGTGAAGAGTTCTGTTTCTATGCTGACCACTTTGGCATTGTACAAGACAAAATCAAAAACCTACAAGAAGATCTGGAATGTTGTAGGAGCGAGCTCCACTCTAATTTCCTCTGGACTGGGTTACATGAGTGGCTCCCCTACCTCCTCCTGCTTATGGGACCACTAATCACCATTATCCTTGTGTTCACCTTTGGGCCTTGCATAATCAATAAGCTTATCCATTTCCTGAAAAGCCAGGCTAAGTCTGCAGCTCATGGTGGCTCGACAGCATTATACCACCCTACATATGGATGATTGGGAGCCCTATAAGATCATGGATCACTCGTATCAGGACACTGGGATCTAAGTGTCTCTCCCTTAAGCCCTGCTCCTCCTGAGGGGCCCGCCTGAAGTGCTAAGGTGGTAGTCAATGACAGGTAAGATCCTCAGAGGAGGACAACCTAAGACAGGCACACCTTCAAGTAAGGTAGACCCACAAACTGCTAGGGTGATGTTCCATGACGGGTAAGACCCTCCCAGGGGCAACCTAAGAAAGACACACCCTTAATATAAAACAAAAAAGGGGGATGTGTTGGGACTAATGACACGTTCACTAACGCAGGCTGACTCCTTACTCCCTGGCGAGTGAGCAAGATCAAGGCCTCAAAGGCGGTTTCAATAGTAAATGACGATAAATCAGACCACCGTCAGGGATTGGTTAACAACAGTTCCGCAAACGTGATCAGCTCAAGCTTGCCATAACCTCCCATGCCTTGCTGACCTTTTAAGCTGATTGGTTCCCACCTAGCCTCCACCCTACATAAAAGCTCTGTGATTTCCTCAATAAACAAGATTCCTGCTGTGAAAAAAAAAAAAAAAAAGATTTTTCTCAGCAAAGGAAACTATCAGTAATGTGAAAAGAGAGCCTACAGAGTGGAATAAAATCTTTTCCACACACACTTCAGATAGCGCACTAATCTCCAAAATTTATAAAGAACTTAAAAAACTTTGCACCAAAAACACAAAGAACCCAATCAATAAATGAGCTAAGGAAATGGGCAGACACTTCACAGAAGAGGACATACAGGTGATCAACAAATACATGAAAAAATGCTCATCATCTCTAGTAATTAGAGCAATGCAAATTAAAATCACCCTAAGATTTCATCTAACTCAGGCGATTATCAAGAACACAAGCAACAATAAGTGTTGGTGTGAATGTGGGGGAAAAGACCACTCATATATTGCTGGTGGAGTTGCAAATTGGTGCAGCCACTCAGGAAAGCAGTATGGAGATTCTTCAGAAAACTTAGAATGGACCCACCATTTGACCCAGCTATCCCACTCCTTAATTTATATCCAAAGGACTTAAAAACAGCATACTACAGTGATGCAGCCACATCAATGTTCATAGTTACTGAATTCACAATAGCTAGATGTGGAACCAACCTAGATGCCCTTCAATTGATGAATGGATGAAGAAACTGTGGTATACATATACACGATGGAATATTATTCAACCATAAAGAAGAATAAAATTATGGCATTTGCAGGTAAATGGATGAAGTTGGAGAATATCATGCTAAGTGAAACAAGCCAAGCCCCCAAAACCAAAGGCCAAATGTTTTCTCCAATAAGTGAATGATGATACATAATGGGGGGGGGGGGGGGCGCAAGAGAAGAATGGAGGAACTTTGGATGGTGTAGAGAAAATTGGGCAGGAGGGGGTGGGGGAAGGAAAGATAGTAGACTGAGACAGACATTATTACCCTAAGTACATGTATGATTACATGGATGGTGTGAATCTACATTGTGTACAACCATAGAAATTAAAAGTTGTACCCCATTTGTGTACAATGAATCAAAATGCAGTCTGTAAAAATAAAAATTTTTTAAAAACCTGTATGATGACAGTCACAGCTGCTTTATTCATAATTGTCAAAACTTGGAAGTAGCCAAGATGTCTTTCAGTAGGTGAATGATTAAATTACTGGTACATCCAGATAATGGAACATCATTCAGTGCTAAAAGGAAAGAAGCTATTTATCCATGAAAAGACATGGTAGAACCTATAAAGCACATTACTAGGTGAAAAACAAACATTCTGAAAAACTACATACTATATTTCCAACTGTCTTACACAGTGTAAAAAAGTAAAACTATGGAGATTTTATCTCCATAGGGTTTTTGGGGGGAAAAGGAATGAACAGGCAGAGTATAGAGGATTTTTTAAAAAATGAAAATATCCTGTATGATACTATAATGTTGGATACATGCATCATACATTTGTCAAAACTCATAGACTATAAAAACCAAGAGTGAACCCAAATGTAAACTAAGGACTTTGAGGGATAATGAGTCAACAGAATTTTATCAATTATAACAACTACTGGGTGATACTTACAGTGAAGGGCACTCTGTACTTTCCTTTTTGCTATGAACCTAAAATTGCTCAAAAAAATAGTGTCTATATTTTAAATGGGATAAAGCTAACAAAACAGTATATAAATGACATAAGTTTTGAGAAAACAGAAATGATAAATGCAAAAAATAGGAGAAAGATGATACTAAGTTCCCTAACTTTTTAAGAAGTAGCTGGAAGTAAACAGATACAACTTGAGGCTCACAAAATGATGTGTATAAACTTGAACATAGTTAAGACTATACAGGTTAACATTAAGTTGGTACCTGTAACTAAAATTAAATTATATAGAACAAGGAAAAAAATAGTTATTAAATTATTTTGGTATTGTTTGTGGGAGGGAACAAAGGCAGTCTCTATAGAAGGGCTAAAGGTATCTTAAATCTTTGTTTTAAAATAACAACTGGAATGAAAATAAAAGCCTTCCAAATGACCAAAAAGAAAAACTGGAGGAAAGTACAAAGAAAGTACATAGTGAAGGGTTCATATGCACAAACAATAAAACATCTGAAAGTTATGTGACAGAAATAAGCTGAAACGGCAAGTTCATTAATAAATTTAAGTGAATATAACTCACCTATTAAAAGAAAATGACAGTCAGACCTGCTAAAGAAGCAAAATCCACCCCTATGCTCTGTACAACAGACATACCTAAAATGAAGTGATTCAGACAGATTAAAAATAAAAAGATGGGGGCTGGGGTAGAGTGCTTGCCCAGCATGTGTGAGGCACTGGGTTCAATTCTCAGCACCACATATAAATAAATAAAATAAAGATCCACTGACAACTAAAAAAATTTTTTTAAATAAAATAAAACAATGGCCAGGGACAGTCACACATGCCTGTAATCCCAGCAGCTCAGGAGGCTGAGACAGGTGGATCACAAGTTCAAAGCCAGCCTCAGCAATTTAGTGAGGCCCCAAGCAACTCAGTGAGACCCTGTCTCTAAATAAAATACAAAAAGAGGGAGGGGGGGGTGCTGGAGATGTGACTAAGTGGTTGAGTGCCCCCAAGTTCCTGAGTGCAATCCCCAGTGCTCCCCCCCAAAATAAATAAATAAATGAAAAATAAAAGGATGGGCAGAACTATACCAAAAAAAATAATAATAAAAATAAAATGGGGGTCTCAATCTTGCTATCAGACAAAGTAGAATACAGAACTAAAATTACTAAAGATGACAAAGGAAACTTATAAAGCTAAAGACTATAATGCACAATGAAAACTTCACTCCTGAAAAAAAACACAAAAGTAGACCTAAACAAATAGGAAGAAAGACAAATGTTCTTGGACAGAAAGACATCATTAAAATACCAATTCTCCCTAGGTTAATTTATAAATAAATAAATGTACAAATTTAATGCCAGGTCCTTTCAAACCCTAAATTTTTACAATTTTATGTGAAAACTAACTTCACTCAACATTTCCTACTAAGTAAGCAGTATGGTAATTCCTCAGGAAACAAAAACAAAAACAAATAAAATACTATGCCCTTGAGAGGCTTCCAAACCAACAGACCAATTTATGTCATTCATAAAAGCAAAATTCTCAAGTAGCTCCCTACTATCTACCAAAGTGGAATAAACCTCACCCTAATACAGAAGACCCTCTACAACATATGCTATTTTCCTTTTCAGTTACCTCCCGTGATCCATGCTCTAAGGTAGAGTTAAACTGGTCTAATTTGCTCTTCATTCAATGTCTATGTGGATCCCATACATCTGAATTCTTTCCCCATGAATAACTGATAACTTTCTTTTTTGTTACCAGGGAATTGAACCCAGGGACACTTCACCACTGAGCCACATGCCCAGTCCTCTTTATTTTTTGAGCCAGGGTCTCACTAAATTGCTGAGGGCCTCACAAAGTTGCTGAGGCTGGCCTTGAACTTGCAATCCTTCTGCCTCAGCCTCCAAAGTCTCTAGGATTACAGGCATGTGCCAGTACACCTGACTGATAATTTTCTCTTTATGCCTCCAGGTCCAACTCTATCTTCTAGTATAAAGTAAAATCTGCACTTTATGTGAATGTTTTTTAGATCTTCACTTGTACTTTTCATTATCAATACCTTGTATTCTAATAGTTATACAAAGTTCATACTTTCAATACATATTAAGTTTGTGTTAACAACACGTTGGGCATCCATCTAAGTGAAAATATACAAAAGAAAAAACACTGAATTCATGAGTTTCATGAAGCTGTTGCCTCATGAGGGTTGCAAAGGCACTTTTATAAGTAGTGATGTGTACATACTAGAAGAGTCATTCAACTGTAAAGGAAGGAAGAAATAAGTATGCTTTGTAGTAGCTGAATATGAGGAGGGCAGATGACACCAAAAAAAAAAGATATTGCCATGGATAAAGAAATTCTGGTATATATACACAATGGAATACTATTCAGCCATAAAGAAGAATATTATTATGGCATTTGCAAATAAATGGATGGAATTGGAGAATATCATGCTAAGTGAAATAAGCCAAGCCCAAAAAACCAAAGGCTGAATGTTTTCCCTGATAAGTGGAGAATGATATATAATGGGGGTGGGGGGTGGGGAATGAGAGAAGAATGGGGGAACTTTAGAATATGTAGAAGGAAACGAGACGGGGGGGTAAGAAAAATGATGGAATGAGACAGACATCATTACCCTATGTACATGTACGATTACAAGAATGGTATGAATCTACATTGTGTACAACCATAGAAACAAAATTATGTACCCCATTTGTGTACAATGAATCAAAATGCAGTCTGTAAAAAATTAAAAGTTACATAAAAATAATAATAACACAAAAAAAAGTTAGGTTTATATCCGGTCTTGAATGGCAGGTTTATGAAATTGGGACTATCTTAAGAGCAAGAGGAAATTACCTAAAAGGCCATGAAGGATTTTAAGAGGAACAGTAACAATCAAATTTGCAATGTAGAATGATGACTTTTAGAGTTTGGCTAGTTAAAAAAAAAAAAAAAACTGGAGATAAAGAACACAGTAATTACTCCAATATTTTAGGCAAGAGATATGGATTTAGAGGGATAGTATTAGAGAAAATTCAAGAGATATTTAGAATAGAGACTATAAGGACTCTATAATGAAGTATATTTCAACAAATTTAAGACTTCCTGATTATTAAACATTTTATACATCAAGAAAATACACTGCTAATAAAACTATCATACCATACTTCTTTTCCTCTTAGAGTTTCCATTTTACATTATAGGGAGTACTCTTTGAAATTGATAAACATAATTTTATCATGTTACACTGCTTTTTTGTGTCTTTCTTTTGTTTCAATGTCATATCATAGTGAGAGTCTTTTGAAGATGTTTAACCCAGTATTTAAGATAAACAAATACAGTACCCAACTCACATAACTCAATTACATTAAAAACAAGAGGGCTGCGGACATGGCTCTGTGGTAGAGTGCCTAACATTCATAAAGTCCTGGGTTCAATCCCTAGTACCAAGAAGGAAAAAACCTTAAACTGATAACATGAACAACTGTAAACAAGTTTGCACCCAAGTAGGCAATGACAACTGCCATGTTTACTGCCTAGCTGACAGCAACTGGAAGACTCACTGATTTCAGAGAAGTGAATGGGAAAAAATGTACAGCTCAGAATCAATGAAACACTACCATGTAAACATGTCTTTTTCTCCCTAATAAACTCCTTAAAAACAGGTTCATATCTAACATATTTTTGCATACTACACAGCATAGTAAAATCCTGTGAATACTCTAGTTACTCAAGAAATACTTGCTAATGAAAGAACATGGTAAATGTTTATAAACAGGACAATGCTAATTGGTACAAGTAAGGGTTTCTGAGTGACTTCCTATGGTTGCAAGTTATCCTACTGGGTTTTATTTCAACATCATTTAATTATCTTTTAAGATAATTATCTTTTAAGAATAAAAGTTGAAGGTAACCCCTTATACTAGCTGGTTTCACCCTTCAGTGAATGTAAAAAATCAACAGGGAAGTTTAATGAAAATGCATACTGCCAAGCCTCAACACAATAATTCTGTTTCCACAGACCTGGAATGCAGTACAAAACTCTACATTTTAATAAGGACACACCAAAGTTCAACTTATACCTGAGAATTCCACCAAGTCATTCTTCAGCAATAACATGTAGAAGTATAAACAACTAAAGGACAACACTATAACCTCTGGCATTACTGCACCTGAAAGTCAGTGGTCACATGGGGGGCTCCCCTACTCACACGGGAAGGGTTTGTTGAAGTGTAGTTCAGTTCTAAGACACAGCAATGTCACAGAGAACTGAAGAATTTCACAGAGAACCGCCTATCAACTACAAACACCTGTTTCAGAGTACTAAATGAATAAAAATGAACTTTTATTAGGTCAAGTCACTAAAATTTTGGAGGTGCTTAAAAGCATCTAGAATCACCTCAACTAATACATTATGCATGTGTGCCTATTCATACACCAGTATATCTGTATACATGTATATAATTGATTTAACTAACAAAATATTGAGAATCTACTCATGCTCAACATGTAATCATAAGCAAAAACATGATAACTAAAGCATGTATGTGGAAGTGTAAGTTTTTATTAGGGGGTGTACTTGGATGGGATGGAGCAGACATTCAAATAATACAAATAAGGAAATATGACTTTCACTTCAAATCAAGATAGAGTAACAAAGATCAAACTTACCACCCACCTAACACAAATAAGAAACTGGAAAATATATAGGAAACAACAATCTTCAAGATATTCAACATTAAGCAACAGTGATCCTCCAGGAATGGGAAACAAATCAGGTGAGCCCTAGATTGTTATTTGAAGAAATTAAAGACTAGAAAAGTTTAAAACTGTATTTCACATGTTCAAGAATCTAGAGGTAAAACTAATTATGTAAAACACACACACACACATACAAACACACACACACACATATTTGAATCACAGACATATATAAGCATAATGTATATGATCTAAAGCAAACTCTTGGTGATCGAAACTATAATGTCTAAATTTTAAGATACATTGTATGATATTAACAAATTATATAATACAGCAGGAAAGAGCAATGACACTGAAGACCCAGCAACAGAAACTATCCACAAGGAAACACCAAGAGGGAAAATGATTTAAAGATGAATGAAAAGAACCCTGATAAGCTAATGCATGTGTACAAGGAATCTAGAAGGAGAAGACAGATAATGGAGAAATGTAAAATTTTCAAAGAAATACTAGCAAAAATGTCCCAAATTTTACAAAAACTAACAACTCTCAGATTCAAGAAACTCAACGAATTAAAAACCCACATGTATGCACACACACAAAATCCTAAAGAAAAGTACTCCAAAGCAAATCATTATCAAATTGCTTGCAGAGGAATCTCATAAATACCCAGAAAAAAAAAAAAAAAAACACATACAGAGGAATAAAGGTAAGGATAACAGCAGACTACTTGTAAGAAATAATGAATGTTTTAAGATACTGGAGCAACATTTTTACAGTTCTAAAAGAAAAAACTATCAAAGTAAAATTCATTATCTGGAGAAAATATCTTTCAAAAACGAGAGTAAAAAGAGACCTTTTCATATACACAAAAGTTAAAAGACAAAAGCAAACATGGAAAACAAAAATTTTAAAGAATGTATGTCCTTTAGGCAGAAGGAAAATGATACCAGATACATATGAAGAAAAAAATAGTAATGAAAAGGATAGCTACATGGGTACCTATGTATCATTATTTAAATTCCTTTAAAAGATAATCAACTGTTTAATGCAAACAAATAATGTACTGTGGAGAAAAGACAGCCTCTTTAACAAATGGTACTGGGAAAACAGAATATCCATGTATAGAAGAATGAAACTAGATCCCTATCTCTCACCGTATACAAAAATCAACTTAAAATAAGTCGAAGACAGGTGTAAGAACAGAAACTTTCCAACTGTTGGAAGAAAACATAAGGGAAACGCTTCAACATATAGGCATAAGCAATGACTTCCTGTAGCTCAGGAAACATCAAGAATCAATACATAGAATATCATCAAATTCAAAAGCTTCTGCCCAGCAAAATAAAATAATTAACCATGTGAAGCCTAAACAATGGGGAGAAATCTTAGTCAGTTACTCTTCTGATAGTATTAATATCTAGAATATACAAAGAACTCAAAAAATTCAACACTAAAAAACCCACACAAATAATCCATTTAACAAATGGGCAAATGAACTGAACAGGCACTTCTAAAAAGTACAAATAGCCAACAATTAAATGAAAAGCATGTTCAACATCTTTAGCCATCAAGGAAATGCAAACCAAAACTACAATGAGATTCTATCTAACTCCAATCAGAATGACAATCATCAAGAATATAGGTAACAATAAATGCTGGTGAGGATTCAGAGAATAAGAACTCTTACACCACTGGTAGGAATGCAAATTAGGATAGCCACTCAGGAAATCAGTATGGAGGTTCCTAAAAAACTAAAAGTAGAACTACTGTACGACCCAGCTATACCATTTCCTTGGTATTTACCCAAAAGAATTAAAGTCAGCATGCTTCAGTAATGCATGCATGCCTATTTTTATCAAAGCACAATTCACAACTGTCAAGTTATGGAATCAGTCTAGGTGTTTAGACAAGGATAAAGAAAAGGTGGACACCACAGAGTTTTATTCAGCCATAAAGAACAACAAAATCACATCTTTTGCAGAAAATGGATGGATCTGGAGAGCATCAAGTTAAGAGAAACAAACCAGACTCAGAAAGACAAGTACTAAATGTTTACTCTCATAAGAGGAAGCTAGACAGGGGATAAAGGACATCATGAAAGCAGAACAGTAGAGAAACAGGGTCAGGGAGGGAGAAGGTGAGGATAAGGGGAGGTATTAGGGAGTGAAATTGATCAAATTTTACGTTATATGCACATATAAAAATGCCATAGTGCAACCCACTGTACTGTATAATTATTATGTACCAACAACAAAAAAATAGGAGGGGAAAAATAGAAGTACACTTTTGTAAGATTTTTATACTGTGTGTGAAGTAGTATACTATCACTGAAGATAGTGACAAGTTAAATATGTGCATTATAAGCCCTTAAAGCAATTATTGAATTAAGACAACAAAGACACATAGCCAATAAGCTAAAGAAAAGATGAATTCATAAAAAAAAATACAATACAAAAGAAGTCAGAAAGGGGGAAAGAAGAATCATATGCATCAACAAATACAAAACAAACAGTATCATGGAAGATTTCAACAAACCATGTCAACATTACATTAAATGTAAATAATCAAATCACATCAATTAAAAGGCTGGGTATGGGGGTGCACAGCTATAATCCCAGTGACTTGGGAGATTGAAGCAGGAAGATTCTGTTTAAAGTCAATATTGGCAACTTAGTGAGACCATATCACAAATTTTTATAAAAATTTTAAAAGGACTAGGGGGTATAGCTCAGTTTCATCCCCAGTACTACCAAAAAAAAAAAAAAAAAAAAGTAGAGATTATTAGAAAGGATAAAAAAGCAAGACCTAACTATATTCTGCTTATAAGAAACTCACTTTAAATAGAAACAAATAAAAGTAGGAGAATAGAAAAAAAAAAAAAAATGGCAACTACCTGGCCTCTTTAAAAAAAAAAAATCAAAATAAAGGAAATGACTGTTGATATAAGTTTTGAATCACAAGTTGCCATAGTTCAGAAAATATATTCATCTTCAAGAGTCCTCTTCTAGTCTATAAGTAAATATTAAAACCATTCTGTACTCTTCATAATAAAATTCACTATGTATGTTCCTATATATCATTATTATTTCAAGTAACAGTACCTCTAAATGCAATAAACTAAAGATTTCAAAAAAAATTCCTAAATGAGCTAAGAAATTTATTGTGATCAATACAAAAACACAATGTGCTTTGAAAGGTAAATATATATGCTTAATAGTTTACTTCTGAATCTCTGATTTCACCAAAATACTATATATTAAGTACTATATAAGAAGACAATAAAGTCTGAGCCAAATGGTAGCAGCAAAACACAACCACAACTCACCATATCCCTTCTCTTTGGGAGAAGACTAAAAGGACTATTGATTTTTCTTCTTGATAACATTCTTTATTAAAATATATTCTGACAAATCTTCATGGCTGTTAACAATCAGCCAATCACTGAAGCACTAATAAAGATACATATACACTAAGCATTATATTAAGCTAGGAACTGGAGATTTTAAAAAAAAGTTATGTTCTTAAGAGACAAGCATAGTAGGGAGAGGGTGAAACACGTTTGTGAAATGTCACAGTATGCTGAAAGTTATACCTATAGAATGTTTGCCCTACCTTCTTAATTTTCTGCACTGTTATTAACCACTGTTATCAAATTTTAAATATGCAGGGTCATTCGTATTATTCCCTTACTGTATTTTGATGTGTGGGTTTGTAGTGATACCCGTTTCACTCTTGCTATTGATAATCTGTCTTTTTTCTCTGCCAGTCTTGCCAAAGGTTTGCCAATTTTAATGCCTTTTTAAAGAACCAGAATTTTGTTTCATTCATTTTCTCTACTTTTTTCTCGTCAATTTCATTTACATCTGCTCCTTATTCCTTCCTTCCTTCCACTTGCTCTGGTTTTATTTTACTCTCATTTTTTAGGTTCTTCTAGTAGGAACTTCTGATTGTTCATTTGAGCCATTTTGTTTCCTAATGCTATATATTTCCCTCTGTAATTTAATGACAGTCTCAGAAGAAAGTAAGATATGGCCACAAATTTGGAAATAAGTAGCAAAAATTTAAAGAACAACAAATGGGAAACACAACTACTTACCAAAAGAAAATTCTCCAAGGTAAAATACAGAAAATATTCTTCAAGACCAGAATAACATAGGTGACATTACTAAAACAATTCCTCAAAACAAAATGAATTAGATCAAATAACTTCAAATAAATGATTACCAAGTCAACCAGATAAAAGGAGGGAAAAACAGGCATGTGGAATATAATCCACCAAATCTGCCTACAGATAATGTAACAGATAAGTCGATATGGGAGACCAGAAGAGTTTTAGAATCACATTTTTCCAGTTAGTCCTCTTAGATGGAGCTTCTTCACTACTCAGCCAATTTCAGATTCCTAAATGTTGCCCCACAGAAGCTGAGGCTAGGCATATGTGAAGGATAAGTGTAGAACTGTAAAGATATCATTTATGAGTTGCCCTACCCCATGGAGCAGCAGTAATTTCTAACATGATATGTGGAAGAATACTTTCTTTTCTTACCCTCTGAGCTTTTGCAAGTTCTTCTTTTAATCTTTCGTAGCCCTTTTCTCTAACTTCAAGAACAGATGGGCTTCGCAAACGGGACAGACTATCTGTACTCAACCCAAAAATATCATCGCTGCCAGCATAAGCCTCTGTGATAGTAGCACCCTGTAAAACTCTCTCTCTGCATTACAGTTGTCCTTCTTTGTAGTTAATTTAGTTAACCCAGATGCAGCTCCAGAAGTAACAGAAGATGCTGGGTCTGTAACATGAATGCTATAAAGAAAAGAAACAGTTTTCAGAAAGTTCAGCATATGAACCAAAGAAATGGCATAAGCCAAAGATCTAAAACTGCATTAACCAATTTGGTAGCTTTTATATTTAATTAATAGTAAGTCTTCAATCATCACAGTCGCATTTGAAGTGCTCAACAGTCACACATAGCTAACAGCTTTCCTGCAGATTAACACAGAAATAGAACATTTTCAACATTACCAAAAGTTCTACAGGATAATGTTAACAACAGGGGTCAGCTCTATAGCCTACAAACTAAATCAAGCCTGCCACCTGTTTTCATAAGGCACATGAGCCAAAAATGTTTTTTTGCATTTTCAAATGGTTGAAAAGAAATCAAAAGAACACTATTTCGTAGCATGTGAAAATCATATGAAATCAAAATTCTGTATCCATATAGTTTTATTGGAACACAGCCCACTCATTCATTTACATACTATCTATGGTTGCTTTTACACTCTAAAGGCAGAAATGAATAGTTGGAACAGTGACTATATGTCCTACAAAAGCTAAAATATTTACTATCTGGCACTTTACATTAGGTTTTCCAAGCCTGCTCTGAAGCATTATGTATGGCTCTACATAGGCAAGCTGATGTTATTCAAATTTTCAAAAATATTAACACTTAAAAGTAACTGAGCAAATTGCCCATCTTTTAAAAACTATAATCCTAAATAATCTCCTACCTGATACCAGATATTTCTGCACAATTTAAACGTCTGGGGGATGAATACACAGGTTGTGTAGGAAGATCAGAAACGTCCAATGCATTAGCCTGGATAGAAGAGCATAAAGCTGAAGGATGTGGCCGGTAAATGACACTTGGTGAGGTAGTCTGCTCCTGAATTCCTGATTCATACACACTAAGAAGGTCTGGCGAAGTAGGTGAAGCAAGGTTTACTTCATGGAAGCCTTCCAAGGGGTCATTAGCCATAGCAAAAGCCTCATCATAGGATAACCTATTAAAACAAAAAGCAGATCATTATTTTTGATATTCATATTTAAAACTAAATTAAGATGTATAAAGTATGTGATTAATAGTCTATAACAAAGTAAAAATTAAAGGAGAGTAAAGAAAAAATATTTACAATGGCTTAATACTTAATGACCCTAGAGTATACATACTACAAAAGGTAAACCACCTGATTTGGAAGAAACTTGAAAATGACAGCTAATGTTGTGAAAGTAAATACATTTAATAAGTAAGTATGAAGAATAAATAAAAAATTGCTTGACTTTTTTCTAACCAAGGTCACAGAAAGTCAAAGACAATAAAGATACATACATATCCATAGACACACACACACACTCGTGTGTGCATACATACACACACACACCACACTCTAAGAATGAGATAGATTTAACTGTTCTGCTCTACCCCATACTAGCTATGTGACTTTGGATGAGTCAGTGTTTTTTATTTTGGAATAAATTTAAATTTACATAAGTATTACAGAGTTCCCATATACCATTTATTATCAAACTGTTGACATTTTTGAGCCATTTGAGAATGTTTCAAACATGATGCCCATAAACTCTTAAATATCTCAGGATATATAAAACTGTATACCAAGTTCAAGGTCATTCTCCTATATAATCACAAAATCATCATCAAAATCTGAAATATTAACACTGATCAAATTATCATCTAATGGGCAGATCTCACTCAACTTTTACTAATTGACCCAACAATGTCCTTAACAGAAACAGGATCCAGTTCTGGATAATGTGCTTCATTTCCCTAAACCTGAAATTTCTTCTCTAATGGGATAAGAATAACAACAATAAAATTTCCTCCGTGTCCTACTTGCTGTGAGTATTAAAGGAGACAATCCATGAAAGTGCTTAGTAGAGTACGACATGCCTGGCACACAGCATGGCCTAAATAAATATTTTTTATAGGAGCTACTAATAATAACTAGTATACTTCAGTTTCTCCATTAGCAAAACTATCTTATATAACTATTCAATTATATACAAAGTTTACAAGAAAGCTAAGAAGTATCCAGTTTTTCACTTGAAGGATCTATAAACTTTAATTCCCACTGTCTACAAAATAAAGTCTAAACTTACTAGCCTGAAAAGTAAAGTATTGGGCTGGGGAGATAGCTCAGTCAGTAGAGTGCTTGCCTTGCAAGCACAAAGCCCTGGGTTCGATATCCAGCACCGCAAAAAAAAAAAAAAAAAAAAAAAAAGTAAAGTCTTCTACAATCTGAACCCAATCTCTCCTTCCAACTTTTTCACTACTATTAAAGTACTTTGATAACCATGAATTATCCTTCCCTGAACTTTAAAGTTCCCAAACACAAACACTAGTATAGTACATAATAATTCCTTCCATGCTAAAATATAAAAATATTCATGTTAAACTAAGTGAAAATTTTAACTCTCATATCCCCAATAAAATGTTTAAAATCTCAAGTAGAGAATAAAAAGATTGCAGTAAAGTTGAGAAAGTGACTCAATATTTACATATTTTCTCAAAATTACAGATTACTACATGACAGATCTCTAGGATATATACGAATAACCAAAACTGTTAGTTTGGTATCTATGAAATGACATTTTCAAACCCAATAAACTACTAATTATAAATGGTAATTTAGTCCTCAAAATGTTAACCAATCCTTGTTTCCTCATGCAAAATATCCACTATGTCAAATGATAACTCAGATTAGCAAGGAATTTAAAGCATTTAATGCTCCGTTATACTTTATTTTCATCCAAAAATAAATATATTTCATCTTTATTCATAATCACACACATACACCAAGAAAATATCTATATTCCTTTTCACTTGAATATTAGATCATTAATTGATTCATTTTAAGGTAGAAACCCTCTTGCAATGTTTTCATTTTTATCAGTAACTATTTGTGACACTTCCACATACTTTTTTAGGGGGCGGGGATACTAGGTACTAGAGATTAAATCCAGAGGTGCTTTGCTTTACAACTGAGCTACATTCTCAGTGCCTCCCCCCTCCCCTCTTTCTCTTTCTTTTTCAGACAGGGTCTTGCTAAGTAACTGAGGGTCTTGGTAAATTGCTAAAGCTGGCTTGGAAAATGCAATCCTCCTGCCTCAGCCTCCCAAGTCTCTGGGGAGGCTGCATGTGCCACTGTGCCCAGCTAACCCATATACTTCTAATTTAGCTATCCATACCTTGAGGGTTTAACTGAATCACAGGGTATAAAGGCATTTTCATTTCTGGAAATGAAAAATGACATCAATTCTGTGGGAGAAAATGTGATAACGACTAGCAAAATGGCATATTCAGTTAGTGCATGACCCATCGTGCCATTCTTAGAGCTTTAACTCAAAAAACTAAGCTGGCAAAATGAAAAAGAAAATGCACACTTGTAAGGCTAATATCATTATTTGCAATAGCAAAAGACTGATTTAATAAACCAGGTACATCCTCATAATGAAGCACAATATAGTTATAAAAAAGAAATAAATATCTACACACTGCTATGAAGAGACCCTGAAGAGATACTAAAAAAATTTTTAAAAGGATAAGTACCTGAGTATTATAATCTACTTTTTACCTAAGAAAGAATAAAAGTACAAACTTATTTATTTATGAATGTACAGAAAATGTATATAATATGTATTTGTATGTGAATATGCTTGTATTTTAGAAATGGAAAGGCAAACCAAACACTAATTTTAAAAAATTATCTATTGGGGGAAAGAGCAGGTAGCATGAAAAGGCATGAAATCTAGACCTTTATAACTGTACCTTGTTTTACTGATTTGAATAACTTGAAATCATAAAAATAAAACAAGATTAAAATTTTAGAGTCCCTAAAAATAAAATAAACCTAACTATATATTGAGATGGTACCTTAACCACATACAAAAGAATTATTTCAAATTATTTTAAAACATAGTAATAGGGCTGGGGCTATAGCTCAGTTTGTAGAGTCCTTGCCTTGAAGGCGCAAGGCCCTGGGTTCAATCCCCAGCACCACGAAATAAATAAATTAACTAATTAATTAAAACACAGAATATAAGTGTAAAACCCTAAATGGAAGGTCTAAGAACAAAAGGAAGTGGGAAAAAAATCAAACTATTTTCAGTGATGAGTAATAACACTGATAATGTTATTCTGAAACTATTAACACATGTAAGATGAAGCAAATGTTTTGTTAATGTCACTTGGAGCCTAGTTTTATACCATCTGAGAAAAAAAGACACAAATATAAAATCAAAGAAGTTAAAATCTCATAGTTCCAAGTTTGAATCAAAAATAGCAGAAAACTTTCTATAAAAAAAAAGTCCCAACTTTATATCTGATGAAAAAGTATAGCAACTCCAACAACTCAGTAGCACTGGGTCCCCTCCTGCTCAGAGTAATACTATTTCCTATTCAAAAAACAAAAAACAAACAAACAAACAAAAAAACCATAAACAAGAGCTCCTTGGAAAAACAGCTGATTACAATCCTGGGGCAGTAACATACAAAAGGACCCTGGAACATCTTGTTACACTAGGAAGCAAGAAAGCTATCAAAAACTACTGGAATAATATCACAAGGACTCCCTTCTAACCAAAGACAGGACAATCTTAACATCAAAAAGGATAACATCTGCAAAGAATGGAAACTCAAAATATTTTTAAATCCATGAATTCATAATGATACTAAAAATAAAACAAATAAACAGAAAAAAAAAAACTCACTGGTCCCCTGTGATCAATGCTATGGAACCAATTCGCTATTTTCAAAACTGGTAAATAAAAGGAAAGAATGATGTATTTATCCTTACCTTCCTGTATGTCAAGGAGCTAAAAGTTTGTGAGAAAATGTTTTCTTAAAAACAAGGAAGGGCTGGGGAGATAGCTCAGTTGGTAGAGTGCTTGCCTTGCAAGCACAAGGCCCTGGGTTCGATCCCCAGCACCCAAAAAAAAAAAAAAAAAAAAAACAAGGAAAATTCACTTACTAAACATAACTTCACAATTCTAATGAAATTATAAGCAATAGCTATTAAAACCGTAACAGAAAGAGCTGTTCCAAGAATTTTATAGTTAATGAATCAGACTGACAGTACCTAAACTCACTGAGCATATCTTATCACAGAAAGGGAGAATCAGACGTCATGCGTTAAGTAAATAAGAAATGAACACCACCACCACCATTCACAAAGCGTTACCTCAAGAAAAAAGGACCCCAAAACAATCAAGCCTCTACATCGTCATCAGTTTACAATGAATACAGAAGAGAAAGGAATGTACTAAATAATACCAAATGGTCCAAAAGAGAAAAATTCAGACTTTAATTCTTGTGGACAAACTACCTGGTTTTGTCAGCTAAAAGGAAAAAAGGAAAAAACTATTAAAAGAGAGTGTGTGAAGTAGGTAAGGACAGGAATTGAAGAGATGCAAGAGACATAACTCTAATTTGTAGACTCTGGATTCTTATTTGAATAGGTAGTACAAACAAATGATATTATTAGGAATTATGATTATATTATAAAAATTCCTTTTTTTTTTCAAAACATATACACTAAAGTATTGATATATGAAGTAGGATTACTTGGTTTACTTGTTTAAAATAATTGAGGGGCAGGAGGGATGGGGTGTACCTCAATGGCAGAGTACATGCTTTCATGCACAAGGTTCTGGGTTCTATCCCCAGCACTGCAAAAGGAGAGGGAAAGTGAAAAAGAGAACTATAAAAGCATCCAGGTGGAAATGGAGGAAGTGGGGAACTGAGTCATTCAACTACCAGTCCCAATCACACAAAAGATAAGAAGGCTAAATCATGATAATAACAGCTTTTACTGAGAATTTATTAAATATTAGGTATAATTATTAAGTATTAGGTATAGTTTCAGTGCATTTCTGGGATATTTCAGTGTATTCTGCCTGTGGGACTCCAGAGTCCAAGTTCTTAACCACTAGAACTGTTTTCCCATTCCACTATTAGGCCATTCTAATAGAAATGCTTCTTTTTATGTGGCATTACAATCCATCATCCCTGCAACATCAATTCTATTTTTCCTATACATAAACACAATATTTCAGTCATTCCTTTTAAAAAGTATTTACTGAAGACCTACTACATACCAGGCTGTGAAGGGGAAAAAAATTTTTTTAAATCACCCTCCTCAATAGCTTCAATATAGTAAGAAAGACTGACAAGTGAAAGCAATAATAGTGTGATAAGTGCCTCCAAAGATGCAAAAGGTACAAAGAAATCACACAGGAAAGACAAATAAATAAATCAGAGACGAACAACCCCCAGGAAAAAATAAAGTCAAAGAAAAGGCCTCAACAAGTAGGAAATAATGAAAAAGACAAAGTCCTTGGAAGCATTTTCCAAGTATGCCTAAGTATAAAAAACAGCACATTTATGGAAATTATGCATATTCCATAAGCTAAAGCACAAGCTATGAATACAAGAGACAAGACTCCAAAAGAGTTAGGTCTGAATCCTGCTTCTGTCAAATTACTGGGTCAACCTGTGCCTAAATTCTCAATAGGAAATCTGCATCTTGGTTTTCTACCTCAAAGGATAAATTAAGAGACAATGCTTATAGTACTTAGGACAACACCTCTGAACAGAGCTTCCACCTACAATGCCTCTATTCTAGGAGATACACTTCAACATTATTTAAATTCAAGTCACTTTTGGAAAGATTCTTTTAAGATTAAATTTAGCCTCTTGTTCAAGTATGTGAAATTTCTAGAAAATGTGATTTAGTTGGCAATGACCTGTTCAATCTCACTGATCTGAGTCTTTAGCTCTTTAAAATCCATGGACATGTTAAGATTGATTTTACCTTCTCTTTATGAGTGAAATAAGCTACTATTTTTAAGCAGTAGTACTCTCTGCAGTAAGCAATGAGTGATTCAAAAAGAAGTCATTTCAATTGGAGATTATCCCAATTCATATATTAAATTTGTCAAGGATCACTACCAATATGTGAAAAAGATGACCAAATAAAATTCTTACAGATAAATCACCAACACAACTTGTCTTGCCTTATTACTGTAATAAAGCTGATTTCCATTCATAAGGAAAAAACTGATGAACAATTTACCTCTGCTTTCTAATATGTATTTCATGTTATTTTTTTCCTTCCAAAAATCAATATTTTCATGGCAAAACCAACAATCTTTACTAAAAGTTCACTATGTGTCAAGTAGTAGCATATGAATTTCACATATATTAACTCATTCAATGAATGCCTAGAAAAATCCTAATATATCTATCTCAGTATATTATCTAATTAATACTAATCTAATTAACTTTCAAATTACTTACTCCTAATACTACATAACAGTAATCCAAATAAACAAATTATAATTCATTTTCCCACAAAAAGCACTTTCCTCTCATTTAACTTACCTTTAACAAGTGAGAAACATAGAATTTATGTCTAGGAAAAAAATTTAAAGCTGTGATTTTTATTTTTTCCCAAGTCAACTGAATATATCTGAAAATTAAACAATTTGAATTCTGTATTTACTAAAATTATTCAAAGCACTACACTTTGGAAGTAAATCATTTCTAAAACAAGAGGTTATATGGCATCACAGCAGAGTTAGAAACACCAGTACCTAAAGAAGAAAGCTAAGGTTCTGGTTTGACTAAGTTCTAAACTATTCCTATGAACTTGGGCCGGTCATTTACCTTTTCTAAGCCCAAATATCAATATCTATATCTATATATCTATACATCTAGATCTATATAGATATATAGATATAGATATTGTGATGGAATTGGACCATCGATTCTGCTGGAAAAGTGGTAAGTATACCTCTCTATTAAAAGGAAGGCCAGGGTTTGACTTCCCAATGGTATTTACTACCTCACCAAAAAGCTTATACTCTGGGATCAGGCTAAAATCCTACCTTGACCAGTTATAAATAACATGACCCCAGAGATCTAATTCTCAATTTCTCATCTGAAAAATGGACAAAAAAACTATACCTACTCATAAGGTTGTGATGAGAATTAAGTTAGACAATACACATAAAGGGCCTACCACTATACCTGGTATATCAATTAAAATTAGTTTTTATAATAAAAATTTGTTGTTCTTATAAAAATCTCTAAGGCATTATTTGATAACTATTTGCCAAATATTTTATCACATTATATCAGCACAATCATCATCAATAAGGAGAACAAAAAGCAATGGTTGTTTGGTTTTGTTTAAATATAATATTAGAAATTAAAAGCGTGGGACTGGGAATATAGCTCAGCCGGTAGAGTGCTTGCCTTGCAAGCACAAGGCTCTGGGTTCAATACCCAGCACTGGAAAAAAAAAAAAAAGTTAAAAGCTTATTATTCTGAAATGTTCTTCCTTAACAAAGCAAACATCTATAAGTTTCACTACAAATGTGAATACTTTACTTTTACTGTCACAAAAATAGAAAATATTCAAAGGTAGATTAAAAGAAAAGGTTTAAAGATTACATAAGTATTATTTTCAATTTATTCAGACTGTTGGGGGATGTGAGGAATGGGGGACTAGGAACAAGGTCCAGATGCTTTTTTAATTACCAAATAACTTCCTAAATTTAGTATGAATTATGGTAGAAACACCTCCTGACATTAAAAATTAGATTGCTAATTCAAAAGTATATAATGAATTAAAGTGTTAAAGTTTCCATCAATTAGTTCACTTGCTTAAAAATATCACTATGTTTATTAAATACATTTATTTTATGGCACATATATATTATCAAATATTCTTGTTAGAATGGAAGGATGATTGACAGCTTCAACTCCTAAGAGCAAATCCAACACTAAGTTTAAAATCCAGCCCTAAATTCTAATAATGGACTAAAGAGATGGCACATAGCCTATTGTGAGCTACCACTGAATGATTACCCTGAGGGTGTGGGGAGGGAAGGAAGGAATGCTTTAAGGAGAAGTGAAATATGTGTGAGATTCCCAGAAAAAAGTCAGGCTGGAGAGGCAGCTAAATGACAAACCACTAAAAGCCTGATTTAACATAGAAAAATGTTGCCTGGAATTTATCTTAAAGAGATGGTCACATCCTTATCTTAGAAAGTGTAGGTACACTGTATCGTAGTCAGAAAAATGACTCCTAAAGCAAAAAAGGCTTGGAGGGAATTGTTAATGCAACAGGTTGCACAAGAAATTAAGAAGGTTTGATCTAATGCCACAGTAATACGCTGGGAATGGAGGGGGGAGGTATATATGGAAAACATTCAGAACAAAAGTTTCATTTATATCTGCATACACTCACACACACACAATCTAGTTAATCCTCACAACATCCCTTTGAAATAGTTCTTATCCCTATTTTATTGAGGCTCAGGGAAATTAATTTAGTCAAGAACAAAGAGTCAATAAGTAAGAGGTAGGTTTCAAGCCTAGCATGTATGACCTAACAAATGACTGCACTACATGTAAGATTAAGATAAGCCTGGGGAGTGGGAGCAGTGGCAGATAAAGGTTAGATGACAACAAAGAATCTCTAAGTAGGTCTCATACATATCAACCATAAAAAGTAAAAAGCCAAAGGGAAGAATAATGTTTAATATCTGAACATTTTTCTTTGAGAAAGAAAAAACTGAAATTTCTCTAATGTACTGCTCTTGAAAAAACTATTTCTCTATGTACTTTCTATACTTTTCCCCTAAGTTGTTTTTTGCTATCATTATTTCCTCTTGATTTTGATGCTAAGTTGAGATTTAAAATATTGATTCAGGTCCTTACTGGATTTAGAAAAACATATAAATCCAAATAAACAGAAGCTCAATTTTACTAAAGAAACCTTGTCTCTATGTAGTTTAAAAAAAAAAAAAGTGTGAATGGATCATTATTCAGCCATAAAAAGAGAATAAAATCCTGTCACTTGTGGTAACACGGCTGAAACTGGAGGACATCATAATAAGTCAGACACAGAAAAATGTGACATGTTCACACTTAGAAGTGGAAGATTAAAAAGTTGATCTCAAAGAAGTAGAAAGTAGACTAATGGTTACCAGAGTCCAGAAAGGGTGGGGGTGAGAAGGATGAGAAAGGACAATATATGGGTACAGGCTTACAACTTAAGAGGAGGAATAAAGGCGGGCACAGTGGTGCAACCTGACAGTAATCCCAGCGACTCTGGAGGATGCAGGGGGGATCATGAGTTTGAGACCAGCCTCAGCAACTTAGCAAGACCCTGTTTCAAAATTAAAAAATAAAAAAGCTGGGGATGTAGCTCAGTGGTTAAGTGCCCCCAGGTTCAATGCCTGGTACCCCTCCAAAATAGAATAACTTCTAAGGTTCTATAGCACAGTAAGGTAACCACAATCAACAATTAAGTACATTTCTAAATAACTAGTCAGATTTGAACATTCCCAACACAAACAAATGATAAACATTTGAGGAAATAGATGTGCCAATTACTCTGTTCTGATGATTATACACTGTGTGTGTGTGTATATAAATGCCACACTGGAACCAATAAATATGTACTATGTGTCAACATTTTTTTATAAATTGTTTCTTTTATAACTTTATTTTACTCTATTTTTTTTTATGTGGTGCTGAGGATCGAACCCAGAACCTCACGCATGCTAGGCGAGCTCACTACCACTGAGCCACAATCCCAGCCCAGTGTCAACATTTTTTAATGAAAAAAGGCATGAATATTTGACTAAGGCATGTATAAAAGACATGAAGACATTGGTGTCTTTCAAAGTTTGTAACAGTATTGAACTAATTGCCCTTTTAGAAAAAACACACTGAAATATTTAAAGATAAAATTCCATGATGCCTACAATTTGCTTCAAGAAAATACAGAAGGAATAGGTGGGACAAGACTGTTGTTGATGATCACTGGGCTAGGTCATGGGAACTTTTAAGGTTCACTATACTATTGTGTTTATTTTATTTGAAATGTTCCTATTTAGAATACAATCAAAGAAAGTTCGAGATTTATTCAAATACTACATAAATGAGAGAAAATTTCATTAACTTTCATTATCATTTTAAAGTTGGTTTTCTAAATTAACATTTTGGTTTTAACAAAAAAGGCCACATTTATATTTTAAAAAGAAACATTCTATGCTTACAAGTGCCAATTTAATTAGTAACCCCAGGGGAAAATTAATCAAATAGTCAAACAACACAATCTTTCCACTTTTATTAAAACAGAACATTTGAATGTATTTTTGACATGTTCAGTGATATTAGTTATTGCAGACGCTTATATTCAGGGTTTTCAGAAGATGCTCTGAACCTACTGGCTACTAATATAATATTATTTATATTGTTTAATTACAAATCTTTGGAAAATACATATAAAAATTAGTTCTCTTTTTAAAAAGTTGTTTTTTTGTTTTGTTTTGTTTTGTTTTGTTTTTTAGTACTAAGATTGAACCCAGGGTCTCACACACGGCAGGCAGGCACTCTAGTGTCAAGCAACAACCCAAGTCCTCTAAATTTCTTTTTAATAAAAGAAGTCTTATTCTGTACATGAGAGAAAATATATCAATATACATTCAATATGCACTGAAATATGCACTGATTTGATAAACAAACCAGAATCTTCAGAGAGGAAGCAGTTAAGAGTAGAGACAGCTCTTCCAGGATACCTTTATTGAAAAAGGTAAGAGAAAATGGTAAGTACCTAAGATAGCATCAAGACTAGAGAAACTGCATTTTTATTAAAGTTTGAGGAAACCTAAGCATTATCTCAGACTAGCTTCAGTAAACCTTCCCTCTAATTCAGATTCTATCAAAGACTAGATGGATGAACTTGGGCAAGTTACTTAATGTCTTTGACTCTCAGTTTTAACACTTACAATGGTGGTGATAATGTCTCTCCTGCATATATTTAAGAAACTCAAAAGGCTTAGTTATAAACATAAAAATGTCTTATACACTGTAAAATAGAATACAAA
Source organism: Sciurus carolinensis (assembly GCF_902686445.1). NCBI lineage: Eukaryota > Metazoa > Chordata > Mammalia > Rodentia > Sciuridae > Sciurus > Sciurus carolinensis. The sequence goes on along the minus strand of NC_062216.1, from coordinate 128,735,713 downwards.
TTAATGATATTTATAAAAATCTAAGAAATTAAGTGATGGGAAAATAGTAATAAACTGAGAGTATATTATCTTACAAATCATTAAGTATATTAAATTATAAATTATTATTTGAGATAAAACAAAAGGGGAAAACTAGTCTTTCTGAGGTAAACACTTGAAATATCATACTCCTCCCAACAGGGAATTGATACACACTTACTCATTTTTCAAGCCTATTTTGGTTGTCCTTTTATACTTTATCCCCACATGTCAACAAAGTGCCCCAAAATGATACTCAGTACTATTACTTTTATCTGGACACATCAGAAAATAATTCATTTACTTAATTGGTTCTAAGCTATCATTTGCATGCTCCTTTATGTTTCTATGGGGCACTCTAACCTTCTTGAATAGAATTTCTGTTTACTAGATTGTCAGTTTCTGTACATGTATATGTTCACATTCACTAGAGAATTTCATCAACTTCCACTACACTTATATTTACAATCCTGTATTAACTACAAGCAACGAATCTCTCACATAACCTTGAATTATTTCAATAATTTTTTTCTTTTCTAAGTAATACTGACTTATGTCTATTATTATTTAGTTTGGTATTGCCAATATTCTAAAATAAAGACTACTTTTTTCACTTTTTTCTAACCAAGACTATATATAATTTAAGCTTATGAAACTATCTCTCTTGGTTTTATAATTCTAAGAGAAAGCAGAAGGGAAAATAGAGATAATAAGTTAATGCTACCTGTTGTAAATATCTCCCTCTTCCTTCCTTAATCCCCTCAATTCTCACTCATTTCCACTGTTAGATCCATTTCAATGATCATCACCAAACACAGCACAGTTCCTATTGGGTATCAAGTTCAATGCTAAAGTTACAAAATGGAGTGAGATAACTTAAGCCCTGCCCTCCAAGCACTTAGAGACTAGACATCACACAATTCTAGTGTGCTAGAAACAGTTACAAATACAGCACAAATACGAAAACATAAGCATGTACTCAATATTACAGAAACATAAAGGGAAAAATTTTAAAGTACAACCTGTACCGCTAAAGAAAGTACAAAAAAAAGGAGAAACTAGCTAGAAAAAAGTTTTCAAAACTCAAACACTTCATTTTTAGGATATGGAGTGTACAGCAAATGATTATTTACTGTCCATTGTTGAACTGCATTTTAACCAGAATTATACTGGACAAAAACTTAGTTTGAAAAATAATATACCCTCAGAACATCTTCAAAACTTTCATTACTTCAACACATAAATATCTCTACCTACTATTTATCTTTCCTTCTTTCCCAACTAATCTAGCTGTCTTATTTAGCACTCATTAAAACAAACCTATATCCATCTATACCTATCTACCCTTAGGCAAATAGGACAAATATATATGCATTCAAGTTTTGAGAAACATATAAAAGATATGAGAATGATTATATGCCCCCTATTTTCCAGACTCTCTATGAATATTTTCCATTAACCCCCCACTGATTTGTAGAGTAGATGCTCAATGAATATTTGATTAAAAAAACCTCTGGTGACATAAGAATTACATATGACACTAATAAGCACCTCATAAATGCTAAATTAAAAACAGTTATTCAGGATTACAACCTACACATGATGTGGTAGTGATTAAAAGCAAACAATTTTTCAGCCTTACAACTTACACAGAAAAAAAGTGATGGAGTGTAGTGAATAAAAGTAATGGTATTGAAAACAACCACCTGAACTCTAATCTAGGCCTATGACATAATTAGCCACATGATCTTAAGCACAGGTTACATACCCTCTCAGTGTCTTAATTTCTCAATTATAAAAGCAAGATAAAATATTACCTATCTCCTAGCTCACTGTGAGAGTAAACAAGTTTGTATCGTCACTTGACTATGCTAGTCACTAGGCTTGAGTTAACAACGCAGCAGTAGCGGCAGTTCTGTAATCAGCATCTTATAGACATTTTTTAACTAGAAATAGAAATAGCAACACCTTTCATTTGTGTCCTTATAGATACACAGCTCTTTTTCCACAAGTGCAGACCAGTAACAGAAGGAATAAGAATATTAAAAGTCTCATTTTGAGTAGTCACACAGTTTTTTTATTTTGGGTTTGCCATTAGTCAGTAATATGATCAATGACAACTAAATAACTACAGGCAAATTATTTTAACACTCTGCACTTTAATTTCCTAATACACAAAATTTGATAAACCACCTACATCCCAGGAATGTCCTGAGAACTAAACATCAAGCACGTGCCTGGCACACTGCCATAGTAATGTTTGTCCTTCTTCCCTCCCCCACATCTCACAAGGAATATCTCAACAAATCCTCACCACACCATTATGAAGTTCATATTAGGGCGAAACATAAAAAACTACCTAACAGGGCAATATCATATGTTTCAACCTAGTGCTATTACAAATGGAGAAAATAACCTGAGAGGGGTTGATTTACTCAATGTCATATGCTCAATAAGTGATGCTGAATAATTGTTCATTAGGCCACCTCACTAATTTTTTCAGTGAGACCCGCTCACAAGGGGAGGGAGAATATATACTAACCACTACACTACATGTAAAGCTAACATAATCTACAAGCTTTTGTTCTCCACACTAAAAATGAGGGATGAACTATTTCTAAGAACTTTTCAATTAAAAAATTATTTGTAGAGCATCTGTATGTGTATTAGAGGGTAAAAGATTTAGAGAAAATCAGAGGTAAAGAAGAGTAAAGGAAGTAAACGTAGGACTATACTAACCCAAAGGGTGCAATTGAATCTAATTAGAAATCTCACCAATTAGAAACTCCACAAAGCAACTGAACATCAAATTACCATCCTGATGGAAGTTTAGATGTATTCAATCTACCACAGATCAGGTGGTTAATGAAACGCACAAGGAAGTTCACAAAAGTATTAATTAATACGTAACACCGTACTGAAAAAAATGTAAAAACTTCCTCTAATAGAAAGAAATACACTACTGTAGTAAAATTATGTAACTGTTAAGTTTATTTCTATAAATTCCACAAAGCCTTTAGGATTAGATCACATAAACTAGATTCAGAATACAATTTCTGTCCAAACAAGAAAAGTCTTATTAAAAATGTGCAGTATTAGTAAATAAATAACAAATGTTAATAGAACAAGGCTCCATAAAACTGGTGAAATATTTAACAGTATCAAATATTTACTATGATTATCTACAAACCTATTCTGCATCTTTTCTCCTTGCTTCGTCATTCACCGTTTTAAAAAGAAACTGCGTGAACAAAATAAGGATAACGAGCAGAAACTAGGTCCTTCAACAGATTTACAATAGAACAGTTTTGTTTAAATCCTCTTATTGGCCTCTCCTCCAATTATGCAATCATTCCACGGCAAAAGATTACCCGGCTCTGTCCAGACACTGAAAGGAAGGAGCTTGGGGAAAACTGAAGTGTATAACAGGTAGCCCAGGAACAGGTAACATTTCCGTGATACTAAGTTGTCTCTCGGGAATTGGTATTAACTCAGCGCCTCTAGGTTTTCCAGACCTTACCCTTTTGCCATTACAGATACTGTTTTAATCCCGTAACAACTGGCAACTCTTCACGTGCTGCAGATTCCACCTAGCAACATCACCTCTCCTGCCACTGAACTGGCTTTTCCGTGGGCGGTGGGGGCGAGCTGTCAAAACTGGGAGGGCAGTGTCCTTAGGACTACGCCGGTAGCTCTGTGCAGCTCGTCTCAACTCCCCGGAAAAGAACTCAAGCTGAACTGAGCGAGCTGCCTGCTAAGGCGGCACTCCGGGCGCTCGCGCTTTCCCACCAGGTTTCACCGAAACCTCCCGAGGGTGACCTCTACGCCTCGGCACGGTGCCTCGCACGTCGTTTACTAAGACTGGGGCACGGAAGAACCCTCGCTACACAACCACTCTTCATTCCACACCAGCTGCCGCGCAGCGCCCGGTGATGCGACCGGCTTCCGACTAGTTCGGGAACTCTTTCCACCCGCTCCGCGACCCCACGCCGGGCTGCGCTCGCCCGCTGACAGGTAACTAGGCTCCGGGCTCTCAGCCTCCGGCGCTCGGGACCGCACAGTTAATGAGTAATGCGCCCGTGCCTAGGAGCAGCGGAGGAGCCGCACCCCGACGTCCAGCCGGGACGCAGGGGCGTCCGGCGGGTCCAGGGCGCCAATCCCCCAACCCCGCCGCTGGGGGGTCCCAGGGCCGGCTTGCCCAGGCGATGAGGAGCTCGCCGGGCCAGGGCAGCAGGACCGGATAGCCGCGCGCCGCTCCCTCCGCCCAGCCGGCACCTGCACCTGCCGCGGTCGACCCTCCCGGCCGGCTGGCGGGAGGCGGGCGCGCGGGCGCCGAGGGGGGCGGTGCTCCACGCCGCGGGCCTCCCCCTCCCGCGGCCGAACTCACCTGACGAACCCACGGCGGCCGCTGCCCGCGCTCAGGGGCGCTCGCAGAGGTGCAGAGAGCGCGCCCAGAGGCAACGAGAAGCGGAGAAGGAAGGCGGGCCAACGCCACTACACCCCGCCGCGGCGGGCGCACTGCGTTGGGTGCCGCCGAGGGAGCGCGGGACTGCGCCTGCGCCGGGAGCGGGACCGGGAGCCGGGAGCGGCCGGTCCCGGGGGAAGGAAGGCGGGGCGGGAGGAGGGGCGGGGCGTGGGGCCGCGGGGGCCGACGCGCTTCCGCGCCCCCTGGCGCCGGGCGGGCTCGTCGCAGGTTCCCGGGCGCGGGCCCAGGTGCCTCCGCGGGCGGTTTCCTTGGGAACGACCGGCGGCTACTGTGCCGGATGTTTCCCGAAGGAATAGGCGACCTCAGGATAACTTCCAGCGTGCGGAGCTCGCCAGCAGTCGGAAGAGGCACCTTCACTGTGAGTTGAGGACTGCTAGAATCAACCTGAGACTTGGCTGCCATACACACCTTATAACGGGGCCTGGGGGCGTGGGGGGAAGGGAACCCTGATCGAACCCAGAACCCACATCCTGTCATTCCAGCCGCTTCCAGAGTATTCGAGAATGTCGTTTCTGTGCTTGCCTTCTCTCTCTTGTGTGAACTGTTTTATTAAACTTCCAGCCCACTTTAAGAACTTAAAGTGGGAAAAGTGAAAATACAGACAGAACTAAGCTCCTAAAAGTGTAAAAAAAGAGGAATAGTCACCATCTGGTCTCTGTGTAAAGAAAGACATGATACATATTGAACAGGACCGTATATTGGTCACATTTTGGAGTCTGTAAGAAAAGGAGGTTATGTATATGGCGTTAGAATTTCCGGCTTTGAATCTACCACCATCATTATACCCCTGTGATGCTGGGCAAATTAATCTCTTAATAAGCCCAATTTTCTCACTACTACATGGGTGTAATAAGAACACCTACATCGCTGAATTGTTGAGTTTAAGTGATATGTAATATATACGGGTAAAATAAATGTAAAACAGTGTACTAAAAGTGCCCAATATTCACTATTATTATGAATGACTTTGCTATTATCATCCATCTATAATCCAGCAGAAACCTAGGAAGTCATTTTTTAACTCCAAATATAGTTATACCCCATCTGCAATATATTGCTGAAACACTGAATTCTGGGGTCCCCATCTGAAACTAGGAATGGCTTTCTCCTACTGAGAGTGGAGGCTGGGGAGGCTGAAATCCCCCACCCTGACAGGCACCAAAGAAGATGGGAGTGGATATCCCTGGTGCCTAACTTAGGCTAACTAAATCTACATATGTGCATTTCCTGCCTTTTGTCGCTTCCCTGCCTCTTCTCCTTTAAAGGTTCTGCTCATTTTCAGGGATTTCCAAGATAGAACTTTTGAAACAATTAGGTTTTGTCTATCTTCAAAGATGACTTTGAATGAAACCTATTTTCCTACCAAAATGATTTCAAATATTTCTGGAGTAACAAGCAACATGGCCTAGATTATTTCTTACCAGGGTGGTATTAGAGTCGCCCAATAATAGTTCCAAGTCTAATTTCCAAATAATTCTTAGATCTCTCTTGTTCCATTCACTGCCCACTAGATATGACCTTCCTCATTAATGGACTGCTAACTCTTCTCCCTTACATTATGTGGTTGGTCATTCATTCATCATCATATAGTTATTGCCCTCCATTTTTGTGCCTTCTGCTGGATATGGGGGCGAAAAACATTTATAAACAGCACCCCCTCCCATCCAAGGACTCAAACATAAGGAGACAAGCATGTTAATAACAAGTAGAATGAAAAAATTCAACATAGAACAAACTTCTTGAGTTCCCCAGTCTTGCCTTACCCTCATTAAATCTCTGTCTTTGCACTGTTTCATTTTCATAAAGTTATGTTCTGATCTCTGAACTTTTCTTTACCTCCATAATTCCTGCTTATCCTTCCAGGCATCAGTTCCCTTACGAATCCTTTAATGCTGCTTGCCACTCAGCCCTACCCCACCAATCCCAGTATAGGTTTAGTACTCCAACCTGGGAGTCTATAACACCTCATTTCTTTCTAGCACTTTCCATATAGGATTTTAATAGTAGTTTTATTTCTCTGTTTTCCTAACCAGACTATGAGCTTCTTGAGGACAGGCACAAGGCCTGACATGCAGTAGTGCTGGCCAATAAGTGCAGAAGGAATGAATGACATACATGCAGAATTCACTGTCTTAGCATATGAATGTCAGTGTGCTACATAAGACCTAAGATGTTTTGCATGTTATGGTTTAGATATTAGGTGTCCCCCAAAAGCTCATGTGAGAGACAGTGAAGGAAAGTTTAGATATGAAATGGTTGGGTTATAAAAGCCTTAACCTAATCAGTGCATTAATCCCCTGTTAGGAATTAACTGGGTGATAACTAAAGGCAAGTAGGGTAAGTAAGGTGTAGCTGGAGGAGGTGGGTAATTGGGGACTTGTCTTTCAAGGATATATTTTGTCCTTGCTAAGGGGAGTATCTTTCTTTCTCTCTCTCCCTCCTTCTCTCTATCCCTCTCCTCACATTTCCACCATGATGCTCTGCCTCACCTGGTCCCCAAAAATGGAGTTGACTGAGGACTAAGACCTCTGAATCCATGAACTTCAAATAAACTTTTCCTCCTAGATTGTTCTTGCCAGGTCTGTTGGACATAGCAATCTAAAACAATGCATCTACAAGAAACAGTAAGCAACAGCAACATGCCTGAGCCCTGTATTGGTCCATTTGCAAATCATCTACCATCTATAAGCCTCTTCAGAATATCCTTAGAGGTGTTTCCACTTGAATACTTAAATTGCTAGTGTAGTTTGAGAATGAGAAAAGCAATATGGGTAGTTGCCTTTAATAATACCTCAGGGGGCTGGGGAGATAGCTCAGTCGGTAGAGTGCTTGCCTTGTAAGCACAAGGCCCTGGGTTCGAACCCCAGCACCCAAAAAACAAACAAACAAACAAAAAAAAATAATAATAATACCTCAGAATCAAAATAAATTATTTAAAAATAAATAAATAATGCCTCAGCCTTGCAACAGTGACCAAGATACATTACATAATGTTAGACACTCAAAATCTTAACTTATAAAGTATATTAAGCATTGTAAGTATCCTAAGTTAGCTGGCTTATCTATATTAATGGACAAACATAACTTTAAAAAAAACAGATATTGTAATATGCTCTTTTGACTTCTTTTCCTTTCATTAAAAAATAAATTATACAATTGTAAAATACAATATATAAAATAATATTGATTATTTTTTATTAAGATTGTCCCATTCATATCTAAACCAGAAAACCATGAAGTACAAAGAAATTTTAAATTAAACAAATTATTCTAAGGTTGTTACCCTTAGTTGTAACTTTCATTGTTTGTTTCAAAGTTGAAATTTTTTTATATATTTGCATGGTACTTTCCAGTTTCACATTGACTTTGCATAGAGTCCTTTACCAAAAAAACAATTGGACACAGGTGAAAAGTAGTCGACTATTCTTTATATTTACAGATGGGGAACTTAGAGTTGAGTTCCTGGTCTTTAGAATGCAGGTGTATATTTTACAAGCTCAGTTCAAACTCTTTAAAAAGCAGATTGAACTTTCATCACCAGCAGTATGGCACAATAGAGTCTCTGGCAGATTCTCCCACCAATAGCAATTGAAAGTACTGAATAAAATGTATAAAACATTTCATCAAACATATCAGTGAGTTGGCAAGAACATAAGTGACCCTAAAGGCAAAAACTATGTGAAAGTGGGATTCCAGACAATAAATAATAACAATGTAAAAATGAAAAAAAAAACTGGTTATGGGGGAAAGTGTGTGAACAATAATCATTTCCTTGTCTAGCCCAGGAGTTACATGTAGGCTAGTGTTTGTATTCCCATAAAAAATTTGCTTTTACATCTCCTGTACAAAAGCAGAACTAGGGGCTGGGAATACAACTCAGTAGTAAAGCACATATGTAGCATGCTCAAGGCCTTGGATCCAATCACTAGTACCAAAATAAAATAAAATAAAAAAGCATTGTCTCTACAGTGTCCTTCATTAGATCAATATAGACAACTCTGCATTTTTGGCATTTTAGGCCCCTTTTCTGATGTTAAAACAAACAGAATGGGGAAAATTTGAAGGCTGAAAGGGTTGAGAGGTTAGACTCTAGAGTTTCCCTTTTTAAAAATCACTTTAACAAACTCCATACATATAAGAAGATGTTTTAAGAATTGACTTAAGATCTAGTTTATCACACACACTCAAATTGCCATCCATTAAGCAAATGTATATTTATTGTTTCTCTGTGCCAGGTGTATAAATAGTCTGCAGAAGAGGAAGAAGACAGATGAAACACAATGAAAGCCCACTCCAGCTTCTCCAAAGTGTTTCAGTCCCAGGTCTCAAATTATTCTTGAGGCTCCCTTCATTCCTTCCCACATGTTCAGTGAGAAATCCTTATATTCTTAAAACAACCACCCCCCTTTCTTGCTTAATGCAGATTTGACTGGATTCCTATTACTGATGGATGTTTACTATAGGTGTGGTACCAACAGTGAAAGAGAGGGGAAGTTTTTCAATACTAATTCAAAACAAAAGAATGAACTGATGTTCCTTGCAATTCATTGGGTGTGTTTGTGATTTAAGCTTTCTAAGAAAGCTTTTCCTGATGTAAGAATAGAAATTATCATGATTGTCAACTTACTTCGTGCCTGTGCTCTTAACCATTACCCATCTGGACAAAGACAAGGCAGTATATACTGTTTGAGTTTATTTTAATGCAGTCAGAAGGTAGATTATGGAAACTTGTTAAGGAGATGTTTTAAGGTCAAAGACTTTGGGGAAATAAAGGGCTCTCAGAGGCCTAAGGTACTAATAAGCAGGGACCCAAGAGATTGGGCTTTCTTCTTATTCTGACAAAACATTTGAAAGTACTGAACTACCTTCTGAAACCACAGGAAAAAGGAAGGACTTTAGTTTAAGATAGTGAAAATCTCAGATTTAAGTCAGGCATGTGAATTAATTTTACATAAACTTTGAGGAGTTGCTGTGCTATTTTGGTAAAAATGAAGTCCAAATTTCAAAAGACACATATTTTGATGAACATGAATCATTCTTCAACTTCCTGCAGCTGCATTTGGTGAGTAAACCTCAAGATGTGTTTAAATTGCCAAGCATCTCCCCTATCTGTACAACTTGGTTGCAAAAGGAATTTAATTTCACATACCTGAAAGGGAAACAGGCTATCAAAAAGACAAAACTTAATTAGAATTTGAGAAAATAGCATGTGATTCACAAAATTGTCTTAAATTTCAGACTGCATGACTTTCTCTCATGAAATGGCTGAAATCAAGGCTGATAGTAACCATATAATCAGTAACAAAAAATTGAAGTAGAGATTCAAGTATATAGTGCCTGACATCCCAAGAATTATTTAGTCAAATACCTAACTGTATTGTCACTGATATAATCAAAATTAATCGACAAGTTTCTGTTTTAGATAAATATTTTTCCACACCAAAAATACTCTGCCATCATCCCTGTGTGAAATAATTCTTGCCAGACAAGCAGACACTTTTGGCTAAAAGACATGGGCATCTGCCCCAATTCAGTGTGAGCTGTTCCAGCACAGGGGCCCAGATGATTCAGATAATTCCAGAATCTGACCTTGAGGAAAGAACTAGATCCTATAAAAGAAATACCTGAATATTGCTTAGCCTGGTATTTTATAAGGAGTAAATGAACAGTATAAACTTAATTGGTCTGCCTCTTGGGGTTCTAAAATTTCCAGCATGTTATAATTATGAGGCTTCAAATAAGACCTAGCCAAAATATATGAGTCATCCCTAGTTTGGGTAGGCTATATTATCACATTTACATAAACAGGGTTGACTAAACAATTTTGAAGGACTCCTTATATTATTCTAAAAATTACTAATTTTGAATATCATTAGGAGAGAATTCATGCCACATGTGTACAGATTTCTGACTACCCCTAGAATGTAGATATCACTTTTCTAAAGAAGAACTTCTGATTTGCACATAACTGAGTATAGTAATATTTTTTCTTTCTATCCTTACAAATTATTCAAGACGTAAGAGGGTGCCGGATACAGTGGTGCAAGCCTGTAACCCCAGGGACTCAGGAAACTGAGGTAAGAGAATCATCAGTTCAAAGCCAGCCTCAGCAACTTAGTGAGGACTTAAGCAACTCAGCAAGACCCTGTCTCTAAATAAAATATTTTAAAAGGGGAGCGGGGGGGGCGCTGGAGATGTAACATCTTCAATCTTCAATCCCAGGTACCAAAAAACAAAACAAACCAAAAAACTTAGACGCTAAAACATAACCCCCATGTCCCAAAATCCACAAACCCATTTTTTGTTGTTATTCTTTTGCAAACTAGTACACAAGTATACTGCCTGGATTCCCAAACATATATAAAAGTTGACAAAAGCAAATTGAGCAGAAATTGTGTGGGAAGAAATGGAGCAGGGGCGGGGGACAAACAGATCTCAGCAGCAAGATGGCTCAGCTACATAGCAGTTGAAGAAATATTGCTCATGAAGGTATAGGAGCAGATTTAGGATTACTGAAACGTTATCTTCCTTCTTCTTTTTTTTTTTTTTGGTACTGGGAATTGAACCCAGGTGTTCACTTCACCGCATTCCCCAGCCCTTTTTATTTCTTAGAGAGACAGGGTTTCTCTAAATTGCTTAGGGCCTCACCAAGTTGCCGAGTCTGGCCTTGAACTTGCAATTCTCCTGCCTCAGCCTCTGAGTCCCCAGCGTGTATCACCACACCCAGCACATTATTCTTTTTTTTTAAAAAAGGGAGGGGCTGGGAGATAGCTCAGTCAGTAGAGTGCTTGCCTTGTAAGCACATAGGCCCTGGGTTCGATTCCCCAGCACCCAAAAATAAATACATAAATAAATAAAAAGGGAGATAAGGAAACTGTGTAAGTCATGCAGGCAAGAAAACTAACCTGTACTCAGGTTGATTCAGAAAAACAGTGCAAGTGAGGTTGTACAAATAATCACTACTATAGTAAGCCATATTTACGGGAAACAATCTGTTTTTGTGGCAGCAGAGTTATACATAACTAAAAAATAGTTCTTTCTAGTAGAATGAGACAGACATCATTACCCTACGTACATGTTTGAGTACACGAATGGTATGAATCTACATTGTGTACAACCATGGAAATGAAATGATGTACCCTATTTGTGTACAATGACTCAAAATGCAGTCTGTAAAAAATAAACAAATAAATAAATAAATAATAGTTCTTTCTTATCCATACTCTCACCCATTGTGGAAACAAACTCTGGCAAATAGCTTGTCCACGAAAATGATGAGAAATAAAAAAGGAACTAGCATACAACCAATATATAAACTGTAACAACATTTTTGGAAAAGAATAAAACAACAGATGAAGGATACCAGTAAAATTTTTGAAAAATATATTTCCCTGAATTAGGAGAAAAATGAGACAATTGCCTCCATAAAGCCATAAAGTATAAATGTAGGAATCAAAAGAAGATATAGTAAGACAACAGTGGGTGGTAAAATGTAAGATGAAAGAATTCAGAAAAGCAGTAGTAGAAAAAAATAACAGAAAACAAAATTAGAAGGGAACTGCAAAAGAATAGACAAGAAATAAAGAAAAAAGAAATGAACAAAATAAGCAAAATAAAATGAAAAATGAAATCAGAATTGTAAACAAAATAATATAGAAAATAGGCCAAAGAGTTTTTTAAATTTATAAGCAGTACCCAAAGAAAACAAATAATGAAACAAATATTTAAAGATATAATTGAATGAAACTTTCCTCAAAAAAAGTACATATCTTTATTGAAAGGAGGTATCACATGTGAGGAACATTTTCCCTAGTATAGCTACTGACTACAAACAAAATAATAATCCTTTAGCTGGGCACAGTGGCACAGGCCTGTAATCCCAGCAGCTCAGGAGGCTGAGGCAGGAGGATCGAAAGTCCAAAGCCAGCCTCAGCAAAAGCAAGGTGCTAAGCAACTCAGAGACCCTGTCTCTAAATAAAATACAAATTAGGGCTGGGAATGTGGCTCAGTGGTTAAGTGCTCCTGAGCTTAATCCCCAATACCCAAAATAATAATCCTTTAGAGAGATTGAAAATAATCAAATCACTCATAAAGTAGAAATACTGGGCTGGTCTCATATTTCTGCACAGCAACATTCATTCCTAAAAGAGCATATTATGGCTTAAATATTGAAACTGGAGTTTCAATATGAGGTGAAACTTGATTCTGTGCTTCTCCTGGGGAGTGGGTTTGTGTAAACTGTAGACACCTGCTGCCAAGAAAGCCTGTTTTAATGTTAGCAGCTAATCAAAGCAGGGATGTCTGCCAGCATCAACTCTGAGTGTCACAGCTGACAAAGCTGGATTCTTCACCACTATCAAGTGGTGTGTTGCAGCTCTTAATGGTGGGCTGTGCCCTCCAGTGTCACAGCAGACCCCAGTAACTCACTGCCAGTTTCTTTGGGGGTTATTGTCTCACAAATTTGAAGAATGAAATCCATGAACAATATGGAAGGCAAGAGTAAAAGGAGTAGGATTTAATCAAGTGAGAAGAAAAAGAGAACCCTGCAAGAGACCCCAGTAGGGGTTGCCATTGAGTGTACTAGTCTAGAGTTTATATAGCTCTTGGACCAACACTATTATTTTTTTTTTAAGATTCTAAAAGCACTCCTTGGTTCACTCAACATTAGTAGTCAAGTGTCCTTAAGAGCTAGATTACATTACTAATTTTGTCTTTTCTATTTATCTGATCAATTAATTTTTAAATGGTTTCATGGAGAATTTGCATTGTATTTTGTATCATTGTATCTATCTTATTAAGCTTCTCTGAGAAGGAAACCAAGAGGGCACTAGAATAAAGATTTTTTTTTTTATTTATGATAAAATTACTGGATGAAGTTAGTTGGTTTTCAGAATAAAGTAAGAGGGTTTATTAAAGTCAGAAAAATGGCAGGTTTCAAAAAATGTCATAGTCCACCATTTTAGGGTAAATGGAGAAAAGAGGTACCAAAGTGATCTTCAGAAGCTTAGCAGAGTGTTGGAGACTGAGGAGAGTTACCTAGAAAACAGAAAAAGCAGATAAAATTCCTGTTGCTCCCCACCGGGTCATTAAGTTTAAAACTGCCAAATCATCAAGGCATTAACAAGATAAAAAACATAAGATTAAAGTATTTTTCTCCAAAAATGTGCCTGAAACATAAGATGTTTTCTGATGTGGAAGCATGTAAAATTCTCTTTGATGGTATTTTTCTTATCAATGAACACTTGTCAGGGAAATCATGGTGTAACTTGTCTCCCCAGGTTCTCACCCTTAGCTATTACCTGACTAATTTCATGTCCCTAGGTAATAGGGCTCCCAAAACCCTTGCTGGGCAAAGTAAGAATTCATGGAAGTTCATTTCTTTCTTTATTCAAGATGAAGTTATTCATTGACAAAATAACTCAAATGGAAAGACTTTGGGCACATGCAAAAAATGAAAAATAATCTCCTTTCAGAGTTAAGAGCCTCTTAGGAGAGTAACATACCTATCAAGGTCACAAATGTCCATTTGAAAAGCCACCAGATCCCAGTCAGGGACATAAATTCAAACTGCCAGACCCCAGACAAACTTCAGTGGGACATAATTAATTCATCACAGAATCTGATAGGTAAAGCTCCAACAGATGTGGTGACTGATTTTAAATAAGATTTTTCTTTTAGAATTACTTTTATTACTTTAAATTTGTCCTTCCAAAAGTTTTGTACTATAATGTGAATTTTAGGAAACAATCTGAAAGCCCACCAATATGGAAATGACAGATTTTGGCATATCTAGTCTCTGGATTCTTGGGCATTTGTTGTAAAGAGTGAGTTTGATCTCAAAATACAGACATAGAAAACAGCTATGATTTTTTTTAACAGAAGTAAATAGAACAATGTGTACAATGTCAGGTGCAGTGGCACATGCCTGTAATCCCAACTACCCAGGAGGCAGGCAGGAAGATCCCAGTTTCAAGACCAGCTTGGGCAACTTAGTGAGACCCTGTTTCAAAAGGAGAAAATTTAAAAGGGCTGGCGATGAAACTCAACAGTAGAGCACACCTGGGATCAGCCCCCAGTACTACAAAAAAAAAAAAAAAAAAAAAAAAAAATTGTGTGTGTGTTCCATTTTTGTTAATCAGAAATTTTGCAAAACAAATGTGTTGGATGTGATCTTTGTGCACTTTCTCAGATTTCCTCTATTATCTCTTTTGTTCTGAAGGTAACCTCAACACCTCATTGTACCCCTACCACAACTGGTGCCTTTGCTGAGCTCCCTGGGCCTGCATGCTGAACCCTAACAGCATCAAGGTGTTGCTCTCATTTCTAATCTTTTCCCCACCTATCCTGGGGACTGAATCCAGGCCCTTGTGCATGTTAGAAGTAAGCACTCCACTACTGAGTTACAAGCCCCACTCTAATTTCTAGATGAAATGCCACAACCTGGAATAGGGAATTTGGCTTCCTATGTGACTGCAAAGGGCTGGGAAATGAGAAGTTACTTCTCTATAAGGTGAAACTTGGCCAATGAGAAATGAGAGACAGAAGGGATTTGAGAAATTCTCTCCCCTCTCACCTTCAGGTTGACTGCTCTGTAGTGGGGTTTCTTTTTGCAGTTTTTCCACAGAAATACTGTATACTAGTGGATGCATGTGCAAAGCATCTCCTATGTCTTTGCCAAGCCCGTTGTGAAATGGAGCAGTTACACATCAAGTGCATAGCTTTGCATGTTTCTTGCCTTACTTCCATATTCAACTGACCCTCACCAGCCTCACTTGAATTTCCCAAATAAAGTGCATGTTAATCCTCCCCTCTAGTTCTCCTGTCTAGAGGACCCAGGCTGAGACCACAATAAAACTAAAAGGCTATATGTAAAATGTTGGTGAATGTACATATGTACATACACATAAGCCTTTGTTTGTAAATGCTTAGAAATGTGAGGATACCCAGTGGACCTTAATAGTGGTTTGCCTCTACTGCTTTTATTTTTAAACAAATATGCTTTAATTTTGTATATTAAGCTAAACAATAATATAAAATCCTACCATGTTTCCCTACTTTACACCTTTGCAGGCTCTGGTTTATCATTAAATCATTGCATTTCTAGGGCAAAGTTAGTCTCACCTCCAATATTCACACATGCATACACACATAGCCACGCATACACACATAACCATATGTACACACACACACACACACACACACACACTTCTTGCTGGCAGATGCCATAATATCACCACATAATCACCATAATGTCACCAAATTAGTGTGTTAGGCAACCATGAGGACTCTTACCTCAAATTTTTGGTTTGTGAGATAATAAATATGCTCACACTTTAAATTAGGCACTCCATTAATTGTCTTCAAAAGCAGCCTGGTGAAACTGGAGTTTTGAGATTAAACTCAATCCACTGCTTCTAATGGCAGGTGGGATCTGCATAAGCTGCAGGCCTCTACAGCTGAGAAATGCTGCAACTCTTAATGGTGGGCCATGTCCATCAGTGTTGGAATAGACCCCAGCAGCTCACTGTCAATTTCTTCTTTCATGGTTCTTATCCCATGAATTCAAAGAATGAAATCCACAGACCAGGATGAATGAATGTAAGAATAGGATTTATTGAAGAGTAGAAACAGTACCAGAACTCTTGCAATATAAGAGGGGACACAATAACAGGTTTTCTCCATCCAGTGTGCTAGCCTAGGGGTTTATATAGCATTTGGGTCACTGTGATTGGTCCAAATTTATGCTAATTAGGGTTTGGGAGGAGTACCGATGCCACTGGTCCAAGCTTATGCTAAATTAGGTTTTGGAAAAGCAGTAACACTTGGTTACCCCTGAATCCCATTCAGATTTGCCTTACTTAATATTTATCTTATTGTTTTCATATACTCCTAACATCTGCATATAGTAGGAACTCAGCAAACATTTCTTGAATTGATTAGGTTCATTCATCTGAAATTCCTATATTACATATCTGAACGGAGGTTAAGTAATGGGAAGGAAAGGAACAAAATACAGTGTGAATCATTTCTTATCCAAAAACTTAAGGCTGTCAGGAAAGTTAACAGAATTAATCACAAAACTGTGTTATTTAAATCATTTTCAAATTGTACTGTCCAAGGAATAGGAACAAATTGCAGTGAGA
This sequence comes from Sciurus carolinensis, assembly GCF_902686445.1. Taxonomy (NCBI): domain Eukaryota; kingdom Metazoa; phylum Chordata; class Mammalia; order Rodentia; family Sciuridae; genus Sciurus; species Sciurus carolinensis. The sequence goes on along the minus strand of NC_062216.1, from coordinate 128,719,066 downwards.
ATTGAAAGATTCTCCTATTACCATATTATTTCTAGATATAATCAATTAAACATGACTTAAAAAATAATTCTGTTCTTGGTAGGGAAATCCTAGTGTTTGAAAAGAAGAGTACCAACAAGACAATTAAAGCTTGTCACCAGAACTTAACAAGTCCATCCAACAAAGAATTGTCAGGTGGTGGTGGAAGCTGCAGTTGCTACAAGTGAGGGCCACCATTTTGTAACCTAGCTCAAAGCCCTGTATCCTAAACTTGTCTAACTCTCCCCTTAAGTAGCTCTAACTGCAATAACAAAACAGCCAACTTTAATTGTAGGCATGAATTGGGGAAAGAGTTTGACATAGACAAATAGTATGTATTTATGCAATATTTATTATCCTGGTACTATGTGCCAGAAGTGTTCTAAGTGCTAGAAATTCAGTCGTGAATAAAGAGACAAAAATCTTCACCCACACAGAGTTTATTTTCTAGAATTGGGGAGAAGTGGGTTGGGAGAAATAGTAACCAAAAGTATCAGAAAATCATTTTAGTCCTTAATTTTCTAGTAGGGCCAACTCTGAAAAAACTTGTCAAAGCAATAGAGTTCTGTCCTTTCCTTCCCCCGTCACTCTTTCTAGCCACTTCTGGTTCCTTTTGCATAGTATTTAGCACCTTCCCTTTACATTCCTCCCCAAATGACTTATTTTGCACTACGTGTGGTCAACTGAATCTCCACTTTTTTCTCAAAAGCTGTCCAGATGAGTCTAATGATCAGTGAGCCTGCTTCTGTCCACTTCTCATAACCACCAGTTTGTATCATTTTTCCAAGGACTTGCTCACTGCATTCAATTTTAATTTAGTTTTAGAACATTTAATTCTAATAACACTTGTGATAGAAATCCTGGGCTCCAGAGAAGGCTGGTAGAAAAGATCTCCTGGGCAGATGTGCCTTGGGTATCTTAAATTAACTGGATAGTTTTCTTTTTTTCCTTTGGGAAGAGCCAATGCTTCTAGAATCATTATCAAGTAATAGATTTATGACTGATTAATACAGCCCACCGGCCTGTGTTTATTGGCAACAAGGGTACTTTCTTCCCTTCCAGTGCACCTGCTAGTTCCTTCTCTCTGTCTGCTGGCTGCCCCCACCCTGCCAAACTCCCAGTCACACCTTCACTCAAGAGTGAACATCCAGATCCTACCACTGGCTCCTCCCTACCCCACATCTGATATTGTTAGGGTGACCATATAATTTATTAAACCAGATCAAATCTGAGAGAAAAAAGGATGGCACTTTTAATAACTATACCAGGATAACAGATAAACCAGAACTCTACTTATGACCACCAAAATAAGAGTTGAAAATTGGAAAGAAAAAAAAAAAAAAGGCTGATTGAACTGTATTTTGTTTTTCTTTTTTGGTGCACTTCTGATAAAGTTGCCAACCTGTACAAATGCATCCTGCTTCACACAAAAGAAATCCTGAAAAGTTGTTTGTTGTGTAAATGACATTTCAGATACATAGTTAACTAAGGAAACTGCATAAGGAAAGCAAAGGACATAAAAAAAAAAAAAAGAAAGAAAGAAAGAAAGAAATTCTGTCACAAAATACCTTCCCCTCTCTTTTGTAAAGTTGTAAAACATAAATTTTCTGTAACACTTTCTTTAAAATGGCAACATACATTGGCCACTGTTATACACAGTAGAATATTTAATTATCATAGAAACCCCATAAAGGAGTATAATATGGGGCTGGGGAGATAGCTCAGCTGGTAGAGTGCTTGTCTCGCAAGCACAAGGCCCTGAGTTTGATCCCCAGTACCGCAAAAAAAAAAAAAAAAAAAAAAAAAAAAAAAAAGGAGTATAATATGGAGCACACGCAGATGGCATTTGCCCTATTAAGGCATCTATTAGAATAGATACAAGTGCCCACCCTAGCAGCATTGAATACTAGTCTTTATTCATATCAAGGTTGTTTTGTTTGTCATCATTTGTAAAACAACATATACTCATTGTGAAGAAAAAGCCTGAAAAATATAGAAAAGTAAAAAAGCAAGGAAAAAACCATAATCACCTCAATTGCATCATTAGGATTCTGGTTTTGTTTTGTTTTGTTTTGTTTTGTTTTTCCAAATAGTTGTATTGGTATAACTATTTTATACTCGGTTATAATCATACTACTTATAAATTTAAATTATTTTACATGTACTTCTCCATACCATTATAAATTATTTATAAGCGTAATTTTAAATAAGTGCACAGTAATCTGTGTGGGAAACATCTTGTCTATTTACCTATTTCCTAGTTTGTAGGGCATTTCTTATTACAAACAATGTCACAATGAACACTTTGTACTAAAATCATCTTTTGTAGCTCATGTTTCTTGAAGCTAGATTGCAAAAACTGAAATTTCTCTTAAAATATATGAACATATTTAAGGTACCTGTTACATATTAAAAATTGCCTTCCTAGAAGTTTTTTATCCAGTTTACATATCCATCAACAATGAATAGGACCTTCGTTGGAACTGAATATTCACATAAAAAAAATTATAAATGTTTTTTTGGTTTACATTTTTTTATTTATCTAGAGAAGCTTAGCTGTTTCCATATAATGGCTAGCTAACAATATTTTCTACTGTACGAATTGTTCCTATCAATTGTACACAGGAATTGTTACTAAATGTACAGATTACAAATATCTATAACATACCTGAAAGAGTTCCTTATATTCCAACTTGACAAAAACAAATAGGCCCACTAAGAATTATTACATGGAATGAAAACAATATACATATTTTTACAGAGAGAATGTAAGCAAACAAAATAATGACATTTGTGATATCCTGGTATTAATTTCTACCCTCATGGAGCAAAGGCAAAACCCTAAGCATTGAGGCAACTAAGGCAGGGTTCTTAGTCCTAGTCAGCATGCGTCATATTCTGTGTTCAGTCTGAGTTTCCTGATTCCCCTTCTCTGTTTTAATGTTAGTTTTCTCATACCTCCTGTTGTAGAACCTGAAGCAGATGTTACTACCATTTTTACAGATGAGAAAATAGATTCACAGAGACATTTGACTTGCTCAAGGTCACACAGGTAGTAAGAAGTTGAACCCTTCCTGATTGGAAAACCTCATATTCCTTCCACCACCATGTTTTTACCTGAAGTTATGTGGATAAGGTATTCAGGAAAAGGAAGAAACAAGGGAACTGAAAAATGGCTGCCATTAAGTATTAGATATGCCTTAGCCAGACTGCACTGAGCTCCAGTAACATAAAAGCATTCATTTTGTGTGCTTTGGATTTCACTTTACAATTTTTTTATAAAAAGTCATACTTATCCACAGCCTGGTTCTTTTACGTAGCATTTTACCTGACAGGCAATATAGCACAGTGGATGAGAATACAGGCTTGGAAATCCATCTGTCTGAATTGTAATCCCAACTTTGACTTTTGCTCCTGTTTAACCTAGGAATGTAACTCAAATGCTCTGCCCTTAGGTTCCTCATCTATGAAAAGAGGGGGATGATAATCAGAGTACTTACCACAAAGTTGGAAGGAAGAGCAAATGAACTAATAGTGTAAAGCATCTGAAGAGCTGCCAACTCAAGTAATGTTAGTTGTTGTTGCCATTATGTGTATGGATTCATTTAACCTCATGACAACTCTGACTCTATGACAACCTTACTGTAATCCTCCTTTTAATCTGATGATATAACAGAAGTTATAATAATTATAAAAGTATAAAACACTATTCAAACCAAAAGAAAAGGATCTCTGGCTGCAGATGTGAACCAGAGCCAAGAAACACCATACATAATGAAACATAAAAAGTTAAGGGAAATAAGTTTTTTGCATCAAAAACAAAATTAAGCAACATTAAACACTGACATAAAGCTTTTGGGCAACAATGAATGAGAAGATAGAGAGATTTAAAGTAGTTTTATTTGAATCCCAAAGAAACCTTAGAAAAAGACTATCTCTACTGTAGAGGACTGACAGAAATGCTGACAGATGTTACAGTCATTCTCTTTGTATATTACTTAAATGCCACTTAGCCTATTCTTGATAGGCTTGGATGCTTGGTTTCAGAGACCTGTGATTCACATTCATAAATAATTAATACACATTTTTAAAAAAATTTGTACGCCAATCTATACTTTCTTTTTGAATGAAAAGCACACATATGCCAAACATTTTTCTTTTAAAAATCAATCTTTCTTGAGAATAACCTTGCATCAAAATCCTAGGGTAGTCAGTATAGCTAAAATATTTCCGAGTATTGTCCATAAGAAATAAACCATTATGGAAACACTTATACACATCTTCTTCCTTCTCTTTCCCAGATACAGGGGAAGACAATCTCCTGCTGGGTTTTTGGAACCCCGGGGCCTTGGTCCAAAAACAGGTAGGCAGAGGCCAAAGATTAGTGCAAATGTAAAGACCTAGGAAATTTTGTTGGTGAAATGTCAGTCTAAATGTGAGAAATTTAGAGAAAAAGGAGATGGAGGACAGCAAGGAAAAAGGAAAAATATAGAAATAGGAGTAATGAAAGGAATGGATGCAGAGAGAGGATCAAAATGGCATGAAAATCCAACCTATAGGTTAGACTCAACTCTCTCATAAGGAAATCAAGCTACTGAAGAGATTGCTGGCTGTGGTGCAAAGGAAACTTATTTTTTAAGGACATTGAACTATTTGAGTTGAAAAGTATAAAGAATGGCACAAAAAAATGAAATTAAAAACAGATACAAAAATAAGCTTCTTAGATAGTCTATTGCTTTGTCATTACAATAATTACACACACTGATCATTATGCAAGCTACATATTTAAACTTGACCCGTGGGTTGTTTGCTGGAGTAATTTAAACACTAAGGGCATCTATATTTGCAAATCTGCAGAAATCAATGTTATCATCAAACAGCCTAGCTACATGACTGGGTGTATTCTGAGTAATTTTGGTACCCTTTAGCTTCCTAGATTCCATTAGCCATTTTAGAAATAAACACAATTCAAGTTAGTATTGAGTCTGCCTAAGAAGTGAAATAAATATTGCATAAAAGGGGAGAAGACATAGATGTCTAGGGATGGAGAATGGACCATGTGACAGGGAAAGATTTGCTAATATAGCTCAGAGAAGATGGCTTTTTTTTTTTTAAGAGGATGACTTTTTACTCCTGCCCCTTTCAACCATGCTGTTTCACATCTTTGTGTTAATGCTGCTCATTGGAGCAGACTGTAATCTCTCCTTGACAATGATTTGTTCATATGTTTGTCTTTTCATCTAAACAGTGAATACCTTGAAGGCCGGGATCAAATATCATTCATCTGGTGTCCCTATCTCCTAGCACAGGGCCTGGCACATAACTGTTTCTCAATATCTTTTTACCAAATGAACCAAATGTTTATATTTTTTCCCTTTTTTTTTTTTTTTTTTTTTTTTTTTTGCCTAATGAAACTTTTTGACTTATGAAACTTTCTTTTTTAAATTTTTTTAGTTGGAGATGGACACAATAGCTTTATTTTATTTATTTTTATGCAATGCTGAGGATCGAACCCAGTGCTTCACACATGCTAGGCAAGCAGGCTATCACTGAGCTGTACCCGCAGCCCTTATGAAATGTCCTTAAAGGCTCTAAAGCAAAGTAGAATCCATTATTTTTACTCACAATCCCTTCAACCCCTGAGTAGTAAGTATAAATTTATATAATCTGATTATTAGTGACCAAACCTCCAGAGCTTGACATAGAGGATGGACCAATAACTGAAAAAGGCAGAGAGACATATGGGTGTTTTGCACAAGTGGTAAATTAGTAGAAGTTAATGTAAAGGTCATTAAAATTTTGCATGTCTTGGAATTAACCCTAAAGTAGAGATTCTTAATACAGGATCCTGGAACTGGGGCTGTAGTTCAGTGACAGAGTGCTTGCCTAGCTTGGGTAGGGCACTGGGTTTGATCCTTAGCACCACATAAAAATAAACATACAAAAATAATATAGGATCTATGGATTCTAGGGACTGAGAGTATAAACTCAGAGATAGAGTGTTGCCTAGCATGCACAGGCCTTAGGTTTGAGTCTCAGCACCACAAATAATATAAGATAAAGTTGCATGGATCTTTAGCAGGATGAACTCCAGGGGGCATATCTATGAACCACAAACATGAAATACATGAATATGTGCATTTCAAAAGGGAAGTGATCCATACCTCTCATTACATTTGAGGGTTTATGATCTGATAGGAATGAAATACATAACTCCAAAAAAGTAACTGCAGAAGCATGAAAAGAAATATGCACAAAGATGTTAATCAAAGCTTTGCTCAAAAGAGTGAAAAAAGGGAAATAACCCAAAAGGATTTCAAGAAGGGAGTATTGAACACATATATAAAACATATATGATACATAACATATGTATCAGCATATTTTTTAGTAAAAAGCAGGCTGTCACACTGTGCGTGTAGTATGGTCTTGTTTATGGAAATAACATGCATGTGTTTCTAGGCATAGAAGGTGTCCCTGCACAGAAAGACAGTAACCAAATGTTAACATTATTGTCGAGAGCTGGAGATGTAGCTCAGTGGCAGGATGCTTGCCTAGCATGTGCAAAGGAAGAGACCTGGGTTTAATCCCCAGTCCAAATACAAAAAACTTGTGTGAGGAATTTGGGATGTTTGTCTTTCCTTTTATACTTTATAATTTGTTTGAATTTTTACAGTGGGCATGTTCTCATTTAAATAAGACAATAATCATATTTTCTTTTTTAATTTTTTATTAGAACATTGTAGTGGTTGGGTTCATCTTGGCAAATTTGTACATGCATGGAATTCTGTTTCAGTTCATGTTCCTCCACTTTTTCCTCCCCTCCTCCTTCCCCTTGTTCGTTCCTCTTCCTCCACTCTTCTAGGCTTTCTGTTTGTTCATCTATTTATTTATTTTTAATTGGTTCTTCCTACTTATACATAAAGGCAAAATTCCCTATGGTATATTTATATATGTACATAGCATGGTTTTTAAAACTTCATTCTGCATTTCCTTCCCTTTCCTATTCCTCCTCTCTCCCTCTTCTACTCTACTGATCTTCCCTATCTCTTTATGATATCCAACCCTCCCTCCTTCTTTCCTTTATTTTGCTCTAGCTTTTACTTGTGAGAGAAAATGTCTGACCCTTGATTTTCTGCAACTGGCTTATTTTACTTAGCATGATGTTCTCCATATCTATCCATTTACTCACAAATGCCATAATTTCATTCTTCCTTAGGGATGAGTAACACTGCATTATATATATAAACTAGTTTCTTGATCCATCCATCTATTTATAATTTGGCATTGTGAATTGTGCTATTTTAAATATTGAGATGACTGTATCACTATACTATGCTGATTTTAGTTCTTAAAATACCAAGGAATGGGATAGCTAGGTCATGTGATGGTTCCATTCCTAGTTTTTGAGGAGACTCCCTACTGCTTTCCAGAGTGATTGTATGAGTCTGCAGTCCCACCAGCAATGTACAAGTGTTCCTTTTCCCCCACATCTTCACCAGCATTTATTATTGTTTGTGTTCTTGGTAATTATCATTCTAACTGGAATGAGATGAATTTTAGTGCAGTTTAGATTTGCATTTCTCTGATTGCTAGAGATGTTGAACATTTTTTCATATATTTGTTGGCCATTTGTATTTCTTATTTTGAGAAATGTCTGTTTACTTCTTTTGCCCACTTATTGATTGGGTTATTTGGGTTTTTGGTGTTAAGGTTTTTGAGTGTTTTATACATTCTGGATATTAATCCTCTGTCAGAGAAGCTGACAAAGATTTTCTTCCATTCTGTAGGCTCTTTCTTCACACTCTTGTTTCCTTTGCTGTGCAGAAGTTTTTAATTTGATGCATCTCACTTATTGATTCTTGTTTTATTTCTTGAGCTTTAGGGGTCTAGTTGAAGTTGGCGCCAACACTAATATGATAGAGTGCTGACCCTGTGTTTTCTTGTAGCAGTTTCAAGCTTCTTGTCTAATTCCTAAGTCTTTCATCCATTTTGAATTGAGTTTTGTACAGGATAAGAGATAGGGATCTATTTTCAGTATGGTAGTGTTTTCAATAATGATAAATAATAGTATTTAGAGAAATGTATGGAAGGCCTAACCATACCATAGTTGGCAATGAATAGTAACTTGAAAGTTATTAACCTTAAGTTGGCATCATGAGGGCGCTGCTGCTCTCCAACTAGACAACAGTGGGAGGAATCACAAATAAGGCTGACCCAGTGTAGCAATTCCTATGTCCTAGTTTAAACATGTTTAAAGGAAAGTGATAACTGATCTTGGAAGCTTCTGGCTCCATCTAGCTCATCGTGAACTAGTTTTTCTGTGAAGATGCAGAGGTCTGTACAAGAATAAAACCACCACGTGTTAAGAGGTAGGGATAATTGCATATTATCACTCAAGGTTGTGCCAGCCAGCCTGGTATGCAGCACAACCAGTTCCTGGAAGAGCTCAAGGCTCATCATCTATGTCAGATTAAAATCTTCTTTCCTCTTCAGTGGACGAAATCCTACTTTCCACTTTATGTTTAAAATGTGAAATGTTCATTCATGAAATTCAACCCTTCTCAGAAAGATTATGTACAGATACATTTGCCAGAAGTGCTGCCCTTTCTCTACCTCTTAATGAAAGCTCTCTGGTATGCTGTCAGAGGACTCTGCTTCAAAAGCTATGCATTTTCATGCATATCAAAACTACCCTAAGATTTCATCTCACCCCAATTAGAATGGCGATTATCAAGAACACAAGCAACAATAGGTGTTGGTGAGGATGTGGTGAAAAAGGTACACTCATACATTGCTGGTGGGGTTGCAAATTAGTGCAGCCACTCTGGAAAGCAGTATGGAGATTCCTCAGAAAGCTTGGAATGGAACCACCATTTGACCCAGCTATCCCACTCCTTGGCCTATACCCAAAGGACTTAAAATCAGCATACTACAGAGACACAGCCACATCAATGTTCATAGCTGCTCAATTCATCATAGCCAGATTGTGGAACCAACCTAGATGCCCTTCAGTTGATGAATGGATAAAGAAACTGTGGCATATATATACAATGGAATATTACTCCGCAATGAAGAATGATAAAATTATGGCATTTGCAGGCAAATGGATGAAATTGGAGAATATCATGCTAAGTGAGATAAGCCAATCTCAAAAAACTAAAGGACAAATGATCTCGATGATAAGCAGATGAGGACATATAATGGGGGGTGGGAGGGGTTAGCATTAGGGTTAGGGTTAGGTTTAGGGTTAGGGATAAGGAGTGTGGTAAGAATGAAGGAAAGAAGGACTGTATAGAGGGAAAAGAGGGGTGGGAGGGGTGGGGGGAAGGGAAAAAAAATAATGAATCAAACATCATTGCCCTATGTAAACATATGATTACACAAATGGTATGCCTTGACTCCATGTACAAATAGAAAAAAAACATGTATCCCATTTGTATACAATAATAATAAAAAATAAATTAATTAATTTAAAAAAAAAGCTATGCATTTTCAAAAGTCCCCTTTGTTTGGTACTCCAAATTTTGATACCCTGAGTTAGGTAAGTTGAATGCAAAGCATACTTTTTCTTTTGTCAAGTGGGAGAAGGACAATTATGAATGCCAAAAGAGATTAATTCTAGGAGAGAGCATATAAAAGGAAGTCATGGTACTGGAAACTTATTCCCTTAAGAATATCCATGCCCATATACCTGCTGTGCTTACCCAGAAATATGTGTACACGGATTTGAAGAGCATTGCTTTAGTCACCCCCACCATTCCTCATAGATATAGAAACTGAAGCCTAGTGTAGCGACCTGGGCAAGACTTGAGCCTCGGCCTTCCAACTTGAAGACCAATGAGTTTTCAACTCTACCATACTTCTTGCTATCGTGACCTCGTATAAATACTTTTATCTTGTAGAGCCTTATTTTTCTCATTTACGAAATGAGAGGGGTGGAGTAGATGATCTTCATGCTGAATACCTTTCCTTTATTCCTCCAGATCTACTTTCCAAAATTCCCCACCCTACACTAGACCCATACAAGTGAATATGTTTAAACTACAGCAGTGGGCTCCCTTGACCTCTGGCTTCTGATTAGGTACAGTTAATCAAGGAGTCCCTGGCAAGAGCTTAGAAGACAGAAGGGGAATAAAATTGAACTATTTATTCATTGGATCCCCTACTTGGATACTGTGGGTTAGTAATGTCCTGTCACTGATGCCACAGATCCTGTCTGGCATTCTTGTCATTCAACTTCCCTTTCTGAGTTCCGGTAACTTCTTCCCCTCTCCCATTCAGGCATGAGGTGGTAACACTTTTCCAGATAATTCCACCCCAAAGAATCCATACTGGATCCTCCCATGCACCTCCTGCCCAGCCATTTCTCTGTTTTGATTAAATCTTTTCTCTAGGAAGAAAGGAGGACCACATTCTCAATTTCTTTCCTTGATTCTTTTGAAAGGAACAGTCAGTAATGTCACTATAAATATATTTTCAGAATCTTGGCCCAGTTAAATATCAATGCAAGTAAAATAAACAAAACATTTCAGGTGAAAACCCCTTGTTACATTTAAACTTTTATTTTGAAAAATTTTGGACAGAAAAATTGGAGAAATAGTACAGAGTTCCCATATACCCTCACTTAGCTTCTTCTGTTGTTAGTATCTCACCTAACATTACTATAGTGATGAAAGCCAGGAAGTTAGCTTTGATACAATACCATTTTTCTGTTTGTTTGGCAATGCTGAGGCTCAAACCAAAGGCCTCGCCCATGCTAGGCAAGTGATCTACCACAGAGCTATAACCCCAGCTCCGATACAACATTACTAATTAACCTGCAGACCTTTTCCACATTTTACCAGTTGTCCTATGAATGCCCTAACTGGTCCAACATACAGTTGTCATGTCTCCTTAGTCCCTGCCAATCTGTGACAGTCCTCTGCCTTTCTCTACCTTTCATTGCTTTGACTCTTTGGAAAAGTATTGATTAGTCATTTTGTAGACTCTCAGTTCATGTTCATCTGGTGTTTGCTTGTCATTTGATCAAGACTATGCATTTTGTGCAAGAATATCACAGAAGTGACGTGCCCTGCTTAGTGCATCAGGTGAAGTGTCCATAAAGTCAATATGAGTTACAAATGGAAAAGTTAGCTTTGGCCACTTGGTTATGTGGGACTGGCCAAGTTTCATCTCTGTAATGTTTCTACTTTTCCCTTTGTAACTAAATGTATCTTGTGGGGAGATAACTTTGAGACTGTGTCCCATTTCTCAACAGAACTTTCTCTCACTACTTTTTAATATTTATTATGATTCCAAATGGTAATTTTTAAAATCCACAATTATTTCTGTACTTATAAAATAAAAGCTAGTCCTTCTCTCCATTTATTTGTTTGTTCATGTCAGCATAGACTCCAGGGTATTTACTTTATCATCTGGCTAAAACCCATTACTATCAATACTTATTATTGAGTTATAACTTGCCCCAAATTTCCTTGGCTCCTGTGTCAGTAGGATACCCCATCATTTTTTAGTACTTTCTTACAACTATGGTTTGAATGTGTCCCCCCAAATTCACAAGTTGGAAACAGCATCAGGAGGTAGGGCCTAATAAGAGGTGAGGGGATGGCAGAGCCTTGTGAATGGAGCAGTCATGGTGGGAGTGGATTAGGTACCATGAAGACGAGCTGTTACAAAAGCAAGCCTGGCTCCTCACGCTTGCTCCCTCGTAGTGCTCGCTTGGTGTTGACACAGCGCAAAGGCCCTTGCCAGATGCCAGTGCCATCCTCTTGAATTTTCTACCCTCCAGAATCATGAGCCAAGTAAATCTCTGTCTTTATAAATTACTTAATCTGTGATTTCTGTTATAACAACAGAAAAATGACAAAGACACCTACTTTCTGGCACCACAAAATGTTCAGGCTCATCTTGTTTTTTCTAGAATCATCATTTCTCTGAAGAACCCTTATTTGCTCAATCCTATTGTGCATGTAAAGTAGTTTCAGAATTGCTAACCCAGCAAATTCACTAACTAGAGTATAATATTTGGGTACAGTTCTTTATGTCTCTAGCTTTGTATTATATAGTCAAAATACTATTTTCCAAAGTTAGTTGGTTCTTCTCCACCTCCTTAAGTATGGCTATGATATTCATTTGTAATATAGTTAAATCAATTTTTTACTGTTTGTGTTCTCATTAGGCTTCTTCCATATCCTGATTGATTTTAAATATTTTGGGGACCAAGTATATAAAGCATTACTATGATTCTAAGAGTCAGAGCTGTACAAAAAGTATATCAGTCAGATCAATGTCACACCCCACCCCATCCCATTACCCCATTCCCACTCCCTCATTCTTTCCATCTGTTTCCCAATAACCAAATTTCTTTTGTACAAGTAAGCAGATATATTTTGTGTCCATTTTCTTTCCTGAAAAGTAGCACATTATAGACCCTCACTCATTTTTTAAAATTAATGTTCAGTTTACATAAAGTTAACCAATGTACAGTTCAACACTTAAATACCTCCAAAATAGTATTTGCCATATTCACAATGTGGCACAACAACACCTGTCTATGCCTACAATATTTTCATCATCCCAAAGGGAACTTTTGTGCCCATCAAGCAGTTATTCCACATTTTCCCCTACCCAGAGCCTAATCTGGTGACTAATTAGTCTGGTGACTAATCTATTTTCTGTCTCTGTGGATATACCTATTCTGGATATTTCATATCAGTAGAATCATGGGGGGGGGGAATATATATATATATATGTAATATCTGATTTCTTTCACTTATCATAATGTTTTTAAGGTTCATTTTTGCTATGGCATGTATCAATACCTCATTCCGTTTCTGTAATTGAATAACTCTCATGATATGGATATATCATAATTTGTTTATCCATCCATCAGTTAATGAACATTTGGGTTGTTTCCAGCTTTCTGCTATTGTGAGTAGTACTGCTGTGAACATTCATGTATAAGTGTTTGTTTGAATATGTTTTCAATATGTTTAGATATATACTTAGGAGTCGAATTGATGGATCATATGGTAATTTTATATTTGATTTTCTTAGTAAACACAACCATTTTCCACAGTGGCTGCACCATTTTAAATTCTTATATCCTTACCAACACTTGTAATTTTCTGTTTTGCTTGTTTTTATAGCTATCCTGTGGGTGTGATGTGGCATCTCATTGTCACTCTGATTTGCATTAGCCTAATAACTAATGTTGTTGAGCATATTTTCATATGTTTATTTACTATAAGTAATCTTTTGCACTTTTTTTCACCCCTTTGTATACCCTGGAAGTCACTCTCTACCAATTCATTAGAGTTTTTCTTGTTCCTTTTTGCAGCTGCATAGCACTCCATTTTGTGGAGGTACCATAGTTGATTTAGCCACTCTCCTTAGCATAAGCATTTGTGTCACTTCCAACATTGCTGCAATTAATGTATTGGCACATATGTGTTTTTTTTTTATTATTGGAGGTATACATGAGTTGCCTTCCTAGAAATGAAATTGCTGGGTAAAAATTTTAGTTTATATGTAATTTTGCTGCATATTAATGAAGTTAGCAAGGAAAAATTCTGGCTCTCTTAAATAATCTAATGATAAATAAAAATGTGGAAACATTTCTTAAAAGGGTTTTCAAAGGGAAGCCTAAGAGAAAGAAACAACCACATGGATTTTTACCATGAGGAAAAGAAACATGTAAAACTTACTTTTGCTTTTATCTTTTTAAAATGAGGTAATATTTTAAATGATAATAGCCTTGTCCTCACTCAACAGCATTTTATGTTCTTAAAAGCAGGATTTTATGTTTATATAGGATGTTGTGAGGTCTACTTGAAGCTGAGTCCTCTGAGTGAGCTTCATGTAACGCATTTCTGATTTTTTATTTCATCTAATTATCTATGAAGAAAACAGGATGAAGGGGAACATGAATCATCCCCAAATTATCAGGGTATATAGTGGGTAGTAAGGAGTAATGAGAGGAGGTATACTTAATCCTTCATTTAATTCCATTTTTCTCTCACAGAAATATTAAAATATATCAGAATGTGTTCTGAGATACCATCAAGCAGTGAATCTGAACATCCACACATCTATTATATGCTATTACTTGCTGCTGGAAGTTAGTTATTAAAATTCCACTAAAGGACCTTTATAATTTAATCTTTACCAACTGTCTTATCCCCTCTCTCATAAAAGCATTCAAGGTCAAGAACCCTGAGGCACCTTATGAGCCATAAAAAAGTCACCACCACCTGTAAACCATCCTCAAAGAACATTTACTGTGTCATCCTTTCATTGATGTTATTTAATGTCATCTTAAAAGGGATGTGGGGTGCATCTATCATTCGTCATGGGAGTGCTCAGTCTTCATCTGTAATACAGTGATGCAGTGGAGTAGTGAAGAGGAAGTGGAAGGAATCATTTTATTTCTGCTTCTCTCCAGTTTCAGGTATTATATTGCTATTTCCAGTGCAGTAGGCTCCTAGTCTAAATCTCCTTAAGGACAGTAAAAGAAAGAGGAAGAGAAAAGGAAAGGAAAAAGAAAAGAAAGACGGTAAGGGGCAGTATTTCAGGTGGATTGGCTGGAGAGGCCACTCACACCCCTACCCAAGTTCCCAATTTGAATTAGTGAAGGATGCAGAAACTCAGAAGAAAGGTATACACCGAATGCAGACATAGCATCCTCTGTGTGCAAGGAATGCAAAGTCAGTACTCCGAGGTCTATCTGTCTTTCTGTTTTCCCAGAGTGCTATAAAACCCATGCCTCCCAGGAAAAATATTGTATTTTAAAAACTATTACATGAGGGCTGGGGAGATAGCTCAGCTGGTAGAGTGCTTGCCTCGCAAGCACAAGGCTCTGAGTTCGATCCCCAGTACCTAAAAAAAAAAAAAAAAAACTATTACATGAAAACAATTCATATGAAATAGATAGGCTAAACGTCTGAAAAAAAAATGTTCACTTATTCATTCCACAGATATATTTGAGTGCCTACTAGATGCTAAGTACTTTGCAGGGGCATTGAATATAAAACAATAATAATCATGGAGCCTGTCCTCATGAAATTCACATTCATGAGACGCAGCGGCAACCTTAGTGGACTCTTCTTAAACTTATTCATTCAATGAGGCTCCATCTGAAGCACTTTGTTTCACCAGCAAACAAAACTGACAGCTCTCTACCCTTACGGAACTTCTAGTAGAATATAATAGGCAGACAGTAAACATGATAAATGTGACAATCACGTGGTATATTCAAACTAGGTAAGCGGTGTGGATAAAATGCAAAAGCCAAGCAGGGTAAGGGGGTCAGGAGTGCTGAGGGGAGGGTCGTGGGGGGGCAGCGGCAATATGCAGTTTTAAGTAGGGTGGTGGGCTGCTGAGAAGACAATTGAGCAAGCTTGGAAGAAGTGAGGGAGACACTTGATTATCTAGAGAAAGAACATTCCAAGCAGGAAGGCTCACCGTCACCAAGCCTTTAAGCTGGGAATATGCCTGTTGTGTTTGTGATACAAAGGACAGAAGTGTGGAGGAGATGAATCCACAGGTAAGAAAAATAGAAAATGAGAGCAGGGAGGAAATGGGAGTAAGTCACGTGAGACTTTGCAGGCCATTGAAGGACTTGGGCTTTTACTCTGAGAAAAGCAGGGAGCCATTGAGGGGTTTCGGTCAGAGGAGTGACATGGCTTTCTTGGCTTACCTTGGATCACTCTGCTTTCATGTTAGAACAAACTGAAAAGAGCAGGTGAAAAAGCAGGAAGACCTGTTAGGAAGCTGCTAGAGTAACCCCAGAGAACAATGATGGGGGCTCTGAAGAGGGACACAGGGAGCTAGGGAACGGGTGGGTGAGTAGACAGTGGGTTTTGAAGGTGGAACCAACAGTGTTGCTGAAAGACTGGATCATGGTGTGAAAGGCGGAGAGGAGCTGAGGGTGACCGAGAGGTCTTTGCCCTTTGGAAAGAAGGAGATTTCATCAACTGAGATGGGAATATTTGCAGGCAAAGCATGTTTGAGGAAAAGGATCAGGAGTTCAATTCAGGGCCTGCAGGGTTTGAGGTATTCACGGGACAATCTGGAGTTAGGCGAAAGATCTGGGCTGGAGGTATAAATTTGGACGTTATGTCTGAAGTACATGGTTACCTATCTTCCTGCCCTGCCCTAAATGGTCCTGCCACCAAAATTCCTCCCATGACCTGGTCCTGTCCACTACCCACCAAAAGGGCCCATGGCCTGGCTCTGCTAAGGTTGTACATAAAGTCTGGAACCTCGTGTTTATCCCTGAAAATGAGCCACATCAGGTGTTTGTCCAATCAACCCCACCTCTGAATAAAGGGAAGCTTGCTGATCTGAGACCTGCTCCCTGACACCCTCATTTGTGCACTCATGTGCTTACAATGTCAATCCAAACATTTTATTACATATGATTAAATAAAATGAATATTATTTTAAAATATAAAATTATATGAAGCAGGGGCTGGGGTTGTGGCTCAGTGGTAGAGTGCTTGCGTAGCACATGTGAGGCACCGAGTTTGAGCCTCAGCACTGAATAAAAGTAAATAAATAAAAATAAAGGTTCATCCGCAACCAAAAATATGTATTTTTTTTTAATTATATGAAGCAAAAACTGAAGTTTCTCTTTCACTCCCTTACTCCAAACCCACTGCTCTATCAGTGCCTCTGTTAAGGAGCTATATTATATAACAAACCTAAAAAGATATCTGAAGAATGTTCAATCTATCATATTAGAGAACTAGAGTTAACAAGTGTTTTCTTCATTTTCACATGCACTTCACTACATAAGAAAACATGTAATTAGAGAAATGCGAATCAAAACCACCCTAAGATTTATCTCACTCCAATTAGAATGACTATTATCAAGAATACAAGCATTAATAGGTGGTGTTGAGGATGTAGGGGAAATGGCACACTCATACATTGCTGGTGGGGATGCAAATTAGTGCACCAACTCTGGAAAGCAGTGTGAAGACTCCTTAGAAAACTTGGAATGGACCCACCTTTTGACCCAGTTATCCCATTCCTCAGTTTATACCCAAAGGACTTAAAATCAGCATACTACAGAGATACAGCCACATCAATGTTCATAGCTGCTCAATTCACAATAGCCAGATTGTGGAACCAACCTAGATGCCCTTCAATAGATGAATGGATACAGAAACTGTGGTATATATACACAACAGAATATTACTCAGCCATAAAGAAGAATAAAATTATGACATTTGCTGGTAAATGAATGGAGGTGGAGAATATCATGCTAAGTGAAATAAGCCAATCCCAAAAAAACCAAAGGTCAACTGTTTTCTCTGATAAGTGGATGCTGATACATAATGTTGGGAGAGGGGAAGAAGGGAGTAACTTTGGATTGTGTAAAGGGAAATGAGGGGAGGGGAGGAGGTTGGGGAAGGAAAGATAGAGGAATGAGACAAACATCATTACCCTATGTACTGTATGATCACACAAATGGTGACTCTACATTGTGTACAGCCATAGAAATGAAAAATTGTACCCCATCTGTGTACAATGAATCAAAATGCAGTCTTTAAAAATAAAAATAAATAAAATTTAAAAAATAAAGAAAACATGTAGAGACATTCATATGTTTATGCATAAAATTTTCTTATTTACCTATGTCTTCCCTTTACCCACACAGTGATATAATTTCTATCACTATCTACTATTGGTGGCAAAGTAGAATTTCAGAACTGCTTGGAATAAACAATGTATTTAAGTTTATAGGCCTCTTTTGTGAAATTGAACTTACATGTAATCTGTTGTATGTTGTAATGTTGGGGGCTGTGCCAGCCAGAATGGCGCCTGATCACATCAGCAGTGAGGAGGTTAATTGGCATAAGCGCACTCAGATGATTTATCATTGGCCGTATTCAGTTAAGTCCAGCGCACAACGCCTGCACAGGTGTTCCCGAGCGCACCTGCTTGGGCCTGCTCGTTTTGACCCTTGCCATGATGGGGCAGCTGGCTCCTCGCCTGTTGAGATGTGGCCCCGCCCTCCGCCTCCTGGAGGGAATATAAGCGGGTGGTGGGCAGGAACGCGAGTGTAAGGAGCAGTAGCAAGCAGAGCAGCAGCTAACAGAAAGAAGCGGAGAGAAGCCACTAGCAGAAAGGAAGAAGAAAAGGCAGCAAGCAGATAGAAGCAGCTCGCAGAGAGAAGCAGCAGGCAGTGGCGGAAGGCAGATTACAGAGCGGAGAATTGAGAACACACCTCTAGATCACAGATAGGCAGATGGCAGTAGGCGGGACGCATCACTAAGAAGCACCTCAGATAGATTACCCTTAGTTCACAGGATGCAGGATGCACCTTTAAGAAGAAGCAGCAGAACTAAGAAGATATAGATCCCTGAAAGTGTAGTCTCTCTCTCAAGCAAAGTCTCTCTTTCTCTCTTATGCAAAGCCTCTCTCTCTCTCCTCTCAAAGCAAGTAAGCCTCATTTCCTCTATCCTCTATAAACAAGCAAGGAAGGAAGCAGCTCAGAAATAGAAGTAGCTCAGTTTCCAGTCCACCACCCATAAAGACCCGCACAAATTGTTGCTGCAGGCGGTGACAAATACCCGCAGATTTGGCACCACAAAGAGCCAGTGACATTGTAATATTTTTTTCTTTGAAAACTGGAATGTATTTGAGCCAAGCAGTACCATCCACATAAGAAATGTCATTGATTATAGAGTGCAGGATATACTTTCAGCTAGTAATAACTCTAGATTCTAAGCTTATATCTCTAAAATAGAACAGTTTCCATAGCTTCCATTAGAAAAACAAAAACTTCAGAATTTGAACTAATGCCTTGCTGTTTTGTTGAGTTGGCAGTTACTCTGTGCAAGGAAAGCAATGATGACTCCTCAAATATCCAGTCTTTTATGAGATTAGAGCTGCAGCTGCAATAACTTATTCTTCTAGTCCTAGGGGTTTGCTATTTCTCACCTGAAATCAAAGAGAATCCTAATTGTAGAGGTATCCTACCCTGTTTGGTTTGATTTGGGGCAGAATTCTAAGTCCAACACATGTATCAGAAACTCCATGTGCTGGGGTACCACATGACTTATCCCAACCAGCTACTTGTGATGTGACTGTTGCTCACAGCAGGATAGTCAGTAAACAGAAAAACCCAAGAAAGAGCAGGGCATGAATTCTCAAGGAGTTTACTATGTAACTGGGCTAGTAAACATTTACCTGTAGGAGAAAAAGAGCATGTTGAGTACTTCTCAAATCAATTGAACCAACATGTTATGCTGTGGAAAAATAATAACTAATAACTGTTCTCTATATTTTATTCTGAATTTTTCTTGAGCCTTTGGCACTAACTCCTCTTATTTTTTCTAGAGTGATCCAGCATATTGCAAAATGAGTAAGTGCCAGAAATGTGTATTAACACAAAAACTGAACATTGACTAGTCATATTGAATTAAACAACTTGTTTTATATGGACATGTGAGCTTTCACTATACTTTTAGTTTGCATCCGTTTTTAACTGGTAAAGTGTTCCTGTTTGCAGGATCAAGTAAAACATACCGAAATTTCATAGCACCCCACTAAGAAACATGTCACCTAAACAATTTTGAGAATCATTTGTTCTTTGTGAACAAAGAGACTCAAGGAACCAAGTCATGTCAGACTGCCCTTCCCTCTTTCCCCTTCCCCTCTTCTCCCTCCAGTAGAAGATTTCCCCTGGGTCATCTCTCATCATCCTTCTGAATTCCCTTCACCACCATCCAGTTCATACCAGAACAACCATAATAACCTTCAAACAAATTCCCCTCCCAAAGTCTCTGCCCACCCCACTCTACCATACATCCTTCCCATCAACTCAGATTTCTGCAACACAAGATTTTCTTCCAAAAACATTTCTATTCAAAAACATTTACCAATTCTTTATTTCCCATTTAATAATGCCTAAAAGTCTTAGGTTCCCAGAATCAGTTCCTCCAAAATACTGCAATTTCTGGTCTTTGGTTAATTTGAATACAAAGTTTCATTATTATGTTTAACTACACACTGAAAAGAAATTTGGCAAGAACTCTCTCACCTCAGTGGAGTAAATAAATAAGTGTATAACTGATGGGGAACTTTTTAAATGGCTGCTTCTCCCTTAGGAGGTGATGGAGGCTACCTGCCTTGTTGTTATTGTTTTCTCGTCCCCCTCTTCCCCTAAGGAACAAGGGTGATTTATCGTGACATCTATGGATGAATGTCAGTATTCCTGACACTTAGAAATTATCACTTTTTAATGACTTGTCCTGTCACTGGAGGTTTACTGGAATCAAAGACAAATGTGCTTATGTGGACTGTTGAAAATCAGAGTGGTCAGAATCACATAACTGATGCTTGCTGTCAGGAGAAAATCTGACTGGTATCGTTATTCCACAGAGCTTTGAGATTGCCTCAGGGCTTATCACGTCATTTGCTACTAACTATAGAGATAAAATATTTGCAATAAAATTCTAGAAGTATGAACTTTATGCCGAATGATAACACCCCTCTGTTGCAGCATCCTGATAGAGTATCACTCTGTTCTTTATATGTCATTTTACTTTTTACTTTTTATAATCAGGTTACTCTTAGGATCTTGAAGAATAGGTCTATTTTAAACAAAAAAATTTTAAAGTTTTATTCAAAAGTTCTATAAGATAAACTGCAATTTGGTGCATTGTTAGATATTTTGAAAAAAAAGCTATAGCAGCTTGCCTCCTCTAAGGGGTTAATTTCTAAATGGCATCATTCCATACCTGTTAGAATTAGCCACTAGAGTCAAAGCTCAACAATGGGAGTTGGTCCGGTCAGTCTAGTTATTATTGACTAATTTGCATTTAAAACTCTCTTTCCAACCATTAATTAGTCATTCCAGAAAAACAACCTGATGGTAGAAATGAACATAATTATCTCTGTTTAAAAATGAGATTGAAGAGTTTCAAGATGGCGGCCTAGAGGGCGGCTGCATTTCATGTTGCTCCAGTACGCAGGATTCAAAAGAGGAGATAGTGAGAGACTTGGGACCAACTCAAAGCCGTCGGGTGAGTCTCTCCCGTTGGGTGAGTCTCTCCCGTTGGGGAGGCGTCCCGGAGGGGGCGGTAGCCCCGGAACGCAGGGAATTTGTGAAGTGGAGTTGCTCGGCGAGACGCCCCTCCCCCCACTGGAGCAGTAAACACGGACAACTGGGATCATCGTAGAGGAGGCGGCTCAGCACAGCACTTGGACTCGGAGCAACCACTGGGGCTCCGGGCGGCTGCCTGAGGAGGAGCTGCTTGATGAGCTGTTTAGACTCAGAGTAATCGCTTCTGAACACCGGGGGGTTGCCCAGAGGAAGAGGAGAAGCGCGGCGGGTCGCTTGACCTAGGAGTGACTGCATCAGAGCCACAGGCGGTTGCCAGAGGACGAGCTGCATCGCCAGCTGTTTGGACTCAGAACAACTGCTTCTGAACACCCGGGGGGTTGCCCGGAGGAAAAGGAGAAGTGCGGTGGGTTGCTTGGTCTAGGAGTGACTGCATCAGAGCCACAGGCAGTTGCCAGAGGAGGAGGCGAGTGGTGAGTTGATTGCACTCAAAGCGACCGCTCCTGAACACCGGTGGCCTGCCTGGAGGAGGAGCGTGGTGGGTCACTTGGTCTTGGAGCCACCGCCCCTGAACACTCGGGGGGCTACCCCGAGGAGGAGGAGGAGGAACAGGGCGGGTCACTTGGGCTTGGAGTGACTGCCTAGGGCTACGGGAGGTTGGCGGGAGGAGGAGACGCGAAGTGAGTTGCTTGGACTCCTAGTGACTGCGTCGGAAACCGGGCTGCTGTCTGGTGGAGGAGGTGTGTGGCGGGTCTCTGGGTATCAGAGCTATTGTACGGGGCTCCAGGTGGCGGCTCAGAGGAGGGGCCACATAGCCAGGTGATTAGGTGCAGAGTAGGGTCCCAGGAGCTAGGTGGCTTCTTGATGGAAGAGCCGCACAGAGACACGCCTAGGGGCGGAGCGAAGTTTCCAGGACTGCGGGCAGATTATCTGGGAGAGGCAGCCTAAGGAGACTCGCCTGCGGAGGGTGAGGCTCCCAGGCCCAGGAGGTAGGTCCGGGCCCCTGGGAACATTGCAGAGGAAGACAGCCCAGCCCAGGCAGTAGTTGTAGATTGAGGGGAACCTCTAGGAGGGGAACTGACCAGTGAGACGTTCCCACCGAGTGAGTCTTCCCTACCGGGAGAGGTTTTCCCACAGGGACGGTAAAACCAGAGACACAGGCACAAACAGGACTTGCCTCAGCCCGCAGCCTAGTTCCCCGTTGGATGACCATTGGTCAACAAGTGGAGACACCTCTGACCACTAGCAGGGAATATACGCCACCTGAGGGTCACCACCCTAGAGAGGCAGCTTCTTCGTGGAGCTCTGCATTATCAACTTCCTCCAAGACTTCAGGCTACTGAAGGATAAGAAGGGATATACTAGCAATCTTCAGGGACATTATAAGTCGATAGAGGAAATCTGCAATATCTTAATGACCCACTGATTCCTGAACAATATGAGAAAACAAGGGAAGAAAATGCCCCAAACAAATCTAGATGTTACATCAATAGAATCCAACGACAGCATGGTAGAAGAAATGACAGAAAGGGAGTTCAGAATGTACATAATTAAAATGATTAGGGAAGCAAACGATGAGATGAAAGAGCAAATGCAGGCATTGAATGATGAGATGAAAGAGCAAATGCAGCCATTGAATGATCGCACCAATCGATGTCGGGGTTCCCGGGACCCCCAGCCTTGGGCACGGTCAAGATGGCGCCTGGCGCTGAGCCAAAAGCGGCCAGCTATACAGTAAACAACCAGCGAATTCCAATGATTGGCTAGTTAACGATGTGATTAGAGCATGCCCCCCTCGTGTACCTATTCTATGCCTGCAGCTGTCCGCGCGTTTGCCTCGTGTGCTCTCCCCTGATTGGTTGAAGTGTATATAAGCTTGGTGGGTGGGGGAGTAAGCGAAGAAGCTGGGAGTAAGAAGAGGCTGAGAGTAGAAGAAGCTGAGAGTAGGAGAAGAAGCGAGGAAGAAGAGTGCGAGCGAAGGCGTGAGCCGAGCGGGAGAAGCGGAGCAGCCGAAGCAGGTGTGAGCCGAGCAGGAGGAGCGTAGCGACCGGAGCAGGCGAGAGTTAAGCAGAGGAAAAGAGAGCGAGAGAAAGAAAAGAGAGAAAGGGATAGAAAAGAGGGAAAGAAAGGAAGACTGTGCACAATAAACTTCCAAAGCTTCAGACGTTTGTCGTGTCTCTCTCTGCGGGCAGAGGGAACGCGATAAATCGACAGTTAACAGAGCAAATTCAGGAAGCAAAAGATCATTTCAATAAAGAGTTAGAGATAATGAAAAAAAAACAAACAGAAATCCTTGAAATGAAGGAAACAATAAACCAAATTAAGAATTCCATAGAAAGCATAACCAATAGGATAGAACACCTGGAAGACAGAACTTCAGATATTGAAGACAAAATATTTAACCTCGAAAACAAAGTTGAACAAACAGAGAAGATGGTAAGAAATCATGAACAGAATCTGCAAGAACTATGGGATATCATGAAAAGGCCAAATTTGAGAATTATTGGGATTGAGGAAGGCTTAGAGAAACAAACCAAGGAATGAACAATCTATTCAATGAAATAATATCAGAAAATTTCCCAAATCTGAAGAATGAAATGGAAAATCAAGTTCAAGAGGCTTATAGGACTACAAATACACAAAATTACAACAGACCCACACCAAGGCACATTATAATGAAAATACCTAACATACAAAATAAAGACAGAATTTTAAAGGTTGTGAGAGAAAAGAACCAAATTACATTCAGGGGGAAACCAATACGGATATCAGCAGATTTTTCAATCCAGACCCTAAAAGCTAGAAGGGCCTGGAACAACATTTTTCAAGCTCTGAAAGAAAGTGGATGCCAACCAAGAATCTTATACCCAGCAAAGCTTACCTTCAAATTTGACGATGAAATAAAATCTTTCCATGATAAACAAAAGCTAAAAGAATTTACAAAAAGAAAGCCAGCATTACAGAACATTCTCGGCAAAATATTTCATGAGGAAGAAATAAAAAACAAAGAAGCAAATCAGCAAAGGGAGGAATTATCCTAAAGGAACTGTCAAATAAAGGAGGAACCAAGATGTGTCAAACAAGAAATAAATAAATAAATAAAATTTTAAATATGAACCAAATGACTGGGAATACAAATCATATCTCAATAATAACCCTGAATGTTAATGGCCTGAATTCATCAATCAAAAGACATAGACTGGCGGATTGGATTAAAAAGAAAGATCCAACAATATGTTGCCTGCAAGAGACTCACCTCATAGAAAGAGATACCCATAGACTAAAGGTGAAAGGATGGGGAAAAACATACCATGCACACGGACTCAGCAAAAAAGCTGGAGTATCCATCCTCATTTCAGATAATGTGGACTTCAAGCCAATGTTAGTCAGAAGGGATAAGGAAGGACATTTCATACTGCTTAAGGGAAGCATAAATCAGCAAGATATAACAATCATAAACATCTATGCCCCAAACAGTGGCTCATCCATGTATGTCAAACAAATCCTTCTCAATTTTAGAAACCAAATAGACCATAACACAATAATACTAGGTGATTTTAACACGCCTCTCTCACCATTGGACAGATCTTCCAAACAAAAATTGAACAAAGAAACCATAAATCTCAATAACACAATCAATAATTTAGACTTAACAGACATTTATAGAATATACCATCCAACCAAGAGTGAATACACTTTCTTCTCAGCAGCACATGGATCCTTCTCTAAAATAGACCATATATTATGCCACAAAGCTAATGTCAGCAAATACAAGAAGATAGAGACACTACCTTGTATTCTATCAGATCATAATGGATTGAAGTTAGAAATAAATGAAAGAGTAAAAAACAGAAACTACTCCAACACCTGGAGATTAAACAATATGCTATTATATGATGAATGGATAACAAAAGATATTAGGAAGGATATTTAAAAATTCTTAGAGGTAAATGAGAACAAAGAAACATCATATCAAAATCTCTGGGACACTATGAAAGCAGTACTTAGAGGAAGATTTATTTCATGGAGCACATTTAATAAAAGAAGTAAAACTCAAAAAATAAATGACCTAACACTACAGCTCAAAGCCCTAGAAAAAGAAGAACAGACCAACACCAAAAGTAGTAGAAGACAGGAAATAGTCAAACTCAGAGCTGAAATCAACGAAATTGAAACAAAAGAAACAATAGAAAAAATTGACAAAATAAATAGTTGGTTCTTTGAAAAAATAAACAAAATTGATAAACCTTTAGCCACACTAACAAAGAGAAGACGAGAGAAAACCCAAATCACTAAAATTCGGAATGAACAAGGAAATATCACAACAGACACGACTGAAATACAAAACATAATTAGAAAAGCTATTTTGAAAATCTATACTCCAACAAAATAGAAAATTTCGAAGACATCAACAGGTTTCTAGAGACATATGAATTGCCTAAACTGAACGAGGAGGACATACACAATTTAAATAGACCAATTTCAAGTAATGAAATAGAAGAAGTCATCAAAAGCCTACCAACAAAGAAAAGTCCAGGACCAGATGGGTTCTCAGCCGAGTTCTACAAAACTTTTAAAGAAGAGCTCATTCCAATACTTCTCAAAGTATTCCATAAAATAGAAGAGGAGGGAACCCTCCCAAACTCATTATATGAAGCCAATATTACCCTGATACCTAAACCAGACAGAGACACATCGAGGAAAGAAAATTTCAGACCAATATCCTTAATGAACATCGACGCAAAAATTCTAAACAAAATTTTAGCAAATCGCATACAAAAACATATTAAAAAGATAGTGCACCATGATCAAGTGGGTTTCATCCCAGGGATGCAAGGTTGGTTCAACATCAGGAAATCAATAAATGTAATTCACCATATCAATAGACTTAAAGTCAAGAATCACATGATTATTTCAATAGATGCAGAAAAAGCATTTGATAAAATACAGCATCCCTTCATGCTCAAAACACTAGAAAAAATAGGGATACTGGGAACATTCCTTAACATTGTAAAGGCCATCTACGCTAAGCCCATGGCTAATATTATTCTAAATGGTGAAAAACTGAAAGCATTCCCTCTAAAAACTGGAACAAGGCAGGGATGCCCTCTTTCACCACTTCTATTCAATATCGTCCTTGAAACTCTAGCCAGAGCAATTAGACAGACCAAAGAAATTAAAGGGATACGAATAGGAAAAGAAGAACTCAAATATCCCTATTTGCTGATGATATGATTGTATACTTAGAGGAACCAGGAAATTCCACCAGAAAACTGTTAGATCTCATAAGTGAATTCAGTAAAGTAGCAGGATATAAGATCAATGCACATAAATCTAAGGCATTTCTATACATAAGCGATGAATCTTCAGAAAGAGAAATTAGGAAAACTACCCCATTCACAATAGCTTCAAAAAAAATAAAATACTTGGGTATCAATCTCACAAAAGAGGTGAAAGATCTCTACAATGAGAACTACAGAACACTAAAGAAAGAAATTAAAGAAAACCTCAGAAGATGGAAAGATCTCCCATGTTCTTGGATAGGAAGAATTAATATTGTCAAAATGGCCATACTACCAAAAGTGCTATACAGATTCAATGCAATTCCAATTAAAATCCCAATGATGTACCTTACAGAAATAGAGCAAGAAATTATGAAATTCATCTGGAAGAATAAAAAACCCAGAATAGCTAAAGCAATCCTTGGCAGAAAGAGTGAGGCAGGGGGTATCGCAATACCAGATCTTCAACTCTACTACAAAGCAATAGTAACAAAAACGGCATGGTATTGGTACCAAAATAGAAAGGTGGATCAATGGTACAGAATAGAGGACATGGACACAAACCCAAATAAATACAATTTTCTCATACTAGACAAAGGGGCCAAAAATATGCAATGGAGAAAAGATAGCCTCTTCAACAAATGGTGCTGGGAGAATTGGAAATCCATATGCAACAGAATGAAACTAAACCCATATCTCTCACCATGCACGAAACTAAACTCAAAATGGATTAAGGATCTCGGAATCAGACCAGAGACCTTGCATTTTATAGAAGAAAAAGTAGGTCCAGAGCTTCAACATGTCGGCTTAGGACCAGACTTCCTCAACAGGACTCCAATAGCACAAGAAATAAAAGCAAGAATTAATAACTGGGATAGATTCAAACTAAAAAGCTTTCTCTCAGCAAAGGAAACTATCAGCAATGCGAAGAAAGAGCCTACAGAGTGGGAGAAAATCTTTGCCAATCAAACTTCAGATAGAGCGCTAATCTCCAGAATCTATGAAGAGCTCAAAAAACTCTACACCAAGAATGCAAGTAATCCAATCGACAAATGGGCTAAGGAAATGAATAGACACTTCACAGAAGAAGATCTACAGGCAATCAACAAACATATGGAAAAATGTTCAACATCTCTAGTAATAAGAGAAATGCAAATCAAAACCACCCTAAGATTCCATCTCACCCCAATTAGAATGGCGATTATCAAGAATACAAGCAACAACAGGTGTTGGCGAGGATGTGGGGAGAAAGGTACACTCATACATTGCTGGTGGAAATGCAAATTAGTGCAGCCACTCTGGAAAGCAGTATGGAGACTCCTTAGAAAACTTGGAATAGAACCACCATTTGACCCAGCTATCCCACTCCTTGGCCTATACCCAAAGGATTTAAAATCAGCATATTACAGAGATACAGCCACATCAATGTTCATAGCTGCTCAGTTCACAATAGCCAGATTGTGGAACCAACCTAGATGTCCTTCAATTGATGAATGGATAAAGAAACTGTGGTATATATATACAATGGAATATTACTCTGCCATAAAGAATGATAAAATTATGGCATTTGCAGGCAAATGGATGAAACTGGAGAATATCATGCTAAGTGAGATAAGCCAATCTCAAAAAACCAAAGGACGAATGATCGCTAATAAGTGGATGATGACACATAATGGGGGGTGGGAAGAGTTAGTGTTAGGGTTAGAGTTAGGTTTAGGGACGGGGGCAAGAATGGAGGAAGGAAGGACTGTATAGAGGGAAAAGAGGGGTGGGAGGGGTGTGGGGAAGGGAAAAAAATAACAGAATGAATCAAACATTACCCTATGTAAATTTATGATTACACAAATGGTATGCCTTTACGCCATGTACGAATAGAGAAACAACATGTATCCCATTTGTGTACAATAATAAAAAAAAAAAAAAATGAGATTGAGGCTGGGCACAGTGACACAAGCCTGTAATCCCAGCAGCTCAGGAGGCTGAGGCAGGAGGATCGTGAATACAAAGTCAGCCTCAGCAACTTAGCAAGGCCCTAAGCAACTCAGTGAGACCCTGTCTCTAAGGAAAAGATAAAACAGGGCTGTGGATGTGGCTCAGTGGTTGAATGCCCCTGAGTTCAATCCCTGGTACCCCACCCCCAAAATGAGACTGACCAACCATGCTCATGGTGCCCTACAGAGGAGGCATCTCAGAGCTACCACACATCCAAGAGGAGATGCAGGAGTGGGAATTTTACAAAATACTTCCAACATTGCTATTTCATAATCACTGAAGCTTACATTTGCTCAAAGTTCCCGCATTGATCAGTCTTAAAACCTTTGTAAATGTAACATCAGATCCAATCAGCACTTTTCATGGCAACCCAAATAGAAGATGTGCAGCACTGTGTATATACTTTCTAAATATTCAGAAGTTCCCTCAAATGTACTAACAGAAGGAAAATAGTGAGCATGTGATGATAAACAGCTAATACATATTGAATATCCATTATTTATAGGCCTCATACTGAAACCATAAAGATGAGGCAAGAAATCAGACACCTACAACTCTGTCAATGATCTAATGTACTTACAGTCTGACAAAGAAACCAGCCAAATGCACATAAAATTTAAGAATACTTTAGAAAAAAAGTATATATATATTTTTTACTTTAAAACCAGCATTTTATTTTATATCTTTCTCCATGACAATAGATGTTTTTTTAAAGTCATTTTCTTTTAATTTACGGTGCAATGATTGGTGCACAAGTTACTTTAGGAAGTTGGAAAGATCTCAGGAATTGGCCCTGAAATTAATTTTCTATTATTTAAAGAATGCTGCTGAACTGTCTCTTTTAAGAAAGAAGATAGGGGCCAGACCTGGTGACACATGCCTGTAATCCCAGTGGTTTGGGAGGCCGAAACTGAGGATCACAAGTTCAAAGCCAGCCTCAGCAACTTAGCGAGGCACTAAGCAACTCAGTGAAACCCTGTCTCTAAATAAAATACAAAAAAGGACAGAGAATGTGGTTTAGTGGTTAATCGTCCCTTGAGTTCAATCGTTCAATCTCTGGTACCAACAAAAAAAAAAAAAGAAAGATAGGTAGGTATAATCAATCTAGCAGAAAACATTTTGAATAATTTAAAGTTTTCCTGGATAACCATAGAAAGATAACAAATGTAATGAATCAGTGTGCTACTCATTTCCATTACACTAAGCCATCACATGTCATAATTCTCTATGGTCTTTCAAGACGGGGACACATTCTCTCTCTCTCTCTCTCTCTCTCTCTCTCTCTCTCTCTCTCTAACACCTACTTATTGCTTTTAATGGAGAAACATTCTCAATACCTCTCGAACGAGTATAAATCCTGTTTATATTCTTGTCTGCCCCGATTTATGGCTTCATAAGAATTTATTCTTCCTTTCAAGCACAAAAAGACTGTTCTAATTCCCCTTTTGGCTGGCGGAGTCTCTTCAGAACACTTTAGGGGGAAATGGACCTTTCTTCCTTGATCCGAGGATGGAGTTGAAATGAATCTAACAGACTTAAACAACCCAACATCCTTCACGTCACCAGAGATTTCTCATTCAAAGGAGTACTTTGGGCGGCAGGTGGGGTTATAATTATAGATGGAAAAAAGCAGCATCAGCAGCTGTCACTTCTGTTTGTTCCAGCTATCACTGTCATCAGTGGGCAAATTGGCATAAACAGGCCTCCACAAGTGGAAAAACATTTAACCCTTGTGCCTGGTACACTCTGGATCCTCACAGTAGCCTAAGAACAGAAAGAAAGTCTGACTGTCCATGAGCGAAGGGTGAGACCGAGAGTGCAGCACCGACCCGAGGGCACCTCTTCAGGGGGAGCCTGAAATTTGAAGATTTTCTTTCCTGTCGGAGACTCCAGATAACTAGGTTAGTGCACAGAGTGACCTATGCATTTTAACTCTGACCTCTACTCTCTGCGAGCTTAGGTTTTTCTGACAGAGCCAAAGAGAAGGCTGAACTATTAAAACATTATTTAAAACTACCATACCTGTGAGAACAAATTACAAAATGGGCTTTTTTTGTGCTCCTCTCCCAATGTTGGCTGTGCTTATCTCATACAAATAGAAAAGGTAAAGATGGAAAAATGAAACCAGTTTTGTGGCACGAGTCCCATCCTTTCATAATGCCTCTTACTTATGCCAAAGACCCTGTTTCTTTATTAAAATCAGGGATGTTGGAAATGTTTGTGGTTTTTTTTAAAAAGTGCTGTGTCATTTATAGAGAAAATGGGTGAATAAGAGTTGTTTTCCCAGGTCTAGATAAAAACAAATTTTTTTTGTTTGTTTGTTGAAATGTACAATGCAGCTTGCTTTATGTGATAAACTGCTCTAGAATTTATTTATGAGTGTGTGTGTCTACTATACTTCTACCTAAATGCTCTATGATCTCAGTCTACATAACTCTGTAAGACTCTCCTCATAGATCCTCCTAAGAAGGCTAAGATTTCAGAGAAATTTCATTTTTATCTGCATGTCATACATTTAGCCAGTAGTTAAACAGGATTTTCAAAGATTAGCTTTTGACCACTTATCTCAAAGCCTGACTGTTTAACAGTTCAGTGACAAGTGATGGAATGTTAAAGAACTCACTGAAAATCAAGTTTTGGGGCCCATCTTCATCCTATCCACATCCATGCAACAGACCCAGGTAGAAAAAATTTCATAATGTCCTCATTTTATTCAGCTCTAAACAGAAATTCAATCATCCCTGAGCATTTTGTGAGACTTTTCATGGGGAAAATGCATTTTTCTTAATACTACTGTTGCCCAAAATTTGGGCTGCCTTTGAAGTATACAGAGTGTTAACTATGCACTGAAAACACCACTAGAGAGACACTCACTTGCAAATAAAGCTACCAAAAGTAACCCATCAATTAAGTTCCCATGAGGGCCTTGCTTCTTTTCAAAAATATATCCTGATTTATGAGACATAATGTCCCTGTAGAAAGTTTAAAGTGAAGTAAGTACCTCTTTACATACTTTAGCAGATAGAGGCCCCAACAATAAATTTGGCCACTACTTTTGGAAATGTCAATTAATTTAGCATATCAATACCCTAAATCCTCCTAAATTATGAAAATATGATAAGTAATAGTACAACATATCTCATATGCCTCTTTTATTCATTCCAATATTTATTGAGTAATAGCTATATAGTCTGAAAATATATTTAGAAAGGCAATTTAAACATTTCTAATATTACTCTTCCCAGAGACTCCTTTCTTCCCCTTCTCCACTGAAAGACCTAGCTTTGAGCTGATGGTTATCCCCAAGTTCCAAACTGTACAAACTGAGAAAGGTGGGGGATAGAAGAAAAGGCTATGACTGACTGGCTACTCGCTTGTTTCCTTTGAAATACAGATTCATGCCTAATCTTAAATGTAACTTTTTACTTGTCTTTTGTCTTCTTGCTCTTCTAGAAAAAACTATCCAAGATGACTGTCACTTACTCCAGTAAAGTAGCAAATGCGACCTTTTTTGGATTTCATAGGTTACTTCTCAAGTGGAGAGGCAGCATCTACAAACTACTGTACAGGGAATTTATTGTTTTTGCTGTTCTTTACACAGCAATAAGTTTGGTGTACAGGTACTTTGCTTTGCATGTCTCCTTAAATGACCATGAAATATTATGTACGAATATAGTCTCAAAAATCCAAACCCTTTGGTTGCCGCTGACTTTTGCATTATGTAACCTCTTCCTTTGCATGAACCTTTGTGGTCTTCTCCACAGGAAAGGGTATTTTAATCCATACCCAACCATTTTTTAGGTTGTTAAATAGACTTCAGCTGTCATAGTCAAGGGGCTCCCATTCCAGCCCCACATTAATTGGTCATGATGTGATATTAGTTGAACTTCAAGGATATTATAGACATAAACTGGAAGATTTATACTTAGATCCTTACTATGAGATGAATTTGAGTAGGCCAAGTCCACAGAGAAATAATTAGGTGTAGTTCTCTCAGCGATGTCACTCATAGTTTGTGATTTGACAGCTTGCTGCAGTTCTGTATGTAATTAACATGTCTTTAATGGTGCATATTAGGCAACTTTCCTTCCTTTTGCCTGGAATGATGAGTTCTTAACCAGGACGGTACCCTTCAATCTTACCAGTGCCCCCTAGAGACTAATTTATCTTCTTAATGCCTTCTGATTTCAGGGCATGTTATGTTCACAAAAGGAGGTATTTATTCTTTGTAACATCACAACTTATGTCTGTCATATTGATAGACAATTTGATCAATATCATGCCCAAGAAATACTTTTATGACTAAAAATTATAGCATTAATAAAATTTTATTAGAATGATAAGGGGAAGCTTTATGAGTCTTTTTTAATTAAAAATTGAATGTACACCTTTCTTCTCTGGAGGAAGCTAAAACTTGAAATGGGAAAGCTTAAGGTTTTTGAGGCTGTATTTCCACCTTTTCTATATACATTGGTTTCTTTTTCTTCTGCATACAGATAAACAAATTTGTGTATCATTGCTCTTACCTACATTCTTCCTTACAGCAATAGGACTCCATTTGGAGAAGAGGACATAAATTTATCTGGTTGATAATTATCCAAAGTAAAATGGAAAGAGCTATTTTGCTACATTTCAAAACTGTCATTCCAAACCTGTGTACAATTGATATAGATGTTGGCAAACTATCTTTAGAGGGAAAGTTTTACTAAAAACCTCTAAAAATTTTTTAAGATATGTTTTACATGATACTATTTTGACAATTTATTTGTCATCTAAGCCTTCAGAATATGAAATGGTGGAAGACACAATGAAGTCCCAGGATAATTATCTCATTAGTTTATTTTTACTAATGTGAGTTTATTGCTGCTGCTACTGCTTAGAATAGAAAACTCCTTAGAACAGTTGCAATGTTGCCAGAAATGTTCCCTGGGCCCCCAACTTCTCCCCTAGAGCATACCTATTCCCCTCAAAATTGTATGCACATATTTTTCCAAAGGCCAAAGGGAACTAACATTTATGTATAACCATTAGTTCAATGGTTACCCTTCATTTTTTTAAAGTTCAATTGTAAACATTTGTTAAAGTAGATTGTTTTATCTTAATCGAAATCAAAACTTTACCAAGAACTACAGGATGAGTTTGTCAAGAAAGTCAAACATATTTACATATCTATGGAAGAATATAAACACAGTTTCATTCTTTCTGTTTTTTATGAATTCTGTTATAAGCAAATAATTAT
This sequence comes from Sciurus carolinensis, assembly GCF_902686445.1. NCBI lineage: Eukaryota > Metazoa > Chordata > Mammalia > Rodentia > Sciuridae > Sciurus > Sciurus carolinensis. Next base: position 128,685,459 of record NC_062216.1, on the reverse strand, counting down.
ACTTGACAAAAATTACAAGGAAGAACCAAAATTCATTAATTTGATTTTCTATTGTCAAAGGAAATTGATGAAATAATCTCTGTAGTATTTCCTAGCTATTAAAATTTCTTTCTTTCTTTTTTTTGGTACTGGGAATTTTAACTAAGTGGCACTTGACCACTGAGCCACATCCCCAGTCCTATTTATATATTTTATTTACAGAAAGGGTCTCACTGAGTTGCTTAGCACCTTGCCTTTGCTGAGGCAGGCTTTGAACTTGTGATCCTCCTGCCTCAGCCTCCTGAACCATTGTGATTACAGGCATGCACCACCACACCCAGTTAGCTATTAAAATTTCTATGTGACCATGTGGCCAGTTAGCTATAATACCAACTATTTTCAGTATGAGGCCATATGTTAAAAAGTTATTTATTTATATATGTAATACTTTTTAATGATATGTAGTATTATTATCCCTATTTACAAATAAGAAAACAGGCTTGCAAAGACAAAAAATGCTCAAAGTCCAAATCTATAAATGGCAGACCTGGGATTAAAATCGGGTTTGGTCTGACCCTAAGATTCATACTTTCCCTATTGAATACTCTTTGACCATTTCTATTTACATATTGGAAAACCATTCTGGCTGTGACTTGCCATCAGCATGACCCTGGTAGGCCTGTGCAACCAGTTAATGCCTGGTTAATGCTTCACCTGACTAATAATTCTGACACCTTCTCTAAAGCGAGGACAGGAACTCCAAGCCCATCTCAAACATTTCCTTGTCAATAACAGCTTCTACTAGTGTTCCACGGGCAATCTGATTGGTTGCTCACTGTTTCTTCAATACCCCTCTGCTTTCTGTTCTACTTGCCCAAAGGGGCTTTTGACTGTTGTAATAGATTTTTCCTGGGGTTCCTTTGTCCTTTGGAACAACTGCATTCACTGATTTATGCAAATTCATGTGTGTGGCTTCTCTTTCTGTATTTTGATTATTATTATTATTAACCTACCTTTTGGCATTTCTTCTGACTCTGAATCCCCTCCCTACAGCATAAATATTAATAATTGTTTCGTCAGATGCAATTATGTTTAACAATACCAGAAAATGGTTTGACCAGGTTGGGTCAGATCCATAATAGCAAGGTTAAAACAATGACTAAATATAATAATAAAAATTTTCACCTCTGATTGCTAAATCTCTTTTGTTTATATTTCAAATAATTGTGGGCTTTAAAATAAACAAATTTCAGATCCCTTGAAGTACAACATGCATAATCCAAAATGTGCCAAGTAGCATCTTCGGGAGAAAGTAAGGTCAAGATTCAAATGTTATTACTTAATAATGATTTAATAACTAATCCACTTAATCAATATTCTCTTTTTTTAAGTATTCCTGATGAATAATTGAAAAATGGGCTATTTATAACATACTTTGCTCCAAATCCATTGAACCAATTATATAAAACTTTAAAAATACGAAGTTTTAAAAATAAAATGGTCAATAAATACCAAAATTTAATGACCAATAATGTTTATGTACTAAAAACTTTAGTACTTGAAACATTAAGCAGTTAAAAAGCTCTTGAGCACATCAGTTTAAGAAAAAGGAAAAAGTTATTACTCCTTAAAAAATTGAGAATATTTGTGCTTAATTGTTTGCACTTAATGTCACTTGCAAAGCAGGTGCAGAAGTATAATATCATAAAGGGCTGTGCATTTTATTTTTGCTCCAGATTGTTACTTACAGGAGCCCAAAAACGTTACTTTGAAAAATTATCAATTTACTGTGACAGATATGCTGAACAAATTCCAGTAACCTTTGTGCTTGGTAAGTATAGGTCACACGCATAATGCAGCCACACAGCTGTCTCCAATAGGATGACACGGATGACTCTGCATGAGAGTGTTTCCAAGCTGAGAGGCATGCCTGAAAAGCCAGTGCTTGCACTAGAACCAGAATCATCCATAAAGTTTGCCTTCAGGGCTGCTTTCGCTAAATTAACACCAAGCAAGTTTGAGGTAACAGTCTGCTATTATCAGCCTTCTCTTCACTAACTCTCCATTTTTGTGGCCAGTATTTGAGTTCTAATACCCACTTACTGGATGCCCTGACATTGCCAGGCACAAGTGACATTTTTTTTTCTGGAGGGCAAAATTTTAAGGTATGGATAATTACTTGATTTTTGTATTCCTGACCCCTAAAAAGGCTAAAATTCTGTAAAAACTTCAGTGTCACCAATATGTCTGCTGGTAAGAGATTGCTTTATTATTTCGTGTTGTCCTACAGGGTTTTACGTTACTCTAGTAGTGAACCGATGGTGGAACCAGTTTGTGAATCTGCCCTGGCCAGACAGGCTGATGTTCCTCATCTCCAGCAGTGTCCACGGAAGTGACCAGCATGGGCGCCTTCTCAGAAGGACGCTGATGCGCTACGTAAATCTCACGTCCCTTCTCATCTTCCGCTCTGTGAGCACCGCTGTGTACAAAAGGTTTCCAACTATGGACCACGTAGTGGAAGCAGGTACTGTGAATGGCTTAACCTTCCATGGGCACTTCTCAACTGAGATAGGTCCTCCAAAATTCTTGAAAATCCCTTATTCTTTCTCTCAGGCAACGTTTATTTTTTACCTATCACATGCCAGAAACAATCTTAAGAAGCAAAGTTGAACAAGGCTTGGGCCCTGCCCTCGAGAAGTTTATTTGAAAGATGGAGGGGAGGAAGCAACCTATGGTCCCATTGCTTTAAAATAAATGAAACAATAATCAATATATAAAAGCAACCTGTAATATTACCATACAGTTTTGCAGCACTTTATAGCTTATTTCCTTTTATAGCTAGTTCATTTGGACCTCTAGAAAACAGATTTGGAGAGATTACCAACTGTCCTGAATCACACAGCTGATTAGTGGAAGAGCCAGAATTAAAATTCAGACCGGAAGTCTAGTTAATACTTTTCCCAAAGCTTAAGTAGATTCTGGCAAGAATCAGCAATGTGGGTTTTCCTCTAAGCAGATCCTAAGAGACAGTGGTGAAAGTCTGTTTCAGGGTAGATCTGCTTTCTCCTGTGCTTCAAAGTAGATGAAATTATTCTATCTGGGCTCCTGGATACAGTATGCTGAGAACAAATTGTTTGAGGGAGGGTTCTCTTTGGCTTGTAAATATTTAGCAAAGACTGTTAAAGCAGCCTTCCATAGGGTGAGGATTAAAATAAATCATTCTTGGCATATAGAGACAATATAAGAACCATAAGATGATTCTACCTTTACACTGAGTATAGTCTCAAATTAGATTGCAATCTCCAGTTTCCTTTTCTGAAATGTCCTTGAAAATAGATTTTTTTGATTAAGAATATTTTTGTTGGCTTTTGTTTGTTGTTTTATCTTCTTAGATGGGCAACATAGATAGTGACCTGGATTATAGTGTAAGAGTTCAAATCATTACCCCACCATGTACTAGCTATATGACTTTGTGTGAGCTACCTAACTTTTCTGTTCCTCGGTTTCCTCATCTATAAAATGGGCTTGTAGTAACTTACAATAGCACTTACCTTAAGTACCTCATAGGCTAATTATAAAAATTAAATAAGCTAATATTTGCAAAGTGTTCAGAGGAATGTCTGGCATTTTGTAAGTGCTGCATGATTTCTTGTTACTTTAGTGAAATCATCTAAAACAACAACATAACATAGCACTTTGGTCACTTTAGAAGTTTCACTGTGGATATGACATCCTGAGTCTTCTTGACCCACTTTGACCAGGAGGTTGTGAAAGTCAAGGTGGAAGTAAAGAAGGAGGGGTATAGATGATGTTGTTAGGAATACAGAGTGAGATGCAAGAAAGTCGAGATGCAAGGAGTTGGTTAAGGATTTCAGTGGAGGGTATGAATGGCCTGGCAAATGCACAGGTATATATATATATATATATATATATATATATATATATATATATATATATATATATCAGGATGTATAACTAGCAGGAAGTAAAAAAAGTTAGCTTCCCCCGTCCTCCACATTTAAAAGTAGAATATTGGACTGGGGCTGGGACTCAGCAGTGAGGCACTGGGTTCAATCCTCAGCATCACATAAAAATAAATAAATAAAATAAAAATATTTAAAAAAAGAGTGCTTCATAATATGGATAGTAATTTTTTTAAAAAGTAGAATACTGCTTCAGAATGATCCAGTTAAAATGCTATTTGACAACTTCTTTTTTTTAATCCTAATATCCAAGGAATAGGTGGTGCACACCTATAATCCCAGCAATTTGAGAAGCTGAAGTGGGAGGATCAAAAGTTTGAGGCCAGGCTTGGCAACTTAGTGAGACTGTATCTCAAATTTTTAAAAATAATTTTTTTTTTAATGGACAGGGTATGTAGCTCAGTGGTAGAATGCTTACCTATCACGTGCAAGGTCTTGGGTTCAACCCCCACAATACTAGATTTAAAAGGGAAAAAACCACCACCTTTGAAGAAAGACCTAAAGACAAATAAGAAAAGTCTGACCCATTCAAATTGGTGAGTGAGAGTTAAAGTTTACTTGACTGAATAAAGATGATATTTCTCTAGTTCTGATGCATCCTTGGAATGAAGAGAGTGCATTCTGACCAGAATCAGATGCCAGGCCCAATTCTCAAAGCAAATCTTAACCTTCTAATGTCACCTTCATATACAAAGCACATCATGAAGAAGCCAGGAGGGCTGGTAGTAGAAAAGCTTTGGGATCTGATCAGACATGAGCTCAGAAAGGTGAGCTGTGCCCTGGTCTGAGCTGCAAGTAGATAAAGGGCAGTACATAGTATAATGACATGATTTCACTTCCTTTTAGTGTGTTTTTTTAAAAATTCTTTTTAGTTGCCAATGGACCGTTATTTTACTTATTTACATGGGGTGCTAAGAATCGAACCTGGTGCTTCACACATGCTAGGCAAGCTCTCTACCATTAAGCTACAATCCCAGCCCTGTATTTTTTATAATAACAAGGTGTACTCCTTTTCAAACATGGACAGATGTCTGCATGTACTTGTATCCAGGCCTTTTCTCTTTTGAAGGCACCTGGAATATTGGAATACTTCTTTCTTCCCAACAACAAATACCCTGGAAGTGAGTCATTCACTCCTTGATATACATTTAAATTTGTGCGTCTCAAGATGTGATCCTCCAAACCACAGACCCCTGCATCTTGACTAACCTGACTTATTAATTAAAAAAGCATTTTTGTGGACCCCACTTCTGCTGGATCAGAACTATTGCATGGAGAACCTAGATACCTGCATTTAAATGTACTCCCAGGTTGTTTTTATACTCTGAAGTTTGAGAAGTACTGAATCTTTTCTGGGATGCTTATTTTTTAAACTCTTCTCATCCCTCGTGCAAGCCTTCAACAACCACAAATTATTGCTAATAACAAATCAGCAACAATTAAGACTTAAGATTTTAACCTGACCAGTGGCTCCAGAGTTATAAAGAGAGAATTTGGGGGCAGCAACCTCTTCAGAGGATTTGAATTAGAACTAGAGTGACTGAAGGAGGAAGAGAATTGAGATATGATGACACAGTGATGTGCCCTCTGAGGCCATCATGATGACCTCTGTAAAAAGGTTCTACTACTTTGATTCCTAAGTGTTTTCTCAAAAGCCAGAGAAAGGGTAAAGGGCATAGCTTGTGCCCACAGGAATGTGAGGTTCGTGTGTTAGGCAGCACAGTAAATGTTCCAAGCCTCTACTCTCTAAGCTAGGGGACGCTTCAGAAGCCAGGTCCCTCCAGGCTGCTCAGGGCCTGCCCCCTCTGCCCATGACAACACTGACTCACCAAACTTGCTGCTCCTTCCCCCACAGAGAGGCTGACTCAGAGGCTGCACATGGAGTCTGTTCCAAGTTCTCCCAACTGGACACATGCCTCTGCCACTCCCTGCCTGCCCTTTGTCTGTTGCCAAGGTTTCTGGGAAGAATAGGAAGTTTGGGGATGGCGGGAAATGTTTGGCAGATGCCCTGACTCCAGAGCCAGGGCACCTGCTCCTGCCTGAGGGCAGAGAGGACTGGTAAATACACCACCAGGGGCCCAGTGCGGTGTGGGCAAAAGAGGGGCAATGCTGGGAACACAGAGATCCTCGTCAGGTGCTCCCCTACATAAAGTCACCTATTGGGAAAAGTATGTGTTGTCAAACTTCAGTGTGCATTACATATTGTTAAAATCAATATTGCTAAATATGCAGATCCCAAGGTGCTACCCACAGAGATTCTCTAGTGGGATCCAGGAATTGAAATTTCTAACAAACTCCTTGGGACTGAGGTAGGTGGTCCCTTGATCATACTCTGAGAAACAATGGGCCCTAAAGCAATCCGAGTTTCCCTTCAACGTCTTCTCCCTCTTGCTTCAGGAAAGGTTCTTGCCTTCATAGACTCAATGCTAGCCAGGAGGAAGTAAGAGGTCCAGGAGGATGAGGACCAGCCGCTCCTTCCAGATCATCTGGCAGGTCCTTGACTGGAGCTGGAGAGCCCAGCCACTTGCCTGCTAGTCCCCAAACTTTCCTTGCTTTTAAGTTGGCAGTCAAGTTGTATTTATTCTGGCAAATAAAAAGGCCACAACACATGCTGCCAGGAAAGTGTATATGATTACCTATATGTGAAATGTCACAGGTTAAATTTATCAAATGAAAAATAAAACATTTTTGTTTTTGCTTATGTAAAAGAAATGTAACAGTTGAATTCAAAACAATGTCTATTATGCTGAAAAGTCCCTGAACTGTTCTGTTACCAATTATTTACCAGAGGGACTACAATATAGTCACTGTTTTTTTGCCTATTGGCTACAAATCTGTCCTGGAAAATTCCAGCTGTCCCAATCACCTGCCCTAGAAAATGTCACTCATTCCAAGTAAAGTGCACAATTCCAGATCTTTGCTAATTCAAGTGATGACCTTAGTTAAATGCATGTATCAGACCAAAACATTTTATCAAATATCATTTAGGCACAAAGAAAAGAAAGCAATTCTCTTCAGAATTATTCACCAGAAGCACAAAGATGTATGGTAGGAAATTGTGTACATTCCCCTAAAACAAACATTAGCAAAATTGATGTTAAATCTATCATGCTTTTGATCATTCATCAAAACTGTATTGAACGTACACTATGTCAGGCACCATACTGGGCATAAACAAGAACATACAGGCATAAACAAGAACAGGTATGGTCCCTGTCTTCAAGTTCAATAAAAATCACCATAAATCTTGTCTTATATTAATCATTTTACAAATATATTTACAGGTACACTCTATTTTTCCTCTTTTATGTGTTTATATACTGGAGATTGAACCCAGAGGCAGTTTACCACTGACTTACATCCCAGCCCTTTTTATTTTATTATTTTCTTAGACAAGACTCCCTAAGTTGCTGAAACTGGACTCAAACTTGCCATCCTCCTGCATCAGCCTCCTGAGTTGCTGGGATTATAGGCCTGCACCACCACACTTGACTCGACTCTTTACATCTCTACATTGCATTATTGTCTCTAAAATGATGGTTTCCACCTATGCTTGGTAGTTTATAAGAGTGTTTAGAAGATAGTAAACTTTGAGGAAAAGGCTATCTTTCCTTTTCTTAAAGCCCTAAATCCCAGCAACTCAGGAGGCTAACACAGGAGCATCGCAAGTTCAAAGCCAGCCTCAGCAAAGGTAAGGCACTAAGCCACTCAGTGAGACTCTGTCTCTAAATAAAATACGAAATAGGGCTGGGGATGTGACTTAGTGGTTGAGTGCCCCTGAGTTCAATTCCTGGTATCCCCACCCACAAAAAAAGACCTAAAATCTTAACATGAAGTTCTTATAACTCAAGGGAGCATGATGAGGCTCCATTGGAATTTTTAGCAACTCTCATGGCTTACAGACATATACAACCAAGCAAACACCTCAGTTGTCGAGTAGTTGTTGAGTTAAAAGTCCTGACTTTAGATGCTTTGGCTGGAAGCCTAGCTCCATTTAAGTTTCTGGCATAGATGCATCATTTAACCTATAATCTTCTCTAAGTAAAATCAATTAAATTTTGCATTACATTTCTGCCCTGAGGTTTATCATTGTTTTTCCCAATACATTCCATGGCTTGGGGACTTCTGGGTCTCTGAAATCTCCAACTGCTCTGTGCCATGAAAGAGATGATCAAGGAGACAGTGGAATTCACAGCTGTGCCAGTTTTTCCTGTTGGCTGAACTTTTAGAGGCTGAGTCAGTTACCTCTATAGTCTCACATGATGAGCCCGGAACAGACAGAATGTCATCCTGTGAGTGAAACTTGACTCACCTCTGTGCACTTGCTCCCCACAGGAGAGAAAGCTCAAGGCAGAAACAGCCCTCCTGGAATTCATGCCAAGTCTCACTTGGTCAGTGTGTAGAGTTTCCCCCCACAGTTCTGCTTTAGGAGTGAAAGTCTATTCACCCAGTGTTTCTGAAAGTGTGATCACAGACCACAATCATTATATTATTAAGGGTTCTTATTTAAATTGCATGTTCCTAGGCAGCCTAGGGAATCTGGATCTCTGGAGCTTAGGAATCTAGGAATGCACATTTTAAACAAGCTCGCCAGCAGCACTGAAGAATATTGAAATGTTCAGCTTTAGAACAGTTGTTCCCACACTCCGCTGCACATTGGAATTAAGGATCTTTTAAAAAATACTTGTATCTGGCTCCCACCCTAACATGTTGGGATTCAGTACCATTCTAAAGTGCAGCCAAGTTTAGGAACTACTGCACTAGGGCACACCAATTAATTCTTCCAGTTTCATCTGTAATTGCCTCAGATCTATTGACTCAGGGCAAATGAAATTCTGGACCAACTGTGCAGGTGAGGAGTTCAAAGCACCAATTTTGAGCATGTTATGTCTTGTGTGTCATTGTGTAGGAGGCAATAAACTACCAAATGGGATATTAATTTAGGTACAGGGATATGGATAACAAGAGATGTTTTGCACATATCAGAAAAATAAAGGAGTCCCTCAGTGTCAGTGTCCATTCAGCACTGCTACCCCAGAAACTGATTTTATTTCTCCATATCCTGTTCAAGGTTCTTTATGCTGTGAGCTACAATTCATTTTTGGGCTCTTAATTTTTAGTGACTGTCATGGTTAACAGACATATACAACCAAGCGAGTCCCCCAGTTGCTGAGCTAAGTGGTTGCTGAGTTAAAAGTCCTGACTTCAGGTGCATTGGCTTGAAGCCTCGCCCCTTTTGCGTTTCTGGCATAGCTGCATCATTTAATCTGTGATCTTCTCTTCTCTCCCTAAGTAAAGTCAATTGAATTTTGCATGTTTCTGCCCTGTGGTCACCTTAATGGTTTGCAACCAATTTTTATTGGGATTGAGTGGGAACACTAGAATGAAAAGAATGGAATGGAATAGAATAGGAGAACACATAATTGTTTCATGAGTCACATATGTCTTATTATGGTTTATGGTGGAAGACGTTTGATGCACTACCCTGCGCAATGCTGTCATAATGTGATTGCATCCCTCTCTCAATCTTATTTTGCCTCTCTTTGATTTTTCCAGTCAACAGGGATTTCAAAATTTCTCTCCTCTTCTCTTTAAAGGAGATCTATAGTTGAAGTGATGGCTTCATTGCATACATTTGGAAAACAGAGATGAAAATGAGCCAGGCACATTGCAATCTTCCTGAAAAAGTCATCTCTCTGCGAAGGGCTCAAATGCTGAATGCACAGCTTTCTTTTTCAGAAAGAAACCATTCTGCCTTCGAGTTTTGAGGTGCAGAGCTTTTAGTTCTTCTGCTAATAGAGCCTTTGCTGTAAAGGCAAAAGACATCTGCCTCAGCTTCAACCAAGGAAAAATAGGCCAAGCATACAGCAGACAAAATCTGTGATGAGTAGAATGTTGTTTGTCAATAGATTTAATTAGTCTTCTGCCTTGAAGGCAATAAAATTTGCCTTAAAGTAGCAGATTCTGCTCCATCAAACCACAACTCAAGTTGCAATCAATGCAAACATACACCTACATCGACAGATACAGATATTTTACTCTGGTTAGAAATATAAGAGGTTTGAGGGGGATAAGCAATATGAAAAATCACTAAGCAGAGCTGAGGTAGCCAGAAGGAAAAGAACTATCAAGATAAATTCTAGGCTTGTGCAATAACAGATAAAATAGTGATGCCAGCCAGGGGTATGGATAGGGCTTGAGGAAGCATGGCATGGAGACAGACACATGAAGGAGACGGGGTGGTGGGAGACCAGCCAACTGATCATGCTGCCAAACTGTGGCACATCAATAACTGCAACTAGCACAGCCTTGGAGGTGGGGAGAATGGCCCTGTTCTGGGAAAAAAAAAAAAAAAAAAAAAAAAAAAGCATTGGTCTCTGGTTAAAATGACTTCAAGTGCTGATAAAAATAACATTCCATTTCGTAACAAATGTTCTTTCAAGGGATTTGATAATCTAGAGATTTTTTTTTCAGTTGACCAATTTGATTTCCAAAGACAAGGGTACTTTAGACCAAATGTGTGACTCTTCAGGGAATTAATATTTTTTTAGTTGTAGATGGACACAATACCTTTATTTTATTCATTTATTTTTATGTGGTGCTGAGGATCTAACCCAGGGCCTCACTCGTGCCAGGCAAGCACTCTGCCACTGAGCCACAACCCCAGCCCTTCTTCCTGTTTTCTCTTGAAGGATACATTAACATCTGATTCATGATTTATTTTTCACGGTATCTAGCCAAGTAATCAAGAATTTAGGCCAGAAACAAAACCATCAGCTTTCTTCCCTCTATATGTCCCCTTGCAATCAAACAATGTCCTACATGGACAGAAGGGCCTAACTCTTGCTTTATTGTTTGCACTAAATAAACCCTCACTCTGCATATTTGCTTTATGCTTAGAAGTCAAGAAAGGACTTGCTTGCACAATTTGATCCATACTCCTGAATAAAAAATAACTATAGACAAAGTAAATCTTTGGTCAAATTACAGAAATTGCAGCCAACATATAAGCAGGGTCATTTTTGAAAATTACACTATAAATCCTAAGAATATAACTGTTAGAAAATTGATATAGAATATCTGAGAATAGGCTTCCAGTTAAAGGAAGAACAGTTGCAGCAAGTCTTTCAACACAAAGTCAAACGAGGCATGGTATGCATGCCTGTTAACCCCAGCTACTCAGGAGGCTGAGGCAAAGGAATCACAAGTTCAAGACCTGCCTTAGCAAGGTCTTAGCAAGACCCTGCCTCTCAAAATGAAAATTTTAAAAAGAATTGGGGTGTAGCTCAGTGGAAGAGTGCCTGCTTAGCATGTATGAGGCTCTGGGTTCAAAACCCAGCAACACAAAAACAAAACAAAACAAAAAAGCATTAAGCCAAGACAGGTCAAATTTAGTTTTTAACCTCTTGTAGTAACATTTAATCATGCTCAAGTCTCAAAAAGAAGAACAAAGTAGATTATCTGTACCATGCAACAACTGTGAGCTATACTGAGAAACAAGAGAAGAATTACAGACTTATTTTCATTTTTACCTCCAGAGAGAGTACCAATTTCTAGGCATGGGCAGAACGTTTCTCAACTAATCTGAATAACTTAAGTGTAATCTTAAACTAGTCTTCTGTTGGCAAATATTTTCTTTGTAATTGTAACTTTGTTTAGTCCAAATACTGAATAAATAGAAACTTCATTTGTTAGGACAGTGATTTTTCAAACATTGCTGAATGTCAGAATTTCCTGCAGAGCTTGGTAAACATAACTGCCAAGATCCAATTCCATTAATTACCCAGAAAGACTCAAAAGAATGCTGATACCTGACCTCAACCTAGATCATCTGAATCAGAATCTCTGAGAATAAAATCAGAATCTCTGAGAATAAGGCATTGATATGTTCTAAAAGTTTCTACATGAGATCCTAACACACTGACCTGGGTTGAGAACTCCTGCTAGAATCTGAGTGTGTCAAGGTGGGGCCCAGTCCTCTCCATGCTTAATAGGTGCCCTGCGTGATTCAGAGAATGGGGTCCTTTGTCTGTGGACCTTACTCTTAAAAGCATTGGTCTAGGTCAGGTCAAGGATCAATGTAACTGCACAATTCTGTGCACTGGTGACTCACAACAGGCACAGCTCATCTCTCCTTTGACATCTTTTCTACTATAATAGTACTTCTTAAATCTATGTGGATAAAAAAAAAAAAAAACTATGTGGTAAGGAGGGATGAGTCTTTTAAAAAGAATAATCGGACTTGTAAACAGATTATAGAGAGCTAAAGATATAAATGTATTGCGTTAGGGTAAAAGTTGATTTTCATCTGAAGGTATTCTCAGAATTTCATAATGAAATGATTACATTTCTGAGACAAAAATCAAGTCAAAGGGGTAGGCACAAGGAGAGTCATTATGGTATTATTTTTAGTAGTAAAAAAATTAAAAACAATTTAAATGTCTATTCAAAAGGGAAATAGTTACATTGCATAGAATTAACTATCTTTTAATGTTACTATTAATTGAGAGAGCAGCCATTAAACAGAATGATGCTACTTTCTATGTGTTAATTTTTTTTATCTCCAATATGAAGCTGCAAAAAAAATAGCCATTTGTATAAAAAAAAAAACAAGCCTATATGAAAGTGCAGGAGATCACTCTGGATAGATACACAATAAACCAATCATAATGATTTCCTCCAGGGAAAGAGTGTGGGACTGGGAAAATGACTCACTTTATTTATTAATATTTCTTTTGCCCCTTTGGATATTTGTAGCATTTGAATTACTCAGCCAAAATTTTTTTAAAAAGTAGATCAGGTGTAAATTATAAGCTTTTAAAGTGCATTTCTGTGTGAACAAACCCTGATATATAGTATACATTAAATATTTGTGAAATAAACCTTCTACCTTATTCTTCTTCTGTTGTTCATATCTTCTTCCCCTGAGCTTGAGGGAAGAGAAGGAGAAGGTCAGCTGAAGTGTGACATAATGTATTGTATCTTAGCACCCATTGAGTGCTACGTACGTGCTAATAAGCATTATGCTAACAAACATCCTGGCATATGTCCATCATCTCAATTCTGCAATATCCCTGTGAAGTAGATATTATCATCCCTCTCTCACAGATGAGAAACTGAGGCTCAGGGAGGTTACTGCAGCTCAAGCAAATTGCATTTTATACACATATACACAATTATAGAAGCACTTTTAAAGTATGTGAAAAATACTGTGAGGATTCTGTCCTTCAAAAAACACAAAAACATTTATGTATAATGACATAATGTATAATAATATCACTACTATAATAGTCAACAGAGAGGGTATTATGTGGGCATTTTAGAGGGAAGAAATTCCAGGGGAAAGGGAGGGAAAGAATTTGGGAAAATGTCACAGAACAGGACATGACTATGTAAGACTTTGAAAGAAGATGTCAGAAGGAACAGTCACATCATTGGTGTTTAACACTGTTCTAAGTGCTTTGTGTATATTACCACATTTTAATCTTTCAGTCCTAACAATTCTAATTATTATTGTTTCAAATTTTAGATGAGTAAACCAAAACCTAAAGAAACTTCTCCAAATATTCCAGTCCACATTCATTGTCTCCTCATCACCTTCTCTATCAGAGATTGCCACCGTGTATTTTGGCACTTAACTATGTATTGCCTGATATATGACTCTGTGTGTGTGTGTGTGTGTGTGTGTGTGTGCGCGCACGTGCGTATTTGTGTGTGTGTGTGTGTGCATGTACATGCACGCTCTCATGCACACATTCCTTATCTCTAATAAAATTAAAAAACTACTTGAGACAGGAACCTATATTCTATATTTCTTTAGTGTGCTCCTATTATATGCTTTTATCATAGACTGAAAATATGTTGATTCATAAGTGCTAAGTTTGTATAATCTCACTATATTTATTTTGCATAAAGGTTTCATGACAGCAGATGAAAGGAAATTATTTGACCACCTCAAATCTCCTCATCTGAAATACTGGGTTCCATTCATCTGGTTTGGAAATCTTGCTACTAAAGCCCGGGATGAAGGTAGAATCAGAGACAGTGTTGATCTTCAATCATTGATGACTGTAAGTACATCATAAACCATAAGTAAAATATGCTACTTAAAGTCCCCAAAGAACAGATATAACAGGTCAGACTAGGAAGAATCTGCTTTGTTCAATCCTGGTTCCATGGAACTAGAAAGATTGTACTAGTACCAGAACCTACAGTGTGCAGGACAGAGCTATTATACAGGTTGAATTCAGATTCTTGGTAGTGGCCATTTGGAAGCTGTGTTTCAACAGAATGCTTTGTAATAGGCTCTGTAAAAAGTGCTCCTTCCCCAACATCACCACTGCCAGTGTTGGAAATCAAACCCAGGGTCTCATACATGTAGGCAAATGCTCTATCACTGAACCACAGTCCCAGCCCAAAAGTTACCTTGCTTGGTTAACTAAGTACTGCCAAGAGCTCTAAAGGATTTGGTGCCCACACAGCATATTTACCACCCTTAGGATAAAATCTGGAGGAAAAACAAACCTCCTCAGCCATTTCCCCAAAACTGGACTATCCCAAGCTCAAGTCAGTAAATACCTGAAACACCTGAAAAAGCAATATTTTCACAACACAAAAGAACCCCGAGTTCATCTGAGAACAAATTTACATAAGAACTGGATATATTTGTGTCTCCTGCTTGGATTAGACTGAAAGGAGCCCATGGTTTAAAAACAGCTCCCAAGTCAAGGTGAACTCTTCATCCAAGTCTTAGATAATAACTTATGTTCAATAGAGGAAAGAAATCAATGAAGCCCAGTCCTTCCTGTGCCAATTCCTATCCCACACAAAGATAGATTTTCTATCAATATGAGTATTGTGAAGTTCCCATTTGCAGTGGGGGAAGGTTTACGATGTATTTGCATCTCTTTTTTAAGATCTATATTAAGCTTATTTTTAAACAAGAAGGGAAAAAAATATCCTCAAAATTTGCTAACTAGAAATTACTTATTTAAAATATCCACCATGGTCTTTCTTACCACAAATTTCAGCTAAAATATATGTTAGAAATTATGAATTCTATTGAATAAGGGATATTTCTATAAAGTGCTATCATTTTAATGTTTTTAAAATATATATGTCCAGATGTTCTCACCCTTTTTGCACATGGTTCAGTAATGCTCATCACTTGTCATTTTCAGAACTTTCCTTTTGTAATAGTCTTGGTAGCCAACTTAAGAGCCTTACAAAGGCTCTTTTCCCATCACTTTTCCATTTGGAAAAGACTTTCCCACATTGTGAATCCCGGTCAATATTTTTTACCATACCCATCATCATAGTGAATTGTGTTTTGTTTCTGACTTAGGAAATGAATCGATTCCGCTCTTGGTGCAGCCTCTTATTCGGTTATGACTGGGTTGGGATTCCACTGGTTTATACTCAGGTATCAAATACTTTGCATGTGATATTTTATTCCTACTTGTCCATCTTGGCACTCTAGCTCACTGTGGGCAGCCAACACTGTCCTCTCACTTCAGTTTCTCTCTATTCCAGGTTGTCACTCTTGCTGTCTACACCTTCTTCTTTGCGTGCCTGATTGGACGCCAGTTTTTGGATCCCACCAAAGGCTACGCGGGGCATGACTTAGATCTTTACATTCCAATCTTTACTCTCCTACAATTCTTCTTCTATGCAGGATGGCTCAAGGTAGCCATCAGTTTTGGTGCCCTGAGATCCACTCTGTAATCTGTCATGTTCCAAACTTCACACTGCTCCTATAATGCGTCTTTAGAAAGTCATTCATGAATGAGTCAAAGGTAGATTTAACATATAATAGCTCAGATATGTGATCACTTTTCCATCCAGGATTAATTACAGTGACAGAGATGTAGTTCAACTTTGTTGTAGTAGTTGGAACAGTTCATTATGTAAAGAGATGAGAAAGAGCACTTTCATAGCTATTGATTATTTTTAAGTCTCTATTTGTTCCCATTAAGATTACGATAATGTAATTAAAGTAATAACCGTACCTGCATATTTTATACGACAATAAGCAACTAGGAAGAGTAAAGAAGTAAAGGGTAAAGAAGCAGCTTTGGATATCAATCAGACTTAAGCATTAATTGTGTAGTAATATCTTGGTTCTGCTCAACTCTGTAAATTATTGCTTGAAATCCTACCAGCTGTCGCACAACACTGAGTACAACCAATTTCAAAACCAGAACGAAGACCCAGAACTTACCAGACTCAAAATCAGAAACTCCAGGATTAATGATGACATTGAGTTTGCGAGAGTTTAAAAACAGGTCAGAGCAGTGAAAACAGTTTGTCTGATTATCAATGAAGGATTTTATTTGTTTTACCACCTCCACCACTATCCCCACTCCTCTCAACCCTCCCAGGTACATGCGTATAAGGACCAGAGGCCTGATTCTTCCATCACTTTGGTAAATGTCCAAATGGGAAGTATGTGATGGGAAGTAAGTCGAAGACAATGGCATCATTAAGTTAACTGAAATCTAACAACAGTTTAAAGATGACTCATGAAATAGAATTTTCAAATGTTTGGCCTTCCAAACAGCCAGATGTTGTCATGCCTTCAGGTTGTAGCAGAATTTTCCCTGCAGAAGTCTTTTCTTTCAATGGTTTGACTCTTACTCAGGAAAAATAAATATATTGGCATTTCAAATTATACTCCAAGCACTAAAGGCTGTCCTTTACAAATGGCAAAAACATTTTTAACCAGAATGACAGTGATTGTTAATTATTTTTACTCACTCAAAAGCAAGAAAGAGAAGGAGAGTTAATGGTCTCATTTCCCTTTAGAGGAAAAAGTAGACTTTGTCTTTATCAACATAAAATTCACACAGGTGGTCCAAATGTCAATCATTCTTATAGGTTTTTTTAGTCCTTTCCCTGAGTTTTGCTGAGCTTCTTTGCTTTACGTCCATTTAAGATGCTCAGTCAGCCCATAAAGAAGTTAGTGGTTCCTTTCTTCTGATGCACTTTCTAAAATATTAACATCCTTTGCCTAAAAATATTTTTAAAGGCAAAATATAAAAAGGCATAATCTTAGCTCCACTAAGAGACAGGCAAACTTAACAGAGTGAGTTTTCCCAACCCAGTGAGTTATATTTCAGTTTCTAAATAGCTGTTCTAGCCTGACAATTCAGATATTTATAAATCTTTCCAAAATGTAGAAAACCATCTGGACCTTCTGGACAGCATATTACTCAGTTACTTGGTGAAAATGGAGCCTCCAATAAAGCATATTTTTGTGAGATTGTCAATTCACAAACATAGGTATTATTTTAATAAGTGTAATCATATTATAATCATATACACAGGACGTATGGACAAATACCATAAAAGTGAAAATTTGTATATAACAAAAGTATTTTCAGGAATAAGCAGTGACCCATTTAATTTGAACAACACTCCAGGCAAGAAAGAGTAGATTACCCCTCACAACTCACAATGAAAGATTCTGCCAGAGCTGTCACTGAGAGACTTACTGACACAGGCCACTGACCTGCCCAGGACTGTCCCTTAGAACAAGGGAGATGCACTTCTTTACGTAAGCGGTTCTCAGTCTGCCCATGCTTTAAAATCTCCTAGGAGCTTTACATAGTACCAATGCCGGGACCCAGCATCACACTGGTTAAATCAGAATATTGAGAGGAGGAACTCAGGCATCATTGTTTATTTTTTAAGAGCTCCCCAGGTGATTTTAGTGCACTGTCAAGGTTGAAAATAACTGCTCTAAGTGGTTTGACCTAAATACCAAAAAAACTTAAGTAAACCTCCAACCAATGGCCTCAGAATCTAAAATCTAGACACTAATCAAATGATATATTTTACATATTTATAAATAATAATATATATGTAATATTTAAGTATATAATATTTATACTTATAAATATACTTATAAGTATGTAGTTATAAGTATATAACTAATCAAATGATATATTTTATATACTTATGTTTTTCTTATGTAAAGACTCAATATAAACACACACACTTTCTCTTTCTCTCTCACACACACACACACAAAAAAAAAAAAAAAAACACAAAAAAAATCAAAGTAAGTTATTCAAAAAGGTAAATGACAAGCAAGTCAACTTAGACATTCAAAACCTCTCATCAAAAGGCTCTCCAGGCTGGGCAAGGTGACACCTATAGTCCCAGCACTCGGGAGGCTGACGTGGGAGGACCTCTTGAGCTCAGGAGTTTGAAACTAGCCTAGGCAACATAGCAAGAACCCATCTCAAAAAAACAAAAACAAAAAACAACAAAAAAAAGGCTATTCAGTTCAGGAATATGATAAGAATATTTAATATATGCCAAATATTTTTAAATGTGATAAGAAACCATCTAAACTTTTCCCAATAGGAAAACTAGCTTACTAGATAAGAGCCAATCCTTTAGGGTAAAGCTAAGTAATCTTCAAATTCCAACTTCATGACTTACTAACCCTCCCTTTCACTTAACAGTCTAATAATTATGAAACCACCTTGTGTTTCTTTAACTATGATTTAAGTCTTTACTGTCTAACCTTGTCTTATCATCCTAGCCCTTATAAATTCCTTGAAAGCACAGGCTAAGCTCTATTTACTGTGCTCATACGTACATCGTTGATGACTCTTTAATATGCGCTGATTTGGGTTGGCTCCTAAATAGCAGAAAACTTCTCTGTGATAGGGCCTACACTGTCAAAAGTTGAATAGACAGATCCACTTGTCGAGCATGCCCACAAAGGGGCATCATTTATGGCTAGAGAATCAAGCCTCATATTCTAATAAGTCTCTGTCTGGAGAACAATCCACTGCCCTTTAGGCTTCATATTATGAGAGTGACAAAAGAAGGAGAGAATAAAACAGGAATCAACTCCAATCTCTGTTCTTAGTCTTCACAAGTATCATGATAGATTTATTCTGTGTTCCCAATTGCAGGTGGCTGAGCAGCTTATCAACCCTTTTGGAGAAGATGATGATGATTTTGAAACTAACTGGTGCATTGATAGAAATTTGCAGGTTAGAGGAACTTTTCTTTCCTTTATAAACTTTAACAATAAATCACTTGTGATCTTTCTCATCTAAATAGACTTTGGATGCAGGCCCCTGGACTTCAGAGCATTAGCCACAAATAAAAAGTTTGACCATACAGTATGTTATCCTTTTGGAACTTCAAGGTCCTTGGTCTCAGTTCCAGTGAAATTTAGGTAGAATTTCAAATCAATTTTCTTCTTTTTTTTTAATTTTATTGTAAATAAATGGGATACATGTTGTTTCTCTGTTTGTACATGGTGTAAAGGCATACCATTTGTGTAATCATAAATTTACATAGGGTAATGTTGTTTGATTCATTCTGTTATTTTTTCCCTTCCCCCCCACCCCTCCCACCCCTCTTTTTCAAATCAATTTTCTATGTAAGTTTTTCTATTATCTTTACCCAGCCTCTTCCATCTAGAACAAAGCAGTAATTTAATTCATTCTTTTATCTGTTTTCTGTTGGCACCCAAAGAAGTTAATAGTGACAAAATAGCATCCAGACACAATCGGATGTGACTTTCCAAACTCACAACTCATAGTCCTCAGCAGGTAGTTGTCCAGCAGCTGGACACTCAGATCCTGGGCCACACTGGCCTGTGTCTCAAATCTGCCTGACATGCACAAAATGGACCCCATTACCTAGTTAGCTTTCCATGAAGAACCAGCATGAGGGAATTTCCTTTTAGGTGAAACTCTCCTCAGACCATTCTCTTCCTTGAGAACCACAGACTAAGTAAGGGTCTTCACCTTGTTCATTTGTTTCAAGCCCAACTCAGCTCTTAAACAGGTTCAAACATTTCACTGTAGATCACATTGTCAGTCTGTTAGGAGAAAAAGTGCAATGCCTGAGTCACTCACTCTGTCAAAAGTCGGTTCTGAGAGAATAAATAATTTATTTATGCATCACTTAGTCAAAGCCAAGGGGAGAGATCACTATAACTTCAAGCAGCATAGGCTTGTTGATGTGCTTTTCCAGATAAACAAGAAACCAGGAACTCTAAGAAGTGATATCAAGTACAAAGGTGTTTATTGGGTTAGCAGAATGAAAGATTGAGGCTCTTCACCTTCCTGCACTACCTGGAGTTCAGTGGTTGCTGGCAGGGCAGCCAGTGAGATAATACCAGAACTGTGAGCAAAGAAGGAAAAGGGGCCTCACCTCCTTCCAGGTGAGATGCAGCTCCACCCCAGGACATGAGGACAGAGTGTGGGCAGCTTGACAGCCCCACTTATACCACTGACCAGTGTTCTTGAGCAGTAAACAACAGGTACAACTCTCTGCAGCAGCCCAGCAACATATGTACTATAGGCATCTGTGCATTCATTCATTTTAGACCATGTCCTATTGCTCTCAAACTCCAGTCCTCCTACTAGAAATTCCTCTCTTTCTTTAATACAGTTCACATCTGATCTGGCCTAACAATATGACGATGATTTTAGGTCTCTCTTTTAGCTGTGGATGAAATGCACATGAGCTTACCCAAGATGAAGAAGGACATTTACTGGGACGATTCTGCTGCTCGACCACCATACACACTGGCAGCAGCTGACTACTGCATACCCTCATTTCTGGGGTCAACAATCCAAATGGGGTAAGTGTGTTTTTTAAAAAAATCTTCATTATTTAAAAAATAATGTTATCATTGATCTTTTCCATTTTTTGCGGGGGGAGGCTTTTTTGTTTCTAACCGTCCTCAACAGATAAGTCGGTCTCTATCCCTATGTACTCTGAGCCTGAAATAAACAGGTTGAGGTCTGAAGTAATTCATGCGCAGCTCTATAATAAGTTTATTAAACCTGATAATGTATCTGATTTGGGAGAAATGTGTGAGTGGGGGAGGGGAATTTAGATATATTTGCTAACAGCAGCTGCCAGTTTCTAAGTAGCTTAAAGTAAGCATAGACAAATTTAGAAAGTAATAACCCCCCCACTTCCCACTCCCGCCGCCCGCCACCCCCTCAAAAAAAAAAAAAAAAACACTGTAGAAAAAGGGAAAACTTCAGTGGAATTTTTGTGGCAAATTTTTGACTGTTCCCTGAAACCAATCTAAGCAGACTGTGACATGTCCTATAGTTGCAAAAATGACCACCTTTCTCCCCTCAGGGTTTTGCTTCTTGTTTCCCCACTTACAGGATATCTAGCTTCTGACCTATTCCTATAGAGCTTCATTCTTAGCCAAATGTCTGACCTTCAGAAATAATAGTTTGTGGTACTGCTTTTCTAAAGGGGCCTGCTTCAGAATCGAAAGCAAAGGGTGACAGAGTGGAATTTCAGGAGTTGTAGCAAAGGAGGAGAACGATTTAGGAACCAGGAGATTTGCCTCTGTCCCCTCCAAGTACACCTCAGAGAAGGTTACCCATGTCAGGCTAGACGTCCTTCTGCTCTTAAATGGCCTTCTAAGACTGGACCTTCTCATCCAGGGTCCTTCCAGGCCAGATCTCTTATTCTTAGTCCAGCTTATTGCTCAGTCTCTGTGAGTAGCAATTTCCTGCTGCTGGCACTTGGCAGCCTGTGTAATTCCTTCTGCAGTGGCAGAATTTCATGGACATCTGGCAACCTTCTCAATTTTGAAAATTAATAAGAGATGTTTTTCTATGAGTTTGTTTTTAGATAATTAAACATGCTTTAACCTTCCCCCTACTCCCACAACTGATTTATGCAAAAATATTTAAAGATCTAACTTATAAAGAAAGGAGACTAACATGAATGATAAAATCAGTGATAAAATGAGAGAATCATCGCAATGATTCTATTTAGACTCCCTATGTTCCATTTCTAATGTCCATTTAGCTGGTGTTTTAAATATGTTTTTTAGTTGTTGATGGACCTTTATTTTATTTATTTATGTGTGATGCTGAGAATCAAACCCAGTGTCTCACATGTGCTAGGCAAGCACTCTACCACTGAGCCACAACCCCAGCCCCATTTAGTTGTTTTTATACAATGTTTAAATTGAATTTGAGGGGTTTCAATTTTTTTATTTTGATCTATGTATTTGTCTTAATCATATAATTTTCAATGCCTAAGTAAATATTCATGTTCTTCAGAAAAAATTAAAATAGCTGGGCTCAGGACACATGCCTGTAATCCCAGCAACTCAGGAGGTCGAGGCAGGAGAATCCCAAATTCAAGGTCAACCTCAGCAACTTGGTGAGGTCCTAAGCAATTTAGTGAGACCCTGTCTCAAAATTTTTTTAAAAAGGGGGGTGCAGGGCTGGGAATGTAACTCAGTGACAAAGTAATACTGGGTTCAATTCCAGTACCCCCCAAAAAAATTAGCAAAGAAAATATTTAAATACATGTTTCTCCTGTTTGTAACTACAGAAACATAGAATTACAGATTTACAATTTCTCAGTAATTACTGGGAGGATTAAATGAGATTATAAGCATAAAAACACTCTAGATATATCTTAGTCAGCTATTTCACTTCTGTGACTTAATGATCTGACCAGCACAATTATAGAGGAGGAAAAGTTTATTAGAGGTCTCACAGATTCAGAGATCTTAGTTCATAGAAGGCCAGATCCATTCCCCAGGGTTCAAGGTGAGGCATCGTGGCAGAAGAGTGTGGCAGAGGGAAGCAGCTCGCATAATCAGGAAGCACAGAGAGTCTCCACTCTCCAGATGCAAATATATACCCCAGAACCACACCCCAGTTCCAATCTCCTCCAGTCATACCCTACCATTTCAGTTACCACTCAGTTAATCCCTATCAGGGGATTAAATCACTGATTGGATTAAGACTCTCATAACCCAATCATTTCTCCTCTGAATGTTCTTGCATTGTCTCACATGTGAGCTTTTGGCCAACACCTCACATCCAAACCTTAACAAGATATAACCATAGAGCATTATTATTTCAGCTATTCGAGTCTTTTATTTGTTGATTTCAAACTGAAGCACAGAAAGATTGGATAAACTTAAGCTTTTTCATATTAGAGTAAACCTGGAAATCTGGGACAGAAAATAAAACAATTGAGACAAAACCAGGAGATATATTAAGACTGCAACAAAAATATATTTGCTATCAGATAGGCCTGTTCACCAGGATGACGGAGAAGCCCAGATAAAGGCCTGGGTCTGTGAAGAGGTTTTGCATGAGATGCCTTGCAGGACTTTGCTAGAACCAACTGATCAAAGAAGCAGTCAGGCAAAAGCTCAGTTGGTCTTGATTTTTCTGTGAATGGGGAGCATAAAATGAGAGCCTCAGACTCCAGAGAAAGCCCTTTAGGAGCTCAGAAAGGAAAAGCCAAGCATTCCTGGGAAGGCCTTTTGGATGCATGAGTGTTGATTGGGGTACTCAAGAAAACTTTTCTCATTGCCTGTGACAGAAAAAACAACCTTAAACTAACTTAATTAAAAAGGGGTTTATTGGGTCACACCCAGAGGTCAGTCTTGATTTGGGCATGGCTGGGTCCAAAGGCTCCAGAGGCTCCAGAATGTAACCCAACTGACCACTGCCCGTCTCTCAGTTCTGCATTTCTCTCCTGTGATTCAGCTCTCAGGCAGCTTCTCCCCTCCTGGGCGCAAATCAGCAAGATGGCAGCCAGCAGCTCCAGGCTTATGCAAAAGGCACAACCCCTTCCAACTCTTAAAATTGAAGTGCTAGATTTGCTGTGATTGGCTGGGCTTGGCTAACATATCTATTCCCAAACTAATCACTACTGACAGGGAGATACAATGTTCTAATTAGCCAAGGCTGGTTATATGTTCATGCTTGATGAGCATATAAACTACCCCCCTTCTTTTTAATATTTTTTGGATGAGTAAATTTTTATTTTATTATTCTGTTTAGGGTATATATTTCCAACATACTTAATTCAGAAATCAAATTTCCTTTATCTTTTCATATCAACACTTTAGATTTGTAGTCACAATTCCCATGACCCAGAATTCTAAAATCAAGACAGTGCCCTTCAAAAATCTAGCAACAGTACTATCCAGGGGCAACCTGAGAAGTTACTCTGCCTCATATTCAGCACAGTCAGTAATGACTCACATTCAGCACACTATCCATTTCCACTTAAGAAGGAATTCCTTTGTTCTCAGTATTAAGGAACATGTTCAAAGCACGGTCTTATTTTCTGCATATTTAATAGACACATGTTACTGAAATAAAGTTATGCCCCCTTTTTTCTAATCTTAATTGCAAATGTAAAAGGGTTTTGCTCATACCTTCAGTTGTTTTTCCGAGTTCTACTCTGTGGTTAAGTTTTATGCCAGATGCTCCACATAGGCATAAGAAAAAAAAGAAAGAAAAGAAAAAAGCACCTCTTGCTACTCATGGTGGGGCACACCTGTAATCCCGGAGACTCAGGAGGCTGAGGCAGGAGGATCACAAGTCCCAGGTCACCCTCAGCAATTCAGTGAGGCCAAGCAACTTAGTGAGACCCTCTCTCAAAACAAAAAATAAAAAGGGCTGGGGATGTGACTCAGTGGTAAATCAACTCTGGGTTCACTCCCTAGTTTTAAAAAAAAAACACCTCTTAAGCTCACAGACATAATGAGAAGACAAGTTACAATATGATGCAGTAACTGCCTCCATAGAGAAATGCTTAAAGTCTTATGGGAGCACCACAAAGTGAAGGTATACTCCCCCCAGACTGACTAATCAGAGAAGAGTTCTTGGAGCTGGAGAGTCCAACGTGCATCTATAAGAATGAGAAACGAGCAAGCACACAGGTGGGATTCGGTTGAGGGTACATTCCAGGTCAATGTGAACAAAGATAAGAAAGGATGATATATATTCAAAGAAATAATTTGATATGCAAAGCAGAAGAGTCAAGTGAACCTGGAGAGGATTCAAGGGCGGATTATGGAAGATTTTATAGACCAGGTAAAGGACATCAGCCTTCATCCAAAGCTATTAAGTGGCAGGGCCACATTTTTTATTTAGACAGATTAGCCTGGCAGTTGTCTGAAAGATGGATGGATGAGGATAAAGGTAGAGTCAGAGTCCAGTTAGCAGGTTGTTGTTATCACCTAAACAGGAGAGGAGTGGATAAAGACCTGACTTGTTGGCATCAAAAGAGATGACAGAGAAGATATGGGGGTGGAAAGGGCTGGGGCTGTCCTGAGGAGGGAAGCCATGGCACCTGAGCGAGAGAGAAGGAGTTGAGGTCGAGTGTCGCCAGGGGGCAAGGGAGATGGTGCCTGTGCAGCTAGTAAAGTAGGAAGCAATATTCTCACCTCATGCAGTCATCCTGACTTAATCCACAATCTGAGACTCTATCCAATCTGAGACCAAAAACTACTATTGAAAAACTTCATTTTATAAATCCTAACACAGAATCAGTGCTGAAGTTCCCTCTCCCAGTCTTTATATGTAACAAGTTAAAACTCAGCTTCAAAATCAACACTTTGGTTGAAAAATACTCCTTGAAAATCCATTTGGAACACTCTATAGATTATAAATATTTTCATAAATATACCAGCCTTGAGCATTTAATAAATGGTAATAATTACCATATGGCCAGTAATCACTTAATAAACCAGCCTATGAATTAACCCAGCAATGAAAAAAATCTTTCTTATTTGAACTCTGCCCATCATCTTACCTGAGATCAATTCAGTTGAATCGGTTTACTTTGTTCTTTTTGTCATAATATGCAATGGTTTCTGAGAGCTGTGTTCATTAAAGCTCCTTTTTGATTAACCTGACCATGAAGACACTATTACCCAAGATTAAGAAAATGCCCAAAACCAGCTAAAGAAGAGTTGTCCATAAGATGAACAAGAAAACACAAACAAGCCCTAAAATGAAAGTGGGTCTTGTTGGGGCAATAATAATCACGTATATTTAATTAACCTAACTTTACCAAACAAACTTTGAATATTTAAACTAACACCATTATTGCTAAAAAAATTTTTTTAAAAATTAAAAAAACAAGATCCAGACTGAATCTGCCACAGCTGGCTTGAGGTAGAGGTAGAATGTCTTTCTTCACATTAGACCATCGTAAGTCACTTCAAAATTCATATTGTTTTTTAATTTACTCGCAATAACTCATTAACACAAATGTTTAAGGCTCTGAGAAATAGAGCACATGGAAATTAAAGACCTGAAGTCTCATAACTCCATTTAATCCTGTCTTGAAAATCAAAACAGGCAACAGTAAAAGAGCAATAATCCCTAAAAGGCACTGGAAGATCACCAACAAACTCTCCATCCATAACAGCTGGAGGATTCCAAATCCTAGAGAAGACAGGCCAGAGCTGCTTGTGAAAGGATCACTCAAGTGTCCTGAGTGCTTTTTCTAACTGCCTGTTAATCTAAAAGCATGCTCAAGCCTTGTAAACTGCTGACTACAATCCCATTTAAAGAGCATTGCTGCTTTATTGAACTTTCTAATCACTACTCAAATAATATATCAAAACTTCCTCATGTTCAGAGTCATCTTATGGAAGGGCTCCATGCGGTCAATTAAGGATCCACTTAGTAAAAAGAAGAAATATTCAAATATTCTAAGAGTTCCTTCTAGTTAGGAGTTGAGGAATTTTAAAGCTTAGTTGGTACTGTAAAACTGTAACAACTTTATTGGAAATAATTGCCTTTACTTATCTGTTTATTCCAAAACTTCTAAGCATGTATAGCAATAGTATAATTACTTTATTATAATTATACATAGATGTACTTAGTGTACACAGCATTTAGGATTGTAGGTGATATTGGTTTAAATATATGAATATATATATATATATATATATATATATATATATATATTGCAGCAAGCAAAGATCATATTAAAGTTTGGTTTAATACACTTTTAGGGACTGGGGCAGTGGCTCAGTGGTAGAGCACTTGTCTAGCATGTGTTAGGCAGTGAGTTCGAGCCTCAGCACCACATAAATGAAGGTATTGTGTCTATCTACAACTAAAACAACATATATTTTAAAAAAGAAACAAACTTTTTAAATATATATATATATACTTTTAGGTTGAAATTTTCCTCAGTTATCCTTTCTTAGTCAACTATATTCAAACATTTTAACTTTATTAAGAAAATAGTCTGATATGTATTAGTGCAAGATTGTGTTATAAATTACTAAAAATATCTCAAATTCTGGATCACTAGATTCAACAGAAATGTATTCTTAGAATGCTGATTTTTTTTTCCCCCTTAACATACCAAAAAGAAAGGAGACACCTTCCAGAGAGATGAATGTGCCACAATTTTAGAACTGACTCGGAGTCTTTCCCAGGCTGACATGGGTCACCACTGGTGCTCAGTTTTCACTTTTAAATGGTATCAAAGGTGAACATAGCTTAATTTCCTTTTCTAATGAAACTACCATAGAATACAACAGTATTGGGGTGAGGGTAAATGAACCTCCACTTTTCTTTTTGTGTCAGCCAGCAGGGGCCAGAACAGCATAACCAAGATGGTAGCATGAAGCTAGATATACCTTTTTAAAGGTGCAATTGGACACTTCTTAAACCAGATTTGCCATAATCGTTGGTCTGAACTATCAGATAAGTAACAGAGAAGTGGTAGGCAGGTTACCAGCTCTAAGCACAGCTCTCTGGGCTAAGACTACTTCCCAGGATGCTCCACTGGCTTGAAACTGCCCAGCAGAAAGGGAAGAGAGGGGAGGCTGGGTGGACACAATATTCTGTTCACTGGATTTTCCTTATAACCCTTAATCCCAGATCAGCACGATGGTTACCTTGCCCATTTGATAAATCCTAGGTACAGCTTTGATGGTGATTCTGCCCTACAGAAGGCCAAACATAAGCGTCTACCTCTAATATGTTTGAAGAGCACATTTTGGTTTGCCCATAATGCTCCTCTGCATGTTGTCTCTGCCCTGATAGATTCTCAGGCAAATTGTCAGCTCCCTCTAATGTAGTTGCACAATTTTAAGTATACTAACAATTTTAAAATAATAAATCTGATATGAGAACTCACCATATTAAATATCATTTTCCTAAATTCCTCATTTCAGATATTTTTATATGACCTCTTATTGTTTGAATTTAAATTGTCAAAACAAAACTTCAAATGTGGAATAGAAAAAGAAAGGCAAGCATCATCCAGTTTTATCATACCTTCAATCTTTTTGAAGTTCTGTATTTATCTAATCACACTAGAGTAAAGGAGGTTGCTTTTCAAAAACCTTGCTTTGGAAAAATCAAGTCTTCAAGTGCTCAGGGCTATTTTGGTCTTCCTGTATCTGACACCCCCCAAGAAGTGTGGAAGTGTGCTGACATGTTCAGGAGCCGATCTCTTGCCTCTTCCTGTGATAGCAATAGGGGATGGGAAATTTCCTGCACCCTGCCCAGCCAAGCTTCTTAAAGAGCTCCTCACTAAACTACTACTTATGCCCTCAGATGTTTGTCACTGGCAAGGGAGTCTGCAGGTGTGATGGTTTTCTTAGGAGCTCAGTCGATATTTGGAAATGTTGGTTTTGAGTTTTTCTTAAACATCAGAAAAATAATTACAATCTAGACGTCTATCTTCCCCATAGAAATAATGCACACTGTCCCTCCTAGACCCAACTCTAAGCAACAAGACTGATTGGCTTAATGTTACCTTTTCTTTCTCTCCTTCTCTGAGTCTTCTCCTCCCTTTCAAATATAGCCCAACATGTGACACAACCTTTCTCATTTCCATGTGTCCTATATGTCTTAAGTATTGGTTTACAGTGTACAATAAATGTATACAGCAGGGTTGGCGTCATCTAGCAAATGGTGCGAAAAAACAATATAGAGAGGTAAAGTCAGGATCCACCATCTAATCAACCCTATCTCCTTTCCTCAAATATCCCAGCTTCTGCCAGTCCTTATATTCCTCTCCATTCGCCCAGTACCCCCATCTTATTATGAAATAGCTGTTAAGTTGTCCCTTAATTTTTTTCTTTTTTTGGCACTGGCAATTACACACAGGGGAGCTCTACCACTGAGCTACACCTCCAGCCCTTTTTTATTCTTTGTGAGGCAGAGACTCATTAAGTTGCTCAGGCTGGCCTTGAACTTGCAATTCTCCTGCCTAAGACTCTTGAGTCACTGGGGTTACAGACATGCACCACCGTGCCTGGTTATAGTGACATTTTTTAAAGGACACTCTAAAGGGAGGAAAGGGAGTGACCTTCAGGCAGACACTATCATTTCCTTCAACCCTGCAAGAAGTCAATGATGATTTAAAAACCACTTCTGAAAGCCTGCCAGTCATTGACAGAGTCCTTTTTATATCTTCTACTCTCCAAAGCTTTTTGGCATAGGTTACTCTTTTAAACTCCCAAACAACCTGAAAGGCAAATAAAGTATTATGATGACAGGTTTACAAAGTATGATGCTAAGTCACAGAGAGGTTACATGAGTCTCCAAAGTTCACACAGCTAGAAAGTGTCAGCCTGGGTGGCAGCAATCCTGGTTCCATAAACTCTCAAAATGAATCATTTTGTCTCACCAGAAACAATTTTCCTATTCCATCTCTAAGAAGCAATGGCTGTGTGGCATTTTCCATTAATGTCCTCCTATCTCTAATTACCTACCTATCTCAATCCAAATGAATTCCAAACCATAAAACCTTACCTTTTCAACCAACCATCTCTAGCATATAGTAATATAATGAGGGTGCTTCTATTTCATCATATAATGTTTCTGCTATAATTGTTTAAATAACATTATATTTGGACCTCAGAATTAAACTAACCTGTATATATACTAAGGGTACATTTTAAAATCAAATAAGGAGCAGAAAGCATAAAAAGACCTAAAAGACACACCAAGCCTCCCAACTGGGAAATGAAAACTTTTCTTCCCCCAGTACTGGGGTTTTAACCCAGGAACACTCACTTTACCACTGAGCCCACTGAGCTGCATCCCAAGTCCTTTTTATTTTTGAGACAGGGTGTCACTGAGTTTTCTCAAACTTGCT
The DNA here is from genome assembly GCF_902686445.1 of Sciurus carolinensis. Classification (NCBI taxonomy): domain Eukaryota; kingdom Metazoa; phylum Chordata; class Mammalia; order Rodentia; family Sciuridae; genus Sciurus; species Sciurus carolinensis. Next base: position 128,655,589 of record NC_062216.1, on the reverse strand, counting down.
ATCTGCCAACCTCAGGCTCCCAAGTAGCTGGGATTATAAACATGTGCCACCATACTTAATGAAATGAAAATTCTTTTAAAGTATCCTATTATGTGCTTTAAGCTTTAAACCATTTTGTTATCAACCACAATTTCCACATATTGGGAACACAGTCATATTGAAGATCATGACTTTCAGAGAAATGAGGAGGTGGGCATCGTGTGTTAGAAATCTTCCACAGAAGCATTCAGAAGAAAGGCCCTTTAGTCATCATGCTGGGGAGCTTGACTGTTGCTCTCACATGTCATAAATACCTGAAGGACACTATTTGTCATTCATGAGATACACAGGACACCAAGTGTTCTTCCAAAGACTCGGTTTCAGACTAAAGGCGTGGAAAGTTTTCAAGTCATGTTTCTTATCCTAAGCAATCATCAGAGTTGCTTTTCATGTAGCCTTTCCAGCAGGGCCACTAACACCATGCAACTCTGTGCCCTCCATTTTCCAGGACAATGCATAGCTACCCACTGTCTCTAGGAGAAAGTTCAAATTCATCAACCTGGCATATGGCTCTTCATAACACACTCCAGGACTGTTTTCTAGCCTCTACTTGACACTGTCCTCTGTGTCTCAAACTCAGGTTTTTCTCATTCCTTACAAACACCCTAATTCCTGCCTAATTTGCTCATCATTCACTTGCCCCTGGTCCCCTGTCCCTCCTTCTCCATCTATCCAATTCTGATTTGGTGTCAAAGTCCAGCTCAAAAACTTACTTTGCCCCAAATGTAATTCACATGCATGCCTTCTGTCTCTTTTTAAATTATAAGTAATGAGGTGTCTAATGCAACAAATTGTTGATGGCAGATGATCAATGAATTGGGGGGTGGTGAGGATAAGCAGATAAATGTCATGCATCCACCCCACAGTCTCCTGAGGCAGGAAGGTGCAAGAGGTTCTCTCTAGAAGGTCTACCCCACGTCATTAGATCATTAGCAAGAGTTAATGCCTCTTTGCAGTGTGTCCACTATACTTCATTTTTCTAATCTATGAATAAGGAAATTATTTCTCTCACTGCAGTTGAATGTACATATCCACTATACAAATTTGAAAAAGTTTTGTTTTCCTTTTGAGTCACAAAGCTTTAAAGTAATAATCATATAAATATTTTTCCTAGATGATTATGTCATTCTTATAAGATTGTATGTTTTAGAAATAGTTAAGGAAAATAAATGTCAAATAGTCAAGATCTCAAATGGAGGACAGATGTGTGTCCTATAAAGAGAGATTGCCAGCTTGACCTCAAGTCCCAGAACACATCCAGTGTGGCAATCTTCGTGACCAACTGTGCTGTCACTCCTCTGGTGTCCTCCAAAGCTAAATGAATTCCTATGAAGTGTGACTGGAGGTGTGACCTAATGAAATCCAACGAATAGGGTCACCGAGGCCACTGAAGCATGAGTCTGCATTTCCCAAGTCACTGTAACAGAATCCGCACCTTGCACAGCAGAGGGTGGGTCAGGAGGCTATCTGGTAGCCAAGGGCAGTGCTAGGGCTTTAGAGCAACAGCACAAGGCTGTAATCGAACACCATGCCAGGACACTTACCCAGCTAACCATCCATCTTTTATTCATAAACATGGGGAACACGTTTTCTTTGGCTGCTCGTTTTGCCCTTTCAGGTTGTACCTACATCATACCATAGCACCTTTTTCTGTTATATCGCATAAAATGCACCTGGTATAAAGCACCTTGTCTATACTAACACTGGATGGGGACAGCTTGATTTCTGTTGATCCCAGAGCCAGCATGAGCATTCCTCTCTCTGCAGAGTGTATTGGGTTTATAACTAGGCAAAGTCACACTTGTACGAAATGAAGCTAGCACTATCCCAAAGCAGAATAGGGATTGAGGATTGGGATCTGTTGTTGAGGATTGGGGAACTCCTTTGGGAGAGCTCTGAGGTGAGGGGCAGCCAACCCTCCCACTCCAGGTGTGGCCAGAGGGGTGGGGAGGAATGAAGCCCACCTGGCTTTGGTTACAGAACTCAGCCTGGCACTAGGCCAGGACAGACGGATGAATTGGGAAGAGCAGGAGTCCCAGAAACCACCCTGCCCAGGAAACCCAGGGACGGTTCCACCAGTTCTACCTGTGATGCATTTGGTTCAGAACTAGACTTGGGCCAGTGCAAAGGAAAGACAGCAAAGTAGAAGGAGGAGACACTCAAGTGTGGTGGCTGGGAGCACCTGGACCTGCGTGCGGAAGAGGGTGGGTAGGGAAGTGAACTAACTGCCACTGGGCAGCTAGCAGCAGGTTTCATAAATGCCACTGTGGCCAATGTAACACACCCATTTGATGACATCGTGGTTGCTCTAGTTCAGCTTCAGTTCAGACACCTTCAAGCAGTGCAACTTGAGACCAGAGGGCACAAATGGCACTTTGAAGTTCATGGAAATAGGGGGTCGAGCCCATTTCTTCTTGTCGAAGCTCAGTCTGCACTGATCTGCGATTCCTTCATGTCTGCCATGTGCTTGATCTTCCACACAATGGTGTTCTCACTGGCCTTGTACTTGGCCTTCCCCTTCATGCAGATCACCTGTACCCCATTTGTGTTTGGGGGGATGGAATCCTCATCTCAATCTCTGGACCAGCAGCAAGAACTTAAAGTTGGACTTAATGACCACCTTGACCTCCAATTTTGTGCATCCCACTTCCTGCACAAGGAGGTGCCCAGAAAGGAAGGATAATGCCTTTGGTGGTGCAATACCTCATGAACCCAAGCTCTCCATCTGGTGGAATGAAGCTGATGCTGCGTTCAGAGTCAGACTTGCTGAGTCGCACACAGCAAGGAAGGTGCAGTCATCAATGGCAATTGATTGCTTCCCACTCTTGCTTGTCTCATCAGCTGTAACTTTGCCCTGCTTTTCAATGACAATCTTGTCATTTATCCCAAACTTGCACTCAGGCATGCCACTCAGGTAGTTCTTCAAAACCATCCAACCTGATACGTGAACGCTCAGCCCCTGCCCCCGTGGGGACATGAGTAGGTTCACACTCTCCAGAACATCCAGGAAGAGTTCATTGAGGAGATACTTAATGCCCTCCTGCCACCAGCCAACCTGCCCAGTCACATGGCTAGTGATCTGGGACTGCTCTTCTTTTGTCTGATGCCAACTCTTGATGCCCTGCTTTTTTGGTGCACCTGTCTCTGAGTTCTGTGGGTAGCCAAAGTTCAGAATCTCACCCAGCAGCTCATATATGAGCACAGAATTGTTCTTGATGTTTTCCTCACTGATCTTGCCAAAGTAAGCAGCCATTATGTCACACATCTTATAGAGGAATTTGAAGACCGGGCAGTGTTGACATTTTGCTTGGTGACAGCAGCCAGTCAGATGTTGGACCGCTTAACATAGAAGAAGCTGGTGCAAGCAATGTTGGTGACAGGGCTGTGTATCTGCTGCTGAGCATGGATAACATTGACTCGAAAGGCATCCACTGCATTCCTCCTAATGTCACCTCAGTAGGCCCACCCGGGAGAGAAGCACCTTCTTCTTGTGATTATAGATGAATAAGCGACAGTTCAGTCACCTCAGCCCATTGCTCTGAGAACTGACCTGGCATCTGCAGCCCCCCAGCTCCACCAGCCCAGCCACTCTCTGGATCCCAAGATGTCCGCACACCCCGCTGCTCCCCTGCCCCATGAGCATTTGTCTTTTAAGGGCAAGGATTTAAGTAGTCTCTTGAGCCCCTCTGAGTAGACAAGTGAGACAACCATGTAATCCAAGGCAGGAGTAGACCTTAGTACCAAACAGGCTTATCATTATCTCAATTACTCATTTTATTTCATCCTTGAACATGATTAAAATAGTAGGATTGTTTTTTTTTACATGTTAAAAATTCAACAAGAAATTATTGACCATAGAAAATATATCAAACTTACTCCAAAAGGACCTAATCCCAGTCACCTTGATTAAGAGCTTCTTTCCACACATCTCCTTCCTAAACAGACAGGAACGCAAAGCCTTCACCAGAAATGTTTACAAAGTACTTTGGGGAAAAGACTGCCCTGGGCTTGGGCGCATGCCTTGATTCCTATGTGGCAGGCTTTACAGTGAAGAATAGGAACACGAGTTTGGAGTCAGACTGCTTGTTTGGTCCCCACTGGTCGTTAGGTTTAATGAATCTCTCTGGGCCTCAGTTTCCTCCTCTGTAAAGTGTGAATAACAATAACAACTCACTTGGTTATTGTGATAATTAAATGAAGGTCAGCTGTTAGTTGTACTCTCTTGAATTTGGCTATGATTCATTAGTTTGGTATGTTTTATAGGTCCTGGGGAAACATGACCTTATTTAAAATATATCTATGCAGTACATATTCAAGTCTCTAGATCAGTATTTCTCAAAGTGTAGTCCGGGTCACCTGGTGATCACCAAGACCCTTTTATGGTGTCCTTAAGGTCAAAACTATTCTCATAGTAACATTAAGATGTTATTGCCTTTTCTCATTCTCAGACTTTTGTAAGTGTATAGAAATCCCTACTTATCCACCATTTCATTTTCCAAGGTTTCAATTTCCCACAGTCAACTACAGTCCAAAAATATTAAATGGAAAATTCCAGAAATAGACAATTTATAAAATTTAAATTGCATGCCATTCTGAGCACCACACACTAACTTACCTAGGACATAAATCATCGCTTTGTCCAGTCTGTCCATCCAAGCAGTATGTGCTCCCTGCCTTTAGTCACACAATAGCCGACTCAGTTATCAGATTGACTATTACAGTATCAACTGCAGTAATTGTGTTCAAGTAATCCTTATTTTACTTAATAATGGCCCCAGAGCACCAGAATAGAGATGTTGGCAATTTGGATATGCCAAAGAGAAACTGTAAAGTGCCTCCTTTAAGTGAAAGGTGAAAGTTTTTCATTTAAAGAAAAGGAAAAAACCATACGCTAAGGTTTCTAAGATCTACAATAAGAATGAATCTTGTACCCATGAAATTGTGAAGAAGGAAAAAGAAATTCATGCTAATTTCCTGTTACACTTCAAATTGCAAAAGTAACTGTTATAGTGTGCAAGTGCTTAGGTAAGATGGAGAAAACATTACAGGTATATGTGTATGGGTCAGTATCTGCAGCTTCAGCATCCACTGGTGGTCTTGGAATGTATCTCCCACAGATAAGGGGGTGGGGCTACCATACAGTGGAATTTTTCCAGAGGCTACAAGATAGGTGATGGTGTCATCACTTAACCGTTAATGGAACGTGTGTTTGTACATCCTTGTGTTTTTAACATTCCTCAGTTATAATTTCAGATATAGTAAAGAGCAATAGACATAATCCAAATAAACAGGTCTCTTTGGGGTTCTCAATATTTAAGAGTTTAAAAGGTCCTCAGACTAAACGGTTGGAGAATCTTGGCTAGCCTATCTCAAGTTAAAGTCTCCCTCCTCCATGTCCAAAATCTGTAATGCAAAAATGCCAAACCCTTCTCCTAATGTTGAGACTCTGCCCCCAAAGCCTACTGTCATTGTTTCAGGCACTCTGGGTCGGACTTCCCCGGTGAGGAGTGGCTGTGGGACTACGAGAAGCACGGCCAACGGCACTCGGTGATCAGGAGGGTCAAGCGGTTCCTGAGTACCCACGAGCACCCCGCCAGCCCCAGGAGGAGGAGCTTCGGGAGGCAGGCCAGCGACAGCTCCATGTTCTTCCCGCTCAGCCCGGCCCGTGACCTGCTGGACGTGCCCTCGAGAAACCCCCACAGGGCCTCGCCCACCCGGAAGCAGTCCCAGTCCCTGGAGGGCAGCCCCAAGATGCACTCCAGCATGGGAGAGCTGTCCACAATCAGGGAGACCAGCCGGACCAGCACTCTGCAGAGCCTGACCCCGCAGTCCAGTGTGCGGGCCTCCCCCACCAAAATGCCGCAGGTCCCGGAGGTACTGGTCACCGAGGCTGAAGCACTGGAGCCCTCGTACGACGGCCACCACCACGACTCCACTACCTCCATCCTGAGCTTGGAATTCACCGGGGTTCAGCCCAGCAGGACTGGGCAGCAGGAGGAGCCGGCGGGACTCCTGACCCCCTCGGAGAAGGGGACCCCTCCTGGGGGGCCTAGTCCTCAGACTGGTCCAACCAGCGACGAGAGACACCTTTTCCTGTTTGAGGAAGACTCTGATGCTGACAGGTTCCTGAAAAGGTGGAGTCTCCCAGAGTTCCGCGAGTCCGGCCACACCTCCCTGGCAAACCTGGGTCCAGATCCCCTGAGCCCCGCGCCGGCTCTCTTGATCGACACCGAAACGTCTTCAGAGACCAGTGGAACCAACCTTGGGGCTGGCTCTGGCGTCTCCCCTGATATGCTGTACTTAATGGAAAACCTGGACGCCAGGGAAACCGATATCATAGAATTTAACACCGAGCAAACTGAGGAGTCTCCTAAAGGAATGCCACAAAGTTCTAGGACCTAGTTCTAGCCTAGATTCGCACTTTACCAAAAGCTCAGGATTAGTCCCAGAATACCCCAGGGGCTGGCCTTTTTTTTTTTTTTCCCAAAAATCATATCACATAAGCTACTTAGAACTTTGAAGGGCATTATGATCCTTTTTGAAAACCATAAAAATCAAATTCACATCATCCCAAAATGGCTATCATGGAAGCTATGCAGGCCATATTGAATTGTCTTAACCAAATAAGGAATCTTGTATAAATATTTATGACTTAGAAATTCACAGTTCTTATCTTTGGAAAGGGTCTTGCGGATCATAGTCCAATCCCTTAGATACAAAAAACAAGACAAAGATTCTCTTTCCTCTTTTTTTCTTCCTTCCTTCCTTCCTTCCTCTTGCCCGCCCTTCCTTCCTTCCTTCCTTCCTTCCTTCCTTCCTTCCTTCCTTCCTTCCTTTCTTCCTTCCTTTCTTCCTTCCTTCCTCCCTTTCTTCCTTCCTTCCTTCCTTCTTTTCTTTAACTGAAGGGACAGGAGATGGATCACATAATGCCCAAAGGCTCTTTTATATTTACAATACTTTGGGGCTTTCTAACGATCTCACTCCCACTTTTCTATAACTATTACTATTATCATTTTCTAATTCTTAAGCTCCATCAGTGTCAGAAAACTTCATTTCTCTTCACTCTTCTTTTTTTCTCTCTTTCCTTTTTATTCTGTTATCCAATTTTTTCCTTTCCCTTCTCCCTTGTGTCGCTCCTTCTCCATGACTCTCACCTGTCCTACCTTTCAGGTTATAGTATTTTATTTTTCCAGCTCTGTTGCTTGCTTCTTGCCATGGTGTTCAAAATATGAGGAACTGGCAAAACATCCTACCAAATAATCAATGATGTTAACATCTCCCACTCTTCTAGCCTCATCATAGAAGGGGTGTTGGAGTTGATGGTGTCCCACCATTCTCTCAAAGCCATTGCTATTTCTTTCTGTTTCCACTCTTTAATCTTGGACACTGGAGAAAACTGAAGCCAAGAGGATATGAAACTTGCATGACCGAATGCTATGGAACCAAAGAATAGCCTGGCTCAAATCTGTTTAACTTGAACTCTGAAGCAAAAATCCCTTGTGTCACAACATGGGACCAGTTACTGTGTCTTACAGGTCATTTGAAATGAAAGAGGATATTGGAGCTGGGTGGATAATGGGGTCCACGACAGCATGGTGGGATCTGGATGTTGACTGATCTCTTAGGGTAACCATTTGTTGCAAATCTGCAAGGACTTGCCGGAGGCTCACCACTCTCAGCATCTGTTGTCTGATAAAGCCTGACTACCTATGGCTGAAGAAATAAAGTCACCCAAATAGGTACCATTTACTGAGTGTTCACAGTGTTCCAGGCATGGCCTGCAAAGTTCGGAGATGATCTCTCTAATCCCCACAGGAATCCGATGAGATCAATATGCTATTCTATTCATTTTAAAGATGAAGAAGAGCTGTTGAAGAAGTAATGTGTCTAAAATCTCACAGCCAGGCTTACCGGCCTCAAGAGCCCGCACCCTTAACCACCGTGCTTCCTCACTACCCTGCACTGTTAAAGCCCTGACTCTACCTGCGGTTTTTCTGGCATTCTTCTCCAAGGGCGCTGTAATGGTTTAGATGTGAGTTGTCCTCCCAGAGCTCAAGTGCGACACAATGCAAGAAAGTTCAGAGGTGAAATGACTGGGTTACGAGAACCTTAACCTTTTCACACATTAATGCCCTGAGGTAGATTAATGGGCAGTAACTGTAGGCAAGTAGGGTGTGGCTGGAGGAAGTAGGCCAGTAGGGGCAGGCCTTTGGGGTTTATCATTTGTCTCTGGTGAGTGGAGTGCTCTCTGCTGCCTGGTTGTCCTGCTCTGCTTTCCTCCACCACACCCTTTGCCATGATGTTCTGCCTGCTCTTGTACCCAGAGGAATGGAGTTGGTCCTCTACAGACTGAGATCTCTGAAATCACGAGTGCCAAATAAACTTTTCCACCTCTAAAATTGTTCTTATCAGGTCTTTTGGTCCCAGTGATGAAAAGCTGACTAAAACAAGAGCTCTACCCAAATCGCAGTTCACGCTGAATCTCTCCAGCCTGGGAGGCTTCTGTGGGTCCTCCTGCCTAAGTCTACCTGCATCTTTCATGCATTCACAGAGGAGAGTAGTGCTCCAATTTTGAACCCTAGTCACAGTCCTCTTCATTTTCCAAGACAGAAGAAAGCTGGTGGGATCCTTCTCTCCCTCTCCCCACTCCTCCTGATGTGCAGTACTATCATTAGTGTGTTTTCATAAGACTTCCAATCTCAGTGGGCTTCTTAAGCTACATGAGAGCAATGATTTTACTTTCCACTAGCTTTTCTCAAAGAACTTAATGGAAATAATATTAGAAGAAATGCTGTATATTGATGGTTCTCTATATCGGTTGATAGAGCATTGGGAGAGCATTAACATTCCCAAAGCATTACATACAGACTGTGGGATCAAGCCCCAATATGAGACTTCTAAAAGGACACAACCCTATGCTTCTTCCAGTCATCAGCCTCTTCATGCAGTTTTCTTGAGTGTCTCAACTTATGTCCTTTCCTTCTTTTTGGCTCTATGTATTGTTCAAATTCAAATAAATTTCCACTTAGTTTCTTTTAAAATATAATCAATTTTCATTCCTAAATCCAAGGTGATAAATTGTACACAAATCAAATAACACATTTTGTGGAGGGATAGGAGAGTGTTTGTTTAACCTCTACTTCCATCCTTCCCTTATGCATCTTCATCCAGAAAATTATTTCATTTCCTCAGTATTTCTTCAAAATTTGAGATGACCTCCCATTTTCTCCTTGTGCAGAAAGTTGAATTGTGACTTGCTCAATGAGCCCATCTGGAAGAAATCAACTATAAATTCGAACCAGCAATTTCCCCAAGCAGATGAAGAAATTCTCTATTCATTCTAAAATAACTTTTTACCCAGCACAGACCAAGGTTGCAAAAACAAGGATTTCTTCTCATGTGCCTGATTTCATTGCCTGTCTAGCTCATTCTCTCCTGAGCGCTGAAATCTCACACCACCCTGATGCATGGCCCCAAGGGCCTGGTGGCTTAGTCTTCTGGACTTGACCATTCCAAGAACAGGCTCAGCTTAACTGTAGTCTGCAAGTCAGACAGTGCAATGGGACCCAGCCCTGTTGGTTTCCTTCTCTCCGTGCTCTCCAGAGAGAATGCCAGCCTGACACTGGGGTCCAAGTTCATTAAGGTAACGGCCCACTAACTTTTTCTGTTTTCCAAGAATTTAGAGAAGACTGGTCGTTAGCAAAACAAAGACAACTGTTCCCTTCCCTTCTTTTATTATCTGTCAGCTCCCAACTCATCACCTCCACTTCTCCATGTATCCACTTCTGGCCCTGTTCAGCTAAGCTGCAGAAAACATTTTAAATGGAATGGAGAAATGTAAAATTTACCACTAATGTAAAGAAAAGACTCACTTAAACATATCCCCCCTTTTTTTTTCAATGTTTATCCCTCTAATTTCTTTCTTCTCCAGAGAAATTGATTCGATTTTGAGACTTTATTATCATAAAATCTGCTCACCAAGAATCTGTGGTGCCCGGGCAGCCATATGGTATAATGGAATAAGTACTACAGAACCAGCATGTGAATTCTGACTTGAGCAAGCACCTGTCCTTCTGGATTTCATATTTTTGTCTGTAAAATGTACTGTTCTCCAGATTGTTTCCCTGGGCCATTGTGAGGCATCAGGAGAGAGTGGGTATGAGAAGATGGGACCCCAGATTGCACTGTGTGGACAATAGGCAAGATTAGGACTGATGTCCCTGGGCACTCACCGCAAACTTCTCTGTCCACCTTTGGCAATTTATTCTCTGAGATTCTAGTCTTTTTCATTCACCAAGCTTTTTTTCTAACATTCACAGTGTTAAGCTTCCAACTTATCGATCATGTCTTTCTCTTTGGACTTCTTTTTTCTTCCAGAGACTTCCCTACTTCCACATCTTCCTTCTCTCTGGCATTTTTTTTTATCATTCCTTCACTCACCACAGAATCCCAGGCCTCATCACCATGGCGATGATTTCCTCCCCAACCCATTGTGCGTATCCATCCATTCAATCGAAACGTGAGACTAGAAAAAATTAATGGCACTTGTTCTTTCTACTATAAATCTAGAGGATTTAGAACCCTCAAGGTTCAAGGTTAGAAGACCCTCTTTGGAATTCTAGTTTCACTAAACCTGGTCTTCTGTCAGCTAATTAGGAATAATATCTACAACTGTTAAAAAAAAAATAAAAAATCCTAAGCAAATCAGAACCTAATTCCACCTGCCCTTCCCCTTCACAACACTCCACATGATCAGCAAAAGACGTTTTCTGGTGTTCTGTGCTGCAGATAGAGAACGCCAAGGACTTACTTCTTTCATCTTATTAAACTATACCAGCTAGGTCCTCTATTCTTTCACCTGCTTTTTGTTTCTCTTAGTTCTATGAACCCTAATTCTTAGGAGTCTTTTCCACTGATATGGCCATTGAGTTGAAAGAACCAATTCAAGAACACCAGAATTGTCCTGATTGCAAATCTTACAAAATCCAGAAGAATTCCAACCCACTGACAAAGCTTGAGTGACTTGACCCCAAAATTCATGTCTCTCAACATGTGCAATCAGCCCATCTCTGGCCATGGCATGTAGAAAATGAAGAAATTTCCCTGTAAAATAGAGACTTGAATACGAATTTGCCCAACTATTCAATTAGGAAGGTCGGTTTGTTTGTTTTGTTTCTGAATTAGTTCAGAAATTGGCCTAAATCTTCCTTTTACCACAGGTAGATTTAGCCAGATGGTTCCCTGGAACCATCTTCTCTGAGCTTCTCATTTTAGATATTTGCCTAACAGAAGAAGCAAAGGGAATGCTGCATCCTGTATCCTGAAAACAAGAACATTTCTAAAATAGATTTCATGCAGAAATTCTGGTGTGTCCCTGGTTCTTTGTGGGCCCGTGGCTCTCAACTAGATGTGACTTTGCACTCAGGAGACATTTGGCAATGTCTGGAGAGGTTTTGGTTGTCACAGGGGCAGTGTTCCTGGCATCTGGTAGGAAGAGGCCAGAAAGCTGCTAAACATCCTGCTGTGTGCAAGACAGACAGCACAGCTGTCTGGCCCCAAACAGCAAGCTTAGGCAATCTGCTTTAGGCTAAAGGAAAGGAGAAATGAGACAGCTATCAAGGAGATTAATGATGAGAGATGAGCTACAGAAAGAAATAGAACTTAAGAGAACAGATGAACCCAGCAGCTGCTGAATCCCTATTCCACACACAAGCTGTGCAGTAATCACCATTTTCTTTTGATGCTGGAGGATCAGATATCTTGAATCCAGAGAAACTGGATTTGAAACCTGAAGTTCACTCTTAGAGAATTCCTTGGATGCTGTTACCAGTAGGAGTAAGTGCCACTGCTGGCATGATTGTAATTTTCAGAGATTGTAGTTGTTTAAAGGGTGACAATAATATATTCTGCCAAATATTATTTAAGAACTTGTACCAATAAACTTCTAGACTATGGATAGACAACTGATCCATCTTTACCTTTTTTAAATGCCTTGTTCAGGACCAAATAAATAAACTCTATCTTCTAGACAGACAATTTGGCACTTTATTTTTTTTTTTTTAATAGGAAGGATTTTTAGTAGAAAACAGTTACAATGGATAGGATCAGCTTACTTCCTTCTCACGGGTCAAACTCAGATTCCCGGCACATCCTAGAGAGTAACATCAAGGAATCCACGATGTCCTGGATGATGTCACCAGTTAGACCTCTGTTCATAGTCATTCATTAAGCCAACACTTAGTGTCAGGCATTCCACCAAAGGTGAGACCCCGGAAGTTCCTCTGTGCCCAGCCTCCCTCACGGATCTGGCACTGTCCTCTGCAGCTCTAATAACAAGACGCCTGCCAAAGTTCATTCATGTTTGTTGCTGTTTGTTTCCTTTCATCCCCAATCCTATTCCCTCTCCCCTATTTTAATTTGCTCAATGTGAAGCCTTCTGTGTACACGCTTACAACCAAAGGGTATGTGTGTCATGATTTTGTGTGTAAGTGTTGCTTTTTTTAACTATTGCTTTTACTTATTTGTTTAGTTTTTGTGGTGGTGGAGATTGAACCCCAGGGTACTCTACTACTGACATACATCCCCAGCCCTTTTTATTTTGAAATAGGGCCTCACTAAATTGCTGAGGCTGGCCTTGAACTTGCCATCCTCCTGCCTCAGCCTCCTGAGTCACCAGAATTACAGGTATGCGCCATCACACCTGGTAAAGTGTCTTTAACTTACCTAAATGTTTTCATATTACAGGTCTCATCTCTCTTTGTTTTTCATTCAGTACTATGACCTTAAGATCCCCCATTTGTGTACATCTAATCCATTGCTTCTGACTGCTGAGTACTCCAGGAAGTTTTATATCTTACCCACTTTCCCAATTGCCTCCTACCAGAGTCTTCTTTTTTTTTTTTTCATCAATAACATTGTTTATTAATTTTTTTATTTGTTCTAATTAGTTATACATGATAGTAGAATTCCTTTTGACACATCGTTCATAAATGGAGTATAACTTCTTATTCTTCTGGTTGTACATGATGTAGAATTACACCAGTCATGTAATCATGTATGCACATAGGGTAGTAATGTCCAGATGAATGGATAAGGAAAATGTGGTACATAAACACAATGGAACGTTACTCACCTGTAAAGAAGAATGAAATTGTGGCATTTGCTGGTAAATGGATGGAGCTGGAGAATATTATGCTAAACAAAATAAGTCAATCCCAGAGAACCAAAGGCCGAATGTTTTCTCTGATATGCGGATGCTAATTCACAATGGTAGGGGGGCGACTAGGGAAGAATAGAGGTACTTTGGATTAGACAGAGGAGAGTGAAGGGAAGGGAGGGAGTCCGGGAGTAGGAAGGATGGTAGAATGAACCAGACAGTATTACACGAGTCTCTTCTTGAATTCCCAGAAGCATTTCTTCAGTGTTCAGACCTCACACATTGGGCCTCCCCAGAAGCACAAAAGCATTCTTGCATCTTTCCTGCCCCTCCTTTCCCACCTCAAGCAGGCATCACCTCCATCTCTGGAATTTCCAGTCTAACACATGTAAAGTGACACCCACTTTTGTCTAATTGGCATTTATTTATGTGGTTGTCAGTACCTGTGAGGATCTCTTCATATCGTTCTTTGGGTATTCCTCTTCTGAAAATTGCCTTTTTGAATTCTTTGTCCTTTTACCTAACAAGGATTTCTTTTTTCTTGTTGATTTTTAAAAGTTCCTTTGATTTTCTAGAATTATAGTAGACTTTGCTGGGTTTATACATTGCAAGGGTCTTGTCCAATCCCTTGCAGGTCTGTTGTAAGCATCCGTCGTGTCATTTGTTGAATACAGTCCTTAATTTAATATAATTTTGTCAATTTATTGTTTCATGCCTTCAAGTTTCAAATCAGAAATCCTTCCCCATCTCTGTTGTCATGGTATTTGATTACATTTTTTGTTCAATTACCTTTACAACATTAGGTAAGGATCAGTTTTATTTTTCTCCATAGAATGAACCAGTTCTTCTGCAACCCTTCCTACTACATGACCAGTTTATAGTTCCACGCAGTTCATGTCAATCAGAAACACTGGTATGAAACAAATAGCCTCAGAGAGGTGAAAGACAGGGTGGTAGGAATGGAAAAAAGATGAGCCCTAAACTCATAAAGCTCTGGCTCCTGCCTACCAAGTACAAACCTTCTATCTGTTGCCTGGCAGCTTTTCCCCCCGTCAGTGCCCAGAGTGTTTAAAGTCTTTAACGCTCATCTGCACGAAAGACCACTAAAAATAGGCCATCTCTTTTATCGGACTGACACTAAGCTACAAGAGGCAAGCCTGATTCATAAGGAGCTGTTGCTGAATGAGAAACAGAGGTAGTGTTACACAGAGAGCTCAGGATCCTTCAACACTCAGAAGAAAGCAGGATCCGATCCAGAGACGTGGAGTCCATGACCCAACAGCATTTAGACTCCAGGATCAGCAAAGATGGAGGCGCTACTCCAGGCCAGCATTGCTGGTCTGCTGGCTCCCATCTGCCCAGTGAGCAGGGCTTTCCCACAGCCCACGTCTTTACTCCTGTAACAGGCTGTGCTCCGAGACGGGTGAATATTAGGTGTTTATTGCCACCTTTGGCCCTGTTCTTCAAATCAGCTGCCATGTGGGGGACGGTCATAGATGGTTTCATTGGACCCTAAAAACTCTGAAGGGAAAACACCCTTCAAGATTAGAAAACATTTTCAAAAAAAAAGTCAGTCCTGTTGTTTCCCGATAAAAATGGATTTCAATTACTTTTGTAACTTAAAAAAGTAGCAGATTTCTCAACAGAGTACTCATTCACCTACTCAACATAGTTTTTCTCCACTTGGCCCCAATTCGGAGGCTATGTGTCTCCTGGTACTCTGCAGGGAAGGAGGTCCAGCTGGTGAGAGGCCAGGTGGGATAATGCCATTCTGTGGGGATAAGGGAAGAGGGGTCTGTGCCCTCCCGTCTCAGAGGCAGCCATATCCCTTCCACTGGAATATGAGCTCCATTCTCTGACTCTTTCAACCAAAAAGTATTCTATGAATGAATGCTTGAAGAAAAGATAAATAAAACCAAATCATCTCAGGATCCACAGTCAGGACCCAGAAGATCTCAAGATCAGAAGATCTAATGTGACCACAGACTTCACCGTGGTCTCAATCGAGTTGCTTGAATGCTCTGAACTCTACATTGCTCATTTCTAAAACGAATGGTTAGCTCTTCCTTTAGTTGTATGCACACATACAACTAAAATTAGAACAATTCAGAGATCAGCTTGGTTCCTTCAAAGATGAAACACACCAAAATAATTAATAAAATAAATGTTGGGCTAAGTGATTTAAGAGTCCCTCTCAAATTTGGGTTACAATAACGTCTGTGGAGATACTATACATGGGGAAGAAGAAAGAGAGTCATGGTGCACACTGAGAAAATGGGCTCAAATGGCAGAAAGAAACACAAAGAGGAAGAGGGTCAGGGATGGAAGAATCAACACTCATTGAGTACTTGGGATGTACCAAGTACTTTAAATGTGTCATTTCAGCTGACTTCATAGCATCCACAAAGTACTATTACCCATTATATAGAAGGAATAGAGAATTGAAATAACTTGCTAAAAGTTACAAAATTGAAACTTCAAATCTGAGAATTAAACCCAGATTTCTTAGGCTCATTGATGATTCTACCATTCCACACTGCATCCAAAAAATAATTATCTAGAATAGATAGAAGTGTCTGCTTTCATGAACAGGCACTTCACAGAAGAAGAGTTATGAATGGTCAACAAATATATGAAAAAATGTTCAACATCTCTAGCAATTCAAGAAATGCAAACTAAAACTACACTGAGACTCTACCTCACTCCAGTCAGAATGGCAATCATCAAGAACACAAGTAGCAATAAATGTTGGCAAGAATGTGGAGACAACAGCACACTCATACATTGCTAGTGGGACTGTAAATTGGTGCAACCACTCTGGAAAGTAGTATAGAGGTTCCTCAGAAAACTTGAAGTGGACCCACCATTTGACCCAGTTATCCCACTTCTCAGTATATACCCAATGGACTTAAAATCAGTGTGCAACAGTGATGCAGCCATATCAATGTTTTTAGAAGCTCAATTCACAATAGCTAAGCTATGGAACCAACCTAGATGCCCTTCAACAGATGAATGCACAAAGAAAATGTGGTGTATATACACAACGGAATATTACCCAGCCATAAAGAAGAACGAAATGATGACATTTGTCAGTAAATGGATGGAACTGGAGACTATCATGCTAAGTGAAATAATCCAATCCCAAAAAGCCAAAGGTCAAATGTTCTCTCTGATATGCAGATGCTAACACACAATAAAGTCGAGGGGTCAGGGATAGAAGTTCATTAGATTAGACAAAGGGGAATGAAGGGAAGGGAGAGGGGATAGGAATAGGAAAGACATTAGAATGAATCAGACATAACTTTCCTATGTTCATATATGAATACACAATCAGTATCATAACTCCATATCATGTACAACCACAAGAATGGGAAGTTATGCTCCATGTATGTACAATAAGTCTAAATACACTCTACTATCATGTATATCTAAAAAGAACAAATTTTTTAAAAAAGTAAAATACAAAAAAATGAAGAACCAATGGTACTATAGAATTAATTTATTCAGTATTAAATTAAGTTAACTTCAAGAAAGAAATTTCTGTTTTCAGAATACAACAGGTAAGTAATCAATTGCTGTAACTACTCCACTTCCTCTGCAACTTACTCTTCAAGGTCTGATGAGGGAGCTGGAGATACCAGCATTCGTTGAACACATGTTTGTGCATTTATCATAGAACACTATGGTAAGTGTTAGCCATTCATTATCACATTTAGTTCTCAAATAGGCATGTCACTATGGACATTTTACAGATAAAGAAGCTGGGGTTTAAGAACATGAAATAGTGTACCTGTGTCACAGAACTGATAATTAGCAGAGCTGGGATTCAAAAATCAGGTCTTCACATAAACCATCAGGCATATATATTGTTTCCTTGAAGGACAGCCCAACCCTAGAGTATCTCTCTCTTTACAGATGCATTCCCCACAGTTACGCCTGTTCTCCTGGTGATCCCTTCCTTCATTGGCAACAACCTAAACTTCTGTGTATAACATACAACTACAACTGTACTTTGTCACTAATCAAAGTTTCTTTGGCTGCTTGAAGCAAGCCTTTGGATCCAGTGCAAGATCACCATTCCTTCTTCTATGTGCACATGTGAGATTTTTAGGTTTGGGGACTACCCTCAAAACACAGAAACCACATTAAATGTGTGGTGACCTATGCAATTGAAATGTGTGAGCCTGACAAAGGAAAGAAACCCTTGCACACATGCATAAAGAAGAGATCATCTCACATCCACCCTTCTCCCTGGGGACAGGTGCCTTGGAGTGTGTAGGAGACCTCAGATATAAATCTGACTCAGTCAGCCTTGATTCCAAGTGCTAAGAATGATTCTGATGTTTGAAGGTACATTAGAATGTTCAAACAATTTCACTCCTAAACCCAAGTCAGCCGTTTCATCTGCTGCTCAACTGAAAAACATCTACCATTCTTTATCATCCAAGTATGTGGATATCAGAAAAAAGGCACTTTATTAGCCATCAGCATGGTACCTTCCTAAGAAAGTTTCAACGGTAGTTTTCAATCTACCAGGGTTCTCACAGGTACTAACTTTAGAGCCTAATGCCTGCACAAGGTCAGCATCCGTCAGTCAAGGGTTTATACTGGGGATGCCAAAGGATGAGTTTCCTGAAGAGAAGTGTGGCAGTGGAAGTACTTAATGCAATTGTATTGAATGTGGTGTTTGTTTCCTTTTTTTTTTTTAAGTTAAACAAAATAATGTTTACTAATAAGTTCCTTTACTTAGCAATCTGAGATAGATGTACAGCTTTGGTCTGCAGTGGGAAACAGGTGTGGATCTGATTTCAGATAGCTCTGTGGACCAGCCTTCTCCAATTTATCACTGTCTCCACCAATCCCTATCACCCCACCCTAGGCCTGCTCCACTCGCTTGTTGCCTATGTAGCCCTAGTAGGTTTTTTGTTTTTTTGTTTTGTGAACTCAGGGCCATTTTACCACTGAACCACATCCCAAGCCCTTTTATATCTTTTATTTAGAGACAGGTCTCACTGAGTTGCTGAGGCTGGCTTTGAACTCGCAATCTTCCTGCCTCAGCCTTCTGAGTCGCTGGGATTACAGGCGAGCGCCGTCCTGCCCAGTCCCTACTAGATATCTTGAATTTGCAATTCTTTTACTAAAGCATCACTGGCTCCACAGTGAGATCCGTAAATGTGGAAAGAGGGAATGTAAATGTAGAGAATTAAAGTCTCAGATCTCCTTTTTTTTTTTTTTTTTTTTTTTTTTTTTTTTTGAAAAATTCAAGTGTATTTATTTATTTATTTTTTTTTTTTTAGATTGTGGAACTTTGGAACTATTTTCCAGAGTTCCACACCTGCATGTTTATTTACTCAGATCTCCTTTTTACTTATTACCATAAACTCTCAGTGGTCCTTTGCTGTCACTCAGACATATTAAACCTGTGTGCTTTTCTGTCTGACCTGCCTCTGGTGGAATGTACAGTCTTAGTATTCTCCCTGGCTCCATGACAGTGAGACTCATCCAAGACTCAGGGATGAGCCCTGCTTGACCAGGCCCTTGGCACCTCCCAGATGACCCAGGAATTGCATGTCATTGCTGTGTCATTTTCACTAGAGAAACTTGAGCCTCTTTGCTCAGGTTAGCCTGCCCTCAGCTGCTGTTCATGATACTCAGCAGGTTGGTTGACCCTTGCCGTGGGCAGGGGCAGCCAGGAGCCATCCTGCTATTTCCATCCCTCAGCCTCAGGACCATTCAGTCACTCTGAGGTCAGCCCTACGGCAACTGGCACAGAGCGCTGAACTATAGGGACAACTCCACAGACAGGGAGATGAAACGTCGTGGAATTTCTAAAGCCAGCTTTACTCTTCTGAGGCAAAGGACAAGCCCGTAGGTGAAGGAAATAGAAACAGCAAACCAGAGTTAGTGAATTTTGTTGGTGTGAAGAAGAGATGACTGAAAAGAAGCTCAAACCCACTCACTGCTGGGAAATAAAGCTTCTAAAAGTTGTGAGGGGCCTGAACTTAATAAGACTGAATGTCAGGAGAACTGAGAGTATAAGAGGCAGGACTGTGCCTGTGTTCTTGAGCTCTCCCCCTGGTGGGAAGTGACTTTGTGTTTAGCCAACACAAAGGCCAGAGTCACTTTCCTCAGAATATACGCCAAGGGGGCACCCGGAGCTCTGGGAGAGCCCTGAGGTGTTTGAGAGCAAGAGCAGAAAGCCCAGCACTCTGGAAATGACTCTCCCCTTCAACTGTCTCATCAACATCCGTGCAGCCTGGCCCCCAGCCTCCTGGGCAATTCTCTGCAGCTACCTAGCCTCCACTACCCAAGACCACCCCCATGCACACCTTCTGCACATCCAACTCTGTGTTGCCCCAATTAAACACATAGTAAACTTCAGATATAAGCATGGCTCCTCGACTCAGAGCTCTCCAGAGTTTGCGACATCTAGAACTGAGAACTGTTCATCCACACAATTCCATTCCTCAGGGTCTCCTACAACCCAGAGAGCTCACAAGGAGTTGGGCCACCCTGCGTATGACATGCTGTGGCTGGTACCCACAAAGTTGAAGATGATAGACGACCACAACAGTTTCCTGCCATTCACAACATACCAGGAGCATAGAAAGCAGAGAGCTCTTGATTTCATTTTATTTGCCAGGCTTAAAACCAAACTTCAAATGCAGCCTAGTTCATCTTTGTCAGGAAAAGTCTTTGAACACACATAATAATGTGAGCTTTGGGGGCTGGGGATATAGCTCAGTTGGTAGAGTGCTTGCCTTGCATGCACAAGGCCCTGGGTTCGATTCTCAGCACCACAAAAAAAAAAAAAAAAAAAAAAAAAAGAATGTGAGCTTTGGACTTAGATTGCATAGATCACATCCCAGAGCAACCTTTCTATGACTTAGTTTCTTCATAGATAAATGGGGATATAGTCACATCTGTTATTGTGGGTATCAAATGAGCTCTTATAGAGAGCCATGTATGGTGGCACACAACTGTAATCCCAGCAACTCAGGAGGCCAAGGCAGGAGGATTTCTAGTTCAAGGTCAACCTGAGCAAGATCCTGTCTCAAAATAAATAAAAAAGGATTGGGGATATAGCTCAGTGATAAAGTGCCCCTGTGTTCAATCCCCAGTACCTAAAAGAAAAGAAATGAGTTAACATACACAAAACTCAAAGCACATTGCCTATCATATAGCGAACTCTTAGTAATGTTTGCTATTGACTTTATATCATCATATAAAGTAGTACAGTGATTGAGAGCCAAGTTCTGTGTTCTATTCATGCTCTTACTAACTGTGAGACAGTGGCTAGTAAACTGATATCCCTTAGCCACAATTTCATCAACTACAAAATGGCATTAATGCCAGGACCTACCTCACTGGGTTATTTTAAATATTAAATAAAATTATGGATACAAAGGAAATAACACAGGGTCTGATGCAAAGTTATGGCTTAATAATTGTTAACTATTTGTATTGGTTAATAAAATAGGCCTGACTTTAGAGCAAAGGTTAGAATTGAGAAATTTTAATATTTCTTCCCTAAAAATCATAAAAATTACTATTTTTCTGAATCAAAAAACTATATGCATAATGTCTTAAATTTCTTGCCTTGGACCCATTTGACAAAACAGCATGTAGCAAACTCCACCTGGCAGAGGTGAAGTTGGCAGGTTTCTCAAGAGGCCAGCCCCAGACTGCCTGCAGGGGGCAGCACTTCAGCCCCCTCCAGTTAAATCCACGTGAAAACTTCAAGGCAGGAATCATGGAATTGTGTTCATCCCTGAGGGTGACCGGGGTTCTCAGATGAATTTGACAGATACATTGACATTGCCTTTGGGGGAAATTTGGGATATCGGGCTGGGAGTAGTCAGGGCCACCCCTAGGCTGTCGGAGAGGGGACCTCTCTATGTAAACAATTTGAGTCAGCCCAAATCAACGGGTCAGCACCTTTCTAGGGGTCCAGTCTCACACAGAGAAAACAAACACCAGTCCCAGAAGTGATCTGCTCACCAGATCACTGGCCATGGCATGCAGAACAACCCCAGAAGTCTCAGGGCACCTTGTAGTACAGTGATTGAGAGCCAAGTTCTGTGTTCTATTCATGCTCTTACTAACTGTGAGACAGTGGCTAGTAAACTGGGGGACTGCTAGCAGTGGGGGACTGCTAGCACCCCCACCCCAGTCCCAGACACAGAGGAACCTGAACATGAGAAACTTGAGAGGGAAAGAGTCCAAAGCACAGAGGGGCCTGATGGGAATGGGCTCTTCAGGGGCAGGGGTCTTGCATCCTGGGTATAAAGTGATACAGGGGAAAGTAGAGGCAGGAAGCACCCAGTGGAGTGGGAGAAAAGGGAAAGGGCAAAAATGGGGAGGGGTGTCCCACATGACCCCACCCAGGCCCACTCAGCAGCCCCTGTGCCCTCCTCAAATTCTGCCAGCAGGCCAAAACACCGCCCAATCCAAGGGCAGGTGTTACCAGATCAGGACCAAGAAAGACACTAGCACACACACAATATTTCTTAAAACAATTGCTAATGTTCAAAATCCCTTCCAAGTGGATGGCTCACCAATGTCAGAATCCCAGAAATGGGCAGCTGAGGGTCTCATTAGGAAGGGAAAATGATGCGGCAAAGATGAGCGAGTCATCTGAGATCAGGGTGTTGAACCGACAGTCCTTTCCTAGGTGTAGGTGGCATCTGGGGATATTGGTCAGGTCCAGTAATGTTGAATCAAATTTTGGGACTAAGAAATCTCTGAAATAAAGAGTTTATTGAGCTGTTGCAGATGCTGGCCCAAAGATGTAGAATGGACCAGTCCTGGGACAAATTCTCTAAGCCACCAGCATGGCCACATAGAAACTGGGAAAGTGTCCACTGGACCTAAAGGGCCAGGGTTTTAGTAATGGAATTTGGAGGAGAAGAAACAAATTGTTTACACTTAAGAAACAATTTGCAGAGGCTGGGGAGATAGCTCAGTCAGCAGAGTGCTTGCCTTGCAAGCATAAGGCCCTGGGTTCGATCCCCAGCACCCCCCCCAAAAAAAAGAAACAATTTACATCAGAGGTAGGACGGTGGGAAGCAGGAACAGGCCTGGGATAGGAAATTAGTCCATAAAGAAAAGTTTTTGCTACTTCTTGGTTGGTTAGTTCCAAAACCAGAATGCACTGTGGTGCTGATGTGTGATCAGCTCTCAAAAAGGGAATGTTCAGAGGTTTTGGTTTGGGTGTTGAGGTTTTTGTTTTCTTTTGTTTTGTTTCCATTTTCTTTGTTGACTTAGTTTGAAGCTATGAGTGAAAATGACCTTCTCTCTTCTCTTTCCTCCCCCGTCCTTTGACCTGTAACTTAATTTAGGACATCTCAGATTCTTCTCAGATGGACCAGGAAGGGAACAGAGAAGGTAATGCTGCCAATAACACAGCAATGGTCTAGGCAGAGATAGGGAGCTTGATACTTCATGCACATCTGGGGCCCATCAGCTCCAGCTGGTCCTCTCTTTTCAAGTCAGTGGGAAATGATGGGATGGAGAGCTCTTCATTTGCAGGACATCAAGGAGCAGACCTCAGAGCTGCTGATACCCACTGGCTCCAGACTGTGAGAGTGAATGCATTTGTTACCAGCAGAGTCGGGATAGGGTTTGTATTCCACAGAGTCAAAGAATGAACTCCATGAACTCCACCAAGGTAAGCAAGTGCGCAGGAATTTTATTACGAAGGTGAGAGAAAGACAAAGCTCCTAGAGCAGGTAGGTCTGGGAGGGGCAAGAATGCCAGCTGAGTCTTGCAGTCTTTTAAAGGCACATAAGGAGAGGTTGATGAGCTCCTCTTGATTAGTTCTTTTTTTTTTTATTTGCAGTGCTGGGGATTGAACCCAGGGCCTTGTGCTTGCGAGGCAAGCACTCTACCACCTGAGCTATCTCCCCAGCCCTTGATTGGTTCTTGATATATCAATTGTTCCCTGGTGGGCACAGGCCAGATTATGCACTCGCTCTCTGCAAGATGGAGACTTACACCCTCTGAGAAACAGGTACTGTTTTATGACATTTGAATCATGTTAAAATGGCTGTCCCCTGCCTGCCCTCTTGTTGATCTTTGCTGTCCCTTTCCTACCCTCTGCTGTCTATCCTTTTCTGTCTCACGCTCTCCTCTGATAAGGGAAATCAGGCAATGACTGCCCTAGCTGCCTCAAGATGAGATGGGGCACCGAGGGGTAAGCTGTTCCAGTTTCCCTTTCAGGGATGATCGGGTTGATCAAAAGGCTCAAGGTAGAAGTCATCTTTAACGACTGCTCAGTACCTGCTTCCTGCTTTCAGAAGCATTGAGAAGCGGCAGCAAAGGTTCTGTGTGACCAGGGGTTCCTGATAGATGTCCATGTGAAGTTCCTCTGGTCTAAGAGAAAGAGTTGTTGGTAAGAGACAGGAGTTTGTTTAGTAAGTGCAGTTTCAAGTGACCTCTGAGGGAGACCTCGTAGGCAGCACCCTACCATGGTTAATACCCCACATACTATGAGTGTAAGAAAACCCACAAAAACCACGCTGGACACGGGAAATCACATAAGGGAGTTTATTAAGCACACAGAGTGTCTCCCTGCAGGGTAAGAGAGAAAATGAGAGGAAAAGAGAAAGAGCGTGAGCAAGAAAGAGTGTGGAAAGCGAGGAGGAGAGAGAAAGTGAGTCAAGGGGAGAGAAAGCATGAGAAAAGATGGCGGGAGCCTACAGAGTGGGAGAAAATCTTTGCCAATCATACTTCAGATAGAGCACTAATCTCCAGAATCTATAAAGATCTCAAAAAACTCTACACCAAGAATGCAAATAATCCAATTGACAAATGGGCTAAGGAAATGAATAGACACTTCACAGAAGAAGATCTACAAGCAATCAACAAACATATGGAAAAATGTTCAACATCTCTAGTAATAAGAGAAATGCAAATCAAAACCACCCTAAGATTCCATCTCACCCCAATTAGAAAGGCGATTATCAAGAATACAAGCAACAACAGGTGTTGGCGAGGATGTGGGGAGAAAGGTACACTCATACATTGCTGGTGGGAATGCAAATTAGTGCAGCCACTCTGGAAAGCAGTGGAGATTCCTTAGAAAACTCGGAATGGAACCACCATTTGACCCAGCTATCCCACTCCTTGGCCTATACCCAAAGGACTTAAAATCAGCATATTACAGAGATACAGCCACATCAATGTTCATAGCTGCTCAGTTCACAATAGCCAGATTGTGGAACCAACCTAGATGTCCTTCAATTGATGAATGGATAAAGAAATTGTGGTATATATATACAATGGAATATTACTCAGCCATAAAGAACGATAAAATTATGGCATTTGCAGGCAAATGGATGAAATTGGAGAATATCATGCTAAGTGAGATAAGCCAATCTCAAAAAACCAAAGGAAGAATGATATCGCTAATAAGTGGATGATGACACATAATGGGGGGTGGGAAGGGTTAGTGTTAGGGTTAGAGTTAGGTTTAGGGAGGGGGGCAAGAATGGAGGAAGGAAGGACTGTATAGAGGGAAAAGAGGGGTGGGAGGGGTGGGGGGAAGGGAAAAAATAACAGAATGAATCAAACAGCATTACCCTATGTAAATTTATGATTACACAAATGGTATGCCTTTACGCATGTACAAACAGAGAAACAACATGTATCCCATTTGTTTACAATAAAAAAAAAAAAAAAAAAGATGGCGAGGTAGCTACTGTGAAGCAGCCGAATTCCACTGGGCTAACAGGGGACCAATAACGGAGAAGGATACTTGCAAGCTGACTGATGAACCAATAGCTAGCTAGGATGTTCACAGACTGACAGTAGTTGGGAGGCGGGGAAAGGGCGGGGGAGCAGCTTTATACATTATATTACAATAAGTATAAAGTCACCACAGCATGTCCAGCTTTGTGTTCTTCCATAAAAGAACTTCCATCCATGAACATAGTGAGATCTGGATTGGACAGGGGAAAACTTTGGAGGTCTCCCCTGGCGAGTAATCCATGGCCAAGGCTTGTTGACAATCATGTTCAAGGTTTCCTTCTAGTGATTCTGGAAGAAATATGACTGGGTTTTAATTTGAGCAACTTTTTATTTGAGCCACTGACCCTTCTAGGAGCAAGGCCTGGTATTTTAGAAGGCAACTATCTGAGAGCCATGATCCCCCTTTAGTTTTCAGAATTCCTGAAAGGTCATGAGAAGCACACACAATGAGGTGGCTTCCTAAGTTTATCTTAATTGCCTCAAGGACCAGCAAGGCGGCTGCAGTCAGGACTCCAGGGAGCAGGGCCATCCCTGAGATACCATATCAAGCTCTTTGCTGAGATGAACTACTGGCTGTTGAGCTGCCCCACTCCTTTGTGTTATCATCCCTAAGGTCATTCCTCCCCTCTTTCAGTCACAAACAGATTAAATTTTTGTTCTGTAGGCAAGCTGAGGGCAGGAGCTGGAAGCAGGCCCTCTTGTAGGGCTTTGGAAGCTTTAACATACTCTGGCTCCCATATTAGGCCAGCTGTCCCTTGGTGCTGGGTTTCTTTGAGGAGTCGATAAAGGGGTCTGACTACCTCTCCCTACCCAGGGATCCAGTGCCTGCAATATCCAGTTGTCCCCAGGAATCCTCCAAGTTGCGTGTGGTCTGGGTAGAGGGTGTCATCCTATAGCACTCCTCTCTTCTAGCTGCAGAGTCCCTGAGACAATTGTAATCCTAGAGAGTGAACCTGTGGTCGGCATAGTTGGGCTTTTTTTTTTTTTTTTTTTTTTTTTTTTGATGCCTTAGCCCTCTAGGTAATAGGTAATTCGGAAGCTTTGTAGTAGCCATTTGGTGTCCCTTCTGGGTGGTAGCACATAGGAGGATGTCATCTACATATTGCAGGACAGTTACAGATGACCTGTCCCTGAGTTCTGCTGGATCCGTGGTGAAGACCTGCCCATACCAATGGGGACTATCTCTATCCTTGGAGTAACGCTGTCCATGTCAATTGAGATTCACTGCTTGGCTCCTCAAAAGCAAACAGGTATTGTGACTGATCGTCCAGGGATATAAGAAAAAGGCATCCTTCAAACCAAATACAGTAAAGCAAGTAGTGGTGACTGGGATCTCAGATAACGAAGTATAAGGTTTGGGCACCACAAGATGAAGACGGACGCCCACTTCATTGATTATCCTGAGATCTTGGACTAGGTGCCATTCTCCATGTGGTTTCTGGACTCCTAAAATGGGTGCACTGCAGAGGCTACTGCGAGGCACCCAGAGTCCCTGTCATCTAAGGTTTGGAATGATCTCCAGTAACCTCTCTGCCTCTGGATGCAGGAAGTATTGTCCCTGGTGTGGGAAGATGGAGGGGGTCCTTCAAAGTTATTTTAACTGGAACTGCACTCTGCTTATAGGATTCTACCTTCAGTGGCCCTTACTTCCAGGTTTAAATCACATTCTAATAGAGGTCGACATAAGGGGCCCTGGGTTCCCAAATTCATGGTGATGGAGGCCTAAAGTTTTGAGAGTATATCTGTTCCCAAAAAAGAAGTAGGGCAGTCTGGGACTATCAGGAATGCATGAGAAAGCATCAGCTTAACAGGGGAGTAAAACATCCAGCAGTGGGCCATCCAGACACCCTCTCACCATCGTAGTAGCAGAGGACAGGAGTCCAGGGTTCAGAGACAAATATGGAGAGGCTGGCTCCAGTGCCAGAAGGAAACTAACCTTTTGGCTCCCTACTGAGAAGCATACCCAGGGTTCATGCATAGTAATGGAAGTCACAGAACCATTAAGATTGACCCTGGGCCCCTTTAGGCCTTTTTGGGGTACCTGGCCCTGTGAGCCTGCAACCCCAAGGACATTCATTCCCACAGTGATTGCCTTGACAGATAGGACAGATAGGACCCCTCGATGGCGGTCACTTAACCTATTGGCATTCCCTTCGGTAATGTCCCTCTTCTCCACAGTGGAACAAGTTCCTTTTGTGATTCGAGGTTCATTCCAGTTACCTCCTTTAACACCCTGAAAGCTTGCTCCTGTTAGGGCCTTCTTAGTACTTCAGCCTCCCTTCTATCTCTATGCTCCCTTTCTTTCCTCCCCTCCTGGTCCTTTAAATATGGATGTTGCAAGATGGAGGATGTCACTAAGGACTGATTGAGGCCATATGTCAATTTTTGTAACTTCTTCTTCAAATGTCTGAGACCAACTTAATAAATTTATCCTTTGAAATTATGTGGTCCTCTGTGGATTCAGGAATCACTGTGGCGTGCTTTCTCGATGCCTCCCTGAGATTCTCCAGAAAGATTGTGGGGTTGTCTTAAGAGCCTTGATGTATTTCAGATATCTTAGAGTAATTGATAGGCTTCTGCCTTGACCTTCTGAGACCTACAAGGACCAGAGCCTGATTTCCAGTCATCCTGTTCATCACTGGGATCCCACTGGGGATCATTCCTAGGAACTGCCAGTGCCCCAGACAAATAATTAGATTTACCCCTAGTCTGTGCTGCAGGGGCATGACTGCGATGCAGATCATCTCCAAAATGCTCAACTGCCTTTAAGACAGTCCCCTTTTTTTAGAGGTCAAAGTTTGGTTAAGCAGTAACATGTTTCCAGGTAAGACTGAATACCTGACATAAGTTTTGAAACATCTCAATGTATTTATCTAGATCTCCTGGGAACCTCTCTAAGTCCGTATTATTTGCCTCAGGTCTTAAACAGAAAAAGGAACATGGATGTTGGTTGCCCCAAATTCCCCTTCTGATATTTCCTGAAGGGGCAATGTGCTTTGTTCTCCTCTAGGAGTGGATGATGGGGGTCCTGGGTAGGGAGGACATGACGGCTGTCGTAAAGGGCTAATAGGGGCTGGGAATCTTGGGACTTCTCTGACTTTTCTACCCTGGCAGGTGTCTCCTTAGACTTCTTTTCCATCATGGCAGCAGTCATAACTGGATCCAGTTTACACTGCTGACATAATTTGTGGTTCTCCCTCAAAGCAAAAAAGGTCTGAACATAGGGCACCTCAGACCATTTCCCTCCTTCTTGCAAAGCAAACTAAGCTGCAAGATAGTACTAAAGTTTATACTTCCCTCTGGTGGCCATGATTCTCCACTGGACAGTTTGTATTGAGGCCATGCCTGACAGCAGAGGAAAATCTAAGTGTCTGTAGATCAGACTTGTCCCAATTTTTCAGTAGGTGGGCTAGTGGTGAATGTGGCACTACCTTTGAGGCTGAAGCTCCCATCTGGATGAGAGAAAACAGAACTTAGGTGCCTGTTCCACAAGAACTGCCCACTCTCACAGGGCTATCTTCCTGAACAAGTTTCTCCACAGCTGGCCATTCCACCCCTCTAACTCTACGTGACTTGCTGGATTTATTGCCTCCTTACCAGCTAAGTTGCTCAGGTCTTTGGTTTCACATGACAAAGACCCAGAGGGAGCCAGACTTAGTGGACCTTACTGGTCTCCTCTGGTTACTACTGGCCTTTGAGAAACGATGGCTGATAATTAAATGGCAGCTAACATTGGGATGTATTCCTATGCTTCCCACATTTACAAAATTGGTGAACCTGGTGAACATAAACTACCCTTCTTTCAAGCAAGGTCTGAGAAGACTGTGTAAGGCCAGGGTCATCAAAGACAAAGGATCATTTTAAAGGAGGTTTTTTGTCTTCAATCTGGATCCCAAGAGTCCTGGAAGAACAAATTGTCTCCAAGGACCTTCTGCCTTCCTCACAGAGAAATTTGAGGAAGAAGTTAATTAACAGGCTGTGAGCCCAGTGGGCTTGGAGATACCCAGAAGGACAGAGTTCAGCTTCCTTCAAAGAGACACGTTCTCACCCCCAGAGACCAGTCCACTGTCTGGTCAAAATATTTAAGGCATTATTAAAAGAGAAAAAATCAAATAGAGAGAGGACAACTTGCTTCCTCTTCAGGGCCACTGCACCTTGCCCTTGATCCTGCTGGGTTTTTTCCAGCCTATTTATGAAGCACCTGCTAGTCTCAAAGCACATTGGTCATTCTTATTTCCACTTTATAGACAAAGAATCTGAGGCTCAAGAAGGTTCACATACTGTTCTCAGTGCCATGCAACTCTCAGGCAACAGAACCAGAATTCAAGCCTGTCCCCCTCCAGAGAACAAGTTTCTGTCACTATTCCACACAGTAAGACTTTTCCGGCAACAACTCCAATGGGGAGAGGAAGAAGAGGAAGAGCCTGTGCTTTCAGCCTCAAGGTGGGTCTCTGTGCTGAGGCTCTCCCCTCTCACCTCTCCAGTGGTGTGGGAGGCACACCAGGGTAGGCCAGGACTGCTGGTTTCTAAAGAACGTCCAGAAGAGTGGGAAGCGCCTGAATCCACAACAGCTTGGCAGCCACATAATTCAGTCTGCCCTCAAATTTCCACACCCAGGGAAAACACGCACACACACATCAACAGAAAACTTGCCAAACATCCAAAGTAACAGGAGAGACTTACAACCATGACACAAAACAGTGACAGCATCCACCCTGAAGGCCATGAGCCTAAAACTATCTGAGAAGATAGTTTCTTCTTCTCAGAGAAGGTGGCTGAAGGACACCAGGGATCCCAGAGTCCCAGAGAGGGAGGCCAGAACCGCTGGCATCGACAGCTGCAGCAGCCCTGGGGCCCACGTCCCCTTTCTTTGCTTCTACATCCTTGAGTCATCTGGGGAAACATTCTCTGGGCAATGCACAATGTACATTAGAGGAAATACCATACTGAATTGCAGGCAGAGTGGACATTCAAAGCCACAGACCTTATCATTTTATTTATGAATTCTGAAATATTTCAAAGTGAAGCCCAAATTCCTTAAAATGGGACACAAGTCTCCTCACTCGCAGCTGCTTCTCCCTCCTCAGCCTCACTCCTCACCACTGCCATCCTCCTTCTCCCAACCATTTCCCAGCCTCACTTTATTCTTTCCTTTGCCAGGCAAATATTTCCAGTCACATATTTCAGTTCTACCAATGGTGGAAAAGCAAAGCATAAATACTAGTGACTATGTGATGGTTAATTATATGTGCTGGACCAGTCAAATATTTCTCTAATATTTATTTTCATACCACTCTAGATTATAGGAAAAGAAGTTAAAAAGAGGAAAATAAGAGGACTAAAGATGGAAATAGCACTCTTAAGCACTGACTCCAGATGGTAGAGTTTACTTGGCACCAAGAGCTAGGACGTTTGGTAAATAAACAAAAAGATACTGTCAGTTGAAAAAAGAACCAGGCAAATCAACCTCATCTTGCACACTGAATTCATAATAAAATGTTAGCATTGACTAAGGAACTCAAAGCATGTTTCATCAATTTCCTTCCCATTTCAGATGATGACTCAAAGACTCAAGGCTGAAAAGTGGCTGGCCCAAGGACACACTGAGGCCTGGAAGAGCTGAGAACAAAGTTCTTTAGAGTATACATCACTGCCTCCTACTAGACTATAGGACTACAGTCTAGTCCTACAATTAACCCTAGGGTTTCAGTAGGTCACAACACTCCTGTAACACCACACTATTGTCTTAGTCAGTTTAGGCTGCTATAACAAAACACCAAAGACTGGGAATAGGGGAGCTTATAAACAACAAAAATTATTTTCTCACAGCTCTGGAGGCTAGAAAATCCAGAATTAAGGTTGTGGCAGACTTGGTGTCTGATGAGGAACCATTTTCTGGGTGGACAATTGCCCCGTCCCTTCTTTTAGAAGGGCACTACTGTCATTATGGAGGTCCCACCCTCATGACCTCATAACCCTAATCATCTCCCAAAGATCCCACCCCCAAATACCAACACATTGGGAATTAGGGCTTCAACATATGAATTTAGGGAGAAAATAGATATTCAGTCCATAGCAACTACAAATTACAAAATAACTAACTCTCTTCCTAAAAAGATGCTACTTTCCCTCTAAAAACTGGAATGAAACAAGGATGTCCTCTTTCACCACTTCTATTCAACACAGCCCTGGAAACTCTAGCCAGAGCAGTTAGACAGAAGAAAGAGATTAAAGGGTAAAACTAGGAAAAGAAGAACTCAAACTATCACTATTTGCTGACATCATGATTCTATATTTGGAAGACTCAAAAAACTCCACCAGAAAACTTCTAGAACTCATAAATGAATTAAGCAAAGTAGCAGGATATGTAAATAACACCCATAAATCAATTGTATTCCTATACATCAGTGATGAACAACTGAAAGAGAAATTAGAAAATCTATCCTGGAGATTCAAGATGGCGGACTAGAGGGAGGCTGCGTTCCTTGTCACTCCGTAACTGGTTTCAAGCAGAGGATATCTGTTTCTTGGTGAGGCAGTTTTTGCTGCTTATCGATCCCCTGCTGTTTACCCCATTTGTCTGCTAGGATCACCTGCAGTCTGCCAGCATATGGACGCCTTTTTGAGTGCAGAGTGCTCACTGTCAGGCGCCTATCACCTGCCATTTGCCTGCCTCTCGCCTGTCCATCACCTGCCTTACACCGATCCATCACCCAACGCACGAGGTTCACCTCCCGATCGTCCAACAGTCAGCAAACTGATCGCCAACTGCCAGTGGAACACCAGCTGCCTGCTGTTACCTGGAAGTTCACTGTCACAGTACCTGCAGGTTTGATTACACATGGCTGCCACCATTTTGAGACAATGGCCAGGCCCCGTAGGACCCCTGGCCAGACTGACTGAGCCCCGTCTCCAGGATCCCTCAGCCCGACTGATCACTCACTGTCTGTGGGGCCCTCACGTCGACTGACTGCTCCCTGCCGCCAGGATCCCCAGACCAACTGACTGTGCCCTATCACCGGGACCCCAGACCGACTGATTGCACCCTGCCTCCAGGATCCCACAACCACACCAAACACACCCGACCTCCAGGACCCCTGCCTGACCAACCACATCCCGCCTCCAGGACCTCCTGCTGACCAAAGCCACACCCTGAGCTGCAGCTCCCCATTTGCCAACACATTTGGAAGCCAGAGTGGCCATCTTGGATAATCCTGGAAGCCGTAGCTCCTATCTTTAGGTGGGGCAAATCCCATCCTGAGACGCCTGTTGGAGGCTTGAAGCTCATTGTCAGGTACCTCTCATGCATCAGGCTACTGAACACTGGGAGGTTTCATTACTATATGACTGTTATACTGTAGATTTTCTTTTTTCTCCTTATTGAAAAAATTTTGTTTTTATTTCTTTACTTTTCTTGCTCTCTTTTCCTTTTGTTTACCTGTTCCCTCAGAGTCTCATTCTCCCTTTTTTGCATGCTAACATCCAATTTCTTTTGATTACACTCTCACCCTTTCTATTATCTAGAACTTCTGTATGTTCTTTTCTTATCCCATTAACAGCCACATTGTACATCCCTCTGCATCCTCTTTGTCCTCCATTTGAAACTGCAGACCTTATTGCAAATCTGTTTGTTTTACTGAAGATAATAATTTAACTCATTCTGTTTATTATGACAATTTTGTTATTGTCCTCATAGGGGCTATTTGGTCTAGGATTGCATAGTGTCTGAATTGGGCACTGCTAATATTGATCTCCCCTTAAAGAAAGGGTTTTGGAAAGCTATAGGGCCACTATAAGCCTATAGGGGGAAATCTGCAATACCCCAGATCTGCACTGCTAGAGGGGAAGATATATGAGCAACATGAAAAACAAGGGAAGAAAATGATCCAAACAAATCTAGATTCTATATTAATAGAATCCAATGATAGTATGTTAGAAGAAATGTCAGAAAAGGACTTCAAATTATACATGATTAAGATGATTCACGAAGCAAAGGATGAGATAAGAGAGCAAATGCAGGCAATGAATGATAATACCAATAAGCTGAAAGAGCACCTGAAGGAAGCAAAAGATCATTTCAACAAAGAGATAGAGATTCTCAAAAAAAAAAAAAAAAAAAAAAAAAAAAAAAAAAAAAAAAACAGGAATCCTTGAAATGAAGGAAACAATAAACCAAATAAAAAACTCAATGGAAACTCAATGGAAAGCATCACCAAAAGACTAGACCACTTGGAAGACAGAACCTCAGATAATGAAGACAAAATATTTAATCTTGAAAATAAAGTTTCCCAAACAGAGAAGATGGTAAGAAATCATGAACAGAATCTCCAAGAACTATGGGACATCATGAAAAGACCAAATTTAAGAATTATGGGGATTGAGGAAGGCACAGAGATACAAACCAAAGGAATGAACAACCTATTCAATGAAATAATATCAGAAAAATTCCCAAACCTGAAGAATGAAATGGAAAATCAAATACAAGAGGTTTACAGAACACCAAATGCACAAAATCTCACAGATCCACACCAAGGCACATTATAATGAAAATACCTAACATTCAAAATAAAGATAGGATTTTGAAGGCCATGAGAGAAAAGCATCAGATTACATATAGGGGGAAACCAATATGGATAGCAGCCAACTTCTCAACCCAGACTCTAAAAGCTAGAAGGGCCTGGAACAACATATTTCATGCTCTGAAAGAACATGGTTGCCAACCAAGAATCCTATACCCAGCAAAACTAACCTTCAGATTTAAAGATGAAATAAAATCCTTCCATGATAAACAAAAGTTAAAAGAATTTACAAATAGAAAACCTGAACTACAGAATGTTCTCAACAAAATATTCCATGAGGAGGAAATGAAAAACAACAATGGAGGTCAACAAAGGGAGGAACTACCTTAGAGAAAAACCACTCAAAGGAGAAACCAAGCCAACTTAAAAACCAAAAATAAGCCAAATGACTGGGAATACAAATCATATCTCAATAATAACCCTGAACGTTAATGGCCTAAACTCATCAATCAAAAGACATAGACTGGCAGAATGGATTAAAAAGAAAGATCCAACAATATGCTGCCTACGAGAGACTCATCTCATAGAAAAAGACATCCACTGACTAAAGGTGAAATGATGGGAAAAAACCTACCATGCACATGGACTCAAAGCAGGGGTTTCCATCCTTATATCAGATAAAGTGGACTTCAAGCCAAAGTTAGTCAGAAGGGATAAAGAAGGACATTTCATACTGCTTAAGGGAACCATAAACCAGGAAGACATAACGATAGTAAATATTTCTGCCCCAGACAATTGTGCATCCCTGTACATCAAACAAATCCTTCTCAATTTCAGGAATCACATAGACCACAACACATTCTGGGTGACTTTAATGCACCGCTGTCACCACTAGGTAGATCTTCCAAACAAAAACCAAACAAAGAAACCATAGAACTCAATAACATAATCAATAACCTAGACTTAATAGACATATATAGAATATTCCATCCATCAACGAGCAGATTCACTTTCTTCTCAGGAGCACATGGAGCCTTCTTGAAAATAGACCATATGTTATGCCACAAACATCCCTTAGGAAATGCAAAAAAATAGAGATAGTGCCTTGTGTTCTATCAGATCATAATGGACTGAGAGTAGAAATCAATGACAAAATAAAAAACAGAAATTACTCCAACACCTGGAGACTAAGTAATATGCTATTGAATGAAACATGGATAACAGAAAACATCAGGGAGGAGATAAAAAAATTCTTAGAGGTCAATGAGAACGACGATACAACATATCAAAATCTCTGGGACACTATGAAAGCAGAACTAAGAGGAAAATTCATTGCATGAAGCGCATTCCAGAAAAGAATGAAAAGTCAACAACTAAATGACCTAACATTACAGCTCAAAGCCCTAAAAAAAGAAGAATAGAATAACAGCAAAAGTAGTAGAAAACAGGAAATAATTAAAACCAGAGCGGAAATCAATGAAATTGAAACAAAAGAAACAATTCGAAAAATTGACAAAACAAAAAAGTTGGTTCTTTGAGAAAGTAAACAAAACAGACAAACCCTTAGCCACACTAACAAAGAGAAGGAGAGAGAAAACTCAAATTACTAAAATTCATGATGAAAAAGGAAATATCACGACAGACACCACTGAGATACATAGCATAATGAGAAGCTACTTCGAAAATCTGTATTCCAAAGAAATAGAAACTACCAAAGACATTGACAAATTTCTAGAGACATATGCTCCTCCCAAACTGAACCAGGAGGACATACACAATTTAAACAGATCAATATCAAGCAATGAAATAGAAGAAGCCATTAAAAACCTACCATCCAAGAAAAGACCAGGACGAGACAGATTCTCAGCTGAGTTCTACAAGACCTTCAAGGAAGAACTCATTCCAATACTTCTCAAAGTATTCTAGGAAATAGAAAAGGAGGGTACCCTACCAAACTCATTCTATGAAGCTAATATCACCCTCATACCCAAACCAGGAAAAGACATATCAAGGAAAGAAAATTTTAGACCAATATCCCTGATGAATATAGATGCAAAGATCCTTTACAAAATATTGGCAAACCGTATCCAAAAACATATTAAGAAAATCGTGCACTACGATCAAGTGGGGTTCATCCCTGGAATGAAATGGATGTTAAACCATCCATAAGTCAATAAACGTAATCCATCATTTCAACAGACTTAAGGATACGAATTATATGGTTATTTCAATTGACGCAGAAAAAGCGTTCAACAAAATACAACACCCCTTCATGTTCAAAACACTAGAAAAAATAGGGATAGTAGGAACATACCTGAACATTGTAAAGGCCATTTATGCTAAGCCCATGGCCAATTTCATTCTTAATGGAGAAAAACTGAAACCATTCCCTTTAAAAATGGGAACAAGACAGGGATGTCCTCTTTCACCACTTCTATTCAACATTGTCCTCGAAACTCTAGCCAGAGCAATTAGGCAGACTAAAGAAATTAAAGAATACGAATAGTAAAAGAGAAACTTAAGCTGTCACTATTTGCTGATGACATGATACTATATTTAGAGGATCCAAAAAACTCCTCCAGAAAACTTCTAGACCTCATCAATGAATTCAGCAAAATAGCAGGCTATAAAATCAACACGCATAAATCTACAGCATTTTTATACGCAAGCAACGAAACAGCTGAAAGGGATATGAGGAAAACAACTCCATTTGCAATAGCCTCAAAAAAAAAAATAAAATACTTGGGAATCAATCTAACTAAAGAGGTAAAAGATCTCTACAATGAAAACTTCAAAACATTGAAGAAAGAAATTGAGCAAGACCTTAGAAGATGGAAAGATCTCCCATGTTCTTGGATAGGAAGAATTAATATTGTCAAAATGGTCATACTACCAAAAGTGCTATACAGATTCAATGCAATTCCAATTAAAATCCCAATGATGTGCCTTACAGAAATAGAGCAAGCAATCATGAAATTCATCTGGAAGAATAAGAAACCCAGAATAGCTAAAGTAATCCTTAGCAGGAAGAATGAAACAGGGGGTATCGCAATACCAGAACTTCCACTATACTACAAAGCAATAGTAACCAAAATGGCATGATATTGGCACCAAAATAGACAGGAAGATCAATGGTACAGAATAGAGGACATGGACACAAACCCAAATAAATACAATTTTCTCATACTAGACAAAGGTGCCAAAAATATGCAATGGAGAAAAGATAGCCTCTTCAACAAATGGTACTGGGAAAACTGGAAATCCATATGCAACAGGATGAAACTAAACCCCTATCTCTCAACTCACAATGGATCAAGGACCTTGAAATCAGACCAGAGACCCTGCATCTAATAGACGAAAAAGTAGGTCCAAATCTTCAACTTGTTGGCTTAGGACCAGACTTCCTTAACAGGACTCCCATAGCACAAGAAATAAAAGTAAGAATCAACAACTGGGATAGATTCAAACTAAATAGCTTTCTCTCAGCAAAGGAAACTATCAACAATGCAAAGAGAGAGCCTACAGAGTGGGAGAAAATCTTTGCCAATCATACTTCAGATAGAGCACTAATCTCCAGAATCTATAAAGAACTCAAAAAACTCTACACCAAGAATACAAATAACCCAATCAACAAATGGGCTAAGGATATGAACAGATGCTTCACAGAAGATCTACAAGTAATCAACAAACATAGGAAAAAATGTTCACCATCTTTAGTAATAAGAGAAATGCAAATCAAAACTAAGATTCCATCTTACCCCAATTAGAATGGCGATTATCAAGAATACAAGCAACCATAGGTGTTGGAGAGGATATGGGGGAAAAGGTACACTCATACATTGCTGGTGGGAATGCAAATTAGTGCAGCCACTCTGGAAAGCAGTGTGGAGTTTCCTTAGAAACTTGGGATGGACCCACCATTTGACCCAGCTATCCCACTCCTTGGCCTATACCCAAAGGACTTAAAATCAGCATACTACAGAGATACAGCCACATCAATGTTCATAGCTGCTCAATTCACAATAGCCAGATTGTGGAACCAAACTAGATGTCCTTCAATGGATGAATGGATAAAGAAACTGTGGTATATACATACAATGGAATATTACTCAGTCATGAAGAATAATAAAATTATGGTATTTACAGGCAAATGGATGAAATTGGAGAATATCATGCTAAGTGAGATAAGCCAATCTCAAAAAACCAAAGGACGAATGATCTCGCTGATAAGCGGATGATGACACATAATGGGGGGTGGGAGGGGGGCAAGAATGGAGGAAGGAAGGACTGTATAGAGGGAAAAGAGGGGTGGGAGGGGCGGGGGGAGGAAAAAATAACAGAATGAATCAAACCTCATTACCCTATGTGAATGTATGATTACACAAATGGTATGCTGTTACTCCATGTACAAACAGAAACAACATGTATCCCATTTGTTTACAATAAAAATAAATTTTAAAAAAAAGAAAGAAAGAAAATCTATCCCATTCACAATAACCTCAAAGAAAACAAAATATTTGGGAATCAATCTAACAAAAGAGGTGAATGACCTCTATAATGAAAACTACAAAACATTAAAGAAGGAAATTGAAAAAGACCTCAGAAAATGGAAAGATCTCCCATGCTCTTGGATAGGCATAATTAATTTTGTCAAACTAGCCATACTACCAAAAGCACTATACAGATGTAATGCAATTCCTATTAAGGTTCCAATGATGTTCTTCATAGAAACAGACAAAACAGTCTTAAAATTCATTTGGAAAAATAAGAGGCCCAGAATAACCAAAGCAATCCTCAGTGAGGAACATGAAGCAGGAGGCCTCATGATACCAGACCTTAAATTATACTACAGAGCTATAGTAACAAAAATGGCATGGTATTGGCACCAAAACAGATACGTAGACCAATGGTACAGAATGGAAGACACAGAGACAAACCCACATAAATATAGTTACCGCATACTAGATGTAATACAAAACCGATACTCCGCACTTCCAGGTGCAGCCATTTCTCCCCGCCTCCCAACCACTTGTCAATCTGTGCTCCACCCGCCTCTTACATTACAGGAATTTCCGGCCTACGCAACAGCCATTTTCCTGCGTCCCACGTTACGTCCTAACATGCTAGCTAGCTATTGGTTCATCAGTCAGCTTGCAAGTATTCTCCTCTGCTATTGGTTCCTTCCAGCCCAGGAGATTCCAATATCTGGGAGAAGCGTCCACGCCATCTTTCTCTTTTTCCTTTCTTTTCACCCCGGAGCAGACTCGCTAGTCGTCCGCATAATAAAGCCTCTTGCGTGAGGCCTTGTGTCCACCGTGGATTTTTCTGGGAGCTATTGTTGAGCCGCAACTGAGACGGGCATGCGCAGCGGCAGTTCCGCGGGAGGAGCTGGAACTGCCGAGTCCCGAGCTGAGCTGCATTTTTCCTTACACTAGACAAAGGCACCAAAAACATACACTGAAGAAAAGACAGCCTCTTCAACAAATGGTGCTGGGAAAACTGGAAATTCATACGTCATAGAATGAAATTGAACCCTTATCTCTCACCCTGCACAAAACTTAACTTAAAGTGGATCAAGAACCTAGGTATTAGACCAGAGGCCCTGTGCCTACTAGAAGAAAAGTAGGCCCAAATCTCCATCATGTCAGCTTGGGAACCAAATTCCTCAACAAGACTCCTAAATCACAAAAAGTAAAATGAAAAAATCAATAAATGGGATGGTATCAAACTAAAAACTTCTTCACAGTAAAGGAAACAAGAAACTGAAAAAAGAGTGTACAGAATGGGAGAAAATCTTTGCAAACTGCACCTCAGATAGAGCATTAATCACCAGGATAAAGAATTCAAAAAACTTAACACCAAAACAACAAATAACCCAATTCGTAAATGGGCAAAGGAACTGAACAGAAACTTCAAAGAAATATGAATGGTCAACAAATATATGAAAAAATGTTCAACATCTCTAGTAATTCAAGAAATGCAAATTAAAACTACATTGAGATTCTACCTCACTCTAATAGGAATGGCAATTATCAAGAACACAAGTAGCAATAATTTTGGTGAGGATGTGGGGAAAAATGTTCACTCATACATTGCTGGTGGGATTGCAAATTGATGCAACCACTCTGAAAAATAGTAAGGAGATTCCTCAGAAAACTTGGAATGGAACCACCATTTGACCCAGTTATTCCACTCCTTGGTATATACCCAAAGGACTTAAAATCAGCATACTACAGTGACTCAGTCACTTCAATGTTTACAGCAGCTCAATTCACAATAACTAAGCTATGAAACCAACCTAGCTGCCCTTCAACAGATGAATGGATAAAGAAAATGTGGTATACATACACAGTGGAATATTACTTAGTCATAAAGAAGAATGAAATGATGGCATTTGCCAGTAAATGGATGGAACTGGAGAATATCATGCTAAGTGAAATAATCCAATCCCCCCCCCCAAAAAAAAAACAAAACCAAATGTTCTGGAGGTACACAGATGCTGGAGGTACACAGTGAACCAGAGAGACAAAGACCCCTCACTGGTAGAGCTCGCCTTCGAGGGTGGGAAGGGCAGAGAGCATACATGTTTAATAATAATAAAGTTTGCCTTCCCGTGCTACCCAGGGAGGGGTCCACACGGCATTGTTCTTGATGCCTGTTGTAACTTAAAGGGAAACTGTCACAATGTCCAGAGCGCTTGATGCCCTGCAAATGAAGGAGTAGGATGTCCTCAAATTCCTTGCAGTAGGAACCCACTTAGGTGGCACCAACCTTGATTTCCAGATGGAACAATATATCTACAAAAGGAAAAGCGATGGCATATACTTCATAAATCTGAAGAGAACCTGGGAGAAGCTTCTGCGGGCAGCTCGTGCCAGTGTTGCCATTGAAAACCCTGCCGATGCCAGTGTCCTATCCTCTAGGAATACTGGCCAGTGGGCTGTGCTGAAGCTTGCTGCTGCCACTGGAGCCACTCCTACTGCTGGCACTTCACTCCTGGAACCTTCGATGACCAGATCCAGGCAGCCTTCTGGGAGCCACGTCTCCTGGTGGTCACTGATCCCAGGGCTGACCACCTGCCTCTGACAGAAGCACCTTATGTCAATCTGCCCACCATTGCTCTGTGTAACACAGACTCTCCTCTGCGCTACGTGGACATTGCCACTCCACACAACAATGAGGGAGCCCATCCTGTGGGTCTGATGTGTGGACGCTGGCCTGAGAAGTTCTGCGCATGCGTGGCACCATATTGTGTGAACACCCGTGGGAGGTCGTGCCTGAGCTCTACTTCCACAGAGATCCTGAAGAGGTTGAAAAGGAAGAGCAGGCTGCTGCTGAAAAAGCTGTAACCAAGGAGGAATTTCAGGGTGAATGGACGGCTCCAGCTCCTGAGTTCACTGCCACTCAACCTGAGGTTGCAGACGGGTCTGCAGGTGTGCAGGTGCCCTCTGTGCCTACCCAGCAGTTCCTACTGAAGACTGGAGTGCCCAGCCGGCCACTGAAGACCGGCCTGCAGCTCTCACTGCTCAGGCTACTGAGTGGGTAGGAACAACCACCAAGTGGTCTTGAGCTGTTCTGCAGACACCTATTAAGCAAAATGGAAATAAGGTTATGGAGCATAAACACCAGTTTCTTAAAATAATAATAATAATAATAAAGTTTGGTAGGCGGTGACAGTACTCAGGTGAAAAATAAAACAGGGTAGGTAAGAGAGCAAACAAAGTACAATTTTTGAAAAGACAGTAGAGGAAAACTTCACCATCTTTGAGCAACAATGTAAAAAACAG
Source organism: Sciurus carolinensis (assembly GCF_902686445.1). Classification (NCBI taxonomy): domain Eukaryota; kingdom Metazoa; phylum Chordata; class Mammalia; order Rodentia; family Sciuridae; genus Sciurus; species Sciurus carolinensis. Next base: position 128,614,337 of record NC_062216.1, on the reverse strand, counting down.
GAAGGCAAATTATGCAATATGTGAGGAAGAGTGTTCCAGTAACCAAAGCAGTAAGTGCAAAGGCCCTGAGGTGAAGGGATCATTTTCCAGGCATCAGATTGATTTGCTTGATTCTTTCCATTTGCTTTTCCTTTCTCCTGAAAGCTCCTTTACCAATTACTGATCCTTGATAAACAAGAGAATGGTTCCCCACACCAATCTTGCTGGGTACTGGCCTAGTAAGCACGCCACCTTCTGTGCCTGAGCGAAGTTCACCCAGGATCAAAGATAGCTCACCACACTCTTGTTCCCTGCTGCTAAAATTGCCAAGCTCTTTGTAACAAAGGTGGGGGTTGGGGAAACACAAGAAGGAAGAAGGTTGCTGGCTGCAGTCAGGCTGTGGGGGAGGTTTCGGAGTTCATCTTGGTTGGGGTTCTGATGTATAAGCTACAGCTGTCGGCCATGACTGCCCTCTGTGGATCCTATCGCACCCATCTTGATCCCCGAACAGGCCGCACATAAATGTTCAGGAATCATTTGCTCCTGCCTCCCTTTCACACCTGGCAATGAACATGTGCAAGTCCTGTTCCAGGAGCAAGATATCCGACACTGAGGAGGCCTGACGGCACCCCACCTTCACCAGGATCACAGCCAAAACCCAGCCGAAAAAAAAAAAAATGAACAAGACAATTTCAAGGTGATGAATCTGATAGAGAAAATAAACCAAGCAATGTTCTGGTGACCATGAGGAGTAGAGGGGCAGCTGCCCCTTATGCAGGGGGTTTGGGAAATCCAGGGAAGTTTCTCTGAGGTGGTGCCATTTGACCTGCAGGTTGAGTGGCGGAAAGCACCAGTCACTGGAAGGGTTTTCTAGATAGAGGAAGGCCCTGCCAGGCCCTGCCATGGGGTCAATAGCAAAGAGGCCAGTGTATCGGATCAAGGGCTTGGGGAGGTCCATTGAAGGGCAAGCCTGTGGCCCAGAATGAGGAGATTGGATTTTACCGTAGGAGCAATATGGAGCTGTTGGAGGTCCCTCGCCAGTTTCTATGTGTGATTTACCTTGTTAGCGGATCACTCTGACTGCTGTGCATAGACTGTTCTGGAAAGAGAATGAAGGCTTGGTGTGGACGGTGCTGTGGAGGTAGGGAGTGGGGGATGGGGCCGGGAGCTTGTAGGATCCACGGCAAAGCCATTTGAGGGCTTGGATTTGAGTGGACAGGGCAGAGGAGGAATGAGGGAAGACTCCTTCCCTCAAATGCCTTGGGTGGTTGGGGATGCTGTCTTCTTAGATGGAAAAGACAGGAAGAACTCTAGGTGGGGGTTGCTCTTAAGAACTGAGTGTTGTTTCAGGCCTATTAAACCCCATGCAAGTAGCAAAGTCAGAAGAGCCCACTGGCTATTCAGATAATCTGGATCTTGGAGTTAGATGCCAGGGCTGGATAGAGGAGGAGAGTCGTCAACTAGAAGAATGAAGCCATGGTGCACGGAAGCAAATGAAAGAATACAAAAAGAAAAAGAAATGGAATCCGTGATGCTTTACTAAGTATGCAGCGGAGGGGCCATTTCGAGGGGGTGAGTTCACAGGATTTAGCAGGGCCAGGTCCTGAGCGGAGTTGGTCTGTTTCTTTTGGCAGGCTCACTTTTGGCAGGCAGGGTGATTTTGGCACTAAGGGAGATTGTGAAAGGTCCGATTCCTGAGCTCCCTTTTCCCCTGAGGGTTTGGTGATTCTCTGTTCCCTTCAGCACTGGATGAACTTGCCTACACACTCGCCTGACCCAGGACTCCACCCTCTTCCCATGGCCTCCAGAGCCAGTGACTAGTAGTAAGAGAATGTCCGCCTCCCTCCGTACAGCCGTGTCCTCGGGCTCCCTCAGGGCCCCTTCCCTATGCCCACCATCCCATCCTGGGGAGATGACCGGTCCTGCCCTGTAGGGAGAATGTCTGCCCTCCTCGCCCAGGAGAGTATTTCGTTTCCACGGCATGTGCATTCCCAGGAGTGACAGGTCAGCTTCTGCTACTGCTACAGAAAGGCAGCCACTTGGCGTCTCTAAAGTTGGTGTCTTTCTCAGCGCCTGGCTGGAGACTTGCAGATAAGCAAGAAAGGAAGTGGCATTCCTATCTTCTCACATCTGTCTACCTATGAATCATGGTGTCCCAGGAATCACGACTCCCAGGGCCAGGTGTGCCCTCTGGTGGTCATAGTCATAGTGATTTTGATGATGACCACTAACGCTGACCATTTCCCATGAGCCACACTGTGATGAAAATCTTACCCAGGCTTCCCCCTGAAGGCTCACACTAGTCCTGTGCAGTTCTGCTGCCCTTCTACTCTTTTCCCATTCCAGAAAGGAGAGAATTTACAGAGGAGGTTGTGCTCCCAGACATCCAGTCCCCTCTAACTCCTCAAGATAAACATAAGCCACTCCAGAAGGGGAGGGGGAGTTTCAAAACACATATTTTCCACTATAAAAGCAGGCATGGTGTATGTCTTAGAAAAATTGGAAATAGAAATGACCAATTACCAAAATCACATTTTAACATGCTTCCTTCCAATCTTTATTTTCTCCTTTTCATATTTTTGTTATCGTCAAGATATAAATACAACCTCTTCACTGTAGAACATTCTAAAAGTTTTTTTTTTTTTTTCTCCTTCCAGTACTTTCTATTCTTACGTGTGTTTTCCACAGATTTGAGTTTCAAGGCAGCAGTATTGGCTTGGACATCCAGGGCAGTCTGACCCAGAGCCGTGCCAGTACCTCTGTCATGTCATGTGTCTGCTGCATACACAGCCCAGAGATTCAGGGTTGCTATGGAGACTGCAAACTGAAACCTCAGGACGGGTCACAGGGCCTGTCTGAGTGCACTCCACTCAGGGCAGGTGTCCCAGAGGGAACGTCTGGGAACCTGTGGCTGTCTCATTTCCAGCAGAGGTTATTATAGAGCCTGACCTCAGGCTGCGCTTGGTGAGCCCTAGGGAAGTCATCCACAGGGCCTGCGATTCTTGGGAAGTTCTACTCTGGACACTAGTGGGACGTGGCTATGAGGCGTCCTTCTCCATGAATCCTTTTCACTTTTTTGCCCTGTTTCCTGGAAAGTCTCTCCCTGGCCAGAAAACTCAGCTTCATTTCAGTGTCAACACACTTCCCTGCAGGATGCAGCCCTTCCGGGGCTGTGGCCTCCAGGGTCAGACAGATTTCCAACTCTGTCACTTACTAATTCTGTTCTCTGACCTGTTTCCTTATCTGAAAAATAAGGACGATAAAAGTTTACCCTTTGCGGAGTGGCTAGGGGGATTAAATGGACATTTTGCCAAGTATCCAACACGTAGCAAGGGCTTAATAATGGCAGCTGTCTGAGAAATTTTCTCCATCTAGGTGACTGGTAAAGGGAGGTACAGTGCAGTTGTTGGTGCAGCAGGTAGCTGCACCAGTCCTCTGGAATGTCCAGCTGGTTCCTGCATCCTCTTAGTACGAAGGAAACAGGGAGACTGCATGTTCCTCCCACCTCTCTCCCTGTGTCATTTTCTAAGAATACAGGAAGGACTGAACCAGGAGCAACATCTGTTATGTAAATGCTTGGGCTGAGCCATATGATGTCAGGCATGGTGCTGAAATGGGATCCTGGAGCGTCCTGCACCAGGTGTCACCCCATCTGAAAATGGAGAACAATGCTGGTAGCTACTATGCAGCCCAGTAGTGGTATTCAAAGCCCTCAGCAAGACGAATGGCATGAGGTTCATTCCTATTATTAAAAATAACGTTGTGGGTAGGCACGGTGGTGCCTGCTTGTAATACCTGCCCCTCGGAAGGGATACTATGCAGAGTACTTTTAGGGTTGTAACAATACTCTATAGAACACTACAATGGTGGGCACATGTCATTATATATTTATCAAAAGACATAGAAAGTACATCCGCAAGATTGAACTCTAGTGTGAACTGTTGGACTTTGGGTGATAATGATGTCAGTCTCCACTGATGGTAACAAATGTACCGCTCTGGGTGGGCTTGTTAATAGCGGGTGAGTTTGGGGTGGGAGGGATAAGGGCTATGTAGGACATCTTAGTACTTTCTGAACAACTTTGCCATGACCCAAAACTGCTCTTAAAAAAAAAAAAAAGTTTGTTAATTTAAGACAAAACAAAATAACAGGCTTCAAACCCAAGAAATTTAACTCCAGAATACACTCCATTAACTTCTGTGCTAGACCACCCCGGCCATAATGGAAGGGAAAATCCAACTTTTGATACAAACTAGAAAGAAAAAAATACATCCATATGAAGGGAGATTGCCGAGTTTAGAATATGGCTACAGCTCAGCTTGCCAACCCGTCCTAATCCATCTGGTAGGCAAGGCTTGGAGCCTGACTCAGCTGTTCCTGCCTCACTTGGAGCATTTGATAACAAGCACCTGATGTGTGGTGTGAGGCCGGCATCCCCAGGGCCCTTTGATCTGGAAAACAGCTGTGAGTAATCTGGGCCATGGAGCAGAAAGCTTTATCAGCTGGCCTGTCCCAAAGCTGACAGGAAGGCTCTCCATCTGCTGGTGCAGCCACAGCTCCAACGCCCTATTTTTAGACAGTCATTCCTTCCAGGACTGTGCTTCTGATGAAGGAACAGGGACTGTCCTAAGACATAGGCAGTGAAGATCAAACCACTCATTTCTGCAGGTTTGTGGACCACCCTCCAAAGCATCCAACTAAAGAATTTTAGTTGCTCATTCCCCAGCTGGAGGAACCCAGCATAATAGAGCTTTGTACCCCAGCAAAGGGAACATAAGACATTCAAGGTACTGCTCAAAAAATAGCATCTTGCTGACATATTCTTATCATGCAAGGTCAATAAAAAACCATTTTTGCTGTAAAAAAGCAAATATCTGCATCAGAAACTGTGTTAGCTTCCCCATAGCTGTGATGAAATACCTGTGATTAATCAACTTAAAAGAGGAAAGGTTTGTTTTGGCTCATGGTTTCAGAGGTTTCAGTCCTTGGCTGCTTGGTCCCATTGCTTTGGGGCCTGTGATGAGACAGAACATTATGACAGAAGGACACGGAGACCGGGAAACAAAGTGAAAGAGGAAGGGCCCAGAGCCCAGTATCCCTCAAGGTCACACCCCCAATGATCTAACTTCCTCCCCCCAGGCCCCGCCCCCTAAACGTTCTACCACTTTCCAGTAGTACCACAGGCTGGTAACCACACTTTAACACATGAAACTTTAGGCTACAATTCAGATCCAAACTATAGCAGAGACCAAATATGTATTTTTATATGTCACAGAGGAGGAGGTAGGAAGTGGGTAGGAAACTAAGAGGGTACAGAGCCAACCCAGGCAGCTTTAAGTCTTCCTGACACCAAGCCAGGAAGCTGGATAAGGCTTAGGAACAGGGAGAAACATCCCTAGAGTTGGTCCAGGCTCAGTGTCCACCAGGACTTCCTGGGACAATCCCAGACCAATACCTGATAATAACACTTACAACACAAGGATAGTGAGACAAACCATTTTTCAAGTGCTAACAGAGCGAGGGCGAGGCTCGGACCCAGGAACCAAGGTTCGAGGATCGGGCAATTGAAAGAAGAAGTGAGGCACAGTGGGAATATCAGTCATTCTTTATTCAGAGGCGTCCACAGCCACTAGGCAGCCCCCAGCCAACCCACTTTGCCCCAGTAGCCTCCCAGTCTTTTCCCTAGGCCCTTTCACATGCAGGCCAAACAAAGAAGGCATGCTGCCAACAGGTACGTAAGGGGTGCATGCTCACCAGCTAATGTTTACGACCTTGAGTATATACGCTGAATCAGTGTTTCTGGCCTTGACTAACCCTAACGTAGCTGGTTCCCAGCCCTAGCTACACAATAAAACATAACATAAAACAGGTGGCCAGAAGTCTCCAGGAGGGAGCCTAACTAGAGCCATTTGGGGCCCGCCTTCTGTGTGCAAGATACATCGAACACATTATCTTACTGACCTCAGGGCAACCCCATGTCATTATTCCAATTTGGTAGGTAAGTGAACTGAAGCTCAGAGAAATTAACTTAACCCTAACCCATGGCAGAGCTGATATTCAAATTTAAATTTTTGTGGCTCTCAAGTTCATGCTTTCTCTGTCTACCTAGGCTGGTTCCTCTAAACATCTTGGGGGTTACACAAAAGGAAGGCTGGGGCAAAGACTTTGCTAATCTTAACTTTGTGGTCCAGTATTTAAATTAAAATTAAAACAATGTTTTTCCTCCACAATTTCCACCCCACCTACCCCACCCTTAAACTACTTGCAGCCAAGAGATACAACACATTTGGTGACACCAGAGTCACCCAGTGGAAAGTCCATGCTGCCAAGTTCTTAGGGGCAATATAGTCCAACCCTCTTTTTTCCAGATAAGGGAAAGGAGATCACAAGAAGCTACACAACTTGCTCAAGGTCACATGGCAATTTAAAGAATGCGAACACAGAGCTTCCGAGTCCCAGTTCAGGGCCTGCCCTACCCCACCCCAACCCGACGCTTCACTCCAACTGGGCAGGATTCAGCAGGGATTCAAACACCCCTGCTCTCTGACAGACCTCGGCAGTGCCATGTGACTGAGTTGTCACCATTCCTCCCTCCTAAAGTAAGTGAAAAATGAACAAGAGAAAAACACAGCTCGTCCTGGGCCTCCGAAAAATCCAGGTTGGTCTGTGGCATTTCAGAGCCAGATGTACTCAGATCCCCCAAAAGACTCACAAAATCTACTCATGTAATCACATGACTGCTCTTTGATCATCCTGGCATAGAAATACGTCCCGAGAGAAGCACTGTGGATGTCTGCAAGCAAAAGCTTCCAGCTGGTGACATCTGTGAACTCCTCTGGGATCCAAAGACACGCCCACTGGACACAGACTGGATTAAATCCTGAAAAGGCAGAGGGAAGGCTGCGGGTGTGCTCAATGGCAGAGCGTTCCTCTAATATGTGGAAGGCCTTGGGTTCAATCCCCATGTTTTAGTCAGATTTTTCACTGCTGTGACTAAAAGACCCCACCAGAAAGATAGTAGAGGAGAAAAAGCTTATTTGGAAGGAAAAGTTTATTGGCGGGCACACGGTTTCAGAGGTTTCAGTCCATTGACAGCCAACTCCATGCCTTAGGGCTCAAGGTGAGGCAGGACATCATGGTGGAAGAATGTGGCAGAGGGAAGCAGCTAACGCAGAGAGAGCTCGGCTTGCCATGTATCTACAAATACATACCCTAAAGCCATGCTCCCAATGTCCTACCTCCTCCAGCCACACCCTGCCTGCCTTCAGTTGTTACCACTCGATTAATCCCATCAGGGGATCAATTCACTGATTAGGTTAAGACTCTCATAACCCAATCATTTCGCCTCCAAACCTTCCTGCATTGTCTCACACTTGAGCTTTTGGGGGTCACCTCACATCCAAACCATAACACCCTAGCACCACAAAAGAAAAAGAGAATGACAGAGAGGATGCATGAGCTCCTGGTAGAGGTCCCATCCCCAATTTCGGTTTGTCTCATTCTAATGTCACTTCAGGAGTATGTGGGGATGAGAGGTGACAATTAAGAGGAGACAATGTCAAAAATCAAGACTGCGCCAAGGTTCCCTTATCTCCTCCTGGTTCAATCCGAAAGCACCCCAGCCCAAGGTCACTTCCACTGTCCTTATTCCATGTTCTCTCTCTACCCATGAAACTTTTTGATAGCTCATGGTTACCAAAGTTGTGAGATTGTTCCTTCAATTTCAGGAAGTTCTCAGGTGGCAGCTATTTTATTGATGTGACTGGAGCTGATCACAGACCTGGGCGCATGCCTACATTCCTTAAAGGTGTGAGGTGGCACCAAATGAGGATTGACAAGAGAGAAAGTCTGGAGGGGAAAGAATTGACACATATTAGGCTTCTGTATTTTGAGTTTTTATCGTCACTTAATTCTTATCATAATAATACCATATTATTATCCCCACTCAAAAAATGTGGGAAGACTTTCGAAGAGGTTATGCAACTTCCCTAAGGTAGTATAATTAAAAAAGAAAAAAAGTAGAAGCTGGGACTGGGGTGTAACGCAGTGGTAGAATATATGCTTAGCACATACATGCAAGGCCATGGGTTTGATCTCCAGCATCAAAAAAAATTAGAAAAATAAAAATAAAATAAAATTCCAAACTAGCTTCACCTAACTATGGACCCACACACGCCAGACATTCTGGGGCAGGACCATGGGTTTTCTTCCTAATCTCCCTTTTCAAGCTAAGACAGCAATGTGCTCAGCTCCAGGAGACCTGGGTTTAGTAGACTCTACCGTCCTCTGAAATCACCTCTGGTTGAAACCATCTTACAAACAGCAGTTGGTAATAACTGGATCACCACATCACTGTTGTGACAGGAATTAAACCAATTTTATCCAGGATTCCACCATTCATAGCACTGTTCCTACTGGATTGCAAGATCCACCAGCACACCCCCAGCCCCCTATCAGCCAAATATAAACAAGTCTTCATTTGTGAGTCCTTTATGAGGCTCATAGTCAATTCAAAAGTCACAGGTGCAAACCTAAAACTGCTTTCACAGTATCGACCCTTCCCTTATCACAAAGTTCTAGGAATATCAAGACTTCCAAAGGAAATTCTTGAAAGTATAGTTGTATTTGGAGTATTTCAATACTATCCCTCCCCACATTAAATTGAAAGAAAATCTTCCTTTACTGAAAAAAAAAAAAAATTGATTCTGTTCAAGAACATAAAATGCTGGTTGTTTTTTCTATTTCATGACCAGGGCATTGCAGTTAGTTCCTGCAGGAGAACTGACTGGCACCAATACAGCCCAGGGTTTCTCTGTCTTAGCTCTAAAGACATTTTGAGCTAAATAATTCTTGGATGTGGGGGTTCTTCCTAATGCTTAACAGCGTCCTTGACCCTACTGACCAGAAACAGCCTCTCAGTTATGACAACCAAAACATTTCTTCACACACTGTAACCATCTCCTGGGGGGACATTAAACTTGAGAGAGCCATGAGAACACAAGGGGACATTAAACTTGAGAGAGCCATGAGAACACTCCAATGAAGTAGGAAGTGCTGATGTGGGTTCTGAAAGAAAACCCTATCTGTGTAAAGTAGGGAACGGAAGGTCTTTGGCTGTAATCACGGGCAAGGCCTCTCATCCAGGCCATTAAGAATGCTAGTTGTAGGAAGCTGGCTCCGAGGGACAGAAGCAGAATCCCAACAAGGCCCATTTTCCTAACCTTGGTTCCTTCCGCTCCCGTTCAAGCTAAAAAAGGCTACCTCCCCCACTTGGGCACATTCTTTCCCTGACTGCACCCCAAGAGTTGAGAGTAGATAGAATTCCTTCAGTGTTTGTGTTTCATTTCACTGTTCATTGTTGAAGCTTCTATTTTAAGAATAATTGTTTTCACCCAGTCGTTGCTATTGAACAGATTCCAGAAGTTCAACACTGAAAGAGCATCTAATTAACTTCACAGGATATTTTGGGAGACTTCTCTGGTATCCAGCTTGGGATACATCCACAGAGCAGACTCAGCACATTCTCACAGCGGTAGGCTCCGATCTCAGGGGAAACCCTCAGCTTTCCCCCCAGTGTGTGCTCCGGAAAGAATAAAATTGAAGCTCATCCTACCAACTGCCAAGCAAAAATGAAATCTATCCTGGGTTCTTCCAACACTGTATGTATCTTGTTAGTGCTTCTGAATAAATTTTGAGTTCTTCTCTGAATCACTTCCTTTACCTCAAGGATAATCAGTAGTTTAAAAAAAAAAAAAGTGTTTATTCATAAATACATACTGTTAGCCAGGCTTGGTGGCGCAGGCTTGTAATCCCAGCGGCACCGGAGGCTGAGGCAGGAGGATCGAGTGTTCAAAGCCGGCCTCAGCAAAAAGTGAGGCGCTAAGCAACTCAGTGAGACCCTGTCTCTAAATAAAATACAAAATAGGGCTGCATATGTGGCTCAGTGGTTGAGTGCCCCTGAGTTCAACTCCCAGTACCCCAAAATAACTAAATGAATAAAAATACTGTTAAGCCACTGACTCCCAGCAATTTGAGTTTAGATTAGCAAACGGAGAACAGTTGATCATTCATTTGTTCATTCTTTTATCCAAATGCTTTAAAGGAGAGGAAATTTTGTCTGTTATTCAACCTTATTTGTTGAACAGATGAATGCCCACACTCTGTGAAGTACTGCCCTTAGTACTGAGAATACAACAGTGAACAGGATTGGCTCAATCCCAGGCCCCAGAGAGTTTATAGTCCACCAAGGAAAAAAGAGAACCAAGAAATGACTCAATCAGAAAGTGAGCTAGGAGCTAGAAATGGAGAGAAACTGAGAATAAAGGCAGCTTGCCTGGCCCATTAAGTCCCACGTTTTCAATTCTGTGAATATTTCAATGAAATTGAAACAGATGAATTAAAATAAGTTAGAAATCATAATCTAGAGTTTATATATCCTTTATATATATATATATATATATATAATTTTTCACAATATGTATGGAAACATTTTTAAATGTTCTAATCATTCACCTATTACTCTTCTCAAAAGAATGAAACTCTAAAAACATAATATTTATTTCACAAGTTACCATAAGTAGTTTATTTGTTGCTCAATTTAAGTTTTTATAGGTGCGCTACATCTGAGCGATGGAACTTAACAGGTTAAATAGGGCTGTCAGGGAGACCCTCTTTGAGAAGACGCCCATTAAAGAGTTGGCCTGGAAAGCTTTTCAGGGTGCCTACACACACACACACACACACACACACACACACACACAAACCCACATGCACCACACATGTACACACATGTGCACATACCAAAGGCACAAATACTTTGCTTCAAGGGAACATTTCAGGGCAGAGGGAAAAAATGTCTTCAGCACAAAGGCCCTGAGACTTATTCCTTTGTTTCACTCAGTAAAAAGAAGAGCAAAAGACACTTTATTCCCCATAACAATTGTACTTACTGTAACACTGAGTGATTAATAGGTAAGAAAACCTTGGACTAGTAACAGTAACTAGTAAGAGGGGATGATAGGAAGTCTTCCTTCCAGGGTTAGCTCTGGACTTACTCCCAAATGTAATAGATTTCATAGACATGGGCTTAGAAGTATTTTTATTATGGGAGAAAAACATAACCCTTTGTGATTAAAATACCACATGGGAAAGTAACTATATTATTGTCGACTATTCTTTGTTGAAATGTATTTACCCTTATTCCTGTTTTCCACATGAAACAATAAATTTTATTATGTTAAACTACAGGTAGATTTCACATCGCGTTGTATAAGTCACTACCTACAGCAGTACTGACTGGACTGTGTCCTTTCCAGTGCGTAGTGCTGTCTTCAGTATTTACAAAATAGTTTTCTGGGTGCAAATCAAAGGCTACTTCGCTACCCAATTAGCACCAGATTATTTGTTCACACTTGCTGAAGACCTGGAGGCACCAGGCCCTGAGCTAGAGACTCGACAGATTCAACTGTAATCCAACCCTCCCCAGATCTCTCTGCCCTCCTGGAGATTACAGTCTAGGGAGGGAAGATGCAAAATCAAGTATTTGCAGAAAAATATTGTTGCATCTGATAAAATTACGCACAGTTTGAAGGTCAAGAAGTGATGTGGGGGGGGGCTGGGGTTGTGGCTCAGTGGCACAGGGCTTGCCTAGCACCTGCAAGGCACTGGGTTCAATTCTCAGCACCACATATAAATAAATAAAATAAAGGTCCATTGCCAACTAAAAAAAAAGGTGACGTGTCAGCTGGCGCCACAAATGAATAAACATTGGCTTTGGCTTGTGACGAAGCAAGGAAGGTACTGGCAGCATCCTGGGCAGAGGGGCTGCAGGAAGGAAGCCTGCCGGTAGGACTGAGGCACGCGGGATGCACTGAGAGGGGTCTGGGGAGTTGGTACCGAGGGTTACTAGGACCCGATGGGCAGGACAGATGGGCAGGGACCATCCTGGAGGTCTTGGGCTTCATTCTATGGGGAATCTGAGCCCCTGCACAGGTTTGAGGTGGGGATGACAGTGCCTGGGTCAGGAAGATCGCCCAGACCCCGGACGGCCCCGCAGCAGGCACTGGGGCCCACTCCTGGGAAGCAGGTTGCTGGGGGCCGCGGAAGGCCCAACCCGGAGATCGCTGGAAAACAGCGGGAGCGGGGTAGAAGAGGTCGTGCTTCCTTTTCCAAGCCTCGAGAGCTCAAGCAACGTGCGGAACCACAGGCCCTCGGAAAGCTCCCAGGAGGGAGCCACTGCCAGAAACAGACCTCGGGGCTGGGAGATAGCTCAGTCGGTAGAGTGCTTGCCTTGCAAGCACAAAGCCCTGGGTTCAATCCCCAGCACCCCCCCCCCCAAAAAAAAAAAGAAGAAAAGAAACAGACCTCGCCCCCACCGCTTGCTCCTCAACGGCCCCCTTCTGGCACATGGACTATTTCTGTCACTCCTCAAAACCTTTGATCCCCACTTCCAGTTCTTGGCTGATCAGGTCCTGTACAGCTAAGGCCCAGATCCCTCTGGAGTCTGGGCATGGAAAATTGGGTATAGGTGGTCAGTTGGAGTGATACCCCACAGGGTCCCAAGAGCAGTATGTTCACAGACATCTGTGGCAGAGAGGTCTCTGGTCTTCCAGTGACTATGAAGATGGTCACATGATCTATGAAATAACATGGAATGTGAGGACAGGAGCCTAATGAGTGATAAAATCCTCTAGAAGGGTTGAATGTTTTGATTTGCACTTTGGGAAAGGGAAGTGGAGGCTACCCATATGCTCAGTAAAATGCTGCTCACATGGATAGGTCCTTTGTGTGTCAGAAAGTGACTTCCTAAATCGTGATGGTGTAACCCAGGGAAGGGAGGAGGCCAGGAAGAGGAAACCATCACCTGTGTGTGACAAAAACCACACATGCAACAGGATGTTTGAGATTTGTCTGGACTCTTCAATCTTCTTTTTTTTTTTTTTTTTTTGGTAGTAGGGACTGAACTCTATCACTGAGCCACATCCCCAGCCCTATTTTGTATTTCATTTAGAGACAGGGTCTCACTGAGTTGCTTAGGGCCTTGCTGAGTTGCTGGGGCTGACTTTGAACACTCGATCCTCCTGCCTCAGCCTCCAGAGCCACTGGGATTAGAAGCCTGCACCACCACCCCCTGGACTCCTCAGTCGTGGTTGCAAGCTGAGGAGTGCTTACAAGTGGCTCTCCAGTGATAGACCTGAGGTCCACTATGCAAACTGAGATAATGCAGTCCGGAGAAAGGCCTGGATGGGATACCTGAGTCTAATTCAAAAGAGCAGAGAGAGCTGTCTCAGGGAGAAGAGTGGCTAGAACAGGAGGCCAGGCCAGAGGGAGGCCAGATAACATGCAAATGGGTCAAATTAGGATGCTGCACCTCCTGGTGCCTCTGGTCCCTGGAGCGCATTCCATCCTTAAATCCCCTGCACAGTACTCAAGGAGAGAACTTTGGAGCATTGGCTCTGGTTGGATGGGGGATGGCAGAGAATCACAAGCAAGAAAATCAGGAAGAGTCCCTGAACATCATAAGAGTAACCCATATGTCATTTTTCCAAGTAACAGTGATAAAGATTTGAATTGCATTTCATTTTTTGGATGTCATAGGACTTTTTAAATGTAATACCCAAACAAGGTCCCAAGTTATTTCAGCTATATAAGCATACATGTGCCTCTCATTGAATATGTAATACACCCCCATTCCAATAATTTGCCACCAAGCACCAACGATGTGCTGGCTGTGTTTACACCCCATCTCAATGAAATTTTATAAAACTCCGGCTCTATTCCAGTTCACAGAAGATGGTTTAATCTGGCACTTGCACAGTTCTCATAGTTCCTAATGGCTAGCCAATTCCCGGCTCACCGGCTCTTAAATGAACCCAACATAAGTAAACAGCCCTTAAGCACAATGCCAGCTCATAGTTAGCATTACTGTCAGAGACCTTTCTATCTCATTTAATCCTCAAAGTAACCCAACGAGACGGACAATTGAGATGATTGTCATTTTAAAGATGGAGGAGCCCAAGGCACAGAAACTTTATATAAAGTCCTGAAACAAATATGTGGTAGAGTCCAATTCAAATTGTAGAATGTTTCTTTATTGAGTCTTTGCTCTTAACACTAAATTATACTGCCACCTCATTAACCAAAACATGATGATAAAAGAATCGGAATTCATCAAAAACTAAATCATAGAATATAGTAAGAATACATTATTTTCTTTTTTACTTTTAAAATCATGGAACCAGATTAACCAAATGCTACCTCTAGAATTGTTTTGATGAACTGCTTTTATTTCACTTCAGTGTTTATTAGTAATGCTTAATTGACATATTTCCTAAATAGTACTGTCAACTATTGATACAGCTGTCACATTGAATGTGGCTGAATTCTTTTGAAAAGAGTCTTTAAGATTATAAAAATTCCATTCAAGATCTTTTAATCCTTTGATTGTTTAGAAAACCAGTCATGTCCGAGTCGTGGGAGTCATCATACATTCCATATTAATTCTGTTTTAATAGAGTGTTCACAATAGTCCCACAGATCCAGGAAGAAAAATTACCTGTGCAGGGTCAGACAGCCATAGGAGGGCGTGGGAGTAGGACCACAGGTTAGTGGTGGAGGACATGATTCTTTTTGGCTGCCAGTAAACAACTCATCTTCCATCTTTGGAGAATTTCTCACTAGATAAATCTTGGTGGTAGACAAATCCACTCCCTGTTATCAATTCTGAAGACTCAACCAGTGAGCCCCCAGTGGGTTCCTGCCTCAACTGTTGGTGATGCAAAGCAGGACATAGGCAAACTCCATTCTGAAAAGGGGCTGGCTGTGGAAGTGGCAGCACCCATGAGAGGTACGAGTGGCAGGAGCTGGGCCCAGGGGAATGTTGATGACACTCTCACAGGGCCAGCTCTGGCTCTGCAGCTTGGGGCATTGACTCTGGCTATAGCACCAAAGCCCAGTTGGTTTCCCAGCACATCCAGGATGTCTGAGTTTTCTAGTACTTTATAATGATCATTTTTCAATCCAATTCACCCAAAGATTTGGATGAAAGTTTCTGCTGTGCGGAAATTAAGAACCACAACACTAGAACTGCACCTTGAAGCATTTGAAGATCCAGTATCACTTAGTTCTGAACCAAAGTTTGAGCAAACACCTTGGTAGAAGAGTCTGGGTTCAAAACCAGAAGGCGCAAATGGTGAGACTGGGTGAGACAGGGTTGCTTCTAGACTGTTCTTCCGGAAGGTCTGGCACTCCATCTGTAGGCATTCTCTACATCCAGCACCATGGTCACCATGAACTTAAAGGAAAAGCTAGCTGCACCTCAAAGCTAACTCACTAGAAAACAAACATTTATGTAAACACCATACTGTCTTCCTTGTTGCTTTTTGGGGGGGTGTCGGAGGAGTGGGGAGATACTGGGGATTGAGCCCTAGGCTTCTGCATGCTAGGCAAGCATTCTACCATTGTACTACATCCCCAGTTCTTTCTGAGTCAGGGTTTCACTATGTTGTACAGGTGGTCTCAAACTTGTGATCCTCCTGCTTCAATCTCCTGAACAGCTGGGATTCAGGAATGCACACCAGGCTCTATTGTATTTTTTATTGCGATTTATTCATATTTTTATTTCTTCTTTCCTTTCTTTTAAAGCATCTTGGTCTTTTCCTGAATGTTATGTCATTCAAGAGTATTTGGAATACAGATCATAGAGCAAGACTACCTGGATTCAAACCCTGGCCCTCCTCCCTACCAGCTTGTTCAAACTGCAGAACCTCCTTGTTCCCCAATTTCTTCATGTATCAAATAGAAATAATAATGATCCACACATTTCAAAGTTGTTGTAAGCATTTACATTAGCTATATAATCTTATCATGCCTAGCATGTAAGTACTATAGTGACTCTGAATACCATAGTATATTCTTAATTGTAATTTTCCTCTGCTCTTTCCAGTGTTTTTGCTTCTTGATCTTTTTTTTTTTTTTTTTAATGCTGCTTATTTTTATCTCCATCTTTCAAGTAAAAGGACTTCTTGGCATTTAGTTATTGTCTTAGTATGTTTTCAGGTCAAAATACCTGTGACCAGATACTTCACTGAGAAGTTTACTTTAACTCACAGTTCTAGAGATTAAAGAGCATGATGAGCTCTGGTGAGGATCTCATGAAGGATGGCATCAAGGTGGGAGCACATGGTGGGAGGGAAAGAGAAGCAACATGGAAACACAGGTGACAAGAAACCATTGAGTTTTTATAAAAACTCCTTTGAAACTACTACACTCCTACCAGGCCTGATTCACTTCTAGGAGACACCATTCATCCATTCGTGAGGGTGGAGCCCCACTGACCCGTAGGCCCCACTTCTTGAAGATTCTCCACCTCAACACCATTTTCAGCATATGAACCTGGAGAGGACAAAACACATCCAAACAACAGCTCTTATCTCTAGCTACCTGCTACCTAGGGGCTGACATTAAAGTGCTGAATTAAAGGTCAGTGTATGGAGGCAAAGTTTGTCATTTGGTGTGACCTAACAAGAAAGAGCTCCACTTCCCTCACCCTGGTAGCATTGGATGCTCCGTGAAAGCAGGGTTCTATTGTTAAGTTAAAATTTGAGTAAACCTCTCTGAGCCACTATTTTCTCATCTGAAAAACTGGGTAAAACATATCTGTGATAAGAATACACACCTAAATTTAAATAACGTACCTAAAGCACATGGGCACAGTGCTTAGCATTTAGCAGATGCTCAACATATAACAGCTGTTAGCAATATTATCATCATTACTAGGGACAACAGGGCAGCTGCTTCATGACTATTTGTGGTCACAACCGAACCAAGCCATATATAGAGGCAAAGCATGGTACTTGTTGAGAGGCTAGTTGTTATGATACATGCTAGCAAAGCCAGGAGAGGGCTTGAGATAATAGTCCTTGACATTCAACGTGTACAAAGCCCAAGAACACTGGCTTCAGCCTTGATCACAAGTGGAAAGTGGGTTAGTGACATTGCTTCACCAAATAGCTCTGTAGGCCCACACCATTCCTTCTCTGTCTGCTAAGTCTGTCACAGTAAAGGCACCGGCAAAGGTTCAATGGTGTGTCTGTCTTCCCCACAGGTTCAGATGTTCTTTCCAGACAGCAGGCAGGCTGATGGATTGTTTGTTTCCTGGACATTTATTTATTAGCAGTACTGGGCTTGAACCCAGGCACACTCTGTCACTGGACTACATCCCCAGGCCTCATATTTTTTTGTTTTGAGATGTGATCTAAGTTGCCAAGGCTGGCCTCAAACTTAAGATCCTCCTACCTTAGTCTCCGGAGTCACTGGGGCTGTAGGCATGTGCCATCACACCTAGCTACATTTAAAATAATATATGCTATTATATATGTAATATATGTAAATATATATAAATCAAACAGTACAAAAGGGTATAAGTGGAAAAGCCAGCATCCCTGTCACCCCCAATCTCTAGGCAGAGTTTCCAGATAATCACTATTATTTCTTGCAGATATTTTTATGCACACACAAGGATTTATAAATACTTTTTCACAGATGCAATCATAAAAAAAACATTCTGAATCTTTTTTCTCCCCAATTTATCCTAAGTAGCTTTCCAAATCAGGATATGTAGATTTACCTTATTTTAAACA
Organism: Sciurus carolinensis; assembly: GCF_902686445.1. Classification (NCBI taxonomy): domain Eukaryota; kingdom Metazoa; phylum Chordata; class Mammalia; order Rodentia; family Sciuridae; genus Sciurus; species Sciurus carolinensis. The sequence continues at coordinate 128,596,719 of NC_062216.1, read as the reverse complement.
ACAACTCTATTAAGGTACTTAACAGACAAGCTCCCAGATCTCAATGACTTAAAAGTTTACTTCTTTTACCTAAATCCAATTGGTGATTTGAGTGAAGAGTAGGGGGAGAAGGGAGGTGTTCTGCACCGTGCTCTTATTCAGGAATCCAGGATGATCCAAGGCCCAGTCAAATTCAACATATGACTTCCACATACTTGGTGGCTTCTGAAATCACCCTAGATGACACTATCCAGCCAACAAATGGGGAAAGAATGTGGAGGAAGAGACTTGTTTCACAATGTGGGCAAGAGACTTGTTTTACAATGAGCCATGTCTAGAGGTCACATCAAACACTTCTGCCCACATTTCCACTGTCGGGGCTTGAAGACCCCATTCTGGCACTCCATGAGATAGGAATTAAACATATTTGACACAGTTGCACTATAAGAATGCATCCTACTTAAGTTCTAGAAAGATAGTTTTCTCTACCCTTACCCCTGCCTTCTGCTTTCCTAATTGTCTTTTGTCAAAAGCAAGTTGGGTTTTGTTTTGTTTTGCACAGTTGGGGATTGAATCCAGGGCCTTGCTCACACTAGGTAAACACTCTACACAAAACTACATCCCCAGCCCAAAGTCAGGTTTTTAAAGTATATAAAAATATACCCAATAAGAATAAAGAAATAAAAAAATGGACACCTGTGGCCACTGCCTTTTGTTGTTGTTGTTCTTGTAAATGGACATAATACCTTTATTTTTATGCAATGCTGAGGATTGAACTCAGTGCCTCCCACATGCTAAGCAAGTGCTCCACTGAGTCACAATCCCAGCCCCTCTCTGCTTCTCAAGCTTGAAAGCTGATTCAGGATTGGTGGGGGTAGGAAGAATATCACTTTAAAAACCTTTAAAGCATCTATCCTTTGACCCAATATCACCTTTAATATCATATTTCCTATAGCAATTAGTGAATCATTACACACTTCTGTATATATAAGGATGTTTACAGTAGTCACACATTTTAAGTACTCCAGATGCCCCAACTGGAGAACTATTTAATCACTGTATGGTCATACAATGGAATACTATACAGGTGTTTGTAGAATACCTATAAACATAAAATATGCCCATGTTATTAAAAAAAAGATACATTGAATCTAATTTTCACAAATTGATTACTTATAGCAAAAATGTTGGAGGACCAAATGTTTATATTTATACCTGCAGGGTAGAATGTGGGTGTTCCCCCCCCACCTTTTTAATTTGCCCCTTAATGTCATCTCAGTATTTTATCATCAGAAAAAACAACATAGTTCTTTTCAGCTTTAAATGAAAAAATAAAAAGTAGACGGGTTGGGGCTTAGGTGATTAAAGGCAAGTATGTGAGACACATGGCCTCCCAGGCCCTGCCAGTCTGTTAGGTCTGTCACCCAACACTCAAGTTGCTATCAGGGGCACTTTTCCTCTGTCAAAGTGACTGGCTTTTGTCACGCAATCCTCACTAATAAAGGGAGGGCAGGACAGCCCCAGAGCAGTCAGAACTCACCCTTGCCGGGTGAGTCTGTGGGTGGAAGCTACCATGCTTCTGGTTCCACATGGGGAACACCATCAAGGCCTTTGTGGCCTTCATCCCTGGTGACCGCTGCCAGAACTATGTGGTCGGAGACCTCCAGGAGATGCCACTGGACAAGATGGTAGACCTGAGTGGAAGCCAGCTACGCCACTTCCCTGTCCATGTGTGCTCCTTCACAGACCTGGTCAAGCTCTACCTGAGTGACAACCACCTCAACAGCCTGCCCCCAGAGCTGGGGCAGTTGCAGAACCTGCAAATCTTAGCCTTGGATTTCAACAACTTTAAGGCTTTGCCTCAGGTGGTATGTACCTTGAAACAGCTCTGCATTCTCTACCTAGGAAACAACAAACTCTGCAACCTCCCTAATGAGCTAAGCCTGCTCCAAAACCTCCGGACCCTATGGATCGAGGCCAACTGCCTCACCCAGCTGCCAGATGTGGTCTGTGAGTTGAGTCTCCTCAAGACTCTGCATGCTGGCTCCAATGCCCTGCGTTTCCTACCCGGCCAGCTCCAGCACCTCCATGAGCTGAGGACCATCTGGCTCTCAGGCAACTTGCTGACTGAATTCCCCACTGTGCTGCTTCATATGCCTTACTGGAGGTGATCGATGTGGACCGGAACAGCATCCGTTACTTTCCCAGCCTGGCCCACTTGCCAGGTCTGAAGCTGGTTATCTACGATCACAATCCTTGCAGAAATGCACCCAAGGTGAGGAAGGGTGTACGCCGTGTTGGAAGATGGGCAGAGGAGACACCAGAGCCTGACCCCAGAAAAGCCAGGCGTTATGCATTGGCTAAGGAAGAAAGCCAGGAGCCACTGCCACCTGCCCCACATCCTCTTCTTTCTCCCACCAGCTCCTAAGGAGTTGCAGTCCGTCAAGGTCAAGGACTTGACTGCATGTTCATAAGACTTCATTACAGTGGGACTGTTCTGCATCATTTGAGGGGCTGATGGGGAACAATGAAGAAACACTGAGAAGAAAAATTTCTGACCAACAGCATCTCTTCCAAGGAGAAATTGTGTGCTTTCATTGGCCTTGGAAACCTGGAGTACTCAACTTCTTTGGAAGAAAACAGCTCCTCCAAGCAGTAAAAAGGCTCACCTTTGCCTCTTTCGCATTCCAAAAATGACTGGTAATGAGGTTCATAAGATCCTCATAAGGTATTTGTTAAAGAACCCACTAAAAGTTCAGATGATCTAGTCCTGGCAGGACATACTTTCTTTACTGTGAATGACCATGAACTGTGTTAGCAAGGTATTGTTATTAATTCAGAGCACTGAAAAAGACGTTTTACCCAGTGAGATTCCCAGAAAAAAGCTGTTTGTTGTTACAGAGGTTCACAATAAAACATTTCCCCAGCATTTTAGCACCTGTTGAAAAGACCCTAGATGGAAAATTCTTCTTGGGGTTCAGGCGTTACTTTAAACTTGACAGTATTCCTGTTGATTTCTCTCATTTTCCCTAAAAGGTTTAACTCAAGGTCTACTACCTTCTATTTACTGAGCTTGGAAGTCACCTGCAAAGTAGAACCTCTCTCCTCTGCCTGTCTCACTGAAGTCACTCCTCATTGACTTTTAGGCCACTACTTTCCCTACTCCACCAGCACAGCCCATCTGCTTATTCACACCAAGAAACTGAGCTGAATGGAATCCCTCCATCACTGCAGAATCATAAGTTAAAGCAATAGTGAGAAATCTGTTATTTGAAATAAGTACTTTGAAATTTGAATCGCAGGTTGTGGAGGATGTCAGAAGTTGTCTCTTTATTCTCAGTGTATCTGCTTTAGTTCCAGTTTAATTTTTGTAGATAGGGTCTTTTGACATTGTACAAACCTAGGTATTTGGGGCATTATTTTGTTAAATACCTCAACTGTGACCTTCCCGTGAATAAAGTGGGTAATTTAATAAACTTTTCAGCAAACCAGGACAGTGTTACCTAAACTGAAGCACAATGTATTGAGCTTTAAAAACTGTACTTTTCCCATAAAAGCATCTTAACCCAGCAAAGGTTGGTTCTAAATGAAATAATAAAGCAAGTATTTTTTGTTTTCCTGTCAGAAATATTTGTTACTCCAGAGTAAATTCCATATCACCTAATCACCACCTCCCAGAGCACCTACAACCCACTGGTTGTAGAACCCTTGGTTGGTCGGGAACCCTTTATAATTAAATGTAAGTAATGAGCTCAGATTTCTATTAAAACAGAATTTCTCTACTTTCTCATTCCTAAGGATTAAAACCAAATGATGCTAAAAATATTTGCCAGGGCTAGGGTTTGTGGCTCAGTGGTAGAGTGCTCGCCTAGCACATGTGAGGTACTGGGTTCAAAAAACCTTACCTTCTAAACTTTATACCAGGTTATGGACTGCTTTCTTGAGCGGGGGAGGGGTAACAGGGATTGAACCCAAAGGGCACTGAACCACAAGTCACATCCCAGCTCTCATTTTGAGACGGCCTGTTGCTGAGGCTCACTTCGAACTTGCAGTCCTCCTACCTCAGCCTCCCAAGCTACTGGGATTAAGGGCATTGCCACTGCACCTGGCACTGACTTTTTTTTTTTTTTTTTTGGTGGTGCTAGGGATGGAACCCAGGGCCTTGTGCTTGCCTTGCAAGCACTCTACCAACTGAGCTATCTCCCCAGTCCCTGACTTTGTTTTGAACAGTCTTTCCCTCCTAGGTTTTTTTTTAATTTTTTTAGTCACAGATGGACATAACATCTTTATTTATTCATTTTTATGTGGTGCTGAGGAACGAACCCAGTGCCTCATGCATGCCAGGCAAACGCTCCACCACTGAGCCACAACCCCAGCCCTCCCTCCTAAGTTTAATGGGCCCATATTTTCCAATGTAAGCTGCAGGCTATATAGCTATAAAACTGAGTGAAGTCAATTGATCTGTATAAAAGTCTCACTGAATGAGCTAACTATTCTGCATCAAAATGTTAAATTATAAAACTTTTGGCCTATGGTCAAGCTGTTTTGTTGTTCTAAAACAATATGCAACAAACATTACTCAAATAACAGTTAAGTGGTTTTGCTGTCCAGAAATATTTTCAGCGTAGGTTTTCAATTTTATAAAGCATAGAACTGTATGTATACATAAATATACATACATACATATATGTATTTATTTTGGGAGGAGGCGTACACGGCATCAAACCCTGAGGCACTATACCACTGAGCTACATCCCCAGTCCTTCTGAGACAGGGTCTCACTAAATTGCACAGACTGGCCTCAAACTTGTTATCCTCCTGCTTCACTATCCCTAGTCACTGGGATTACAATTGTGCACCACCATACCCATCTGCCTACTTCCACAACCCTGTTATTTTGGAGATGCTGACATCATTAGACAGTAAAATAATGGGAAAATACTAAAGCAATAAATAACTTTTATTCCTTAGCTCAAGCTATATCACTATTATAATTTATGCTTAAAAAGTGGGCTTCTGCCCTAAAATTCAACTGAACTTAATCTTAACTAAAGCACAAATAAGTGATCCAGAAGCAGTACAGCATCAGGGTTGTGAGCATGGTTCTTCAGACCATCCGGGATCAAATCCAGGCTCTGTGTTTACCAGTCAGTTACCACCTTTGTGCCAGTTTCCTCATCAGTAAATAGTCAAATTCATATCAAATAGGGCACTGTAAGAATTAAACCAACAACTGTGTATATACTGAATAGAACAGCGCCCGGCATGTGACAATAAATGTGTATATATTTTTTACTAAGCACTACATCATGATGTACAACACTTAAATTTACCCTAAAATTAGTATAAATCCTTGTTTGAAGGAAAAAGTATGAATGGCTTTAGAAAAGATCCCTCCCCCAATAATATCTATAGTCCTTAATGTAAAAAATATAACCACAATTTTGGTCAAACACTCCTGGCTTACTTATACAGAAGAGACCTGATTCTCAAGGAGTTAATTTTTAAATTTGTAAGTGAATATTCTCTGCCCTTTCCGTTATTCTAGAAATCACAAAATCACCAAAGCATTTAAAAATATGACTATTCCTTGGTATTAAGTTTCAAAGTCAGGCACAATGGCACACACCTATAGTCCCAGCTACTTGAGGAAATCTCAATGACTCAGCAAGAAACTCAGCAACTTGGTGAGAGCCTGTCTCAAAATAAAAAAAGAACTGGGGGTATAGTTCAGTGGTAAAGTTACTCCTGGATTCAATCTCCAGTACTCGGGAAAAAAATTTTAAAAAGAAAGAATAAATAAGATCAATCATTAAGGACTTTGTCTTTTTTAGTTTTTGTGGTACTGCAGAATCAAATCCAAGGCCTATGCATGCTAGGTTATCATTAATTAAGCTGGATTAATCATTCACTTCCATTAAGCATATTTCAAACAGGGTACACACAGATCATAAGACATAAGAAGTAAATGTTCAAAATTTTAATGCACACTGAGAAATGAATTTTTTAAATCAACTAAATTGTATGGAAAATGAAACAGCAAATAAATTAGACCCATGTTAAAACAGAAGGTCAGCTAATGTTTGAATTTAGGATATAATGGGCACAGACAGCCACTGATTCCACAGTTTTCTTCAAAAGGTTGAAGTCTTTCAAACAGAACTTGCTACCAACTGGTCCAGAGATCAACAGCATATGGGAATGCTTAACAGGGATGGTGATCAGGGACACGTTTCCTGTAAGGAAAAAACACAGTTAAGAAAAATGTCAATGGTGAAAAACCTGATGTTAACCAAAGTTTAATGCTAAAGATGGAAAACTGGAATTTTAATTTTATTAAAACCATTACAACTCAAATTTCCTACAAAGGATATTTCTACCTCTAACATTCAAGTACCATGTTATCAGAGGACATTAGAAAATCTGTGGAATGTGAAGGCCTGTTGATATTTGCTACTTTTCAACTTCTCATCCAAACACCCTACTTAAGATACATTCTTCACACTCTACTGTCACGTATATCTAAAAAACAAATTTAAAAAATCATTCAGAAAAAGATTAATCCTGATTTGTTCTTTTTTAAACTAATATATATGAAAAAATTAGACACAATTTTTTTTTTTTAAGGTTTGATTTTTTTTTAATACCTTTATTTTTATGTGGTGCTGAGGATCGAACCCAGGGCCTCATGCAAGCTAGGCAAGTGCACTACCTGAGCCACAACCCCAGCCCAGATAATTACTTTTAACCAGAAGTTTGTGAAACAACAGGACACTGAAGATTCTAGATGAAATCCTCTGGACCTTGGGTAGGGTTATTCACTTCAGCATGCCAAAATATTCCTCTGTCAAATAAACATTTTCCATCCTCAGTAGTTTAAGGGGAAACTAGGTTCCTAATCAATGTAAAAAAAATTATTAACCAGTTATCACTGGGCACTAATCTGAGAACCGAGTTCCCTTGAGGGTTAAGAAAAATATACAAAGACTGGGGATATAGCTCAGTTGGTAGAGTGCTTGCCTTGCAAGCACGGAGGCCCTGGGTTCAATCCCCAGCGCCGCAAAAGAAAGAAGAAAGAAAGAATACAAAAATGAGATCACAAAGTTTGGCAAGGCTGAGTTAAATAAAAATTGTTCATGTTCCTTTACTGCAAAAATACATATTTCAAATGTGGTTCAGTTATTGTGAAGATTTCTAAGGATAGGTATGGCTATGATCTTGCCCCTCTATCAGAAAGTTAATGGCATTTAATTGTCTTTGATGGTACGGTGTCCAAGAAAATACTGTTCACTTCTTCCCTCAATTTTCAAAATATATAATATTCCCCATTAACTTATCCTGCTAAAAACCATTAGCACAATACAGCACTTCTAAATGTTGTAGCAATCTTCTTCCCATTACACCAGAGTAGACTTAAATACCACAGTTTTTCTCTCCATAGTCAAATCACTACTTTTACTCTTTCCTTCCTCTAACAGTAACTGGATGCTGCCCTTCGTAGAAGAAAGTCAAAGAAATGAGAACTACAAGTTTCTACATGAAGAAATTCCTCATAAATTAGTTCTTCCAAGGGTTTAATTTTAAAAATCATGTTCTCCACAACTTCCCTTCAGTTCCAATGATCAAATTCATTATGCTTTTATCTAAAACCAATTCTTCCTCTAGATCTACTTAGTGGAAAGTTTTTCTCTTCTGCATATGATTACCTCTCTACTAAACCTCTCCCACTTACTTCTTCATTGGTTACTAATACACAAATTCCCCTGGTTGTCCTCCTATTCAAGTGGCATCCCTCCCAATCTATTTTTAAATTTTTTAGTATGAAAAAGTTTCAAATGTAAATAAAAGCAGATTTTATAACAAAACCTCCCACACTTTACCCAGGATTAACAATTTTCTACATTTGTACATTCCTTCTTTATGTCCTCTGTTGGATGCTCTGCATCTTTCCAAACTTATTATAGGAGTCTCCAGCACTCAGTCCGTAGTAACTCTTCCCTTCTTACAACATTCAATTGTAGAGACTCAAGCAATCTGGCTTTACCACATATAGGCTGACAACCCTAAATTTACAACCACATCTCAGATTTCTCCCCTAGACTACAGATCCAACTATCTTAACTTCATTATCAACAGACACCTACATGTCCATAACACAACCCCTATATTCCCTCCCTCTTTCTCTCAGAGCCTTTGCATTTAGACAAAAGAAACTCACTTCTTCAGGCAAAAATCCTTGAAACATTTTAATTCTCTTTCCTCTCACACCCTGCATCCAACTCATAATTAAAGCCTACTGGTTCTACTTCAAAATACATCCATAATCAATCCCTTCATCACAATTTCCTGGTCTAAACTACCATACTTTCCCATCTCCTTGAACCAGTTCTAACAGTAAAAATGAATGACTAATAACTACTAAGAGGCAAGTGAAAATCATTAACTGAACCTTCATCTTCACTTAACCTTTTTTGGGGGGGGAGGGAACTCAGGGGCACTTTAATCACTGAACTACCTACCTCCCAGTCCTTTTTATTTTTGAGACAGGATCCTTGCTACGTTACTGAGGCTGACCTCAAATCTGCAATCCTCCTGCCTTAGCCTCCTGAGTTACCAGGATTACAAGTAAAACCACTGTGCCCAGCTTTCACTTAACTATTTCTGTGAATGAAATTTTAGAACAATTTAAGTTGCCAGAATAAGACCTGTAGAGAAACCTTATACAATGTGTGCTTTAAAAATGTCTAAACATGGGCTGGGGAGATAGCTCAGCTGGTAGAGTGCTTACCTCGTAGCACAAGGCCCTGAGTTCGATCCCCAGTACCAGCAAAAAAAAAAAAAAAAAAAAAGTCTAAACAGAAGTTATCCAGGACAGAAAACAATGAAGCTGGTAAAAAAATTTTTTAAAAAAGGGTTATTTCAACACTGCCATCCTCACCACCAAGCTACCTGATATTTGACCTTTCCAAGTCTGGCTCTTTATGTGCTCTTTCAATTCTGAGAGCTACCATGGTTGTCCATGTCTCTTTCACCCAAAGCTTTCCTGACTTAAAAAATCTTAAAACTTGAGACTATATTCTAAATAACTCATGTAGTACTTTTATCTAGGCAAAAATGTCTCCATGTCCCATTAACTATAATTAAATTAAGTAAATAATGCTCTACTTGTCTCAGTGTTAGTAATTTTTTAGGAACTAGAAGTGCTCTGACCTTGGTGCTGCTTTGATAATGTTGTCCACACGTAGAATCACCTCTGCTGCTTCAGCTGCACTCAAAAGAACTTGTCGCTTCACTTGGAAACTTTCTGTGATGCCCAATATTGCCATATCTCCAATGGTACCTTCCTTCATATCTGCAAGAAAAGGTATTTACTTGGTTTAACAACTAAGGTATCAAAACATCTCTAATAACTTATAACAAATAAAATAGAACCTGAGTCTTCTAAAAAAAAAAAAAAAAAAAAGTCTAAGATTATAACACCCAACTACCTGATGTAGTTATTAGCAAATTAGTCCATAAAAGAACTCAGAAAAGCCATTTTAAAAATTAAAAGACAGCTGGGAAAGCTCAGTTGGTAGAGTGCTTGCCTTGCAAGCACAAGGCCCTAGGCTCAATCCTCAGCACCGCAAAAAAATAAAATAAATAAAATAAAAACAAAAAGATCTACAGCTGGGATATAGCTCAATAGGTAGAGTACTTGCCTAGCATGCACAAGGCCCTGGGTTCAATCCCCAGCACCACACAAAAATAAATAAATAAATAAATAGATAGATAGATAGATAAAAGATGTAGGGCTGGGGTTGTGGTTCAGTGGTTGAGTGACTGCCTAGCACATGTGAGGCACTGAGTTCGTTTCTCAGCACCACATAAAAAAATAAAGGCATCATGTCCATCCACAAGTAAAAAAAATTTGTTTTAAAAGTTAAAAGATCTAACTGACATACCCATGTTTATAGCAGAAGAGTTGAATTATGAAACCGGCCTAGGTATCCATTAACAGATGACTAGATAAAAAGAATATAGTACATTTAACAATGGAATTTTACTCAACCATAAAGAATTTGTAGGTAAATGAATGGAATCTGAGAACATCATGTGAAGTGAAATAAGTTAAACTCAATAAGCCTAGGGTTCTATATTTTCTTTCATATGTGGAAGAAAAACGAAGGGAAAAAAAAAGGTAGGCGTGTGTGTGTGTGTGTGTGTGTGTGTGTGTGTGTGTGTGTGTTAGAGCTTATGAAAACAGAAGGGAGACCATGTTAGCGCAAAAAGACAGACTGGAACAGAGTGCAAACTCCACACATTAGCTCTTTCATTCAGGAATGAAGTCTCATACAGGATAAAAATGGCGTCGTGGAACTCAGTTTCCTGGTGGAAAGTGAGCCCCCAAACAAAGAAAAGGACTGAGTTTATATAGGTTATTTTGAGGGGTAGTCTAGTGAACATACATCAGTTTGCTTGGATATGCAAAAGCCTGTGGTCAGGGTCTGCAGACAGTGTTTGAAGAGAGTTTACTTTTGAGGAGATTAAACACCCCCCCAGAGACTGCTTCCTTTAAGGGTGGTAAAACACTTTCTCCCTATCTGCATCTGGCTGACGGCTGGTAAACATTTGTCCTGGGAGATGAAGGCTGTTCAGTACACAATCTTCATTTTTCACTCACTTTACCCAGGTCCTATTATCTTGGGATTCTTTTTATTCTCCATATCCATTAGACCACACAATTGGTACAGTAATGTAAAGGAAGGGGACCAAGGGAGGCAGGCAGAAAGGGAAAGGCAAGGTAATACATCATCAACTGTGTGCACATGAATATGTAACAAATAATCCCACTATTATAAAGTACCTGGGACTGGGGCTGTGGCTCAGTGGTAGAGCTCTTGCCTAGCATGTGTGAGGAACTGGGTTCAATTCTCAGCACCACATATAAATAAATAAAAATAAATGTCTATCAACATCTAAATTTTTAAAAAATTATATATAAACTACCAATTAAAAATACAGTGAGGGCTAGGGATGTAGCCCAGGTAGCAGAGTGCTTTGCCTCGAATGTATGAGACCTTAGGTTCCAGTACCACAACGGGGTGGAAGATCAAATGTCAATGACTCCTGGGTGCAGTGGCATACACGTGTAATCCCACCGACTCAAGAGGCCAAGGCACAAGGATGGCATGTTCGAGGCCAGCCTGAGGTCTCAAAATAAGAAAAATTATACATAACACCAGGTCACTTAAATTAATCTTCTCTCTTACCTATACTCATATAAAATTATTGCAGAAAATTTGCTTATTGCTAACTATTATGGAGTCTTAAGACCTGGAAGAAAAATTTATATGTCACCTACTCAATCTTTCATTGTTTGTCAGACAGATAATTAATTGGCCTTTTTTAAAATGACTTTTTAAATTTATTATGTGTGCTGAAGATCAAACCCAGGACCTCACATATGCCAGGTAAGCGCTCTACCATTGAGTCACAACTCCAGCCCTAACTGGCTCTTATTTAATCATAGGATTATATACCTTAAGACTGTTCCCATAATGTACTGCAGAGCTTATTAGAAAATTTTAATCTGAATTAAATCTGCCTTGTTGGCCACTTTTATCTATGGATTAAAGATCTGCTTTCAAGAATGTCTCAGTAAGTTTACTATAAAATTAGGAGTTAGCTGAAATGGTGGCACACTCCTAGAAACCCAGCAAATTGGGAGGATCACAAATTCAAGATCAGTCTCAGCAACTTAGCAAGACCCTAAGCAACTACTGAGTGAGACCCTGTCTTAAAATTAAAATAAAAGACTAGGTATGTGACTGAGTGGTTAAGTGTCCTTGGTTAACTCCCTATAACATTGATTTTATACACATACTCACAGGTATTGTGCATATTATATAACATTGATTCTATTTTAAGAAATTACAGTAGATGGGCTGGGGATATAGCTAAGTGGTAGAACACCTGCCTAACAAGTACAAGGCCCTGGGTTCAATCCCTAATATCAAAAGAAAGAGGGCGGAGGAGAAAAGAATTTACACTTATTTCAGAATATACGCATTATTTATGCATCATTATATACTAACCTAGTTATCAATCTTCTAACTAGTTTTATACTTCCTAGGGTATTACTGACAATATGAAGTTAAAACACTTCCCTAGCATATATAAGTTACAAAAAGAACAAAGGAATCTTATACAGTTATCATGCAAACTTCTTTTTCTTCCAAAAGAAGAAAAAAACTTGAGATCGACATTTTTGTCAACACTACAAAGTTCCACATATTTCTTACCCAGTCCAGCAGTTATATTGCCTTCACTATGAGCAGCTCGGAGTTGTGCCCACAGATCTGCACTGTCATAGCCTGCATTGTCAGCTATGATGGTTGGCAACTATAAAATGAAGAAGATAAATTAACTTTATAAAAAACATGATTCACTGCTATCTAGAAAGGTACCTTTTAAAAACTGTACATAGAAATAATGTAAAATCTGCTTCTTTTAGTCATTGCTTATGAAGAGTATAAAATCCAGAATCAGGGGCTGGGTTTGTGGCTCAGTGGTAGAGCACTTCCCTAGCATGTACAGGGCACTGGGTTCAATCCTCAGCATCGCATATAAATAAATGAATAAAATAAAGGTCCATCAACAACCAAAAAAATTTAAATATAAATTTAAAAAAAATCCAGAATCAATTTGAAAATAGTGTGAACTAATTCATGTTCTTAAAGCCAAGGCAGGGGCTGGAGTTGTAGTGTGCCTAGCACATATGAGGCATTGGGTTTGATCCTTAGCACCACATAAAAATAAATAAATAAAATAAACGTCTTATGTCCAACTACAACTTAAAAAAAAAAAAAAAAAAAGCCAAGGCAGTGACCATTTATTGTCTTGGATGTAAAATGTATTCATTTTAAAACATCAATAGCCACAAAATTTAAGTTGAAATTTCTCATTTTTAGTAGCTCACCATTCTCAGTGCTTTAGCATAAGACTCCATTGCAACAGCTTCTTGCCTGGTGTTCTACTGGCAAGCTGTGTCACAGCATGAGCCATCAGCATCTCAGAACAGCCTACAAATAAAAATCCATTAAAATATCACTAATTTTATCTTCATGGCGCTAAATTATTGACTTCCTTTCAGATACTTTCAAGCACTTTAAAATAAGTGCAAAGGCCAGGCACAACACTGCATGCCTATAAAAACCACCTAACTTTGGAGGTTGAAGCAGGAAGATCACAAGTTGGAGGACAGCCTGGCACACAAAGAAATCCTGTCTCAAAAAAAATAAAGGGATGGGGATATAGCTCAGCAGTACAGTACCTCTGGGTTCAACTGCCAGTACTGCAAGGGGGAATGAAAAAAAAAAAAAAAAAAAACAAAACCATAAGTGCAAAGACAATATTTTGGTTCCTTAGAACCAATGAAACCATTTATGAACCATACTGTACTTAAGAAATAAAAGTGTCTAATATTTTCCAAATGCTTACCTCCTCCATAAACTGTTCTAGAATCCTTTACAGTTTGGGCAAGAACACAAGAGCATCATGCAAAGATCTTTCTGCTTCATCTAAAATTTGCTGAGTGGCACCACGCAAACAATGGTACAAGCCTCACCTAAAATTAAAACATAATATTCTTATGTCATAGTGACAAATTAGTCATAAACACACATAAAACACACCAGTATGCCCACTATTATTATGTAGGTGTTCTTTATATTCTTGGATTTTGAAAGCTGATATATTCTCCTATTACACATTTTCTTTCCTGTGCTCATAATGATTCTAAGTTATCAAGAAAACTATGCTGAATATGCATTCTTCACAAAGGTATAATAAATACAACGTTTACTTCAAAATATGCCTTTTCAAAAGTTAAGGCTTACAAGATATCATATTCTAGTACTATAGTAACTTTTTCACTTCAATGTAGACTAGCAAGGATTTAGGAACCACAAGCTACATAATAACTCTAATAACTCACCAAGGGCAACCCCAGAAAAGTGAATGAGTTTGTCTTCTCCAATCATGACTTCCTCAATAAGTTTACAACTTCCAAGCTTCACCAGTTCTGGGTGATCAAAGGTAGAAGCAATTTCTCCACCTATGAACATAAACATTAATTCGATGCAAGATAGGTTTAAAATTTCTGTATTCTAACAAACAGTAGCAGATATATTAATAACATATTAACTACATTTAAAAAACTGCTTACTACATATGCCAGTTGCTCTTTTAAGTACTTCATGTAGATTAGTTCCTCACATCTACTGTATTCAAAAGGTGGATTATCTGATTTGCACATGGCAAAAAACAGGCAGAGAGCTGGTGATATGGTTTCATGGTAGACCACTTGCCTGGCATGTGTGAGGTCCTGGGTTTGATCCCCAGCACCACAAATAAATAAACAAACAAAACCCAAAAAAAGGACAGAGGTTTAGTGATTTATATAAGGTTACACAGCTAGTACAAACTGAAGCTAGGATTCATATCCAAGAAGTCTAGCTTCAGACCTGTATGCATAATGTGGATACTATTCCCCAAAGGTTAAATCATTTAAGTCAAAATATTTACCCTTAAGTCTGAATTTAATTCTAATTCTCTTATTAATCCAATCTAGAATACTAAACAATTTCTCAGAACACAACAAAAACCTCTAACCAGTCCTACTGTGGTGACAAATATTTGATAGCTCTAATTTTCACAATAATTGAAAATGCCAGAAAGTCCCAGTAAAGCCTAGAAAAAGGAGAAACGCATACTGAGAATTCCCAAAGCAAAACAGGTATCAAGAGTGAATTCCTTCTAGTTCTTATGTCTTATTTTTATTTCTAGCTAACCTCCATCTTCCATGCTCTATAAATTTAACCATTCAGCTACTTCCTTTTCTGTTTCTGATCAAAGCAAGTTTCCATATCAAAATCCTTTTTTTCTAATTGTTTTCCTTCCCTTTTAATAATGTGAATTTAACGTATTATCAAACCATCTTTTCCTATTTTGGGGAATCAATTTTCTGATTAATAAATGCTGTTACTTTTTTTTAGGGTAGGGGGCTGGGATACCAGGGATTGAACCAGGAGCATTTTACCAGTTACATCCCTAGACCTTTTTTATTTTTTGAGACAAGGTCTTGCTAAGTTGCTGAGGCTGGCCTCCTGCCTCAAACTCCTTAATCATTGGGATAACAGGCACGTGCTACCATGATCAGCAATGCTATTATCTTATTTACCATGAAGACTGTTTTTTTTTTTTTTTTTTTATGAAGACTGTTCTAAATTCTACTAATTTATACTCATGATCTGTATAATCTCTTTACTTTTGGTTGACAATCCTTGAGACTGCTTATATTATAAATGTGAGACAATAAAAATCTGGGACATCACAAACAAAATAAATTTAACTTTACTTTGGTGACATTCACTTCATCTGCTTGAGACATTTCTTGACATTTGCAATAACCAATTTCACACACATTGACAACAACTTAGCACCTACCATGGGGTCAATTTCACAGCCAGAGTTGTTGTGTTTATTAGGGCAGTAAATTTTCTACTGGATGTATACGATAATTTCAGGCACTAAGTCCTTATGATATCAATTTGTGCTATGAATTGTGATATCATCCATATTTTTTTTTTTTTTTTTTTGGGCGATACTGGGGATTGAACCCAGGGCCTTGTGCTTGCAAGGTAAGTACTCTACCAACTGAGCTATATACCCAACCCCATCCACATTTTTATGTCTTCATCAGAAAGGCTGAGGCAGGAGGATTGCAAGTTAGAGGCCAGGCCCAGCAACTTAGTGATCTTTCTCAAAATAAAGAATACAAAGCTGGGGATGCAGCTCAGCGTTAAGAGCACTAGGCCCTGGGTTCAATCTCCAATCAGGAAGGGAGGGAGGAAGGGAGGGAGGAGAAAGGGAAGGAAGAACAAGTGATTTACTCTGAGATGAGATGATATCTACTTTCCAAATGTTAATACATTAATTTCTTCTAGTATTTATTGCATTTCCAAACTGAAATTTCCTACACCCAAGTCTTCTCAATTCTCAAACTCCAAACCAACTTTCCAACCTATTTATTGGATCCAAATGAAATTCAGATGATAAACTTGGTTTTTCTAGGGTTACTTAGTAACCACTAATTATTACAACAAAAAACAAACAAGAAGACACAGATCACTATCTGATTTGTAAACACAATTTCTATTTGACACATCTGGGATCATATCATTCAAACCCCACTGAAGGGTGTTAAGCGTTATACTTTCATCATATATTGCTGAACTGTTTCACTATTCAACATTTAGTACTTCAGAAAATTTTAAAAATTAAAAGTACAAATACTTCACTCTCCAGAACAAGTGTTCATTAAAGATTACTATTGTAACTGTATTACATAGAATACAAAGCATTCAACTACTCATTAAGCAACAGAAAGACTTAAAGACTCAATTCTTTTTTTTTTTGGTACCAGGGACTGAACTCAGGGGCACTCAACCACTGAACCACATCCCCAACCCTATTTGTATTTTATTCAGACAGGGTCTCACTGAATTGCTTAGCAACCTTGCCTTTTTGCTGAGGCTGGCTTTGAACTCACAATCCCTCTGTCTCAGCCTCCTGAGCTGCTGGGATTACAGAGCTGCTGGGATTACAGGCATGCACCACACGCCCTACTCCCTTCTAAAGCTCTAGTTGTTTTAGACTATATTAGAAAATTTGTAAGCTGTTGAGAAAAATTTAGTATCTTTAGAACAATAACAACAACAAAGAGAAATCTGCAGCCATGGTAAACTTTATATAACTTGACATACAGGTTAAACATTCCTAAATTAGATGTTAATTCAAATATAAATTTTGAACATGAACACAACAGCACAAATGCAAATTTTCCCACCTGATCTTATGTGATGGATCACAGATGCACTAAAAAAATTGTATAAAATTTCCTTCAGACTGTACGTAAAACAAATGAACTTCATGTTTACAACTGGGTCCCATCCACAAGTTATCTCATTATGTATATGCAAGTATTCCCAAATCAAAAACAATATCCCAAATCCAAAGCCTTTCTAAGTCCCAAGCATTTCAGACAAAGATTACTCAATCTGTATTAAAAACACTGTAACTAGTTGGGTGTGGTGACACATGCCTATAATCCCAGCAACTTGGGAGGCTGAGAAAGGAGGATGGCAATTCAAGGCTAGCCTCTACAATTTAGAAAGGCCCGAGCAACTTAGGGAAACCCTGACTCAAAAATAAAAATAAATTGAGCTGCAGGGGATGCAGCTCAATCCCTGGTACAGAAAACAAACAAATAAATAAATAAAGTAACTAAATTATAAACATCTACAAGTTTAAGTCAGATTCCAGAATAACTCTTAAGACTTCAGAATAACCCTAAAACTCTAAACTCCTTACAGGGATTTCTTCATATTTTCAACAATGAATTGCATATAGTAATGTTCAATAAATCTAGGAGTGGCTGTTATGCTTATTAGAAATTAATGCCTTTTATCCATACCTGTAACAAGGGCCAGGCGCTCTACACCTGCGAAATCTGCATGCTCAATAGCCATAACACCAGCAGCACCAAAGAGTTGTTCAGGATAATTATAAATTAACTGCCTGCAAATAAAACATACAAAAACATTATGCTTGGTACCTCAAAGGGAAGTGTGGCTTCGGTGCAGGCCTGGCGGGGGTCAGAAGGTCACCATGCTGAGGGCCATGTGGAGGGCCCTGAGTTGGTTCGAACCCAGGGAGTGACCCAGGTCCCAGCCTCTGGCCTGCTGGGGAGAGGGGGCGCCAGGCTTCACTCCAACCAGTGGGGCCTGACCACCAGTGGATATGCCATCCAAAAGCCAGTCCAGCCCAAGCAAGACAATGACCTACCCCCTTCCACGCTGTTCAAAGACTACCAGAACATCCCTAGAATTGAGAAGGTTGATGATGTTGCGAAAAGACTTTTGTCTTTGGAATGCCCATCCAGAAAGAGAAGCTAAAATCAAGCAACAACAGTTGACGAACAAAGTCGTGGCAAACCCTGAGACACCAGTTCCCTGGAGGCTCGAATTGTTGCCTTGACCATCAAGATTTGCAATTTGAAGAACACAAGAAGAAACACGAAAGGATAAAGCACACATCTATCTACTGATAGTATTGACCACAGGAAAAAATGCTAAAAAACCTCCATAAGACCAACTATGATGTCTTTGAGAAGACATGCAGGGAGCTGGGGAGTGAGTACACCTTTCCCAGTCTCTATTACCAAACTGCTCACTGCCGCTTCATGGCCAAGAGGGCACTCTCTGTGCCTCCCAGATTTCCAGGAGGCACAAAAAGTGAAGAAACAAAAAGGATCTTAAAAGCTGCAGCCATGGCAGCCCCACAACAAGATGATCAGGAGAACCCAGAGAGCCCTTCCAAAGCCTGCACAGAGGCACTCAAAGAAAACCAATAAAAACTGTCAAAATTAAAGAAACAAAAACAAAAACAAAATAACCATTATACTCAAAACTGTTACTTCTCAAACTAGACTAAAAGAAAATGCAAACATTTTTACCAGACATGCAAATAGAACAATTACCATTTCTCAACTATATAATAAATTTACTAATAACACATCCATGCTATCATTCAAAACGTGTTAATTTGCTGGGCATGGTAGCCCATGCCTGTAATCGTGGCACCTCAGGAGGCTGAGATAGGAGGATCACTAGTTCAAAAACAGCCTTAGCGACTTGTTGAGACCCTGTCTCAGAAGTAAAGAGGGCTGAAATACAGCTCTGTGGCTGAGCACCCCTGGGTTCAATTCCCAATACACACACAGAAAAAGAAAACGTGTTAATTGTACTGTTATTGATTATATAAGCTGGTCCCAAAGCACTGAAAGAACTAAATTAGCAGAAATGCATCAAAAACCGTATTGATGTTCATATACTTTAACTCCTAGTAATCTAGAGCAATAAAATTTAAATGTTAAAAGTCATTATAAAAGCTATTTGTAAGAATTTTTATCTCTGGTTTCATTTTTCCACACTTTATAGTTACTCATGGTCAACTGAGGCCCAAAAATAAAAGTCTTTTTTCTTTAAATATATTTTTTAGTTGTCAATGGGCCTTTTTTTATTTATTTGTATGTGGTGCTATACCTAGTACCTCACACATGCTAGGCAATCGCTCTATCAATGAGTTACAACCCCAGTCCTTTTTTTTTTTTCCTAAATATTTTTAGTTGCAGATGGACACAATACCTTTATTTTGTTTAGTTTTATGTGGGCTGGGGATTGAACCCAGTGCCTCACACGTTCTAGGCAAATGGTCTACCACTAAGCACAATCCCAGCCCCAAAAAACCTAGTTTTAAGCAAGGTTTTGAACAGACTATTAAATCTTGCATTGTCCTGCTTTGTCTTGTCCAGAACATAAATCACCCCTTTGTCCCATGTCTTCACTATGTTTTCTACCTGTCTTTAGTCACTTAGTGGCCATCTAGGTTATCAGATCAACAATCAAGATATCTCTATGTAAGTAACCTTTACATAGCAGTCAAACATTACAGGCACAATGCCTGTTTCACCTCACTTAATCTCACCACAGAGGCACTGTATCATCTCACATCAACACAAGAAAGATGAATACAGTACAGTGAAGTATTGAGAAGGCAATCAAGAACACCTTCACATAACTTTTATGACAGTACAGTTTAACCGTCCTATTTTATTATTGCTGTATTATTGCTGTTAATCTCAGACTGTCTAATTTACAAGTTAAACTTCACCCAAATATGTATAGAAAAACAAAAACAAAAAAAACAGTATTTAAAGGGTTCAGTACTATCCAGTTTCAAGCATCCTCTAGAGGCCTCAGAATATTTCCAACACAGATCAGGTGAGACTACTGTACATGATAAATTTTAGTGACTTACATGCTGCTAGGAATGTGTGTAAACCACATCTTACTAATTATGAAAATCTGTATTATTAAAAATATGTACTGTAACTAGGTACAGTGGTACACTCCTATAATCGGAGACCTAGGAGGCTGAGGCAGAAGGATCCCAAGTTCAACACCAGCCTAGACAACTTTGTGAGACTCTCAGCAAATCAGGAAGAACTTTTTCTCAAAATAAAAAATAAAAAGGACTGGGATATACGTCAGTGATAAAAGTGCTCCTGTGTTCAATTCCCAGCACCAAAAAAGATTCAGAAGTAAAAATAATTACGTACTATAGTTTCTAAATAACATTATACAAGTAATGCAATATAAAATACTCCATAATTTGGTAAGGAAAAAAATCAATTCTTACAAATATCATTAACACAAACAAGCACAGACCTGTTAATAAAGCAGTTTATTCCATGCTTAAGAATACGTTCAACTTTCTCCTTCATTTTTCCTTTTCTGCATGTTCAATTTCTGCAACCTTTGCTGTAGAATCAACTCTTACCCGGGAAACCAATATCTAAAACAAAGGCAAACATGAGCACCACATCAGTACCTAAACACAGCATCAATTTTATTACTCTTAAATAGAGTCCCACTGCCACAGTTCAACATTTTTATGAACATACCAACAAGCATGTAGTATATATGTGTATACATTCATACACACA
The DNA here is from genome assembly GCF_902686445.1 of Sciurus carolinensis. NCBI lineage: Eukaryota > Metazoa > Chordata > Mammalia > Rodentia > Sciuridae > Sciurus > Sciurus carolinensis. The sequence goes on along the minus strand of NC_062216.1, from coordinate 128,576,129 downwards.
TTTTAAGCTTTCCAGTGCATATGATTCCCAGCCTGAGTTTATAGTACCCAGCAATTACAATTTCAAGAAAAAGTTATATACCTTTATTTTGTCTGTATCCATTCCAGTATTTGCAATAAGAATTTTTTGCATTTTCAATCGCTTTGGTTTGATTTACTCCAATTTTTTTATCCAGTAGAAGCTACAATAAATATAATAGTATTAAAAGGCTGCATGCATTCATGAAATGACTAATTCAAAATTTAAGTACAATTTACCAAGCTCCTAGAACCACAACCATTCCATAGAAAAATAATCACAAAAATCAATTTAGTGGGTTAAACTACAGAAAACATCAGAGCACAGCCCAGACGAAGTAACCTAAAACTTTGAAACTTTGTTTTTCAGACATGTACTACAAACCTGAATGCATGGACTATAATGTAAAATCATCAGGTTAAATTCACTTTGATTAGCTTAAACCAACCCAGAAGAAGACAAGCCGAAAAGCTTCAGATACAGAGGATATTACTAGAAATACTGTACTTTTCAAAAAAACTGAGGCTGGTAGTAAAATGGAAAATAATGGACATGAATGAGTTGGACAAACTTGCCCAATCATGTCCCTGCTGCTTACTGGCTTATGGTTAATTAAGCATAAATACACATCTGTCAAATAGAACCAGATGCGAAATACCAACTAACCTTGGAGATTTGGTACCATTATATGAACCCAGTACTGCTTACCTTTCCAGACTTCTTTTGAATGCGTATGAAACTTTTCCCTTATTGGGTTTTCTGCTCTATTCAGCTATTCACTCATGAGTCATCATCACAAGGACTAAAGGACTACAATTCCTACTGCACTGCCTAGCAGACAACAGACATTCAAGAATAGTACTTATCAGGTCCACTAAGAAATACTACACAGTTGTTGCATACAAGATGCAACCAAAAATATATTTTTTAAAGTAATGATTTTCTTCCCTATAAGAGAATGCCTATACCTTCTATATGCTATTTCGAGAAGTAAATACAATGTGAGGATGCTTTGTAACACTCAGCTAAGCTGTATCCTCTATCGGCAGTAGCATATGCCTATAATCCAGTGACTCAGAAGCTGAGGCAGGAGAACCCCAAGACAGAGGTCAGCCTCAGCAACTTAGCAAACCCTCATAAAATAAAAAGGACTGAGATATAGCTCAGTGATCAAATGCCCCTGGGTTGTATCCCTGATATTTAAAAAAAAAAAAAAAATCCTATCAGACATAAACCACATAGGATTATTTGTTAATTCAAGAATTTTCTTAAAACAAGAAAAGAAATAAAAATTCATCCTCAGTAATCTGCTAACTACAAAATGATCTGGCTTACCCAGATCCTCTGGATAATACACGTATTACTAGACAAAGTGCTATCTGAGTGTAGCTAACTTCCAGCAAAGAAAATTACAATTATCTTTACCAGGACTGTAAATGATTTCAAGGTATATAGTGAAATCTAGAAATTATTAGAAAAATGCGGGAATGATATTAGATGAACACACTATCAATATTTAACAAATAGATTAAAATGAAAAAATGGTTGCAATGTGTATGTCCCTAAAAGTTAAGTTTTATGGCTCTGTAAAGTGTTACTAATCCCTATTAACTAAAACAAGATTCACTCAGTATTCAGCCCTTCATAAGCTGATCCAAGCTTCTTTCCCATATCTGACACTCATACATACCTTCATCTAAATAAGAATCTGCCAGACTCCCTCCTAGCTTCTTGATGACATGAATCGCCTCCAGATTACCAGAACCTTTCAATCTGAGAACAGCTTCAACAGCTATTTGGTAAAGTGATCTTTGTGATGAGTAAGAAGTTTTGAGGATAATGTGTGTCCTGCAATATTCATTAAATCTTGACGGAACTTAACTTCATCAGAACTAAATAAAGTAGTCAAAGGAACAAAAAGAAATCAAATCCGTTATTAAATGTTAGCCAAAAGAAACAATCTACTTTACTTTTCAAAATTTATCTAGATGTTCCTAATCAATAGATACTTTAACTCTAGCCAGTCAGGTCTCCAAAATTCACATGAAAGGACTAAATCTCACCAGTAATCCAGAAAAGTAAATTAAAGGATACCGTTTGCCCCACCAAACTGCCAAAAGGGGCAGGGATGGGGGAAGAAGTAAACAAAAGATATCAAATGTTGTCAAGTACATAGGGAAACAGCATTATCACACATTAGTGTACTGGGAGTGTAAAAGAAAATTTCTGGAGGTTTATTTGGTAATGTACATAAAAGTGCCTTATAACAAGTACTCACCTTTGGACCCAGCAATTTTATTTCTATAAACAGTTCCAGGGTAATAAGTTTGTCACATTATTTTAAAGCTAAAATTACCAAAAATACACATCTCCAATTACAGATAGGTTAAGGAAGTTGCACTAGTTCTACACACAAATGTGTAACTCTATTAAAAGTAATGTTTACAGAGACTACCAATACCTAGAAATGCACATGTTATCCAACTAGGTTAAAAAGAGACCAACAGACCCTCTATACAATGTATTTGGGTTTTAGTGGGGTTTTTTGCATGTTTATTTTGATTATATGTAAACAGACTAGAAACACAAACTTTCACTTTGGTGGATGTCTCTGGAGGATAATGTGGGGTTTGACTGCTCGATGGGGTGAAGTAGAATCATGCTCGTATATTCTTTTCAGTGTTCTTCAGGTTAAAATTTTAGAACAGTAGTATTCTGATATACCAACCCATGATCAACAGCAGAACTCAACAAAGCCTCTCTTGCAGCTTTTGTTGCTTCTCTCCAACCGGCAATGATGGTCTGTGGATGAATCTTTTTTGCAATTAAAGATTCTGCTTCCTATTAATAAAGTTATACAAATAATAGTTATTAACAGCTTAATTACTTGTTATTCAAAACCATAGTACCAAAAAACAGTAAGGTTAGAGTTCTCAGTTCTCTTACCCTTAGTAATTCTGCTGCTAAAACAGTAACAGAGGTAGTGCCATCACCAACTTCATCATCTTGAACCCTTGACATATCTAGAAAAAGTGTTAAAAATCATTTCTCTGTAGCTTATTAAGTTATCCAAAAATATCCATTACCCATTAATTCTCACCAACAAAGATTCCTCACCTGACAAATTCGGGGAAACTTTAGGTCTGAAATCAAAGTTTTATCACTGTTATGATATATATGCCCCCCAGAGTTCATATGTTAGAAACTTAATCCCTAATCTTTTTCTCTCCCTCTTGTGATGCCTTCCAACATGTTGTATCACAGCAAAGAAGCCCAAACATGGTTACCAGGCCTTGGATTTCCCAGCCTATAGTCCCATGAGCCAATAAACTTCTACTGTTTATAAATTATCCAGTCTATGGTTTCTCTTATAAATGGACTAAGATAACCACTAACAATTACATGGCACTTCTAAAACCGTATTTTAATAGTGATGGTCAATTAAAAAGTGGTAACATCAATTAAAGTAGTCAACACAGTCCATTAGAAAACATTATTTCAAAATGTTAACCAAAGAGTATCATCTTCAAACTCACCAACTAAAACTTTAGCAGCTGGGTTGTCAACACCAATATTTTTTAGAATAGTGGCACCATCATTAGTTACCATAAGAGAGGCATCTCGTCCACTGCTTAAAAGAATTTTGTCCTAAAGAGAACACGTTTCAAGTTAAGATATAAATACATATCTTCAAAAATGCATGAATCAATGAGTATACTATGCAGTATTCTGCTGACATGTAAACACTTTGGATGGCTATTGGCCATTAAACATTTCCAAAGCACACACCCCACTATCATATCTTGGTTATCTATTCCTAGACAGTAGAAGCACAAGACTCGAACTCCCTAGATTTGTTTCATCCCTGAGAGAAAACAATGGAAACAGAAGTGTCCATCAGTAAAGTTATAACCAAGCTACAGAATACTATTTGACAGTTAAATAGGCGGTGTATCTATTTACTCTGAAAGGAATTTTTAAAAGCACAGAAAAAGTATACAAAAACAGCATGTATGTATGTTATATGAGAACATAACAGGAAAATACCGGGAAAATGGACATCCAACTATTGCTCACCACTAGGGAAGGGCATGGAATTGGAGATAATGATCCAGGTCTTTTGTTCTTAGCAAAAAGAATATATTTACCTCTTATAAAAGCTAAATCTTAAACAAGAAAAAGGCATAAAAAATGATACTAACTATATTTCCAATGATAGCTTAAAACAATATTAAAACTTACATTTGTGGCCAGCCTGAACAAAATTCAAGACCCCATCTCAAAACAAACAAACAGAAAAATAAAATAAAAATTTCCTAGTTTTCTTACCATGCCCTTGGGTCCCAAAGTGCTCTTTACCAAATCCCCAATGGCGATGGCACCGATAAATGATGACTGAAATACAAATCAAAGGTTAAAAATTTTGGTCATAGAATAAAATATTGTATTTTTATAAGAACGAGGCAGAATGGGCTTACCAGACGAGCTGTCTCAGCTCTCTCTTCATCAGCTCCAGCCTTAAAGATGTTAACAGGTGCAAGGGAAAGGGATGCCTAAAAAGAATAAGAATATAGAATACCAATGCTTTTTTTTCCCCCTTTGTACCAGGGATTGAACCCAGGGGCGCTGGGTTCAATCCTCACCCCTTTACATTCTGACCAGGGTCTCACCAAGTTGCTTAGGATCTCAAACTGCTGAGGCTGGCTTTGAACCTGCGATCTTCCTGCCTCAGCCTCCAGAGCCACTGGAATTACAAGTGTGCTTCATCACGGTATGAATATCCATACCCTTTAACAACATTATTTAGATGCCTTCCACTGCATTTAGTAGTAGGTATCTTAAGAATCATTTACAGTAATTTCAAACCCAATGAAGCATCCATCATCAAGGAGTTACAGGATAGCGCCAAGAATAAATAATACATGTCAGATACTGAACCTCAGTAGGGAAAAACTAGCGACAATATTAACCTGAGGACTAGCAGTAAGAGACTGGAGGCCACTCGCTTGATGACGGCCGGGCGGGCGCCCTCCATCTTCCACCCTAAGGGCGGCTCCTTCCCGGCCCTCCAGACTCCGCCTCCAGTAGGAGGGCGGTGCTGTGCGGGCACTAGAAATTTCTTCGCTTGGGATGAGGCCCGAGTACCGTGGTCCCCGACTGTAGAAAGGCCGAACAGAAGAGGAACGCCGGCATTAGGCCCACTCCTCCTCCACGCCCGCAGGGAGGGCTCCACCGGCTGAACCCGCACAGGCCTCACGCCGCGCGACCCGCGCCATGTGCGGCAGGCCCAGAAGACAAGACATAGGCAGCCCGCGACCCTGAGAACACGGAGGGAGCAGCGATGTTGCGGAGCACATCGGGGCTTGGACAGCGATAGGAGGTAGAGGGGAAGGAGGCCAAGCTCACCATGGTTCCGAGGAGTTCGGCACGCGAGCAAATCCCTCACAGCTCGCGCCGGCAGCTAGCAGGGAAGAGGAAGCCGGAAGTGACGACAACGCTTTATCGCAGGGGGCGGGCCCTGCCGCGCACCGCTACGGCCTGCCGCCGCTGCCGCCGCCGCCGGAGCATCTCTAAATGGAGCCCCACCGGCCGGAAACGTAGCTCTTCACTGGGAAGGCGGGGCCTCGGTTCGGGCTCGGCCCTGCAACACCAACCGTTCCGGACGAGGAAGGGGCGGGGCGACTTGGAGTCGAATCTCCTAAGAACAAAAGACGCCGCACCGTGGGAGTTGCCATAGCAACGGAGTTCCACTTCAAATTTTTAATTTTTCTATTTTAAAATTTAATCTTTATACTGGACATCGTGACTCATGCCCACAATCCCAGCGACTCCGGAGCTGAGGCAGGAGGCTCAGCCCAGGGCCAACCCGGGCAACTTAGCGAGGCCCTGTCTTAAAAATTTAAAAGGGTGGGGGTGATGTATCTCGATGGTAGCGCGCCTTGGGGGTTCAATCTCCAATAATATAAAAATTTAAAATATAAAAATATTTATATAAAATATAAAATATTTTATAAAATATAAAAAATATTTAATCTTTAAAAATTGTATTAACGTCACATATACAGTTTCAAGTATTGTATACTAATAATGAAAAACAATTCTCTCATAATTTCCTCTTCCCAGAAGCAACCACTTTAAACTTTTTGGGGAGGGGTGCTATTTATTGACATATTACTAAACTATATATTATTGTTATTTTAATTTTTAAAATTATTTGCTAAGTATTACAAGGAAGACTTCCTTTCCTTTTGTTGAATTTTAAAATGCTATTTGTACTGGACTGCCCAGTAGGACATGGTCTTGGAACTCAGACAAACATTTACTTGTCTTTGCCTTTTTTACGAATTTCAGGAGGTTGTGTATTTCACTCGTTTCTTTTCCCCTCCAACAGTAGGGATAACTCATGTTCTTAATGTGATGTCCTGATAGAGATCAAAATTCCAAATATTTCAGTTTACTAAAAATAGTGTTTTTGCTTTCTGTAAGTTGACCCCAACAATGACCAGAAAAAAATGTGCTTTAAAATTTTAATTTCTAGCACTTTTCTTCCTTGATAACTTATCAAGTGCCTGGATTTTCACAGTGGCTAACACTAGAGGTATTTAAAATTTTTAGTTGATTTTACCCCCACATATACACTAGGGGTTAGCAAGCTATACAGAGTGGAATCCAAGCTGTCAGTTGTTTTGTGTGACCCAAAGAGCTAGGAATGGTTTTTATGTGGTGAAGAAAAAAAGAACATTTCATGACACATTGAAAATTATATGAAATTTATATTGGTGTTCATAAAGCTGTTGGAACACAGGCATACTCATTTATTTTTAAACTGGCAGCACAATGGCAGAATTACATGATGATGAGTTGAATAGGTATGACAAACTATATGGGTCCATAAAACCTAAAATATAGCTGGGCACGGTGCCACCTGCCTGTAATCTCAGTGGATCCCGAGGCTGAGGAAGGAGGATCAGGAATTCAAAGCAGCCTCAGCAACTCAGTGAGACCCTGTCTCTAAATAAAATACAAAAGTAGGGCTGGGGATGTGGCCTAATGGTAGAATGCCACTGAGTTTAATTCCCAGTACCAAAAACAAAAAACAAAACCCTAAAATATTACCATTGATTCTGTATGAAAAAGCTTCTCACCCTGATTACAATTATTCCTAAGGTCCAATGTGAAAAGCAGTGTTTGGGTGACAAATAATTATTTTAAATCTATCAAGAGTTCTTATTCTTTTGCTAGAAAACCTGCTCTTCCCTCAGGATTTTTCTGGGTTTTTGTTTTTTTGTTTTGTTTTGTTTTTTCAGTGCTGGGGATTTAACCCATGGTCTGATACATGGTAGGCAAGCACTCAATCACTGAGTACATGCCCAACCCTTGTTTTATTTGAGTCAAGTTCTCGCGGAGTTATCTTGGCTGGCCTACACATTGTGATCCTCCTGCTTGGTCTCCCAAGTAGCTGGGGTGATGAGCCACCCTGCCTATCTGGAAATGTATTTTAATGGGCAGATCCCAAATGGGAATGAGAAGAGTCACAATGAGAAACTAAGATGCCTTGCACAATATTAAAAAGGGTTTATTTTTTATTGTTGGGCAAATCACATATCTGGAGATATATATATATTATTATTATGTCTGCAGGTGGCAGGCAAGCTTAAACTTGTAAGTGATGCGGGAAATCAGTGTCACTCCTGTTAATAATTTGGAGGATGAGTATAGCATGATGCATTTGGATGGGGACCGGGAGGCAGGCCTGTAATCTCATAGATCGGAGGCTAGAGACCAGTCTATGATGAGACCCTTGGGAATTTGTCTTCTTTCCATGCATCATCCAGTCCTTCCTCCCTTTTCCTACTTCCCCTCCTTGGTACCTGTACTATACCCAGAAATTAACACTCAGTTCTTGAACCAGGCACATGGTGTTTGAATTTCAATCTTATATATACTAGTTTGGTAATGGATTTCAGAGATGTGATCAATTAGCTGAATTTACCAGCTACCAAAAACATGTCTCTTAGCTTTTTATAAATTGTACCGCAATTTGTATTAGATTAAGGGATAAGGAGGTGGTGAGATATCAGGATGCCAGGTTTCCCTAATAGACTCTTCCTCACTCATTTCCTTCCTCTCTTCCCTTTTGTCTCTGCTTCTCTTACATCTCCTCTTCTTCCTCACAACTCTTTTCTGTTGCCTTCATTATCCTCGTCCCCTCTCTGAGATGACATTGGCCCAGCTTCCAGTTACATCACCTCTCTGTGCCTCTATTTCCTGTTGTGTGAAATGGAGATAATAATAGTACCTATGTCACATAACTGTCCCAAGCCAGAATTGCTTAGAACAGTGCTTGGCCTACAATAAACTCTCAGTTTAGGTTAGTATTATTCCAGTAAGCTTTGCTAATAAGCATTGTGGCCTACTATGGATGTGCTTGACATTTTAAGGAAAACACTATACCATATTATTTGATGGGTAAAGATGATTGTGAACAAGGAGTCATTACCTGGAGTGGAATATCTAACCGAAGTGGCACAATCATGACCAGAACAGAGTTATGGGACTTGTCAACATTTTTCAAAAACACTCAGAGTATCAGGGCAGGAAACACCAGGTAAAGAATTTGAGTCCACAGTTACACGAGTCAGGGTACATCAACTCTACATAGTGATGAAAAGGTTGGAAAACTTGACACAATCCAGATATCACACACAATTCGACAGTGGTGAAGTCTGGCACTGGGAACAGGTTCTCTGAGTCTTAGCAATTAAGGCAAGGTTCATTTTCAAGGTAAACTAATGAGATGTTTGTAAAAGTAGTAATGTGAAGCACCAACACAATTCAAAATTGCAATTTTCTATGAAAAGAATTTACCAGTATTCAAGCAATACATTGCTCTAGATATGTAGTCGCTTTTGTTGATGCTGTTTGTGTTGTGCTCGCTTCCAATTCCAGTGGTTCTTACTGGGATGGTCCTGCTCTGGGGATAGTGAGTGGAGAAGAAATTTTCAGAAACACGTGGAACCCTTTTAGGCTATCAAACATGACTGAAAATCACTATATTAATTTGTAGGGAAGGAGACTAGGGAACCCAAATATCCTATAGGCACCAAGAAATCCCTTATAACAAGATTTATTTCACATCCTATGTGAATTTTTCAGGTCCCACACAGGTTTTATTCACATAGCTGAACAATCTATTCATAATAAGCCTAGAACCTAAATCTGTCTCTCTTGCACTTGTGTTTGCTCACACATACACACACACACACACTCACATTCACACAACAGAGACTTTTTTAAAAATATATATATATAATTAGATGTTGATATACATTTATTTATTTATTTATCTATATGTGGTGCTGAGATCAAACCCGGTGCCTCACACATGCTAGGCAAGTGCTCTACCACTGAGCCAGTCCCACAAACATAGACTTTTAAAAAAGATTTTAGTATACAAGTAAATTTTTACATGTAAAATTTTTAAGATAATACAGGTTGAAGATAAACTATATTCTATTGTTGAAGAACTTCACTGAGAGTTATTCAAACATTTGGGGAAACTCACATCACTGAAAGCAAGACTGCCTATGATATTTGCATCACCAACATATATATGCGTTTGTAGTCTGCATTTGGCTGTGATTCCAAGTTTAAATGTGAATATCAACCAACCATTGTTTTCCACTGTAAGTAATCCTTGAGTACAACTGTCACCTGCTTTTCTTTTTTTAAATATGTGTATTTTTTTTTTTTTTTTTTTTTTGCAGTGCTGGGATTGAACTCAGGACCTTGATACTTGAAGGCAAGCACTCTACCAACTGAGCTATCTCCCCAGCCCTAAATATGTGTATATTTTTAAAAGTTGTTGATGGACCTTTATTTAGTTTATTTATATGTGGTGCTGAGAATCAAACCTAGTGCCTCACACATGCTAGGCAAGTGCTCTACCACTGAGCCACAACCCAAGTTCCCATTATTTTCTTCTTATTTTTTTTTCTTGGTACAAAGGATTGAACCTAGGGGTGCTTAATCACTGAGCTACATTCCAACCCTTTTTTTTGCGGGGGTTGGGAAACAGAGTCTCACTAAATTGCCCAGACTGACCTTGAAATTTCCAGTCCTCCTTCAGCCTGCCAAGTAGCTGGGATTACAGCTACTTGTAAATAACCATGCCCAGTTATTTATCTGTTCTTTATAAGGCATTGCATTATTTTGGGGATTATGTATAATAGACTAACTCACCAGTAGTTTTCACTTGAACAGAGTAATGATGATTTACAAAATACTTATTATAAAAGAGAAATTATTGGGCTGGGGATGTAGCTCAGCTGGTAGAGTGCTTGCCTCACAAGCACAAGGCCCTGGGTTCAATCCCCTGCACTGCCAAAAAAAAAAAAAAAGGTTGGGTCTACTAGGGCTAAGAGGCATTGAAATTAAATTTTAATACTCCGTTCAGGTTAAAAGAGAATTTAAAAAATTACATTATGCCTCTTTCCAAAGGTTCCTAGTAAAAACCATTCATCAGGTATTTACTGTTTTGTTTGCACAGTCCTGTGACAGGAGATATTTTCACAGCTTTTTGATCATAAGTATTTCCTGACTCCATCTTGGGGTACAGTGTCTTCTACAAATCTGTAGATACTACCTTGATGGCTCCTCAGTTCCAGACTTAGATGTCATGCCAGCCCTCTAGTTCTCCAGGATTCTAGGTTAGCACTTCTCAAACGTCTATGGTGAATGACTGTTTTTTTAAAAAATTCTAATCTATCTCAGACCAATACTTTTGGAATATAGCCTTCTATCTTTGTACATTGGGCCTGGCTAGTTGGAATAAATCTTTTATACAATTGTGGAAACTGTCATAAGAAAACAGGGAACTCTTAGGAATTGTCATACACTTTCAAAAATTGTCTTTGGAGAACCTGATCAATAAATGGGCTAAGGAACTGGGCAGACACTTCACAGAGATATACAGGTGATCAACAAATACATGAAAAAGTGCTCATCATCTCTAGTAATTAGAGCAATGCAAATTAAAAACCATCCTAAGATTTCATCTGACTCTTATTAGAATGGCTATTATCAAGAACACAAGCAATAATAAGTGTTGGCGTGGATGTGGGGAAAAGGCACACTCATACATTGCTGGTGGAGTTGCAAATTGGTGCAGCCTCTCTGGAAGCAGTATGGAGATTCCTCAGAAGCTTGGAATGGAACCACCAGCTATCCACTCCTTGGTCTATACCCAAAGAACTTAAAATCACACACTACAGTGACAGCCACATCAATATTACAGCAACTCAATTCACAATAGCTAGATTGTGGAACCAACCAAGATGCCCTTCAATTGTGCGAATGGATACAGAAACTGTAGTATATATACACAATAGAATATTGCTCGACCATAAAGAAGAATAAAATTATGGAATTTGCTGGTAAATAGATGAAGTTGGAAAATATGATACTAAGTGAAATAGGCCAAGCCCAAAAACCAAAGGCCAAATGTTTTCTCTGATAAGTGAATGACAATATATAACAAGGGGCAGGTGACAGAGGGAAGAGAAGAATGAAGGAACTTTGGATGGTGTAGAGGAAAATGGAGTGGGGGATAGAAGCTAGTAGAATGAGACAGACAGTATTATCCTATATATATGTATGATTACATGAATGGTGTGAATCTACATTGTGTACAACCATAGAAATGAAAAGTTGTGCCCCATTTGTGTACAATGAATCAAAATGCAGTCTGTAAAAATTTTTTAAATTTTAATTTAAAAAAATGTCAAAATATCATCTTTGGAAAGATCACTTATCTTTGTTACTGGGGAAATTACTACTGGTAGAAAATCTGAAATCATTTAGGTCTTGCGGGGCACACCTGTAATCACAGCTCCTTGGGAGACAAAGGCAGGAGGATCACAAGTTCCTCCTGGGAACTTACGAAGACCTGTATCAAAATGAATTTTTCTTTTAAAGAGGACTGGGGATGTAGCTCATGCTGGAGAACTTGCCTAGCAGTTTGGGGCCCTGAGTTCAATCCCAGTACTTCAAAAATTATATAAACAAAAACCAGAAACCATCTATCCGACCACTAGACATATATCTCCATGTGGGTAACCCACCACTTTCTCTCCAAATCTATAGCACCAAGTACATTTCTTTTTTTTTTTTTTTTGGGTGCTGGGGATCAAACCCAGGGCCTTGTGCTTACAAAGCAAGCACTCTACCGACTGAGCTATCTCCCAGCCCCCCAAAGTACATTTTTAATCTCAGTGAACTGGAGCCATGGAAAATCCAGTCATTTAAGCTAAAACGCTGGGTGAGGGTGGGGTCATCCTTGCCCTCTCCATTCCTGTTTCTCTCATTCCTTATTCTCTGTATTGTTACAATTTTTGTATATGTGCTGCCGAAGCCAGCAAATATTGATTCTCTTTCCTTGAGGCACTGTTAACATTGGTAGCTTTGAATAACCTTTTTTGATATTCACAACGGTGCATAATCCTGCCCGTGAATCTGGGTAGGATTCATAATTTAATAGAATGCAGAACTGATAGTGTGCCAATCTGAGTTTAGGCCTCAAGAAAGCCTATCAAGGCTTGAGGGTATAAATCAGTAGTACCGCGCTTACAAGCATGTGCAAAGCCCTGGGTTTGATCCTCGGCATTAAAAAAAATATGATAAATAAAAAAAAAGATTTAGCAACTTCCACTTTTATTTCTTGGAAACTCTAAACTGCATGTAAGAAAGACCCCAAATCTACAAGGAAGAAAACCAAGGAACCCAACTAACAGCTAGAACTGAAGTCTGACAAGACCCAGTTGAGCAGCTGATTCAGCCAGTTCCCAGCTATTGGAACCTCCTAGCAGAGGCACAGGTGAGTAAAGGCCAGCTTTCAGACATCAAGTGGAACAGATGCCATTTCTGCTGTGTCCTGCTCACCCTGATCTGTGGCAACACAACAAATATGTGATTGCTGTTTGAAGCTACCAAATTTTAGGGTGATTGCTGCACAATAATCAAACGCTTATTTAATGATGCCCTTGAATAGGCATTTATCAGGTCTTAACTCCCATTTCTGGAAAAAAAAAAACAACTCCTACCCAGTCTCCCTGATTTACTAAAATGTCATTACCTTCAATGTACCTTCCCACTGATGTCTGAGTAATATTTCTAAACTGTTATTTCTCCATTGTTTAAAATTCTTCCCATTCTTATCTCATTTGAACAAAACTCCTCAGCATTTTGCATGTGTGCTCTCTTCATTTCTCCCTTCTCAATCCTGCCTTTGCACTTGAGTTCATCACACAGAACCTCTTGCTACATGGACCATTATGTCATTTTTTCCAAACTAGCCCCATTCTAGGGGTAGAGAGCCGTTAATTCCTAACACATTTAAGGCTTGATTGAGGGGCAGGCATTGCCCTCATGAGAAGGGCCGTTATAGTTTAGATGTAATGTCGCCCCAAAACTTACATGAGACAATGCAAAGTTTGGAGGAGAAATGATTAAGTCATAATTTTAATCAGAGAAATAATCCCTGACGGGATTATCTGAGTGGTAACTGGATTCAGGTGGGGTGTGACTGGAGGAAGTGGTTCATTGGGGGCGTGGCTATGGGTATATATTTTGTATCTGGAGAGTGGAGTCCTCTGCTTCCTGATCACCATGTGAGCTGCTTCCCTCTGCCACACTTTTTCCGCCACATTGTTCTGCCTCACCTGGAGCCCCTAGGAATAGAGCTGGCCTTCTATGGATTAAGACCTCTGGAAGCGTGAGCCTCTAAATAACTTTTCCTCCTCTACAGTTGTTCTGGTTCCTTTAGTCACAGGGGCAACAAAGCTGACTTAAAGGGTGATTTAACTATAAATTCTTTAAGGATAAAGACTGTTATCTTAACTAGCATAAGATCTGGTTCACACTTATTAAGTAAGGATGTGTGAATAGCAACTATCCTCAAAAGACCTTCAAAAATAAAATACATAAACAATCCAAACAAGTTTTTGTTTTTGTTTTTGTTTTTGGTACTGGGGATTGAACCCAGGGGGTTGCTTAACCACAAAGCCACATCCCCAGCCCTTTTTAACATTTTATTAGAGACACGGTCTTAATGAATTGCTTAGGGCCTTGATAATTTGCTGAGGCTGGCTTCCTCCTGACTCAGCCTCCCAGGTCACTGGGATCACAGGCAAATGCCACCGTGCCCAGCCAAACAAGTTTTTAAATTCTGAGAATGTTCTGGGGTTTTCCAAGATGCAGTCTTTGCTACCATATTGTATTTAAGTATTCCCTAGTGTGTGGCACAAAGTGTAAGCACCAATCATCTGTGGGCCCTGTCTACCCACTACCTCATATAAATGACCTGCATCTCAGAGCTATACTCAACTAGGCTTTGTAATCTCATTCAACAGCTAAAATCAGGTTTAGAATCCCAGACTGGAGAATCACTAGTTTGGCCATAAAATGCAGATAAAATTGTGAGAAAGTCCATCAAATAAACACATGATCTTTAACATGGCATATCTTCACTTTGAAAACGAAGGTAGTGATATGAGACCAGGAAATAAAACCTTTATCATAGAGTTTCAAGGAATGCATGAAATATAAATACAATAGAACTTTAAATAGGTATCCAACCAAACTTTTATTGGGTTTTATTGCAATCTACTTTGGCAAGAAGGGGAAAGTGACCATAAGAACTCTGATCAGATTTTATTCAACAAAGCAGTTTTCATGAATGCTTAAGATCAGTGTATAGTCAGCTCAGCTTCCAGTATCAACTTGAGTACCTCAATGTGGATATTTATGCCAGAATGACAACAGTAAGGCATTGCAAGATGCTACATCATCTAAGATTAAACCACATTTTACACATTATAATTTTTAGGACAGTAAAGTATTCTAATACTCTACAATAAATAAGGATTTTAAAATGTGTTGCTTAGCCCTTGTTGAACAAAATTCAATTATTAGCTTATTCTTTAAGTACTCCAGTTAATAAGGTTTGATTGTACTTCAAGAATCTGACTTTTCCAAAGATAAAAAAATCAGTTATTTGTTATGACAAAAAATTAAGCTTAAAAGCACATTCACACTTGTCCCTAAAGCATGTTTACATCATATATAACTTCTCATGTCTGATAACATGGCTTATATGGCAAAAAGTCATATGCAAAGGACAACTAGAGGGCAATCTCCCATCCCCACTTCCTTCAAAAAGCCACACTCGGCCTCAGTGTAAAAGTTATATTTATTGCCATGCTACAAAATGTATGAAGTTGGCACTGACAGGGAGAAATAGAGAACAAAGGGTGGGAAGGGATAGAGGGCAAATGATGTTGTTACATATACAACAAGGTTTTATTTAAATTAACAGTGGTTAAGTTTTGCCAAGATTAAAAATGCAAACCAAAATTTTAAAATGCTGATATGAAACAGCATTAAAATACGATTTATGCATAGTACAGAATCACTTATGTCTTTCATTAGAGAAATATGGAATGTTTTTAAAAGAAATTATGGGGTAAAATTCATATTTCATATACAATTTGGCAATGGTAGTCCCACTGTTAAACAATTTTTATAAAAGAAAAAATCAAAAATCTAATAAGCTACCTTTATACAAAGTTGCTATATTTATGCCTTTATGTAGGAAGAAAACATTTATAATGCAAATTAGGACATTAATCTTACAATACTATACAATGCAAATAAAAACATAACACAGTTTGTCCTTTATAAAATGTATATTTTGCATTTACTAATGCAAATGTGGCACACTGGTGACTACTGTACTATTGATACCAGTCTGTTTCCATGCTATAGTATCCAATTGTCATAAATTGCAACTACAATGATGCTACAAAAGAACTATTATACCCTCCCCCCCAAATGAGGAAGTAGGGATGGGGAACAGAGATGTAAAGAACAGGAAAAAGATAGATAGGGTGCTGGTTTGGGCAGAGTATATTGTGGTATGTCATAAAATATTTGTTAAAGTTTTCAAGCCAAAAACATTTTCTATACATTCTGTAATTTCGTACCAATGCCTTTATTCAAATTTGGCAAACATCAAGGAAAAGGTAATTAGTACCATATACCTCACATATCAGAAATATGAATGAGATGCCAATACATCAGTTACTTCTGAATGATGCCTCTGATGGTATGTCTATTTCACAAATATATGTATTTATACACACCACTACACATTGCACAAAACACTTTGGCATTACGTGTCAGGAAGAGCACAGGGGGAAACTGGGAAGTACTTTTCAGTTTGTTAAAATCTTTACCTTGAGGCAAATACCTGATGGCACATAGTTGTGAAATTATGAAAACATAAGGCCCCTGTCCCATTTTTAATAGAACATATTGAGGTACATTTTTCTATTCTGTGCCACAGAGTTTGGGAAGTGGGTGGGGAGATAAACATCAGTTTGACTTACTCTAATAACATTGAACTGGGGGGCGGTTGTCAACATTAATCTACAAAAACGAAAACTGCTTGGCAAATATTTTAAGTCCCAAATGCGATCTATTCTGGAGTATACTGGGAAGTGAAAAGCTTTTTACTGAGTCTTCAAGAGTAAAGTGCGTATCTCATCACTCCACAGCAGCAGTCAATAAAAGGAACTCTTTGCCAATCTTTCTGGAGAGGGTGAAGGCACCATGTTTTCATTTTTAAAAGGAAAATGAAACAAAACACTAAGAATAGCACAGGTAATATTTCCATATCAGTTTCCACCCCTGGTCTGGGATAAATATTGTTATGATCAATATGAATAAAAGAGGGTTCTACTTGGGAAAACCAAATGAACAATGGTTATATTTCCGAAAACCAAAAAGTAGGATCACATGGTCTATGAACAAAACCAAATATCTAAAACTAGGTTCATCTCAGAAAATCAGAGACATATGGCCACATTTACATGCCAATAAAATATTGCAATCTAAAATGCACCTGGTAATAGGTACACTCTTCCAGGACAGGGCCTACTACCCGTTACTAGACTACCGTGAAGGACAAGTAGTATTCTAACTTACTTTTCATTAAATAGGAATATAGGTGACTTCCAGAATACATCCAGAATTAACACCAGTTGTATATCGCTTCCTAATAGTCTTATAATACCTTAAAATCAACTTCTTAGCAGACAAATTGGTCCCATTTTCATTTTTAAAGCACACAGTATTTAAAGCATAAATTGTACTGATTATATTAGTTACCTAAAAAAAATATAAACTAATTTGAATCTGGAGGGAAAAGTGAAAAAGATGAGAAAAAGAAAGAATAAAGTATCCAACCTCCAAAATGAATAAACAAATCAGCCCTTTCATTTGGAGTTTTATATCCTGTGTTTGCTTGTTTCAAAGAAAACCATGTGCATTGGTTCCATCGTAATTCTTCTTCCACATTACAAAAACCATTACATAAATTTGGCACAATTAGCAATCTACTCAGAAGAAAGGATAAAAGGAACAACATATTAATTATCGAAACTGTAATCAGGGAAACTGCACATCTATACCACTGCTCTTTTTAAGAGAACAGTGAACATTTTAGTAAGCACCAAGTTCACAGGGGGGAAAAAGGAAAGACAAAATTCTGCTATGCTAATAAAACAATGGCAGTGAAAATGACAAAGACACCTGTAGTATTTTTTTTTATAATGGTCCCCACTCTATTGTTCTGCTAAACCATTCATTCTTCTATCACTAGCTTATTTATTGGATAAATTGGATGTTACCTAACTGAATGTTTTCATACTAAATTAACCTTAGTTACATCTGGTGGATCCAGATCACAACCTCAAACTTTCTCATATTTAGAGAAAAACAGTAAAATATTTTGCAAGGTTACCTAACCTTCTTTCTACTCTTATCTTCTCTTGTATTTTCTAGTGTTGGAATATGGAACATTGATTTCCAAGAGTCTGACATCTGAACTCTCCTCGGTATATATAAACTTCAGTTCACTTTAAACTCTAAATTATGACACAACCTCATTACTACAAGACTTCAACTGTACCTGCTATGTTGGCAACAATATTAACATTCCACTGAAATCAAGGGATAATCAGAGATTTGGCTACAAATGAAAGGACAGCAGAGCCAAGGAACAGCAGAGTGGGCAAGAGTACAACTGCAGCAGTGTAGCTGACGGAATTCCTGCTAAAGTGCTGAGGAGGGTGCCCACAAAGAAAACAGTACCTTTAGGGAATTTTGCATGTTGAAAGAATTTTTCTTTTTTTTTTTTTTTTCTCAGCTGCTAAAGATACCACATATGGACAGAAGTGAAATTTAAAATTGAGAGAATGTTTTTTCAACTTGAAAAGTAAATAGCATATAAATAAATACTGGTCAAGGGCAACCCTGTTATAGAATAACAGTAAGTTCCAAATGAACCTTCAAAACCATAATCTGACGAAAATGCAAACTAAATAACAATGAACACATAATCCAATTTCAAAACTATATACAAACTCAAACATTTTAAATTTAAAAAAAAAATTAAGCAACAAAATATGACATCCCAAACACCAAAGGAAGAAATTGAAGTTAAATGGGAACCTAATGACACAAATGCCTCCAGAAAACAATGTGTCATCAATAACGTGCAGAAGAGAAACTTCAACAGATCTTGGTTCAGATTTTCAAAAATGTTTTTGGGTAAAGTGACCTGAGACTGATTCTTAAGCCTACTGTAATTCTGAGTAAGATATCTGGACATGCCCTTCAAATGACATCATGAGATGAGTAAACAGAAAATCTTGTCTCCTGCCTGCCTTTCAGCACACCAACAGCAAACTACATTCATGACACAGACTCTTTCTAGTAACATTGAAGGCAAAGGAGCTGACTGCTATCAAAGGAGGTGTGGTATTTCTGTTTCCTTTATATACGTTTTGGCTCAAGTCAAAAGCCTTTAATTAATGAAATAAAGGATTCCTCATGTTAACATGCTGGAGGCCACATACTGTGAACAGTGAATCTGCAAATATTACTTTCAAAGCCTAGAGTTATCTGTTAGCAATGCACATTATCAAGAGGCTTTATAAAAATTTTTAAATGCCAACCATGACATAGACATGAAAGATACACATAAGTCCAGAATGTTGAATAAAAATCACCAGCATGTAATTCATTTCAACTCTCATTTTAAATAGGCACTGTTAAAGTGGGAATGCTGCTATACAATAATGAGTAGTATATAATGAAATTAGTGTTCTTTAAGGAGTACCTGCTCTACATTAATTCCCTTTAGTTAGATGCGCATGAAATATTCGGAAAAATTTTTTATCAGTCTATAAAAGGAGTTAGTGTAGAAATGAAAATGAAGCACTTGCATCTTCATTTTTAAAAACTTCACAAAGGTGCAAACAGCATAATGCTTTCCAGGCTCACATGGGCAGATCAGTACTATTATGTCTAGTTTTCCTAGATGTACCATCATCTCGTGGCAGTGCTTTCTGCAAATTTGACATAGCAGCAGTTCTCTCGATGTCTATCACAGCATACAACTCTGTGCGCCTGGTAGGGGTTTGTGGAAGGGGAGTGGTAGGCGTTTTTGGAGTCTGAGGGTTGTCAGAGTCACTGCCACCTTCCAAGTCAACCTGTATGTAATTGAGCTGCCTGTGTTCTAAACTTGGGCGTCTGATATCAAAGTTAAAGACTGTTGGTGTACAGTCCCGACGCCTTGAATATTCTATTTTGTGAGCACTTGCCGGCACTGTTACGTTCTCCGTATTTACATAGTTATGCATTGGATCTAGATTATTATGGTAGCCATTGAGAGATGGAGTCTTTGGTCCTAAATTGTCATCTTCATCCCTACTTAGCTTGCGGGCTTCCCAAACTGGAGGCAAAGATGGTAAATTTTCATAGTTTAATAATGCTCTTCTCTGAGCTGAGTTGTTGATATTCTGGGTATCTGAGGTACTGGTAGATGTCAGACGACCTCTCCTGACCCCTGAGGCACTAGGGATAGATAGCCCATTTATATTTTCATATACCAGTTTGTTAACAGAGGGTGCATCTCTTCGTTCATCACTGTCATAGCCAGTGTCCCATTCTGTGTTATTTGCACCACTTGCACTAACTTGATCTCTTCCAAGTTGCTCCAGTTTCTCTTTTTCCATTAATTGCTTCTGAACAGGGGTTGGTCCTAAAACAAATTTGACTCCTTCAGGTTCCAGAAGAATCTGAGGGTCCCTGTCTTCAATACTACTTGGTTCTTCTTTTGGTGTGTTGCATTCAGTGTTAGAAACTCTTGCCTCCAAAGGGACATGCACACTTGTGCGGTTTTTTCCGCTCTTCCTGTACACCTGTAGTGTTGACATAGGTATGTATCTAAAATGAAACAAAGTAAATCAGTAACATTAAAAAAAAAAAAAAAAAAAAAAAAGAGATAAACATTTAAAAGCCTGACCCCATCATTTTACCACTAAGCTACAAGTTCCTTTTATTTTTTATTTTGAGACAAAGTCTTGCTATAAGTTGTCAAGATTGGCCTCAAACTTGTGGTCCTCCTGACTCGGTCTCCCAAGTAGCTGGTATTATAAGCATGTACCACCAGATTAACTCTCCCTCATATGTACACTCTGTATTTTTTTTGGTATCAGGTATTGAACCCAGGAGTGCTTAACTGCAGAGCCACATCTCCAGTCCTTTTTTATTTTGATACAGGATCTAAGTTGCTTAGGGACTTACTAAATTGCTGAGGCTGGCCTCCAACATGCCATCCTTCTGCTTCAGCTCCCAAGGTGCTGGGATTATAGGTATGCACCACCACACTGTCTCAAATAAATAAATAAATAAAAAGGGCTGGGGATGTGGCTCATTGGTTAAGTGTCCTGGGGTTAAATCCCTGGTACCACCCCCCACCAAACAAACAAAACAACAGGTAGGGAGAGCGGGAGAAATGTAAAATATCTAAATTATGTTCCTACTTTGGTAAAAGAATAACTAGTTTAACATGCAGTGTTATAATTAATGGTGAAATATAAAAACATTCTATTAAGAAATCATGAATAAAATAGGATTATCACTTTCCTGTTGTTCTATAAATTCTTACCAATGCATTAAAATATGATTCAGGAATAAGAAAAAACAAGTATTGAAAAGGAAAAGATAAATTTATCACTATTTACTGATTATCTGACTGTATAAAGAGAAAAAAACCTAAAATAGATAGATATAAAATAAATAACACACAGTAAGAAATCATCGCTTCTTAAAAAGCTCAATGGCATTTTGGAGAGATGATATAAAATATTTGAAAGTCTCTATATAAAATTTTAAAGACTTAAGAATGAAATGTGAGACTGGAAAAAATGTAATTAAATAATGTAAAAATGTGTTTACTATATAAAGAACACAAAGAAATTTACTTTAAAAACACTAAAAACCTCTGATTGCTGAAAAATCATATGAAAGGTTAGTCTAATTAATACATAGAAGATAGTCCACCAGACGCTTCATTCCACAAATGAAAACAAGAATAGTCAGAAACCTAGCTCCATAGCATCATCAACAAAATCTACCTTTCTATGAGCAGTTCAATGATTATAAGACTGCAATATGAAAAGTAGGATAAACTGGGGGAAAGAGGGTTAGGGGATTGAATTCAGTGGTGCTTTACCACTGAGCCGCAACCCCAGTCCTTTTTATATTTTTAATTTGAAATAGGGTCTTACTAAGTTGCTTAGGGACTAAGTTGCTGAGGCTGGCTTTGAACCTGCGATCCTGCTGCCTCAGCCTCCTGAACCACTGGGATTACAGGGATGTGCCACCGTGTCCAGCAGCATAAATTCTTAATTCACTGGGGTTATTATAATGGAAACTGTTAGTACATCTTTCTCAATCTACAGATATACCTCTTCTATGAACCCACAAATTACTACAATAAGTTTCCCCAACATCTGTATATATTTGAGGTATGACAGCAAATATGTTATTTCCTCAATAACTGTAAAAGTAACTTACAAACTATAAGAGTAAAAAATCTTCAAGAATTAGTACAACACTTAACACACAATCATCATCACTGTCATACAGTGGCACATGCTTACTTGTTCCTCAGCCACAAGCAAAGGATGTGTAGATTCTTCACCAACTGAAGGTAAGCGAGCACTTCCCACAGAAGGATGTCTGCTTGAAGGATGAGATGAAGCATCTCCAAATGAGGGATATCGGGGATATCCATTAGGTAAATTCTGAGCAGCAAACCCTGGGGCTGAGTTTTGTTTATTGGTTTAAGAAGGCAGGATATGGGGGTAGGACAGAGAGAATAAAAATGAATAAGAATCTAATGTGACATAGGATTAAGAAAGGGGTTTCTTTCAAGACATATAGAAATTAGAGCAAAAACAACATTCCTCCACCCATATTTTAGATAATATGAAAAAATATTTTTAAACATTTAAAATGCTTATAATTATAGCTAACAATTTTTAAAAATTGTTAACCATCTTTCTGATAAATGAATGGTGACTTCTAGTGCTATAAATATTCATAACCTATAGCTTTTATCTCATACTCCCCATAATCTGATGTTCAAAATACAAGACGGGAAAAATGCTACTTACTGGTAGGTGTTCGAGGTGTTCTGGGGACTTCCAATTCTGTCTGATGATTATTCCTTTCTACAACTGGCTCTTCCACCACATTTATACTATTGTTCTGCATAATCTCTTGCAACATGTTAAATAATTCTTCTGCACGAGCACACTTAAAGGCAAAGATTCCTACAAATAAAGGCGAAAAGGGAAAAATAGCAACCACACCTTAAAAAAAGTTGTAAGAGCATCTGTCAAATAAGAAAATTGTCAAGAAAGCATTCTATTTGCCAACAACAAAAAGGCCTTGTAAATAAGTTTGATAAATTAATGATGTTCCCTTTTTCAAAATATAAACCCAATAGTAGAGTTCTCAGAATAGTTTTCACTTGTTTAAAGATGGCCCAAAACAAAGCAGACAAGATATCTGCTTTTAACAGCAGGGGGAGCCCCAACTCACCATTAACAAGGCAATTCTTTACCATTTAACAAGCCCCTTGTTAAGGGTTTTATTTCATTGTCTTGTTTATTATAATTCTGCAAGATAAGTATTACCATTCCCCTTCTATAAAGTTCACGAGAGGATGAGAGGACAAGTAACGTTCCAAGGCCTTTTAAGTAGTAAGTAGCAAAACAAAACAAAACTGTTTAAGTTGACTCCAAAGTTTATGTTCTTTCCCCCAGTTAAAACAATACAGATACCAAGTCAATTTAACAGGAAAAGTCATTTACTGGCCTATTCCTTAAAGTTAACAAAAGCTAAAATTTCTGACATAGAAAGTGTGCCTAATAAATGCTTGATAAACAAATTTAAAAACTTTGCTATATTTTTTTTCTTAACAATCCACCTATTTGAGAATTTTCTTTTCATAGAAAAGTAAATATTAACTTTGAAACTGTATATAAAATAACAGAAAAACAATATTTCAAATATTATAGTACCTTGTCCAGTTTGACACCTTCGGCCACTTTCAAAAGAAAAGAGATTCGAGTCATAGCCATAGCGTCGCAGGCAGAGGTAGTGCCATTTTACTGAATCACGCTTTCGGGTATATAGAATCAGTTCTGTGTCTGTAAGTTCCATTATGCCAGAACCTAACTCATTCCCATCATCATCCACATTAATGACCTAAAAGATGATAGTCATACAAATATTTCACCAATTCATCAGGAAAATGCACTGTTGCTGATTGTTCAGTTACTTACTTGTTGTTCAATCATCAACTAATATGTGTATAGGGCATAAATGTGTAATAGTGTAATAACCAGTTCACATCTGTTAGGAATTTACACTCCTACTGAAGAAACAAGATACAAAAACACAAAGTTGACACAATAAAACTGTGTTATTAATTGACAAATGAATACAACAGAGACTACTGAAGGTAGCAACTGTCACCAACAGTTATAGGAGAAACCTTTATACAAGAAAAGGAGGGTCTTTAGTTGGACCTGGGGTAAAATTAAATTTAGACAGGAAATCAAATAAGAGGGAATATCTGGTTGTTCAGGAGGTATAGGCCACAAAATAAACATGCAATGCTAAAACAGAACAAAAAAGATACCTTTCAAAGAGACCAAAATAAGACTGGCACAGAGTTCAGGTAAAGAAACGTCTTGTACTGCTGAGCTTCAGAAAATGCCCCAAGACTAAGAATAACAGATAACATTTATAGAGAAGTTATTCCCCTGTGACAGGGTAAAGTGCTTTATGTGTATTTTTCTCATTCAATCTTCATAACAATCCTAGACTGCAGGTCTCCATTGTTCAAAAATGCAATTAAGACCTAGTGACGGGCTGGGGATATAGCTCAGCTGGTAGAGTGCTTGCCTCACAAGCACAAGGCTCTGGGTTCAAACCCCAGCAACACACACACACACACACACACACACACACACACACCCACACAAAGTTAAAAAAAAAAAAAGACTTAGTGATAAAGTAACCTGCCCAAGGTCAAAACTATAAAGTAAGGGGTGTAACCTAAACTAGGCTGGTGTGATCCAGAGGTTATGACTTACAGCAGACTCAAGTCAGATTTTGAGAGATACTTAATAACTGTGGGTGCATTTAGCCTATAGGTAACAAAAGACCACAGGAGTTTCAGCAAACAGGTTAATGAATGATGAAAGAAGATGAATTTGATGGCAACTATAGGATGGGTCACAGAGTGACTGGACGGTAGAGTACAATTAAGAAATCATCTAGGTATGCATGAAAAGAATGACTGAAAAGTGGTGCTACAGTTTGGATCTTAAGTGTCTCCTAAAGACCTATGTGTTAAAGGCTTAAGCCCCAGCCTGGGGCACAAGTGGAAGAAAATGGAACCTTTCTTAAGAAATAAGGCCCAGTGAGAGATCTTGGGGTTATTAAGGGTGTGCCCTTGAAGTAAATACTGAGACTCTTCTTCCTCTCTTTTGGTCCTTGCCATGAAGTGGGTGGTTCTGCACTTTGCCATGACGTGCTGCTATCTTGTCACAATCCCAAAGCAATGGGGCCAATAGATCATGGATTGAAACCTCCAAAATTGTGAGCCAAAATAAAAACCTTTTCTCTATTAAGTTGATTTATCTCAGATATTTGTTACAATAATAGAAAACTAAGAGGTGGAGATGAAATTGAAAGGCACCTATAAAATGACATTTTAAGCAAAGTATTACCAGAACTGTATGGCTAATTGAATATAGAAGCCCAAAGGAAAAATAAGTAAAAAAGGATTCCTGTTGTGATTAAGATGTTGCTAGTCACCCAAGGATTCATGTGTCAGAGGATTAATCTCCAGTGTGGCAATGTTGAAGTGGTCTTTATGAAATTGGGGCATGCCCTCAGAGGTATTGAGGTAGTTCTTGTGGGGCCCCAGTTAGTCCTCAGTGACTCTTTGGTTTCCGGTATTGGAAAGTGAACTTCTTGCATGCATTCTCACCATTGTGATTACATCTGTCATGAGGTGGTACAGTCAAGGGGGTCAGAGCCAGGGCTGTGCTGCTTGGATTTTTAGCCTCAAGCCTCAAAAACTGTGAACTAAATAAACCTCCCTTATGGTTTAGAGATGAGACATCCCCCAAAAGCTCATGTGTGAGACAATGCAGAAAGATCAGAGGCGAAATGACTGGGCCATAACTCTTAAACTAATCAGTACATTGTAGACAGTGTGTGGCTGGAGGTGGGTCTTAGGGACATGCCTTTGGGGTATATACTTTGTCCCTGCTCTGCAGTGTCTCTCTTTCTGCTTCCTGAAGGCCTGTCCTGGGCTGTTTCCTCCTCCACACCATTCAGCCATGATGTTATTATGCCTCGCCTTAGGCCCACAGCAATGGAGTTGAAACTCAGACCTCTAAAACTGAGAGGGACAAACTTTTCCTCCTCTAAAATTGTTCCTGTCAGGTCACAGCAGTAAAAAGAGTTGGCTAAAACAACCTCTTTCCTTTATAATTAATCAGCCTCGAGTATTTCGTCATATTAATGAAAAATGGACTAAACAATTCCATATTGTCAGTAAGAAAATAATCATTATTTATTCAAACAAGAAAAGGCAAAATGGAAAAAAAGGAAATGAGAGTCTTGTGATAAAAATGAAAAGGTAAGCTATATTAAGTAAAAGAAATACATCCAAGTAGGTGGTGAGATACATAGCTCAACCGATTTTACTGACCTTAAATTTATTCCGATGGTTATCTGGGACCGTGTCTTTATCTGGACAGCTACAACAGCTACCCATGGCTTCTTCAGAAGACCATGTGAGCACTACATGAAAAGTAATTTGGAGAAAATTATTTGGCACAGAATATAAAAACCATAAAACAGAAAAGGACTTTGGAAATCATCTAACATAGCCAGGCCCAGCAGTACACACCCATAATCCTAGCTATTCAGGAGGCTGAAGCAGAAGGATTCCAGGTTTAATTAATACCAACCTGAGTAACCTGGCAAACCCTACCTCAAAATAAAAATTTTAAAAAGGACTGAGGATGTAGCTTATCAGTAGAGCACCTCCCTAGTATGTATGAGACCTTGGGTTCAATCCCCAGTATGGGGAAAAGAAAAAAATCACCTAACACGGCATAATATTTTTAATTATAATTATGAATGCATATTAACTGTATAGATCAATGAGTTTCACTGTCTCATCTCCAAAGTATAATATTTTGATGCAGAAAAAAAAATAAGCTCCAACAAGGTTTACGGCTGAAGCTAAATTTCACACAACTAGTTGGTCATTTTTGTTCAGTGACAATAAGAACAAATTTTGTAAAGCAGACGTGACAGAAATCTCAAATTTCCAGTTTAATTTGCAAAATCTGTCACTTATTTTTAAAATTACCTAAAAAACAAACCAATTTATAATCTGATACTAATACTATTTAAATAATTAATGTACTGTTATTTAAGAGTTCATCACATAATTAATCCTTTATATCTCATCAGGAATTTCATGTCCTTTTAAAGCAATTGCCAAAAGATGCTAGACTTTTAGCTAGGTAGGCTTTTTTTGGGGAGAGGGGGTGACTGGAGATTGAACCTAGGAGTTTTTTACCACTGAGTTACATTCCCCAGCCCTTTTTTTATTTTTGAGACAGGGTCTCAATAAATTGTTGAGGCTGATCTTGGAACTTGTGATTTCCCTGCCTCAGCCTCCTGAGTTGCTGGGATTCAGGCATGTCCCACAATACCCAGTTGCTTTTGATTCTTGTTAGTCATTATAGGATCTCTTATGTACCCTCAAGACACGAAAAGAGTTCAGTGATAAATAAGACACAACATCAATTTGGCATAGTACATTAGTAAGAGAGAAGACCAACTCAAAATTCAAGCAGTACTGTTACACAGAGAATATTGGCAGAATGAATAAGTATATTTATAAAATTCTTTCCCACAGAAGATTAGCATTAAGAAGTTATATAGACAATTTTAAGTGTTTAAGAGCATCCCAAATGAACAAACAAGAAAAATTCAAAGTAACACTTCTAAACAGGAAAGAATCAGAATGAATGTGACAACAGTTGAAAAGGGAGAAGGAAGGAAACACAGGAGCTACAAAACATGAACATAAATCTGACTGAAACATGCTTAAAATTCTTTAGTGGTTCTCTACCACTTCCAGGATAAAATTCAAAATTCTTCAGTATGGCATAAGGTCCTTCAAAATTTGGTCAACAGGTCCAGTCTTAACTCTCCCTGACATCTGTTTAAACCCTACCCTTAGTCTAGTCGGACTGAACAAGCTACAGTTTCCCCAGAGAATCTTATTTTCTCACATCATTCTACAACCACTCTCCTTTTGCTTCTTCCCTTTCTCAAGATGTGGAATGCAGTGCCTCTAGGAACTCTTTTTGGCTCCAACCAAGCAGGTGATTTAGACTTCTTATGCATCCGCCTCAACACATCCTGGGCTTCCCATACCACAGCATCTATCACACTGTTTTGAGTAGAAACTGTGAGAGGCAGTTTGTTTATCTGTTGTTCTCCTTTCACTGTTAGCAGAGGCAGACCTTATTTGTTCTTGCATTCCTAGTGCCAACACAATGCTTAGCACACAGGAGGTGTTTTAGTTCCTTTGTGATCTGAACAGGGCTTTACTGAACAAAAACTAAGAATGCCTGGCAGACTTAAGTATTAAGAAGATGAAAAGTATACTATCCAGTAAAGTTAGTTAAGATTCATGATATTTTGCTCTAACAATGCACACCTATGTATCATGGTGCAATGGTGATTAAGTCAACGCTTGTACCTCTGAAGAGCAGTAAGTCTAAAGGGAGAGAAAGAGATGTAAGTAAACAATGCACTATAATCAACCTTGTATTAGAATATGAGTAGAATTCTGTGGGCCCAGGGAAGAAATAAGATGGGTAGAGCATAAAGAGAAGCTGAAGTAGATAACACTTATCATCCTAAATATCTATTGTAAAACAGAATGAAAGGCTTGCATAATGAGGGATTTGTAGAGACTGGTAGGATTAGTCCTCAAAGAACTACCCGCCCCCCAAAAGGTAGCTGGACTAAGTAAGCTATGAGAGCTCAGTGCAGGATACAGAGCAAGATTATACAGATTGTTAGCTATGCTCTGCAGTCCAGGGTCAGAGATAAGAGGGCAAAGGAACTGAAAGATGTTGGCAGTGCCTGAGTTTGAAGTGACAGATCATCAGGCTTGGTCAGGAAAGAAGTTAAAAGAAAGACGAGGGCTAACTAAAAGAAAATGGAAACAGAAAAAGAACACAACAGCCTCAGCGGCTTAGCAAGAACCTGTCTCAAAATGAAAAGAACTGGAGAATCAGATCAAACCCCAGTACCAAAAACAAAACAAAACAAAAACAACTAATGGGTTTGGTATGAGTGAGGAACTGAAACTGCTAGAATACAGGCAGTTGTCCATCTTCCAACTACTAGAAGGAGGAACCCTCACATTCTTTTTAAAAAACTTCCTTTCTTACTTACTTTATCTGCTCATTATTTTGTTCTTAGGGATTGAATCCAAAGGTATTTTACTAGAGTCACATCCCTAAGTCTCAGTAGAGATTTTTAAAAAGTGAAACTTATTTACTTCCCTGACTCTTTTTTTTTTTTTTTAAAGATGGACACAATACCTTTGTTTATTTATTGTTATGTGGTGCTGAGGATCAAACCCAGTGCCTTGCACATGCTAGACAAATGCTCTGCCACTGAGCTACAACCCGAGGTCCTTCCCATTGACACCACCTACTTCTCTTGAACCACAAATCCTAGGCAATGGGAAAGGATAGATGCTAGCTATTTTGTATTTATGACCACTAGATTAATATTTGGAGACTAAATATGAGTTGAGACTTAATAATATGCACTAAAACTATCTTAATGAAACACTTAATGAAAAACTATCCGATTTCATCAGCATCACTTCTCTAAGTCCACAACTCAGCAAAAATGCAAATGCTCTTGTTATGCACACTCAAAAAGGAAACTAGGATATATTCAAGAACAAAAGGTAGCTTCTGCTTGGGAAGACTGATAATGCAATGAATCTGCTGAATATTTTAAGTTAGTATATACTGTCTCAGTTTAATTAAAATCATTTGTCCTTATTCTTTGGAGGTGGGGGAGTCACCAAATAGGAGACAAAGTGGTTGCTTTCAAGAAAACATTGTGTGTGTGTGTGGGGTGGGAACAGGAAAGATAGTAGAATGAATCAGACATAACTTTCCTTTATTCACATATGAATACATGACCAGTCTAACTCCACATCATTTACAACAACAAGAATGGGAAGTTATACTGCATGTATGTATGTCAAAATACACTCTATTGTCATGTATATCTAAAAAGAACAACAATATCAAATACATTAAATTCTCCAATTTAAAAAAACATTAAGTTGTGGAATTGGGTCCTTTTTTCTTAAGGTAATTTTAACTTACCTAGATCTGGCCATTAATATTCTTAGCCTCTGCTGCTGCATCAGGAGTTTAATCATACTTCAAAATACCATGTTTTCTTTGTTTGCTGACTTAACCTAAAAATAGTAGAAAAAAGTTGAGAATTTCTTATTTCTTTTAAAATAATAATTTTTCTTATGAGAATTTTTTTGGGGGGAGTGGGGGATAGGGGTGGGGTGGTTACTAGGGATTAAAACCAGAAGCACTTCACCACTGAGCCACATCCCCAGCCCTTTTTATTTTTTATTTTGAGACAGGGTCTCACTAAGTTTGCTTAGGAGTTCGTTTAGTTGCTGAGGCTGAACTCAAACTTCCTCAGCCTCTCAAGTCACTGGGATTACAAATCCTCATGCCTCAACCTCCTAAATCACTGGGATTACAGGCATGCACCACTGTGCCCAGCTCCTTTATGAGATTTCTGATAGCATTATTAGCTCAGTTAATTTATTTAAACAAATTCCGAAGTCCAAAAATCAAAAATTCTTTAATAAGATATATATTTAAAATTAATGATGTGTACATGTTAGCATTTTTTTAAAAAAAGTATAAAAAATGCAATAGTCCAAATTCTGTGATGTGTCTGGTTTCTCCACTATAGTTATGACACTGGATAACTCACTTCTGCATACTTACAGCCTAAGCCATAAATGAGGGTTATATTAAACCATATTCAAGACCTACTCCAGCTCTAAACCCCTATATTTTAGCCAGAGGTAGACTAATTCTCCAATGCTGTTCACTTTTCCTAAACCTCACTTGCCATCATTTCTTTAGAATCCACCCTCCATATCTACTATTCCACATGATTCCCCAGAACCAGAAGTTAATCAGAAACTAGTAAGAAAAAGCATGTCAGAGAATCACAGCAGCATAGTGACATTACAGCAATAGATTAAAGTTATAAGACTATTCAACATAGTTTTGGAATTTAAAAAAATATATAGATATGTATATATTTTTTATTTGTCAATGGACTTTTACTTTTTTTATATGCAGTGCTGAGATTCAAACCCAGTGCCTCTCACATGCTAGGCAAGCATTCTACCACTGAGCCACAACTTCAGCCCCAGTTTTGGAAATTTTTCAGTCAACTTTTTCACAAAGAAAAACCAAACTTATGCAAACATAGGCACTGAGCTAGGAGTTACAGGAAGAATCTCGTTTCAACCTACCTACTAAATAGAGTTAACAAATCTGATCCATAGCCAAAATGAACATTTCCAAAATCATGCACCAACACAACAAACTTTCAACTCTGGACTTCAAACACCCTATCAGCATGCCAGGTGCTTGCTTACACCCACTGTGAACTGCTGTTATATCTCACTTTCAGGCTGGTAGCAACCCAGTGCCTCTTCTATAGTATCTCGTTCTATTCTCCAGAAGCTTAAATATATATCATGCTTATAAATCTACCATAAATCACTTCTCTTATGTAAATGTATACTTTTTGTCTGGTTCCCTCTTGTAAAAGCTTTCAGTCAATTAACTCAGGAAAACCTTTTTTCCTTGCTTTCCACTTACACATAGAAATTTTCTAACCTCCATCCTGAAATGAGTTTAAGGATACGAAGTAAGATTAAGGGAAATGAGAGTGACTCACCTCTAACTCAAACACAAAGAAAGTTGAAAGTTTTGAAATAAAATTAAACATATTAAAGAATCAGCGTACTAACCTATAAAATTCTTGAAAATATTAAAATGTCCCTATTTTAATCTGGAAAATTTTTATTCTGACCTCTTTCTGAGGATTAACATTTACTTAGTTCATTGTTTAATTATTTTGACTATTAGCACTGCCAAAGTATTGTGGAGTTTTTGCTTGATTTAACTGTTTTTCAGTGTAAATATCTGGCATGTCAGTTGTGTCAGGAATTAAAGGACTTCCTGCCTTAAGGATTCTTTCTACAAGAACACAGTCTGAGTTCCAAACTGACATAGCAAAGTACTCTTGGTAAGAACATAAGTCATTGGAGCAATGGGTATCCTCGGTTGGACTTTAGAATACAGATGCCTTACCCCAATTAGAATGGCGATTATCAAGAATACAAGCAACAACAGGTGTTGGCGAGGATGTGGGGGAAAAGGCACACTCATACATTGCTGGCGGGGTTGCAAATTAGTGTAGCCACTCTGGAAAGCAGTGTAAAGATTCCTTAGAAAACTTGGAATGGAACCACCATTTGACCCAGCTATCCCACTCCTTGGCCTATACCCAAAAGACTTAAAATCAGCATACTACAGTGATGCAGCCACATCAATGTGCACAGCTGCTCAATTCATAATAGTCAGATTGTGGAACTAATCTAGATGCCCTTCAGTTGAAGAATGGACAAAGAAACTGTGTATGTATATATATATATACACACATACACCCAATGGAATATTACTCAGCCATAAAGAAGAATAAAATTATGGCATTTGCAGGCGAATGTATTAAACTGGAGAATATCATGCTAAGTGAGATAAGCCAATCTCAAAAAACCAAAGGACGAATGATCTCGCTGATAAGGTGGATGATGACACATAATGGGGGGTGGAAGGGAGGCAAGAATGGAGGAAGGAGGGACTGTATAGAGGGAAAAGAGTGGTGGGAGGGAAAAACAACAGAATGAATCAAACACCATTACCCTATGTAAATGTATGATTACAAAAATGGTATGCTTCTACTTCATGTACAGAGAAACAGGATGTATCCCATTTGTTTACAATAAATAATAAATTTTAAAAAAAGAAGCAAGGAAAAAAAAATACAGACGCCTCAGATATTCTTCATGACTTCTTACCCATCTTTGAGTCCCAAAAGGTAATATGGAAGTAATGAAAGAGAAGAGAGTTATAGGTATTATTTGGAGCCAAAATCTAAACTCGGTTGTTTTTGTATTGGGGATTAAAACCAGGGGTACTTAACCACTGAGTCACACCCCCAGCCCCCTTTTAAAATTAAATTTAATTTCCTACATTGCTTGGGGCCTAAATTGCTGAGGCTGGCTTTGAACTTGGGATTCTCCTGCCTCAGCCTCCCGAGTCACTGGGATTACAGACATGTACCACCGAGTCCAGCTGGAGCTAAAATCTTTTTTGTTTGTTTTATTATTAGAGCTTTATGGTTCTACATAAGTTGGGTTCATCCTGACAAACGCATATGCATGGAATTCAATTTCAGTTCAGGATCCCCTTCCTTCTCCTTCTGTCCTCTCTACCCTCTCCCATTCTCTTTTCTCTACTTTACCTCATTTCTTTTCCCTCATTTATAGTTTGTATTCAATTGATTCTTTATGTTTTCTTATCCTTCCCTCCCCCTTTATTTTATTTTAGCTTCTGTTTATGAGAGAAAACATTCAACCTTTGAGTTTCTGAATTTGGTTAATTTCACTTATTATGATATTCTCCATTTCTATCCATTTACTGGCAAATGCCATCATTTCATTCTTTTTTATGATTGAGTAGAATTCTACTGTATTATATGCCACAATTTCTTAATCCATTCATCTAGTGATGGGTATCTGGGTTGAGTCCAAAATTTAGCTACTGTGAATTGTGCTGCTATAAACATTGATGTGCCTGTGGTATGCTGATTTTAGATCTTTGGGGAAAATACCAAGGAGCAGGATAGCTGGGTGGTTCCATCCCTAGGTTTTTGAAGAATTGGAGCTAAAATCTTATAGTTGTAACACGGATGTTTTTCTGTAAAAATAGGTATATATAACAGCATCAACTATAATATGTACTCAAAA
Organism: Sciurus carolinensis; assembly: GCF_902686445.1. Taxonomy (NCBI): domain Eukaryota; kingdom Metazoa; phylum Chordata; class Mammalia; order Rodentia; family Sciuridae; genus Sciurus; species Sciurus carolinensis. The sequence goes on along the minus strand of NC_062216.1, from coordinate 128,542,411 downwards.
ATACCATGATTTTACCAAGAAAATTATCAAGAAGCCAAGAAATACTGTCTATAACACCATTATATTTCTACAGCAAACTGATTTTAAAGTTTTTACTGTATGCTGGGCATATAGTCGTTCAGATTAGCTCATTTAATCCAAACAACCTCATGAAATAGATACTACTATTATTACCAAGCACTAAATGAGGAAGTTGAGGCTTTAAAAGGTTAGTTTTCCCAAGATCAGTAGCTGATGAGAGGAAGAGCCAGGCTTAAATCCTGATCAGACTCTAAAACCCTACCTCTTATTAATTTTATATGTAAAAAGCTTAAAATAGTGCCTAGTATATTGTAAGTATTCAGTACATGTTAGCTATTGAAATAACAATAATATCATAAAGCAATGCTGTAGGCCTTTGGCAGTCAGTTAACTTTTCTGTGCCTATATTCCTTCATTTTTAAGGTTAGAACACCTACTTATTAATAGCATTACTATGAAAACCAAATAAATTCTGGATGTAAAGATATTTAGGGGAAAAAAAGACATTTAGAAAGACAGCTTTATTATATCACCACTCCAGGTAAAATCCTGTCTCCTGAATCACAAAGCCGCCTTCAGTACTATAAGCACCAGGAGCCTAGGAATTAAGCACCTTCCTTATAACAAGTGTTACATTAATAAATTTAGTAAAGCTATCCTAAATTATTCCAAAAGATTTCTGCAGAATGACAAGCAAAGAACACTGAACTCTATTCACAAGTGTGATTATATATTTGGTGCTTAGAAAGGCATATTTGCTCTTTCAGTTTCACTAACACCAAGGGCAAATCTGGCTTATACTACAGTAGTTCTGTTCAAATACAGTCAGCACAGAATATCTATAGTTAGAAGGACAGAAATGTAACTCTAGATTTTGAGAGAAACTGCCATGTTAAATTACATTTAAAATTCATGAGAATAGCACTCAAAATCTCTTGTTTTTTCTGTCAGTGGTCTGGCTGGTTTTTTAAACCACTGGGGAGGCCTTTTTTATTTGTATACATTAATTTTCTATTTATTCTTAACATTGATAAAGATTTATTGATATTAATCTAAAGAAGACTTACAACAAAAAAGCCAAGAAAAGATCCTCATTATATTCTTCCAGTTACCTAAACCAGAGTTATTATGTGAAAAGCAAGGATGTATGCAACAGTTTTCATGTTAGCTGAAATTTAAAAGTAGACACATACATAAAAATTAAAGGGTAATTTTAAGCATCTATCTGTTAACAGATCTCTTTTCCTTTAGTTTTTTTTTATTTTCAAGACAATGTTGGTGAACTACTTTGCAATTCATAATAATACCTATCTAGCCTTTTCTAACTCTTGGAAAAATTAATTACATTACTTATAAGTCATTTCAGTATTTGGTCATTTATTTTTTGGAAACTCTTTAGGTCTACTCTAAATTTCTTGTACTGAAAGGTAAACCAGATTCCTCTCATTTGTTTTCTCTGTAAGGCACAAATAAAACCAGGGTGATCAAGAAAGATCAAACACAAGCTTACAAATAAACTATCATCAATTCATTTTTGGGCAGATAAATCTAAAACATTAAAGTAGTATTTCTTTATTTCAGATAAAGTTGCTTAAATTAAGCTAACAAAAGTTACTTAGTAGATAAAAGTGATTTGTAAACAATTATCAATGCTAAGAAGGGAATAAAAAATGAATTCATTCACTTCTGCATGCACACCACAACATTCAATAAGTATTCCCCCACCCACTTTTTTAGCAGGGTCTCACTGAGTTGCTCAGGCTGGTCTCAAACTCCTGGGCTCAAGAGCACCTCCCACCTCAGTTTCCCAATAAGCTGGGACTACAGGCATGCACTACCTTGTTTGGTTTCCAACAAGTATGTTCTTAATACCTACTTTCTGTCAGGCACTGGCCTGAATGCTAGAAATAAAGATAAGAACACATTCCCCAGTCCCAAAGGGCTTACTATTTAGTGAGAGACAGAGAGAGACAGAGACAGAGACAAGAAAATGAATACCTTGCAGAACTGGTGACTCATGCACTGGTGCTATGAGAAAGAAAGAGAAGTATCAAGGAAAACTTCCTGGGAAAGATGATACCTAAGTTATGTCCTGAAAGATGGGTGAAAGTTAGCAAAGAAAGGGGCAATGCAAAACAAGATGAATGCGTGCAAAAAAGCACACAAGCCTTAAAAAAAAAAAAAAAAAAAAAAAAAAAAAGGCTTACTCTAAGAGTAGGCAGGTACATTGCAGTTCCTTAAAACTGGAATGTATGGGAAAGTACTACAAAGTAAGTAGAGAGGCAGGCACGTGAACATCTCATGAAGGGTTAGGTCTGCATTACTGAGGGAAGTTCACATTTTCCCTTACAATCTTAAAAGTTCCCACTAATGTCCTACCAAATACTTTTCAAGATTATATATATAGGCAATTGAACTTACAACTGGTTAAGAATAAATTAATTGTGCTGCTTTTCTATCTGTGGTGCTCAAAGTCTAACCTTCAAGACACAGCATCCCTCTATAAACATAAACCGCCTCCCACCTGTCCTGCAAACACCTGGACTTGCAGTATCATCACAGGTAACATCCAGGACCTCAGATCCTCAGATTTCCCCTGCCTTCCAAACCTAAAATAGTCATCCATTTTCGTTCCCTATTTTACAGTGAATCTTCACTTTCAATCACACATTTTGATTTTTAGGCTAGAAATAAAACAGATTCCTCTGTAAGTGTGTGTGTGTGTGTGTGTGTGTGTATAAAACAATTTCACGTGTATATTTAGCAAATACTGAGAAGATGCTATCACAATGACTTGCCACAAAATAATATAAGAAAAAGCAAAATGGAATGTGATATAAAATACAACCTCTACCTTTAATAATGCTGGTCACAATTCAATCCTGGAGTAATATATAACTTTGGAGGATACTTTTGTCTAGAAACGCTGTGATAAAATTTACAATTAAATCTGAGCACCCATAACTCTGCCCTAAGAAATGTGCAAACCCAGTAAATGAGTCTGGGTTTGAATTAACTCTGCCTTAGTTAATTCAATAATGTATTCGATACCAGAGTCAACAATCCCATACTTTTCAATCCCAAGAAAAAATACCATCAACATTTGGAACTCTCTCAACAAAACAAAGTGGTTGCAATATAAAAATATGTACAGAACAATCAAACTGTCCTCCAGCAACATCAAAGTGATGATAACGTAGCTCTCTCCACTAAAACTTCAGATTGCAACACAGAAAAAAAGATGTGTTGCAAAGCACTAGTAAGAAAATACAGGAATTCTCCAGAAAGCATTTATTGCTAACTCTGAAAATGTGAATGAAAACATTTGATGTTATAGAGATAGTACATTTTCTATAAATTGTATTCTAACACCTCAAGTTTATATTCTTTGACTCAGTAATGATTTCTATATACTAATTCTTATAAAGGCATCAAATTAAGAAGTGAATAAGCTGGGCACGGTGGCACACGCCTGTAATCCCAGTGGCTAGGGAGGCCAAGGCAGGAGGATCCCGAGTTCCAAGCCAGCCTCAGCAAAAGCGAGGCACTAAGCAACTCATTGAGACCCTGTCTCTAAGTAAAATACAAACTAGGGCTGGGAATGTGGCTTAGTGGTCAAGTGCTCCTGAGTTCAATCCCTGGTACTCATCCCCCCAAAAAAAGTGAATAGTCATATGCATCTAGTTTGTAAACTTGCTAATAGTCACTAATCTAGTAAGACTAAACATGATAAAAACTTAACTTAGGAAAAGTCATACATTACAGAAAATCTGTAAGCCAATTAATATTTACTAAAAAATATTGTGAAATGCAAACTGCTATTTCTCAAATAAATACCATATTCTTCTTACTATACTCGCTGAAGAACTAAAGTCAATTCCGTTTATTCCATAAATACACTTAGATTTTTAGCTAATGAAGTTTTACTGAAGTAAATGATAAGAAGAGGTAAAACACTAAGTATGAATTTTACAATATTTTCCTTAGCATGGTACTAATACTTCTTAAAAAAAAAATTGGCCTGTGGCTTTATTCTTTAAAACAAACTATAAATGTGAGTTACTCTAATTTCAAACTTTATATTAAATATATAAATCATTCAATATTAAACTATATATATTTGGGAAGGGGGTGGCAAGGAAATGAATCCAGGGGCACTGGACACTGAGCTGTATTCCCATCCCTTTTTGTTTTTTATTTTGAGACAGGGTCTTGCTAAGTTGCTTAGGGTCTTGCTAAATTGCTAAGACTGGCTTTGGACTTGTGATCCTCCTACCTCAGCCTCCCAAGCTCAATATCATCAACAGAATACTAAAAAATATATAAGAAAATCACTAGGCATCTTCACTTTTTATATAATATACTTACCCTAGAACTAAAAAAAAAAAAAAAAAAAAAAAAATTAATGAAAGATAACATTAAAGTAAATAAAAAGGTATTTTCCAAAACTGAATATATTGTTAATAAAGTAAAATTTACTATAAATCTGTTCTTTCCAAACTCAGGGGATCATATTCATTGTTCAAAGACTACTTAATGACAAAGAAAAATGTTCATAATATGGAAAAAAGCAGGAAAAAAGGAGTAAAATTGTTATTAAGACAAAACTCTAAATGCAACATGGTATCCTAAGTTGGATCCTGAGACTAGAAAGGGACATTAGTTGGAAAACTGGTGAAATTCAAATATTGTAGTCTGTAGTTAGTTAACAGTACTGTACCAGTGTTAATTATTACTTTTAACAAATGTTTCATGGTTAAGTAAGACGTTACATAGAGGAAGCTGAGAGAAAGATATACAGGATATATGTGTTGTATTTGCAACCTTTCTGTGATTCTAAATTTGTTCTAAAAAATGTTCATTTTAAAAATTACTCTTCATATCCAGTAGCAATTTTTGGAGGATTTGCACTTAAAGAAATAACACTTTACATTTATTTTTCTCTCCCCAGCACCACCCCCATACCTAAATGAAGGAAAAAAGACTAACACATACCGAAATGTTAAATCGGTTCACTTGGAAGTAGAATAAAAGGCATTTTTTTCTCTTTATATCTTCTATAGGGTGAATTACTTCCATAATCAAATTATTAACTAAAGAATATACATATCAATGCTAATTAAAGATTTCTTTAGAAAGAATATCTATAAATATCTAAGCAGAGCCTAAAGGCAGACTACACAAAACAGGTTAAGACAAAGTATGAGGAATGCAGCAGCCAAGAGAAACTGCCAGAAGAATTTAGGCACAACGTAATTAGTAAATGCTGGAAACTTGCCAATATGCAGAAATGCAACATCTACTCTCAGGCTCAAGGTGCCCAGAGCCAGCAAAGTTATGCTGAGTCTTGGTGAATGTCTGAAAATGCCCCCTAATACAAAGTTACACAGTCTGCTTTTTGTTATTGTTTGTTTCAAACAAAAATAATGCAGCTGGAAGCCTGATGCACAACTGCCTACTAAGAACTTTTAAGAAACAGTCTTTAGAATCATAATGTGTTTCCTAAGTTTTTCTCCCATTTCTTTCGAAAAACACATTCCTACCTCTTATTCCCATTCATCAACCCTCTGGCCTGATGTCATTTAGTAACATGGGAAGAATTATCAGGATATTACAGATCACTGGAATTACAAAATCAAATTTCTATTTCAGATTGTGACACATACTTATCACCAAACTTTTTTCCTGATACTTCCAGGGCAAAATGTCTTAGCAATTTTATTACATGGGATTAGAAAGACTGCACTTTGACAAAGAATTTTTCCAAGTTGTAATGGTGGAGACAGGGTGATTGATAAAGATTAATCTGTTCGCTCCTCCTGAAATGGGTCTAAGTAGTCAGTTCTGGGTGTTGTGTTGTTTTTTAAAAGTAGTTTTTAATTCTTTGTTTATAAGTCACCCTCATTCTCAGCTGACAGTATAGGTAGTTGCTATAATTGCTACTAATAACCATGTATGTGCATTCTTTTTTACTCTTTTGAATCGTTGTGAATTCTAATCAGATACCCAAACTTATTATACTTAGTAAGGTGCAAAATGAGGGCCTATACTCAGAGTCAAAAGGGGTCTTGCATGTTAAATTAAAGTGTTTGGCCTTTACTTCATGAGTTTTATGTCATTTCAAGCATCAGAAGCCTTTGTGTTTAATTTCCATTATTTGTAATGTTTAAGAAAACAGATATCACTAAAATAGTAATTCTTGGGTATAAGGCTACGACATTAATTATTTTTACTATTTTGAATACTAATACAGTCTCCTTTAAATCCTCTCTAATAAAATCTTTAAGCTTAATTCAAGAGTTAGCTACAAAGAATTGAAGTTTCATACAATTATGTATATAAAATATTCATGCCAAACCCTTAAAATTTTTATATTTTCCACATGCAAATTACAATTTTGAAGTCCCTGAAATTATTAGACTTTCTAAATAGAAGGTACAATACTGCTTGGACAAGATTTTTATTTTAACATAACTGACCAATGGTATGTATAACCTGTGTACTACCTAAATGTACTTTAAATACAATACTAGAATCTAAAATAAAAAAGGATTTCTTTTTAAATATTCAAAATTTCTCCAGTAGGAGGCATTATCAATCTCTAATAACACCAGCAGAGCAGGCAGCACAGTGTAGTAAGAATATGGGCTTTGAGACTAGAGAGATCTAAGTTCTTACTTACCCTCTCTGAATCTACATTTCCTCATAGGCAAGTTAAAAACACTTCCCACCACCCACTACAGATTTGAAAGTTGTTGCAGTAATAACCGTGAGGGTTAATTAGAGAAGTGAACAATGAAAATGGAGAAATGAGGATGAATTAGAGTAACGCTTGGGAACTAGCATCAATAACATCTGATGAATGGTTACAATGGGAAGAAAAGTAGGTGTCACGGAAAACACACAGCAAATATATATATTCACTAAGCAAAGGAACACAGAAAGAAAACAAGGTTTAGAGAAGCACATACATTCAATTTTAAATGTACTGTGATACCTGTGAGATATGTAAGTGGAGATGTTCAGCAGGCAAACTGAAAACTAGGTTGGCGGTAAGAAAAATATCTGGGTGCAGTGCAGCTTATAGATTCAAGACATGGGACAAGGTGTTAAGAGTGAGAAGGAAAGTAAGACCTGCTAAAACCCAGAAACATTTAAGGAAACTGCAGAGGAAGAGAAGGTCACAAAAAATCTGGACATTCACTGTTCAAGAAGCAAGCAGGGGAGGGGATGTAGCTAGTACAATGGCAGAGCTCTTGGCTAGCATGTCCTTTGGCCGGTTCTGATGACAATGACAACAATCCAGCAGCAGCAGCACCACCAGCAACAACCACTACCCCTGGAGGGGGGCGGGGGAAGCGCTGGGGAGTGGGGAGGAGAAGAAAAAGCAGAAACGCAGCAGCAAGAGAAAAACCTCCTGAAGAGTGTGGTATCAGAAACCTAGGAAAGAAAGAGCAAAGGATGAATAGGGTTAAATCATTAAGGTTAAGACTGCAGAAACCAGGCTTAGTTTGGAGAAAATAATATTTAGTATGAGTTTGGAAGAACAGAACAGAGAGTTGTCTTCAAATTTGTCTTATGGAATCATGGTCTTGACTTGCTCCTGAAAAAGACTTCTTAATACCAAACCACAGAAGTACTTAGGAATAAAACAAATTTCCATCTAACAAAGGATTTTGTTCTCTTTTTAATTTTTGAGTTCCCAATCACTAACAGTGTCTCAGTAAATTCCACTACTAGGTAAGAATATGAATGAGATGACCTGAGCTTCCTTGAAAATGAAGTGAATTTCAAGAGCTAAATTAAATCTGAAATACTTAGCATTAAAGGAAATAAAGGAAAAGATATAAAATGGCTTTTAAAAATTTATAAACTAATAGTTCTATGAAGTTTTAAAAATTAGTCAATTAATTCTAAGTAAAGCACATAAGGCATTTTTATCTTCATTAGTCCAAAGTAAAACATTTAATATGATATAAAACGTTTTAAGTCTCCACCAAATTTCAGAGTTTTTTAAAAATATATTTTTAGTTGTAGATAGATATAATACTTTATTTTTATGTGGTGCTGAGGATCGAACCCAGTGCCTCACATGTGGTACACAAGTCTCTACCACTGAGCTACAATCCCAGCCCTAGAGTGGTTTTTAATGGCATTAAAACCTACCCAACTTAGTTTTTCTAACTTTCTACTGCTAAAAAATTTATTTTCTGTCTTTCCTTTTTTAAAGTTCAGGCACATAAATGTGTTTGTCTTAAGGTAGAATTTAAAAGTGATTTGCAATGTAGATATTTTTCATTTTCCTTCCAAATCCATTCTCTAATATTCTCCACCCTACTCTGCCCTAGGAGACCTTCGTGGAATACTAGCAGACCAGGGTGGCTGCAGTTCCATTTCTTTCCCAGGCACTCTACTCTTGATGGTTCAGGTAAACACTCCCTTCCCAGTCACTTTTAGACCTGAAGGTGTTAACTTTCTGTACATCCTCACTTTCTCATTTCCCTTAATAACCTAACCACACTCTAAACAATCCCTCCATTAAGTTCTCTGTTATAGGGTTCCTTCTAGAACCCTGACTGACAAAGTTGTTAATGATATTCTCAATTTGGTAATTATGTATTACATGACAGTCACTGGAGAAAATACCTTATGAAAAAAGAAGAGCCATGGTCGCTAGTTCTTACATTTCTTGGTCAAACCAACTAAATTCCTAAGAATGGAAAATAATAATTATGAAACTAAAAATGGTTTAAAGGAAAAAAGAATTACTTGTAAATTTTATTAAGATAAATATCTAAAGAAAACAAGTCATTTTTGACACCTCACTCTCTCACATTCCATATCCACTCCATTGATCCTTTCAGATCTATCTTCAAAATTTATCCCAAGTTAAACTGCTGCTTACCATCTCTGCCATTATCTGTCTCTTTTTATGTTTTGTTTTGTGACAGGGTCTCACTAAGTTGTCCAGGCTGACCTGTGATCCTCCAGCCCCAACCTCCCATGTCCCTGGTATTACAGCCATGCACATTGTGCCCCACTTGGACACATTTTAAATGGTAAAAATCATGATTCTTATAAAGATAGTAAAATGAACATATGCCAAAGATATTTAACTCATTAATTAACGACAGAACTGGTTCAGAGGGAAATTCCAAGAAACATACATTGCATCAAGAATAGGGCTGGGGGCTGGGGCGATAGCTCAGTTGGTAGAGTGCTTGCCTTGCAAGCACAAGGCTCTGAGTTCAATTCCCAGCACCACAAAAAAAAAAAAAAAGAAAAAAAAAAAGGAATAGGGCTGGGCGTGGTGGTGCACACCTGTAAATCCCAGCAGCTCGAGAGGCTGAGGCAGGAGGATCTCATGTTCAAAGCCAGCCTCAAGAAACTAAGCTAGGCCCTCAGCAACTATGGAGACCTTGTCTCAAAATAAAACGTAAAAAGGGCTGGGGATGTATCTTAGTGTGTTGAGCGCCCTTGGGTTCAATCCCTGGTACTTAAAAAGAGAGGGGGGGGATGGGATGAATATACAAACTGATGCAAAATATGTATATTCACAGGGTCAAGAATTCAACTGCATTATTTCTTTTTTGTTATGGTGGTATTAAAATATATCTAACATAAAATTTACCATCTTAACCATTTTGTTATTAAATACCTTCATAATGTTATATAACCATTACCATCACCACTATCTGCTTCTAAAACTTGTATAAGTAAAACTCCATACCCATTAAATAATGGTGTAATTATAAATAATTCTCCATTCTTTCCTACTCGAGGCCCCTGGCAACCACCATTCTACCTTGTGACACTGCACTTTTTTCAGAGAAGTGGAATCCTCATGTAGTACTTGTCTTTCTTCTTTCTTTCTTTTCTTGGTTGTGCTAGGGATGGAACCCAGGAACTTGCAGTGCTAGGCAAGCGCTCTACTACTGAGTTACATCCCCAGTCTTTTCAAAATTTTCATTTATTGAACCCAGGGCCTCGTGCATGCGAGGCAGGCTCTCTACCAACTGAGCTATATCCCTAGTCCTAAATTTTTATTTTGAGATGGGGTCTTACTAAGTTACCCAGGGTGGCATCAAACTTGTGTTCTTCCTCCCTCAGCCTCAGGAGTACCTGGGATTACAGGTGTGTGCCACCATGCCTAGCTTGTGGCTGGTTTATTTCACTTAGCGTAATATCCTTAAGATTCATCCACCATCCACATGTTAATATGTTACATAAGTTCCTTCTTTTTAAAGGTTAAATATTCCATTGGTCTTTGCACTCTTGTCAAAAGTCATTTTTTTTTTTCCTTTTACCGTATGTGACAGTTTATTTCTGGGTTTTCTACTCTATTCCATTGGTCTATGCCTGTCATTATTCCAGTTTCACACACTGTTTTGATTACTGTAATTTTGTAGTAAGTCCCTGAAATCAGGAAGTGTGAATCTACCAGTTTTGTTCTTTTGCTAGATTGCTTTGGCTATCTGGAGTACCCTGGGATTTCATATGACTTTCAGGATGGGCTTTTTAGTTCTGCAAAAAGATGTGATCAGGACTATTAATTTTTTTTTAAAGGTATTGGGGATTGAACACAGTGATGCTTAACCACTGAGCGACATCCCCAGTCCTTTTTATTTTTTATTTTGAGACAAACAGGTCTCACTAAATTGCTGAGGAAAGCTTTGAACTTGTAATTCTGCTGCCTCAGCCTCCTGAGATGGGATTACATGTGTGCCCCACCATGCCCAGCTGTCATCAGGTTTTTCTTTTTCTTTTTTTTTTTTTGAAGGGGTTGGGTAGGGTTTACTGGGCATTGAACTCAGGGGCACTAGACCCACTGACCACATCCCCAGCCCTTTTGTGTATTTTATTTAGAGATAGGGTCTCACTGAGTTACTTAGGGCCTTGCTAAATTGTGGAGGCTGGCTTTGAACTTGCAATTCTCCTGTCTCAGCTTCCCTAGCTGCTGGGGTTATAGGCGTGTAACTGGCCCAGGTCAAGTATTTTGTGGACCGTTTCTCTACTGAAATGTTTTTCTCCTGATTAGAATGGGATTACAGGTTTGGGAAAAACAAAAGAGATAAAGCACCATTTCCATCATACTATATACCTTGAAATAAGTCTATAAACATGACTTCTCATGGCTGATAACTCTGATCATCTGAGGTAGTGTTTGTTACATTTTTCCCTGTGAAATTACTCCTGCCCACTCTCCTTTTCCATAATGTGCTCTGTGGATGTATTTGTCTTACAATAAGACATTAAGTCCACACTTTAAGGAGTGGGAGGTACATTTCACCTTAATGAAGTCAGACTACTGACAAATTATTTCGAGTTCTTCTGCATAGGAAATTTGTCTCCTCCCCATTTATTTATTTGATCATTTACTTATGTTAGTATGGACCCATGAATATTTATTTTAAATTCTGGGTTATATTCAGTGCTATTTTACACTTTACTTATTTTCTTGTTCAAATTATTTCAATTGTGGGTACTGGGAGCTCTTTCATTTGGCTCCTATGTTTCTTCAACATACTCCCATTATTGTGGGAGATTTTTTTGGCTCCCACAGGATGCTCTGAGCTGATCTTATAAATTTCTTGACCCAGTTCTAGAATCAGCCATTTTCCCAAGGAATCCTGGTTCCTTTCAACGAAGAATGGCTTTAGAAATGAAGACCTAGATTGTAAGTAATCTTTTGTTAATTGCTTCTAACAAGGGTATCATTGCTTCTAGGAAGGGCCTCTGTTTTTAACTGAATTTATTTAACTTTTCTTGGAAAATGAATAAGAAAATATAGACATAAATTCAAAGACTAATTACATGGAACTGCAAAATGAATGCAATTGTTGATAGGGTATTTATCATCACATTTTAATAGCTGTATTCTGAAAACAATCCAAAAATATAAGGGGAACTAAGTTTTAATATAAAATTAAAACATTCCCTTTTTTTTGGAAAAAGGAAAAAGCAACAAATGTATAATGTCAGGAATAAAAAACAAATATAGTTTCTGTAGGTCACAAAGCAGCTCGCCAACTTTTCAGTCTTAGGACTCTAACACACTTAAAAATTACTTAAAACCAAGCAAAAAAAGCATGCCTCTTAATCCCAGCAACTTGGGAGGCTAAGGCAGGAGGCAGGAGGATGACAAATTCCAGGCCAGCCTCAACAACTTGGTGAGACTCTCTCAAAATTAAAAAAAAAAAAAAAGAGCCAGGTGCAGAGATGCACACCTATCATTCCAACAATTTGGGAGGTCGAGGTGGGAGAATTGCCAAGTTCAGGGCCAGGGTGTAGCTCAGAGGTAAAGTACTCCTGATTATTAATTAATTAATGAAATTTTAAAGAGTGCTGCAGATGTAGTTTGGTGGTAAGTGCTCCTGCGTTCTATCCCAAGTATGTGCCCCCTTCCCCTAAAATGAAAGTCTAGCCCAGCTGGCTTTATAGATGAATTCTGTCAAACATGTAAAAGAAAAAAGTTTAAACAAAGTATTCTGAAGGAGAATCCTTCTTTCCCTGGCATAATCAGCATAACTTTGATACTAAATCCCAAAGGACTAGCAAAGCACAATGAAGTTACATACTCATCTCTTTTGTGATAATTCATGAAAAAAATCTTAAACTGTTAGAGAACTGAGTGAGTCCAATAACATATAAAAGGGGTAATGCCTCATCCCTTGTTGTAGTCATACCAGGAATCAAAGGTTGGCTTAATAGTAGCAAAATCAAAGTTAATTGTTCACATTAGCAGACTAAATGGAAGAAATATTCCAATGTTATTAACAGACTCAAAGAAAATAACATTTTCAGGGGTTTCTCTCAATAGAAAAAGTAGAACTATAAGCTGTGTTCAGATATTCAAGTAAGACAGTTTCCCAGTTTCAAGCTGCTATGCTTACAGAAGGGAAGACCTCTCTTAAATGGCAAAGGTTGCTCCCCGTAACACTGCCTCCAAAAGGAAAAAGAAAAAAAGAAAAAAAAAAATGGGTCAAGAGTCCTAACCAAGCTTTCTTATATTTCATATTAAATATAGTCATACTTGGTGTGCCATCACACATTTGTTCTGACAGCTTACCAGCAGTCTTTTAACAATCAATTTTGTAAGACAATGATAGCCTACAATACTGCTCCCCAACCTACCACCACTTACCAATATCACCTGCATTAAAGGAGAGATGAATGGCACATTTAAAAAAAAATCTTATTCAGAATACCCGTGTATAATTAACCTGTTCCTACTTTGTTACTACCCGTGAAAGGGTTCTCTACCACTATTGTTTCCACTAGGACAGATATTAAGGAAGCTCAGTAGATTCTATTTTACTCCAATTTAAAACAGACCTGAAGTCAATTGGTTAAAGCAGGAAATTCAAACACACAGAGGTTGAGAGTATACGCAAAGTGGTAGAGTTCATGCTTAACTTAAGAGACCCAGGGTCCAATTACGAGCATGTATGCATAAATAAACAAATAAATAAAAAACATTATTTGATTTTAGGATAAACATATAAAAAGTAATAAATTAATCAAGCTTATGAGTAAAGTTTTCCTTTTTAAAATGAGAGAACCCACTAATTGGAATTCTGAGTTATATTTCTTAGATAAACCCTACCTAAAATGTATATCATTTCAAATGGATCAAGAATCCACTTCTGGCAATATGGCAGGTAAGTTACCCAAACTGGCTCTAATAGACTGCTCAATCTATGGTGCTACTTAAGAGAAAATTAAGAAAAAAGAAAAAAAAAATTTACTTCCTAATTTAGCACAAATGTAAAAACCTATGGAGGGTAGCTTTTGACTTAAAGGTGACTTCACATCACTGCTTTAAAACACAAAAACTGGGAGGTGGGGTTGTGGCTCAGTGGCAGAGCACTTGCCTAGTATGCGTGAGGTACTGGGTTCAAATCTCAGCATATATAAATAAATAAAATAGAGGTCCATCAACAACTAAAAAAATATTTTTAAGAAATGCAGGAGAAAGGCTATATATTCTGAGACTTCCTTACATATAGCTGCAAAATCCAAAGGGCTACACCTGCAAAATATACCTGAAGGAGCAATAAACCTCCTTTGCAGGAGGTGACAGCAAGCAAACTAGCCTGCTTTACCTTGGTGCTGGTAGAAAAAAGAAAAATATCTGAGAATTTATAACTACAAGCAAGGTGTAAAATGAGTTTATGGAATAGGAAGAAGATGAAAAGGGGTAAAGAACATGGAAATAAACTATATATCTTATTAGTGAGTTATAGAAGGAGAAATAGAAACAATAAGCATCATTATTCAAGATCTTTCCAGTTATTCAGACATTATCATTATCCTCACCTGCACGAAGCTTGAAGAAACCCAAGTGAGATTACAAAATAATATTAATATTAACAACAACAATAATGAAATGAGAAAAAAAGAACACCTTAATACAATATAATACTGTAGAACACTAAAGAGGGGATAGCTCTGAAACAACAAAATAAAAGAGAGATTACTTACAAAGGAAGGGCAATTAAAACTTCAAAAGCAACATAGGCAAAGGACTGGAAAAAGTCAGTGCATATACCTATAGTCCCAGTTTCTCAGGAGGCTCAGATGGAAGTATCATAAGTTCAATGCCAGCCGGGACGACTTAACAGAACCCGATCTCAAAATAAAAATGAGCCAGATGTGCTGGTGGTGGCAACCATAAATGGTGGCACACACCTATAATCCCAGTGATTTGGGAGGCTAAAACTGGAAGATCACAAGTCCAAAACCAGCCTCATCCACTTAGTGAGACCCTCAGTAATTTAGCAAGACCCTGTCTCAAATAAAAAGGACTGAGGATGTGGCTCCATGGTAAAGTGCCCCTGGATTCAATCCCTAGAACTGGAAGAAAAAAAAAAAGAAAGAAAAGAAAAGAAAAGGAAAGGAAAAAGGCAGGAAAGCAAGCAAATAAATTTTAAGAAACTAAAAGGGGCTGAGGAAGCCAGGCACAGTGGTGCACACCCATAATCCCGGCAACTCAGTAGGCTGAGGAAGGAGGATCGTTAAGTTCAAAGTCAGCCATGTCAACCAAGTGATTCTCTAAAAGTAGCTTAGCAAGATCCTGTCTCAAATAAAAAGGACTGGAGATGTAGCTCAGTGGTAAAGTCTCTTTTTCACCAAAAGATCTTCACTAAAGGAAATTTTAAAGCATGTAGTTCAGGTAGAAAACAAAATAATCATGGAAGTAAAGGAAATCTAAAAAGATACAGTGAGCCAAGAAAACAGTCAAGTGGTAAAATAAATTAAAAAGAAATTTTTTTTGGCAGTATTAGGGATTGAACCGAAGGGTCTCAAGAATGCCTAACAAGTGCTCTACCACAGAGCTACATCTCCAGGTAAAGTAGGCAAATAAATTTAAGCAAAGATTGATTACTTAAAACAACCATTTGTCTAGAATTTTCAATGTATGCAGAAGAGGAATATGCTAAAATTAAGATTATAGACAGTAGTGTTACTTGTTGGAAGAAGGACAATCAAAGCATTCTAAGTTACTTTATTATTCAGGAATAGGTTAAAGTCACTGAATAATTTATTTAGACTTTTCCTAAGAAAAGTATACATGTTAAAAATAACTAGTATAACCACTAAAAGAATTATAAATGTATTAACTTGATAAACAAATTAACACTGGTAAGATACTGGAAGATGGAATGGGGAAAAAAAACATGCACACAAAAAAGCATGAACACTGTGAATTCAATAAAGAATGGTAAGAGGGCTGGGACGTAGATCAGTGGGAGAGCACTTACCTAGCAGGTGGGAAGTCCTAGGTTTGATTCCCAGCACTGGGGGGAAAATGAAAACAATAGGAGGTAGGAAAAGTAGAACAAATAGGCAACAGAAAGGGACAGAAATAAATCTAAATCTATCAGTTACCACTATTGAAAGAAATTCCAGTTAAAAAATAAAGAAGGGCATTCAGAACAAAAACAAGATTGGATGTGGTGGTGCACACCTGTAAACCCACTTGGGAGGCTGAGGCAGAAGGACCAGAAGTTCAAATCCAGTCTCAGCATTTAAGGAGGTTCTAAAGGGGGATGTGGCTCACTGGTTAAATACCCCTGGGTTCAATCCCTGGTACAAAAAAAAAAAATTTAAAAAGAAAAGAAAGAAACAGAATGAAAAATACTATTCCAAAAGAAAGCCAGAATGACTATATTAATCCAAGAAAACAGTAACAATAACAAAAACAACATAAAAAACCATAAGGCTAAAAATACTTTTAGAGCATCTTTTCATAATGATAAAATGTTCAACAATAAATAAAAGTTCCAAACTGTTTTGTTATTGTGTTATAATTTTGTTTTGTTATTCATATGCTTAATAACATAGACTGAAAAATATATCAAGTAAAAATTAACACATCTATAAGGAGAAACTTCCAAGACTACATTCCTGTTAAGAAACATCAACCTATCTTTCTCAAAAGTGAAACTGACAGAGCAGTCCATTCCCAAAATAAAATCAAAACTAAATCCAAACAAAAGGCAAACATAAGATTTTAATAAAACCACCAACAAGGTCATGGATATACATGCAATATCATCCTTAATAATGGAGAATTTACGTTCTTTCCACACACATGGAACATTTAAGAAAACAAGTCATAAGCTAGGTCTTCAGGTTAGTCTCTACAAATTATGACATAGTCTCTGATAATAAAAAAATAATTGGAAAGTGTTACAAAACTTTATACTTAAAAAGTGTATTTGTTTATTTCTGTGGTGCTGGGGATATAACCTAGGTCCTTGAGTATGCTAAGCAAGCACTCTACCACTAAGTTACATCCATAGTCCCAAAAGTTACATCTTTTGAAATTAAAATGCTCCTACTCCTAAATAACTCATGGGATAAAAAAGGACTATTGTAAAATGAACAAACCCAAGACTATCATGTATCCAAACTTGTGGGGAGGCAACTAAAATGGCACTGAAAGGCAATTTTAAATCCAATTTAAAAGTTTTTAAAATAGGGAAAAAAACCCTAAAAAATCTGAGATAGTAGAAATAATAAACAACAATAGAAATCAAAAGAATGGAAAACAATAGAGATGATTGACAGAGTGAAAAATTCACTCTTGAGGGATGCAGTGGCGCATACCTATAATACCAGTTTCTTAGGAGGCTGAGGCAGGTCACAAGTTCAAAGCCAGCCTCAGCAATTTAGCAAGACGCTGTCTCCAAATATATAAAAAAAAGGTAAAAAGGGCTGGTCATGTGGCTCAGTGTTTAAGTGCTCCTGGGTTCAATCTCTGGTACAAAAAACAAAAACAAAACAAAAAACAAACAAACAAAAAAACTACTCTTTGAATCACAACAATAAATGAGGCAGGGTATGAGGCTCAGTGGTAGAGTGCTTGCTCAGCATGTGTGTGAGGCTCTGGATTTCTTTTTTTTTTTTTTTTTTTTTTTTTTTTTTTGGCAGTGCTGGGGATTGAACCCAGGGTCTTGTGCTTGCAAGGCAGGCACTCTACCAACTGAGCTATCTCCCCAGCCCGAGGCTCTGGATTTGATACCCAGCATCACAAAAGAAAAAAAAAAAGAAAAAAAGAAAAGAATCAAAAAGTATAAAAAAGACCTCCAGAAAAACTAATTGTAAAAATTTAATAAGAATGAACATGAAACATCATTACAGATATTACAGAGATTCAACTGATAAAAGAAAGAGGACAATACTTAATACAAAGCTACCATCATCAAGCATCAAGTCATCAAGTGTGGTACTGGCAAAAGGAGAGATGTCCATCCAGAGAGTCCACATATAAACCCAACTGATTTTCAACAAGGATGCCAAAAAATTCAATGTGAAAAGAGCAATCTCTTCAACAACTAATGCTAGGACAAATGAATTTCCATATGCAAAATAACGAAGTACAGTCCCTATTTTATACTAAACACTAAAATTAACTCAAATTGGGTTAATGAATTAAGGTAGGCATTAAAATTATAAAGCTCTTTGAAACAGTATGGGAAGAAAGCATCATGAAAATTGATTTGGATTTGGCAATAATGTCTTGTATCTAACACTCAGTAACAATAAAAATAATAACCTGATGCAGCTGAAAAGAAGTTTAACATTCCAAAGCAATTCAAAATCACAATGATAATTATGTGTGTGTATCTATCTATCTATATATATATATATAGAGAGAGAGAGAGAGAAAGAGAGAGAGAAAATGTGTGTGTATCCCTATTTTATTTTGAGATAGGGTCTTGCTAAGTTGACAGAGCTGGCCTTGAACCTGTGATTCTCCTGCCTCCTGAACAGCTGGGATTATAGGCATATGACACTGAATCTGGCAAAAATATCATAATTAATGGTGAAATATGAAACAATTTCCTCTGAGGTCAGCAACACGATATGAAACAAAACTGAATACCTACAGATGTCTGAGACAGTAGTAATGGTCTGAGGTAGACAAACAGACCAAGAGTATACTCAAAAGAGTACAGAAACAAAACTATCCATATATAAAACTTCATTTATGATACAGGGAGCAGATCAGAGAGGAAATGAAGGTCTATTTCAATAAAAAACTACTAGGAGCCAGGTGCAGTAGCAAATGCCTGTAATCCCAGAGGCTCGAGAGGCTGAGACAGGAGGATCTTGAGTTCAAAGCCTGCCTCAGCAATTTAGCAAGGCTCCAAGCAACTCAGTGAGACCCTGTCTCTAAAATACAAAACAGGGCTATGGATATGGCTACTGGGATAACCAATTATTCATGTGAAAAAGTGAAGTTGTATTACTTGTCTCTCACTCTCAAAATAAGCATCAATTACTAGGAGATTTAAGTACTGAATATGAAAGGTAAAATAAAAGTTTTTAATGGCCAATGCAAGGGGTAATATCTTTATAATTTGTGGTTAGGAAAAGATGTTTTATGATTAAACTATAAAGAAAAAACTGATACATTTAAGTATATTAAAATTAAGGACTCCTGAGAGGTAAATATATAAACTTACTACATACTTTACTGTGTTCAGGGAAAGGGGACAGGTTATAGTTGAATACCATCAAAGGTTACCATGAAGTCTAAAGGAGAAACGTCAAATAACCAACTGAATTTAAAGATCAAATTATTTTAATTCTTTTAATGCTCTTCCATATTTTATACTAATAAAATTAATCAAGTAGGAATCTTGTCAAAGCAAGATTATCTGAAAAAATAACATGATGCTAATGCAGGGTTGTCACTATTTCAACTACTTCATATCTTAAATACTACACATTTGTGCCTGCATTTAATAAGATCAACAAATCATTGTAGGAATTTGAAACAAACAAACAAACAAAAGCACATAGTTCATTAAGTGTTTACATCAATGTCTGCGTCTACACCTTACTTCAAGTATTAGTAATGATGCCCACAGTCAAATCCCTATAGTGTCTCAGGTAAGTGGGATGTTAGTTTTGCCTTTCCCACTATCATTGGATCATTAGGTTTTAACCAAATGGGTTACTCATTTGTCAAATGTAATGCTAGAACCTTTTTGGATGCTTCAGGGAAGAAACAATGTATTAAGATCACCCTAGATGGATGTGGTAGCTTTTTTTTAAATTTTTTAATATTTTTAATTGTAGATGGACACAATACCTTTATTTATTTTATTTTTATGTGGTGCTGAAGATCAAATTCAATGCTTCACATGCTGAGCTACAACTCCAGCCTAGGATGTGGTGCTTTTTGACTAAGTCCTAGCTGGGGAGACTGAGGCAGGAGGATGATTTGAGCCCAGGAATTCAAGGCCAACCTAGGTAACATAGTGAGATCCTGTTTCTTAGAAATTGATAAAAAAAAAAAATTTTTTTTTTAAATAAAAGGTAAGAGCTCCCTTGGAAAAAGTAGTAATTTCTTTAAAAAATAAATGGAGCAAGTAGATAACATATTTTTAGGACTTTCTAAATAATTATGAAATTACGTGCCAAAGAAATACAAAAAACACATCATTGACTTGGGGAAGTATTGACACTGTATTATTTATTACTGAAAAGGTTGAGTTCAAAAACCAACATTTATCCCAAGATAAACACATTTTTTAAAAAACAATCAATGTACACATGTCATGAAATCATATAAATTTATTCCCATTTCACCCAGCACCAAGGTGCCCTCCCTTCACTCTAAACACACACATACATATAAGTAGGACATTTTTCTTCTAAACCGTAAGCATCTGGCTCATGTGAAAACAGAATGATTTGAAACACACACAAGCTCCAGCATTCAGACTTGTAGTTTCGACATGCTGCCCACACAGTACTTTGTGAGCATGTGATTAGGAGTAATGATGCACAATCACACCACATTCTTTCCCTCAGCTCACACATCAAGAACTTGCCCTCTCAGCTGCATTCTTCTGCAAACAGCCACAGTCACCTTAGCAACCCTGTGCTCCTAATATGGACAGCTGGTCCATTTAAAGTCAGTTCTTCTTGGCAGGGAAACTGCTTGTTCTCCAAATTGGGGGAGAGAGGAGAGCTTTTCCTTTCAATACACATTACAGGGGTTGATTTAACTTGATCAGCACTTTTGTTCTGGGGTAGCAATTTGTGTGGAGTTTCAACCTATTCCGAGGTTTTTTTTTTTTTTTTTTTTTTTGGGGGGGGGAATTTATGTTTTTGTTTTGTTTTAATCTAATAGCAAGTAGCTTAAAAAAATAATCAAACCAGCTCATATGGAACTCTAAGAGAAGAACATGAAATAAAAAGGAACCTAAAATAATTATATATTTTTAAAAACTATAATATTCCACATTTTTGTGAATAAAATTCAACTTCAGTTAAACTGAATGGTTATATCTGACATCTTAATATATAATGAGAAATTGCAGACAGTAGACCTGTGTCTTAATTTCATAGCCTATTTTTTAAATATCAAAAACACTGCTAGGAGGGGAGTAAAGGGAGAGAAAGGGGTAAGGGGGTAAGAATGACAGTAAAATGAATCAGACATTATTACTCTATGTGCATATATAGATTACATTAATTACCTGACCTGTGTAACTCTACATCATGTATAACCAGAAGAATGAGACGATATACTTCATTTATGTAAGATGTGTCAAAATGCATTCTATCATGTATAATTAATTAGAACAAATTTAAAATTAAAATAAAAGACAATTCAGATGATAAAAAACAAAAACCAAAAACAAACACCCATTGCTAGGGGCTAGGGATGTATGCATACACCCTGTGTTCCATCCCCACCACAACAAAATAAAGTAATTAAATTAAAAGCTAAACATCAAAGTCCCATGCTCCAGGGCCTTAAGCAGTCTTTCTGCCACTCTTTTATTCCACCACCTGCATGTGAAATTTCTCACAATCTTTCCACAGGTTCACATGAAACTAAGTGGTTAGCATATCTGAAGACCCAGAATGGACCTAGGATAACAATGAACTACTTACTCATAACCAATTTTGATCTCTGCTTGTATCTGGAACTGAACCCAATTAAGCCTTTCTGGATAAAATATATCGGTTTATAATCCAGTATACCTGATTTTCACAATACAACCAAATAATTTTGGGAGAAGGAATTGCTATACGCAGAAATACATGAGATAAAAATCGCTCATTCCATTACGATGAAGGGATTTAAATTTCAGATGCATCAAAACTAAACACCTAGCTGCGTGCAGTGGCATACACCTGTAATTCCAGTGGCTCGGGAGGCTGAGTCAGGAGGACCCCAAGTTCAAAGCCAGTCTTAGCAACTCAGTAAGATCCTAAGCAACCCAGGGAGAGACCCTGTTTCAAAATAAAAATAAAAAGAGCTGGGGATAGGGCTCAATGGTTGCACATCCCTAGGTTCAATCCTCAGTACCAAAAAAAAAAAAAAAAAAACCCAAAACACAAACAAAAAAACACCCCCCAAAATTAAACCCCTAAACCTCTAATATTTAAGGAAAGTAAACTAAACTAAAAATATCTAAATTTATGATAGTCACTCTAAATTGAAAATATTCACAGAATACTTTTCTATATAACACAGTTAAAGCAAACCAATATAAAATAAATAAATGCTGCTTTAGTGAATCTTAAGATTAAAGGACTACCACATACATTATTCATTGCTTTCATTTTTGTTTTAAGTTGTGTTTTTTAAACTTCTCAGGCTATGAGATTCTTCCTGGTTGGAAACACTTCTCTTAAGACTAAACTAGTAATTACATTTTCTATATATAGCAAAGTATCAGCTGATAGAGTGGCAGTATGGGTTAGTAAAAAGAACCTAAAGTCAATTCTACAGTTGTTTTCCTTATCTCTAAAATGTAAATACTATCTATTTTGATAATATAACAAAGTGAAAATAATAAAATTATTTTGCCATACAAGACTCAAAAATTAAAGACACTGGAGAAAGGGACCGTGTTACTTGATATCTAACTCTCTAAATTGTTATTTTTTTTAAATACATATTTTGTTAGTTGTAGATAGACACAATACCTTTGCTTTATTTATTTATTTTTATGTGGTGCTGAGGATCAAACCCAGTGCCTCACATGTGGTAGGCAAACTTCTACCACTGAGCCACAACCTCTGTCCCTAAATTGTTATATTTTTTTAAAGGGTAGAAGTATTCAAGGAAACATGGACTATGAAATCAGTAACAACTTCAAGAGTTTCTGGTCTTTCCACCAAATATTTTATAAAAATATAAACATAAATATTTCTTTCAAAAAGCCTCAATCTTGACTTTATGTGAATTCCCTTCCTGCTATTGTTTCAATGTGTTCCCTCCAACATTCAGATATCCAAATAATGGTCAATGTGATGGTATTATGAGGTAGTTAAGTCTTTAAGAGGTGTTTAGGCCCAGACATGGTAGCAAGTAACTGTAATCCAAATATTTGGAGGTTGAAGCAGGAGGACTGAGTTCTAGGCCAGCCTAAGCAGCAAAACCAAGACCCTGTCTCAAAACAAAACAAAACAAAACAGAAAGTGGCAAGAAAAAATAATAATAATTAAAAAAAAAAAAAAAAAAAAAACAGTGGCAAGAGAGCATAAGGGCTTCTCCCTTGTGAATAGGATTAAGGCCCTTAACAAGGGGGTTTCATATAGCCCTTTCACCTTCTACCAAATACATAGCATTCCTCTTTTCTGGAGAACACAGTCCTCACCAGAGAACAAAACCTGCCAGCAACTTGATCTTGGAATTCCCAGCCTCCAGACTGAGAAATTTCTATTCTTTATGAATTACCCACTGTAGTATTTTTGTCACAGCATCATAAATAGACTAAGACACTTCCCCTTTTCCATTCCACTATGAATCAATTCCATATGTCTTCCTAGACCCCAGAACTAAGTGCCCCAATACCTTCCTTCCACACCAAGAAATTATCCTAACAAGGTACCTTCAATTTATTCCACTAATGGCAGTCACTCTTGGATCTGATCACTGCTGTCATTATTTCCTGCTTAATGTTAAGAAGGATACCATCCTCTCACAAGAGCTCCTCCCTCTATCTTCTTTTAACTGCTATGGGGAATACCATCACCATGAACTTAGGAGCTTAGTTATTAGGATCATGCTAAATTGCAGTATCCATTCTGCCAATTTCTAGTTAAAAAATCAGAGAGAAATTGCTACTCCTGATATTGTACTACAATAGATGAAACTTTTTCTGCATCCTACATTTAGAACCTTGCATTTGTACTGGTAAGTATCAGTTTTTACTCTATGTTTGATTGAGCAATTAAAGTGTATAGAATGTGGCTTTATTTCAAGGAAGTAGTAGGAAAATAAGATTAATGTTCACATGCAATACAATGTAGAAACTAATTAGTGACAGATAATGGGAAGGTTTCATATTACTGGTATTACATTTCAACTACTAAGTTTTTGCAGGTTAACACTGTTTATAGAAGAAATATACAGTTTTGTTACGCTCCACCATTCTTTTTTTTTTTTTTTTTCTTTTCCTCTTCTGGTATTGAAGATTTAACCCAGGGATGCTTAATCATTGAACTACATCCCTGGTCCTTTTTATTTTGAGACAGAGTCTCACCTAGTTGCTGAGGGTCTCGTTAAATTTCTGAGGCTGACTTAGAACTTGTGATCCTCCCACCTCAGCCTCCTGAGTTGCTAGGATTACAGGCATGCCCCACAATGCCAGGGTCCATCATCCTTTGCTTTGACTATTCTTATAAGTTTTCAATAGGCAGATCTTCTAAACAGATGTCTATATTTCTTCCTCTACACATTCACCACATCTAACTCACATTATTTAACTTTAATACAAAGATATAAGCACAAACTGGCCCTTTTTTAAATGCCCATTTTAGATGCCTTATACTTTTAAGGAAGTTTACATTTAACATTTTCATAAACATAATCTGGAATACAATGTAGCAGTTTGACAAAACAAACTTGATGAACACTCAGCAACAAGGCCAGATTTGGGGGAAGAGTGGAACAGGATTCAAGAATAAGATATAATATATAATATATCCCTTTCACATGTTAAAATATGGCTCAGAATATAATTCAGTGATAAAACTCTAGCCAAGCATGCACAAGGCCCTGTGTTCAATCCCTAGTACTAGAAAAAAGGAGAAAGGGAAGGAGGGAAAAGAAATGTAAGTAGGTTAAATCATTTCATTCGAAGGTTTTGTTAAGGTCAGCTAGAGTACTTTATGCTCTGAGTTCCTTAAGTTATATTAGGCATGGTTTAGGGTGACAGTCTATCTTTTATATAAATTTCAATACAGGCACAAAATGTGGTGGACATGTGTGCAATTCCAGTAACTCAGGAGGCTGAAGCAAAATGATCACAAATTAAAGACCATTCTTAACCATTTAGCAAGACCCTGTCTCAAAAATAAAATAAAAAGGGCCAGAGACATAGCTCCAGGGTAAAGCACCTCTGGGTTTGATCCCCAGTACCACAAACTGGTGGTGGTGATGATCATGATATATATACATACACACATATAAAAGAACACAAATAAAATAATATACATAAAAATATTAAAAGGTCATATATATCAGAAATACACTTAAAAGGAAATAAAAGAACAGTCCTTTAATGAACCAACGACGACAGGTGTGACACAAATTAAGCAACAGTCTTAGTACTCCTATAACCTGATATTAAAAACATTACATCAGAATCTTCCTCGTTCATAAGTTACTCAGAAATTTAAACAAAATTATGTAAAATATACTATGTGATGTAAAATTTACCATCTCAACCATTTTTAAAAGTGTATGCATAATTAACATTTTTCAAATATTACCACTGTCCCTTTAATACCTAGCTCTCTAGCAGAATGATACTATACAAAGGTGAACAATTTTCCCTTGAAAATTTCTACCCTAAAAATAAAAATTTAGCGGGATGCATGCCTGATATCCCAGCTGTGCAGAAGGATCACAGGTTTGAAGCCACAATGGGTTGGCTGTAAGCCAGTGAGACCATGTCTCAAAATAAAAAATAAAAAGAACTGGGATGTGGCTCAGTGGTTCAGTGCCCTTGGGCTCAATCCCTGGCACCAAAAACTAAAATAAAATTATAAAAACATCTAGATGCTTATAAAAATAAATATTTAACAAACACTTTACAAGAAAACCCTAAGAGTACCAGACATTATGATTCATCATCATGGTGTATCATGCATTCTATTAATGTAAAAGATTTAAATTTCATTTGCCAAAAGAACAATGATAGAGATGTAATAGTAAGTTCACTGAGATTAAAGTTTTTAAAATTTGTTTTGCTTTAAGCACAGTGGTACAGGAAAAGAAGGTTCTATATTTCTCCTGAAGCACTGCCTCACCACCTTTGAGAAATGAAGATCAAACAATGCTGCACAAGGGTTCTAGGACCTTCTCCTTTCAACTCTTAGAAGTAAAGAAAAATAGGGAAGAGGAATTTCACAAGAAACTGGAAAAGAAAAAATCTTAGTGATCTGCTCTCCCTTCAGCTAGTGGGTCCCTTTACTTTAATCCTTTATTTCCAAACCAGCATAAAAATTGACCCAATTAACTAAAGCAGTTTCAAAAATGGAGAAAAAGATGTATCCGTGAGTACATGCGCCACTCAGATCATGTGATGAGAAAAAAGTGAATACCTAATAAGAAAGAGTTACAATCTCAAAAATTCATTATAAAAGCATTTTTAATTAACAGGCTAAGTTAATCTACAGTGATCATTACTATCTATCCCAAGAAGTTCCTGAGAAAATTTAATCAAAGTAAGTTCTTAAACGTGCCAAACACTTGATTTCAAGTTCTTGGACACAAGGCAAACAAATCAATAAGATTTTATGAAATAATCACTTAACATTTTATCCTTCAGAAATCTAAAGGACAGTATAAATTAAGTATGACTTAAAATCCACTAAAAAGGTAAGCATTTAAAGGAATTTTTTAAACATACAGCTGGGCATAGTGGCACATGCCTATAATTCCGTGGCTTGAGACATTAAGGCAGGAAAGATCAAAGCCAGCCACAGCAAAAGTGAGGCGCTAATAAGCAACTCAGTGAGACTCTGACTCTAAATAAAATACAAAATAGGGCTGGGAAAGTAGCTCAGTGGTTGAGTGCCCTGAGTTCAATCCCCAGTACCCCAAAAATAAAAATACACATTGGAAGTTAATCTTTACAATCAATCTAACAGGAAGCATCCATATTTTAAATATAGTAGTTATACAATTTCCATAAATGAGAACATAGCTAAACTTAAATCTCCTTCAATTTAAAGCCAAGAGAATTTTATGAGACCTCTCTTTCCCCAAAGTCATTTAGGTAGTATGCACTGAGTAAAAGATGAAAGAGCTTCAACAGAACTTTTATTCCTAAGAGGAATAAATCTACTCTTAGGTTCTAGGAATAAGCACAGTATTTGAGTTTCAGAGGTGACCACTTTTATCATACCCTTCTAATTCTTACATCAAACAAGAGGACAGTATCTTATTAACAAATTCTGAGGGAATAAAAGAGAGAATAATAAATTTATGCAAATAGCAATCAAAAAGATATGAAATAATTATGGGAAATAGCATATAAAATCAAGAGCTATTAAGCCTATATACAACTACATTTGGTTCATAATTATATGAACAATTTCTTACCTTGTGGAATTCTCTTCTGAGGAAAACAGATACAATTTTGTTCCTAAAACAATTTCAGGTAAAAAAGTTGAGATGTTAGTTTCAAAATAGTCTCTTCTAATTGAAGTTACAAAATGTTAATATGGTACATTCAGAGTATTTTGACTCAAAACTACATAAGCTTGAAATAGTAGATCTCTAATAACAAAAGTATATTTAAATAAAATACTTATTATAAATGTCTTTTTTTAACCTCACTTTTAAAAAACTTTTTATTTGTAATTATTTTTATTATTACAAAAACACAATTCCACTGACAACATCAAATCATTTGCTGAGTACATAATGATTTGTGGTACATTTTCATATTATAAAGCATCAGCAATCATGTATTACTTATTACTCTCTCCAGGACTTGATATTCTAAAGGCTTTTTTAAGGCATAATTCATATATCATAAAATTCATCCATTTCAATAGAAATTTTTAATGTATTCAAAGTTTTATAACCATTATCACCACCTAATTCCACAATTTTTTCATAACCCCAAAAAGAAACCCCATAGTGAAGGATGCATTTCTAATTCAAGGTAGAAACATCTGAAATAAATTTGGTTTGAAGAAATATTCAAGAAGTATACTGTCTGCAATACTATGTTCATAATTATATTTCAAAAACATGTAAAACACACACCTGTAATCCCAGTGACTTGGGAGGCTAAGGCAGGAGGATTGCAAGTTTGAGGCCAGACTCAGCAATTTAGTGGAGTCTAAGCAACTTAGCAAGACCCTGTCTCAAAATAAAAAACAAAAAGGACTGGGGATATGGTTCAGTGGTCAAGTATCCCCGGGTTCAACCCCAAGTACCAAATAAATAAATAAATAAATATAAATATATATATATATATATTTTTTTTTTTCCCCCTAATTTAAAATTTTAAAAAACCCTGTAGAACAAAGACTGGAAGGAAAATAAATATCCAAAAATTATAAGAGTAGTTGTATTTGGATATCATAATGATTCTTTTCCATGTTTTCTCTAAAACTATGATTCAGGGTTAGGGTTGTGGCTCTGTGGTAGAGTGCTTGCATAGCATGTGTGAGGTACTGGGTTTGACCTTCAGTACCACATAAAAATAAATAAATAAAATAAAGTAATTGTGTCCATCTACAATCAAAAAAATTTTAAAAACTATGATTCAGTAATATTATCTTTATGATTCTTAAAAAGGTACAACAGACTTTCCAGAAATATATGATTGAAATTAAACTACAAAATAAAAACAAAAAATACAAGGTGATACTTTTAATGTCCACCATATTTATTTATTCAATGTTTTTCATGGTAGAAAAATAACCATAAAGTTAATAAAAAAAAATTTGGTTATACTTACTAATCTGGTTGAAAAGCCACAGATGCATCTTACTTTATGACAAATGGACTGTTTCATCACCTTTGTATCTAGGCATCTACTTCTTAATGGTCATTTCTGAAATAAAGGTACAGTTATTAAAAATATGATTTTTGAGTGTACTCTAACAAAAAATATTTTAAGATCTTTAAGGACACTTATCTAAACTTCAGTGACCAGAAAGAATGATCAAAATACTTCCTGAGCAACCTCCTAACAAAGAATATTATGAACAGGGCTGAAAGTGAGGTGGGAGGGATAAAAAAATGGATTATTGTCCCACAGGACCAGAATACCTCATTGCCTTTCACCTGGCTTGGGGTTAAAATTCCTGAGTGGACTCAGGAATTTAGAGGTTGGAACAAGTAAAAAGAAACGTAAGGTAGACACTGATAAGTGAGTCCTAAAATTGAAGTTTTTTAACACAATAAATCAACTGATTTTATACACAAGCAACTTTTTTCCTATCTATTGTCTATTTACCCTCTGTCCATTTTATTTACTGGTATCTTTTAAGTATCTAAAATGAGAGTCATGCCATTAAGTGCTCAGTAAATATTTACTAAAAGAATGAGTAAACTGACGAACTACTTAAGTTTAATTGATAAAATATTTAACCTAACAGTATTTTAAAACAGTAAAATCTCAAAATGCTGTTTGTTTCGCTGTAGCATCAATAATGTTAATACCAACAATATCATTATGTTTTTTTTTTTCCTCAATAAACAAAAAACATACTTAAAAGACAATGATGACATGGTCCTAAGCAGGGAACCACAGCAAAAGCATATGTTACCATGCAATATTATTAAGTGCACTTTTGGTAAAGACTCCTAGAAGGGGAATTACATGCAATTTTGCCAAATACTGGCAAATGGGTTGGGTGGTGGTCTTTTCCTTTTTAAATGTGTGTTCTTTGAGGTGCCTGTTGTGGAGACAAAGAGGAATTTTTATGTAAGAAGTAAAAAGCTGCTCTGACAGATCTTAAGAATAAACCTCAAGGAATCCAGTAGTTTCCTACTTCCTATTCCATAGCTGAATGGTATTTTACAAAATGCTACACTTTTTGTAAAAAAATTAAAGGAATTCAATATAAATACACATTTGCTTTTCTTCCTTTGCTTTCAAAAAAGCCACATGGAATGATAAACCAAAACCAAAGTAGCTACCTGTGGAGAAAAGAGAAAGTAGGGTATAAGAGACAGGGAAGAAGTTAAAACTTCTCAGATTATACTTGTTTTACAGTTTTTATTTAGAGATATATTTTAAGATAATTGAAAATACAAAATAAATTCAAAAAGAGAAAATACACAAAATTAAGAAACGGAAACAAACGAACCAAATCATACAAAGTTGGTGGTATAACCACACATAGAATTATTTTAAGCCACTTTTAAAACAAAATTTAACAACATATTCTTAGCCAAATGTAAGAAAAAGGAAAAACAAACCAAAACTCTCAAAAACTACATTTGGTAGTCTTGTTACTACAAATACTGGCAAATAGGTAATACCTGTCATCAGGAACCAAGAATTGCAGCATAAGAGAAAACAGATTCAAATATAAAAATCATGATAAAAATTGTATAATCTGAAATTAGAATTGGGGTATCAATAAACTTATGATCAATTTAATCTCATAAATACTCACTGCTTAGCTGGGTGCAGTGGCACATACCTGTACTCCCAGAGACTCGGGGAATACAAGAGGATATCCTCTTAGGCAAGAGGAACACTAATTGGAGCTCAACCTCAGCAATTTAGCAAGGCCCTAAATAACTTAGCGAGACCCTGTCTCAAAATAAAAACTAAAAAGGGCAGGCATGTAGTTCAGAGGTAAAGTGCTTCTAGGTTCAGTCCCCAGCACCAAAATAAATAAATACCCATTCCTTGCTCTTTTCCCTGAAAAAGCTTTGAAGCAATTATTACCCAGTTACAAACTACTCCTATTGTAAATTGTGCTCTCTCCATACCATTTCCCACTTAAAGTGACTAGACTTCTGGGGTATTTGTTGTGCTAGGAAGCTAGCTACCAAAGACTACCAGGGTTGTAGAAAAAAGTGATTTAAAGCCAACTTGAAGGACAAACGGTGCCCACTAGCCAAAGGTGAATCAAACTGAACATCAAAAAGATGACTACCAACTAATTGAAACATTAAATACATTAAAAGTTCAATTAAAAGTTTTAAATGCATTAAAAGTTCATATTCACTTTTGGAAGTTGCTAAGGCGCATACTTTAGTTAGTTGAACACTACCCCAGAGTAATCAAGCAGTCAATAAATGACAGGTCTTCTTTTTGGGGACTCAAAATATCAGATGTGGAAGAGATGTTGGGATTAAAACATCACTATTTTGTAGCCCCTGATGATATAATCAATCTAGAAAATGAGCAGTGGTTGCCTAAACCATTGGGTAAAGGGAAACGTAACAGACACATTAAACTGACAAAACCTGAACACAGGATTACTATTATCATTAAAAATGATAGACAGGTCCCGGGCCAAACGGCGGGCGGTGGGAAGCCGTGCCCCGCGGCCTCCCGAAGACCCCGTCAGGCGCGACGAGGAAAAAGAAGAAAACGAAGTCGAGGATGAGGACGAAGACGATGAGGATAGTGAGGAAGAGGAGGACGAAGACGACGAGGTCGTTGACGAGGAAGTGAATGTTGAATTTGAAGCTTATTCCATCTCAGATAATGGAATTAAGAAATTACTACAGCAGCTTTTTCTAAAAGCTCCTGTGAACACTGCAGAACTAACAGATCTCTTAATTCAACAGAACCATATTGGGAGTGTGATTAAGCAAACAAATGTTTCGGAAGACAGCGATGATGATGTGGATGAAGATGAAATTTTTGGTTTCATAAGCCTTTTAAATTTAAGTGAAAGAAAGGGTACCCAGTGTGCTGAACAAATTAAAGAGTTGGTTCTAAGCTTTTGTGAGAAGAACTGTGAAAAGAGTGTGGTTGAACAGCTGGACAAGCTTTTAAATGACACCACCAAGCCTGTGGGCTTTCTCCTAAGTGAAAGATTCATCAATGTCCCTCCTCAGATTGCTCTGCCCATGCACCAGCAGCTTCAGAAAGAACTAGCAGAATCACACAAAACTAATAAGCCATGTGGGAAGTGCTCCTTCTACCTTCTGATTAGTAAGACATTTGTGGAAGCAGGAAAAACCAATTCCAAAAAGAGATGGAGCAACCACAAGGATGAATTAATGTTTGCAAATGCAGAGGAAGAGTTTTTCTATGAGAAGGCAGTCCTGAAGTTCAACTATTCAGTGCAAGAGGAGAGTGACACTTGCCTGGGAGGCAGGTGGTCTTTTGATGATACACCAATGAAGCCCTTGCGAACTGTGATGTTAATTCCAGACAGCAAGATGAGTGAAATCATGGAGAAACTGAAAGATCATCTATCTATCTAGCCTATTTTTCATGGACATTGATGGACTTATTTTTATAAAATTACCAGAAAACCCAGTGGAGCTTTACTGAAAACTCGTGACTTTATTCAGATTTAAGTCCTCTACAAAAAGTAGGGTTCTTTTCCATGTGTCTATGACACATTTACAAAATATTTCTTTTTTTTTTTTTTTTTGGTCAAATTATGAATGGTTGATTAAAAACTTCCACCAAGAAGAAAAACATGGGAGTAGTAATTTGAGGAATTCAATAAAACTCCTATTTTTTTATTTAAAAAAAAAAAAAGATAGACAAATAGACATTGTGTGCAGAAGTACTAATTCTGATCCATGAAGTGTTCCTCTGGGGAGCTCCAATTTCCAAAGGTATCCATAATACTACCACTTTTACCATGTCTACCACAGTCCATGCCACCTTATTCTGTATGTACACTACTGTAATCATTCTCTGTCAAATCTCCCTGGTTCTCTTAGTCACCTTGACAAGTCAGTCAGATCAGGCATATTCAAAGAATATTAGATCATGTCACTCCTCTGCTTAAAATCTTCAACTGAGTCCATCTCACTGGTACAAAGGCCCATGAAAAAAAAAAAAAAAAAAAAAACCAACACCCCCCCACCCCACACCTTCCCTACTTCTCTGATTTCATCTCCTACAGTTCTCCTGCCTTTTGTTCATTCCATTCAAGTCACACTGGCTTCTTTGCTTTCCTTGAACACATCAAGCATATTCTGACTTCAGGGCCTCAGGACTTGTTTTTCTCTCTGACACACCAGTTCTCTCTGGCTTACTCCTCTTCTATTTAAGACTTGTTTTTTACAAGTCATATCATCAAAGAGATCTGCCTTAGTACCCTGGGCAAGCCCAAAGTTATCTGCCTTAGCTTTCCTTATCTGACAGAATATGTGAGGAAAAATAAGTTATACATTTTGGAGAGGGTACTCTTCAAACACAACATCATTATCATCAATCTTCAGATTTTTGTGTCTAAACATCCACAGGGCTCATTAGCCCTTTAAAAAGATTCGTACGTTCCCAACTTCAAAGAATTAAGGAAGACATACAAAAAAATGTTTGTTTGTTTGTTTTTGGTTGTTTGGTCTTTAAATCACCTGTACTATATAACTCTACAAAGGAGTGGTAGAACATTTTAATTAAATAAGTTTCATTAAAAACCAATCACCACCTGGCACAGTGGCACACACCTGTAATCCCAGTGCCTAAGGAGGCTGAGGTAGGAGGATCATGCGTTTAAAGTCCATCTCAGTGAAACCTGTCTCTAAATACAATACAAAATAGGGCTGGGGATATAGTTCAGTGGTCGAAGTGACCCCTGAGTTCAATCCCCAGTACCCAAAAAACCCAATTACCAATAAAATGACATTCCCTTTCCTCCTACTCCTTTAGGAATTTCTGCTTGTTGAACACATTATAAAGTTCCAAATAACCTTAGGAAAAGTTTACTTGAAATTTATCTGTTACCTTTAGGTACGATGACCACCAAAGAAAATCAAAAGAACTCACTAACTCTTAACATCACTAAACCAACCAACTATAACGTGGTAGGAATGCTTGAATTCAAATTACTTTTGCTAGGCTGAAGTCTACTGTGTCGTTTAAGTATCCTTTGGCTGGCAATCTTCAGGGTCTTAAGAGAGATAACTAGGGGACAGAGAAAACAGCAGTTATGACTCTGTCAGTGATCACATGAAACAGTCCCTGAAGACCAAAATAAAGATACTACTTCTGGCAAGAGATCTCCTGAACTTCCCCAAAACTAACTTATCCACATACCTTTCATCTGAACAATTTATTTTCCCTTTAAATTCACAAAGCACTGGTTATATGCCTATCACATAAACCAAGGTATAAAAATAAAATAAGAGTAAAATGAAAACAATCAGCAGGGGTATCGAGAATTAGATGATGAAATTTAATGTTCAAATTTGTTTGGGGCAGGTAACAACTTTCTCAATAGGATCCATAAAGCTCAGAAAATAATGTCAAGAGTTAATAAATGGGATGGCATCAAATTAAAAAGCTGGACAGCAAAGGAAACAATTAACAATGTAAAGAACCTACAGAATGAGAGAAAAATCTTTTCTAGCTACTCTTCTGATACAAGATTAATATCTAGAACACATAAAGAACTCAAAACACTTAATAACAAAAAACCCCCAAATAACCCAATTAATAATATATTAATTATTATTAATATATTAAACAGGGCAAATATATTAAACAGTCACCTCACAAAAGAAATACAGCTGGGTGGTGTGGTACATATCCATAATCCCAGCAGCTTGGGAGGCTGAGGCAGGAGGATCTCAGGTTCCAAGTCAGCCTCAGCAACTTAGTTAAGGCCCTGACCAACATAGCGAGATACTATCTCAAAATAAAAAGTAAAAAGGGCTGGGGATGTGGCTCCGTGGTTAAGTATCCCTGGGTTCAATCTCCGGTACTACAAAAGAAACTACTGTACAGGAATATTTTCTAAGTTATAAACTTAGCATTTTTTTTTTTTTTTTTTGCGGTGCTGGGGATCAAACCCAGGGCCTTCTTGCAAGCACTCTGCCGACTGAGCTATCTCCCCAGGCCCGTAAACTTAGCATTATTATTAGATGTGACTACAGCCTACAACACAGTAAAACAATATATCTACTCTGAAATAAAAACCAAAATGATTCCTTAATTATCAGGACACATTACCCAGGAAATGTCATCAATTATTCAGAGAAAATGAAAATTCCTTGAAACAAATAACCATTACTGAAAACTATGCCATTTAATATCAAGACAACTTTCCAACTTACACAGAGGAGAAATTCAACATGATTAAATTTTCCCAAAGGACTGAATACATATGCTAGTACTATAAATACATTTGTCCTGGGATTTTCAGCAAAATGAACACTTAAAAAAAAAATTTCCTCATAATCGCCATTCATTGCACTGATGGTTAAGAATGAAGAGGAGAGGGGAAAAAGGGGTGAGGGAGAGAAGAGAGGACACATTCTCTCAAGATACCAATTATAAATAATAAAACATTTTTTAAAAAGCAATTTACGATTATAGTGTTTCTCAGCAACAAACAACTATGAAGACTGATAAATAGGATCAAATAAAGATAATGGAATGGTCTGTACAGTTTTGAAATCAATACTGGGAATATTACCTGCGGCATTTGCTTTTTTGTTTTGCAGCTGAAAGAAACGAAAGTTCACAGCATAGAGTAAATACTGTCTCTAAAAACTTCAATACACACCAGTCTCTCTATAGTCAGTATCTCTTTTGTGCAAACTCATATATTTTAAAAACTTCTGTATACAGACAGGCTATTAATATTCTAGGAAGGTATAAAATGTATTTTTAGTAAGAAACAGTTTTACATCTTAACATACAACTCTTAAACACTGTTACTCTTACCTCCAGAAGTTGTTTTCTTCTATATTTTCAACAATATGCATAAGGGATATATAAAAATCTAAATAAACATCACCAGAGTCTAGCTATATTATTTTTCAGGAATTTTAACACAATACACAAAATAATTGTTGTGAAGAATTTCTTGGCATTTTCATTTAATTTTAATTTCTTGGCCTTGTTGCCAGGCGTGGTAATACACGCCTGTAATCCTAGAGAATCGGGAGGCTGAGACAGGAGGATCACAAGTTTGAGACCAGCCTCTAGAATTTATTGATACCATAAGCAACTTAGCAAGCAAGGCCTGTCTCGAAATAAAAAATAAAAGGGCTGGGTTCAGTGGTAAAGTACTCTTGGGTTCAACCCCAAGTACAAAAAAAAAAGCGGGGGAGGCTTGCTTCTGATATTACCCCTTCTACTAGATTACCAAAATGGCTTTGCATTTGATCGCCTCTTCCTGAAAAGGCCATCTTCAGAGGAATGTGCCCCAGAAACTGTCAACTATCAGTCTGGTCCATTAACTTCCTCAGACGTAAAGCAATTTTTATAAAGTACACTTCATCCCCTTTATTTTCTAGAGGATTATCCACAACTTCAGAACAAGTCAATCAAAAATATTCATGATTTTTGGCCCTCAATTTCTCCTTTATCTGCTAGGGGTAAAATTCTATCTTCATTTTTCTGGTAGGCTCTAAAGATTTTTTCAGCAAATTATAGGATATACAGACAACATTTCTCACAGTCTAACTCTAAGGTAATTTCTCATGGTGGGCTCTGTAAAAGGGGCAATGAAAGAAGGAATGACCAATGTTTAACCAAGTTCTAGCAAATTCATGTCTCATGAAAGAGCCTTTAATAAAATCAAATCCCAAAACAAGATGCCATAGTGCATTTTCAGGTAACAGATTACCTGATTCTGGGTACTTTATTTAAAAATAAATAAATAAATAAAGAGAATTATTTGTCTCAGTTTTAGAGGCTGACATTCCAAGTCTTTAAAAGGTGGCTCTGGTTCTGGTGATAGGCTTGTGGCAGATGATACTGCAATAAAAGGACTGCATGTGGAAGAGATCACACAGCAAGACAGGAAGCCTGAAATCAGGAAGGGGCCAGCCTTGCTCTTTAAGAACAACCCAATTTTAAGAACAAACTAGGGTCCCCCAAGATCTACATTACTTCCATCAGGGCAATGCCATGAGTGCCCTAATTATCTTTCATTAAGCTCTACCTCTTAAAGGTTCCACCACATTCCAACATCACCACATTGAGGACCAAGCTTCTTACATGTAAACCCTTGGGGTACAACTCACACCATAAAATAAGCTATATGTTTTCTCTGAACTACTGCTATGAAATATTATTTCTCCTGAAATTCACAAACCTTAGTTACAGTCATAAGACAATCCAAATGAATTCAGTGGCTATCATAACATGGACCTACTTCATTATTCCTCAAGAATTTGCTTAATATTCTACATTTAAATGTCATGTAGGAAAAAAATGCTAGGAAGAAGAGCAAAAAAAAGACAAACCCCACAAATTGGCTATATTAGAAATACCAGAACAATTTTGAAAGTAGGGAAAAAAAAAAAAAAACCCTGTTTACAGATGAAGAAACTGAAGCAGTTTATGAGCAAGGAAAGAACTGAAGTTCGCATTATAAATGGTGATTTCCCTCCTCCCAGAATTATCCATTTCAATAAATCTATAAGATATTTTAGATTAATACATATGATATTTAAATCAGAACATACTGCAATGCTAAACAATTAAACTGAACACATGAATTCTGACTATAGTAAACAAGTTAAAGTAATTTAAAATGGCCCAAGTGCCCTTTAGAAATTATAGAACTCTAAGTAAGTAACCTATATTCTAGGTGTAGCTCTTTAGGACAGTCTGGGGTAGCTAAACGATCACTTCTCTGGTCCAACAGGACATTTCTTAAATAGATGAATCAATTTATCATTAGCTAAGTACTATTGCTCATTTAAGGACTGTTGGTTTACTAAAATAGTTTGGACAATCCCAGAGGCTCAGGAGGCTGAGGCAGGAAGATCCCAAATTCAAAGTCATCCTCAGCAATTTAGAAAGGAACTGAGCAATGCAGCAAGATCCTGCCTCAAACTAAGAAATAAAAAGGGGTGGATATATGGTTCAGTGGTTAAGCAACTCTGAGTTCAATCCCCAGAACCAAAAAAGGGGAAAAACAAAGGAGAGAGAGAAAATATGTTAACACCAATTACACAGATACAAAAATTCATTTTATACAGCTTGCAATGGACCAAAGAAAAAAAATAATAACAATAACAGTTCTCAAATTAAAATTTTCATCTTATTAGGAAAATCAGATAGGAATTAGGACAAAAAGCACAGTATACTCCATACTGAAATTTTAATACTTAAAGGGAACAAAGGTCACTTTTAATTTCAAGGACATGTACCT
Organism: Sciurus carolinensis; assembly: GCF_902686445.1. Taxonomy (NCBI): domain Eukaryota; kingdom Metazoa; phylum Chordata; class Mammalia; order Rodentia; family Sciuridae; genus Sciurus; species Sciurus carolinensis. The sequence goes on along the minus strand of NC_062216.1, from coordinate 128,504,611 downwards.
TCCATCAGCATTTCTCTAGCACCCAGCCCACATTTAGACAGTTTACATGAATTGTGTGTGGAGATGGGCACTCAATCTTCAATTTTATAAAAAGTGTAGCTGTCCATTTTATCCAGGGGCAAAAATGAAAAAAATAACAGTACTATAAATACTGTTTTGGTAACACAGAAAACTCCACGGGACAGATTCGTACTTTCAAAGGAATAATTAAAAAAGAGATGTACTTTATGAAGAAATGCTCTAGATTGGTTGACATCATAGAAAGTATGGGAGCTTGTCTTTATGATTTTTCCCCCTTGAACCAAGTTGGATACTCCCCAAGTTAAGTATCAGTTTCTATCTATTACTCCTAGATACCACTAAACTTTTTAGCTTTGAACTAAAGTAAGTCAATTTAAATTGAAAACTGGTAGAGAAGTTTAATACCTACTGCTTACTCTAGGGAAAGCATTGATTCAAACTTTAAAAATGGGAGGTAGGGGGGTTTGATGACTTTCCTAAAGCAAAGGAGGAAAGAAGCCTATCATTTTTCAACTGGTTATATAACTAACAAAATATATATATATATATATATATATATATATATATATATATATATATATATACACGCATGTGTGTATGTATGTTTGTGTGATTAAAATGCTGCTTGTAGTGTATAGGGTAACATATGCACATCCCCTTCCATATGTATTTGTCTCTATCTCTCCTTTCAAGCTCTGTGTGTATGATGTTTCTCCCTCAGTCTTGGTCTCTCCATTTCCCCTATCCTTCATGTCCATGATCTCTCTCTCTCTCTTATAACTCAGTTCCAAGCACTGATTTTCAGAAAGAAAGCATTTTATTAAGTTGTAGCCTATAGCAGAATGAACTATAAAAATAGTCACAAAATGAGAAAGAGTCAAATCATGCTGAGGGTACATCTCAGTGTTAGAGTACTTGCCTAGCTTGTATGAGGCCCTGGGTTTGACCTCCAGCACAAAAAATAAAAATACACACACACACACACACACACACACACACACACACAACAGAAATCACTCAAATCATTGGTTTAAAAGATAAATTAAAGTCACAAAATTTCAACTTTCTTTAAAATACCAAAACATATACACACAACATGCACAAAATCTTAAGCTTAGTGAACTCAATCTAACAGATTAATTTACAGAAGTTTGAGCTAAACATACCAGGGGAAAAAAATTAGAGTCAGTTTAATACAATAATGAGTACATCTTAACTTTAAGAACTTCACCCATCTTATGTTTTCATAAGGTTCAACTCTTTCCCACATTTCCTTTATATCTAAGACATGTGCCTCATCAAATATAGATCTAGCTCAGGCTAGGAATGGGCAACAAGTGAGCAGAGAAACAGAGAGCAGAAGGAACTGGCTGTGATACTAATTGAAAAACTACAGCAAGGTCAAGTCCAGGGCATTGGTGGCAGCATTTAGAGTCATCTAGAGCCAGCAGTGTTACTGGAGCAGTTTGTGGCGTCTGTCTGTCTCTAGATGGTACTGGCATCCTCATGGGAATCATTGTGCAATGTGATTTTGGGCATTGTTTCTGGCTGCTTAGCCCTTATAACAATTTGTTGAGCCACTGGGTTCAACCCAATATCCTTTAAAAATATAAAATATGCTCGAATTGTTTTTGTTTCTTCTCTTTGTTGTTTGGTACTGGGTATCTAACCAGGGATGCTTTGCCACTAAGCTCCATTTTTTTTGTTTGTTTGTTTGTTTTTTGAGGGTCTAAGTTGCTAAGGGTCTCACTAAACTGCCAAGGCTGACCCAGAACTTGCTATCCTCCTGCTCTGCCTCTGGAGTCACTGGGATTATAGACAAGAACCACATGCACCACACCTAACACACCTGACCTAAAAATTTTTTTTTTGGTATTACTAGGGATTGAACATGGGTTCTGTACCTTGAGGCTACACTCCGAGCCCTTTTAGTTGTTTTTGTTGTTTTGTTTTCTGAGGCAGGATCTCACTAAATTGCTCAGATTGGCTAGTACTTGGAATCCTCCAGCCTCAGGCTCCTGAGTTGCTGAGATTACATGTGTGCACCACCATCCCTAGCTTGAATAGATTTTACTACATCCAGGAATTCTGCCAGACACATCTGATTGTGGTAACACCCATTCTCACCTCCCCACCCCACCAGGAAACAGAAAAAAAAAAAATCTATTTTCAGTCTCTACAAAGAAACACAAAAAGTTAAATCTGCCCACTTTCAAAATCTATGAATTTATTGGAATTTATTGGGAATTCTTGGAAATGTTATGGTCAAGGCAACTTTAGAATTATTCCAAAGGAACACTATAAAGGAGAAATGATGACACAGGAAAATGAAAACACAAAAAGTAGTTTTCATTGATGGAACAGAAATCATTCTTGCATGCCTGACATCAACCTTCTTATTCCCAACATGTCTTCCCATATGGAGTTTTTCACCTACTGGTTGATAATCAAGGAGCCACCTGATTGAGCCATTAAGGTCAATTGGGCACCTGTAATCCCAGCAATTTGGGAGGCTGAGGCAGGAGGATAACAAGTTCAAGGCCAGCCACAACAATTTGGCGAGGTCCTAAACAACCTAGGGAGACACTGTCTAAAAATATAAAATTAAAAGGGCTGGGGATGTAGTTCAGAGGTAGAGCACCTAGGGTTCAATCCCCAGTACTGCCAACGATAAAGAAAACACACACACACACACACACACACACATGAATTGAACCCACTGGCACTTTTAACACTGAGCATCCCAGCCCTTTTTTATTTTGAGATGGGGGGGTCTCACTAAATTGCTGAGGTTGGCCTTGAACTTGTCATCTTCCTTCCTCAGTCACCCAAACTGCTGGGATTACAGGCATGCACCATCAGGCCTGGCTCCTCTCGTTTTAACAAATAACTCAATAAAACATCTGCACAGCAGAACAATTCACTTCTCTATTAAAATAGTACCCAGCAAATCAGTGTCTGATTCTCACAGGCTGGTATACATTCCTCTTCCTCTGCCACATTTCTCTACAGTTCTCTTTTATAGTTTGGTAATACTTTTTCCATTGTCTACAGGTTAAATTTCAAATTTTGTTACTTGTCAGTAAATATGACACAAGATTTGTGGGGAGAGTGAAACTAGGAGACTAAATCTTGTTTTTTGAAAATCTCAGGAGCCAGTTTCCATACTGAATTGTTACCATGTAGAGTTGAAATGACAGTAGTCCCCTTTTATCCATGGTTTCACTTTCTACGGTTTCAGCTATCTGGTGAACCATGGTCTAAAAACTCCAGAAATAATTTTTAAGTTTTTTTTGTTTTGAATGCTAGGAATCAAACCCAGGGCCTTCCACATGCTCAGCATGCACACTATCATTGAGCTACACTCCCAGTCCGAACACTTACAAGTTTTAATTATGTACCATTCTAAGAAGTGTGATAAAATCTTGCACATTAAGATCTGTCCCACACAGGACATGAATTTATCCAGCATACCTATGCTGTATATACTATCTGCCAATTGGTCACTTGGTAATGTTCTCAGTAACTATACTGAGTATCATAATATCACAGTATTTGTGTTCACATAACCCATATTGTACTAAATAAGAACCCTAAAGCACAAGAGTAGTGATGCTAGCAACTTTATTACAGTATATTGTTATAATTAATGTATTTTATTATTAGTTAATGTTGCTAATCTCTTACCGTGCCTAACTTATAAATTAAACTTTACAAAGGTACATGTGTACAGACAAAAATATAGTATAGAAAGTGCTTGGTGCATGCTTTTGAGCATGCACTGTGTTCTTGGAACATATCACCTATAGATAAGGGAGGATTACTTCATGTTTTAGCAAATAAAAGAATAATCAGAAATTTTTAAAATTTTAATTCAGATGAAAATTTAGAAAATAAAACCAAGCAATTGGAAACGTATACTGATGTCTAATGTATACCTAATGTATCTAAAATCAGAAGAAAAAGTCAAACACTGAATTTTGGCACAGATCTGGGAGTAGAGGATGTCCCAGAATTACGGGGTTCATGTCAATCACATATTAGAGCTTTGTTAAGACTAAAATAGTTGAGGCCTTAAGAATTAAGCAACTGCATGTAATCCCAGCGGCTTGGGGGAGCTGAGGCAGAAGGATCATGAATTCAAAGCCAGCGTCAGCAAAAGTGAGGTGCTAAGCAACTCCAGTGAGACCCTGTCTCTAAATAAAATACAAACTAGGGTTAGGGATGTGGCTCAGTGGTCAAGGGCTGCTGAGTTCAATCCCTGGTTACCATTCCTCCCAGAAAAAAGAATTAAGCCACTTACCCAAAGAACACTGTTTATTAGTAGAGTGATATTATTAAAAGATCAAGTGAACTGAAGTTAATTGAATACCATTAGAATTATAATAAGTCCAAGGGCAATAATTTAAAATTCAACTTAATATAAATAATGTTCTGATTTATAATTCATAAATATCCTGGATGCATTAACGTAGAAAAAGTGATAAAGAGGGGGCTGAAGTTGTGGTTCAGAGGTAGAGCACTTGTCTAGCATGTGTGAGGCACTGGGTTCAGTTCTCAACACTGCATATAAAAAAATGAATAAAAATAAAGGTCCAGGGCTGGGGAGATAGCTCAGTCGGTAGAGTGCTTGCTTGCCTTGCAAGCACAAGGCCCTGGGTCCGATCCCCAGCACTTCCCCCCACCAAAAAAAAAAAAAAAAAAAAAAGTCCATCAAACACGAAAAAAAATTATTAAAAAAAAAAAGTGATAAAGAAATGTAAAAACAGTTACTCTATCCACAAGTTCATTCTCTATAACTCCCAGGATGTGTTATGAAGTAAAACAACATTTTTGCCTATGTGTAAAGGACTAGTTCATTAATTATCAATTTTATATTGGCTGTTATTTCATACTCAGAATTTAACTTATATATTAAACAATGAATTTAAATTAATGCCAATTAACAAAAACAATCTGGTCACAATTCACCCACTTATAAAAGAATGCCACTAATCCCCATATGGAAAAGTTCCTTTGCAATTGGTTAGCTTACACTAAACCCAGCGGATTTTTACACAAAGGAATTCAAGGAAAAGGTTCACACAAAATCTAGCTCTTCTTTAAAAATGAGACATGTCTAAGGCAGCCTTAAAAGTTAGCTATATTTGTGTTTTATGAGCAGTCTAGAAGGAGGACTAAAAAGGCCCTAAGGCTAGTCCTGAATTACTACTCTATTATGAAGAGTAATTATGCTACAAAGTAACAACAGGAACATCTAAGACACTAAAAATAAAAATGAAGCATCAAACTCCTAACAGAATAAGGTGCAAGAACAAAAAGTTCAAGAAACCTGAAGAGAACAGGGAAAGAGAGTGTATATAAAGAGACAAGGTTTACAGCACCAATGGCAAACCTAAGACACATGTAAATGCCACTTCCCCTCCTTCAAAACTGACAGACACAGGAAACAGGTAACAGCTCTCTGGAATCTGGCAAAGGCCTAAAAAAACTCAAGATTGCTATTACAAAGCACTGGGAATTGTCACACCAAATAACATTGCCATCCCTGGTTTAGTTTGACTGGATTAAGATTGTGCAGATAATCCAGTTAGGAGTGAACAGTAACAAGAGCAGCCAGTATTTAAGGAGGTATTTTTAAAATTCATTTTTAGGTTACATATATTTCTTCACTAACTTTTCAGAACAAACTTCATAACTCCTAATAATGTACCCATTTAGTAGATGAAATAAAATAAAAAACAGGGCTGGGGTTGTGGCTCACTGGTAGAGTGCTCACCTAGCAAGCGCAAGGCCCTGGGTTCATCCTCAGCACCACGTAAGACAAAATAAAGGTACTGTGTCCACCTGTAACTAAAAAATACATTTTAAAAAGTGTACAAAAAAGAAAAAATAACAAAACTGAGATTTCCAGAATTTTAAACAACCAACATGCCAGAATTAAGTAATAAGTATGTAACACTATGCACATTACTTCTCTAGTTTAAGTTATTATCTAAGTGCCATAATCTATTATTGTCCCTGGAAATAAGTTCATAACGTGCATATATGTACAAAGAGCTTCAAAGTGCCAAATAATTTGCATTCTAGTTAGATTCATCATTTTAGCTTGATTTTCACTCACAGGTTCTAATGCTATTATAGTGGCTAATAAACCCACAAAGATGAAAAACAGATTCACTAAAAGACAATGTGGCCAGGCATGTTGCCCACACCTCTAATCCCAACAACTCCAGAGACTGAGGCAGGAAATTCACAAGAACAAAGCCAGCCTCAGCAACATAGTGAGATCCTGTCTCAAAATAAAACATAAAAAGGGCTAGGTATGTAACTCAGTCTGGGCTCAACCCCCAGAACTTTAAAAAAAAAAAAAAAAAAAAAAAAAAAAAAAAAGAACAGGTAGGGTACTGAGCTAGTACCCTAGATGTATTCATTTAATCTCTCAACATGACATAGGTATTATTACCTCTATTTCATAGGTAAAGAAACTAAAGCACAGAAAGGTTGAGATGTGTTTGTTTCTATGAACCTAGGCACATCCCTGAATCACTACACAGTATTGACCCAATAACAAATAAAAGCATTTAATACAGTTTTTGGCATAGCTTTCAATGGACATTAGTGATTAGGGGCACAACAACAATACACTTGCCAGAAAAGACGTTATATCAATCCAGATGGACTATTTATTCATTTAGTAAATAATTATAATTATTATCTGTCATGGACAATGAACTGCGTTAGAATGCAGGCACGTTCTCCAAAACTTCAGAAAACAGTGTAAGAAAAAAAGATGGAGAGATCATGTAATTTAGGTATCTAGTTTAGATAAGAAAATCTAACATACAAAGAAGAAAACAGTTATTCACAGGTGTCAAGACACAGAAGGGGTAAATAACCCTGTCTAGAGCACTCAGAGTTGTACAGAAAAGGAAATAACTCAATTGCATCTTGAACAACAGACTTCTACAAAAATCTCTGGCTAACAGCCTCTCCCCAAAAATGACTCCCACAGAAAGGTCAAGTGCTAATCGCTATGAAAAATACTACGGTAAAAGTACAGAATGTGGTTCAGCAAAATAGCACCGTCTTAATGTGTGCAAGGAAGGGGATGGTGCTCAAGGTTGTGAAGGGTCTAGGCAATCAAAACCCTGCCAACACAATAGCAACCAGTGATTAAGAAGGAGTTTATTAATCAAGCTTAATTTTAGAGTTAATGTGAACCTAAAACTCCTTTGGTTTGGCATACCTGTAATTGTTTATTAATCAAGCTTAATTTTAGAGTTAATGTGAACCTAAAACTCCTTTGGTTTGGCATACCTGTAAATACCTGTAAAATACTGTTTTTGTTTAAAACAGTCTCACTATGTTGTCCAGGTGATGGACCTAGACTTCCTGGGCTCAAACAATCCTCCTGCCTCAGTGTCTTAAGTAGCTGGGACTATAGACATGTGTCATCACACCCAGCTGCTAATAAATTCTTAATAAAAGATAGTTAAATTTTAAAAAACAGATGAGGGACAGTCCTTCAGTTAATCATGAATGAATGACCTTGACTTCTTTCTGAAACCTTACTTTAAAAAATTAAGAGTTTTTAGAAGCATAAAAACCATAAGGATGAAGAAAATGGAAAAGATGCAGAAGATGCAGCAGCAAATGAGAAAACATCAACAACATTTTGGAAATGAGAAATGGAGAAACTATCCTATCAAGATGAAGAAAACTGAATCATAAATCTGAAAGGGAGAGGCATTCCAAAGCAAGCTGATGTAAATGAAAGTAGAATAATGGTTACTAATGGCTAGCTGAGAAGGAATTAAAGAGTTATTATGTAATGGGTAGTTCCAGTTTGGGATGATAAAAAATTTCTGGGAAAAGTTCTAGAGCACTTGTCTAACATATATGAGGCCTTGGGTTTGATTCTCAGCACCACTTACTTACACACACACACACACACACACACACACACACACACAATCTAACTACTTAGCTGGGGCCGGGGGTGGAGCACACCTATAGTCCCAGACACTGCAGAGGTTGAGGCAGGAGGATCACAAGATCCAGGTCAGCCACAGAAACTTAACAAGACCTTCAGCAACTTAGACCCTATTTCAAAATAAAAAGGATTGGAGATCTAGTTTAGTAGCAGAGTGCCACTGGGTTGAATTCCCAGTACCAAAAAAGAAAAAGAAAAATACATAAAAAAATAAGGTTCATATAAGTGACCTCACAATGAAAACCAAACTTTTCTCTATCCCTGATAAATGTCTGGAGTTGTTCTTCTAGAGAAAAGACATCCCAAATTTAAGAACCTAAGTCACAACTGAAGTAAGACAAAATGCCTAATGGAAAAATGGGAGAACTGTGTGAAAGTCTGTTCAGAATGCAAAAGGTTGTCTCCAAGGAGAAAACAGATCTGACAGATAACCCTATAGGTTCAATCATATCAAAAGGTGATTTAGATCTGTCAATGAATTGCAGATGTATTAATAAAAGGCACAAAGTACAAGAAATTCTAAAGTGGGATAATTACCGGGAAAAAGAATAAGTTGAACAAGAAAAATATATAATCACAGTGAATTTTATAACTCAACTCTAAAAAATATTTGCATAGTTTTAATGTTAGCCCCCAAAATCTGATATCATATAAATGGAAAATGAGAAAAAGGGAAGTATATATGAATGTTTACAGGTCATAGATTATGATTACTGATTCTTACATTTTATAGAAGAAAGTAGCTACTGCCTAAAATGAAAAACCAAGCCAGGTGTGGCGGCACACACCTGTAATCAAAGTGACTAGGGAAGCTGAGGCAGAAGGATGACAAGTTCAAAGCCAGCCTCAGCAATTTAGCAAAGCCCAAAGCAACTTGATGAGACCCTGTCTCAAAATAAAAAAACAAAAAGGGCTGGGGATGTAGCTTAGTGGTTAAGCGTCCCTGGATTCAATCCTTGGTGCTAATAAACAAGTAAACAAAATGAAAAGTCAACAGAATGCTGAATACTATGGAGCCCCTGGCTCATACCTGTAACCCCAGTCACTCAGGAGGCTAAGACAGTAGGAACTCCAAATTCAAGGACAAACTGGGCAAATAAGTGAGATCCTGCCTCAAAACAAAATTTTATTCATTCACTCATTCATACATACATAATTACATATATACATACCGGGTTTTAAACCCAGGGGCACTTGACCATGAGTCACCTCCCCAAGTCCTTTATATTTTTATCTTAAGATAGGATCTTGATAAGCTGTTGAAGATCTCACTAAGCTGCTAAGGCCAGTCTTGAGCCTGTGATCCTCCTCGGCCTCACAACTCCCAAATCTCTGGGATTACAGGCCTTCACCACTGTGCTGGGGTAAAAACAAAAATTTTTAATTCTTTTTTTTTGGGGGGGGGGGGGGTAGGGGAGAGGGTAGTGCCAGGGATCAAATCCAAGGCCTTGTACATGCTAGGCAAGCACTCCACCACTGAACCACATCCCCAGGACTCCCCTCCCAATTTTTAAAAAAGAGCTGGAAATATAGCTCAGGGGTAGAACACTTGCCTAGAATGCATTAGGCCTTGGGATTCAACCCCTAGTACCATTGCCCGCCCCCTTAAAGCAGAAAATAACTGACTTCAAAAACTGAAGACAAATACCAGAATAGCTAAAGGAATATAAACTGACTGCCTCTAAAGATTGGGATTTGGAGATAAGGAGAGAAGAGATGGGGAAACTCCTATTTTTATGAACCTTGTAATAAAGCTTGACTTTTTAAACTATATGTATACAAATCCACTTTACTTTTATGAATTAAAAATCTGCAAAGGTAAAGCAGAAGATTTTGTCATGGTGTTTAAAAGATCTATAATTGTCTTAGACGATAATATATAATTTCCCCCAACTATTATTATTGATTTCTGTTAAGAATTAGCACATTCAGTGATTTGGGGATCAATCAAGAAAGAAAATGCCTTTCTTGAAGTAACAACTCATTAACAGATACAACATGCAATACTAGAGAAATAGTGTGGGTGGGTACCAATTCTAAAGCCTAATAACTTAAAACCATTCCTCAAATATAGCATTTTATTTATTTATTTCCTCCTAATAACATAAATTTGGATAATTTTATAAAAGCTCATATTAATTCCAGCTCATTTGCCACTAATGGATTAAATCCAAATTTTGACATTTTGAATGACTAGCATTTATAAGCACCAGTGATGGTAGACTTGAATTTAATATTGAAGTCTTATTGTCAAATGATATAACTGAACTGAAAAGCTACCTCACTGAATCATATACAAAATACTAAACATGAAAACAAAATAATTTTTATCTACAAAAACTAGCCATTTGCCACTTTTTAAAGTCACATTTCTGTAGACACAAATTCACCAACTAAATATAATCTAATTAACATACTTCTACACAGTCAAAACCAAGAATCTTATTCCAGAAAAAGAAACTACTTCAAAGCACAAGATTAAAACCATGAACTACATCAGCTTCTATTCATTCTTTTTTAATTAAAGAAGCTGTTATAGGGCTGGGGATATAGCTCAGTTGGTAGAGTGCTTGCCTTGCAAGCACAAGGCCCTGGGTTCAATCCCCAGCACCGCAAAAAAAAAAAAAAGTGTTATAAGTTATAAACCTTGGTTTACTTTTACAGCAGTATTAATAGACTCTGCTGATCTACAATATGTAGCTGCTCAATTTCATGTGCCGACTGACTGTAACAAATTTGCAAATAATTACACAACTATTTCAAAGGCTTTAAGGGCATTAAAATCCTATTTATTATATGCACTGTATACCCAGATAATCAAAGAAGAAATACAGAGAGATCTAGCAACTAAAGAAAAACCCAAGTATTTATCACTGAGTACCTGTTATGTTAGGGAACATGAGAGAGAAATGCATGAGACAAGACCCCTACATTCAAGAAGTTAGAAATTTAGCAGTCCATAAGGAAGAGGCAAGTGGGTATAGTAGGGCTGCCAAGTCTAAGTCATGAAAACAATTCAATTCATGAACAATATACAACAGTGAAATGACTAACAACTAAACTATAAATTATAAATTTAGAGAAGGGGAAGATAATAGAGGACTTGAAAAAAGTAGGCACTGAATTCAGTCTTAAAATAGAAAAGTATCTGAAGAGATAAGGGAGAAAGATCAATGCCAATCTCTCACTCTAAATTTTGCTACCTATGTAAACATTTTCAAAATGAAAAGCTGAAGGAAAATGTATGCAAAATTAAAAAAGGAAAAGTAATCTGAAAGAGAACTACCTAGAAAAGAAAAAATAAGTGATGTAGTAAACAGAGGAAAATTACTCACATTTAAAAAAAAATACAACCACCTTCCACATTTAACTTGTATGTCATAAATATTCACATTTTAATTAGCATCACTCCTTTATTTTAGAAAATAAGAAAGCTATTAAAATTCCATTTCTACAATGATAAACTGACAAAAAGAAGTCAATCAAAACCACACTAAGAAAAGCAGCTGAGATCTCCTGATTCCCCATCCTGTAATACATCCATTGTAATACTTTATAAAGCACTGCTTTATAATGCTACCATATTAGACATACTAGACTTGCTCTCTTAATCAGCCTTAATTTCTTATATCAACCAAAAACATTTTTTTTTCTTTTGGTGGAGCTGGGGATTGAACCCAGGGCCTTATGCATGCTAGGCAAACACTCTACCAACTGCGCTTTATCCCAGCCCAAGATATTATATTTTAAAAAGGTATTTAAAGTAAGTATACTGTAATGCACAACAGCCAATAGTCCTCAATTAAGATCACAAGCTTTTATGACTAGAAAAATAGACTTTTCAGTAAATTAAAACATGTTTTTGCTCCTATGTCCCCTAGTCAACAGGACATTCTCATGGTTAGAGGAGAAGAGCATGGTGGCAGGTAAAGTTAAATTCACAGTTCTAAGGAATTCATACGCAGAACTTGTCAGAGTTTTATCTAAATTATTTTGGTTATAAGCTGACAGTTTCATGAATAGGGATTGAAAACAAAGTAAAATGTTCCACGTATCTAAATGAAATGATGTACACAAGTTATACCATACAGTGTTAATCACAAATTTATTAGCATTCTCAGAAATTATAGTACTTATTACACCTAAAATAACATTTTCCCTCTTCTAAATTAAAAAGCTATTATTAGCTTTCCACACGTATTAATGGTATCCATGTGTAGTGGTATACCCCAGACTAGATTAATACTCATTACAAACTAGTAAACACTCTTAGTTCAGTGTCTAGAAACCACTATAGTACCTTACATTCTTACTTCCTTCTGCTTCCTCACAACTAAGGGCAGAAATTCCTATGCTCTTCCATTACATTCACACCACAAACACCCCTGAGCAATACTAGATGCTTCTTCCCACCTCTACAGGAATCCACTAGTGAACTGACTAATCCCATTTGTTTACTATAAGGTAGAACTCAGTTTCTTGACGTTTCATATTTACATGTTTATGTGCAATGTGCAAGAGTTGAGCAGGGAGAGAAGTTTTGAATGGAAACACAAAAGAGCCAAGAACCTCCACCTGCTAAATCACTTGTGGCCTCATACAAAAATCAATGTACTTGAAATAGAGGATCAGATTCTTAATCCCAGTCCCGCATTACCTGAATAGCACCAATCTTTCCCAATTGTTTCAAATTACTACATTCAGTCCTCAAAGGCATATGCAGGAGAGTACCTTAACTTAAAGAATCTTTGATGATAACAAGCAGAAAAAGTAGTGGTGGTGGTGGAGGAGGAGGAGGAAGCACCAGCAGCAGCAGAAGATGTGTAAGTAAAGGTGGTGGGTATGGTGGTAGTAATGACTGTAAAACTGGTAAACTTTGGTTGGAGGAAGGCTAAAACATGGAGAGCTTCCTGTGATTCTGGTTAATGACCAAGCAGAGGAACATGAACTGTTCTACAAACTAATTTTAAAGTATAATCATTTAACCAACTTTCTATAATACTTCCTTTGTGGGTAAGCAACGGTTCTAAGCACTTTACAAATCAATTAATCTTCCTCATGATACAGGTATCATGCCTTACAGATGAATATCTTACTAAAGTTATATACCTAGGTTAAGTGGAGGGGATAGGATTTGAATCCAGGTAGCCTGACACCAAATTCCATGCTCTTCATCATTTACACATGTAGTTTTGGATGGATAATTATTTCACTAAAGTACTTCACTGATCATTCAGGACTTTACAATTTTTAATTCTCTGAAAACGTTATCAGTGTACACACACACACACTGAGACTATACTGTATTAGATTATTAATCTGTTCCAACAATGAAAATATCTAAGACAATTAGATGCCATTATTTGAGTGACTGTTTAAAAAAAAAAAAACTACACAAGCTCCCACAGTTTATCAAACCATATTTTAAAATATTAAACATATAATTTTTATTACTGCTACCTTGAAGTTTTATCTAATTGATGGATACAGTATTAAGTTATTATTAAACAGTCTTCTACTTAACATAAGTATATTTAATAGATATTAATAGCATTGATTTTATCAGTACTTCCCTCTAAGGTACATATATCAGTACTTTCCAAATTTGTCAGCATAACTGTATTTTCAGTAGTATTCTGAAGTACTGGACAAACTGGGGAGACTACTAAAAATTGATTATAATTTTATGAAGTATCTGGGATTAAACAAATTCAAATAAAATCAAATATTACTCTTTGGGGACATAGGGACAAAACCACAACAAAAAGAACTCCACCAGACTTTTGAAATTCTAATTAGTATTAAGACAGTAACCTAATTTTAAAACAGTTCCCAGAAGTATTAATATTAGATGCGACTTTTTCATAAAAAGAAATCTATGCAAAAGAAGCAAAATTGTCTCAAAATTAGTATAACACTGCTAATTCAGACAGTGTTAAGGTGAAAATAAAGGCATATGAAAACAACTATACTGTTCAATTTTGAAAGTACTAGAAGAAAATTTTATATTAATATAAAAAATTAAAGGAAATATGAAAATTAAAAGAAGAAAAAATAATGAAACATCTAAACATAGAAGGGAAGAGTTCTAATTAATCAAAGATGAAAACAGAAAAAAGAAAAATTCAAATACAGAAACATTCTTGGAATTGTTCACTGAAGATTAATCACACAGAATAATCATCATAAACTGGGCACAGTGGTGCACACCTGTAATTCAGTGACTCAAGAAGCTGAGGAGGAGGATGGCAAATCCTAGGCCAGACTGGGCAATTTAGTGAGATCCTGTCTCAAAATAAAAAACAAAAAGGTCAAGAGACGTAGCTCAATGGTGCTCCGCCCAGGTTCAATCCCCAGTATAAAAAAAAACAAAATGGGGGGGGGGGACACATCATCATAAAATACTAAGTCCCATCTACTGTGTTTAAAACATACTGAGTTTATATCACATTTTATCATGCAAACTCAATGAAGAGTTTTCCCTACTATAAATACACAAAAGGTTTTTGTTGGTGCAATTTACCATGCTTATTCTCTGCTCTAGGATATGTTTGTACTCCATCTCACATTGGAAATGGGATAATATCTCAAAATGTCCAGTTACTAGCAGAAACATGACTCCATGTCTAATAGAACTTTTATGCTCTATTACAAGTCTTTTCAGTGGTATTCTTATTTAGACGTAATTAAGAACACCTGTATATTTAACAATATAAATCAAAACTTATGGGATACATTATTCACTGATAAAATCAAAATTATGAGAAGTCTTGGTACTTATCACTAAATCCTACCATTAAACAGATTAATACCCTTTTCTTTATGAAATTAATATACCAAAGTTAGCTATAGAATGAATATTATTTTCCCACAACTATAAAAGCAGAGAAATGTTTCACAAAACAATACTCCTAACACATTAAGCCAAAGCTGTCTACTACAAAAAGAAGGTTTATACTCTTTTTGCTTCCACATTCTCATTTTGGTAATATTAGGTATCACGTGATATCCAGTACTTAAGGAATAGCAAGTCAAAACATACGAAGAATTATAAGATTTCTACCACCATATGCACAATTATAAGGAAATTTAAAAATGAGGAATTGAAGGTAATTATTCACTTATTTTCATTAGACTCAGTGAGCCTATTTTAAGGATGGATTAGTTATAATAATGCATATTAAACAAAAAGATGTTACATCTTAAGACCCTATCTTTTTCTTTTTATGTAATAGTTCCCCCTTATCTACAGTTTTGATTTCAGTAAGCCATACTCAACTATCATCCAAAAATATTAATATGGTAATATTAATATGGTAAATTCCAGAAATAAACTATTTCAGTTTTATATTGAACACCATTCTGAGTAGCCTGATGAAATATTGCACTATCCTGTTCTGTCCCGCCCAAGACACAAACTGTCCCTCTTTCAGTGTATCCATGTTGTATAAGCTATGCAATCCTTAGTCACTTAAGTAGCCATCTCAGATATAAAGTTGACTATCATAATATCACAATACTTGTGTTAAGCAATTCTTTTTTTTTTTCTTTTTCTTTTTTTGTGTTAAGTAATCTTACGTAGCAGCCTAATACTACTACATCAAAATGCCTATGTGATTCACCACACTTCATCTCATCAGGCACCATATCATCTCACATCATAATGGTGAGTACAGTTCAATAAGATATTTTGAGGGAGAGTAATTATGCATTATAACAATATACTGTATGTTATGTTAATGTGACCTCACAATTTTTATTACAGTATATTGTCTAAACTGTTCTATTTTATTAACGTATCCCCCAGGGGTAAGTAGGGACTAGTGTTTTATAACACTGTAAGGGGGTAAGTAGGAACTACAGTGTTTTATATGTACATGCCGAGTAAACCTGGGTTACTTTATAAGTTATACTATCTTTCATTTAGTCTTACTAAATACTTATTTCCATCCTCTAATTCTAGGCTTTAAATTCTCTTACAAACTGTTAGTGGGGCACAGTGGCACATGACTGTAATCCCAGCAGCTAAGGAGGCTGAGGTAGGAGGATCACAAGTTCAAAGCCTGCCTCAGCAATTTAGCGAGACTCTGACTCAAAGTAAAAAATAAAAAGGACTGGGGATGTAGCTAAGCAGTAAAACATCCCTGGGTTCATCTCCTAGACCCCTCCACCCCTAAAAAGAAAAAAACTTAATAGTAACTTTCATTTGGGGAAGAGGGACATTGGCTTTATCATTTCTACCTCTCAGCCTCGGAAGGAACGTGGGGCATGAGAATCTATCTACTCTGCCTTTTTCCCTGAGTCACCATTCCCCATCTCACTACTAGCACTCAACAGGTACATGGAGAGTAACTGCTCCACTACTTTTAACTCCTATCAACTCTATTACTGCAGCCAGTTCCTACCAACTATTTCTGTCCTAACTTCTTTTAGCAGCCCAAAGGGAAAGCTATTACTGTCACAGAAGAAGCTCACAGTCTATAGCCATCCTTACGTGTTTGAAGGAAGACTTCCAGTGCTCCTTTTCATAGACAAAAGAGGCCACTGCAACACTTACTAACAGCCATGCAATGGGGACTGTCTGTAGCACGCAGAACACTAAGATGAAAAATCTCTGCTCCCTAATGTATTCACCCCTCAAAATCCCTAGGATTATGAATATGATGGTATTTCACTCCTATGATTAGGTGAACTTTAAGAAAGTTTGCTTGAATAAAGGAGATTACCAGGCTTGGCTTGGGATACAGCTCAGTGGTAGAACACTTGTACAACATATACTCAATCTATAGCACCACCAAAAAGGAGAAGAAAAGAGAAAAGAAAGAAAAACAGGGCGGGGGGGATTCTACGTGGGTAATCCTGAACCAAACATAAACTTCAAATCTGCGTCTAGACATAAGAGACAGAGAAGTCAGAGAAATTGGTGGGTGAGAGATTTAGACCGAGAGATATGAAGATGGAAGGGGCCAAGCAACAAAGAATACAGGCAGCACCTATAAAATGAGGGTGGCTCCCAGCTGATAGCCAGTAAAGAAACAGGGGCTAAGTCCCACAGGGGCAAGGAACTGAGTTCTGCCAATAATCTGAATGTAGATTTCTCCTCTGAAAGACTGCAGACTACATAGAGTTCCCCTCTCAAAAGTAAGTAAGTAAGTAAGTAAATAAATAAACAAAAAAATCCTATTACCATCTTGATTTCAGTCAAACAATTCCTTGAACAAGTACTTAGTCACAATACACTCAGACTTTTGACATACAGAAAAGCCAGTTAATAAATGGTACCTGTTTTAAGCCACTAAATTTATGGTAATTTTTTATGCAGGAAAACTATTGAAAAACTCCTTGGAAGGAAAAGCTATAGGCTGATGCTGCTGCTTTAGACTTTATCTTAGCAAGAGTAACTCTAAAACAGAAGACTTGAGGCAGAACATTTGCCTTAAAACTAACTAAAAAAGGGTCACCGTAATGGGCATGCTTCAAAACTACTGTTTTCATTTTCTTCATGTTAATCATTACCAAGCTATATGTTTTAATTTGTTTGCTGCTTGTCTCAGTCACTAGAATGAAAGTTCCATCAGAAAAGGAATATGCTTCTTATTCTCTATAAATATTCAGCACCTTAAAAATGTGGAGTACACAGGCATTCAATAAATATTTGATGAATGAAGGAATAGTCAATAACCAAGACTCACAGTAAATTGTGTTTTATATGAGGTTTCTTAGGATGACTACCTTATCAGTAGAACAAATTATATCCAACAAAGTCCATCCTAACAAATAATTTCCCTTTAATACAAACCAGATGGATGTTTCTCTGTACACAGTTGGTTCAAGCATGTTTTTATAAATGTCTACAATCATGCTGTTCATTAAAGAATGTTTGTAGCTTGGTAAATATATCAACAACAACAGAGTGGTGTTTTAATAAACAATAATGAAATCCTAACATAAAACTTATTAAGATGGGAAATTTATTTCTGTCGATGTAGCCAATTCAAGTAATCACATACATTCATATTCCCCAGAGTTCAAGAATTCTGATATACTTGAAAAAATTTAGAACCATAAAAATCTCCAGTTGGCAAGAATATACTGCTTCAGAGTGAATCACATTTACATCCAGTTTCTTTGTTGTGTTAAACTGAATGCTGCTTGAATAAGCTTAAAATCCCTAATATAATGCAAAAAAATATATATTAAAAATTACACCTCCTACTAGGTAAATGAGGTACCAGACTCAGGCACTTCAGAGCAGAAAATGGCAAGAGATATCAAATTATCTTTTAGAACATCTTTTTTACCAGAATCAATTGCTTCTACATCAATTCCCAACTTAAATACAGTACATTCCAAAATGACTGGCTGGTCAGGAAATCATGAAAACCTTTTTGCACCACAGAATCACTGTTATAAGTGGCAGTTAGGCTAAAGTAGTGCACCTTCAGGTACATCATAGGTTTTGTGGTCTAGTGACTGCACTATGTATTTTATTTATTTATATCTTATCTCGTTATTGTAAAAGAAGGCATGGGTTTAGGCTATAATCATATGTAGCAATTTAATGATTTCTTTTTTAAGAACTCCAATTCCTAAACAGTTTTTTTTTTTTCAATTGAAAAAGTTGATCTTAAATTGGGACCACCTAAATTCAGCTTGAAAAATAAAGCATATAAAGCACATATGTTCTACTTAGGCATTCTTTAAAATGAACTTTATAATTTAGAGAACAACAAAGAACTCTGAATGATTTTATAATCATTAAACCTATGATGACCTTCCAAAATATGCTCAGAGTTCAGGGACAAATTTTTATTTTAAGAATAAGAAAAGGGCTGGGGAGATAGCTCAGTCGGTAGAGTACTTGCCTTGTAAGCACAAGGCCCTGGGTTCGATCCTCAGCACCAAAAAAAAAAAAGAATAAGAAAAGCACAAATGCACTATTAATATATTTGTTCCCTACACACAGCCACCAAAAGTAAAAAGAACTTCACTTTGTAACCAGTGTTGGTTCATACCTTTGCATATAATTCAGAGACAAAAATTCTGCACAGTAATTATTCCTGAGTTGTACACTATACCCTACAATATGTAAGCAAATTTTCTCAAAATAGGGTCTAAAAAGGTTGAAATTCTTCTGCTTCAGAGAAGGAGTCCATATATAAGATGGCAGCCTAATTCATGCTTACAGCTTTACCCACAAACTTCATTTATTGCATTATTACTGCATTAACTAATCCTGTGTCTTGATCATAAGAATGTAACCAAAAGAATGTTCTAGGAGGGCTGGGGAGATAGCTCAGCAGGTAGAGTGCTTCTGAGTTGGATCCCCAGTACCGCAAAAAAAAAAAAAAAAAAAAAAAAAAAAAAAGTTCTAGGAAAAAAAAAAGAAAATGTTCTAGAGGCTAGCTCAGTGGTACAGCACTTTCTCATAGCTGATAGCTGACTGTATTTTCCTCCTCACTGCCATGAACCCTTCTCTCTACATCTTCATTATCTCATTTACATACTAGACAAAACTTGCTAACACACCCAGAAATTTATCAATTCCTATATGTTAATCCAAATATATGAGAGTCATGGAACCCAGACTCTTCACATGTATATTAATACATAGGATCACATCCTCTCTCCCTCCCTTCCTCCACTTTCTCTCCCTTTCTCTCTCTCTCTCTCTCTCTCTCTTTTTAGAAAGTCTCAGTATGTTGTCCAGGTTATTCTTAAACTTGGGAGCTCAAGTGATCCTCCCATCTCAGCCTACAAAGTAGCTGAGACTACAGGTGTGTACCACCATGTCCAGCCAGAATCACATCTTTTTAGATTTATTTTTCGAGACAGGGTCTAAGTTGCTTAAGACTTCACTAAATAGCTGAGAGTGGCCTGGAACTTGCCATCCTTCTGCCTCAGCCTCCCAAATCACTGGGATTACAGGTATGTGTCACCACAGTCAGAGGGCAGGATCACATCTTCATGTTCAAGTTATCACAATCCTTTCCTTGAATTTTCAGTAACTTCACAGATACCTTCTTGAAACTCCCATCTCTCTAAGATTGCCAACATGATCACTCTTCCTGGTGGGCATTTGTGTGATCACTCATTGTCTTTGCCATACCTCAGTGTTTACCCAAGCAAGGCATTATACACATTTTAGGTGGTATCTAAATAATATAATAAAGTTAATAGCTTTATTCAAGCCCTAAGACCTTTTAATTACAAAGTCTTGGTCTCTTCGCTTTTCTAAACTGAGCAGACATAAAGGACCTATCAAGTAACAGTGGGTAAATTTAATATATTATTGTCATCATTTTAATTTTTCCATTACTATTTAAAGAAAATGATTATTAGTTTTCCATTTATGATACCAATAAATTAATTTTCTCTTTAAAATGGAACTGTCAGAAACTCTACTCCGACTAAAATTATGACTTTTTTTTTTTTCTTTTTTGTACTCAGGACTGAATCAGGGGCACTTTACCACTGAGTTACATCCCTAGTCCTTCTCTCACTAAGTTGCTGAGGCTCTGACTTCGAACTTGCCATCCTCCTGTCTCAGTCTCCTGAGTTGCTGGGATTACAGGTATGTGCCCCTGTACCCTGCTATTTCTAACCTGAGTTCTTTCTCCAAATTTTCTGACTTGATAATCCCAAATTCTCAACTAAACTCCTTATTTCAACTTAGAATACCATATCAGCAATGTGTTAGTCAACTTTTTCTCTGCTGAGACTGAAAGATCTGACCAGCACAACTGTACAGGAGAAAAGGTTTATTCAGAGGTTAAAGGTTTCAGAAGTCTTAGTCCATAGAAGGCCAGTTCCATTTCTCAGGGCTCCAGGTGAAGCAGAACATCATGGCGGAAGAGTACAGCAGAGGGAAACAGCTCACACGTTGATCAGAAAGCACAGACTCCACTTGACCAGTACAAATACATAACCAAAGCCACGACTCAATTCCCACCTCTTCCAGCCATACCCTATCATTTCAGTTACCACTCAGTTAATCACTATGAGGGGATTAAATCATTGACTGGGCTAAGGGTCTAACAACCCAATCATTTCTCCTCCAAACCTTCTTGCACTGTCTCACACATGAGCTTTTGGGGGACAACCTCACATCTAAACCATAACAGCAGTATTACTAATACTCCAAATAAAACTCATTCTTCTCTTCTGAATCACCCCACCCCTACCCCACTGCCAACCTCACAATCAAAAGTCAGGCAAATTCTGTGTTATAACCATTCACACAATCTCAAAATCCAGGAGTTATCTTTGACTCATTCCTCTCTATTCACTGAATTCCAATTCAGTCATTCCACAAACTACCGTTAAATTTCTACTGTGGGGGATGGGGATATAGCTCAATTGGTAGAGTGCTTGCCTTGCAATACAATGTCCTGGGTCCCCAGCACAGCAAAAAAAAAAAAAAAAAAATCCTATCATGTGAATAAAATCTTGGCTGCCCCATCCCCACCATACTATATTGAATCCAGGGGTATTCTACCACTAAGCTCCATTCCCAGTTCTTTTCATTTTTTATTTTGGGAAAGAGCCTAAGTTGCTGAGACTGACCTCAAACTTACAATCCTTCTATTTCAGCCTCCCAAATCGCTGGGATATCTATAACCACAGCAATCACAGTTTTTTAGAAAGCAGTTTCTTAAAAAAACTTCACACTCTATGAGAAGAGACATGTGGCCTGGTAGATTCTTTTCTCCAAAACTGGAAGGGTAGAGTACAGAACCTAAGTTGGACAGACTTGAAAAGGAATACCCCAGAATATTAACAGTGGTCATTTTTACATAGCTAGAAATAAGGATAAGTATCATTCTTTTCATATTTTTCTGTTCTTATACATTATCTATATTTTTACAATCAGGAAAAAAATCCAAAAAATGTTCTCATCTAGACTTAATTCTCCATTCCTATTAAAGCATGGTAGCTCAGACCATTTAAATCTTCCTACCTGACCTCTAAACTCACTTTTGTGAAGGTTAGTGCCCAATAACATACATAGAGTTGCCAGAGTAATATTCCTGAAATGTTATCTCTACTAGGTTACTCCTTTCATTAACAATCTTTAATGGTTCTCCAAGGTCCACAATCGTTAAGAGTTACCTATTTTGCCAGCTTTTTGGGAACTCCTATAATCTAGGCTCAATTTTAACAATACAATAGCATTTCTATGGTAGCTGGGATCAAATTATTTAAAAAAAAAAAAATGGCTCCATCATTTACCAGCTGTGAGACCCTACCAAAGTGACCTCTGGACACCTCAGCTACACATTTATAAATAGAGGGTTAATAATGGGGCTGTGGATATAGCTCGGTGGTAGAGTACTTGCCTAATGTGGGTAAGGACTGAATTTTATCTCCTGTACTACAAAAAAATAATAATAAATGAAAGAGGGCTAACAACATCTCACTCATATCACTGTTATGATTATAAACTTTAGGTGTTTAATAAAGGGTCTGGTACATAGTAGGAGCCCAAAAAATAATGGTGCTATTCTTCATAATCCTATGAACAACACTGCTCAAGGTTATTTTACCCACTATCACAAACATACCTGACTAAGTGCCTGGCTCCATGTGTCACTTCTGCCTCCAGAATAACCTGTTAGTCCTCTGCTTCTTCAAACTACACCAGCTCTCAGCTCTACATAGGCCAGACTTCACATCTTCCTCATGCGTTCGGTGGCAGCTGAATTAACATTCAATTCATCTCAAAACATACAGAGTTCTAGGTTCTTTGTTTCAGCCTCTATTAGACTACAAGCAATCTGAGGATGGAAACTGCCTAATTATTTTTATCCTGAAACATTCAGTTCTTTGAAAAGAATAGATGCTTGATATAAAATAATTGGTTTTGCATATTTTAGTCTTTCCTTTTCAACTCAGCTGTAATCTTCTTGTCAAGGATGTCTTATTTTTCTTTGTAATCCTCAAAATACCTAGTATAGTGCTACTGGTATACTGTACATTCAGAAAAATGTGTTAAATTTCACATAAAAACAGAAGAAAAAAGCTATCAGATTTCTCCTGTAGAAGTTAATGTGCATATCAAAACCAAATTTGAATAGCGTGCCATAGTGGCATGGTCTATAATCCCAGTGACTCAGGAGGATGAGGCAGGATTGCAAATTCAAAGCCAGCCTGAGTAACTTAGCAGGACCCTGTCTCAAAATTAAAAAAAAAAAAAAGAAAGAAAAGAAAAGAAAAAAAAAAAAAAAGGAAAAAAAATTGGTGGTGAGGGCTGGTGCTGCAGATATAGCTTAGTGATAGAGCATCCCTAGGTTCAATCTCTAGTACTATAGGAAAAAAAAAATCAAATAAATAAACAAGGTTTGATAACAAATGCTGGTGTAATTAGCTTTTTACCCTGTGAGAATGTTAACAGTTATAATATCCTAACCTCTTACTACTGAGTATGTCTACCTTCTGAATATAGCAGGTTTATCATATCAGGTGACTCCTGTACTCAAAATCCTCCAATGGCTTTCTATCTCTACCAAGTAAAAGAGAAAGTTATTACAATGGCCTAAAATATGATCTCCCTATTCCCAAGGTATTTCTGGGCCCCGCTTTTCTCCTTTCAGTTCCCTGAATACAATAAGAAACAAATTAGTTCAGCGAGAGACTGCATTTGCTTTTCTCTTACAGATGGTTCCAATTTTTCAACTTTACGATGGTGCAAAAGCCACACACATTCCATAGAAACCACACTTCAAATTTTGAATTTTGATCTTTTCCTGGGTTATGGGGTACAGGCAAGCCATAGCCCCTAGTTGGTCACACCATCACAAGGGTAAACAACTGATGCTATATTGTACACTGCACTGTTAAGCTATGATGTGTGGTAAGTTAGGTATATTAAGGCATTCTTGACTTATTGGTATTTTTAATTTAGGATGACCTAACCCATCCTTAACTGAAGAACATCTATACTTGAAATGCTTTTCTCTTTCAAATAGTCACAGAGTTCATTCCAATGCCCACGCCCCACCCAATCTTTCAGGCAACCTCACAAGAAGGCCTTCTCTTACTATCTGCTATGTTCTGAATGCTGGCAATTCCCCTCAAATTTATATGCTGAACCTAAGACCCAAAGTGATAGTATTAAGAGGTGGGCAGTCAAAGAAATGGAAAAAAATAAAAGAGGGAAAGTGATGAAATCATAAGAGTTCTACCCTCATGAATGGGATTAGTGCCCTTATAATGAAGGAAGAAGCCTTGCCCCTTCTGTTATGTGGGCATGCATCTATGCCCACATAGGTACCATCTCTGAAGCAGAGAATGAGACTTCATTAGACACTAAACATGCTCATACCTTGATCTCAGACTTCCCGGTCTCCAAAACTGTGAAAAATAAATCTCTATTTTTTTTTTAATAAATTATCCAATCTAAGATATTCTGTTATAGTACCCCAGAGTGGGAGAATATCCTACATAGATAGAATAGCACTAAGCTCACTCCACACTTAGTCTTTTACAGATCTTTCTTCACAGCACCTATTACCACCTGCAAATTACACATTTGTTTATTTGTTATTGTCTCTTTTTTTTTTTTTTTTTTTTTTTGCGGTGCTGGGGATTTGAACCCAGGGCCTTGTGCTTGTGAGTGTTATTGTCTCTTTTTAACCACCATTCTAACCAAGAAAGCAGGAACTTGTTTGTTCATTGCTATGTCAGTACAGGGAATAGTACCCAAAAGTCTAAAAAAAGGTTTATTGTATGAATAAATGAATCTAGGCTGAATTAATTGATTCTAGAACATTTTGTCTTTAATTTTATAAATTGTGCCTGTATTTAAAATCTTCATTTATATATCACTGCTTCCTCATCTCCTTATTAAGTTTTAAATAATAATACCTATATCTCACTGGAGTTGTTATAAAGATTAAGAGTGTATGTAAATAACATAACAGTATCTAGCACACAGATGTGTTCTGTTACCTGTTATTGATTTTATCCACTTAGATCCAATTACATTCATACATATAAACGCATGGTTTTTATTTTTTCATGCTTTAAACATAATTATTCTGTAAGCCAAAAATAAAGGCAACTAATATCTTCTCTAATCAAAACTTACGCTATGTA
Source organism: Sciurus carolinensis (assembly GCF_902686445.1). NCBI lineage: Eukaryota > Metazoa > Chordata > Mammalia > Rodentia > Sciuridae > Sciurus > Sciurus carolinensis. The sequence continues at coordinate 128,479,497 of NC_062216.1, read as the reverse complement.
AAAAGCCGCAAACTGTAGTGTTTCCTGATATTATTTTTCACTAAAAAAACAAACTGCATATAAAACTGCAAGTCTGGGCTGGGTTTGTGGCTCAGTGGTAGAGCGCTTGCCTAGCATGTGTGAGGCACTGGATTCAATCCTCAGCACCACATAAAAATAAATAAATAAAGGTTTGTGTTCAACTAACAACATCAACAAAAAAAAAAATTTTTTTAAACTCCTGCAAGTCACAGTACAGTTATACATTATAATTATTACATATGAATGGTTTGGTTTGTGCATCTGTTCTGAAGCCTGTAAAAGCTCTACCAAACCAAAACTACTTTTACTTAAGCAAGACACTTCGAGATCCTAAGAATGAGTATCCTCTTGCCTTACCAAAGTTGTAGCCCTGGACAGAACCAAGAATACTATTAAACATCCTATAATATACAGGACAGACTCCCACCTACAACAAAGAAATGTCTGGTTCAAAATGTCAATAGTACTCAAGCTGAGAAGCTCTGGTTCAAAATAAAAGAACACTGAGTTCGAATTCCAGCTTTATAACTTATTAGCTAAGTGAACTTCAGCAAATTATATCATCTCTATGGAACAGTTTCCTCATGGATAAATGGATATTATACTTACACTGAAGAAATGTTAGGAGTAAAAACTGAGAAGCCCTAAAAACAGATTAGACACTCTAAAAATATTAGTTACTATTCTTTCTTTTTTTTTTTTTTTCTTTTTTCTTTTTGGCTGGGGTTATTGAAGATTAAGCTCAGGCCTTGCACATGCTAGGTAAGTGCTCTACCACTGTACATCCCCAGCTCTTTATTTCATTTTCAGATAGGGTCTCACTGAGTTGCCCAGGCTAATCTGGAACTTGAGTTCCTTTCACCTCACCCTCCTGAGTTGCTGAGATTACAGATGTGCACCACCACTTAATATTCTTCAGAGTAAAATCTCTATCAGAGACAGAGCTTTGGCCCTTTCAAAAATAATTTCAAAACATAAATGACAGATTGTAATACAACTGATTTATTTTCTGTACCTTCTATCAAATTCTACAGACCTGAAGGCAGAGTCCTTAATTTATTGGACTTTGTATTCTCAGCCTTTAGCACAAACTGGCAAATAAGCTCTTAAATTTCTACTTGCTACTATAGAGTATACACTGCATTGTAGAGAATTATCAAGGAACATAAGAAAATGTATTTCTTGTCCTGAAGAAATACACAAGAACAAATCAAAGTATGCAAAAGATTTAACACAGTGGGCACTTAAAAACAAGCTCACGGATTGAGGGGTAAAATTCACATCAACAGCTGAGGTCAAATTAAACACTAATAGATATAGAAGAAACAGAACGAAATAGACTTAATGAAAGAAAATATATATTTTGAATTAACATAACACTATTTATGTGCAACTAATATCTCCTAAAGACAATGAGGCAGTATACCTAAAGAACAAACATCAAAATGACAAGTGCTATCATTTGTCATTTTAGCAATACTTGGCTAAAATTTCTTAATTCAGATGATGGCAGCATATGTTAACAGGTACAAAGACCATTTAAAGTCATTTTTAAAAGTACATTAGATTTTAATGAAAGTTTATCAAATTCCTGACATTCACAATCCATTTTAATTACCTTAAATGGTCTGAGAATAAGACCAAAAGGGCTGATGCTCAAATGTCTGAATACTTCACTGAAAAGGCTGAGCTAAAGTATACTCAAAGTGTGTTAGAAGCAACTTTTAAAATGCACAAATGTAACAATTATTTTTAAACCAATAATTTTAGAAAAATAGTAGTTCCTATCTAAAGCTTATATAAATATAAGACACTAACTTTGCAAATGTCAGCAGAGTTTTAAGAGCCCTTTCTAAAGTAATAGTATCCCTCTGTTTTGCTTGGTATCTTAATTTGCCTTTAGTTTCAAAACTAAGTTTGCCAACACTATTCCTCTCAAAACCTCAGGAATTCCATTACTAGTTTTAAGCTAAATTAAAGGAAAATAGACGCATTCAACCCATGGCAAAATCATGCACAAAGTGTTTGTTGATGCTCATAAATAGACTGAGAAATTTAGACCGGTCTCAAGGACAACGGCTGTACAGTCAACTCTGTTTTGCTCCACCATGGAACCAAACAGAAAGAGAATTATTGCCAGTCCTTCAAGTGAGACCAGCACTGGATATCTTTAAACTAACTGGGGTACAAGAGATAGAACATTCCCTAATTCAGAGCTTTTGTATGTGTTTTCAATTCAGGGAAGAATGGTTAGACTACCCTTTAAAAATACCCATATGAAGCCAAGATATTGCTGTCTCTTCCTCAAATCAATCCTTAAAATGCCCTCAATCCATGTGCCTCCAAAAAGTACACACATTTTCCTAAAAGAATAAACTATAAATGCTTAACATACAGACAGTTCTCTTAAGCCCAGAAATCTTTTCCATTCCATTTACCTTTTCTCAAATTCTATAAATTTTGCTGACAATTGGAGCCATTTCCACTTTTCAATCCCTATCACCTCCTTAAAGACCTAATTCACTTCAACTCACCTAAATCCCAAGTATTGCAAATCCCTAGGTGGAACTAGTAACATCTTTTCCCATTTCCTGCTCCATCCTTTACCCTGTCCTAGCACAGTAACCAATGGAAAAGGAAAAAGTGGCCACACATTTAGTCTATAATCATGTCATACTCTTATCTGTAACTCATTCATTTTCCTTTCCAGGTATTCCAATCCTCAGGCTTCTCCCTAACTAACCACTACTCCTTGGCCCAGGTAATGGAAATCAAAATCAAGGTCATAGACTGTGTATATCCAGTTTCCTACAACAGGACTGCAGTAGGGTGAATGCATTTTACTAGTGTTATAAAATGTGGTTAGCATATAATGGGTTAAGTTTTTATGGCCTGACCTGGCAAGCTAAACACCATTTTTATATGACTTATTGGGAAAATTCCAAGTTCCTTTTCTTGTTTTAAATACCCCTTTCTTTACCCTGACCCCAGCCCCTGGTCAAATTCCTTTTAAACAATTTATTCACATGATAGAGATTACCTATGTAAAAGAGTATAATGACAGTGACTGCTAATAATTATAACTTTTTGAAAGTAAACTGGTGAATGGCAGTTGTTTGTAGAATATGAGTGATCAATACTTGCATCCGCATAATTAGTAAACGGAAAATGTCTAGTTATAAATAGTATATAACTACCTAGTGATCATATTTTTTGCAAGGAGTACCTTATTAAACTAACAATCTAACTTCAGAAATGAATATGCCAAGAACAACATGGCAATATCAATCCAAACTTTAATGTATATCCACTGGCAGAGAAATTCTACTTCGGAAATTTAAAGTACTAACATGTTTGTGCAGGTGTAAAATATGTATACAATACTCACTACAGCATTATCTCAAAAGTCAAAGACAAGCTTAATACAATGGCTAATATGCAGCCATTAAAAACAATGAATATGATTGTAAATATAGGACAAAAACCTGCTGTAAACACACTTGCCTCAGGGGGGGACCGGAGGCAAGGAAATAGAGAAACTTAAAAAAAAAAAAAAGTAGAAGGAAAAAGAAAATTATTTTTCGCAATAAATCCTTTCTGGGGGTGCTGGCGGGTGGGTACTGGGGATTGAACTCAGGGGCACTAGACGTCTGAGCCACATCCCCAGCCCTATTTCATATTTTATTTAGAGACAGGGTCTCACTGAGTTGCCTAGCACCTCGCTTTTGCTGAGGCTGGCTTTGAACTCTCGATCCTCCTGCCTCAGCCTCCCTAGCCACTGGAATTATAGGTATGCACCACAGCACCTGGTTACAAAAAATCCTTTTGTATCCTTAAATTTTATGTCATGTTCATGCATTACCCTTTTGTTAAAAAGGACTAATTTTGTAAATTGCTAATGAAATTTAGACCGCATATTTCTACTCCCTCATGTGTAGACAATGTTAATTAGGACTGAAAACTAGGCTATCAGAGGTTACCATCAATAGAGGGAGGCCTCCTTTACTCTTTTATTTTTTTTTATTTATTTTTTTTTTTTTGCGGTGCTGGGGATTGAACTCAGGGCCTTCCTCCTTTACTCTTTGTGAGAAGTACAACCAAGACAACTCTGTATCCATCTAGACAAAATACAATAGATATTATCCAAAGCAACCTTTTGTACCAAAATAAAACTGGGTGCAATGTAATTTTTGTCAGCACTCTACAAATCATGCTTCCCCAAAGGAGAAAAATTACCTAATTGAAATGTCTGTTTATGGTCTAGATCTCAAATAGTTATATGCACCAGAAATATTCTGCACAGAACCTATGTGCCAAGAGTATTTCAATCCAAAAGCAGTTAAAAAACAAGGGGAAGAACAAAAACTTGGGCAATGAAGTTCAAATGTCAAAACCCCAAAACTTTTTTTTTTCCTGGTGGTTATTGAATTCAGGACCTTGAACATGCTAGGCACATGCTTTATACTGTTACAGGATAAATACATGCTTAGTTTTAAGCCCTGAACTTTTAAGACAATATTTTTCTACCAGACTTTTCTCTTTATCTCTTAAATTCTAAATAATGCTGAATATACTAATCTCTCAGTTATTAAAAGCCAGGAAACTTAAAAGAAACAATTCAAATTTTTTCATGCTAATTTTTTGTTTTGTTTTTGGCATGAGTTTTTTTGAAGGGATAGGAAAAGGGAAAATGGAACATTCTCAAGAGAGAGAGTGGGTCCTCTCAGAAGGACCTCATATTAATTTCTTTAATTTAGCTATTTAATGTTTTAGTTTTGCTACTAGCCAAAGAGAACAATTAATTTGACACCATCTAATACTACTCTGGTCTCTTTCTCTGATTCAAAAGTTTATTACAAAGCTGGGCACAGGGAGCACGCCTGTAATTTCATCAATTCCAGAAGTTGAAGGAAGAGGATTCCAAATTTCAGGCCAGTCTCCCAACCTAATGAAACCATGTTTCAAAATAAAAAAAAATTAAAGGACTAGAGATGTAGCTCAGTGGTAAAGCACCTCCAGGTTCAATTCCCATACTCCCCCCACCAAAACAAGTTTATCAGAATTTCACTGTTCAATTACAACATTACAAAACAAATTCTTGACACAGAGGAGGGGAATACATAATGGTGACATTTAGGAAGAGAAGCATCCATCCATAAGACTATAGGAGTATACATCACTATGTAAATTTTACAAACTTTCTGACCTGTTTTTTTGTATGAAATAAACTACACAGTCCAAATGTTTATTGCCAAAACCAGTCTTACAGGTCTGGAATATACCTCAGTAAATGAAAGATATTAACTGCAATATAAAAAATTTCAGTACATTCCTTTGCCAGATTCAAGCACTTCGATAAATACAAAAAATTAAAAGCTTAAGGTTTATGATAGAAAGGTACACTTAAGAAAGGAGGGGGAACCTGGTATGGTGGCACACATCTGTAATCCCAGCAATTAGAGAGACTGAGGCAAGAAGATCACAAGTTTGAGGCCAGCCTCAACAACTTAGTGAGGCCTTAAGCAACCTAGCAAGACCATCTCAAAATAAAAAATAAAAAGGGCTGGGGGTGTGGCTCAGTGGTTAAGCACTCCTGGGTTCAATCCCAAGCATCAAAATAAAAAGTAGGAAGGGCCAGCTAGTGGGGGCAGCTTCCTGTAATCTTAGTAGGCTAAGGCAGGAGGTATCAAATTTGAGGCCAGCCTGGCCCAACCTAGGGAGACCCTGTCTCAAAATAAAATAACAACAACAACAGGAAAAAAGGTGAAGGTCTAGGGGAATAGCTCTGTGGCAGAATGCCCCTAGGTTCAATCCCCAGTAACTGGAGAAAAAAGAAAAGGGAAAACAAAAAAAGAAAGCAGAGAGTTAGAGATGTAGAGCACTTGCCTAGCATTCTAGGTAGGGAGCAGAAGGGAAAAGGTGCCACAAAATTAATGTATAGAGTTTATATACCTTTTTTTTTTTTTTTTTTTGGATTAGAGTTAAAATTCAGCTGGGTACAGTGGCACATGCCTGTAATCCCAGCGGCTCAGGAGCCTGAGAGAGGAGGTTCGAGAGTTCAAAGCCAGCCTCAGCAAGGGCAAGGTGCTAAGCAACTCAGTGAGAAAAAATAGGCCTGGGGATGTGGCTCAGTGGTTGAATGCCACTGAGTTCAATCCCTGGTACCCAAAAAAAAAAAAAAAAAAAAAAAAATTCAATGTAGAGTCAGGCAAGGTGGCACTTGCCTATAATCCAAGCTACTTGGGAACCGAAAGCAGGAGGATCAAAAATTCAAGGCCAGCCTAGGCAATTTAGCAAAAACTTGTTTCAAAATAAAAAATAAAAAGGAGTTGGGCATGGTGGCACATGCCTGTAATCCCAGCAGCTAGGGAGCCTGAGACAGGAGGATTGCAAGTTGAAAGCCAGCCTCAGTAATTTAGGGAGGCGGTAAATAACTCAGTGAGACCCTGTCTCTAAATAAAACAAAAAGGGATGGGGATGTTGCTCAGTAGTTAAGCACTCCTGTGTTCAATCCCTAGTACCAGAATAAAAATAAAAATGAAAAGGGCTTGGGATGTAGCTCAGTGATAAAGCACCTCTAGGTTACCAAAAAATAAAGGCAAAGGCAGGAGGAGTCTAGGGATGGGACCCAGTGGCACAGTACTTTCCTAGCACGGGTGAAAAGTCCTGAGTTCAATTCCCAGTACCATGAGATATAAATTCAAAGTGGTATGTAACACAAAGTATATCATAATGATCAAAAGTTCCACTTGTAGTTATAGCTGTCAATAGTAAAAATAGAACACTCATTTTGTGAATAACTTTTTTGGATTCCAACATCTGAAAATTAATGGAAACAAAATAATTTGCAGTTTCTATAAATGTCTTAGAAAAGCAAAATGCAAAATTAGGACTAGTGATGTAGCTCAGTGGTGTAATACTTGCCAACATGTAGAAGACTCTGGGTTCAAACCCCAGCATGGGAGGTTTAAAAAAAAAGCAAACTAAAAATACATATTAGGATCTAAAATATTAGGATCTAAATAAAAACAAAACACTTCATCAGGAAAAAAAAAAGAAAAGGCATTTCTATCTATATGTATTCCTTTTCTTTAAATCCTAGTAGTTCAACTCATGTTTAATGAAATAAAAAATGAATACAAATGACATGGATAAAGATGACTGATCAGATTCCAAATGAACAAAAGAAATTTAAGGAACCTTAATAGGAGGAAGAGTAATATTTATATCTATGTTCTCCACTGCATTTTTCCCCTTGATATTCTTTTATTTCACAAACCCCATCTATATGTAACACTGCAAGGTCTTAGCAACAATTTCCACATACACATTGCCAATATAATATTTTAAAAATGATCATAAGCTAATTTTCACCCTAAAAAGTACCTTCGCTTTTTACCTAGCACAGAAGCAGCAAAAGGAAACTAGAACCCAAGATGTGAGATAACTCCAAGAAAGCTACCCCAAACATGACGTAAGGACCACTTGAAAGCACTTAATGACTAGGTAAATCGGATGATCTGAAAGGCATTCAAAACCTACATAGCAGGTAAGAAGACAGGCTATGTTTGAACCCATGCAGATCTAGGTACAATCCTGATGCACCATCACTTATTTTAACTACTTGTCCCTGAGGTTACTTAACTCTCTGATGCCTGTTTTCTTAACTATAAAGTGAAAATAAATTCTTTCAAAAGACCTCTTTTTTATCAACTTAAAGAAGTTCACCAATGTCTCCATAAATCACTCACTGATGCCCACCAGAAGCTGACCACTTGCACCCAGTAGAGCCTAAAAAGTGGACTATTTGTTACTATGTCCTGACACTCCTGCTCTCACCAAATGAGCTGGATGCTTAATAAGAGCCAGCTGTTTGTTCCCAAACCAGTTTATGCCAACTGTACTTACTTATTATTGTAATTATGTAATTTAAGATTATGTAAACTGATGAATTATGAGTAGAAAGAGGTTGTTTCTGTGAAAAGTTCAAAAAGATTCAAAGGCTAATTATTTTTTTTAAATTATGATGAAACTTAGATGTATGAAAAACAATTTTATAAGAACAGGGGGAGGAGCCAGGCATGGTGATGCACGTCTTTAATCCCAGCAGCTCAAGGAAGCTGAGGCAGGAGGATCTTGAGTTCAAAGCCAGTCTCAGCAACTTGTGAGGCCCTAAAAACTCAGCAAGACCCTGTCTCTAAAAAAAATATTAAAAAGGGCTGGGTAAGTGGCTCAGTGGTTAAGCCCTCCTCCATCTAAGTCCTGGTACAAAATTTAAAAAGAACAGGGGGGAAGCATAAAACTGCAGAAGAGGCAGACACAGTGCTGTGTGCCTATAGTCCCAGCCCCAGAGGGGTAGGGGCTGAGACAGGAGGATCACTTGAGCCCCTGATGCCCAGGGGTTCAGGGTCAGCCTGGGCATCGTAGTAAGATTCCATCTCTAAATAAATGAAAAAAAGAAAACAAAAACAAATATAAAAGGTAGAAGGATTTTATGTATTACATTGAAAATGCCTTCTTGTTCTCTGTCTTCTATACGAAGAATACTTAATAGTAATTTCAAACTGGGTATGAATTATGCTAAAAAAGAATCTAGAAATCTAATCAAATAGATTGTTCACAAAGAAAAACCTTGACCCTATAGGGGGGAAATGGTGAAAGAATACATATTCAAGTTAAATTTAAAAGTATGTATTATTGTTTGACTCAATGCTAATCAATTTTTTCAATTACCTACTCAATATATCACACGAGATCTTATGTGCAGCACCTTGAAAACTTACAGGATTACTGTGAAGACTAAATAAAATAATGTACTTTGGGGTTGGGGTTGTGGCTCAGTGGTAATGCACCACATAGAAATAAATAAATAAATAAATAAAAAACAAAGGTATTGTGTCCATCTACAACTAAAATAATATTTAAAAAAATAACAATGTACTCTCACATAGCACTTAGTAAATATTTAATCTAAAACTTGTTTTAGGGCTGGGGGGGTACATCTCAGGGGTAGAACACTTGCCTAGCATATGCAAGGCCCTGGGTTCACTCCCCATCACTGAAGAAAAACAAAACAAAAATAAACTTAAAAGCCGGGTGAGGTGGTACAGGCCTGTAATCCCAGCAGCTCAGAAGGCTGTTGCAGGAGGATCAGAATTCAAAGCCAGCCTCAGAAACTTAGTGAGGCCCTAAGCAACTCAGTGAGACCCTGTCTCCAAATAAAATACAAAAAAGAGCTGGGGGGCTGGGGAGATAGCTCAGTCAGTAGAATGTTTGCCTTGCAAGCACAAGGCCCCAGGTTCGATCCCTAACACTGCAAAAAAAAAAAAGAGCTGGGGATGTGGCTCAGTGGTTAAGTGCACCAAGGTCCAATCCGTTACCAAAACAAAGGCAGAAACAAACTTAAAGGTTTTGCTAACCCATGGGGGGAAAAAAAAAAATCACTTCATTTTTTATTTCTTATGTTGATTATACATTGAAATAATATTGTGTATAGTTAAGCAAAATAATATTATAAAATTTATTTTTAAAAAAAGTTTTGTTGTCTTATTAACTCAGTGGTCTACTGCTTGGAGAACACAGTACTTTTATCTCCAGAAACATATCAAAAGGTAAAAGCACACAAAGTCCTTGCTATTTTGCTACTTTTTTATTCACGTACATTACACAAACATACTCCATCTATTATTAGCCATATAAAACTCCTGTGGTGGCCATCAAAAAAAGTGGACTCAAACTACCAAGAGCTCCCGAAGATTGGAGTATCCCTGCGTTACACTTAACTGTAAGGATGAGATTACAGTAATGCATTAACGTGGCACTATGACCAGCCACTTGAAGCGTACAAAAAGATAGGAAAAATGAACGAGGTTCTGGCATGGCACCAGTGGAGAGAGTACAGCTCTCTGAACATAAAACGAACAGGGGAAAAGGTCAAGGACATTCAGATGGTGGAGAGTAAAATGGAGATAACAGCAGACCACAAAAAGAAACAAGATAGAAACAGGAAATCAGTTTGTAGGTAACAAACCTGTAAACTAAAGAGAAAGATCTGGTAATTCAAACTCTACCTCAGAAATGATGAACACTGGTACAAATACTAAAACACTTCTCCAAATTACTTAAAAGCAATATCATATTTTTAAAAGTTTATAAAGGAACATTTTTCTTCACCTATTAAGTTGGAGGGGGGAGAGTAACACTAATATCTAACAAGGATATAAGGAAACAGTACCAGTAATACCATTCTTTTGAGGAGCAATTTAAATGTTTCAAAACCTACAAAAAAAAAAAAACAACCCTCATATCCTTTGACTCAAAAACCATACACCTGGGAATCTGCCATAAGAAATCATTAAAAACATGAAGAAATCTGTATGTTCAAAGGTATCTTCTGCAAAATTTTTTTTCTTGGTTATGGGGACTAAACTCTGGTTTCTTGTAGGTGTCCTACCACTGAGTTACATTCCCAGCCTAAACATTTCTAATAAGGACAAAAATTAAACATGATGAATAGTTACACAGAAAATACTTAAATACTGGTCTGGGAGTATACCAAGGCCCTGAGTTTAATTCCTAGCACTGCAAAAAATAAGAAAGAAAAATGCTTAATAGAATGCTAAATTTTTACAAAGTGGCAAACAAAACTGAGCATACACTACAAATAATATAAAATATGCCTATGAAAAAGGCTGTAAAAACAACTTGAGGCTGGGGAATGTAGCTCAGTGGTAGTGTTTTCATAACATGGGAGAGGCCCTAGTTTCCATCCCTACCAATAAACGAAAGGGAAAGGAAACCTCCAAAATAATGACTACAGATTAGAGTGGGAGAATTAAGAATTGTTTTCCTATTTTTTAATATTTCTGAGATGTTATTTTACTTTTTAAATTAAAACAAACATTTTAAAAACACACATCTCTAGTTACACACTGCTGATCACAATGGTTCATGCCTGTAATCCCAGCAACTCAGAAGGCTGAGGCATAGGCTCAAGTTTGGGGTCAGTCTCAGCAACTAAGCAAGACCCTGAAAAAAAGAAAGAGTATACATTGCCTGATTTCATCCATCTATAATAGTCTCAAAATAAGAAAACTAATAGTGGTAAATACGAGGCAGCACTAAAGCCTTCTTTTTGTGATGGAACAGTTCAGTATCCAGTTTATAGTGGTAGCTCCAAGGAATTATACATATGATAATACAGCCCAGAACTACATATGGAAGCACACACAAAGAAATACAGCTTTAAAAAATGGTAAACTCTGTATACTGTCTGTAGTCTAGTTGATAGTAAGATACCAATGTCAATCTCCTTGTTTTCATAATTGACAGATATATAAGATGTCACCACTGGGAAAACTGAAGTGAAGGACACATGGGAGTCTACCATTTTTGCAGGTGTCTATGAGTCTTCAAAATAAGAAGTTAAAAAAATACCACACATGGTGGTGCATGTCTATAATCCAGGTCCCTTAGGAGGCTGTGACAGGAGGTTCACAAGTTCAAGGTCAGCTCATAAATGCAGTGAGGCCCTAAGCAACTTATCAAGAACCTGCCTCAAAACAAAAATAAAAAGTGCTAGGGACATAGCTCAGTGGTAAAGTGCCCCCAATACCCCAGCACCAAAAAATAAATAAAAATAAAATAAAATATATGCACTAGCATGTATTATATATAAACCTTTTTTTTTTTGAGAGGGTAGGAGAAATTACAGTGTAAAAATAACTATGTAACAAGTACTTCCAAGGTATTACTACCGACTATTCACAAAACCCCAAAGAAGGCAAATGGCAGTCTTTAGGTTAAACATAATTTACTTATATCAGGCTTTAATAAAAGGCTTCCATTTAAATAAATATTAGTAAATTTTCAGAACATGCTTAAATGAATAGTTTTCAACCTCAAAGTCTATACTTACATAATCCATTAAGAAAGAACCTCAGAACATTCTTTCTTGACAAAAAAGTTTGAACATATATAAATAAGGTTTTATACTACTTACAATTTAAATATATAAATGACTACTATAGACAATATAATAGCTTCTCACCTCTGTTTCAACAGATATAAATAAGTTTATTTAATACTTGTTCAATTTAAATATGCAAATGACTACTATAGACAATATAATTGTTTATTACCTCTGGATGGAATTCCATAGTAGCAATCAATCACATCTCTCTTTCTTTCCTTCTTTGACTTTTACTGGTACTGTGAATTGCACCCAGGTGTGTTTTAACACTGAGCTACTTTTCAGCCTTTTTGTAATTATTATTTTTTATTTTGCAATGGGGCCCTACTAAATTGCCAGTCTGACCTCAAAATTGCAAACCCTCCTGCCTCAGTCTCCTAAATAACTGGGATTACAGGCATATGCTACCATACCTGACCACATGTGTTTTAATTCACTATTTTAACCTCAATGCCTAGTCTGTTTTTTTGTTTTTTAATTTAGAGACCAGGTCTCGCTGAATTGCTTAGGGCTGAGGCTGGCTTTGAACTTACAATCCTCCTGCCTCAGCCTCCTGAGCCACTAGGATCAGAGGTGAGTACCAACCTGGCCAGCTCCTAGCCTCATTCTTGATAGCTAGGTAGGCTCCCAATGGATGAATTTTTTTTTTTTTTTTTTTTTTTTTGTGATACTGAAAATTCAATCCAGAGCCTCACACATGCTAGTCACATGCTCACCACTGAGCAACATTCCCACCCCTTTTTATTTTAAGACAACATCTAATTAAATTGCCCAGCCTGGCCTGGAACTTGAGAGATCTTCCTGCCTCAATATCTCAAGTAGCTGGGATTACAGGTATGTGCCTACACACCTGGCAGAATTCATGTTCTAACAAAGGTGCAATGCCCAAGGCCCTCCAGCTTCAACTAGAAGTTAGAGGTAAGAGGAAAAAGAAGTGGATAGGGTCCAATTTCCACCAAATCACCAGGTCAAAGGATTACATTAACCAACATTACACCCTTGTATCACTGCAAAAGGTGACCTTAGGAAAACCTTAAATCATCTCCTCTGATTAACCAAATCTTAAAGTCTTGTTTAATAACTAGAAAAAGAATTGAACTAGTATCTGAAACTCTGCCTCAGTAACCTTATCCATCAGATGCTTTCAGATTTTCTTTGCCATGTGTAAACCTATCGACTTTTTGATATGAAAAATCTGTTATATAAAAATATCAGAAACCTCTTCCATGAGTCTTAAGTTCTCAACAAATATATAGAATCACATAAAAATTATGCCTACTCACATATGAAAATTGTATAAAAAGACAATTGCACTAAAATAACAACCTTTTAAATAAGGTATTTCAGATAGCAACTCATGTTTATAAGTTATTTATTCATTCAACAATACAATAATGTAACAGTGAACAAGACAAAGATCACACCCTGAGTGTACAATCTAGTAACTTAAAAGGCAACTGCAGCTAATGAAAAGAATCTTAAGACTACTAGGCTTTGGGGCTGGGGAGATAGCTCAGACTGTAGAGTGCTTGAAAGGCAAGCACAAGGCCCTGGGTTTGATCCCCAGCACTGCAAAAAAAAAAAAGACTACTAGGCTTTGAATTCCAATACTACCTCTTATTACTTACATTTCTAAGTCATAGTTTCCAGGACTATAAAACACTACTGTCATGAAGAGTTAAAATCACAACATAAAAAAAAAAAAAAAAAATGCTTGGCAAACTAAAAAGCACTATACAAAGTAGGTATGCTATTACTGAACTTAGTTTTTCATTAAGAAAAAACAAAACATTAGGATACCTCCACATTGCTTATGAGTTGTCAGGGGAAAACAGTAACTAGAAGCAATAAGCCAGACAATACTTTAACCAAAATTAAAATCACTAGATGGGCAAAGGGACATTTTATGTCTTCAGACGTGATATCCTAAACGGAAAACATTACTTCTGTAGTTATTCAGACTTATGATAAGTAACATGAATCAAATCACTAGGCAAATCAGATCAAACCAGATAAACCCAAATTTTAAGACTTTGTATAAAATAACTGACCTACATTCTTCAATTACAAGAAATACAAAAGAAACTCCTTCAAATTAAAGAAAACTAAAATACATGATCAAATTTGACAAAACTGAAATATAAAGCGAAGATTAAAGTATCAATGTTAAATTTCTGGAATTTGTAATGGTACTACAATTACTTAAGAGAATAAATATCCTTATGCTTAGGAAATATACCAGGTAAAAAGGCATATAATTTTTTTTAAAAAAAGGCATGGAATTCTTTAGTGGTTTGCCAAAAAATAATGTGTGTATGCCCCAAGACAAATTGGTGAACATGGACAAAGGTTATATACAAGGTCTACTGTATTATTCTTGCACGAAAGTTTGGTAAATTTGAAATTATTTCAGAATAAAAACTGAGATTTCAGGGTAGTAGCCCAGAGATTTACGTATAATCTCTAAACTATAGAATTTTAAAGTACTACTAAAAATCACTACACAAAATATAAAGTTCCAAGGTATTCCAGTTAAAAACCCAGCAGCTTGGGAGGCTGAGGCAGGAGGATCACAAGATCAATGCCAACCTCAGCAATTTAGCAAGGTCCTAAGCAACTTAGCAAGACTCTATCTCAAAATAAAAAATTAAAAATTAAAAAAAAAAAAAAAAGACTGGGGATGTGGCTCAGTGGTTAAGTGCCCCTGGGATCAATCCCTAGTACCAAAAGCAAAACAAAACAAAAACCGAAACTCTGCCTCAGTAATCTTTACCCACCAGATAAACAAACAAACAAAAGGAAACCAATTACAAAGGCTTTAAATGTTGGGATTACCAGACAAAATAAAATAAATATATTTAATAGACTTTAAAGAAATTTTCAGCAGGGCGTGGTAGTGCATGCCTGTAATCCCAGCAGTTTAGGAGTCTAAATCAGAAGGATTGTAGATTCAAGTCAGTCTCAGCAATTTAGCCAGGTTGTAAGCAAACTAGTGAGGCCCTGTCTCAAAATCAAGTAAGAAAAAAAGGGCTAGGGATGTGGATCAGAGGTTAAGCACCTCTGGGTTCAATCCCTGGTATCAAAATAAAACAAAGAAAATTTCAAAATATGACCGAAACAGGAATAAGACTACCCAAAAAAGTATAAAGCAGAGGTGTGGGAGGACAGGGTAGTTCAGTTGTAGCTCACCTGCTTAGCATGTGCAAGGCCCAGGGTTCCATCCCCAGCACCAAAAAAAAAAAGCTTTTAAGAAGGAACTGAATAAACTTATAGAAATAAAAAAATATATAATACATGAAGTTATTTAAAAAAAACTCAGTAGCTCAGTGGCAGAGCACTTGCCTAGCATGTGTGAGGCACTGGGTTTGATCCTTAGCACTGCATAAAAATAAATAAAGGCATGCTGTCCATCTACAACTACCAAAAAAAAAAAAAAAAAAAAAAAAAAAAAACCACTAATGAACGCACTATAACATAAATGATGGACCCAGAAGACACTGTTAAGTGAAATAAGCCAGACACAAAAGGACAAATATTGTATGAGTCCACTTACATGAATCTGAATAGTCAAATTCATAGAGACAAAGTAAAACAGTGGTTGCCAAGGGCTGGGGAGGGGGAAATGGAAAATTATTATCTAATTGGTACAGATTTCAGTTGGTGGTGGTGAAAAAGTTCTGGAAATGACCTAGTAGTGATTACACAATGGTGAATGTATTTTATGACACTGAACTGTACACTTCAAAATGGTTAAAATAGCAAATTCCATGTTATATACATATATATATAAACAAATTCTATGTTTTATATATATGTGTATATTATATATACACATATATATGTATATAACCATATATATATACATATACATATATGTAGATAACCACAATCAAAAAGTAGATACTATAGTAAAAATCAAGGGAAAAAAATAATCAATATGCTGGTTGAACACAGGTGAAGAAAGGACTAGCTAACTTCAAGAAAAGACACTAATTATCCTGAATACAACTTAGAAGAGTAAAGAAATGGAAAATAAAAAAGGTTAAGAGGCATGTTTAGAGGCATGTAGTGTAGAATAAGAATAACATAACAGAAATATAAGCTCCATAGAAAAAAAATTCTCTAATTAGCCATAATGTAACAATTACCTATTAAGGAATGACAATTACAGAGGTTGTGGATTTTGATAGCAATAAAAGCCAGAAGAGAATGGATAAGATCTATAATGAGTAAAAAAAAAAAAAAAAAGTAACTGTTAATCTAGAATACATATTCAGACCAACCATCTTCAGAATGAGGTGAAGATAAAAATACTTTCCAACCAATGAGTTCTCCAACAGACCTCACTAGAAAAAAATTGAAAGAAATCTTTCAAGTAAAGAGAAAACAACTCCAGATTCCAGAGAGAGGAAATGATGGTCAAAGACATTTGCAAACATATAGGTGAATCAAAGAAACAAAAATTTATTAGGAATTGAGAACGTAAAGGAAAATATCATAGAGTTTAACTTCCAAACTTGAAGGAGGAAAATTAAACTTAAAAATACAGCCATGTAAAATTACAAAGAAAAGCCAAAAAAAAGAAAAGAAAAAAAAAAGAAAGAAAGAAAGGCAAATCGAGTACAATGCCACTTGCCCATAACCCCAGCTACTCAGAGGCTGTGGCAGGAGGATCAAGTGCTTAAGGCCAGTCTCAGAAGCTTTGCAAGACCCTGTCTGAAAAAACAAAAAGGGCTGGGATACAGCTTAGTGGTAGAGCATCCCTAGGTTCAATTTCTGGTTTTTACGGAAGGAAGGAAGGCAGGCTTTTAAATGCCTAACCTACACCTAAACCTGAGCTGAGGGGAGACATATTTTTAACCTCTTCTCCCTTTTGTCTTTCTAATCCTACAGAACAACAGCACTGACAGAGTAACTTCTAGCCATGTGGCTACTCACATTTAGTTAAAATTTTTAAAAAATTAAAAATTAAGCTCCTCTGTGACACTAGACACATCCGAGGCGCTCAGTAGTTACATCCAGATCACCCTATTAAACAGTACTGATATAGAACATTTTCATCATTGCAGAAAGGTCTATTAGACAATGCTGCTGTATTTTGTTGTAACATTAGAAATATACTGATAAATAATCTTAAATGTAAAAGAACACTTTTTAAAAAATGATTAGATCCACACCCACTTTTTTTTTTTTTTAAACTATACTGGCGACTGAACCCAGGACCTCACACATGCCAGGCAAGTATTCTACCACTGAGCTACACACCCAGCCCTTTTTATTTTAAGATAAGGTCTCCCTACATTGCCCAGGCTGGTTTTGAACTTGTGATCCTCCTGCCTCATCGCTGGGATTATAGGCAACACCTGGCAAGATCCCCTTTTATGGTCATTTCATTGCTAGGCATGATAGTGCACGTCTGTAATCCCAGCGACTCAGAGGAACACAAATAAAGTCAGCCTCAGCAATTTAGTCACTTCATTTCTACAAAATTACAGTTTCTCAATATTTCTCAATAGCACTTAAAATAATTTGTTGATATATATAGAGAGAGTGATAGACAGATAGATAGATATAGGGTGTGTGTGTGTGTGTAAATTGTTGAGTCTCCTGCATCCCACCAACCACCACCAAAGGATTTAATTAAAAAAAGGAAAAAAGGGAGGCCAAAAATAAATCAGCACCAGCCATAAGATGAATATACCAGTTCTTAGGGCATCAGTTTTAGTTGACAGTGAAACACCTTTTACATACATAACAGATAACAAAATGCCAAATTGTTAAAAAATAAAACCCTATAGGCATCCAGATTTTTTCAACTGATAGCGGGCACACTCTGGACTACATTCCTAGACTTCTGAGGGTACTCCTCCAAACACTTCTGCTACTGGGAGTATCTGGTTGAAAAACTTAAATATTGTTAAAATAAATGAATTATACACAAATTTTTTATTTACTAGAAATAATTATATACAACAACACTCTATATACCAATATCACCTTTAATATTTAAAGCAGCAAACCTTCGGTTTTCTTTAAAAATTTAACAACAGAGGGCTCAAGGTATTTCATCTTACCCTAAACATTTTACTTTAGGCATTCTAATACATCTTTAAATATTTCCATAGTACTCCCAACTTTCTAAATTACCTAGCCAAAAACAAACAAAAAAAAAAAACAAAAAAACAAAAAAAAAGTTCAAAGGAAAAACAAATGTCAAGTCTTTAACAGTTGCCTTGGCTAGATCTGTAACTTAAATTCCTATGCTTCTCCCCCACTCTAAGTGAACCAGGGAGTCAATAAGCCTCTCATCTAGACAACTGATGCAACTTCAATAAATGCTTATGTTAATAACTGGCTGTGTCAGGAATACTTCTGTGGTTTCACTTACATAACCCATTATATGGAGTGCTGCCCTATTCTCCATCTCTAGAAAGCATTTTGAATACTGATATTTGTATGTTTACTTGCTATATTGAATAAAAAGACTCTTCTCGCTCCAGCTTCAACAATCTTTCCTGTAGAAGCAGTAAAAAAGGAAGCCAATTTCTGCTAATTTATTATGTCAAAGGCCAGTTATTTATCTTGTTGGCTAATCGACAGAGTACTGACTTAAAGCAGCACCTCCAGTCAGTCAGACGGTTCACCAGTTTTCTCCTGAGACTCTGATTGAGAAATACCCTTAAACAAATAATTTGGAGCAACTTGCATGAACTCAACTGAAAATAATCTGAATTGCTCCTTGAAGTGTGCTGTATTAATTGTGAAATTTAACAAAATTAAATTCAATGGTGGTGAGAATCACCATACAGTTTACTATAGGGTAAAAAAGGGCAGAATATACCCCAAACCTAACTTGAACATGCATAAACACTGGATGAACACTCTCCTTAATCCCTCACTTGGGTACAGTTAAGATTTTCAGATTTTACAGAATCATAATCTTAAAAAGGGCAGGTAGGGTGGCCAGCATAGGGTTGTCAACTTTTATTCTGCTGAAGACATTTTTAAAAACTTAATTACCATCACCACTGTTTCATAAAAAAACTAATATGCCGGGCATAGTAGTACACGCCTGTAGTCCCAGCCGCTGAGGAGGTTGAGGCAGGAAGATTGGGAGTTCTAAGCCAGCCTCACTAAAAAGCGAGAAGCTAAGCCACTCAGTGAGATCCTGTCTCTAAATAAAATACAAAATAGAGCTGGGGATGTGGCTCAGTGGTCAAGTGCCCCTGAGTTCAATCCCCAGTACCAAAAAAGAAAAAAGAACTAATATGTTACTACCAAAAATAATAAAAGATAATTTTAGAAAAAAGTTCTTTTAAGTTGAATAGATTTAGTTTTATGAAAGCTAACTACATTTGCATTTCACTCAAATAGTTGAAAACATTTTCATAAACTAACAGTCCTCTACAGTCCAGCATTCGGGAACCACAGGTCTAGTTAACCAGTTCCCACTTAGAAAAGGAAAACAATGACATAGGACAAGCTCAAAACAATCTCTTTTTTTTTTTTTTTTGGTACCAGAGATTGAACCCAGGGGCTCTGAAACACTGTCTTAGTCCTTTTATTTATTATTTTGAGAAAGGATCTTCCTAATTTGCTTAGGGAATCACTAGGTTGATGAGGCTGCCTTTGAACTTTCAATCCTCCTGCCTCAGCCTCCCCAGCTGCTGGGTGTGCTCGCCTGTGCATGAAACAAATATTAACCCCTCCAATAATGAGGAAACAGAGGCTTGGAAAGGTTTAGGGACTCTCCCAAGGCCACAAATCAAGGATTTTAACACAGGTCTGTCTAATTTCAGAGTCAGAGTTCTTAACCATTTGGCTAAGTTTCCTCTAATATTCTTCCAATAGTTAAAGATCCACCCATATCCAGCCACTTTTGTGACCAATGGCAACCAAGGAATTTGCAAGACAGCTGGTGGGAGTGAGAGGTGTACTCCCTGACCATTATTCAGACTGAAGCTAAATGGAACTCCTGACCTTTGCCTCATTAATACCAGGCTCACTGAAACTAAGCCAACTGCCCAGACAAAGCACACACAAAACCCCCTGCCTCCAACAACACTGATGCAAGACTCTTTGGACATTCCCAAGTGCTGGTATACAGTAAAAAACATATTCCTGAAAAACAAAAGGAATGTATTAATTCTCAGGAAGGAGACAAGCAATTCCATGGTAACTCAGTCTAAAAATAATAAACTTGTCTTTAAAAAGTTACATCTCTAAGCCTCATTTTGCAAACTAGTAGAGTCTTTTACACATTAATACACAAATTCCCCCTATTTAAATATCTAAAAGAAAACATAAAGTTCTATAAATTTATAGTTCTTAGACACAAAACATAATTTTCATATATGCATCATTATATGATAGATAAAAGTATCTTATGCTGGGTGGGGATGTGGCTCAGTGATAAAGTGCTTACCCAGCATCCATGAGGCCCTGGGTTTGATCCCCAGTGTGAACTCCCACACACACAAAGTATCTTATTCTATCCCACTAGAATAATCAGAACATTAGAGATAAAACTACTCACTTTAATCAAAATACTTACAAAGGAGAGCTGGAAGAAAAATATGTAATTAAATACCATTTTCTATAAAAGGCAATATTAACAGCCGGCTATAATAAGAGGTACAAGTATTATCTGTGAATATTCAAAGATTCTTGATATTCAAACCAAAATCAAAATCATGCAACTAAATAGAATACGATATCAGAGATTTACTTATAAATCCTTACATATCACTTGCCAAGCAAATGTTCAAAAGAAACAACCAAACATAGCTTTTAAGTAACCAAAGACTGTCTTGTCCTCCTTGAAATAAGGTAATGATAGTATAGTATTCTTGCTAGCAAGGGCAAAAAAATATATTTCCCAACTGGATTTTTTTTTTTTTTTTTTTTTTTTTTGGGTGCTGGGGATCGAACCCAGGGCCTTGTGCTTACAAAGCAAGCACTCTACCAACCAAGCTATCTCCTCAGCGCCCCCAACTGGATTTTTAACGATCAGATTCTTTCTATTCCATCTGAATCTGCGATGTGAAGAAGCTGTACACAGACTATCAAATCTTTTACTCACTGCATAAAATATCCTACTTAATGTTTTTCCTTCTGTTTTAAACAGATGCTATCTAAACTAAAGGGTTTGGTTTTATTTTTATTTTTTTTTTCCAATCTATGTTTCCCCTTGGCATGTTCATCTCCTTACATGGACTCTACAAGTATTTCTATTTGTAATATTCTCTACACCATGTTTAATATATGCCTAACTCTGACCTCCCTCCTGAACTACAAACCCACACTTTCAAAATCCTCTGGGCATTTCCAGTGTTTGGCAAATATATTTAAAAAGCCAACATATCCAAAACTGTTCTCATTCTGCAACTCCTTGCCCATAATTCTAGTAACAGTATCACCATCAACATCTCCCACACTTAAAAAGTGTAACTTCCAACTCTCATCTTCTCCAAACCTTTCCTACCAATCCCTCCCTCTACCCAACTACTAAATCAATTGCCAAGTCCTGTCAAGTCTTCATGTTCATCTATTACCATTACCTTTACCCAGTACTATATTGAAACTTGGGAGGCTGAGGCAGGAGGATCACAAGTTTGAGGCCAGCCTCAGCAAATTAGGGAGGCCCTAAACAATTTCATGAGACCTGTCTCAAAACAAAGAAACAAAAAGGTTGGGGATGAAGCTCGGTGGTAAAGTGCCCCCAGGTTCAATCCCCAGTATTAAAAAAAAAGTAAGGAAAGAAAGAAGTTTGCCACACAAATCATCCTGCACACTACACTATTAGATCTTAGTCACTCCTCATTACCTTTCAAATGTCAAACTTCTAAATACAGCATTTAAACATGCTCAACGATTCAGCCCAATTTAAATTGCCAATCTTATCGCCAGTTCCCAAAAGTGAATGGTATATTCTAGGTAACCTAGTCAACTAACTGCTCTGAGTACACAATGAACTTTTCTACCTCCAACCATCTACTAATATCATTGTCTTGATTTGAATGGCCTTCATCCACCTAATCCTAAACGCTGAATCTTTGTTTTAGAAAAGTATTACCCTCTGTAACACCTAATTGTGGTACAAGTTCACTGGGAGATAACAGTTTAGTTGACACCAGAGAGATCTGAATGAATACTGGGGCCATTCCTTGCTAGCCACACAGCCTAGGCAAATTATCTAACATATTTGAGACTCAATGTCCCCCTTAAGAAAGATGCTTGTATGTTGTTGTGAAGCTTAGAAAATATACATAAAGCAGCTAGCATACTGCCTGGTACACAGTAAATGTTCAATAAATAACAGCACCAGAACTATCTTTGTAAGTATTACTGTATCTCCACTACTTTCCATGATTACTCAAGCCAAAAAATTAACACTTTCTCCTTTTAAACAACTCTAAATTTTAGGTCAATTCAGTCATGTGGTTTAATTTTCACATGTATTTCTTTATATATATATAAAGAATATATATATATATATATATTTTTTTTTTAGTTGTATAGACACAGTATCTTTATTTATTTATTTTTTTATGGGTGCTAATGATTGAACCCAGGGCCTCATGCTTGCAAGGCAAGCGCTCTACCACTGAGCCACAACCCCAGTCCTACATGTATTTCTTTATGCTATAAATTTTTGTGCAAGTATCTTACATCCCCCACTACATTCAAATTCCTAAAGGTCAAAGACAACTTCTATATCCCATAATGCCTAACACAGTGATTTCATGAAGCACTTAACACTAACCTACCTACAATGTTAAGTCCCGATTCAAAAAAAATTTTTAGTATGCCCAAATAATAAAATTCAATTCTTCATGACTTCAGACACACCTTAGAAAATTATCACCAAATGGGTTAGTGTGGCTTTATCTTTATTTGCTCCTACATCATTTCCTAACATGCTTGATCCATAGTAAATGTTCAATATCACTGAATTGGCTTGAATAATACAATCTACAGTGCCTGCAAGTATACAATTTCCCCCCATTTCCTTTTTCTGCTCTTACCATTCCTGTAGTAGTTTCCTTCAAAACACATTATCATATCTATAATACAAATCCATAACTAAATATAACTTGACTACTTTTCCAGATTCTCTCAATTCCAGTATTCCAAACTTAAACTCTAAACAAACACTTGGAATGTCTAAAAATTAGCTTCTACTTAAATCTAGAAGTTGTGCAACTAATCTTCCACCCACAATTTTTTCCAGGGACTTTAAAAATCATCCACCCTTTGCCCGTTCAAAATCAACAACCTTGAAATAAATGTTCCTTTGCATAGGAGAGCTCACTAAACTTGTTACTTCAGTCTATTTTCCCTAATTCATGATATTACCTCTCCTTCCAGTGGTGGGAGAGGAGAATGACACAGTACCTAAAAAACTAGAGTAATTCCTAATATAAGCATAAATTGAAAAGTGCAGATAATGTCGCTGGTTTCATGAAGATGATTTGTGTTACACTGCAAAAACAATAGTTATCTGTTAAGTAATAAAGTAAACGTATTCCGTTATGATCAAAAATTTTTAAAAATCACCACTCAATGTGAAAAAAAAAATCCCTATTTCCTACAAACCTTCATCAGTAGTTTATTACCTAAAAGCGGTAAAGCGGTTCACTAAAATAACTACATACATCACTTTCTCCTCCAGCAAATTATCAGTTTATCAGAAGTGAATACTTCATGATATAAGTTTAACCAAATAAAACACCTCTGTCCACCTGTGAGAACCTCTCTGCACTGCAGCGACAGCTCTAAGTATAATGAACCTCTCAAGAGAAACCGAGAACAATTTTTCTTTAAAGGTTAAGGAAACCGACAGTCCCAAATATGAAAGCAAACAAACTTTAGGAGAAAGGGGATATAGTAATCCTCCCACCCTCTGCAATCTATTCGTGCAATAATCTCTGACTGCACTCATCATACGACTGGGACTTGGGATAGCCACAGAAGTTAGAAGTGCAGATCAGAGAACAGCGATCAGAGAATAGCATCATTCTTTTACGTCAGCAAGAAAACAGAGGAATTCATGTGCACTGCCGATTTTCCACAAGCTTTTTTTTTTTTTTTTAACTCGACTTCAACAACAGCTTCAGCAAGCTTCCGAGTGAGTGAAGACCACCCGAGGCACGCCGATGCCTCAGTGACCTCCGTATCCAGACCCAGTTCCGAGCGCGTCCCAACCCATCCAAGGCTACCCTGAAGAGGGCCCGGAGGACAAGCCTCGCAAAAGATCCCCGGCATCTACACAGGCAGCGCCCCACCCTGGAGCTCAAGAGACGACACCCCTGGGACACGGGTTAATTACTGAGCCCTGGGGTGGGCAGACCCAGGGGAGGCGAAAGTCGGGCACTGGAGCCCAGATTCAGTCTGGAGTCCGGAGTCCTAGATCCAGGTCGACACAGAAAATCAAAGCGGGGAGGCGGCGAAAAGACTTGGGGGAGCAGAAACGAGGGGGGCGCGCGGACCGAGGCCCAGCCCGTACCCACCTCCGAGTCCCAATAGCAACAACAGCTCCGGGAACCCCCTCCCCAGCCCCGCCCCGCCCACCCCACAGCCCCGCAGCCCGTTTCTTCCCGCCCCGCCGGCAAGGCGAAGACCATGGAGGCCGACAACCCCCATCCCCAGACCCCGACAGCTGAGTCCGCTGCCCGCTGCCCGGAGCCCGGAGCGGACAGCCGGGGCCCGAGAGCGCCAGCCCCAAGCCAGGCCTGCAGCCGGCCCACTTCATTTCCCCGTCCACTCACCGTTGGCCCGGGCGCTGGGAGGACACAGGACGCGGGTGGGCGGCCGTGGACCTCCAAACTCTGACCCGGGCTGGAGCCCCTGCTCCGAGCCGACGGAGCCGACCGAGCCTCAGCGGCTGTACCTACCAGGCCTCTCTCCGGCCCGGACCCTAGAAAAGCACTTCCGGAGGAGCGGGGGAGGGAAGGGTTTTGGCACCGGAACTGCTCGCGGGCTGGAGCTGCCAGAGCCTCGAGGGCGGGGCCTCTCCCGCCCGACTCCCGCAAGTCCGCCCCCAGGCTCCTCGCTAACCCTTTCAGCCCCAGCAGCCGGTCGGTTTCCCAGGCTACAGCTTTGCACTCTTCAACTGCTGTTAGGGCAGTTCCCGCTCCAGCCACCTAGTTTTACAGACGAGGAAACCGGGGCTCGGAGAATTTAGTTGCAAGAGCCCAGCGCACTCATCCAGCTTCCCGACTGTCCAGCGTAATCTCTTTTCTAATCGTCTCCCTTAAAAATAATGATAGTTAACATTAACTGAACGCTTACTACGTGGTAGGCACTGTAATAAGCGCTTCGGGGTGCATGAACTCTTTTAATCACGTGCAAACCCCCTGAGATTGGTGCTAATTCTCTACATCTTGCAGCAGAGGAAACCCTTCAAAGATACCAAACTCAATACCACAAACGTTTGCTCTTGATTTTAGGTCCTTGACTTTACTTTAACCCATGCTGTGCGTATAATCTCATATTCACCGAACGAGATTTTTAAATTCTTTAAGGAGAGGAGCCAAATCATATTACTGTATTAGGTCATCACTTGCAACTTCAACAAAAGCGGCACAGGGCTGGAGTGTCTAGAATCTTATTGCCTGGATCCTATTATTTTACTTTTCATCTTGGTGGGTGAAACCCTCAGCCTCAGTTTTCTCATTTAGGATGTGTGAGTGAGATCGTCTCTGGATTGTTGTAAAAATTCAAAATGAATCTAGCTCCAAATAAAAGTCAACAATTCTTAGACCTCACCAGCAATAAGAAAGGCCTGTATTTGGATACTTGCCACGGTCTGAGCCAAAACAGTAGGACTCACAGTCAGATGTCAGGCAAGGGAAGGAGAGAGGAGAAAAATAAGAGCATTCCTCAGCCACAAAATCCAGAAGACACCAAATATCAGAGGCAGATGCTGTATCTGAGACCAGATCCAGGAGGAAGTTAATAAAAAACTTCTTCACATGCATATATCTCAAAATATACCGGGAGGAAGATTCTTAAAATTTCCAACAAAGAAAGGCAGGGGAAATAGAAATATCTGAGAACCCCTTATAAACATCAAAGGCCAGATCTGTGGCTCAGTGGTAGAGCACTTGTTTAGTATGTATTGAGGCCCTGGGTTCAATCCCCAGCACCACAAAAAAAGAAAAAAAGTTAAGATGCAAACAACATCACCACTACTGACTTTATTTAAAGTGCTGTCTTGTTATTTTGTGTTTGCAGAAGTGTTTTTAAATACTTCCATATTACCCAAATTTAAGCAGCCTTTCATGCCTCTGAGTATGAAGTGAAAAACAGCCTGCCCTTGGCAAGACTTATTAAGACCTTCTCTTTCTACCCAAGCCCTAAAGGACTAGGAAGAGAAATTCTGACATAGACTTGCTAGGCTCTGTGCAGGATGCAGAGGAGCTAGCCATTGGTCATTTAAACTGGTCATCTAATTGGTAAATCCTATAGCCAGGATTTGAAAGGGAGTCTGTTTTCTCAGAGTCTTTACACCACTATGCCAGCAATTCTTAAACTTGACAGTGATTCAAAATCACCCTGAGGGACTTAAACAAATTGCTGGACCCCATCCCCGGCATTTCACTGAAGCATCCTAGTGCTTCATGGGCCAGTCCCTGGGCCAGTAGCCTGGCATCACCTGGGAACTTGTTGCAGATGCAAATTACTGAGTCCCACCCCAGACCTTGTGAACCAGAAACTCTGGGGTAGAACCCAGCAATCTGTGTTTTAACAGGTCCCTCAGGGTTTGAGAACCACTGCCTTCAAATAGACTATCTTCCATGTATTCCTTTTTTTTTTCCCTCTACTTATCCACAACAGGAGTAACTCCACTGAAGCAAAAATCTTTCCCATTAATTAAATGACATACTGGAGCTTTTTGTTGTTGTTGTTTATTTTTCCCAATGCTTTGCTCTCTGGGGAAGATAAGGCTAGGGAAAAAAAAAAATCAGATTTAATGGAATATTCTTTTCAATTATTTTAAATTTGTATTGAAATTTAACCAGATAATACTGAGTTGGGAATGGAACAAATCTTGAAAACTGCTCTATGCCAAGGTTTTACATGCATTTGCTAAATTAATCTTCACTATACTGCTATGAGGGTTTATGGTCTTATTTTACAGATAAGAATAACCTAGACTTAGGTGAAGTAATCGACTTAAGAACACATTCTTGTTAAGGGGCAGAAACAGGATCATTCAAAGATCCCTCTAATTCCAAAACTCGTGCTCTTTCCACTTTGGCTGGAGCCTGGAGAACCAAATTCCAGTGTGGTCTCCACCACCCCAGCTATGCAACTTTGAGTAAGTGATTTAATCTCTATTTTCAATTTCTCCTTCCATAAATAATGTTATCATAAATCTGCCTCTCCCACACTGGAATGTCAGAACAAATGAGAAAATAAAATTGTAAGCTTTTTGAAGAAAAAAAAGCAAGTTATTGTGGTGTTGTATGATTAGGCAAGTGTTGCTGTACGAGCCTGGGCATAGAAGTCTTTGCTGGTACCTCCTGAATCATATAGAAGACTACCCCCCAAAATGTTAGATGACTTTTAACTGCCATTGTCTCCTGGAGGTCAAAGAAAACCAAACCAAAGATAACCAAAGATTTTACGCATCTCATTTTTCAATTACCAGGGTCTGGGGTATAGCTCAATGGTAGGAGGTGTGCTTAGCATGTGCAATGCGCTGGGTTCCATCCCCAACAACTAATAAATACATACCTAGATAAATAAATAAATAATGTTACCAGGAATTTCTCACAGACAATGAAAGGCTCATAGACTCCCAGTTGTTGTTAAATTTTTGGCCCATCCTGATCCTAAAGACACCTTTTCTCCAAACTCTTTTTTTCTCTCCGTTCCAGGACCCTCCACCCTCCTGCCTCCACCCTCTAGGGAAGACTTAAAATTCCTGTTATTTTATTATGTAGAAGGATTTAGCTCTCAATCTTCTTCTCCCGACAGACTCCAGGTCACCTTTATTGACACAATCGCCAGGTTGCACAATTCCAGGGGGTACTATTCATAGAGAATACAATATGAATGTTGCTCCAGGGGGTGCCAATTGCACAGACCGCATGCCTCCTGGCACCATGCAAGGCTGTGGCCCTGTCTATGCATAGCTCCTACTACCAAAATCCACTGAGGCATTTTGTTAAACAAAAGAGGCATCTGCTTGGGTGTCCACCCTTTCCCCAGCATTGAAATAATGGGACTCTTTGTTTATTTTTTGTTTGTTCTCACATAGACCTGATCTTTCACCACTGACTGACTCAAGTCTTAGTTTTCACACTTTATTATGGAATTTTTCACTCTCTTCTGTGACATTGTTGCATATTTCCCTAGACCTGACAGTTTCTTTAAGACTATCATATTTTGTCTTCTTTACCTTTTATTCCTTCTTTGACACAAGTGCTTGAAAAAAACATTTGCTTTGAATAACAGCACAGTGTACCAGAATATAATATGTTTTAATTTTAAGTATATATGGCAAAAATCTGAAAAATGACCCTCAAATAAATGTGTTGTTTAACTCAGAGTTTATATCAAAAAAATGAATTCAACTTTTTTGGGGGATGGTACTAGGGATTTAACCTGGGTGCTTTACCACTGAGCTACATCCCCAGTTATTTTTGTTTTGAGACAAGGGTCTCACTAACTTGTTTAGGGTCTAGCTAAATTGCTGAGACTGGCCTCAGACTTGTGATTTTCCTGTCTCAGGGTCACCAGTTGCTAGGAAAACAGATGTGTGCCACATCGCCCAGTCAGAAATCAGGATTTTCTTACATATGACATTTCTCAATTTAAAACTTCTGAGCCAGGCACTGTGGTACACACCTGTAATCCCAGCAACTCATGAGGCTGAGGCAAGAGGATCACAAGTTTGAGGTGAGCCTCAGCAACTTAGTGAGATCCTGTCTCAAAAAAATAAATAAATAGATAAAAAGGACTGGGAATTTAGCTGAATGGTAAAGCACCCCTGGGTTTAATCCCCAATACGTTAAAAAAAAATAAATTAAATATTTGACTCATAGATTTTACATGTGTTCACAACTATTTATTCCAGTGTATTTTGAGATAGTTTTAAACTGTTTTTCTTAGGTAGCAAAATGTGAAGTATGATGTGCCATTTCTAAACAGCAAGACAGGTACGGGCATCAAATCATAAGTGTCCTTACCACCAACAATTTTAATGGAGTTGAAGCTAATATTTTTCAACCACCTTAAAAATAGAATAGATAATAGTACATACTTGGATAAATTTTACAATAACCAGCCCTATGAAGTATGAGCCCCACCCCTTTTTTTTCCCCTTTGCTCTAGATGGAGATACATAAGCTTAGCTCGTTAAGGTAGCTAACAAGTGATGGAACCAGGATTAGAACCCAGACAATCTGTCTCCAGAGACACACTCTTAACCACTAAACTAATATTTATTGAGCCTTTCCCATGTGCCACAACCATGACTGCCTCCCACCTGAAAGACAATCAATTTATAGAAGAATGCAAACATCTTCTCCAGACCTTTATAGGGAGCTATAATAAACCCACACAGATCCTTCTCATCTCCCTGGAAGTGTACAAACTGTCATACGTCTAACACTCTGTCATTCCCGTATAATCTTTGCATGAAGTTTGAATTTGTTGAAAGTTATTGTGAAGGCTGGGTGCAGTGGTGCATGCCTGTAATCCCAGCTATTCCAGAGACTGAGGCAGAAGGATCACAAATTTGAGGCCAGCCTGAACAATTCAGCAAGATCCTGTCTCAAAATAAAAAAATAAATAAATAAAAAGGACTTGGTATGTAGATCAGTAGAGCATTCCTGTGTTCAATCCCCAGTAACACAAAAAAGAAAAAAAGTAATTATCATGAAGAGTCCTATGCATGCGGTGAACAGAGGCATGTTTCACAGACAATGAAAGCAAACTGAAGCAATATAATATTGAACCGGAAACCAAAATCTATGGTCAAATTGTGCTGGTGTGGAGAAACAGGAGATAGCAAGGTTGAATTTGAACAAGAATATCACATGGACACAAATGCAGTGAAAGCTCAAAAGTGGAGACCTAAAAGGGAACGGTCATCAATTTTTAGCATCTTTTACATTGAATTTGTGATTAAATATGAAGAAAAATTATTAAAACTGTCACTGTCCTTTAAAAGGCATAAACTAATTAAACTTGTGTTGTCTAGATTGAGCTATGTGGTGAGTGTCAGGAATTTAAGGGTTTGCATTCCACCTTCATTCTTTTTATGTATCAAAATGGCGGCCCATCTTACTGTGCCTCGGCGCTTCTCTTTCTGCAAAATGCGCATGACAAATGCATCTTTATACCATAGAGATGTTGTGAGACATAGCTAATAAATGATTATAAAACACAGTTCTTTGAAGTATAAAGCACTGCATAATTACTAAATACTATAATAATCATCCTTATAATAATAGTAATTTTCAACCAACACATCAACCAGACCCAGATGCGTTTAGTCACCTCCCAATTAGACAAAAGTGTATATGCCAACGATGAAATAGAGTAAAAATCCTAAACCACAGACAAGTTCCACTCCCTTCCTTATTCCTATGCAGAATCCGAAGTTAGATCGCCAGAGTTGTAGTTCAGCTCCACCACTCACTTAACTTGCTGACCTCTATTTCTCTAACTATGAAATGGTCAACCACTGCAGATGTAACCACTGTAAATGATTTGATATTCTGCTTGCCAGGCCTTTATCTGTGCATTTACATTCACATATACCAAACCTAATGTGTAGACTAGGTAAGCTTAAGGCACTGGCAAACCAGAACCATCCCCCACCCAATTTTTTTTCCCCCAGAATTTATGATTAAACTCAAGACCTCATATTCTAGGCAAGTGCTCTACCATAAAGCTACAAATCCAGGACCTTTTTTTTTTTTTTTTTTTTTTGACAGAACTGGGAATTGTGTCTTGGGCCCTGTATCACTGAGCTAAATCCCCAGCCCTTTATTTACTTGTTTATTTTATTTCCAGGCAGGTCTCACTAAGTTGCCCATTCTGACCTTGGCCTTGAACTTGCGATATTCCTGCTTTAATCTTCTAAATAGCTAGGATTACAGGCATGTGCCATGAAGCCTAGCTCCAAAAAAATTGTTTAAAGAATTAGATGTTTTTACAAATATATAGAAATAAAAAATCAGAGCTTATTAAGACTTTTTTATATTTAATTTTAATATGGCTTTATTATTAAGCAATTTGATATTATTTAATATTTAATAAACTCTTCAGTGCCTACAATTGTCCTTAAGATCCTAATTCAACTTTGGTTCATATGTACTGACCATGTACATCCATATTTTTTTTTAAATTTTTTTTAATTGTAAATGGCCACAATACTTTCATTTTATTTTTATGTGGTGCCAGGATAGAACCCAGTGCTTCACACATGCTAGGCAAGCACGCTACCACTGAGCCATCTCCCCAGCCCCTTACGTCCATATTTTTAAAAACATAATCATATTGTTTTACAAATCCCATTAAGTGTTTTTTTTTTCAAATCTTTTTTAAGTTTTAAATTAACATCATGTATATCATTGCAGGATACAGTGTGACATTTCAATACATGTATACAATGTATCATGATTGGATTAATGTCATTGGTATATCCATTACCTCAAACATTTATCACTTTTTTGTGTTGAGAACATTAAAAATCCTCTCTACTAGCTATTCTGAAATATAAAATTAACTGTTGGACCAGTATGTAACTCTGTAGTAGAGTCCCTTGCCTAGCATGAGATCCTGAGTTTAATACCCAGCACCAAAAGTTTGTCGTCAAAACATAGTTACCTTACTGTGCTATAGAACATTAGAAGTTATTCCTCTGACCCAACTGCATCCCCATACCATTTAATGTGAGTGGTTTTAAACACTGTGATATTTACTTAGTGGCAATCTAAATAAGGAACTGACACCATATCTGACATTTTTCTTCACTAGAAACTACTACTGTAGAAGGGTCCTAGTAGAATAATTTGAATTTCAAAAGCTTCCTTTCTTGGTAAACCAAATTTCATTTTCCATCACATTTTTAAGCCCAGTGTAATACAATCCTTTTCTAATCTCTACAGAATATATGATGGAGAGAAATTCTGCAGACCGGGAGCTTTCTAAATGGTGACTATGGAGAGATGCCAAGAAAATAAAACGGTGCCAAGTGCAGAATCCTCAAGTTGCTCCCTAAACCAACAGAAATACACTTGGAAAATGAATTTCACGGAAGCAGGAGGTATTTCACCTACAAAGATAGAGCACATGTGGAGATCCTATTTGGAACCAGGGAATTAAAAAAGAAAAGTAAAGCTGCATTGTGCTTCAGGAGACAATAAGAACATTCCCTAAAGAAAATATCAATGACCTTTGGTGGAGTAAGAAAGAATGCTTAAGCAATAGTTGGTAATTACAAATATTTAAAATGTTTCCTTTACAGTAAATTAATTGCTGAATTTTTATTATTCCTACAACAAACTCAGTGCACTCGAAAGGTACAAACGTATGTAAAGATCCAGAGTTATTTCATGATTTTAAAACTCATGTTTATTTGAAATATTCTTGGATCTAAACCACTGCAAGTGTTTATTGCATGCTTATTGTGAACAAGGAACAGGACGTCATGGGGAATACCAAGAACTCAAAGTCCCAGAACAGATCCTTTGAGAATAAAAATGCCAGTTGGGAAGATAAGTTATGGGTTCACAGAAAAAAAGAACCATAATAATGCAAAGTATCCTGTGCTAAACGCTGAATGAATAACAGAATCGTTCGTTTTTGGAGACCTCTTCCATCATTCATGTTCTTAACGATCAATATCAGATGGAACTTAATGTTTGTACAAATCATAGAAAAAGTGGGGACAAAAAAATGATCCCAGCATTCAAAAAAGTCTAGATGTACAGAGTACATTTAGGAGGCTTGAGCAGATCAGATCCATTTAACTGAAACAAAGAGTTTGTGTCAAGTAGGAAAAAACTTTAAGTAGGTTGATTCTCTAGTTAGAAGGGTCTCGACACTAAATTAAGATATTCAGAATTATCCTTTTAAGCAATTTAAAAAAATCAGAGCTGTTTTCCTGATTGTAAAGCAACATAAAAAGAATGCTTTTTAAAGAATGGGGCCCTGGGTTTGATCCCCAGCACCACAAATAAAAAAATTAAGTATGCTTTTAAAAATGCCTTTTTTTTTTAGAAGGATATTTGCAAAACATAGATCAAAACAAACATAATAATTACTTGGAAATCCACATCCAGAAATATGTTAAACTGTTGATAGATAAACATATAGCAGGTTTTTTTTTTTCCAGTTTTGTATGTATGTGTATTCACTCAACATTATTCTTCTACTACATGACTTTTAATACTATATCGTATGTCATCACAGAAATGAAATATACTATACTTATTCAGTTTTATTCAATTTTCTGCTTTTCATCCAGGCATAAATGACTAAGATTAATCCCAGGTTAACCTTAACATTATATGGAATGAATTATGAATTGACATAGGATAAACTGAGAGAAGGAGCACCAATTAAGAAATTATTGGGCTGGGATTGTGACTGTGGTAGCATGCTCTCCTGGCATGCCTGAGACCCTGGGTTTGTTCCCCAGCACCACTCAAAAATAAAGGTATTGTGTTTACCTACGACTGAAAAAAAAAAAAGGAACCGATTAAAGCTGGGTAATCCTAGCAACTTGGGAGGCTGAGGCAGGAAGAATACAAGTTTGAGGTCAGCCTGAACAATTTAGCATCACTGAAGGATATGACTCAGTGATAGAGCACCTGCCTGCACATGTGAATGTGCCAGACCCTGAGTTCAATTCCCAGTACCACAAAGAAAAACAAAAAGAAAAAACTGAAGCTATTAGTAGAGGACTACTTAAATAAATTAGGGCATATTCACACATCAGAAAAGTTTATAAATATTATATTACAATATAATTATTTCAAAGAAAGATGCTGCTCCTTGTTTGCTATTATGAAGTGATTTCTAAGAAATGTTTTTCTGGTTTTCTCCTCTTTTCCTTAATCTTTTAAATTTGGAGTTCTCTAGAACTCTGTTCTTGTTCTTTTCCTCTGTCTACATTTCCTCCCTGGGGGATCTCATCCAGTCTGAACAATTTAAATACTGTCTTTACAGTAACCTGTGGTTACAGGTTTTCTGAAAAATAATTCAACATTTTAAGTTGAAAATGTCTGCTCTACTCCAATGCCGTTCGGCAGGATAAATCACAAACTCAGAATGCTGGGGCACTATCCTGGAACGGGTGCTTGCAAGTGAGGGACCTTAAAGTTGGGTGTGTGTACAGCTTAAGCAAAGACCTGGGAACAGAAGCAGAATGGTGTGATGCAGGAATCGACACCTTAACTACAAAGTGAGAAGATGGGGTGGGTGGACAAAAGCCACTTTGGGAAATTTGCTCTCTGACCTCTATTCTTGCCAATGTTTACAGAATAATAACCTGAAACCATCCTTTGATTTGGGTTTCTAATAAATGACACATAAGTCATTGTGACAGAAGAGAGAAGGAGAAAAAGCTCTAGAACAATGAACAAACTAATACTCCTGAGATAAAAAGCAAATGTACATGATTCTTCATTTCTGATATTTTCTCAGGGTTACAGTTTCTCTCAGTTGTTTTTCTTACAAACTCTGCTTTTCACCAAGTAACCCTTTCAGAAAAAAAAAAAAAAAAGATTGCAAAGAATTCTTTCTTTCCATATTGAAAAGACTTGGCTATTTTTGCATGATTGCAGTTTGCCCTCCATTCTGTGTGAGTGCAAACCCGTAAAAATATTTATACACCTCCACAATCTATAGAAAATCATTTTGGGGTCTTGAAAACAGACTCTTTACAGATGGAGAGAATGTGAGAGAAATGCCCTCAGTGTGCTGACTAAAAACTGCAATGTCTGCCCAGCACTGTACCTCCTCTCATAAGAGGGGATGCTCTGCTGAAAGAGCCCTTGTATGTCAAGATTCAAAAAGTTCTTGTTTGCTTCAGCTGAACAAAGCTCTCACAGACAGTGGGATCTGCAGGGTAGCCACCAAGTGTGTTAAACCAATGTTCCCTCCGCCACATTGCCCAATAGTTTATCGTAATGGCAGTTCTCACCTTCATGTATAGAGGCCGGTGTTCGCGTTGCTGTCCTGCACAGAGCTCCCTCTGACTTCAAAGGAAATGACATAGAACAGAACCCCATGGTGTAAGGAGAAACAAGCAGCATCTGATCAGCATTGGGTCATATTTTTTTTTTTCATTCTCTCTGTAGAAATGGCTAAATTTATATACCAAATATCTAAAGGCCACCTTTCACTTCAGCAGTTAATGAATTGTCAGATATTGGGAAGCTTGACACTGAACTGCTTTCTGTGCAGAAGGGAAAGGGAGGGGGTTGTGTTATATAGAAATCCACCCCCAACACACACACATTTTTCTTGGTCTGTAAGACCCCCCAAGAGGCCAAAGTGATTTGGGGCTGGCCTAGTGATTCTAGCAGTTCTGTGTTACTGAAGACTGGCCTGAGGCAAATCCTAAGGAAGAAGGAAAAGGAAAAAATAGAAGAGAGAGGGGTAGGGGAGGAGGAAGGAGAGGAAAATAAAAAAGAAAGTTTAAGTGTATGCTTATTAAATGTC
Source organism: Sciurus carolinensis (assembly GCF_902686445.1). Classification (NCBI taxonomy): domain Eukaryota; kingdom Metazoa; phylum Chordata; class Mammalia; order Rodentia; family Sciuridae; genus Sciurus; species Sciurus carolinensis. Next base: position 128,443,811 of record NC_062216.1, on the reverse strand, counting down.
TAGATAGAGGAGATTTTTTGGTGGGTTGTTTTTACAGTACTGGGGATTGAACCTAGAGGTGCTCTACCACCCCAGATTGTTTTAATTTCAAAACAGGGTCTCACTAAGTTACCCAACCTGATCTGGAACTTGTGATCCTCCTGCCTCAGCCTCCCTCTCAAATAGCTGGGATTACAGGCAAGCACCATCATGCCCAGCATAGGAGAGGTCTTTCTAAACTTAAAAAGCATGGGGAAGAGTCAGCAAAGATTAGTCTATTTAACTACAAACATTTTAACATTTCTACGTGTCAAAAATCAAAATAAGGTAGATTTTAAAAAAAAAAAAGCAGAAGAAATCAACAAATTTGACCATATTTTAAAAAAAAATTGGGGAGAGGTACCAGGGATTGATCTCAGGGTCACTCAACCACTGAGCCCCAATCCCAATCCTATTTTGTATTCTATTTAGAGAAAGGGTCTCACTGAGTTACTTAGCGCTTCACTTTTACTGAGGCTGGCTTTGAACTCTCAATCCTCCTATCTCAGCCTCCTGAGTCTCTGGAATTACAGGCATATGCCATGGCTCCTAGCTGGCCATATGAAAAATTTTAATTTCAAATTAAAAAGAAAAAGGGGTCTAGGGACATAGCTCAATGGTAGCACACATGAGGCCCTAGGTTCAACTCCTAGCACAGAAAGGAAAAAGAAAAATAAAAGGAATAAGAGAAATAAGGAAAGAAAATTTAAAACAAGATTTTATAAAGTACTCAAGAAAGTTGATATTTTTTGAAACAGCACTAAGATTCCCATAGGAAAACCTAACAAAGGATTCAGGCAATTCATAGAAACATAATTAAAATGGCAAATAAATACTTGGAAAATGTTCACTATTACTAATAACCAATAAGGGCAACAAAATAAAAGCTAAATTTCTCACTTCAAATTGGCAAATATGAAAATAATGAAACTATATATTGCAGCCTTTTTAAATATAAGCAATAGCTGGGTATGGTTATGCACCCTTGTAATCCCAGTGACGCAGGAGGCTAAGGCAGGAGGATCACAAATTTCAGGTCAGCCTCAGCAGTTTAGTGAATCCCTGAGCAATTCAGTGAGACTGTCTCAAAATAAAAAGTTAAAAGGAATTGGAGATTTATCTCAGTGGTAAAACACCCCTGGGTTCAATCCCTGGTATCAAGAAAAAAAACCAAATGCAAGCAATAAATAGAAAATATAATGAAAAAGAAATGCCTTTCAAAATAGCAACAAAATAGGATTGGAGGTGTAGCTCAGTGGTAGAGTATGTGCTTAGCATATGTGAGGACCTGGGTTCAGTCCCCAGCACAAAAAAACTGCAACAAAGTACCAAAGGACATACTTAATAAGACATGTGCAGACCCTAAATAAATAAAATGAGCTTTCCTTCCTTCCTGGATATAAGGTAGCCTCATAGGGTCCAGGGCCTACATAAGGAGGGTATTTTAGCAAAGTGACAGTTTAACAGGTGTAAGGAGATTAGCTAGACACAGATATTAAACAAAGTAGTAGAATTGAAGATATTGATATTGACAGTCAAATTTCTCACTGTCAGGGAAGAAAGGTATAAATATGGATAGGAAGAGCTAGAATTATCCCTGTGGTAATGGACTAGAATTGAACCTATCAGTGTGAATTTATGGTTTTCAATATACAAAGATAGGGGCTGAGGATGTAGCTCAGTGGTAGAGCACATGCTTAGCATGCTCTTAAACTCTGGGCTCCATCTCCAGTATCCCACCCCTTAAATATATATATATATATATATATATATATATATATATATATATGTGTGTGTGTGTGTGTGTGTGTGTGTGTGTGTGTGTGTGTATACATGTGTGTATACATTTATTTATAGAGTCAGAAAAATATAGAAGTAAATTCAAACATGTGTATGTGTATACATATACATGCACACACAAATGTGTGTGTGGAAATATATACACATGTACATAAATATGAATACCTATATATCCTAGTTAATGGGTCTGGGAGAAGCAACACCCCTATTAACAACAAGCACCTTTGTAGTTTAGATCTTGTTTCTAAATAACTACTCTCTGTCATAGAATAATGACACCTACATTTATATGTGAAAACTACACCTTTCATCTAAGACCCTGATTAATGTATACGAATTCTTATTCGACATCTCTACTTTGTTGTCTCACAGCGTCTCAAATTTAACTGAAATAGAATGTTTGTCCTCCCTGTACCTCCTCTAGCTATTCCTCTCCATCATCCCTCTCTCCATAAATGTTAACACTATTCACTAAGTTACTCAAACAAAAGCCTAGAAGTCTTCCTAGACCCCTCGGGTTCCCTTACCCTTCATAGCCAATTTATAAGTCAGTCCAAATTTTTCAAAATATAACTTGAATTCATTCACTTTTCTCCATCTTCACTTGGAACAATGCCATTTAAATCAGCATTCTTCCTTTTCTCAATTATTATAATAGCATTCTAGCTGGGCTCTTCATTTTTGTTGTAAGCTTACATTCTATCATCAACATAAGCAGAGTGACCTTTTTTTTTTCAGCACCCAGGATTGAACCCAGGGACACTATAACACTGAGCTACAGCCCCAGTCCTTTATATTTTGAGATGGGGTCTTGATAAATTCTTAGGACCTCACTAAGTTGCTAAGGCTGGTCTCAAACTTGAAATCCTCCTGGTTCATTCTCCCAAGTCACTGGAATTACAGGCGTGTGCCACTGTACCCGGCCAGGGTGAACTTGTAAAATGTAATTGGAGCATGCCATTCTTCTCCTTACAAGCCTTCTAGGATTTCCAGCTTGTTAGAATAAAACAAAGGCCTGGCTATGGTCAAAAAGACCCTGCATAGGCTGGGTTTGTAGTTCAGTGGTAGAACCTAGCATGTGTGACACCCTGGATTTGATTCTCAGCACCACATAATAAATAAAATAGAGGTATTGTGTCCACTTACAACATATATATATATAAATATATAAATATATATAAATAGATAAAACCCTGTATGATCTGGCCACCTGCCTAAGTTCTCCAACGTTATACCATGTACTTAGCCTATCAATTGCAACTCTGTCTGTATTCAAAGTGTTCTCTGTGCTCAGTGTTCTAAAACACGCCTAGCTCTTTCCTATTTCAGGATTTTTGTACTTTCTCGACTTTCTGCTTGGGATACTCTTCTTTTAGCTTTTTATATGATCGACTCCCTTTTATTCTTTAGTTCTTAGCTTTGTCTGTTTCTCAAAGGCAGAATTACTTGGCCATCCTATTAATCAGGACCCTCTATTATACCCTGTCAAAGGCAACTGTTTACGTTCTTCCTAACACAGCTGTAATTGTTTGATTAATTTGTTGGTTTTATTGTCTGTCTCTTTCACTAGAGTATAAGCTGTGTGACGGAAATGATATCTTTCTTCTGTACCCTACTGCCTAGCGCAGTGTCTGGCCTATGGCATGTGGTTAATATGTCTTGGTTGAATTAAAAAAATATTCCCACAATATGTATGACTATGTCAATTAAAAACAAACAAAAAAACATGGCCAAGCATGGTGGCGCATACCAGTAATCCCAATGACTTGGGAAACTGAGGCAGGAAGATCACAGGTTTGAAGTCAGTAGGGGTAACTTAGTGAGACCTTGTCTCAAAATAAAATATAAAGGGCTAGGGATGCAGCTCAGTGACAAAACACTTGCCTAGCATAGATGCAGCCCTGGTTTCGATCTTTAGTACTAAACACAAAAACAAACAAATAAATAAAAATATATGAAAAAATATTTACAGAAATTTACTATGTATTATGTGCTAGGGATTAAGAAGTAGAACATAAGTGGGCTGGGGATATAGCTCTCTCTTGCCTACCATGTGCAAGGCCCTGGATTCAATCCCCAGTACTAGGGAGAAAGGGGAGTGAAATGTAAAATTTTGTCTTAGATTGTTTCTGATCTAGAAGAGAAGGAAATAGGAAAATAGATAAGAAATTGCAACACTACATAACTAAGGCTGTGATGAGATGTGTGTAAGGCAGTATGATGTGACAGAGGCCCTATCCTGGGCTCAAAGAAGATCACAAAAGTTTTTTAGAGGATGTGATATCTTTGTGAAACCTGCAGGATGGATGAGTTAGTCATCCAAGATGTAGCAGGGTGGGGCAGAGGCAAAGAACAGCATGTGTCTGGAAATGAGGCATAGCAAGGCATGTTCGGCATGCTAAGAGAGAGCCTCAGGACAGGCTGGAGGCTGAGCCCAGCGGTGGAGCATGTGCTAAATGCTCAGTCCCCAGCATGAGAGGGAAAAAATGCTTACAGCTAGAAGAGCTGAGGGTGAGAGGGATGCATAGCAAGAGATGTAAGTCAGGTAAATAAGTTGATACAATGGGAAACCTCGTTAAACAACTCATGCTGAGGGACTGGTATGATAATTGAAGGTCGAAGCAAGGAGTAACAGATCAGTTTTGTGTTATATACAGGTCATTTTGTCTGCACTGTGTGTAAGGGAGTGAAGACCAAGAAAGAGTTAGGAGGTTATAGCAGCAACCTAGCTGTAAGTTGACAGTATGACATAATGTAAACTATAATAGTAAAAATGGGACTGTAAAGAATCAAATTTCAAGGCTACTTAAAAAGTGGCAGTGGCAAAAATTAGCAATTCAATAAACAGTTTCATGAATGATGTGAGAACAAGTGGTTAAATATTTGGAGGAAAAGAATTAGAACCTTATTTCAGTGTTACAGCAAAATTAACTCTAGGGCCAGGTGTGGTGGCACATGCCTGTAATTCCAGAGGCTCAGGAGGTTGAGGCTAGCCTCAACAATTTAGCAAGGCCCTAAGCAACTTAGCAAGACCCTGTTTCAAAAAAAAAAAGAGCTGGGGATGTGACTCAGTAGTAAAATGCTCATGGGTTTACTTCCCAGTACTTAAAAAAAAAAAAAAAAAAAAAAAGAAATTGAAATTATAAAACTATCAGATTAGATTTCTGGTTGACGTGACACTCTGAATATCTTTTCCAAATCCATTCATGATACAAAGCTTAAAAATAAAAAGGCTGATATCATTCCTCTTCCTGAGACCATGACATTATATGGAGCTGTGGACTTGAGAAAGTAGAAGGACAAAGACTAAGCCAATAATAACTGAGCAAGCTGACCACTGTCTCAGGGATTGGTTCTGAAACATCTCTGACATGATCCAAGAATAGGAATTTTGAAATGCCACTCTAAGACCTGGTTTTGAATTGAGGGACCAGAGTTGGGTGGAGGCAGCCATAAAACAACCAGATGAGGAAGGAAAGCCCAGGAAGAAGGGGAAGAAAGTAAGTCGAACCAAAACGTAACATGCATCTAAATAAAAGACTCACTTAAAATGAGTCAGAAAACCTGAATTCTAAAACATAATAATAAACTAAGGTTAAGAAAAAAAAAAAGCTTATAAAGTAAATAATTGGTTCATGAATTCACTCCAAATGAAATTAATTTTATAAAACAGTCTAACAATTCTTTTAAAATAGACATTTTTAGGATGTTCAAACATATAAAAAAAGGGAACAAATTCCATTAAAATGAAAAAGAATTGTGAAAAAAAACATAAATAAAATAAAAGCCATCTGGATATAAAAAGAATCTACTGGGGCCAAGTTTGTGACTCAGTGGTAGAGTGCTTGTCTAGCATGTGTGAGGTACTGGGTTCAACTCTCAGCACCACATATAAATAAATGAATAAAATAAAGTTCTATCAATATCTAAAAACTTTAAAAAAATAAAAAAAGAAGCAACTAAAATGGGCATGATGTGTGACCTGTTGTCCCAGCTACTCAGGAGGCTGAGGTGGGGAGGATCACTTGAGAACAAGAGTTTAAGACCAGCCTGGGCAACAGAGTGAGACCCCATTCCATACAGAACAAACAGAACAATCCCAAAATAACAAAAGAAACAAAAGAAGCGACTGGAAACAAATAGAACTAAAAAATTTATAAAACCATTAAAAACTTAATAGATTCCACAGGCATTGTGGTACAGGCCTGTAATTCTGGTGACTCCGGCGGCTAAGGCGGGAGGATCACAAATCAAAGCCAGTCTGGGCAACTTAGTGAGGACTTGTCTCAAAATAAAAAATTTAAAAGGGCTGGGGATGTGGCTCAGTGGTAGAATATGCCAGGAGTTCAATCCATAGTACCAATATAAACAAACAAAACCTCAATAGATGGGATAAGCTCTAGACTAGGTACAGTTGAGGAGTGACTTAATACATTGGGAGACCATACAGAAAGATTCATCATTATAGTACAATAAGCCAAAGAGATTATACATATCCATATATTGCTATCTATAGATATCTGATGTTAGTTGGGAATCATAAAAGATAAAGGAGAGGTTCCAACCTACATTCAAGTTTCAGAAGATAAGAATGGCAGGAATAGTGGAGAAAAAATATTGGCAGAAAAAAATAATCAAGTAATTGTCAAATTGAAACATGCACTGAGTATCAAGCAGAATAAATTAGAATAAATCAGTATAAATCCACAACTATGTATGTTAATAACAATGAAAAGTATCTGGGATAAGGAGATGATTTCAAAAGGTATCAGAGGCCAAATGATTACTTAAAAAATGTAATTTAGACTAACAGTTGACTTCTCATCAGAAGCAATAGGTGCCACAAGACAATGGAGTAATAATATCCTCAAGATACTGTAGTAATGGAACTTGGGATCCTCCTGTCTTGGTCTCCCAAATAGCTGAGATTACGAGTGTGCACCACCATGCCCTGCTGTACCTGGGGAAATTATTATGACAGTGATAACACTGGAAGAGATGGTAAACTTTAATAATGTATGTTAGGAAAATAGGTTACTTATGTAAAAAGATAAAATCTGTTTTCTATCTCATATCCATACATTAAGCTTAAGAAGAATAAAAACTTAAATGTGAAAACCAAACCTGTAACACTTTTAAAACATAAGAGAATATATTTATGAACTTGAAGTAGGGAAGAATTCCTTAAGAAAAAAAAAAATGAGAATCATGAAAAAATAGGTGAGCCATTGTAGAAGCATGCTAATAAGCCCAGAGACTTGGGAGGCAGAGGTAGGAGGAACGCAAGTTCAAGGCCAGTCTGGACAATTTCATGAGAGAGACCCTGTCTCAAAATAAAAATCAAAAGAGGGATAGGGATGTGGCTCAGGGGTAGAGCACCTCTGGGTTCAATCTCCAGTATTGCAAAAAATAAATAAATAAATAAATAGGAATACATTTTTCACATTTAAGCAATTAAAACTTTATGTGACAAATGACACTATAAATAAGTGATAACACAATCCATAGACTTGCTTTTGCAATGAAGAAGATATTTTCAAAACACAGTTCACAACTCTGGAGCTATCTTCCTTGTAATGGTTATTAGATATCTTTCTTCTTCTTTCTTTTCTAAAATCCTCTATTTTGATTAAAATGCCATCTGACTATATCACTTACTTCTGCTCCTTACTATACTCATCCTTTTATACTGAGATATTCATCTTTCCTTGAAAATTTATCTGGTGGTCATTATTATTCCAATATTCTTCTTATCATAATTTTTGGTAACTTCAATATTGACTTACTTATCCAGACCTTCCATTAACCTTGCTTGTAAGTTCTTTGGCCTCCTTTTCTCCATAATGTGGTCTTCCATTACAGCAACTCATTGACATGGTCATACATCTAGACCTGCACTATCCAATATGGTTGCCACCACCTTCATGTTTCTTTTTAATTTTAAATTTATTAAAATTTCATTTTTTTCCACTGCAGTGATCGGTAACCACTAGTGGCTGCCATATTAGACAGTCGATACAGAACATTTCCATCATCATGGAAAGTTCTATTGAAAAATACTGCTTGAGATCTTGTCACTGCCAATACCTGTAACTCTTCCATGATGTTAATATGAAGCATCACTTTCTGACCAGAACCTTCTACTTTTTGTTGTTGTTTTTGTTGGTACTGGGGACTGAACCCAGGGGCACTTAACCACTGAGGCACATCCCCAGTCCCTTTTCGTATTTTATTTAGGAGCAAGGTCTCACTGAGTTGCTTAGGGTCTCCCTGAGTTGCTGAGGCTGGCATTGAATTTGCAATTCTCCTGCCTCAGTCTCCTGAGTCACTGGGATTACAGACGTATGCCACTGTGCCTGGCCAGAACCTTCTATTTTTACAGCTTATCCTTGACTCCAACAATTTTATTCGGACCTATAATCTATGGATTCTTCAACCATTTTATTGCTCCTAATCTGTGTCACATCCCATAACTACTACTACGTCATCTTCTCCTTCTTCTCCTTCATTTATTTATTTTTTTCAGTGCCGGATATGGAATTCAGGGTCCTGTGTATGCCAGGCAAGCGCTTTACCATTGAGATACAACCCATTCCCTAACTTCCATTATTATCTCACCTAAATTCCATCACCAACCATTTTGGCCTTGCATGCATTCTAAACTCTCTTGTGTTGTCCCACCCACTTTTTGTAAATTTGGAAATTCTAGTTCAATCTAACGTTATCCCTGCTTGCTACTGCTATAAATCCAATTCTCTACTTAACTCTGCACCTGCACCTCTGCAACTTAATGTGATGTGAGGAAAAAGGCACACAAACATCACTAACCTCAAATGGGCTACCCACCAATCATGATGTTTCCCTAGTCTTTTCAAGCCTTCTTTTTTACAGACAACTCATACATTTTCCTAACTCTCAAGCCTCTGACACCTCCTCATTCTCACTTGCAACTGATGACTGGTATATTATTTCTTTTGAGTAACAGAAGCAATCAGAAAAGGATTCTCCCATGATCCCACTATCATCTCATTCATTTTCTCTGCCTTCTCACCTGTTAGTGTGAATTGACAGTCTACACTCTAAATAAAGAACAGTCCTCCACTATGTACTAGATTTTGTGACAATTTTAAGGACCTAACTATAACAATTCTTTCCTTGGGCTGGAGATACAGCTCAGGGGTACAGCACTTGACTAGTAGGTGCAAGGAGTTGGGTTCCATGCCCAGTATTACAAAAATAAAAAAATTCTTTCTACTTTTCCCCACTTTGCAGAATTTCTCCTATCAGTACACATGCATGGTTTTAGTTCCCTCATCCTAATAAAATTCCTACAGTTCACCTCACTTTTCCATATAGACACTCTGCTATTTCCTACCTTCTCCTTTTAGCAAAATTCCTTTAAAGAGTAGTCTGCCTATACAGTACACTATATCTTTTTTTTTTTTTTTTTCCTCTTTCTTTTGGTTCTGGATATTGAACCCAGGGGTGCTTAACCACTGAACCATATCTCCAGATCTTTTCATTTTTTATTTTGAGACAGGGTCTTGCTAAATTGCTGAGGCTAGCTTCACACTCGCAATCCTCCTGCCTCAGCCTCTCATATCACTGGGATTACAGGTGCATGTCATCACACCCGGCTGTTTCTAACTTCTCTCCTCCTACTCTATCTTCAATCCACACTGATCAGGTTTTCCCCTGTCTTAGTCCATTTTGAGATGTTGTAACAGAATCCTGTAGACCTTATTTATAATGAATAGAAATTTACTGACTCATAGTAATAGAGGCTGGGAAATCAAGATTGAGAGGCCAATATCTGCCAAGGACCTTCTAGTTGTGTCATCCCATGGCAAAAGAGCAAAGAGATCAAGAGAAAGACAAAGGAGGAACATACTTGTCCTTTTATAAGGAACTCATTTCTACAATAATAACGTTAATCCGTTCATGAGGGCTCTGGTCTAATCACCTCTTAAAGGTTCCACCTCTTTTTTTCTTTCCTTGGTTTTTGGGATTGAACCAGGGTTATTTTGAGTCAGGGTCTTACTAAGTTGCTCAGGGCCTTGCTGAGGCTGGCTTTAAACTTGCGATCCTGCTGCCTCAGCCTCCCAAGTTGCTGAGATTACACGTGAGCACCACCACACTCAGCCCCACCTCTTAATATTGTTAAAATGGCAATTACATTTAAATATGAGTTTGGGAAGGGACAAACACTCAAACCATAGCACCCCCCCACTATATCCTTGATTTTCTTGCCCAGATCATCAAAGATTTCCACATTGCTAAATCTAAAGGGCACTATCAGCCTCATCTTGCTTGACCTATTAGCATCATGTGACACAGTTGATCCTCTCTCCTTTTTTATTTTATTTATTTATTTTATGTAGTGCTGAGGATCAAACCCAGTGCCTTACCTGTGCTAGGCAAGCATTCTACCACTGAGCCACAACTCCAACCCTCTGTCTTTCTTGAGACACTTTGTTCTCTTGACTTCCAAAGATTTCTCCCTATCTTACTACCTATTCCTTCTCAATCTTCTTTGTTGATTTTTCCTTATCTCCATGACCTCTGAACATTGGAATATCTCAGTCTTTGGATTTCTTCTCTTTAGTGTTTATATTCACTGTGGTAGATTACATTATGATTTACAACTATTTGCTCACTCTCTTCTATGAAGATTGTACATCTACATTCTTTGGATTTGCTTAAAATCCCTCTTCTAAGCAGAATGTATGTCCTTAGTCCATTGCAAGACTGGGTTATGTGATTCGTTTTGGCTAATGGAAGAGATTGAAGTGGAAGTAAATGTTGTATGCAACATGCAAGCAGAAGATTTAAATTTAACTGCATTAACTTTGGCTTCTTTTGCTTCTGCTCTTTGCCATGAGCATAGCATGTACCATTCCGTGGTTTGTTACTTCAACCTAAGTCCAAAGTCAGGAGGCACTAGAATCAGCTTTGTAAATGGCTTGCAGCCAAGAGCAGAGCTGTAATACAACCGGTAGCCCATTTCTAATAGAAGCAAGACATGAATGTTTATTGGTGTAATCCACTGAAATTTTCAGGTTGTTTGTTGGTGGTGGTTTGTTGTTGTTGTTGTTTTATTTTGTATTGAGAATTGAACCCAGGAGTGCTTAACCACTGAGCTACAATTCTAGCCCTTCTTTTTTATTTTTTATTTCGAGACAGGGTCTCACTAAGTTGTTAACTAATTTACTGAGGCTGGCTTTGAATTTGCAGTCCTCCCTCCTCAGCATCATGAATTGCTGGGATTACAGGTGTGCACCACCATGCCCAGCTTTGGATTATTTGATGCCTCAACAATATTGACTAATAAAACTTCCTTTAAACTCTCATGAACTCATGTAACAATACAGTTGCCAACTTGGCATCTACTTGAATGTCTGAAGAGGTTTCTCAAACACAATCTGTCCAAATATTAACTCCTGATCTTTCCTATCAGGTGCGGTCTTTGAGTCTTTCCCTTATCATCTAGTGGAAAATTCCATGTTCTAAGACAAACAAAACCTAATCATCCAGATTTCTTACCTTTGCTTATATCCCATGCCAATTTAGCAATGACTTGCATTGGTTCTATTATGAAGATAAATCCAGATTCTGGAAATTTCTCATCCCCTTCATGGGTAACACCTTGGCCCAAGCCACTGTCATCTTTTCCTATTACGGACATACCATCCCCACCAATGGGGTGGCCAGCTTTGCTTTTTGCATCACATTCTCAGCTGCTAAGTGTTTTTGAGAAAGTTCCTTTAGAGTAGGAAACCAAAAGTTAATCAAAAGTACCCAATGAATGCAACCCAACCTCAGTTTGGATCATAGATACCGGATTATCTTTTAACTATCTCTAGTCACTTTTTATTACCTCCATCACTAACACCTTGGTCCAATCCACCATTATGTTCACCTGAGTTACTTTGAAAGGCTGAGCTTTGAAGACTGAGGAGTCCTGTTGGTCCCCCTCAGTGGGCTTTTTAAAACAGTAAGTCACATTGTGTCTCTTTTTTGCTCAAACTTCCCTTTCCTCAAATGGCTTCCCACCTCACCAAGAGAAAAAATCATCATTATAATGGTCAACAATTTTCTTTACATTTTGTGTGTGCGCGCGCGCGCACACACACACACACACACACACACACACACTTCCCACCTGACTTCTCAAATTTCATCTCTTATGACTCATTTTTTCCAATTTGACTTTGGCCGCAGTGGCATCCCTGCTATTTCTTAAACACAGCATTTATGCTACTACTTCAGCCTTTGCATTTGTTTTCTTCTAATTGTTATTTATTTTCCTGAACCAGAGGTACTTTACCACTGAGCTACAACTCCAGCCTTTCTTACTTTTTATTTCAAGACAGGGTCTCTCCAAGTTGTTGAGGCTGGCCCCAAATTTGCCATCATCCTGCCTCAACCTCCCAAATCACTGGGATTCCAAGCCTATGCCACCACAAGGTGACTTTTAATAAGTAAAATCCTGAAAGAATACTGATTTTACTTATTAAAATCCTGAGTAAAATGTCCAGGAAGGAGGACATTTAATCAGATATAGGGTGCATACCTATCATTCCGGCAACTCGGGAGACTGGGGCAGAAGAATGGCAAGTTCAAATCCAGCCTGAGCAACTCAGGGAGACCCTGTCTCAAAATAAAACATAAAAGAGCTAGGAAAGGCAGGCATGGTGGCGCATGCCTGTAATCCCAGTGACTCAGGTGACTGAAACAAGAGCATCACAAATTCGATCCCAGTCTCAGCAACTTATGGAGATCCTCTGCAACTTAGCAGGACCCTATCTCAAAATAAAAAATAAAGAGGGCTGGAGATTCTGCTCAGTGGTAAAGTACTCCTGGGTTCTATTCCCAGTGTCAAAAAATAAAAAGTTCCCCTTGTCAGTGGGTTTCCTTGACCACTGCATTTTAAATTACCTCAGAACTTCCTACACTTCTTATCTGCTTTATTTCTTTATTTCTCTGTAGTACTTACCACAGAGTATGTAAAATTTAACATATGATAAATTTCTATACTTATGTTGCTTATTGTTTCTCTTCCTATGCTAGAATGTATGCTCCATGAACTAAGAGTTTTTGTTGTGGGTCTGTTTTATTCATTGTTGTATCCTCTGCACATGGAAAGTGATCAAGAAATATTTGTTGAGCAAATCAATATAACTAACAAGGAATCATATCAAGAATATGTGAAGCTTTACTACATGTCAAGGAAATTTTAAAAATAGTTGAAATATTAGCTAAGAATATGAATTCACAGAAGAAATACATAAATCAATAATCCCAAGAAAAGGAATTCCATCTCCCAAGCAATGAACGAATTAAACAAAGTGAAATTTCTTTTCAGAATAACACGGTTGGTAAAAAGTTTTTAAATTTGAAGCACTGGCAAGGACATAGAAGAACAGTAACTCTCATACACTGCTGGTACAACTTTGGAGATTTGCATTATCTAGTAAAAACTGGAAATGTACATACCCTTCAACGCAGCAATTCCAGTTCCTTATGAGACAGTCAGAGCAGGAATAGGGTGCACGAGTCTTCTAAGGACAAACAGGGAAATAACAGGTACAGGTGAGAAATGGGGTTCAGGCATAGATCTTCTGGCAGGCATGGTAAAAGCAACCCTCGTCCATCTGGTTCATTTCCAGAAAATTCAAAATGAGCACCTTGAATCGTTTTGGGATTTTACTTTTTTTTTTTTTTTCCTTTGATTTTCTGGTACTGGAAGTCAAACCCAGGGGTACTCTACCACTGATCTATATCTCCAGCCCATTTTTTTTTAATTCAAAAAATTTTGGAGATATTGTCTTGCTAAGTTGCTGAGGCTGACCTTAGATTTATGATCCTCCTGCCTCAACCTCCTGAGTAACTGGAATTACAGACGGATGCCACAGAGCTGAGGTCCTGTTTTATCATTCTGCAGTAGAAATCCTTGTGTACTCTTTACTCCTTTTATTCAACCACTTCATCCATCACGGCTTCATTGATGAGGTAATGTGTTAGGTGCCACAGAGGAAAGAAGGAAGTATAAGATGTGGACCTTATCCTCTGGAAATTTGGGATCCAGTTTCAAGGACAATACTTATCCATGATGAAGTGCCATGTTCATTTGCTCATTAAAAAAACAAAGAAACCAGGTGTGGTGGTACATGCCTGCAATCCCAGTGGCTCTGGAGGTTGAGGCAGGAGGATCGAAAGTTCAAAGCCAGCCTCAGCAAAAGTGAGGTGCTAAGCAACTCAGTGAGACCCTGTCTCTAAATAAAATATAAAAAAGGGCTGGGGATGTGACTCAGTGGTTGACTGCCCCTGAATTCAATCCCCAGTACCAAAAACAAACAAAAACAAAAGTATCTGCTGGACATGGTGTTGCACACCAGTAATCCCAGCTACCTGAGGAACTATAGCAGGAGAAACACGAGTTCAAGGCCACCCTGAGCAATTTAGGAAGACCCTGTCTCAAAATAAGCAATATAAAGGCCGGTGGGTATGGCTTGGTAGCCGAGCATTTGCCTAGTATTTGCCTAAATTCAATCCCCAGTACTGCCAAACAAACAACAATATCTTCTACAAGGACATCTGCCCAGTAATTGTCTGTTTAATCTTGCATGATGCCACTCTTGCTATTGTGGCCAGGAATATTGTTTCAAAATATCTCCTCCTCATTTTTGCCTTTAAAAACCTCTCCTTAGAGGTTTCTTTGCCCTTAGTTTACTATGGCATGCATATTCCTGTTGCAATGCTATTCCCAAATAAATATCAAAGGCATTGTTATTAGCTTTGATAGTTGTAACAGCATTTTTAAGAAGTGCCTTCTAAAGTATTTACTGGTAAAATGTCATGATGTCTATAGTTTAATTTAAAATACTTCAGGAAAAGAAACATGGAGCAAATATAGCCAATTGATATATCTTGGTGCAAATATATTGCTATCTACTATGGTTCTCTAATTTCTATATATTTGAAAATTATAATAAAAATGAATATGGTGTTGGAAAGAAAGTGATAAAGTTGTAGCTTGCGGGATAAATGAATCAAGGTTATTTTTAACTGTAGGCTGTTTATAAGATCAAGGGAAAGAGGCAACAGAGAGAGTTGGAGGAACAAATTAAACTAAATCAAAGAAGTGGGATACGATGGCTATAAGGACAGGTGAAGAGTTTGGATCCGGAAAGGATGGTCAATACCTCTCTCTCTCGCTCTCTCTTTCTCTCTCTCTCTTTTCTTTCATAGTAGGGATAGAACCCAGGGGTGCTTAACTATTGAGCCACATCCCCAGCCCATTTTATTTTTTATTTTGAGACAAGGTCTTGCTAAGTTGCTTAGGTCCTCATGAAGTTGCTGAGGCTGACTTTGAGCTTGTGATCCTCCTGCCTCAGCTTCCTGAGCCACTGGGATTACAGGTGTGCACCACAGGGTCCAGCTCAATGCCTATTTCTCTGAGACAACAGGAATAAAAATAATGAGTGAAGAGATAACAGCATTCTAAAGTGGAGACAGCCAAACTGGGGAATGGTCTTGGACTGGAGGAAAGCCAAGGGTGGATCAAGAATAATGTGATGGTTTTGGGGATTTGAGAATGAGAAAGTTCTTTTTTTTTTTTTTTTTGCGGTGCTGGGGATTGAACCCAGGGCCTTGTGCTACCAACTGAGCCATTTCCCCAGCCTGAGAATGAGAAAGTTCTAGAAATGTTTTTTTAAATTTATATATATATATAAATACATATATATAAATACATATGTGTGTGTGTGTGTGTGTGTGTGTGTGTATTAGTTGTAGGTGGACACAATGCCTTTATTTTATTTTTATATGATGCTGAGAATCGAACTGGGCTGGGGTTGTGTCTTAGTTGTAGATAGAGTGCTTGCCTTGCATGTGTGAGGCACTGGGTTCGATTCTCAGTGCTGCATTTAAATAGATAAAATAAAGGTCTGTCAACAACTAAAAAAATGTGAAAAAAAAAAAGAAAGGCGAAGTCTGGTGTGGTGGTGCATTTCTATAATCTCAGTGACTCGGGAGGCTGAGACAGGTTGATTGTAAGTTTGAGGCCAGCCTCAGCAATTTAGTGAAGCCATATACAACTTAGTGAGACCATGTCTCAAAATTAAAAAAATAAAATAAAAAGGGCTGGATGTGGGTCAGAGGTTAAGCACCCCTGGGTTCAATCTCCAATACCAAAAAATAAAAAAATTTAAAAAAGAGAAGAAAGAATAAAAGGGGTAAGTAGAGTCAGGTTTTCTGTGAAGCATGGTTCAATAGGAGTGATGAGGTGAGACAAGTAGAGAATACCAAGTACGGCAAACACAGAGGGCCAAAGTTTGGAGAACATAAAATTCCAAGTGATGTTGAGGTCCCAGGTATGGCCATTCAAGTGTGTAAGTGAAGTAGAAACTAGTCAGCCAAGTTGCTGGATCTTCCAAATGAACATGGATATGTTCAGGCATATCAAGCAGCCTCTTGGCCCCCAAGGATACCCACTCCTGCTAGTTCTGCCCTTATTTATATTATATTCCTGCTAGTCCCTACCCTGAAGAGGGGAGGCCAGGCATAGTGATTCCTTACAAATAAAAAACAGCAAAAATAATGGGCTGTCACTTCTGAGATTAGGTTACAGAAAACTGGTTTCCATGCTGTTTGTTCTCTCGCTCTTTCACTTGCTCTAGTGGAGCCGGCTGGCATGTTGTGAGCTGCCCGGTGGTGAGAGATCCACCACCAGGCAAGGATTGAGGGAGGCCTTCAGCACAATAGCCACTGTGCAGGGGAGGCCCTCCAACACCCATGAGGACCCCAACCCGCCAACCACCATGTGAGTGAGTTTAGAAGTAGATCCTCCCCAGCTGAACCTGAGGTGACTACAGCCCTGTGAGAAACCCTGAATCAGAGGCTCTAGATAAGTCTTGCCCAGATTCCTGACTCACAGAAACTGTGAGATAATAAATGTTTGTTATTTTAACCTTCCAAGTTGGGGTGATTTCATACATAGTCACAGATAACTAATAGAATGGATACTGATGTCTTAAGACTAACAGGAGACAAGGGAGAGAAGAAAACCATGAACTAGGAGCAGTAGTCACCATTAACAGATTTAAAGCAGGGTTTCTCCAACTTTAATGTGTATTCAGATCACTTGGGTATCTTGTTAGATTGCAAATTTGGATTCAATAGTCCTGGGAACTGAGGCTCAACATTTCTAACAAATTCTAGGTGAGGCCAATACTGTAGGTCTTTTGAGAAGTAGGGAATAAAGCACCCAAGGACCAGCAGAAGAGAGCAAAGAAGATGGGTAAAAGGTTAGTTTGGAGAATCCAAATCAACAAGCTTTCGAAGGGGATCAAATTGTTCACTGAAACAGGAAGGCAATTTAAGGCATGCATGTGTCAGGCCTAAGGTGAGACCAGGGAATGGTGCAGAAAGCAGGTAAGTCTGAGTGGGGGTACTTACATTGGGTACTGCTTATGACTGGATTTTATGGGTTCCTCATGGTATAATGCTTGGTTAGGACAGGATTCTTTCCCTTTATCTCTCTTTCTCCCTCTCTCATTTATATTTAATATCTATCTACATCCACTTAATAAAAACTGATTTTAACAAAGACATTAGAGAAGATGGAGAAACAACTTCATTCAACAACCCTATACTGAGTAGTAATTATATACTAGCCATTGGAGAAATAAAAATGGATAAGAGCATTCTTGCTGCGGTTACTGGAACAGTCGGGGAGACGTGAACTGCTACTGGAATGCAAGGTGACAGGTTGTGATCATGGAGGCATAGAAGTTATGGTAGCCTGTCAGGGAGAATAATTAGTTTTCCCCAAGAATTCAGGGGTACAAGGTTCACCAAGTAGGTAAGGTGTGAGCCAGGCCTTTAGAGGAGCAAACATTGAAAGGAAATCAGGGAATTCTTTTATTTGGGGGGTCTGGGAATTGAACACAGGGGCACTCTACCACTGAGCTATAATCCCAGCCCTTTTTATTTTTTATTTTGAGACAGCATCTTGCTAAGTGACTGAGATTGGCTTTAAACTTGGGACCCTCCTGCCTCAGCCTCCCACTGCACCACTGGGTCTGACAGAATCGGGGAATTCTGTGCAGATCAATTTCTAATAAGTACCCAGGTCTCTTCCCTATACTGAAAACTTATGCTCACAGTGACAATCTTTTAATTTGTGTTTGGTTTCTTCCTACTGGCAGCTACATTTCTCATTCCAAATGATTAAATTGATTTTCTGATTATTCATGTGAATTGGGATGCATGAGCCAGTCTTTCCTCATTTTTTTTATTATTTGGTACTAGGGATTGAACCCAGGGGCACTTAACTACTGAGCCACATCCCCACCCCTTTTTATTTTTTATTTTCAGACAGGATCTTGCTAAGTTATGAGGTCCTCACTAAGTTGCTGAGGCTGGCTTTGAACTTGTTATCCAGTTGCCTCAGTCTCCCGAGTCACTGGGATTACAGGTATGTGCCACTGCACCAGCATAAGCCAGTGTTTCTTAAGGCCTGATTAACTCAGGATAACTGACTTTAAGGTTGCAGACTTATAAAGGCAGAAAAGTCACAGAATCTAGAAGGGCAACATTTTACTGACCCTCACCCCACTCCTCATCTGTGCACAGTGCAACAGTTAGTCTGCAGAGGATTCATGATAACAGTGTTCACTGAAAGGAACAAAAGGTAAATTCTCTTAGATTTATGTGTGTGTGTTTGGGGAAGAACCTTGAAAGAGAACTGATAGAGACTTAATGAAGGCATGTTTATAGATCCTACAGTTCGGGTTCTTCAGCCAGTGGTGTGCATTATTAGTTGTGAGCCTGGTCCCGTGCCTCTGAGCATTCAACTGCAAAAATGACCAAGGAAGACCAGAGCATTAGAACCTCTTTGAAACTGTACATCAGTCAATTTGACAGCATATACTAATATTCTGCTTGATCAAGTCTGACCAGTTTTCCTCTCTCAGTTGATAGGGCAGTTCTTTTCCTGCTGTGTGACTTCTTACTGGCCTTGAACCGCTGGGGAAGCAGTAACTGATGGACCCCTGGGCCAAGTGCATGAGTGAGCAGATGAGTGGTTAAGTCAAGCCATGTTGGGCTGTGGTGCCCAGGCCCACCCATGCTTTGACTCAAGTTGGCCTAAACACTGAAATCCTGACATTGATTGTCACCCCATCTTTAGCCCACCCTGTGGTACTGAAGTTTTATGGTTTTAAATCCACATCTAGTTTTCTCAGAACAAAATCCCATGAGTACCTCTTGATGACAATTTTGAAGGCATTGTTCTTCCCATTTAAATTCGTAGGTTGAATATAAGATCTTATTCACGTGCAGTATCAAATACTTTGCCACTTTTAGATACTCTTTGCTACTGTATACATGAACATTTTGACAGGAGTGAAAGCAGTTGTTCATTAGCTGGTTAATTAAGTTGATTCCACAATTAAAACTACCATCAAACACACATTGAGACACACGCTTGTGCCTCAGTGGAGATTGGACTCTTATTATTTAGAGTGTTCCAGTGTATAAGATAGAGCAGGATTTGTTTAGTTCTGATCTTTATTGTTAGGATTTAGTTTGTCTCCAGATTTTGTGTGTGTGTGTGTGTGTGTGTGTGTGTGTGTGTGTGTGTAGTGGGTACCAGGGATTGAACTCAGGGGCACTCCATCACTGAGTCACAGCCCTATTTATTTAGAGAAAGGGTCTCCCTGAGTTGCTTAGCGCAACTGTTGCTGAGGCCGGCTTTGAACTTGTGATCCTCCTGTCTCAGCCTCCTGAGCGACTGGGATTACAGGTGTGCACCCCACGCCTGTCTCCAATTTTTAATATTGTGACTGAAACCGCTATGGACATTCTTGTTGCCTCCCTTTCCTTTTAGGTTGTTAAGCTGGAACACAGTTCCTAAGGAAGAACAAATGAATCAAAGGGCACACAAAGAGGAATCACTGAAGTTTATAGACAGGGAAAGGACCCGATCGGATTTTCATCTTTTGAATGTCTGTCCAGTGATGGTAACACCTATACAGACTTATCGTGAATACCAAAGGAGGTCAAGAAGGTGACAGCACAATAAAGAATTATGCTGATATAAATTATTATACTCAGAATATTGTCAGGAGGTCTACCTACAGAAGAATCACAGTTAATTGAAGATCACCAGTTAATTGAATCAAACATGCATGTGAAGTGTTTCTTTGGGGTTCTTATATTGTTCTTACAAGCTAAGGATAGCACAGTGCCATGAGAAAAAGTGAACCCTAACAAACCATTTTATTTTATTTTTAATTTTTTTTTCTAGTTGTAGATGAACAACATGCCTTTATTTTATGTTTATTTTTATGTGGTGCTGAGGATAGAACCCAGTGCCTCACACATGCTAGGCAAAAACTCTGCCACTGAGCTATAGCCCCAACCCCAGATAACCATTTTTTTTTTTTGTACTGGGGATCGAACCCAGGGCCTTGTGCTTGCAAGGCAAGTACTCTACTGACTGAGTTATCTCCCCAGCCCCTCAATAACCATTTTAAAAGGACCTGTTCTTGGTCCTGTGAGCACATACCTGCTTGAGGACCCTGGGCTTGCCTCAGAAGCATGGAAGTGGTCTCCTTTTGAAACAGGACAATGTTCGTGACCTGAAATGGGGAAAGGAGACATTATCTAGTCTAGACACTGGCTTAAGGGACATCATCTCACATTTCTCTTCTCTCTTTTCATTTGATCCATTGTAATCCTCTTATTATATTTATGTCCTATTTTTGCTTCTTTCTCTGCTCTTAAGTACTCAAAATGCCCCAACTTCACCATTATAGACTCCATTTTGTCTAGAAAACAAGGCAGTGATCTTGACAGTATCTGTGAGCCCTTCAGCTCTGACCTCGGGGGTTCTGTGGTTCTATCTTCTCTCTCTGGATGTCAGGGGCCAATCTTGCTCCAAACCAGACTATTGTTACTTCAATTTTCCCACACCATGAACCCTTAGCTCCTTATGGAAGACTTTGTTAAAGTGTGACATCTGACTGAATGTGGTGAGCAAACCTGTAATCCCAGCTACTTGGGAGGCTGAGGCAGGAGGATTGCAAGTTCAAGACCAGCCTCAGCAACATAGTGGAACTCTGACTCAAAATTAAAACAACAAAGGGCTGGGGATGTGGCCTCAGAGATAGAGTGTCCCTGGATTCTATCACCAGGACCACCAGAAAAAAAAAAAAAAAGCATGACATTTGTATGCTAATATGCAGCTTGAAGAATCTGAATCTCGGCAGTAAAGCCCTGGGAAGTTGTTTTCATGAAAGAAAAGACAAATGTGCATTCAACCACAAGTGGTTCCGGGCTAAACCAGCTGAAAGGCTGATTTGGAGGAACCAGCTTACCCTGCAAATTCCTTTAGTCTTTACCTTTCCAGTCTTACTTCCTTCTCTTCAATGTTCTCCTTTATAAAACAGCCAAATGTCACACCAAGGATGAAGATTCTGACAATAGGTCAGACATTAGAGTGATACACAAGAAAAATCTTTTCAATCCCATGGACCTTAATTCCTACTTGGCCTGAAGTTGACCAATCTATACCACTTAAGGCTGATACTAGTTGTGGCGGTAGGTGATGGTTATGGGTTGAATCATATCTGCCCACTCCCCAAATTCACATGTTGAAGCTCTGACCCTGAATGTGACATCATTTCAAAACAGGATTGTTGCACAGATATGATTAGTTAAGATGAGATTATATTGGTGTGGGGTGTTCCCTTAATTCAGTATGACCAGTGTCTTTTTAAAAAGGAAAAATATAAAGCTCAGCATGGTGGTACAAGCCTGTAATCCCAGTGGCTCGGGAGGCTGAGGCAGGAGGATTCCAAGTTCAAGCGCAACTGAGAAATTTAGCAAGACCCTCTCCTCAAGATAAACATTAAAAGAAAGGGCCGGGGATGTAGTTCATTGGCAGAATGCCAGTGGGTGCAATACCCTGTAACACACACACACACACACACACACAGAAATTCTGACACAGTCAAGCAAAGAGGGAGAATGAATGCCATATGAACATCAAGGCAGAGATGAGGATGATACATCTATAAGTTGAGGAACACCTAAGATTGCCAGTAAGCCATCAGACCCTAGAGAGGCACAGAGCAAATTGTGCCTCACAGCTCTCAGAAGGAACCAACCCACAAACACCTAGATGCCAGAACCGTAAGACAAAAAAATTTCTGTTATGTGACCCATTTTATTACGTTAGCCCTAGCTAACAAATATAGACTTTGGTCACAATCCTGGCACGTTCACGAGAACTGTAAACTGTTACTTAAGTTACTCCGAGCTGCTCCATGCCAGCCTATTAGAAGGACAGAAAATACGCTGCATTCACTAGAAGATGAGCATGGAGAAAGATCTCTGCAAACACCCCTGGGTAGTGGTCACTATTGTGGGATCATTATTCACCAAGTGGAAAACAGGGAACTACCTTGGGAAGATCATGAAGGAATTCCTTAGAAACCAAGAATTATTTTTCCTATGTTTAAAGGGAGGTGCCAGATTTCAGTCAGCCAGAATGCCCTGTTAGTATAGATGAATTCCCTGTTCTCCTGTCCAAAGTCAATCCCTCTACCTGTGCACCAGAACACAGCTCCTCTCCCCTACCCAAGGATATCAAACCAGCAGTCTGCCCTTTCCCTTCTAAATCTTCAGTTTCCTCTCTCCATCATCATATAAACATCCTATTATTTTCCACAACTCTAAAAATCTTTTAACCTGACTTCTTTAAATGACCTTTCCTTTCCCTCCTCCCCTCTACAGCAAAACTTCGTGAAAGAATTGCTATAAACTCTGTCTCCAATTTCTCTCTTATCATTTTTAAATGAACTTTAATAGACATTGAGAAGTGTCTACTAAATCCTAAGCACTCAGTTGATTTTCACAAAGAAAACATTCCTAGTAACCAGCTCCCAGATCAAGAAGTAAAACTTTAGCATTTTAGAAGCTCTTCCTCTGACCCCACTCAGTCATTAACCCCAAGGGGACCAAAGTTTTAATTTTTAGCACTACAAACTAGTTTTTGTTTTTGAACTTTATAGAGTTAGATTCATGTAGTGTAGACTCTGTTGTATCTGGCTTCATTCTCTCTGTATCTGGCTTCATTCTCTCAACACTGTATTTGGAAAATTGATCCATTTTGTTTTAAAATAGTAATGGTTCACTCATTCTGATTGCTCTAGTGCAGGGATTAGCAAACTTTGTCTATAAAGATCAGATAGTAAATACTTTAGGCTTTGTGGGCCATAAAGTCTATCGCAACCACTCGACTTTGTTGCTGAAATCCACAAAACGCCCATAGATAATACTTAAGCAAAGGGCCAAGGTTGTGTCCCAGTAAAATCATGAAAACAGGCCCTATGCCTGATTTGACCCTCTGACTATAGTTTGCTAACCCCTGATAGGTCTATAGAATACCATCAAATGAATATGCCATAATTGTTTTTTAGTCTACTCTAATGTTGATAGTTTGTGTTATTTCCAGGTTTGAATCATCCTATTTCAACCTCACTCTTTTTGGGCTTTAAAATAAACATTATGGAGGTATAATTTACATGTAATAAAAAACAAGATTTACATTCATATCTAAATCTGTTTTAATCTGGATTTTCCTCCATCACTTCAACAAAACTTTTTTTTTTTTTTTTGCGGTGCTGAGAATTGAACCCAGGGTCTTGTGCTTATAAGGCAGGCACTCTACCAACTGAGCTATCTCCCCAGCCCTCAACAAAACTTTTGTTAGCAAAAATCATGAATGATATCCATGTTGCTAAATTCATGGTCAATTTTCTGTCTCTATTTATTTATTTATTTATTTATTGCAGTAGGGGGATTGAAGCCAGTGGTTCTCTTCCACTGAGCTATTTCCACAGGTCTTTTCTATTTTGAAAAAGGGTCTTCCCAAAGAGCCTGAAATTTTCAATCTTCCTGTTTTAGCCTCCCATGTGATTAGGATTAGCTAGGCATGCACCCGGTCAGTGGTCAATTCTCAATCCTCATCTTATCTGATTTCTCAATAACATTTGACACAGTTGATCTTTCCCTTCTCTTTGATAAATCTTCTTCACTTGGTTTCTGGAATTTAACATTTTAGGGTTTCCTCCTACCTCACTGCATCCTGGTCTTTTCCTAACCCCTGGTTGTTTTGTTTTGCAATATGAGGGATAGAACCCAGGGGCACTATACTACTGAGGTAGGTCCCCAGGCCCTTTACAATATTTTTTTATTTGGAGACAACGTCTTGCTAAATTGCAGAGGCTGACTTTGAACTTGTGATCCTCATGCCTCAGTGAGTCACTGAGATCACAGGGATGTGCCACTACACTCACAGTTGGAATGCCTGAAGGCTCAGTTCTTGGTCCTCTTCTCTTTCCACACTCACTTCCTTGGTGATGTTGCCCAGCCTTTGACTTTTAATACCATCTGTATACCATCAACTTCCACATTTGTCTTCAACCCAGATTTGCCCTCTGGCCCCCAGATTCATATATCTAACAACTTGCCCTAACTGCAGGGATTGCATTCTGTCTGGTTTTCCTATCACCACTCTTTCTTTTTTTCTTTTTTCTTTTTTTTAATATATTTTTAGATGTTGATAGACCTTTATTTTATTCATTTATTTATATGTGGTGCTAAGAATCGAACCCAGTGCCTCATGCATGTTAGGCAAGCGCTCTACCCCTGAGCCACAACCCCAGCCCCTCTAGTTCCACTCTTGTTCTCATAAAGTCAGATTGCAACACAGTAGTCATTCCTTTGCTTAAAACTCTATAATAGTGTCCCATCACATCCAGAGTGAGTCCTACAGCGTAAAAGTTGATGTCCCTGTAATGGCCTCCAGCCCACATGGTTGGGTCCATCTTACCCCTGCTATCTCTGTTCTAGTGAGCCTCTTCAAACATACCAGGCATACCTCTGCCTTGCTGTCTCCTTCGTCTGGTGTATCTTTCTCCAGATGCTCATCTGGCTAATCCTCTCCCACATCTTTAAGTCTTTGCTCAAATAACAACTTCTCAATGAGTCTTAAGCTGACAATTCTGTTTAAAACTGCAACTAGTCCCCCTAGAAACCTCCTTATTTTGCTCTACTTTTTTCTTTTTCCACAACATTTGTCACTTCTTAGCTTACACTATGTTAGTCTCTTGCTGGTCATTCATCTCCCTGCAATTGAGGGTAACTTCGTGAGGGCATGAATCTTTGCATTGCTTTCTGATAAATTCTGATCTCCAAGAACAGTGCCATTCTCATAGCAGGCACTTAATAAATATTTGTTGAATTAATAAAAGGTCAAGAAAATAGGAATTTGTATTTTTCTTTTAAAAGCATTAGTTTTGTTGGATGTGGTAGTGCACATCTCTAATCCCAGCTATTCGGGAGGCTGAGGCAGGAAGATCACAAGTTCAAGACCAGCCTGGGCAATTTAGAGAGACCCTGTCTCAAAAAATTAACATGGCTGAGGATGTAGCTAATGGTATGGCACTTGCCTAGCATGTGCAAGGCCCTGAATTCCATCCCCAGCACCAAAAAAAAAAAAAAAAAAAAAAAAAAAAAAAAAAAGGCACTGGTCTCTTTTTTGGTGTATATTCTCACCCTGGATTGAAAGTTAAAGGACTCATCTGTCAAGTTCCCAGCTAGTGGTTTGGCAATTCTATCAACTACAAGCAGGTCCTCTTAGGTCGATGGACACCTGAGGCTATTTATTTTATTGGTGAAAGCTTGTTGTGAGAGCATTTTGGTCCAATTCACGAAAACAGCAGTGTTCTAACCAGCAGCCCCAATAAATCTTACACATTCTTGAGCCCATAAGTCCTGGCCTCTTGGCTCTCTACACATCTATTCATCCAACAAGAAGAACCTCTTGTTGGAGTACACAGGGGCACTTGATTAGTAAGAGCAATGGGAAGGAACACAATCCTCTTTGCTTTCTTCCCTGGGGACAGAACTTCAGGGTGACTAGATCTTTGCTCAGGATAGGCAGAATGTGACAAGAAAGACTTTGCATTTATTTCCACATATGCCAAATAGCTTGACCACTGTTCAGAGACAGAGTTAGACACATATTACAATGCACTGATACAGACATATTCCAAAGCAAGTTATGTTTACTTCTGGGACTGTCAGTTACTCTACAACCATCAAAGTCTGCACAGTGGCACAAACCTGTAGTCCCAGCTGCTCCAGAGGCTGAGGAAAGAGGATCATGAGTTCATGGTCAGCCTGGGCAACATAGTGAGACCCTGTCTCAAAAATAAATAAAATAAAATGGCAATAGAGACTAATAGCCTGAGTATATTTCTCATAATAATTTTCTGATTCCATGTCTTGTTTTGGGTGTGTGTGTGTGTGTGTAATGGGGATTGAACCCAGGGCACTTAACCACTGAGTCACATCTGCAACTGTTTTATTTTTATTTTGAGACAGGGTCTCATTAAATTGCTTAGGGTCTTGCTAAATTGCTAAGGCTGGCTTTGAATTTGTGATTCTCCTAGCTCGGCCTCCCAGGCCACTGGGATTAGGGGCATGTGCCACCATGCCCGGCTCCATATGGCTTTGTACATCTCTACATAGTACTTTTCACATTTTGCACCATGTTTGTTTGTTTACATTTTGATCTTCCCACCTATACCCCTTGCTTGTCCCTAATGCCAACCACTATACTGGAAGTTTCTAATAGCTGGTATTATGATTTAATAATTTGGCAGCAAAGTGTAATAGTTGAAGGCAAGGACTCTGAAGCCATATTGTGTGGGTCACAATCATTAGCACTTACTAGCTGTAATAGCTTGAGCAAGTTACCTTACCTTTCTGTGACTCAATTTTCTGGCCTGATAAGAATTTAACAATCTGCTTCATGAAGTTGTTGTAAGAATGAAGTGATCATGTGAAGCAAAATAAGTCAGACACTGAAAGACCAGTATCTCATGTTTTCTCTCATATGTAAAAAGCAAATTAAAAAAAAAAGATGATCTGAATGTAGAAGGGATGATTAAGAACAAGGACAAAAGCTGAAGGGAGGGGATGAAGAGGAGGAGAATGAGAAGGGGTAGAAGGGAGGGTGAACATGACCAATACATGAAATATACATGGTATACATGTATAGAGATGTCATAATAAAACTCATTAATTTTACCATTAATATGTATTAAAAAAGGATGAAGTGGAGTAATATATATATAAATCATTTAGCACACCTAGCACATAGGAAGTATGAATATATACATACTTGTTAGTATGATTAGAAACACTTTGTGTCTTTGTGAGGTGATAGAAATTCTCTTAGATTGTCTATGACCCTTGCATCATGAATGAGCCAGCTATTTGTCTGATGAAAAGAATCTAACAAGATATTAAGGGGAAAAATAATTTCGGCATTGCACACACACTCCTGGAATATATTGTGTCTTCCAGCAAAGCTGGGTCTCTCATAAGCTAAACTCCCCAGCAGACATTCTGGAAAGGAGACCTCAGAGGACTGGGGATTTCATGTGATACCAGCAGGTTGTAGAGGAGGAAGAAGTGTTGCTTCCTCTACCCCCTGAAAATACATATTACATCTCTGTGGTTATTATGTACATACCTGAGTACCTTTGGCCTAGCCAAGTTAGTGAGATCCTTTAAGGTTTGCTATGGATGATGACAATGGGATTTGTTGTTAGGATTAATGGGACAGTATGGGATGTCCTTGCTTCCTTAGCTGAACAACCACTCTTGGTCTCAGAGATTCCCAGAGACATCTGCAGTCTCTTGGAGAACTGAAATAAAAACTCAGCATGGATGAGGATACTGTTTATTCTTTGTTTCTTTAGAATTTATATTTCCTGGTTGAGTGGATTTGCTACTGCCCACTACAGTGTCCCTTGTAGGCAGTTTGACGCCAATCTCTTTTTGGTGTCCTTCTAGTAGCCCTAGTAGTCCCCTTCCAGGGGACTTTGGCTCCAACCAAGTAGTGCTGGAGAGCCAGGTACATGCCTGTAATCCCAGCGAATGGGGAGGTGTGCAAGTTCAAAGCCAGCCTCATCAACTTAGTGATACCCTGTTTCAAAATTTAAAAAGAAGGCTTAATGGTTTAGTGTCCCTGAGTTGAACCACCAGTACCAACCAACCAACCAACCAACCAACCAACCAATCAACAAATAAATAAATAAATTGCTGGAGGAGCAGGGTTGGTTTCACATGGAAAGTAAGAAAGAAAGAGAAAAAAGAAAGAAAGAAAAAAGAAAAAGCAGAAACAGACAGGGATCTGTTTCTCAGAAGTGGGCTGTGGGCCTAGCAGGCACTTTAAGAATTTCAAAGGTTTCTCCTCAGTGTAGAGTCCTAGCTGAGCACTTCCCATAAAAACAAAGCTTGAAAAGAGCAATTTTGAAGTAAATTCCCCTATTATAATGCTTGTATTGGTTTCCTAAGGCTGCTATAACAAAGCATCACAAACTGGGTGACTTACAACAAATTTATTCTCTCTCAGTTCTAGAGGCTAGATGACTGCAAGAAATTGAGATGTCAATCTCTTAATTTCCTTTCCTGCTCCATGGCGAGAGATGTGTTTCCAGGCAGAAAGCCAAAGCCATCCTAGAACCCCCTTCTCTCAGGGATTACAGTACTACATTACGTGGCCCATAGAATGAAAGCAGTTGTTTCATATTTTCATGTGTTTTGTCCATTTTCCCATTCATTCAGGGTTTTTAATGCCAGATCTAGCTATTCCATCATGGCCAGAAGTTGGAGTATCTGAACTGCTATTTTGAAGAACATCAATAACCGTCTCTGGGCAAATCCAAAGGCTTTTCTTTATTCCTTTTGTTCTTAGGGTAACATTTGGGTCACTGGCTGCTGCCTTCTTAAAATTTTCCTCCCCTGAACCATTGTACCTACCTAACTTCCTTCTACATGTTATCTTTTCTTCTCTAGAGGACCTTGCAAGAGGGCACACTCAATTATAATGCAGGTCATAGATGATGCAGGTCTGAGTTGATCCTAGCAATTTCCAGTTTGAACAGTTGTAGGAACCTAGGGCAAAAGTCTCCTTTTTAATCCCTATCATTAGCATTTAATGAATCTTTGCTGACTGATTTTGGGCCCACTATACTCTCATCCATTAGCAGGATGTGTGAGAGTTGGTTATGTTTAATATGTACATAATGCAGTATGAATGTTTTTATTTCCCAATCTTAGTTGAGTGTGTTCTGAAGGTTTTTCTATTCATAAAGTATGGTTGAAGCTGGGAGTGGTGATACATGCCTGTAACCCCACTACCTCAGGAGGCTGAGGCAGGGGGATTGCAAGTTTGAGGCCAGCCTGGGCAATTTAGCGAGGCCCTAAGCAAATTAGTCTCAGAATAAAATAAAATAAGAAAAGAAAGTATGGTTGAGTAATGTAAAATTCAAATGATCAATGCTGTCATCTTTGTCAGATTGATTGTACCCCAGTTTTTTCTTAGTGGGTCCCTCTCAACCTGTACAATTCTCCTATTATCTTCCCCAAAGCAGAGTCAATTTTTTTTTTTTTCTGTTTCATCTTGCTTTTATGTTTCTGTTCTGAGTAGTTTGGTAATATGCTAAAATTTTTAGACTTGGTTTCTTTTTTTTTTTTTTTAATACCTTTATGTTGTTTGTTTATTTTTTTAATGTGGTGCTGAGGATTGAACCCAGTGCCTCACATATGCTAGGCAAGTGGACTACCACTAAGCCACATCCCTAGCTCAAGACTTGATTTTTTATATCAGGTAGGAGTACGTAGGTTAATATTTTTATTGTAAATTTTGTTTTTCAATTATCTTGGTTAATGATTCCAGAACCCTACAGGCAGAGGCATCCACAGATTCAAGATGATTATACTGCTGTTTCAAGTCTCATTTTTTTTCTCCTGAGGATTTTTTAATTAATTATATATAACTCCTACATGTATTCAATAGAAAACAAATTCAACTGCATCAAAAGATTCCTGTGATAAACAGAATAATGTTTAAAAGTAATACAGCACTCCACATCTGTCAAAAGAAAATAACTTAGACACTCATAATTTGCTGTAACTTTTATTGATATTAGATGGCATTAAGATAACCAAACATCAAGCAAAGGATAATTATGTGTTTTTTTCAATTCTTCCAACTCTTTCAAGAAACTTGTCAACACAGGCTTGATGCATTGAGAAATAATGCCACTTTAAAAGAATCATTATCAAGCTCAAACTGACAACTCAATGTTTAAAATCAAAGACAATTAAAATGTTTGCTTATACTAGGAGTAAATTGACTGCCCTTGAGCCTCATCTCCTTAAATGCTTTCAAACCAACAGACTGATTTTTTTTTTTTTTTTTTTTTTTAGACAGGATCTCCATGTTGCCCCGGCTGGTCTCCAACTCCTGGGTTCAAGACATCCTCCCTCTTCATCCTCCTGAGTATCTGGGACCATAGGCAAGCACCACAATACCTGGCTCAGACTGAATTTTAAGAAATGCCCCTTGTGGATAATGATTTACTTAAACAAAAATTTAAAAATCCTGTGCCATTTTGGCATCTCTGGATGCCTACTTTTGAAAGAGAATTTAAATTGAAGTAGTACCCACACGTTTAGGATAAAAAAAAAAAAACCACAAAAAACAAAAAAAACAACAACTGTGAATAATCTCTGTAAGGCTTCGTCCTAGTCTATAAAACAAAGGTTGAGGCAAGGGTCTGTTCAGATGTTTTATTAGAAGGGAGGGGTTACAATTCCAGGGCAGCATGAGTAAAAAGAAGTTAGTCAGGGATGGAGTAAAAGCAAATCCCAAGCAGTGCAGCAGGAAGTTGGCTACAGCTTCATGGGAACATACGGTGGGTTGCATGGTCAGGTCACAGGGATCAGGGAGCAAGAGGGCTGCATTCACGTGCTGACTTCAGTACCCTTCCTGCCTCTCTTTGGTCAAAGCAGACCCCACAGGGTGATAACTCCCTGGCACTCCTGGGCTGCTGCAGTAATCCAAGACCCCAGGCAGCCACTGGGAAAGCCACAGCCTGAGGCGCAGCGTTGCCAGTGAGTCTAGAAGGTGGGAAGAGCCTCAGATTCCGCCAGTCAGGTCGGGCTGGCTTGAGAACTGGTTCTGCGGCAGCTCTCACTGTGTGGGAGCCACAGAGGTCCTGCCTGAGCGGGTCCACATGCCAGGGGACCAGCACCGCAGCTCTCCACTTAGCAAGCCGACAAGGCAAATCTGGGGAAGGTCATTCAAAAGTCCGATATTTGGGGGCTGTATGTGTAGCTCAGTGGTAGAGCCTTGTCTAGCATGCATGAGGCCCCCAGATTCCATCTCTGGCACTTGAAACAACAGCAAAAAACGTTCAATGTTTTCTTTATTGTTATTCAGGCCTCTCCACTTAAAGCACATTTTTGAGAACTATTATTTGCCAGCCTTTCTGCCACAGGCAGTCAGATAAAGAAAACAAGGTTCCTGGCTTCATAATTAACTATAATTTAATATAAATACCAACAGCCTGAGACTTTAAGTGAGAGATGTGAATTCTCTCTAGGAGATAGCAATGAAAGCTACAAAGAACCTGAAAGAGGAAGGCAGCTTTGTCTAATTCATGTAAGACAGGTGGCAATGGGAATGAAGACTGGTGGAGATGTAGAACACAAACCGAGAATATGCATCCTGTCCCCTGAGCGTGGAAATAGGACTAGTTGAGTGGCCCTGCTAGCAGGTTTGGATTATTTGTTCCTGAATTTTCTGCTGAGATGGCCACAAATGATACATTGTGGCAATTAATTAAAAATACAACTAATGAGGGCTGGGGATATAGCTCAGTTGGTAGAGTGCTCTCCTAGCATGCACAAGGCCCTGGGTTCAATCCCCAGAACCATCAAAAAAAAAAAAAAAATACGACTAATCATGATTTAAACCATAAAGTCATTGATTACTGACTTGATACCTGCAAGGCAGGACATCCCAGAGAGGTTTTGGAAATCAAAAGTGTCACCAAGTGGCTGCAGTCGTGGCTCAGTGGTAGAGTGCTTGCCTAGCTCGAGTGAGGCACTGAGTTCGATCCTCAGCACCACATAAAAATAAATAAATAAAATAAAAGTACTGTGTCCACCTACAACAACAACAACAACAACAACAACAAAGTATCAACAACAACCCAGGGTCTTTCTTCTGTTCTTTCTGTTCTGCCATCTTTAATTTGATATCTTTCATCTTCGGGTTTATTGCCTCATAATTCCAAAATGATCATTGCATCTTCAAACATTACATCTTCACATAGCAATATCCAGAAAAAGAGGGAAAGAAGGGGGTAATAGAAACTTTCTTCTCAGCATTCCTGTCTTGTCAAAGAGTTACTTACTTGTAGACATCCAACTGACCTGAACTGGGTTGTACACTCAAACCCTAAAACAACTAGTGGATAAAGAGATTAAGATTGCTGTGATTCGGGGCTGGTTTGTAGCTCAGCACTCACCTAGCATGTGTGAGGCATGGGGTTCTATCCTCAGCAACACATACAAATAAATAAATAAAATCAAGGTCCATCAACAACTAAAAAAATATTAAAAGATTTCTGTGAGTCACTTAGATCAATCAAGATACATCTGCTATTTCTGAGTACATAATTGAACATTAAAATTGGCTCCTTCTTGACATTCTTTCTTCTAGCAAGTAACCTTTCTTCCAAACAGATGTTGTCACTGTCATGCTTGAAATTCTTCTATGACTCTTCCTTGTCTTGAGGGCAAGTCCAAGATTCATGACAGTTCATGCTTCTTCATGTCAACTCTTCAATTTCCTCTTCTCCTGCTCTGCCAAGAGCACTCTGTTTCAGATATAAGGAATTACTGAAATTCCCAGAATGCATCAAGCTTCTTGTTGCCTGTGGTGCTTTGCACACATTGTCTCCCCTGGCCTTCCCCATTATCTTCAAAGCAACTACAACTCATTTTTCAAACATAAGCTTAGGCTGGGCGTGGTGGCACATGCCTGTAATCCCAGCAGCTCAGGAGGCTGAGGCAGGAGGATCAAAGCCAACCCGAGCAACTTAGGGAGGCCCTAAGCAACTCAGTGAGACCCTGTCTTGAAATAAAATACAAAAAAGAACTGGGGCTGTGGCTCAGTGGTTGAGTGCCCCTGAGTTCAATCCCTGGTAACAAAAAACATAAGCTTAAATGTCTCCTCCTCAGAAAGCTTCCAGAATGTTTTGCTTCTGTTTTTCTCAACAGTGACCTATTAATAATAACCCTTTTATGACATCTATAGCCCTGTGGCGATTACTTATTTCTTCATCTATCTTTTTCACTTGACTGGAAATCCCTAGGGCTTAGCCTAGTGCCCAGAATGCAGAAGTCACTTAAAAAGTGCTGATTAAATGGAAAATCCCTATGGATGTGTGCTTTGAACTTCAACCGGGCCTTTATTTGATTTGTCATTTATTGCATCCCAATCCTGGGGACAGTTCCAAACCCTCTCCACCCTCCCAGAGCTATGGTCTACTCTGTCTCCCTCATTTTGAGCAGGTGATCTCAACTTCTACTTTTGGGGGAGGTGCTGGGGACCAAACCTATGGCCTGATGCATGCTAAGTGTACGGTGGAGGTTGTGGGACAGCACCCACCTGCCTAAATCTGTGCAGGTGTGGGTCCTCCTGGACTCACTGGAATGGTTCCTGGCTCGCCCGCTGTGAATGGCACTGCTCCTTCACATACCCCTTGGGAAGCACACGAATGTGGGAAATCCTCACTTCAGAAGTGCCCTGGCAGCTGTGTCACGTGTTTCTGGTGGTAACTTAATGGCCATGTCCTTGGGCATACATGGGGAGCAGCTGATGAAACACACAGGCTGCAGGTGACCTCAGCCTTTTCCACACAACTTCTGGGTCCTTATTTTTTTGTCATCTTGGAATTGAAGGCCTGAGTGAGCTCAACTTCTGCTTTTTTTTTTTTTTTTTTTTGGTTCTGGGGATTGAACCCAGGGGCACTTAAACACAGAGCCACATCCCCAGCCTGTTTTGTATTTTATTTTAAGACAGAGTCTTTCTAAGTCACCTAGGGCCTAGCTAAATTGCTGAGACTGGCCTCAAACTTGTGATCCTCCTGCCTCAGCCTCCTGAGTCTCTAGGATTATAGATGTGTGCTTCCCATACCCAACTCAACTCTTTTTCTGTCTTTCTTTCCTCTTTTTTTTTTTTTTTTCTTGGTCGTGGGGATTGAACTCAGGGGTACTCAGTCACATCCCCAGCCTTATTTTGTATTTTATTTAGAGACAGGGTCTCACTGAGTTGCTTAGGGCCTTGCTGAGTTGCTGGGGCTGACTTTGAACACTTGATTCTCCTGCCTCAGCCTCCGGAGCTGCTGGGATTACAGGCCTGCGCCACGGCGCCTGGCACCTTAAGAGTGTTTTTAAAATTGAAATTTTCACTTAGAAATAAAGATTTTAGTCTTTTCCATAGAGACCAGACATTTGGCTGCCCTGAACCACCCTCTCTGTGGGCAGTATTGGTGTGGGCACAGCTGCTAAGTTTGGGTATGGCATGCGATCACCAGACTGTCAGAGTATCTGCTGGCCTTTTTCTCACTCCTGTGACCTATCAGATCCTTGTAAGCATTTGAGTTTCAATCTCCTAGATTTGTGGTCTTATCCTTCCAATGCGAAGTGTCCTCTTGAAAGTCACTGTTGATATCCTGGTTATAGGATGCACAAGGGTTTGTTGAGTTCTCATTGTCCTTGAATTTTATGCATCTTTCAATTGCCTTTCTAGAAATGACACTGTTTGGCTTCCTTAGCACCTCATGGTCCTGGTTCTATTAGATTCCCAAAGTCAGATTTTGCTTTGTTTTGTTTTGGTACAAATGTGAATATTAATTTGCATAGAAAGTAAACATAGTTTAATATAACATTTGGGTAACTAAAATATAGAAACATAAAATTAAAAAATTAAATGTTTTTATTAAGGAACCAACACAACTATAGCATTTTCTCCCTACAAATTTTGACTTCATGATCCTTGATAACTTTCTTGTACGATGATTCATAATATCTTTTTTGTATAAGAATATTTATTGCAGCACGAATCATAATACCAAAGGTGGAAATGATCCAAATGTCTATCAACTGACAAATGGATAAACAAAATGTGGTATTTTCATATAACAGGATGTTATTTGCCTAATTAAAAAAAACAACTTAAGGGCTGGGATTGTAGCTCAGTTGTAAAGTGCTTGGCTAGCACTGGTGAGGTCCTGGGTTCAATCCTCAGTACCACATAAAAATAAATAAATAAAATAAAGGGGCTGAGGTTATAACTCAGTAGGTAGAGTGCTTACCTCGCATGCTCAAGGCCCTGTGTTCAATCCCCAGCACCAAAAAAAAAAGGTTTAATTTTTTTTTTTTTTCTTACCAAGGATTGAACTCAGGAGCACTTGACCACTGAGTCGCATCCCCAGCCCTATTTTGTATTTTATTTACAGACAGGGTCTCACTGAGTTGTTTAGTGCCTTGCTGAGACTGGCTTTGAACTTGAGATCCTCCTGCCTCAGCCTCCAGAGCTGCTGGGCTTACAGGTATGCACCACCATACCTGGCAAGGTTAAATTCTTCAAAAAGTAAGTACTAAAAACAAAAAGTATTGACACATGCCACAACATAGACAAACCCCCAGAACACTACACCAACTGAAAAACCCAAAGTCCCCAAATCACATCATGAATCCATCCATACCAAGCATCCAGAATAGGGGAACTTGCAGAGGCAAAAAACAGACTGGCGCCCATTTAGGGCCAGGGGTGTTGAGGTGAGGGTGAGGGAGGGAGTTGGGGAGGGAGTGGTAGCTAAAGGGCATCTTCCCCCAACTTAAATTATTGTGTTGAAGTTTATGTAAGATAAAATTTACCTTCTTGACCTTTTTTTCTGTTTTAAGTACCGCTAAGGATTGGACCCAGGGCCTAGTGAGTGCTGGGCATGCGTTCTAGCACTGAGTTACACTCTCCCTATCCTGTCTGTTTTTAAGTGCATAGTTCAGTGTTATCCTAATGCCAGTTTTGCTGGCTGTCTTCCTCCTGCCTCCTAAATAAAGTCTTTTCCTAGGTTTTGGTCCTGGAATTTTCTGTCTAGGAATCTCATTCACCTGTAGGGGACGAATGGAGTTGGGTGGTTTTTGTCATCCATCCTTTTATGCGAAGAGCTGCCAAAATCTCTCTGTCCCAAATCTCTCTCCCTCCTGTTCTCTTCACACATCTCCAACTGTCTGCTGGAAATATCCCTCTGGGTGTGTTTCTAGCACCACAGATTCAATAAAATATATCTGAAACACAGTTTGTCATCTAGCCTCCCACCCTTCTCCCTGACCAAACCAGGGCCCGGCAACTAGTTAACTGTTTTTGGAGTTCTCACAGCAATCCAGGCTGCAAGTCACTTTACCCACCCCTTTCCTTTGACTTTCCACAGCATTTCTTTAGTCCGGCATGACCCCTACTCTCCCAGTTGGTCTCCCTGCCTCCTGTCCTGCATCCTAATCTCATTCCTCACACCCTGGTAAAATCACCTTTCTAAAACACTGCTGAGATATCTTTCTACTGTTCTTCATTCAGTAGCTGAGGGAATGAATCGTGGTCGTTGGTCAAGATTCCTGTTCACTTTCCTTCTTAGCAGTCGAGTTATATTTATTTATTTTTAATTTAATTAAATTAATTTATTTTTTATGTGGTGCTGAGAATTGAACCCAGTACCTCACACATAGTAGGCAAGCATTCCACCCCTGAGCCACAACCCCAGCCCCAGTCTGGTTGTATGTAAATGTCAGAGCAGAGACAGCTCATTTCCCCATACCGTTCTTGGTATATGACACTTTGAGTAGCTCCGTCACCTGAAGAAAACCTAACACTGAGGACCTTCAAGCATCCAGGTCCAACCTTCCCGACACCTTCCTATCGACACCTGAACAACTTCAAGTTCACCAAATAGCTTTCTTTTTTTTTTTTTTTTTTTTCTGATGCAGTTCCAATTTTTGGAAGGTCTTCCCAGCATCTCAAATGTTGTGCTGATAATGCCATTTGTCACCTATATTCTTGCATGATGTTCATGGCCAAATCTCTGGCCTGCTACATTGGATGCTCCTTGAGGGGGGAACTGAATCATCCTCTATCCTTTATCCCATCTGAGGGTCCAACACATAGTATTCTTTCCTTCAACAAATATTTACATAAGCTTTCTAAAAAGGCGAGCACTGAGCCGGGCTCTCCAAGACCAGGAGGGAAGAGGCACAGCCCCTCTGATGGGGGTCTCATTCAAACTGGTAAGAGCAACACATACACATGTGACAATACAGTCTGGTGGACAGAGTGGAGGTGGACCCAAAATACAGGAGGATGGTGACGGAGAGTGGGGAAGCGGTGGCTGTGACACTTGAATTGGGCCCTGAAGAATGAACAGCAAGGCAGGCAAGAAATGACTGAAGTGAAGCTTAAGCCAACTCGATTTACAACTCATCAGACACAATGGTAACTACTGGTGAGTTATAGGGTTAGCTCACATGTATTTAGATGATGTAGGTTTTAGTTCAAAGTGAAACAGGTAAGTGAGAGTTGACTGTCACACAGGGAAGAATTCTAGCAAGGGAAATATGTTGGGCAGGAAAACCTGAGTCATTCTCATTGTTGATTGTCGACTCCCTCCAGTATATACACCCTTTTGTCCACAGGTGAAGTTTTAGATGAGCATTTATTATAGACATTTTTAAAAGTTGGCAACCAAGGACTGGGGTTCTGGCTTAGTGGTAGAGCGCTTGCCTAGCAAATGTGAGGTACTGGGTTCAATCCTCAGCACCTCCTACAAATAAAGGTATTTTTTTTTTTTAAGTTGGCAATCAAGATTTGGTGCAGATCAGGCAGGCACGGTGACGCACACCTGCAATCCCAGCAGCTCTGGACGCTCAGTCAGGAGGATCTTGAGTTCAAAGCCAGCTTCTGCAACTTAGCAAGGCTCTAAGCAACTCAGTGAGACCCGGTCTCTAAATAAAATATAAAATAGGACTGGGGATGTGGTTCAGTGATTGAGTGCCCCTGAGTTCAATCCCTGGTACCCAGAAAAAAAAGATTTGGTGCAGATCAGAAAACTAGTAAACAGAACTTCTACCTACAGTATCTACAGTCCGAACCTGACTGATTTTGGAACTCTTATCCCCTGAACCTGAGCAACATAAACACCTGCCAAGGTTGCAGGTACTGCTAGCAGTGCTTCCCTGATATAAGGTAATCCCCAGATTCTGTGTCCCTCAGAAGAATGACCTTTGATTTCATCTCTCAAATACACAGCTCTATTTACCTAAGATAAACAAGAAGGCCAGGAACTTTAAATGCAACTTATTTCATTTGATTGTCCTAACTGAAAATCTCTTTCTCTGTGAGACAAGATTTCCCCAGCAGCTTTTTAAAGGGACATCTGGCTTCAAACGTTTTTATTGCTTTTTTTTTTCTATTGTAAAAATATTAAGTCAAGCATTTCTGGGGAGGCATTGCAACAAAAATGTCAACATCAAACTAAATCCTGCTGATTTCCAGGGGACTGTTTTTCACAATAACAGTTACTGTTGTTTTTACAGAAACCCCAATAAACAGTCCAAGAAACACAGCACATGGATAGGGCTCAATAAAATTAAGTATTTCTTCACTTTCAAACTAGCTCTCCAATGCCATAGAAGTACTAATGGAAAAACACAGGTAATATGACTTGAAAGGAAAAGGGTTTGTAATCATAGAGTTTTCACCTGCCTCCTAGGTGACTTTTACAGAGGAGTTGGTTGTTCTTTCTCATCTGCTCAGATGCTTCAAAAGGATTCACACCTGAGATTTTCATGATTTAGTCCTGACCCAGTTGGGTATGGACTGTCCACCTCTCACCAAATGCATTCTCATCACCAAAATTAAGCATTGGAAGTTGGTCATTACACACTGACCTACGTGGAAATAGAACGGTAATAGGGGTCTTGAAATTTCAAAGCTAAATGCTGGAGAGGCCTGGTGATGGTGGTGGGAGAGCTGTAGTGAGACGGGTAGGGACTGTGACAAGTGTGCTTCTTCAGCTGCCCTTTGAACCAAATCAATGGCAATCTCTCCTTGCTTGTGGTAAGTGCCTCCACACTCAGATAAGCACTGTTTGGAAACCTTCACCATTCTGATAACCATCACTAGGCCCCAGTCAGTGTTACTAAGTTCTGGGAGGTTCTCTGGGGGCAATTACTTTGTAGTTTGTCTCTTGGGTAGACTCCACTTCCTTAGCTAGAGGACTGGCAAATAATATTAAAAATCAGGAGACTTTCTTTTTCTTGCTTGCTAGATAACAAATTTAACACATCAGAGGATGAACAGCCTCTGGGCTGTTTGTTGTTGATGTTGTGTTGTTTAATGGGGGAGGGAGGATAACTGTTTAACACGATTGGATTCTTTGTACCTCTCTGCTCTTTGAAGCAGTTTGCAGGTGAGTTAGTGGCTGCCACAGAAGCCGAGAGTCGAATCTGGGATGTGTTGGCATTTGCCACATTTCTCCCATTGAGGTGGAACCAAGGCCTGGGAAGTGCCTGGCTGGGAGGATCCTGCTGCCTCTGGCTTCCAAGGCTGGTGTAATGGCTCTGTTCTCACAGAAGTGCTGACAGAAGATGACAAATAGAAAACAGATGTGAACTGACCTTCCAAAAATGTATTTCAAGGCTTCTTAATCTTCACAGGAATTCTTCAGAGTGAGAGATGCCACCTTCAGGCAGCGACGCTCATGGCATCTTCAAGGACAGGTCTGCTTGTGAGCCTTGGCCAGTCCTACTCGGCCCGCTCTGAAATTCCTCCCTCGGCTCTCCGGTCACACGTGGAAATCTCCCCCTGCACACACCTTCACCTACCTGATACCCCCGCCACTGCCCATAGTCTTGGCTTTCGCAGCTGTAGCCACCTCCTACTAAGCAACACGACTACTTCTTTCCCATTTTTGTCACTGGATTCTTACTTGCTTTGAAATTGTCACTAGGTCCATTGCTAGCTCCAAATATAATTGTGCATTGCTTAATGATAGGGATATGTTCTGAGAAATGCATGGTTAGGTGATTTCCTTGTGCAAACATCGGGGTATACTTACACCAACCTAGATGGTGTAGGTTGATTACTTGACGTGACCTCTTGACGCAGTCAAGAGACACAGTAAACACGAGGCTACGAGGTTGCTACTGGCACAATGAAGTGTGTTGCTTTTGGAATCTAGCATATTCATGTTGTTTACATGAGCATCATCACAAACACATGGGTAATGTGTTGTGCTAGAACATTACATGACTATAATGTCACTAGGTGATAGGAATTTTTCAGTTCCATTGTAATCCTAGGGACACAGTAGTGTATGCAATTTGTTGTTAATCGAAACTTTGTTATGTCATGAACTGCACTTTTTTGACACTTAAATGTTTCTACTGAGCCAATGAATAAATTTGTTTTGTTCCCACTTGGGTTAGAAATACTGAGCAGAGGGCTAAAACCCATGTGGGGAAACAAGTTTCTGGTTCCTCTCTTACTGCCTTTCTGGTTCCTGGCTTCTATGTCAAAGTGCTGCTCCTGTATGTGCCTGTGTGCTTGTACTGTGCGTGTGTCTAGGGTTTTGGAATTGCTTAGTTTATGTTCTCTGCAAATACTGTATGAATCCTACAAGAATTTGGTTGAACCTGGTGTGGGGGTGCACGCCTGTAATCCCAGCCACTCAGGAGGCTGAGGTAAGAAGATATCAAATTTCAAAGCCAGCCTCAGCAACTTAGTGAGATCCTGCCTCTAAATAAAAAATATAAAAAAGGGCTGGGGATGTGGCTCCATGGTTAAGCACCCCTGGGTTCAATCCCTGGTACCAAACAAAAAAAACCCCAAAAAACAAAAAAAAGGACTGGGAATGTGGCTCAGTAGTACAGTACCCCAGTCCCCCCCCCAAAAAAAAGAATTTGGGGGCTGGGGTTGTAACTCAGTGGTAGAGTGTTTGCCTAGCACTGGTGAGGCACTGGGTTCGATCCTCAGCACCACATAAGAACAAATAAAAATAAATAAACGTTAATTTTTTTTGGGGGGGTGCTGGGGATCAAACCCAGGGCCTTGTGTTTATAAGGCAAGCACTCTACCAACTGAGCTATCTCCCCAGCCCCCTTAAATACTTAAAAAAAAGAATTTGGGTGGGATTTCTGAGTTCTGCCCTCCCAATGACTACAACACTTGGCTACAGACATTCTTCCTTGCTAAGTTGTGGGTATTCTACAAAACTGGGGGCAATATTTCTGCTGAAAAATAAAGCCATATGAGCACAAAGCAGTTCAAATTCATTTCCAATGCCACGGAGGAGCAGCCACACTGCCCTGGTCAACGTCAAGAGAGGCCGACACTGTTCATCAGACCACACCCGCTCTCACTCTGGAAATCCTGAGGCGTCTCTGTTTAAGAAGTTGGTGCACTGTCCTACTTCAAGACATCATAAGCTAAGAAATCCCCATCTTATTTCGAAGTAAGTTAAATAGAAAACTCTGGACAAAAATGAACAGAATTTGTAAAAATCCAACAGTTGAATCTTTTTTATTCCTGTATCACTTAAAACTAAACAATTAGTCCACCTTTTGGGACGATGAAAAATATACTCTACCTCAGGATGTGCAATCATTGTTTAGATATCTGAGTCCTGTAAATGAATAAATAGTATCAGATATGCGATTTGTATGCACTGGTTCCACTGAGAGTGATAATGTTCTTCGGACTTGAGCAATTTGTTCATTTAAAGAATTAAATAAATGAAGTTTATAGATGTGAAATAACTCACATTATTTCAAAGCTTATTAAATGGGACAGCAGAATTCAATTCTTTTTTTAAATATATTTTTTAGTTGTAGGTGAACACAATACCTTTATTTTATTTATTTTTATTGGTGCTGAGGATTGAACCCAGGGCCTCACATGTGCTAGGCAAACGCTCTACCACTCAACCACAATCCCAGCCCTCAATTCTTTTCAAATGTTTTAATTTATTTTATTTTTTGCAGTGTTGGGAATTGAACCCCGGGCCTCATGCATGCTAGGGAAGTGCTCTACCACTGAGTCACATCCCCAGCCCGTCAGTTAAACTTCTCTGTAATGGTGTCTTTAAAACTTCTGTATTGGAAGGGTCAGGGATCCCTGCTTCATGGAAATGTGGCCCGAGGTCCAGTCTTGAGCTGAGTTTGTGTAACTAGATCATCGCTTTACTCAGAACATTTACTTGGGTTAGACTGAGGGGGAGATGGAGAGTAGAGGACTTTTAGCCCCACAAGCTGCCTATTGGGCTGCCATTGCTTCTCTGACTTGAAGATCCACTTTCTTTCAGTTGTTGTATTTCACAATGGGAGATCCCAAGGAAGAAAAATTGAAAAGACACATCTACAATTAGTAGGTTTTTGATCTACTAGTAAATTTATTAAGCTGAAGTTCTACCCTCTCTCTGTTTTTTTGGTTCATCCCACATCACCACCTCTCACACATTGGAAACCCAACAACATTAAGGGTTGTTTGTTTTGAGACAGGGACCGGGGTGGGTCTTACTGTGTTGCTCAGATTGGCCTCAAACGCCTAGGCTCAAGCCATCCTCCAGCTCAGCTTCCCAAGTAGCTGGAGAAGCACACACACACCCAGCTCCAGCACTGTGTTTTTTTCATTCTTTCCAATGTCCTGCTCTCTCACTTCTAGGTCCCTCTTTGCATGCAATCTTCCCTTTACCTAGAGTACGTCCTCTCCCATCCCTGCTTTCTCCTCTCCCTATATCCACTCTCCCGTGGCTAACTCCTGTTAAGCCTCAGCTTCAGTGTCCCCTCCTCCAGGTAGTCCTCCCTGCTTCCTCCCATGTCATCCTGTTATAACCCTCAGCATACTTGCATCTTAAGGGAGGCGCTCCGCAGCCTGACTCTGTGCACTTGGGTTCTGACTTTGGCTGTATAACTTTGGTTGCTGATTCTCTCCATGTTTGACTGTCTTTGCCTTTGTTTTTTATTTATTTTTGCAGTGCTAGGATTGAACCCTGGGTCTTGTGCATGCTAGGCAAGCACTCTACTGATGAGCTACGTCCCAAACCCTTTATAATGGTGCAAACTTGTAATCCCAGTTACTTTGGCAGCTGAGGCAGGAGGATCACAAGTTCAAGGTCCACCTAGGTAACTTAGTGAGATAAAAATAAAAAATAAGAAGGGGTGGGATGTAGCTCAGTAGTACAGTACCCCTAGGTTCAATCCCCAGTACCAAAAAATAAAAAACAAAATAAAATTGTACGTGTTAATGCACTCCCGTACCCAACTTAGAGCAAGCAAAGAATGTGTACCTCTACTATTAAACTCTCTCCTTCTGTTGACCCTGAATACACTTGCCTAAAAAATTGAGAAATTAATCTAGTATTAAATCTAAAGAAATCAAATATGTTACTAGCACTAGATCAACACTCTCATTAGTCTCAACCTCCTTAGAAGGGAAAGTCAGTAGGAAGTCTGAAGAGTCTCCGATGACTCTGATGATCTTGTAATGCCTAACAGAATTTCCCAGCAGTTTTCTCAGCTTAAAATATACTTTGGATTCCCCTTGTGATCCAGTACACCACCCAGTGGTTATAACAATGATCCAGAACTATCTAGCAAATATCTAGCAAATAGGGATATGACGAATGATTTCAGGTTTAAATATATGCTAATCCTGATAAGAGAACTAAGTCATTCTAGATCAAAGGTATACTTAACTCTTCCATAAGCTACAGGCCCGTATTACATTTCACGTTATATTAGCTAACATGTATTTAGGACGTATGATGTGTTAGAACTGTCCAAAGTACTTTGCATAAATCTTTCTAATTCAGTCCTTAGCAGAGGAAACAGACTTGGAGAAGTTTCTCACCTTGCTGATAGGTCTGTCTGATGACAAAGCCCCTGACCTTCAGGGGGAAATTCTAGCTGTTCATAATCTTAGTTGAGTACATCTCATTCTGATCTATTCCTATTTTCAATCATTCTCACTTTTAAAAGAAAAGACAAAAATAATTTATAAGTGTTAGGAAAAACTGGAAACAAACTAAATGACCAATAACAAAAGTATAATTATAGTACAGTCATGGAATGAAATGATAGTTCTTATTGATGATACTTTTAATTATTGTTCTAGGTAAAGTTCATGCCATATAATATATTCAATGAAAAAAAGCAAAACATAAAACCAGTTACATGGCAGTTCACAGAAAAAGAAATGCAAATAGGCAATAAGTATATAGAAAGATACTAGATCTCAGTCAGAGTTTAAAGAAACACAAAGCAACAATGAAATACTTTTTACCCATGAGAATGGCAAAAAGTTGGCCAGTGGGTAGAGAAGCAGACATTCTAATGCACAGTTGTTGAAAATAGTAATTGGTACAAATTTGGGGAACAAAATTGCAAATATTAAGTTTAAAAACGCATACCCTGCTGGGCATGGTGATGCATGCCTGTAACCTCAGTGACTCAGGAGCCCGAGGCAGAAGGATTTCAAGTTTGAGGCCCGCCCTGAGCTTTGGCAATTTAGCGAGGTTCCGCCTTAAATGAAATAAAATTTTTAAAAGTCTGGAGATTAAGCCACCTGGGTTCAATCCCCAATACCACAAAATAAATAAATAAACAAAGAACAACAACACCCCCCCCAAACACATTGTCCGCTAACAACTTCTAGAAATTTGTACTATGGAAATACATACATTTGCAAAGATAGTCATTACAGCACTGATTATAACAGAAAAAAAAAATTAAGTGTTCCTCAATAGTCAAATAAATAAATAAATAAATGATAGAATATCCATTGAACACAGGCAAGGCTTAAAATAAATTATGCAGGTTTCTTGTGCTTATTTGCAAAAATACCTACATTAGTCTGGGTCCAGCCAGGAAGGCAACACTCATGACAGGTAATTCAATAGCTGGAACTTAAAATGGGAATCAATTACCAAAGTTTAGAGGTCAACTTTTTGTATCCAGAGAGTGGTGATCCAGGGACAGGGGCTGCCCTACAGGCCTTGGCACAGGCAGGGCCCAGATTATTTTATCCCAAACCCTATTTCCATGTAAAGCCCTACTTCCACTTTCTCTGCTTTCTTTGTATATCAACCTCATTCTCTCTCTGTAACCA
Organism: Sciurus carolinensis; assembly: GCF_902686445.1. Taxonomy (NCBI): domain Eukaryota; kingdom Metazoa; phylum Chordata; class Mammalia; order Rodentia; family Sciuridae; genus Sciurus; species Sciurus carolinensis. The sequence goes on along the minus strand of NC_062216.1, from coordinate 128,398,828 downwards.
GCCTTACTCTCCTGCATGCACATAACTGCACCACCTCTAGTTCCAAAATATGCCTGAACATAGTCCCAATCTGACTGGGACTATGGGTTCAGCATTCACACAAACATAATAAAGCCAGGAAGAAGGGTCACATAATAAAACATGGCCACAGGACTCATTTCAGTGAGTGAGGGTTATACTTTTCACCAGAGGAGCCTAAGTTGGGAGATCCTATCTGCTACTAACAGCATGGGCGACTGGGTTGGTACTGATGCCATTTGCCAGGATAGGGAATTCATAATGGGGAGAAGATTAAAACAGGAGATGATAACTTAAATTTTGGACATATTCAATCAAAGTGCCTACAGAATACACAAATGAATGAGCTAGGAAGTAAATGAATGGAGTTCAGAGCTTGTCATGGAAATCTGGGTTAGAAATCTAGGTTTGGGGACAATTAGCTTAAAAACACTATTTAAAACTATGGGCAACTACCGTCACGTATAACTAAAAAGAACAACAACAAAAAAGCATGGGCAAGGAAGAATTTTTTAAAAGCTGGCTCAGGATAGACCCTTCAGAGAATGGAAAATTAGAGGATGAACAGAGGAAGAGGAAATGCTGAAATGCACAGTGGCACATGCCTGTAATCCCAGCAGCTTGGGAGGCTGAGGTAGGAGGCTCTCAAATTCAAAGCCAGCCTTAGCAACTTAGCAAGGCCTAAGCAACTCAGCGAGAACTCGTCTCTAAATAAAATATTTTTAAAAGTCTAGGGATGTGATTCAGTGGTAAAGAGCCCCAAGTTCAATCCCCAGTACCCAAAAAAAAAAAAAAAAAAAAAAAAAAAAAAAAATCATTAAAATCATGGTGATAGGGAGGAAAAAGAGAAAGGGAGTTCCAGGTTGGATGTGGTCCCAAGAAGATGTCTGATGAAATGGGCATCAGAATGAAGGTGAAGGCTAAACTGCAATGTATTTAGGTTAGGAAACCAATTTCTCATGAGAGAATACTTTTGCAACACACATGAATCAGGGAGGCGATAAGCCTTGGGTGAGATTAAATAGAAAATGGGTTAGTGTGCTTGTACTTCATGGTTCTTCCAAAATTCCTTCCCCTCCCACTCCCAGTATTGGGGACTGAACTCAGAGCCTTGTACTTGCAAAGTAAGTGCTCTACCAACTAAGCTATACCCCCAGTTCCCTACAATTCCTTTTTTTTTGTGTGGTGTTGGGGATCGAACCCAGGGCCTTGTATTTGCAAGGCAAGCACTCTACCAGCTGAGCTATCTCCCCAGCCCTACAATTCCTTTTTAAGGATAACTTGAACTAATCTAGTCAATTCAGAACTTTTACAAGCAACTGATCTCAAACTGAATTCACAGAGCAGATCACAGAGCTCCCTCTAGGGGTCGGTGACTCTTGTGCATTCCGAATCTAGCAAAACAGTGTAAGAATGATCAGTCACATATAAAAATAGCTTAGTTAAAGTCGCTAAACACCAACAAGGACATACTATAAATTTGTGTAGTCTCCTGAAGTCTTAGATTTGGGAACAATCCTAGCATACATAATGAGATCCACATAAGGCCCCATTTTAGGCCAAATCTAGTGGTTTTCACTTCAGACCCGGAACTATGTACTTATTTGTGATATATCAAGACAGAAAAGGACAAGACTCTGTGCCCAGCATTGGGATAGGCTATCACACAGGAGGGAGAGCCAAGATCTGTAACTAGATTTAGGCCTCATGCAGAACAGAATTAAGTGTTGGAGAAAAATAAAATGCCAGCAACAGACTTGTGAGGCTGAGACAGGAGGATCACAAGTTTGAGGCCAATCTCAGCAACTTAGTGCGGTCCTAAGCAACTCAGTGAGACCCTGTCTCAAAATAAAAAATAAAAAGGGCTGGGGATGTGGCTCAGAGGTTAAGTGTTCCTAGAATCAATCCCAAGTTTCCTGTCGCCTGCTCCCCCACTGCCCCCTGCCCTTGGGGGAAAAAAGTCAGCAACAATTTATTGAGCACTTACTAGATGGGAGGCATACCAAGTGCTTTACATACAAATTATCAAGATAAGCAAGAACAAATCCCCTCCTCTTTTCACTAAGAAGCTATAAAAGATGAGGAAATAAATAGAGTTAAGGATCCGGGCTGGGGATAGAACTCAGTCAGTAGAGTGCTTGCCTTGCAAGTCCAAGGCCCTGGGTTCAGTTCCCCTTCACTGCAAAAAGTAATAAAAATAAAAATCCTAGGTTCCCAGTTGGTACTTGGGGTGGGGGGCGGCGGGTCATTGGTTCCAGCTCTCCCTTCACAGATGAGAGGACCACACCACGAGAAAGAAGTAAGCACACGGCTCTGGAATCTCAGAGGAAGCCAAGTACACTTGGGCAGGGAACTTCAGCCTAGGAAAGATTCTAACAGAGGGAAAAACAAAGAATGTGAGATTCAAGCAAGTTTGGGGTACAGCTAAGAAATGAAGTGAAGATCCTGTTGGTTGAAATGGAAGTTGTGTATAAACATCTTTAACTCGGAAGTTTATTTTTAATTTACCCTGACGGCCCTTCCAGTTATGCCCAACAGGAAGTCTTCGTAAATTCAACTAAACTTTGACCCCATCCTACGGAAGACCACACTTGATTACTCCACAGGATATGCAGAGGAAGGCATGGCGCGTGGGGGGAGCCACTGGGATTCCTTGCAGCAGTCCAGGGAGCAGCGTGGCTTAGGCTCAACCATGCAAGACACCCATCAGGCTAGCATGGAAACTGCCTTGGATTACTTGCCTCATTTCCCTACAGGCACTGAAATCTCTAACACCTTCATGGTATATTTCCAGGGTTTCTGTGAGAGACATGCCAATTGTAAGAGTCACAGCAAGGAAGTCCAAGAATGTGACTTCATGCTAGAGGTTGCAAGTTCTCTCACTCCAGATGTAGTCTACTCATCCGGGCATTTCGACCACGTGCACCGTTGACGCACTGTCCTTGTGGAGTTGCCTGAGAAACAAGAGTTAAGAAGCCAACCAAAAGTCAAATTCTCATGCAGAAAGGAGAAGTTTTACTCATCCTTCACAATACTCCCCACACCTGCTCCAATTTCAATGCTTTCCTCAAAACAACTCCTCTTAATAATTTTTCTAAGAATTTACATGAAATTATGAACAAATTGGCAGACATTTCATTTATTTCCTATTTTTTACTATTATAAACAAACAATAAACATCCTTATGTACATATGGGAGTACTTCCTAACAGTGAAATTACTTGTAGATAAGTTCTAAGTTCTGATGGATGATATCAAATGGTTATTGATCTTAATGCACAGCAACCTTGTATTAATACCAATTTCTCTGCACACTGACTGCATATTAGAAATTTTTAAATGTTATCTTTATTATGAAGGAGAAATAGTTTTTGTTAGTTTGCATTTTTCAAATCTTTACCACATGCACCTAGATAGAGCACTAATCTCCAGGATATATAAAGAACTCAAAAATTTAACACCATAAAACAAATAACCCAATCAATAAATGGGTTAAGGAACTGAACAGACACTTCACAGAAGAAGAAATACGATTGATCAACAAATATATGAGAAAATGTTCAACATCTCTAGCAATTAGAGGAATACAAATCAAAACTACTGTAAGATTTCATCTCACTCCAGTCAGAATGGCAATTATCAAGAATACAAGCAATAATAAGTATTGGTGAGGATGTGGGGAAAAGGTACACTCATTCATTGTTGGTGGGACTGCAGATTGGTATAACCACTTTGGAAAGCAGTATGGAGATTCCTTAGAAAACTTGGAATGGAACCACCATTTGACCCAGCTATGGCACTCCTTGGTTTATACCCAAAGGACTTAAAAATCAACATACTATAGTGTTGCAGCCACATCAATGTTTATAGCAGCTCAATTCACAATATTGAAACTATGGATGCCCTTCAACAGATGAATGAATAAAGAAAATGTGGTACATATACACAATGGAATATTACTCAACCCTAAAGAAGAATGAAATTATGGCATTTACTGATAAATAGGTGGAACTAGAGAATATCATGCTAAGTGAAATAAACCAATCCCAAAAAACCCAAAGGCCAAATGTTTTCTCTGATAAGTGGATGCTGATCCATAGTGGATAGGGAAGAATGAAGGAACTTTGGATTGTACAGAGGGAAGTGAGGGGAAGGGTGGGGTGGGAAGGACTGCAAATCGAGACAGATATTATTACCCTATATACATGTATGAAAAGAATTTTTTTAAAAATTTATCACTGTCAAAAAAAGTTAATAAAAAAATAAGTAAAAGTTCAAAAAATTTGCATTTTCCTGATTATTAGTGAGTTCATAGATCTTCACTTGTATTTTTTTCTTTGTAAATTACTTGTTTATATTCTTTGCCTGTTTTTTTTCTTTATTGAATTGACTTTTAAAATTGATTTGTGTGATATAAATACATATGGCATATATTGAAGTATTGTTTATAGGGACACAATAAATATTTTTATTTTAGTATTATCAGATATGTAATGGGGCCTATTAAAATTTTTTGATCAATGCAGCTTGGCAGTTGAGGGTTAGGGCTTTGGAATTAGATTTGAGTCTCAGTTTGGTAACTTCCTAATTTGCAACCTTGAGCAAAGCATTAAGTCTCCTTCTAGCTCAGTTTTCTTATTTATTAAACAGTGATAATTTGTATATTGGGTTTTCTTTAGCTAAGAATGGAGGATATAAAGTACTCAGTAAATGTTAACAGCATTATTATTTTTTAAATTGGAACATAATTCACATTCCATGAAGTGTACAAGTCAGCAGTTTTTTAGAAGATTCACAAAGTTGAAGTATTAATCACCACCACATATATAAATCAAGAAAATTTTCATCAGCCCTAAAAGATATCCTGTACTTAGTGACACCTGCCCCCACCTCCTACTCCTATCTCCTGGCAACAACTAATCACTTTCTACCTCTATGGATTTGCCTCTTTTGGATATTTCATACACTAGAATCATACAATGTGTGGCCCTTGTATCTGGAATCTTCCATGTTATAGCATATTTCAACATTTCGTTCATTTTTTATTGTTGAATAATAATCCACAGTATCAATATACGACATTTAATTTATTTATTTGGTAGTTGAGGGACATTTGGGTTGGTTCCACTTCTTGAACAGTTTTTCATATTTTTATTGACCAATCATATATTTTATTTGGTGAAATATCTATTCAATTCTTTTGCCCAATTTTTAGTTGGGTCATCTATTATTGAGTTGTATAAGCTCTTTATATATTCTGGATATTTGATCCTTGTTAGTCATATGAGTTACAGTATTTTTTTCTCATTCTGTGGATTGTCTTTTCACTTTCTTGATGGTGTCCTTTGAAGCACAGTTTTTAAATGAACAAGTCTGACTTATCTATATTTCATTTAGTTGCTTGCATTTTAGTTGTTAAATTCCCAAGAATTTTATTCTTTTGATGCTATTGTAAATTGAATTGTTTCATTTTCCAATTGTTCACTGCAGGTGCATAGAAATATAGCTGATTTTGTATATTAATCACACATCCTATAACGTTGCTGTACCCATTCATTACCTCTAATTGTGTGTGTGTGTATGTGTTTGCATGTAGATTACTTAGGATTTTCCTTGTATAAGATCATGTCATCTGCAAATAGAGATCATTTTACTTCTTCCTTTCATTTCTAATCTGGCTTTTATTCCTTTTTTCTATTTCTCCAGAATAATGTTAAATAGATGTGGCAAGAGCAAATATCCTTATCTTGTTCCTGATTTTATCGGAAAAGGATTCAGTCTTTTATCATTATGTAAGATGTCTCAGGTTGAGGAAATTTTCCTTATAATCCTAATTTGTTCAATGTTTTATCCTAAAAGCATGTTAGATTTTGTCAAATGGTTTTTCTGCATTTATTGAGACAATCATGTGTTCTTTTGTCCTTTATTCTATTTTATAGTGTTTGCATTAGTTTGCTAGGGATGCTATAACAAAGTATCCCCTACTGGGTAGTTAAACAACAGAAATTTATTTTCTGGAGGCTAGCACTCAGATCAAGGTGTGGACTTGGTTGGTTTCTTCTGAGGCCTCTCTGTGGTTTGTGGCTGGCCATTTTCTCCCTGTGTCTTCAGAAGGTCTTCCTTCTGTGCATGTATGCATCCTAATCTTCTTTTATATGGACCTAAATCATACTGAATTAGAACCCACCCTTGTGGCCCTTGTGTTAATTCAATTACCTCTTGCAGGGAGCAGTGGTGCATACTATAATCCCCTTGGCTCACTGGAGGAGGATCTCAAGTTTGAGACCAGCCTCAACAACTTAGCAAGGCCTTAAGCAACTTAGCAAGACACTGTCTCAAGAGTTAAAAAAAAAGGGGGGGGGGGATATAGCTCAGTAGTAGAGTGCCCCAGTTTCAATCCCTAGTACTAAAAATAAAATTAAAAAAATTTCAGTTACCTCTTAAATGACACTTCAAATATAAGCACATTTTGATGTGCTGGGGTTTCAACTTCAACATATCAATCTGGGGGGGATAATTCAGCTCATAACAGCGTATTAAATAGATTGACTTTATATGTTGAAACTAACCTTGAGTTTTTGAGGATAAATTCCACTTGATAATAGGATCACTTAATCCCTTTTATATGTGGTTGGATTTAGTTTGCTACTACTTCTTCAACGGTTTTGCAAATAGCTAGCATTGCATAATATCTGTATTCCTACCAAAGTGCATTTACATATGCTATTTCATTTACTCTTTATTTTTCCTTATGGACACAATACCTTTATTTATTTTTATGTGGTGCTGAGGATTGAACCCAGTGCCTCACATATGCCAGACAAGCACTCTACCACTGAGCCACAAACCCAACCCTCATTTACTCTTAAACAGAATTTCATGAGGCAGGTAGTATACCCATATTCACTGTAGGAAACCTGAAGCTCAGCAAAGTTTATTTTCCCCTAATTATAAATCTGCATACTATAAATTGGAATTAAAGTTACAGAAGAGGAGAACATCTAGGGAAATGAAAGAAAGCAGTCTGGTGAAAATAAAGAGAAACATCGTGTAGATGGAAGTTTACAGACTTACTTGAATGGTGTCAGTGATCTTAATTATAAAAGAACTGGGGGCATCTACGGATGTGCCTGAGTAAGAGTAAGTAGATTTGTGGTTGCCATTCATGCCCATAATCGAACCAAGTAGGGGTGACAACTCTTATTAAGTTTGAGAACATGATTTGATAGGATTAACTGGATGGAGAATAAACCGAGATTTTGCAGAGATAATTTGGTTATATCAGTAACAGTAACCCCAAATTTATAGATTCCTCCTTTTTTGGAAAGTTGGTTTCTTGCAAAGTGAATTTTCAAGTGATTTCCAGTTCACACGCTCTTCTCTAAGCCCTGGTGGAGCCACACCATAATAGTTAAGTATCTGCAACTGCTCAGTCAGGGATGAAAGCTGAATTCAAATTCCACCTCTGGCCCCAACAGATTGTGTGATTTTGGAAGTAATTCAATTTCTTCAAGACTTTACTCCCTTATCAAATAAGAGAATGAAATGAGATGTTCCCAAAGCTCCCTTACAGTTCTAGAACTATTCAGCTAGTGAATTAGGGGGAGTGGTGATTCAGTTAACCTAGTATTTTCAAACAGCAATGATGAGGAATACACCAAGAACAGGTTAAGGGAATACTGAAGAGCAATGAGGCCTGATGCAGACAGTGAGCAGAGTTAATGTAAGGTAGGCAGACAGTGAAAGTGGGAAAAGTAAACAGAACAGGGTGCAGTCCAGGTGGGCTTCTCAGAGTTGGGATTTGTATGGGGCACATTACATAAGGCTACTGACATCTAGCATGCCAAGTAATTAAAACTTATTTTAATTAAAAGAAACTAAATCTAATTAAGAAGCAGAGTGTACCGGGCTGGGGTTGTGGCTCAGTGGTAGAGGGCTTGCCTAGCATTTGTGTAGCACTGGGTTCAATCCTAAGCAACACATAAAAATAAATAAAACTAAAATAAAAAGGTATTGTGTCCATCTACAACTAAAAATATATTTTTAAAAAAGCAGAGAGTGCAGTCTGAAGCAGAAGTTAGATTTAACCACTGATCTTTCCATCAGGATCCTGATGTTATCCCAGTTCACTGGCTGATGTACTGAAGGGCAAGGATCTTACTATTGAGACCCTCCAGTAAAGATACTGATCAAGTCTTGACTCCTCTGTCCCTTACATCATTTAAGGGTCATGCTTCTCAGATAATACTGAGGCAATATTTTGATAATCAAGACATCTCTTTTCCCTTTTCATTTAATTTTTAAACAACTTTTCTTTTTTTTTTTTTACCTCTTTCACTTAAATGATATATATTCTTCCTGTAAAAACTCCAAACATTTAGACAAATAATGTAGTGACATTCCCTATAACTATTCTTCGTGCTAAGACTGGTGAGAATTCCACCAAATTATTTTTCTCTGGATATCCTAACTTATTGTAATATTATTTACAAAAATGGGAATATAAACACTTTTTTTCAAACCTGCTTTCCTCATCCCTTACTAACCAGCATGATTAGATTTTATTTTTCATGTCAGGGCATATAGATTGCTTTTTTCCTTTTGATAGAGCACAAGAATCATTACATCACTATATATCATAGTTACCAAGCTCCTATTGGTAGACATTTGCCTAATCTCAATTTTTTTTTGTGTTATTTATCATAAATGATGCTACAGTGAACATCCTTGTACATATCTTGCATGTTTGCATAAATACTTCTGAATAATCTATTCTCAAAAGTCTAATTGTTTTTAGTGAAAAGTTAAATGTAAACTTTACACGTGAAATTGTTGGGTTAGAATGTTTTAGTAGATATGCAAGTGAAATTCCAAGTCAGAGTACCTGAGTAGGTATTGCCATACTGTCCTCTAGAACACCACCATTGTGAGAGTAGCTGTTACGCAGGTCTCTTGCTAGTACTTATTATCCTTAGATTTTTTTTGGGGGGGGGGCAGTGTTCTGTGTTTGCTTTGTTTTAAAAAATCCTTCCTACATGTAGAGTTAGCTAAAACAAATATGGAGTATCCAAGTAAATTTGAATTTTAATTAAAAATAAAGACAATCATTACATCAACCAGAAGGCATGTTTCTGGTCTCTTCTTCATCAGTATTTATTTTCTCCACCCTGCATGGATATTTGCTATTTAAATTTGCATATTCTTAAGGTTTAGTGAGGCCAAGCATAATTACTGGCCATTTTTATGTCCTTGTTAGTGAACTGTTTGAAGTCTTTTGCGAGTCGTTCATTAGTCTTCCTTAATGATTTGGAAGAATGTTATCATCTTGTGGAAGTAGACACTGTTATGTGTGTCCCAATATTCCTTTAGAGTACTTTTTTTTTCCCCTTCCGAAGGGGAAAAAATAAAATAAATAGCATTTAAAATAAAATAAAAAGCATTTAGTTTTCTGTGATCCAATTTATTCACGTTGTGACACTATGAGTTTCTCAAATCACCTGGACGCCTTGCATAAATGCAAATTCTCAAGCCCCCATGCCAGAACCTTAGCTAATTTCTTGGGGTGAAACTTGGGATTCTGTATTGTTGAAAAGACTTTCCAGGGGATTTTCTTTCTCCTTTTCTAACTCCCTCCTTTCTTTTTGTACCCCCTCTCATCTACCTTCCAAATGTTATTATCCAATGATCATTGTTGAAGATTTGCTAAAATTATTAAAATTATCAGAATACCAAGTAAACATGCTAACCATGCAATAGAAGCTACTGTCATCATCTCAAAGTGCAAAGAGTACTAATATGGTAAGATCAAAATGACATGCTTTGTTTAATTATTGACTTAACTGCACGGAGAAGAAAAAGAAATTGTAACGGTTTCCTCTGACATAAATATTATGGACAATTTTCTCATACTAGACAAAGGGACCAAAATATGCAATGGAGGAAAAGATAGCCTCTTCAACAAATGGAATGGGCTGGGAGAATTGGAAATCCATATGCAACAGAATGAAACTAAACCCATATCTCTCACCATGCACGAAACTAAACTCAAAATGGATTAAGGATCTCGGAATAAGACCAGAGACCTTGCATCTTATAGAAGAAAAAGTAGGTCCAGAGCTTCAACATGTCGGCTTAGGACCAGACTTCCTCAACAGGACTCCCATAGCACAAGAAATAAAAGCAAGAATTAATAACTGGGATAGATTCAAACTAAAAAGCTTTCTCTCAGCAAAGGAAACTATCAGCAATGCGAAGAAAGAGCCTACAGAGTGGGAGAAAATCTTTGCCAATCATACTTCAGATAGAGCGCTAATCTCCAGAATCTATAAAGAACTCAAAAAACTCTACACTAAGAATGTAAATAATCCAACTGACAAATGGGCTAAGGAAATGAATAGACACTTCACAGAAGAAGATATACAAGCAATCAACAAACATATGGAAAAATGTTCAACATCTCTAGTAATAAGAGAAATGCAAATCAAAACCACCCTAAGATTCCATCTCACCCCAATTAGAATGGCAATAATCAAGAATACAAGCAACAACAGGTGTTGGCGAGGATGTGGGGAGAAAGGTACACTCTTACATTGCTGGTGGGGCTGCAAATTAGTGCAGCCACTCTGGAAAGCAGTGTGGAGATTCCTTAGAAAACTTGGAATGGAAACACCATTTGACCCAGCTATCCCACTCCTTGGCCTATACCCAAAGGACTTAAATCAGCATATTACAGAGATACAGCCACATCAATGTTCACAGCTGCTCAGTTCACAATAGCCAGATTGTGGAACCAACCTAGATGTCCTTCAATTGATGAATGGATAAAGAAAATGTGGTATATATACACAATGGAATATTACTCAGCCATAAAGAATGATAAAATTATGGCATTTGCAGGCAAATGGATGAAACTGGAGAATATCATGCTAAGTGAGATAAGCCAATCTCAAAAAACCAAAGGAAGAATGATATCGCTAATAAGTGGATGATGACACATAATGGGGGGTGGGAAGGGTTAGTGTTGGGGTTGGAGTTGGGTTTAGGGAGGGGGACAGGAATGGAGGAAGGAAGGACTGTATAGATGGAGGGGAAGGGTGGGAGGGGAGGGGGGGAAGGGAAAAAATGGCAGAATGAATCAAACAACATTACCCTATGTAAATTTATGATTACACAAATGGTATGCCTTTATGTCATGTACAGACAGAGAAACAACATGTATCCCATTTGTTTACAATTAAAAAAAAATTGAAAAAAAAACCAAAAACAAACAAACAAACAAAAAAAAACAAGAGGAGGGTGGTGAATGGGCTGCAGGTGGGGCTAATTCGGCATCCACTGCCTCCACAATGCTGATCCTGGGTGGAAGGCAGGCATGGTTAGAATAAATAGCTGGTTTAGACACTAAAAAAAAAAAAAAAAAAAAAAAAAAAAAATCTCACTATTCATTTCTACAAATTCTGAGGGGAAAATAAATTTGAAACAGAAAATTACAGAAAAAAAAATTATGGAAATTCACAAGAATACACAAAAATAAGAGAAAATACTAATAAATTTTTGTGCACCTAACTTGGTGCATGCCTGTAATTTTAGCTACTCGGGTGGCTGAGGTAGAAGGATCACAAGTTTGAGGCCAGCCTGGACAACTTAGTGTGGACAACTTAGTGAGAACGTGTCTCAAATAAAATGTAGAAGGGCTGGTGATATAACTCAGTGGTATAGTGAACCTGGATTCAATCCCCAGTACTGGGGGAAGAAAAATTCCCACATATCTATTACCTAGTTTCAATAATTATCCATCTATGGGTGATTTTGTTTCCTCTGTATCCCTTATTCCTCAGGTTATTTTAAAGCAAATCCCAAGATATTCCTAAACTCATTTGAATCTGAGATTTTTGGGTTTCATATTACCTTTAAAAATTCTTTCCAACTTCAAGAAAATGTTGATTCATGCTTTTTTTTTTCTAGCTGGTACCTGTATAATCTCATTTTCTTTGGTTTTGATTTCAAGAGTTTGAAGCTGTTATTCAGAAAATTGGGGATATTGGGAGTAATATTAAGGAATAGGTCTGGAAATGTTATCTACAAGAGGTTTCAAATAGCAATTCTTTAGAATTTTATCCAACAGAACATCAGACTTTTCTGGTACTGGTACTGGGGATTGAAGGCAGGGGTACTTTACCACTAAGCTACATCCCCAAGTCATTTTTATTTTGAGACAGGTTCTCGCTAAATTGCTGAGATTGGCCTTGAATTTGTAATCCTCCTGTCTCAGCTTCCTGAGATGCTGGGATTACAGGGATATGCCACCATTCTTGGCAACACCAGAATTTTCTTACATGTTACTAATAGCTAGTAAGATTTTTGACACAATTATTAGTGCATTTTGGTATTTCAAAATAATTGTGGCATATTTGTACATGCATATAACATACTTACCTTGTTACTCTCCCTTCCTCTTCTTCCCTCCATCCCCTTCTTCTGATAGTCTCCCTTCTCCTTTCACGTCCCCCCCCCACCAGATTCAACACAAGGAAAAACACAATTTCTATCTGTGTCTAACTTATTTTGCTTAACTTGATGCACTCCAGTTCCATCCTTTTCTGCAAATGACATTTCATTCTTCTTTATGGCTACATAATACTCCATTGTGTATATATACCATACTTACATCTGCTTCATGGTATCTGACATTAATTCCTTTGGGTATATATCAAGTAGTGATATAGCTGGCTATTAGTCTTTTAGTTTTTTGAGGAAGCTCCATACTGATTTTCATAGTAGCTGAAATAATTGACATTTCCACCAATAATGCATTTTTAAAAATATTTTTTAATTGTCAATGGACCTTTATTTTATTTATTTATATGTGGTGCTGAGAATAGAACCCAGTGCTTCACACATGCTGGGCAAGTGCTCTACCACTGAGCCACAACCCCAGCCCCAATAATGCAATTTTTTGCTGTGGTGGTGGTGCTAGAGATGGAATCCAAGGGCTCACACACGCCAGCAAGTTCTCTAGTACTGAGCCACATCTCTGGCCCCAATGAGCTGTTTCTTATATCCTTCAATAATAGCCATCTGACTGGGGTGAGATGGAAACTCAGTGTAGTTTGATTTGCATTTCCCTGATTGCTGAAGATTTGGGACATTTTTTCATATAATTATTGGCCATTTGTACAAAAGTATGTTCAGTTCATTTGCCAATTGCCAATGTATTTTGTGTGTTTGTGTTGTGTGTGTGTGTGGTGTTTTTGAATTCTTCATTTATTTTAGATATTAGTCCTAGCAAGATTCTTATCTACAGTGTTACATATGAGTCACCTGATGTTTGTAATAGCTTTGAATTACTCCAAGAAGTTAAAGGAAGGAAGTTTGAGAAGTATTTAGGCAAGAGCTATTAACAATTCTAATGCTTTGAACATGAGAATTGAGTATATTGAGGCAGAGGCCTGCAGCTATAGATTATCCATGAGTGACTGCTGATTGACTCAAGGTCAAGCTATGGTTTCTTAATCTACCTGTAAAATTTGGATAACAGCACTACTTAGCTTAGAAATGTTTTACACACACACACACATCTCACATTTTCTATTCATCCATTGATGGGCACCTAGGCTGGATTCCATAACTTGGCTTTTGTGAATTGTGCCTTGATACACATGGGTACTTTGGTTTTTTTCAAAGAAGTGTGTTACCTAGTTGGGTTGAATATCCATTAATTCTTCTTGATGAGGGACTTATTCCTTGGTAAATATACTTAGACTTGTAGAATGGGAAAACAGAAATGAAGATCTTGTAGCTGGGTATGGGTGCACGCCTGTAATCCCAGCCACTTGGGAGGCTGAGGTAGGAGGATCACAAGTTTGAGGCCAGTTTGGTCACTCTGAAGAGACTCTGTCTCAAAATTAAAAATAAAAACGGATGGGGGGGAATATAGCTCAGAGGTAGAGAATACTCCGATTCAATTCCCAGTACTGCAGAAAACAAAAACTTGTAGAATATTTTAATAATTCAAAACAAGTCATTTAACATTTTATTAGGGGGGCAGCAGGGATGAACTCAGGGGCACTTAACCAATGAGTCATATCCCCAACCCTTTTTTTGTATTTTATTTAGAGGTAGGGTCTGAGTTGCTTAGCGCCTCGCTATTGATGAGGCTGGCTTTGAACTTGTGATCCTCCTGCCTCAGTCTTCCGAGTTGCTGGGATTACAGGTGTATACCACCATACCCAGCTCATTTAACAATTTTATTTACCTAATAATCACCAGTTAAACCATTTTGAAGTGTCTGATTCAGTAGTTTTAGTATATTCACAATTCTGGGCAACTACCTCTTCAATAATTCCAGAAAAATTCATCAGCCCAAAAGGAAACCCTCTATTCCCTTTTCCCCCAATTCCCTGGCAATTACAAATCAACTTTGTTTTTATAGATTTAACCTTTTCTGGACATTTCATATAAATGAAATCAGACAACGTGGATTTTTGCGTCTGGCTTCTATCACTTAGCAATGTTTCCATTTATGTTGCAGCAGTCAGTACTTTTTCGTCTTTTGGTACTGGGGATTGAGCCCAGGGGCACATAAGCACTGATCCATATCCCCAGCCCTTTTTATTTATTTTATTTTGAGTCAGGGCCTCACTAAGTTGCTGAGGCTAGCTTTGAACTTGCGAATCTCCTGCATCATCCTTCCAAGCCATTGGGATTACAGGTGTATACTACTGAGTCTGGCTGGTACTTCCTTTTCATTATTCCAATGCATAGTTATACAACTATACCACATTTTATCCCTTTAATCAATGAACATCTGTAACTATGCATGTCATGAACACCTGTGTACAAGTTTTTGCATGAGCATGTTTTCATTTCCCTTGGATACCTTACCTAGGAGTGGAATTGTTGGGTCATTGGTAAGTATGCCTACTCTTTTCAGATGGCATCTCACTGTGTTGCCCAGGCTGGTCATGAACTCTTGAGCTCAAGTGATTGTACTGCCTTAGCTTCCTCAGTAGCTGGGACCACAGACATAGCCATACCTGGTTATGCTTACTTTTTGGTGAAATGCCAAACTACTTTCCAAAGTGACCGCATCATTTTACATTTCCACTAGCAACATGAGGGTTCTAATTCCTCTGCAATTTTTTTGTTTTGTTTAAAATTATGGCCATCCTAGTGGATATAAAGCAATATTTTATTGTGATTTATATCCTATGGATGTTGAGCATTTTCTCATGTGCTTTTGGCCATTTCTATGTCCTTTTTGAGGAAACAGTTGATTCAAATACTTTGCCCATTTTCAAGTTGGGCGATCTTTTAATTTTTGAGCTATAGGAGTTCCTTGTAACCTCATAGGGAGATCCTTTCAAGAATACAGTCAACACAGTAATAAGAGATGACAGATGGCAAGACTGAGCCATGACAACACAATTTGAACCCATATATCCACACATACAGGCAAATCTGCCTACATGGATCCTGATTTTAATGAACAGAGGGATGATCCCCCCACGTCAAGGTTTCTCAATTAGAATAATAATTTTCCTTCATTATTTTTTTCTAATCTATTTCCAGACCCTACCCTATACTGTGGGGAATTTTATCCTCAGAGGCCTGGCAGGCATTCCCCTAAAATATGGAGGAAAACTGAATGATGCCTGCCACATTTCAAAGTGCCACCACTTTCAAGACCCAGAGGACCCTTGCATAAATTTCAAACCACAGAAACTTTTGGATGACCTTCACAATTCTTATAAATGACTCAACTAAAAACAAATAAAGCATTTCTTAAATAATAATATCAGGCTACAATACTATGGAAACATTAATTGTATTGAGGAAGTTTGAGAACGTCTTCAAAGAGGAAGAAACAAAACAAAAGGCAGAAGTAGGACCTATAACATACATTTATTGAATAACTTACTGGGCACATTATATACAAAAGAGGTAGAATGGGAGCAGGTAAGAACTTGAAGAAATGAAATATACATACTTACCACTAATTACAACTACTAGAGAAGTACAAAATTTGTATAAGTTATACTTTATAATGAAATTTTGATGCTTGTCAAAAGGAAAATAAGCTATACATATACTCCAATAAAATTTTTAAAAATTGTGCTTATCGTACATTTTCCCTAAAATGGGTCTGTAAAATGCCCAGCATCCATTCCTATCATACACATCTATTTGCTATTAAAGATTGCTTGAATAGAACAAATGCCTTGACATTGTTGCTGAGAAATCCATGGTCAACATATATACAGTTCCTCTAAGAAACATCACAGCATTTGCAGTAAGTTCATCTCTCCACTGAAGTTCATTTCTCCACCTTACTTTCAATTTAGCTTACCCCCAAGTTCTCCTCAGAACTGTTCATATGTCTTTTGTCTGATCATCTTCTTCAAGTTTCCTGATTTCATTTTTTAAACAATTTATAGTTTCACGACTTGCTTTTAATCTCTCCTTAAGCTCTGCAATTTCAAAGCTTGTTTTTTTCTTGGCAGCTTCTAATTTTCTCTGGTTTTCACTTCAAGTTCTGCAACTAAGGAAAACAAATAATTGTACTGAATTATTTAATTTTTCTTACATGTCTAAGATGTTTCATATATTTGGTCTTTCCTTAGGTAAATACTTTCATGATGAAATGTTGACGACTTTAGATATAACACATTAAACATGAGTGGGCATTGGAAGGTAAGGAAGTTTGAATTCCCAAGAGAGAATCTAACTTGTTTTCTGTAGCTCAGAATGAAATTCTAGCCACTAACTCTTATTTAAAGTTTTAAAACATTTCTTTCTTTTTTTTTCCCTAATACACATTAATTTGGAAGTAAGAGAGCATACAAGCCTAAGAGACAGCAACAAATAAGAACCAACTAAAAGTATTCTTAAATTGATGTACAGGTGAAAATTACATAAAAAAATTCCTGTTTTTTGTTTTCCACAAAGTATCAATAACTGTTTAGATCTGAATTCCAGTTCCACCAGTTAATAACTGTGACACCTGAAGCAATTTCACCACTCTGTGCTAATTTCCTCACTTATAAAGCAGAAATTAGAATGACAAATACCTCATAGCATTATTTTTCGAGATTTTATACACCTTTTGTATGGTAGGAAAGTGCTCTATTACTAAGCTATATCCCTAGCCCTTGAGAAAGTTTTAAGTGAATTAATGTACATGAAGTACCCAGAAGATAGCCTAGTTCATAAAAGCCTTATCAACTATTATGATGACGACAAAGGACCATTAAATAATATTTGAAAATTCTATCCAGATACATAATAATTACTAAAGAAAATGGCATTGCTGCAAAATAGATACATCTATTTAAATAAGCCAGTTGGATAGTGTAGCATCGTCACAAAGAAAATGCCAGCTTGCATCCAACAGCTCCGATCTTGTGGACATTTTAGGTAATGTTGCTATTAACTATTAAAGTACAGTCATATTTTCACAAATTTTGGGTGGTCACTAATTGAAACCGGATTGCTTTGGTGAAAAAATCCAGGCATTACATACATGAATATAAATTAAACACTGAAAGGACAGAGATGTGAAAAAGTATTTTTCTTCCACTCCTATCCCTGTCCCCCACCAATAATGATTCTTCCCAGAGATAGCCACTGGTGTTTTTCTGGTATCTTTCCAGAAATTGTCTGTTAGATATAAATGCATATATCACACTATTTTTTCTTTGTATCATAATACACACATTGTTCTTGACTTTGCTGTTTCATTTATATATATTTGGAAGTTCATTTCATATCACAGAGCTGTCTCATCTTTTTAATGACTGTAGAAGCCTTCACTGAATGGACATACTGACCCATCTAGTCAGTTTTCTACTGATGTAGAAGTATTTCCACTTTTTTGCTTTCTTTCTCACACTCACTCTCTTTTTTGACAGGGTTTTGCTGAATTGTCCAGGCTGGGCTCAAATTATAAATCCTCCTGACACGCCTTCAAGTTGTTGGGAGGCTATTACAAACAATGCAAAGGGTTGCTGTGCATAATCATTACAGTATATTTGTAGGTAAGTTCCTTTAAGTGGAAACATTAGGACTAAAGGATATATATAATATAACTTGTAATTTTAGAAGAATGCTAAGTAGTCTCATAACGGACCTATTCACTTATAATCTCACTGGTATTGTATATTGATTTCCCTACTGGCACAACTATTTAGTCTTAAAAGTTTAAAAACATTATTTTAGAGTACTTTTAATTTACCTTTCTCCTTATTACTTCGGAGGCTGATAATCTTTTATTATGTTTAAGAGACATTTCTTACCTTCCATTCTATGAACTATTTCCTTTGCTCATTTTTCCTACTAGGTTATTGTAGGATGTAATCATCTATGACATAAGCACCATATTTTTCCATGGCTTGTCCCTCTAAAGACTTTGTTCACAGTGCTTTTTTATTATGCAGAAATTTTTATTCCCTGCATTCCTCTCCTCCAGTATTAATTTTAAAAAGTCATATTAACATAAGTACTTTATTAGATGCTGATGTAGAGGTAGGACAGAGGCAAGGAAAAAATGCAGTACAGTGTCATGAGGTAATCACAGGGAGATATATAGTACACCAGATTCACATCAAGGGAAAGGGGGTGTATGACCAAGGAAAGCTTCTTGGCATTAGTAAAATCTGAAATGAGTTTGAAAGAATGAGAAAGGAAGTTAGGAGATGAAGTGGACATAGCAGGACCCTGGAAACAACACATACATCTGAGAAACAATAAGAAGTCCTGTTATGATTGTGACATAACTGAGTTAAAATCAAGTCTTTCTAGATTTAAAACTACCTGTCACAATAGTTCATAGAATGTACTTTGACATATTATACATACATAGAATAAGTATAACTTGTTCCAGTTAGGATCCCATTATTGTGGTGGTACATGAGTTACATTGGTTGTGTATTCATATATAAGGATAAGAAATAACCTTATGTCCATTTCATTCTAACCATCATTCCTGTTCCTATCCCCTTTTCCTTCCCTTCAATCCCCTTATCTAATCCAATGAACTTCTAATCTTCCCTTGCCTTTGTCATGAATAGCATCCACATATCAAAGAGAATATTCTGCCTTGTATTTTGGGGACTAGCTTATTTCACTTAGCATGAGCCCATTTACTGGCAAATGCCATAATTCATTCTTCCTTATGGCCAATATTCCATTGGTATACCTGCCACATTTTCTTTATCCATTCATCTATTGTAGGGTACCTAGGCTGGTTCCATAGTTTGGCTATTGTGAATTGAGCTGCTATAAACATTGAAGTGGCTGTGTCACTGTAGAGTGCTGATTTTAAGTCCTTTGGGTATAAACTGAGGAATGGGATAACTGGGTCAAATGGCGGTTCCATTCCAAGTTTTCTACGGAAACTCTATACTGCTTTTCTGAGAGGGCTGTACCAATTGCAGTTCCACCAGCACTGTATAAGTGAACCTTTTTCTCTACACCCTCACCAACATTTATATTCTTGATAACTTTCATTCTGACTGGGGTGAGATGGAATCTCAGAGTGGTTTTGACTTGTATTTTAGAGCCTAACTTCTAAGGCAAAGTTCTGGCTCTACCACCAAGCAGCTAAGTGATCCTGGGCAAGTTGTCTTAACCTTCCTGTGCTTCAATTCTCTTTCCAATAGGAGTACCTTATAAAGTTATAGAAATAATGAGTGCAGACATGTATAGATTTCCAAGAGTAGAAATAATTAACACTCAGTAAATCCGATATTTTATATGACCAAAAATTAATATTGAATACCATACCCTCAATTGGTAAAAGTGTACATATCTTTTTAGGCCTTTGGTTAATACACCGCCAATAGCTTTCCTAAAAGGACAAGCAATTTAGACTCACAGAATTGATCCCTGAGAATCAGGAATAAGGTTCACTACAGATACAACTATGAAAATTTCCTTTTGCGAATTTGATAGGACAAATATAGTTACTCATTACCATTTGGTTTGCATTTTTAAAATTACTAGCAAGCTGAGGCAAATATTTCCTATTTCCTATTTTCCTATCCTTATTGGATATTCTTCACCCACCCTACCCTGTCCCATGTCCTTTGCGCATTTATCTGGTTTATAAAGTTAATATTTTCTTCTGTTTATCAACTTTAGGGTTTTGTTTTTGTTTTTTGCACTTCTGGGGATTAAACCTAGGGCCTTGTGCATACCAGTAATAGTTTGTTTTTTTCTTCCCCAAATAAAGATATTGACCCTTTGCCACATTTTCTGCAAGTTTTTCTTTGTCCTTCTTTTAATGTGATTTCTTCTAATATATCAACTTAGAAAGTCCTCCTTAGCCATGGTAAACAGTAATCTAAATAAAAAAAAAAAAAAAAAAAAACAGGTTGATGTGTGTGTGTGTGTGTGTGTGTGTGTGTGTGTACATTAAGAGTTTAAGTAGGATTTATTCAAGTGAGAAGAAAAAGGACAAGAGCTCCTGCTGGGCAAAAACGGGGACCCCACTAGGAGTTGCCCAGGTTGACTGATTTTAAAAACATTAATGATCTAAACTGAAATTTGTTTTGGTAAATACTATGAAGCAATGATCTAAAATTAAGTTTCCTTTCAGAAGCTTACCACTGCACCAACACTATTTATAGAATTAGTTTTTAATTTTCTACCAATTTGATGATGAAAAACTGAACTGAATACAAAACATGCAATTTACTGATCAAGACTTGCCAAGGTTATTAAGCTTTATACATAAGCTTAACACATCAAATTATATTTAAAGAATAGCCTTTTAACAAAACATATAATTTATATCTACTTATATACAAATGAATTAATAATATTAGTTTTGCTGAAAAAAATTGGGCAATTAAGTTTTAAAACAGAATTCTTTTTTCTATGAATGAGTACATTTCATGGTATTAGAGAAACCTCAAGGACAGAAAGCGGACAAGAACAAATTTAAACAGCATATGAGTAGTGCTAAAACATTTTCAAAGTGATTATGTACACATTTACCTTATGTTCACAACAAAGTGGGCCAGGTAAATATTTTTACAGATGTAGAAATTTGAGCTTACAAATTTTCAATGGCTTCCAATTGGCAAAATTATAATTAGTATATAGATCTTTTTTTTTTTTTTTGTACCAGGGATTGAACCCAGAGGTGCTTAACCACGCAGCCACATTCCCAATCCTATTTTATTTTTTGAGATAGGGTCTCACCAAATTACTTAGGACCTTGGTAAGTAAGTTGCTGAGGTTGGCTTTGAACTTGCAAGCCTCTGCCTCAGCCTCTGGAGCCACTAGGATTACAGGTGTGCACCACCATGCCCGGCATTATCCAGATCTTTTAACTCCTAGACATGGGTTTCATGAAAAAAACTCTGCTATGGTTAAACACTAATCACTGTGTTCCCCACATTACCATCTTTCTACTATCAAATTATTCCTTTCAGCCTAAGAATAAACTAGTTACTTCTCCCTGAAAACAATATCCTCTTGACCCCATATCCTGCTTCTGCTCTCCTTTAGTCAAGTTTTAAGACAGAACCATCTACAGGGCCTGTCTCTAATTTCTCTCATCTCATTTTCTCATATCCTCTTTAACTACTCCTGTTATGGTTATCAGAACCTCTATCTTGCCATATCCAGTTTCCTGTCCTTGTCTTAATGACCTATTAGCAGAACTGAGCACAGCTGATGACTTCATAGTTCTTTTTTTTTTTTTTTTTATAAATTTTTTTTAGTTGTCAACGGACCTTTAGTTTATTTATATGCCATGCTGAGAATAGAACCCAGTGCCTCACACATGCTAGGCAAGCGCTCTACCACTGAGTTAGAACCCCAGCCCAGACTTTCTAGTTCTTAACATTTTATCCACTGGCCTTCAGGACATTTCATGCACCTGGTTTTCAATTTTTTTTTTTTTTTGTGGTGCTAGGGATTAAACCAGGGCCTTGTGCATGCAAGGCAAGCATTCTACCAACTGATTGCAGGACTGACTGATATCCCTAGTCCTGCACTTGGTTTTTATCCCACTATATGCTGTTCATTCTTACTTTTCTTTGCTAGTCATGTCCTCAACCTCTAAATGTTAGAGTGTTCATGGATTACTACTTGGATCTCTCTTCTATCTTCACTCACTACTTTGATGATGCCATTTGGCCACACAATAATTCATCCATACACTAGTATCTTCCAAATTTTTATCTTCAGTGGTACTCTCCTTGATACCAGATATTTTAGAGTGCAAACACCTCTTCAACATCTCTAATTACATGTCTTACAGGCATCCTGTATTCAACATGTCTAAAATCACATTCTTATCTTTTTCCAAAAATCTGCTCCCCCTAGGCTTCCCATCTCATAAAAGCTGTAATATTTTTTGGGGGGTTCCCTTAAGTAAAACCTTTGCTAATTTTCCTCCCACAGTTTATTATTCAAACCACTAGCAAATCCTACTTTACCTATCTTTAAAATATGCCCAGAGTTGGGCACAGTGGTACAGGCCTGTAATCCCAGTTATTTTTTAAGAAGCTGAGGCATGAGGATTCCAAGTCAAAGGTCAGTCCAGGCAACTTATGAGGCCCTGCCCTGCCCACCCGACCCCCATCCCCTGCCTAACCGACAACAACGAAAGATCCACAATCTGAATCCTTTTCACTGTTTCACTGTTGCCATCACTTTGGTCCAAGCCACCGTTCTATCATACCTAGATTACTGAAACAGCCTAACAATTTGGTTTGGTTTCTATCATTTCTTTCTTTCTTTTTTTTTTTTGTATCTCTTTTAGTTTTAGATGGTCACTATACCTTTATTTATTTATTTTTCTATGTGGGGCTGAGGATTGAACCCAGTGCCTCACATGTGCTAGACAAGTGCTCTAACACTGAGCTACAACTGCAGCCCTCCACCATTTCTGTTTTATACTCTATTCTCAACAGAACAGCTAGTGGATCATTTTATAAAGTATTAGTCTGATAAAATTATAACTCTTCCAATATCCAAAAATGACTTCACATCTCATTCAGTTTAATAATCTAAAGTCCTCACCATTATCCACAAGTCCCTGTATGATCTGGTCCCCTATTAACTTGTCTGGCTTCATGTTTCCATTCCTCTTACCCTTGTTCACATCTTCAGTCATGCTGGCCTCCTTTTGCTCAGACATGCCAGGCATACTCTTAAACTGGACTCCTGCCCTTGTTGCTCCCTCTACATGTAACTCTCTTGCCTCAGATCCCTATCTTACTCCTCTAGATCCTCAAATGGTATAATCCCAGGAAGCATTATCATATTTGAAACTCCAACCATTTCCTCTCACCAAAGAAGTTCCCTGTTCTGCTTTGGTTTTCTCCATAGGGTCCAATTGCTACCTTGTATTTTATTGTTCTATTGTTCTATTTAATACCCATCTTCTCAACAGAATATAAACCCAGGAGGGCAGATTTAGACACTGCTCTATCCTCAGCATTAGAACAGTAGTATATAACTGGTGCTAAATATATATTATATATTGCATATGTTATAAATTCAGTCAGAAAAATGACTGAAGAGTGACATATTAATGCAGGGATGGCAAATAGGTTTCATCTTGAACGCCAACTGTTAATGACTGGCAGTTGATAAATGCAGTGATGTGTAAAGGATTCTGAGGTTGTATCTGCTTAGAGTAGAAATAATAATATAATTATTAATGTAACATTCAGTATTAACCTGAATATACATGTAAAACGACATAGATAAAAATATGAGATAAACTAGTTCACAGTACACAAAAATATAATTATGTTCTACAAGGTTCTTCACAAAGAATTTATTTATTTTTATTTATTTATTTTTTGCAGTACTGGGGATCGAACCCAGGGCCTCACGCTTGCAAGGCAAGCATTCTACCAACTGAGCTATCTCCCCAGCCCCACAAAGAATTTATTAACAAAGACTAGTGAACAGAAAATGACTAAGTGGTAAGTAAAATTAATGAAAAGTTATATTAAAATGGAATTATGGAATAAAATAAAAAATATTTCAAAAAATGTGGTAAGTTTTTACCTTTTTAAAAGTAGGCCTACAATGGGAAAAATTTAAAACATCCTTTACATGTTCTACAATAACACATACCTTGTTTTCTAACTTCTAAGATATTTACTAATATCATTTAAAAAAAAAAAGTTTAATAGCCCTAATCAGACAATCCTTTCCTCATTACAGGCACATTATCTCTCAGGATTATTTATGAAAACATGGTACTTACATTCTGTTTCATGTTTATAGGCTCCTAATGTTAGCTGACGAGATGTTGTTAATAATTGTTGCATCATTGCTGTTGGGTCTTGAAATATCTTAAGGTATAGAATGGGGGACAAAAAAGTCCAGTAACTACCAAATTCTCCAACTAAAAATGTATTTAAAACACACATTATAAAATCTTACCATTTCATCGTAGAACTCTGAAACCACTGTCTTTTTCCTAGCATTGCATTAGTGTCTGATTGGAACAGCTTTAATAAATGATATAGGGTTACCTGTAAAATAAAAAAAAAAATGTCACATAAGTGCAATGGTTTCATCACCATCATGAGACACTCATTTCTTTAACTGAATTAGAACTGGAATTAGCAAACATCAAATTCAGGATATTGTTTTAATGTAAATTATTGTGTCAAATCACCCAATTCTTTGTATCTTTATTTTCCTATTAGGTACCATCATCCATCCACATCTACTTAACATGAATGCTTTATAAAAATTTTTTTTCTTTTACTGTTTTTTTTTGGTGGGGGGCAGTGCTGGGGATCAAACTCAAGGCCTCATGCAAACATATTAGGCAAGTGCTCTAACAACGAATCTCACTCTCTTCATCCTTAGTCCTAATAGGAATGTTTTGAAGAGGCAAACAGGATCCATTCAAGCATCTCTGGAGAGTAACTATATATAAAAATAACAAAATAAAGCTACGGAAATTAAACTCAAAGACCACTGAGAAATGAACTATTGCACTTACACAAGTGAAACTGGATTAATACTAACAGTTGTCTGTGATGATTAGAGTTTACGAATTTGTTGTAGGAAAAAAAAGATGTGATACTTTTGAAAGGAACAACCAATACTAAAATGTTCAATGTGAGCAAGATACTTTCTTTGGAGATCTATAAGATTATTACATAAATGACATAATAAGTAAACAAAATGTTGGTCATTGATAATTCACTATGGCAAGAGCAGAGTGCCTTCAAACATTTAAAAGCTTTGCAGTGCAATGTGTGATTATTTTAGCAAAATAGAATGTAGCTGGCAAAATATCAGGGCTCATGCTGGAATTATAGGAACCAATTTCAGAAACTGAAGAAATTTCCAAAGGTTACCTAAAATTATTATAAGGGAATGCAGTTCTTTAAAATAATCAGGAAGGGTATCCTGGAAGAAGTTTGAAAATAAATACTTGCAAATAAATTTGAACAACCATCTTCAAATCCCTTTAGAGAATATCTAGCTCAAATTACTGAAATATCAGATTTCTCTGGACAAGAGTTAGTCAGTGGAGGTATCCTTTTTAAAAAATGTTTTTCAGGTTCAAGTTGATATATTAAGAATATGCATGGGGCTAGGTGGGGTGGTGCATGCCTGTAATCTCAGCAACCCAGGAGACTGAGGCAGGAGCACTGCAAGTTTGAGAACAGCTACAGTAACTTAGCAAGACCCTGTTTCAAAATAAAACATAAAAAGGACTGGAGATGTAGCTCAGTGGTAGAATGTTCCTGGGTTCAATCCCCAGTATTTGGGGGATAAAGGGGAGGGGAGAGAGGGAGAGAGAGAGAGAAAGGGAATTTTGAAGAATATGGATGGGGCAGGGGGTACACAACTCAGTGACAGAGTACATGCCTAGCATGTGCAAGGTCCTGGATTCTATACCCAGCCCTGGGAATGTGTGTGTTTGTGTAAGGGAAATGCACAGAATTCCACTAAAGTAATAGCATAGAGAGGTAATCTGAAAATGAGAGAGCACGAATTATATGTCATACTTGAAGTAGATAACTTGACAAATTTCTGGGATAAGCATAGACCTGTTACTACTACACAGGATAAAAAACCAAAATGAAGGAAAAACTGAAAACTTACTGGAAACTTAAGAAAGAAAACTATCTAAAATTTTATGCCACAATAATCAAGTGTGAAGGAGAAAAAGACATTTTCAGATGGGCAATGGTTCTATAAGCTTATTTCTCAAGCATTCTTTCTGAAGAAATTCTTCCAGCAAATGAAAAAACCTGAAGAGAGAGCAAAGAAAGGATCATCTGGTATTATTAGGAGTTGACAAGTATTACCCCAAGACTGAGAAATCCAAAATTAGACGTTTAAATATATGGGATACACAGGGTTAATATCTAGAGGAACTGAAAATACTGTTAAGTAGTGGTTTTCTTACTGGGTGTGGTGGTACTCTCCTCTAATCCCAGCTATCTGGGAGGCGGAGGCAGGCAGATCACTGGGCAACTTAGGCAAGACTGTGTATCAAAATAAAATAAGGGATGGGGATGTGGCTTAGTGGTAGAACACCTGCCTACTTGCCTAGTATGCATGAGGCCCTACATTCAATCCCGAGGTGAGGGGTGGGTGGGGGAATGTGGTTTTCCTGGGGAAGGGGTGGGAGATATAAAGAGAAGTAGTTATGGGTTGAACTGTATCACCCTAAAAAATAAATTGAAGTCCTAATTCCCAGTACTTATGGAATTAACCTTATTTGAGTCTCTGTAGATGTAATTAAGATGGCTGGGCACGGTAGCATGCATTTACAAATCCAGCAATTTGAAAGGCTGAGGAAGGAGGCTTGTGAATTTAAGGCCAGTCTGAGCAACACAGCAAGACTAATCTCAAAAATGGAGGGAAGGAGGGAGAGAAGGAGGGAGGGAAGGAGGGAGAGAAGCAGGGAGGGAAGGAGGGAGAGAAGGAGGGAGGGAAGGAAGGAAGGAAGGAAGGAAGGAAGGGCGAGAAATCATTAGGATGGGCTATAATACAGTATAACTGGTGTCATTATAAGACGAGATGAGACAGAGACAGGTAGGGAGATAAGACCACGTGAAAATGGAGGTAAAGTTTGGAGTTATGTTGCCGAAAGCCAAGGAACACCTGGGATTACCAAAAGTTGAAAGAGGCAAGGAAAAATTCTTTCCTAGAGGCTTTAGAAAGAACAAGGCCAATACCTTGATTTCAGACTTCTAGCCTCCAGAACTGTGAGAATAAATTTCTTTTCTTTCTTTCTTTTCTTTTTTTTTTTTTGAGAATAAATTTCTATTGGTTTAAGCCACCCAGGTTGTGGTAATAGGAAACTAATTCAGAACTAATTTGGATTTGGATTTCTTTCTTTCTTTTTTTTTTTGGGTGCTGGGGATCGAACCCAGGGCCTTCCGACTGAGCTATCTCCCCAGCCCCTTGGATTTCTTATTTTAAAAATCTTTTGAAACAATGTGCACATCTTTTATAATTAAAAAAGTTTTAAAAATTATATCATTAAACTGTCCTTTTCTATATTTACTATTCAGACTTTCAAAGGCATTCATGCAGATACAGGCAATAACAAATTTGAAGACAGGTACTTTTAATTTTGAGTGGGGATGTGGCTCAGTAGTAAAGCACTCCTGGTTTACCCCCAACACTCCTCTCCCCCAAAAAAGATTACAAATAAGTAATAAATGTTGGTGGGGATGTGGGGAAAAAGGTACATTCATACATTGTTGGTGGGACTGCAAATTAGTGCAACTGCTCTGGGAAGCAGTATGGAAATTTCTCAAAAAACTAGGAAGGGAACCACCATATGACTCAGTTATTCCACTCAGTATATATCCAAAAGATTTAAAATTAGCATACTACAGTGATGCTGCCACATCAATATTTATAGCAGCACAATTCAAACTATGGAAACAACCTAGATTCCCTTCAATGAATGAATGGATAAAGAAAATGTGGTATTGGGTTAGGTTGTGGCTCAGCATTTGCCTAGCATGTGTGAAACACTGGGTTCTATTCTCAGTACTGCATATACATAAATAAAGGTTCATCAACAACTAATGAAAAAAAAATATATAAAAGAAAACGTGGTATATATACACAATAGAGTATTGCTCAGCTATAAATAAGAATGAAATAATGGCATCTTCTGGTAAATGGATGGAACTGAAGACTATCATGCGAAGTGCCAGTCTGAAAAAGTCAAAGGTTGAATGTTTTCTCTAATATGCAGAGGCTAATCCAAAATAAGGGGGGTGGGGGAGAAAGAAAGAGAGGTGGAAAAAGACAGGGCCTGGAACTCTCATCAAAATAGAACAAAAATCAGTAGAGTAAGTAAAGGGGACTGAGGGAGAAAGGAGGTATAGGAAAAGGGAAGAACAATGGAATAATCTGAACAAACTTTCATATGTACACACATGAATATAGCACAATGAATCCCAATATCAAATACATACACAAGACACTAAGTGCTAGGGATTGAATTAAGCAAATTTTATTCCATGCTTTTATGATTATGTCAAAATGTATCCTAATATTTTAAATAACTAAAAAGAATCAATTAAAAAAAAAAGAAAAAAAAATGTAAAAAAAAGATGTTCCAGACATACTGTCTCATTTTTGGATACTTTACAATCTTTTAAACAATTATCTTGCAAAATAATGGTAATCTTCATAATTTCTTGCCAAACAACACCTGAAAATATTCTACAAAGGAAAAAGACTGATAGATATGGAAACCCTACCACATGAAAAATATTTAAATGAGTTATGGATGTTTGTTCAGGACAAAAGAAAACTAATGTATGAACAGTTATCAGTAAAAAGTTCAAGAAATCAAAACTTAAAGCTCAACTTTCTTAAAACTAGAACCACTCCAAAACAGTAAGATGTCTCATTCAATGACAGAAGTCAATCCTCCATATTTGCAAATAGGCAAACCCAAACTAGAGTCTCATTTGAGAGACTACCTAAATGAATACCTATTTAGGAAGAGTAATGCATATGTCAATGTGTCCTAAGTCTTACTGTATATCAAAATCACTTGGTCTGCTCCAGAACCTACTGAATCAGACTCTCCAAGGCATGAAGCCTGGAAATATGAATTTTTAAGAAGTACCCCGGTATTTCTGATGCAGCCAGTAAAGATTTGGTTCTCTGAACCACTGGACCAGACTATATTCTACTCCTTTAAAAGCACATGTAGAGGGCTGGGGATATAGCTCAGTTGATAGAGTGCTTGCCTTACAAACACAAGTCCCTGGGGTCAATCCCCAGAACCGCAAAAAAAAAAAAAAAAGCACATGTAAGGGGCTGTGGTTGTGGCTCACTTGCCTAGCATGTGTGAGGCCCTGGGTTTGACTCTCAGTACCACAAATAAATAAACTAAATAAAGGTCCATCGACAACTTAAAAAAAAAAAAAGCACAGTTTAAAAGTTGTAATCTAATAATTAAAGTGTAAAAAAACGTGTAAATGTTTGACACTAAAAGGACTGAGCTGAACCTAACAAGATGAAAATTAATGATGATGAGTGTTAAACCCCAGTCACGTGTCACTAAATTGTGACTTATACAGAGGTTAAAAAAATAAATAAATAAATAAAGTTTAGCTGTTTTAGTTAAAGAAAACAAAAAACAACAAAAACTAGAAAGTGTTAGGTCTGAAAAAAAAAAGGCTCAAAAACCAGGTGAGCCACAATTTTTTCTGAGCACATGACTGAACCGCTGAGCCTTAATATCCACAAATAAAATGAAGAATATTGCTAACCTCACAAAGTTGCTGAGGGATCAAAGAACAGCTTGGAGGGAATTTTACATTACCATGCAAAAGTGTGATTAAAAAAATCACAAGATGAAAACTCAGCAGTTATTAATAAGGATTCAAGAATAAGATATAAAATAAAGCTGTTGGTATTGATGGCAGCTTAAAAAAACAAAACAAGACTTTTTAAGGGTTTAACTATAAAAAATTGAATACTCATTTCAAACAGCATATGAATTCAAATTGTTTACTACTAATAACCAAAAGATACTAGCAAATACTAGTGAATTTTAAAGTTTTTTTTTTTTCCCCCACAGCAATCTTCAGGTTTCCTTTTTTTTCCCTTCTAATATATG
This sequence comes from Sciurus carolinensis, assembly GCF_902686445.1. NCBI lineage: Eukaryota > Metazoa > Chordata > Mammalia > Rodentia > Sciuridae > Sciurus > Sciurus carolinensis. Next base: position 128,368,707 of record NC_062216.1, on the reverse strand, counting down.
TTCATATTATATCTCTTCTTTCTATATTTGAAGGGAAAAAAAAAGGATTTTAAAAGGCATTCCACTTGAAAAATGGAAAACCATAACTCATGTTGATATATCAAACCACATGTTTATATAAAGTACATATGAACAAACATCAGCTATTCATTAAGTATTATAATATTTTCCATTTACCAAAAAATCTATTCTCTATTTGCAAAGATTAACATTACTCACAGGTCTTTCATTAGGGTCAATGAAAATATTTTGATGATTATTTCGAATTCACCCCATCCTGTTTCAGTAATTTCATATGGAGGCTTAGTAACAACTGAAGAAAGGGAAGGAAAATAAAACAATTATAATAAATTACTGATTTAGTTGCCTGGCTCTTTTTAACTTTGCATATTATGAATCAAGACTATACTATACCTCTTAAAGGATTGCCATAGCTTTCATGTAATTTAAACTGGATTTTCTTCACATATGCTGACATATCCTAAAATATAGAGAAATTAATTAATTCTATCATCTATGTATGAAAACTAGAATGGAAATACATGCAGCATATGGACCTAACTTTATAAAACTATCTGAAATTTTATGAAATCCTAAAAAAAAAAAAAAGGAAAGAAACATCATTTACACCTGGGTTTGCTTTTTTTTCCCCCAAATTCTTTTATAACTCATAACATTAAGGAAATACATGTTCCTATTCATGCATTTAATAATGTTACATGAAACTAAGATAACTAATATAAGCAACTTAAAACTGTTGGACATAAAACTCCTTCTTTTCATTATCTTCTGAAGCACAGAAGCACGCTTATTAGTACAAGCACATAATAAGGCTTCTGTAGGTAAAGTGGTTTTTTAAAAATATAATTCAAAGTCACGTGTGATGACATGACTGTAATCCCAGTAACTCAGGAGGCTGAGGCAGGACAATTGCAAGTTTGAGGCTCACCTGGGCAACTTAGTGAAACTGTCTCAAAATAGAATAAAAAAGGTCTGCTTGTAATCCCAGGGGCTCGGGAGGCTGAGGCAGGAGAATAGCGAGTTCAAAGACAGCCTCAGCAAAAGTGAGGCGCTAAGCAACTCTGTGAGACCCTGTCTCTAAATAAAATACAAAACAGGGCTGGGGATGTGGCTCAGTGGTCGAGTGTCCCTGAGTTCAATCTCCAGTACCTCCACACCACCAAAAAAAAAAAAGGTCCGGATAGAGTGCTTGCCTACTATGTGTGAGGGCCTGGGTTCAATCCCCAGTACTAGGGAAAAATATAGAAAATTGAAAAATGCAAACCTTTGTTTTCAGTAATTTTATATATATATAGATATATATCTACATATATTTCTTAAAAATTAAATTGGGATTATACTGTAATGATCTTAATACTTTGTTTTTGTCACTTCTTATATTGTAGGGCTTTTTTTCTGAAGCAGATTTTCATACGCATCTTTGGAGACAGTTTTGGGAATACTTGATTTCATTTCTTCCACGAATCCTGAGTGACTACCAAGATTGCTGTACCAGATGCTAATTATACAATGGTTAATAAAATAGGGCCTTTCTTTCAGGCATGAGACATTCACTGTGGAATAGGGGACAGATGATAAAATGTACACTCAATATAATGTGTTATGAGGGCATTAGCTACAAGTTCATTGGCAGGGCAGGGGGCACCTAATTTAGTCTTTGGAGGTCAAGCAAGTAGTTCCAAAGAAAATAACACTTGAATTAAAACTTTAAGAATCAACAGGAATAGAAAGAGTGGAAGGAATAAGTGAAGACATACATTTAAGAGTATTCCTTTGATAAGGGTATTGTAGAATGGAAGATATGAGGAAATGAGGTACAGAGATAAAGACTGCAGAGGTAGAATAGGTAGTCCTTGAAGGGCTGCTTTTTTAAAATCATGGTTTTACTGAAATATGATTCACACACCATATAATTTACCTTTGTAAAGTATAAAGTTCAGTGGTTTTTAGTATATTGAAATTTATACAAAAATCATCACAACCAGTTTTAGAACACTTTTTTTTTTTTTAATACACAAAAAGAAACCCCGTACTAGCACTCACTCCCAACCTCCCTTTTACTCCCAACCTGGCAACCACTAACCTACTTTCTGCATCTATAAATTTGCCTAGTCTGTATATTTCATATAAGTGATACCATAAAATAAATGACATTGTGTATGTCTTCTTTCACTTAGCATAATGCTTCCAATTTTCATCCATGGTAAAGCATTTATTAGTATTTCATTTCTTTTATTGTCTAATAATATTCTATTGCATAGGTAAAAAAATATTTTATATATATATATATATATATATATATATATATATATATATATATACACACACAACGGGGTTTTATTCAGCCATAAAAAAGAATAAAATTATGTCCTTTGCAGGAAAATGGAGAGAACTTGATAGTTATGTCAAGTGAAATAAGCCAGACTAAGAAAGCCAAGGGTTGTATGTTTTCTCTCCTATGTAAAAGTTGGAGAGAAAAAAAGGGGGTGAGGGGGGCAGTGGAATCTCATGAAAACAGAAGGACCAGTAGAATAGAGGAAGGGGGCCACAGGGAGGAAAGGAGGGAAAGAAAAGTTACCAAGGAATGAAACTGACCAAATTATATTACTTGCATATGAATATGTCACAATGAATCCCACTATTATGTATAATTACAATGTACCAATAAAAAGCTAATTCAAAAATTCCATTAAATGGATACACAATATCTTATGTATCCACTTATCAGCTGACAGATGTTTGGGTTGATTCCATTTTTTGGCTAGTATGAATGTTACTATATTCATATAAACAAGCTGAATTATTTGTTCTTTCAATAAATATCTGGCTGTTCTCCAGGAATTGGAGATTTGGCAGCAAAATAAAATTACCAGTGACTAGATTATATAGCCTATCTGTCTTCTACATTCTCTGATGTCTTACTACAACATTGTCACTTTAAGTATTAGCTACTATTCCTGAAATAGCTGATTAAATACTATGTTAACTTAGGATGTGATGTCTGGAAGGTCTACTTGTACTATTTATAGCAGGATAATTCTTGTTACCTTATTTTAATTAGAAAACATTTTTGGATAATAATCTATTAATTATATGAAGTTGATAGTTTTCACTTCATTCTTTCAATTTGGGGAAGAGGTAATATTTCTACAATAGACCAATTTTCTGAAAGAAAGTTACTATAAAATAATTTTATAATTTATCTTCAAACAAAACAAATTGTAGTTTCAAAAAAAGTTACAGGGAAAACAAGTACCTACCTCATTTCTATATGGTTTTACATATACTGTCCATTGATGGGTGTGCCCATCTTCTTCTCTTTTCTTCCCAAAATATCGAGCAACATTACCATAAACTATTGGTTTAACGATAGTAACCCCCTAAAAGAAAAGTGATTTAAAAATCAGTAAATATTGTACCATTACTTAAATAGAATGAGAGCTTTGAAGACATGTCTTAGGAATGACAATCTCACAATACAGTTTAGTTACAACATGGACTTTTCTCAAATCAACTTGACATTCTCATTTCACAATAACACAAATGTTCTCTCTTTGAAAATGTTTTTATTTAAATCGCCATATAAAGCACTTGAGAGTGTTATTAAGAGAAAGGCAAAAGGCCCTTGTTTTACAAACCTGAAAGTTAAGCATCTGAATAAAAATTGCCAATTAAATGGCATCATTTGATGGTAATGTCCTATTAATTAGCTTATGGGAGTGTTTACCAAAGCACAGAACAAAAATCAAAGGCAGTATGTGTGAAGATTTTAGGTATAAGAAGATAAATATATTTCATTTTATTATGGGTTTACTTTAATCCACTTTAGAAAACTGTAACTAGAACTTTAAACCTACGAAGTCAAATGCTTAGGAAGACACTTTTAAAAACTGAATTGCTTTTAATATAAATGTTACAATAAATATCATAACTGGAATCAGATATGGCAAAAATGGTAAAGTGGTACTTGGATAACCGAAGCTTGGTAAATACAAGCCAATGGCATGTTTGCTACATTTGTACTCAGTTCTGTAATGCAAATATATTTCTTGTCACATTTGATTAGCATAATGGCAATGAGTGTTCAGATTATGATGGAAAAGAGATTAAAAATCTCAAGTGAAGAGAAAATATTTAGTGTAATATATGACTCTGAGACCAAATATTCAACATAAGGAATGTATCTGAAAGACAAAAAGCAAGACATACCATATATGAAAGGTGCTATGCCAATGTAATCAACAATAATTATTAAGAAATAAGAAAAAGTGAACACAATGGAAAATTCAAGTTCGGCTGAATAGTTAACTAAATCTAATACCTATAAATATAAACTTAGTGCAAATAGGGTCTGGTGGCCCTTGCCTGTAATCATAGCTACTAGGGAGGCTGAGGCAGAAGAAACCCAAGTTTGAGGCCAGTCTGGTCAACTCAGTGAGACCCTTTCTCAAAAATTAAAAAAGGACTGGGGATGTGGTAATATTGCAGAGTGCCTCTGGGTTCATTGTCTAGAACAAAAAAAAAAAAAAAAAAAAAAAAAAAAAAAAGAGTTCAGAAGAAGCCAAGTAGCTTGTATGCAAACGAATAATCATAACAAGTGCTACCAGTGAGTTTTATAGCAACCCTAGATGGGGCTACAGGTTCAAGGCCTGAATAAGTAAGTACAAAGGTGTTGACCTGGTCAGTGTACAACAGACCCTACAGCTGCTACAGCTACTCACTAGGGACTTGCAGAGTTCATTAAAAATGCAAAGGACCTGCATGTCAATAGATTTACTACCTGGATGAAATATATCTAATTTGAAAAACATGCCTAAAAGAGTATAGAGCAAATCAGCAGGAAGAAATAAACCCTAGCTTTGCAGCTTCATATGATTTTTTAGTCAAAAAACTTGCCCTGGACTGAAACTTTTAGAACCTTACATGATATAAGTAAATTTCTGTAATTTCTTCCCCCAAATCGAATGTTTTAACCCTTTGTTTTGTAGTAGTTTCCTATCAGTTCAAAACCTTATCCTAAAGCTTTGGCAAAATGTATAATTTATGGTCTCTGTTACTGTGAATTTTTACTTAGCATTTCTTCCTTTTATGAAATTTGAGTGCTTTTGGAATTTTCAAAGAATTTGTTTTTACAAGTGATATTACAAAAGTGATAGCTGTATACATTACTATAAATGAAATATAAAAATAATATGACAGATAATGACTCTAAGTAGATTGGTGTAAAAGTGGATGCTTTTCCTTTGAAAGGAAAAATTCCTTCTTGTGATAAATTAAGAATCAGAGGGGTAAAAATAGGTGTTTTATCAGGAACCAGTTGGCCTTGCCTTAAAAATTAACATGACAGTGGATGCATAAAAGTGAGGGGGGTGGGGTTGTGGCTCAGTGGTAGAGCACTTGCCTGGCATGTTGGAGGCACTGGGTTCGATTCTCAGCACAGTATATAAATAAATAAAGGTCCATTAACCACTAAAAATCTATTTTTAAAAAAAGTGAGGGGAATAAGTGTCATAATGTCCAACATTATGTTAGACTCTATGATAATTTTCATTAAAAATAAAAGATGACATTTACCAAAAGCTCCCTATGTGCCAGGCACAGTATTATGGTCTCCGTATGTCTTGACAAGTTGGCCAAAGTTATGGGGCTTTGTGAACGCCAGAACTCAGGTAAATCTATGTCCAGGTACCTCAGATCTCCTATTTGTAAATACTACGGAGATTCTTCCTGCCCAGGATCTGCAAATTCTGCAGTTAAGTGCTCGTCGACTATTTACTACCGTTATTATCCCCACGATCAGGCGGGTGGCACCCTCACTTTACCCACGACCTGGGCAGACAACTACTGTGCAGCATACCAGGATTTCCCAGTCCTTGGAGTGACCTGTTTCCTCAGCCCGCCAGGTTCAGCTTTTCCCAAGTCAAAGCCGAAAGGGTTTAATTTTGGCGGGGATGGGAGGGTGGCGGTGACGCGGAGAAGTTGGGTCCAATGAACACCAACTTTTTTAGCTCAGTGGTTCTGACTTGCTTTCCGCCTTGAGTACACGGTTCAAGACCGAGCAGGGAAGGCGCGAAAGGGAACCAAGCGGTCCTTCTTGCCGGGGGCAGGAGTGTCCCCCACGGGAGAGGCGCTGTCTGGGTACTGACCTTCACTCTCCCGCCGGAGTCAGGCCCAAATTCGGCCATTCTCTTGAACATATTGTCCCACGGAAGAAGCCGCTGCCGCCAGGGAAAGAGACCGGGGCCGGCGGGGTCGCCGCTCCCCTCAAAGGTCCCGCTCCTCCCGCGCGAGCCCGCGGAGGGTTCCTGACAGAAGGAGGGCGAGTCACTGAGACTCGCGGCTCTGAATAACCGCAGGCTCCTCCAGGCGGGCGTCGTATGGGTAGGCCATTCAGCCCGGCGCGGTGGGAGAGGTGAGTGGAAGGAGGGGCGACGGCGACGCCGTGCGCAGGCGCGATAGGCTCAGCGATAGGCTCACACTGCGCACGCGTCTGGCCGCTGCCATAACAACAGGAGAGGACCCGTCAGGGAGTTCCGGAGAGAACGGGGAAAGCGGAAGGAAGGACATAGTTAAAGATTTCAGAAAGTTTTCCAAAACTTAAGGGCAGGCGTTTATACACTGAAAGATTGTATCAGGCACCCAGCACGAAAATGAAAACAGATCCACGCCAAGGAATATCATTGTGAACTTTCAGGACGTGGGGCTAAAGGGAAGATACCACACACTTCAAGGTTATAAAGAAACCAGGATAGCATCAGATCGCACAAAGGCAGCATTGGAACTAAGAGAGCAAATAAAGCTCATCACTCTCAAGAAAAATTATTACCAATTTAGTCTTCAATACCTAGTCAATCATCACCAGTGTGTGTATAGAATAAAAGTTTCAGACATGCTAAATCTCAAAAAATCTATGCACCCTTCTCAGAATGGTCCTGGAGATGTGATCCACCAAAATGAGGAAACATACACGAAGGAGGAAATTATATGGCAGCCAGTCCAGATGAGATTCTGCTTCAGAAGAATGAAATAGAAAAAATTGCAGCTTCAAGAGGAAATTTAAATGTTAGACCTGGAGTTAGGGAGTTGAATTCATGACAGATATACAGAAAACCAAGCAGATTTAAGAATTATCCAGTTAGTAGGGCTAGAAAAAAAAAAATTGCATTTAGGGCTACCTAAATACTGAGTATTGACCTAATAAAAAAATATAAATAAAAAATTACATTTGGAAGGATGGACTTTGGAGAAGGGTACCACGTGTGACAGGGATAAGAGAAAGAAAGAAATAGAACTTAAACTTCAGTCCTGGGAAATCAATATTCTAAAACGGATATTCAAGTAGAAGCAATATAAGGCTAATATTTTCGAGCATAGAAATAACTAAAAATACTGGTATAAAATTAACAGTGGAAACTACTGATTACAATTTTTAATAATTTCATTTAGCAACTTTTAAGAAAATGGTTTAAAAATGATTCCACTAAATAGAAGTGCAAGAAATATGCTGAAGGCTTAGTTATAATTAGTGTCACATAAAGAGTCCAGTTGTGATATGAAATATCACATAGCAACCCAGGAATTGAGTTTCTTCTGAAAATGATCAAACATTGATCTATTTTTTAATAATTTGCTCAGTAAACTTTTTTTATATCTTTCTTTTATTTATTTATTTTTTAATGTGGTGCTGAGGATTGAACCCAGTTCCTCACACAAGCTAGGCAAGTGCTCTACAGCCCCAAACATTGATATTTTAATAAGAGTAGAAAATTGACTTATGAGCTTAATTATATGACAAATAATTGGAATAGTTAAGAGATATTTGTCAAAAACACTAGGATAAAATCTCCCACAACCATTGTTTTTCCTCTTCACTCAACTTCTGCTAATCTGTGACTGTTTCTTCAGTCAGCCTGGGGTATTGGGCTACCTGGCACTTCTTGGATAAGTCCTCTTTCTTAGCTGTCACTTTCTACTTTGACCAATTTTTGTTGTTGTTGTTGTTGTTCTCCACATATCTTAAGGTATCCTGATATGATGAAGCTCATATTCTTTTTTTTTAACTTTATTTTATTTTATTATGTGGTGCTGAGGATGGAATCCAGTGCCTCACATGTGCTAGGTAAGTGCTCTACCACTCAGCCATGACCCTGGGCCAAAGCTCTTTTCTGGGGTGTTGGTGGGGTACTGGGGATTGAACTCAGGGGCACTTGACCACTGAACCACATCCCCAGCCCTATTTTATATTTTATTTAGAGACAGGGTCTCACTGAGTTGCTTAGTGCCTCACTTTTGCTGAGACTGGCTTTGAACTCACAATCCTCCTGTCTCGGCCTCCTGAGCTGTTAGGATTACAGGTGTGTACCACTGGGCCCAGCCAAAGCTCATGTGCTTTATGAGATCATTCACATCAGTGAAAGTGTCAGTTTGAGGGCTCAGGAATTTAACCTTCTGGGTCCAAGGTCTGCGGACAGCGTCTAGAGGATCTATTTTTGAAGGGAATTAATGCCTTCTAGGGACTGTTACTTTAGGCTGTCACTTTAGGGGTGATAAACACTTCCTTCCTGTCTGCAGTTTGTATCTGGAGAATGCCACTTTGTCTCAAGACAAAGGCTGTCAGTTCCACTCCCTTTTCCCAGGAGATTTTTCATTTTCCATATCTCATAGTTACTACATTAAGTTGTATATTGGTATAAATCAGTGCTTTGCTGTCATAAATAAGATTCATGTGAACTTTGCTCTCACAATGCCTTGACTCCCATTTCCATGTTAGATTACAAGAGTTTGTTTGGAAAGAAATAGGACTCAAACTCAAACCTCAAACCTAAAAGGGGTACTTGAAAATAAGCACTTGGATACTTCCACAGTCAATTTGATAACCAAGATAGATAATAAATGATTAATGACCAGGAGGCAATGCAAAATGAGTACAATGGACAAAGGAATGATTCATGTTCCAGGCAGGACAGAGCAGGACTATGGGGCATTTCATCACACAACTCCATATGGCATATAACTTAAAACTTACCAATGGTTTCTATCTGGAACTTTCCACTTACTATTTTTAGATCACAGGTGTCCATGGATAAGTGATACAATGGAGAATGAAATCGTGGACAAGGGGGAACTATGCTAATGAATAAGTAAAATTTGTTGTATTTGAAATGGCTATAGACTTGAGTCCTGGGACATTCACACATTTGGAAATGGAATAGCAGAGCAAGAGTGGGCAAGATGGACTGAGAAGAAACAGTCTGTGAATGAAGATGTCAGGGAGGAGAAGGTGAGAGAGAAAAAGTTTCTAATGATCTGAGGTGGTTCACTCTGCTAAATGCCGATGAGGGATCAAGTAGGAAGAGCAGAGAGCAGAGAGGTGATCCCTGGAATCGCACCCAGGAGTCATGGGAGAAGTCCCAGGGCGGCAGATGTAGCTGAGTGAGACAGAAGCCAGATTGGAAAGAGCTGAAGAGCATGGAGTGAGGATGCGCTTTTCCCCTACTAGTCTTGCCATAGAGGGAGCAGAGGATGAGATGGTAGTTGGAAGGTTGTGTAGAGTCAGTGAAATGTTCTCTAAGTTGGGAGGATGCTGGGGCCCTTTGTACAGTGATGGAGGTGACAGAGGAGAGAGGGAGAAACTCAGCCTAGCTTGGAGTAGTGAGAGGGATGGGATGGAGGCTGCATGTGGAGATGCTGCCTTTGCCAGGGGCAAGGCCCTTCATCCCAGAAACAGTGGGGAGGGGAGGCAGGGTCAGCAAGGGGAAAGTGTGACTGCTGTTTTGTGACAGGGGGAGAATATTGTATTACTTCTCTGAAATGGCTTCCCACCTCTCCCCATATGGTATATAAGATTGGATTATCTGCTGAGAGCAGAAGATGGTAAAGGAAAGGGAGCAGAGGGCATCAGATGTGTGTGTGTGTTGGGACTCTCAACAGAGAACAGGAGAAGTGAAATAATCCTAGTGGTTTATGGAGAGGGCAGATAGCAACACAGAAAAAAATCCAAAGAAGTGACTCGGATGGCCATGCTGCCTTGAGGCCCATTTGAGATTCATGGTTATGAATTAAAAGTGAGATTTATTAGCATAGATGTGGATTTTTCTCCAGGAATATCCAGCTATTTAAGTGCAGGTGAGAATACAGAAGCCATTAAGTTTTTTTTTTTTTTTTCAGATATGTGTAATTTTTTTTCTTGAGACACCAGATATGTCTAAACAAAGACCCACAAGTAAGCAGTGCAGCTGTTTAATGATAACATTGGTATTTTTACAGTATGCATAATTAGTAATGCAAGCAATAAAATTGGGGAACAGCAACAGCCCATATAATCCTTCATAATGTTTCCACAATCAGCAGGATGCACCTAAGTGCTCTTTAAAACAAATTGATATATAAATTGTGAGTCGCTGAAAAGCTGTATAAGTGCAACATTTCTAAGATAGTACTTAAAAGGTCACACAATGTGCAAACAAAACTCTTAATTCACTCAGTATCTATCTTTAGCCCTTTGGCTCTCTACTCCTTTTTTTTTTTGTGTGTGTGTGTGGTGCTGGAGATTGAACCCAGGGCTTTGTGCTTGCAAGGCAAGCACTCTACCAACTGAGCTATCTCCCCAGCCTAGCACTCTACTCCTTTAAAAAAATTTATGCTGCTCAAGAGTGTTTATTTTTCCTATTTTTGGATATGACTATATGGATGGAAGGTGTTGGATGACTAGATAGCTTGGATTTTGCCTAAAATCAACTGGTTTTAAGAAAGCCTTTGGTTACATTTTTTATGTAATATTGGGAAATACTGATATCATTTAAGGTTAAGTCTAAATTATTTCATTAATGAAAAGCCATATTGGTGATGTATTTGATAATCAAGGTTGCAGAAAATTTTCACCAGCATTACCTTTACTAGTAAGCTAAAAATGAGGGGGGGGGGTCACTATCAAATAATATATACATTGGTGAACATTATGGCTTTCATGAGAAAGGCTATATTTTGATTCTGCCTCTGCAAAAATGCTATTTGTTTGAAGGGAGAAGAATGTGAGTGTGACCTTTCAATTAACTACCGGTTCCTTAATGTGGCAAAGAGACAAAATGAGCTGAAGAAGGAAAATTTTGCAGTTTACACTTCACAGCCCCGAATATATGGACTCAGGTCACGGTTTAGACAACGATGTTTCCATGTCTCCCTGCAGAGAAAAGGGAAACAAAGAAGCAAAAGTTAAAACACATCTGCACTGTAGTGTGTGTTCTCAAAGCTCTTTGTGGGAACAAAATATCTTATCAATAAATAACATAAGGGGGCTGTGGAGATAGCTCAGTTGGTAGAGTGCTTGCCTTGCAAGCACAAGGCCCTGGGTTCGATCCCTAGCACCGCAAAAAAAAAAAAAATAAATAAAAAAATTAAAAAAATAAAAAATAAATAACATATGGGCTACAGTTTATCCCAGGTGCAGCTATCAATTAAATGGAGATGAGTATACAAGGTGCTTTGTTCCCCCTCAGGGGCCTCTGTAGGGCACAGAATGCTGAACATAACTGTTGAGTTATGTGCATGGCACATTTACTATTCTACAAATGGTTCCAAGATATGAGAAGGAACTAGTGAAGAGAATATTTAAAACTCTTAAAATCAACAGAGAAGTAAAAGGACAAGATTGTGAATCAGTTCAGGTAGGTTGTCCCTTCTGATGGGGATAATACTTTGTGTCCCATAAGCAACAAAAGGCAACTTTCTATTTCAGAATGACACTTTGGTCCCTGAAAATTTTCTCTCACTGCATATACCAACAGTAGGGTAAAACAATTTCCCCTTTCAACCCTTAAAACATACCATGCTCTAATGCCTTGTTTACTGGCAATCTTCTTTGCACAAGCTACAGCTCGAGAGATGTCATCTTGCAACAAAGCTGAAAGAGAAGAGGTTAGGAATGAAAGTGATGTTCTAGCAATCTCATTGGAAATTTACACTTAGGCAGTTGTATTATGTTAGGCAGAGGAAAGTCTACTAAGAGGTTCTTTTCCAAGAATTCATATATCTGTGATTGTTGGGGGAAACTTCCTCTTAATTCTTTTCCTTTTTGACATGAAATAATGCATTGTTTCTCATTGGCTGAAGTTGTTCGACATTCTGGAATTATTAGTTAGTATGACAGAGGGTTCTCTGCACACTGTGAAAAAAAACATGCCGGGTAATTTTTTACTCTGCAATTCTGCCATTGATGATTTATCCTAAAGAAATAATAAGAGGATTGGGGATAGGGCTCAGTGGTAAAATGCACAAAAATGAAAAATAATTAAAAAAGAGGGGGACGGAAATGTATTGAAACCCAGCACAAGTAGGCATAAAACCATTTGTAGCAATTTATAAAATGGAAAACAACCTAATAGTGGAATTATATTTACCCTTTCAAATAATAACAATATAGATTTGTATGTGTTGATATGGAAATAATTTTATGGGATAAGATGCAAATTGTATGGCTGAGGCTGTAGCTCAGAGATAGAGTGCTTGCCTTGCATGTGCAAGGCACTGGTTTTGATCCTCAACACCACATTAAAAAATAAATAAATAAAGATATTAAAAAATATGCAAATTGTAGAGCAGTATGTGTAATAAAATATAACTTTGTAAAAAATAAGTTGCTTACATATTTTTATATGGCTATGCATGTGCATGATATAACTTTACATTTATATACATGTTGATATACATTCTGAAACAGTATGTACCAAAAGTTACATATGGATATAAATCTCTGGGTAGTAAGACAATGGATGATATTTCAACTTGCTTATATTTTCTAAATATTATTCAATGACCATAAATTATTATATAATACAAAGTAATTTGTAAGTATATCAACTAGGTTAAAAATAATATTCTAAAAATTGATCCTCTCTTGGAAATTTTAACATTTACAATTACAAAATATCAAATTTGCAATATGTATGCACTATTTTATACGCTAAAACTTGCACATGCTAATGCTATTTTAATACGAGTTCAGGAGTCTAGTACTCCCATTCCTTATGCATGTAATACACCTTGTGTGTTCTTCTTATTAAAACATAAAGTTTCATCCCAAGTATATAAATACATAAAGTAATGCTTTAGATGTGATGATTATTTAGGAATTGTATATTTTGGAGATTCAAGCTAGAGAATTTAGAAATATGAATGCTTCTAATTCAATTTAAGATCTCAGCAAAAACTACACAGACATAGACAAAGAATGTTGGAAAAGATGTTACTAACTCTTGAAAGTGCACAGTCATCTGGGTATTCATTATACAAAAATATAACTTTCTACCTAGTTAGAACATAGCATAATAAAGCATAAAACAATCAAAAAAAGGACCATACAGATGATCCCTAATCCATGCTAAGTGGATACATGGAATGGTGATGTTCTGGAAAAAGCATCAATAAGGCCATTAAGGATAAATGAGCACTCTACCATGGAGCTAAATCCCCAACCCTGATTTTTAGTGAGGGAAATTTGAGGATAAAAATCACTTTCTAGAAGTTGAGATGGACGCTTTCTAGCTCCCTGAAAAACCTTTCAAAGCTATTTCATTTGCTTGAGTATCTGTTCTTGTAAATATAACCAGATGGTTCTTGTGCCATCACTCAAATGTTATTTTGTCTTACCGAAGCAGGGTATACCACAGCCATTAACTGCTCCTGGGGTTTTTCCATCATAACACCAATAGCGGCTATTGATCTGAAATATCCCATAGTCAGTACTTTGGTCTCCAGGGTTGTAGTTCATAGCTCGGGTGTTGTAACCACTCTCCCATTGGGCTAAACACATCCCTGAAAAGAAATAGTTTTTTTGTAATAAACAGCAACACTAAATGATTTATACTGTATATCAAAATTATTCTATGCAGTTAATTCTGCTTTACTAGTGACTTACTTTTGTAAGTTCAAAGATCAACTTGATAAAATATCTTAACACTTTAGGGTTGTTTTCCTGTTTTGAGACAGGTTCTCACTGGGTTCCCAGGGTGGTCTCTTGGGCTCAAGTGATCCTCCCACCTCAACCTCCCAAATAGGTGGAACTATAGGTATGAGTCACCAGGTCTGCCTAGTTCAACACCTTTGTTATTAGAGGGTCTGCAGGAGAATCCTTTTGTAGTACAAATCAATTTGTGTACTGTGAAGCAAGATAAGGTACTTTTAAAAGTATTAAGTAGCTGTTTTTCCATTGCTTTTGCCTTCCTCTGTTCTCATTTCTCAGACAATGTTGATCCTAAAAGAGAAAACTGAGCTGTTGAGTGGATTGTACAAGTTCATAGCAGATACATAGGCTGATGGGAAAATGTTTGATTAGAAAAAAGTTAAAGAATTTTCTGAGAGAGATTTTCTTGTAGTTCCTAAAGGTGAATTTGAATGTCCAGTTTGAATCTTGAAACCAAGAATTATGGAACAGGAAAGGTTATTTTGTGATTCTGTTCATCCATCCATTCATGGATTTACTGGCTCATTCATTTACAAATGGCTATTGAAGGGGAAATATTTGAGGTCAATCTGACAAGAACAAAGATTGGAGAACATGGAGTATGCTCTAAAGTAACTTTTCCTCATGGCACATTTTGAATGGTGTGGAAGAAATGAGAATTAATCAACTTAGAATTAATAATAAAGCATTTCATGTTGAATTTCAGAGAACCTTAAATCAATAGTGACAGGAGTGGGGAATGGGTTCCTACTGCCATTTTGGAGAGTTCAGCATCATTTTAAAGGATTCTGCTGTGAAATACACCCTGTCTTAGCAAGGGATTTTTGTTTGTTTGTTTGTTTGCTTGCTTTTGTGGGCTTGAACCCAGGGGCACTCTACCACTGTGGTACATCCTCAGCCTGGGTTTTAGAGACAGGGTCTCACCAAGGTCCCCAGACTGGCCTCAAACTTGAGACCCTCCTGCCCAGGATCTGGAATCACTGGGAGGACATCAGGTCCTGTTTGACTCAGAATGTTATAGAATCGTCCCTCCCATGCCCACACCCTTCACCTGGTATCTCTGATTCTCAAGGACCAAAATGATGTTTTGAACCCTTGCAAAAACAATGAAGAGGACCAAACTTACAGTTTGCCAGTCTGATTCCACTGTAGCCATCCATTCCCAGGCTTTTTAGAGTTCTGGCCAACTCACACCTTTCATATACCTTGCCCTGGGCTAGGACAGAAAGGAGGAGAAGCCCCAGAATCAGGAAAGCCTTCATGTTGACAGGGAAGCCAGACCACTAGGCTGACCTAGGGAAGCCGAACTCAGTATTTAAAGTCTTGGGACTTCCTTCTTCCTCTAATGGTGTGGGGGCTATGCACTTGGAGCCGCGAGTGAAGCGGGAAGTAGTTAGTGATTTATATCTGTTGAAAAGTTTTTTTTTTTTTTTTTTTTTTTTTTTAAGGTTTGTCCAAATGTTTAATCCCCCCATGGTCTAGTCAAGGTGACACCAAAAATGAATAATCTTGCATGGCATTCTCTCTGTGTCACTGTGTCTCTGTGTCCGAATCTTCCCTTCTTTTTTTTTTTTTTCAATTTATTTTTATTGTACACAAATGGGATACATACTGTTTCTCTGTTTGTACATGAAGTAAAGGCATACTATTTTTGTAATCATACTTTTACATAGGATAATCGTGTTTGATTCATTCTGCTATTTTTTCCTCCCCCCAACCCCTCCCGAAAAAAAATTTTTTTTTAATTTTTCATTTTATGTTAGAAAAGAGATATTGTGATGTTCTGAGAATTAATCTACAGGCAAATAAAATCATGATATTGTTTAATATCTTATCTCAGGAAGAAATGGGAAAATAGCAGTGTTTCCAAAGCAGGAAATTCTATTTCATAATAAATTTGAGCAAGCATAGAGAAAGGGAAACGGCTGTTTTGTATTGCTTAAAGTCAGCTGTGGTTTTTGATTTTCATTTTACTCAACTGTTTTGTGTGCTTTCACTATTTATATTGATCTTTTTCACTTAAGATCAATTTATATATACTTTCCACAAATGGACATGACACATGTACCTGTCATCCTAATGGACACACAGCGGGACACCATGCTGCTCAGTCAGTTTCCCACTGTGCAATTTTGTGTTTCTATTGTACGTTTATATACAGACACACAGACACACACACACACAGACACACACACACTTTTAATTTGAACTTCGTTGTTTTATATTGCACATTTAAATTTTACAAAAGGCTCTACAATATCTGCCTTCCCAATGTTGACCATCAAAGCTTCAAGGTAAGAAAATAAAAATTTTACCACATCCATTAACTATACTGAAAACTAATGGATAATTTAGAAACAAATCTCCTTAATCCAGCACATTTCACAATACATACTGTGGTACACATCTGAGTTCATCCTATAATTCGACTTTAAAAAGCCACTAAGGAAAAGAAAATATCCCAACTCAACACTGACAAGCCCAGGAGAATTATGGTGATGGCAAGCTAGAAAGAGCTTAAAGTGTTGAGTGTAATTTGAGGTAGAGGAGAGAAGAAATGACTTGTTGAATGTATATTTAAATGTGTATGTGTTAGTGGGAGTTTTCTTTTTCCTTTCTTTGTTTTTTCTTTTTAATTTTTATTTCTTTGTTGTTGATAATGGACAGCATGCTTTATTTAATTTGTATATTTTGATATGGTGCTGAGAATGGAACCCAGTGCCTCACACATGCTAGGCAAGTGCTCTGCCACTAAGCTAGAACCCCACTTAACATCAGTACTTTCTTAATATATAATATACATATATATATATATATATACATATATATATATATATTTTTTTTTTTTTTTTTTTTTTTTGTAGTGCTGGGGATTGAACCCAGGGCCTTGTGAATGTGAGGCATGCACTCTACCAACTGAGCTATATCCCCAGCCCAATATTTTTAAGATTAGTAACAAATAAATCACTATTCACTTTAAGGAAGAATATCAGAGATAATATGTGAGATTTCACTTTGCAAACGTTTTATAAGTTAGTTAAATACAGTATCTCAATGGCAAAAATACAAATTCAAGGTAGTCTTTCTTGTGAAATTTAATAAAATAAATGTTATCCTCAATTAGTTTTTTATTTTTTAAATTTTGGTACCGGGGATTGAACCCAGGGGCACTAAACCACTGAGTCACATCACAGCCCTTTTTATTTGTTTTATGTTGAGGCAGAGCCTAGCTAAGTTGCTGAGACAGGTTTGAACTTGTGATCTCCTACCTCAGCCTCTCCAGTTGCTGGGGTTACAGGTATATGTCACTACACCTGGCTCGATTAGTTTTTAAATTTGAGAAATGGCATAAAACATA
This sequence comes from Sciurus carolinensis, assembly GCF_902686445.1. Taxonomy (NCBI): domain Eukaryota; kingdom Metazoa; phylum Chordata; class Mammalia; order Rodentia; family Sciuridae; genus Sciurus; species Sciurus carolinensis. The sequence goes on along the minus strand of NC_062216.1, from coordinate 128,351,371 downwards.
TCTTGAGGCACCCATGATAGAGGTCATTAAAATTACTTACACTGCCACTTCTACTTTTAACATAACCTTGGATACTCTGGGGTAACTCTGAAAACTAAAGAGAATGCCAGAATTGAAGTGAAAACAGAGGGGAGATGGAAAGAGGACAGCAGGATAATGAAATTGTCTAGTAACAAGAACATGATTTTTAAGGTTTCCTCACTGAGGTCACAAGATTGTATATTTGAGCTCAACGGCGGCACTGTGCTGCCAGAAGTGACCAGAAAATGAGTGGAATGTCCTAATGGTCCCTGTTAGGTTTTTAACTAACCTGGGACTTGGATGGCCCACCAATGAGGAACTGTTGACACAGCCTGGCTTGGTAAGGGCTGGCTGTGGGGGGCTTACTGCCTGCTCTACTCTCTTTCTTTGGAGACTTCTCTTGAATGGAACTGGAGACTATCGTGCTAAGTGAAATAAGCCAATCCCCGCAAACCAGAGGCTAATGTTCTCTCTGATATCTCTGATGTGCAGATGCTGACTCACAATAGGGGGTGTTCACTGGATTGGATGGGGGAAGAAGGGGAGATGGGAATGGCAAGGAAAGCAGAATGAATTGGACATAACTTTCCTATGTTCACATATGAATTCACGACCAGTGTAATTCCACACCAGGTACAACCACAAGAGTGGGAAGTTATACTCCATGTATGTATGATATGTCAAAATGTACTGTACTGTCACGTATAACTAAAAAGGATGAATTAAAAAATCTTTAAAACAGACTTCTCTCTAAGGTCTCAGAACCTCTAAAAGTCAGCAGAACGAAAAGCTCTTCAGATTACAGAGATTAACAAAATAATACTTCTGTAAATGGCTTAATCATGAGCATGTTATCAATCACCTTAGTGGAAATAGGGAGTATGGACCTAAGAATAAATAAAGATCCAGTACTCTTGTTTATTTTAAATGCTTCCTCTCCTGATCTGAATAATCTGAATCATAAAACATCCCTTATCATCCATCTAAAATTGCCACTTCTCATAGTCTTGTCTGTGATACTGTTGAAGACTAGCAGTGAGGATAGTCAAGAGTTTGAGTTCATTTATTTGGAAAGAAGGATTTTGTTCTACGTTGTCTCTATTTTCTCATTGAGAAGTAATCTCAAACAAGTCTTTTCTAAGATATTAAAGTGCTCAGGATTGGGCACTTTGGCATATCAAAAGTTACAAAGCCTGAGAAAAACAAGCACAACATAAAATCACAACTCAGAATCCCAACATTTCCACATGGTATCTTCACTATGAAATGCAAAAAGACTAGTAATGTTTGAGTGAAATGATCTCTAACCTGTCAATCATACTCCTGTGACCAAATGGAAGACTATGGAACAGAAATAAGTACAGACAGTTATACCCCAGGACTGGTTTGTCCAAGTTTAAAATATTAATTGACCATCATTTGGGTGGAGGGTGAGGATGAGATGGGTATAGATTAGGAGGCATTACCAAAAAAACAAAACAAAACAAAACAAAAACCCAAAATACAAAAAAAAATCCCAATTAACAAACTTATAATTAAAATATTTAACAGATGGTTTTAGATGTTTATTTGACACTGGAAATGTGATCAGCTAGCATAGAGTACTTCTCTTCATTACAAAATAAGTCCATTTTTAAGGATTTGAAGAATTGGAGAAAAAAAGATCTAGAAACATTTTTATTTTTTTTTATTTCTTCAACACCATGTTCATGTGCTGCAGGCAAATCTGCCTCAGTGCAAACTCTATAGACTCTTCTAATGAAGGATCATTTTCAAGCAACATTTTCGCACCATCCCAAATGTTTCCAGTCCTGCTGGTCAACGTGTTCCATCTCCTTGGGTTTTGACGCTATTGCTTTTGAGCGACTGGTTAGCTGACTGTCTTCAGATAATTCTGTGCCAACTGTGGCATGTGACTCTGGTTCTCCTGGCTGCTCAATGAATAATAGTGCTGTGGATCCCGCCTCAAACTCGGAAATTTCAGGCAACCTACTTTCATCTGAGCTCTCAAGATATTCAGCAGTGCATTTGCTTGCAGCGCAGCAAGTTCCTTTTCAGGTAGCCTCCTGGGTTTGCATGACACTTGAGGTAAAATGTCCCCTGAGTTTTCAAAGGCAGGTCAAGTCTTTGTTCACTTCTAAGAGACTGATGGAAAGAGTGTGTTTTCTTTGTGCTGGAGAGTAGCTGCTTCGATTGAGCCCAGAGCCAGATCTCCTGCGTGGAGAGTCCTTTCAACCTGCTGGTGATTGTCTGCAAACAGGAGCATCCCATTGATGAGGAGACGGGTCTGTAGCAAATGGGATGTGTGGAAATTGTTCCTCTAAATTCATCCCTCATGTCCCTGTCCTCAAGCTGTTGGTGTGCAGAACCATCATCTCTTGTCCATGAATAGCCAGATGCATCTCCTCTGTGAGGTGAACCACTTCTTTGGTGGTGAGAAAACCTGTGGCCCTCGTCATCTTCTCAGTAGTCAACATGACCAGAGTATCTCCTGGAGCTTCCTTCACCAGGTTTGTCTAGCAGTGGTGGTTTCTTGGGCACAGCACTAACTACTGAATGCTAGCTGTCATTGTGGTGACTTGGAGGAGGTACTGGTTCTCTCTTTCATAATCATAGGGTCCCTCAGAGCACATTTCATCTCTTCTTCAAGTCACCCCTCTGGGTCACCGGGAGATGGGTGCATGTAGTCATCTGCTGGCCACCACTGTCCCAAGCTTTATATTGTTAAAAATCAGTGATTCACCATCATCAATAAAGTTCAGTGAACAACTTTCCCAACTCCTCCTCCACAATGCTTTGCCTCCCGTTTCCACGTTAGAACATAAGAGGTCACTTACAAAACAATAGGACTTTAAAACTGAACCCTACATCAACACCTTTATCCAACCAAGTGCTACCTTCAAAAATAATCATCTCAGGAGGTTGGCACACTCTCAGACAACAAACCAACACTACCTGAACTCAGAAAGAACTGTGCTCTGGATCTGCCTAGGAAGAAGGATTCTGAGACACATCAAAGGGTGTCACTTTGTGGTTACCCTTATTTCACATGAGGGAAAGTTTCTTTCTTCTTGACCTTTAATGGTTATTGGCTTTGGGTGTGAATGAGTGTTTGAGAATCCTGTTCAAAAATAGAAAATAATCATCTTGTTCAGACTAGGTCTACTTTTGAGTCTTTAATAATAAGAGTGAGACAGATTTTGGGGATCTAAAGAGAATGAAATGGTTAAAAGAGACACTCTGTGGTCTCCTTTGAATCCCTCCAACTCAGTGCTTAAGAATATCCAACTATGGGTAGGGATGTGTCCCAGTGGTAGAGCACTTGCCTAGCAATGTGTGAGGCCCTGGGTTCAGTTCCCAGTACTGGGAAAAACAAAAGAGAACATGCATTATTATCGGCTGACAGATTAATTCTTTTCAAGTGTTTGAACAATTACATGTTTTAGGGATAGAACTTACATGTTTTAGGGATAGAATAAGCAACTATTTGCTTGCCACTAAGGGTCAAACTGAGAGTAATGATATCCTGCATGATATATTGTGACTCCCCCAAAGGGAAGAAGTGTTTATATCTCTATACCCTGTTCTTTTTCTTTCTTTCTTTCTTTTATGTCAGGGATCAAACAGGGCCTCAGGTGTGGCAGGCAAGCACTCTACCACTGAGCTACATCCACAGTCCTTTAGTTGGAACAGGAGTTAGGGGAAATGGTACCATTCAATTAATACTTTAATATTTCATTTGAAATAATGACCACATTATTTAAAAATAAAAGAGCAAGAAGGCATGAAGGGGACAGAGATATCTTCCCCCGAAGTTCTTTCTATTCTGCATGTTTCATTTGATGAAATAGGAACATCTTGTCTTTTCAGAAAAGATGTTTATAGATCACAGATAATTTTGTCCTATTCCAATGAATAATAATTTATTAATTGTTCAAAATTCACAATTTTTTGTCTTATTTTTTCCCCACAGTTGAGAAAAAGTAATTAGTTATGGTGAAAGTTGAGGTCTTCAGGCCTGGGAAGTAGAATATGAGGAAGGATTTCTCAGACTTTTGATTAGTTCCCCAAAGCAGATCATCTTTAAAGCAAAGATTGCCACGATTTGTAAAATTGTCAGAATGTGCAATGTGGTGGAACTACCTCAGATGGCTTGCACAACCCATGAAAATATCAACAAAAGAAGATTTTAAAGGCACAAGCCAACAAGGGCCATGAAAAACAGAAGCAATGACAGAGGAGAAATGTAGTACAATTTTATAACCCAGAGGGGATAAATGGTGATTTAGGATAATGGGGAAAGTGACACCCGAATGCTTGCGGAAGGGACATCAATGGAAAGCCAGCTGATTTTTCCCTAGATGTGGGAAAGACTAGGCCTCCCTGAGGCAGGAGCTAATGGCAGGCTGTGAACAGGAAGGCTGGCGGAAGTCTGTGCGGAGTAGTTCAACTCTCAGCTCTTCTCCCTCAGGCCAGGACGCAGTGCTGTTCCTTCTCTACCTCAGGGGAAGAAGAATGGGAAGATCAGGGAGACAAGTAGATCCCCTGTCTCTCTGTTTTTCTCTCCCTCTTTTTTTTTTTTTTTTTCCCAGTGGTGCTGGGAATCAAGCCCAGGATCTCCTGCATGGTAGCAAACTGCTCTACCATTGAGCAATCCTGCCCACCAGCCCAATTCACTATTTTTAACAGGAGGAAAAATTGTCTCTTGGAAGTTATATTTTGTTGAGGAGAGACCAATACAGTAGTGGCCCCTTACTCATGAAGGATATATCTAGGACCCAGGTGGCTATCTGAAACCACAGGTAGTACAGATCCCTATATGGACTATGTTTTTAATTTTATCTGCATATGATGATAAAGTTTATCTTATGAACTATAAATATATGAATTAGGCACAGTAGATTAACAATAATTAAAAATTAAACAGAACAATGAAATAAAAGGAGGGGTACTTGAACATAAGCACTTGGTACTCTCACAGTCAATCTGACAGTTGAGTTGGCTACTAAATGACTAATGATCAGGAGGCATGGACAGTGTGAGTGTGCTGGACAAGGAAATGATGTGTGTCCCAGGCAGGGCAGAGCAGGACTGTGGGGATTTCATCACACAACTCCATATGGCATATAACTTAAAACTTACCAATGGTTTCTATCTGGAACTTTCCACTTACTATTTTTAGATCACAGGTGTCCATGGATAAGTGATACAATGGAGAATGAAATCGTGGACAAGGGGGAACTATGCTAATGAATAAGTAAAATTTGTTGTATTTGAAATGGCTATAGACTTGAGTCCTGGGACATTCACACATTTGGAAATGGAATAGCAGAGCAAGAGTGGGCAAGATGGACTGAGAAGAAACAGTCTGTGAATGAAGATGTCAGGGAGGAGAAGGTGAGAGAGAAAAAGTTTCTAGTGATCTGAGGTGGTTCACTCTGCTAAATGCCGATGAGGGATCAAGTAGGAAGAGCAGAGAGCAGAGAGATGATCCCTGGAATCGCACCCAGGAGTCATGGGAGAAGTCCCAGGGCGGCAGATGTAGCTGAGTGAGACAAGCCAGATTGGAAAGAGCTGAAGAGCATGGAGTGAGGATGTGCTTTTCCCCTACTAGTCTTACCATAGAGGGAGCAGAGGATGAGGTGGTAGTTGGAAGGTTGTGTAGAGTCAGTGAGATGTTCTCTAAGTTGGGAGGATGCTGGGGCCCTTTGTACAGTGATGGAGGTGACAGAGCAGAGAGGGAGACACTCAGCCTAGCTTGGAGTAGTGAGAGGGATGGGATGGAGGCTGCATGTGGAGATGCTGCCTTTGCCAGGGGCAAAGGCCCTTCATCCCAGAAAGAGTGGGGAGGGAAAGGAGGGTCAGCAAGGGGAAGGTGTGACTGCTGTTCTGTGACAAGGGGAGAACACAGTATTGCTTCCTTGAAATGACTTTTTTAACAATATGGTATATATAAAAATATCATCTGCCGAGAGCAGAGGATGGTGGGAGGTTGGGGGCCAGAGAGTGTGTCAGATGCGTGTGTCGGGGCTCTCAACAGAGAACAGGAGAAGTAAAATAATCATAGTTGTTTTGGAGGGGGGAGAACAACACAGAAGGAGTTCAGAGATGGCCATGCTGCCTTGAGGCCCATTTGAGATGCATGGTTATCAATCCAAAGCAAGATTTATTAGCATTGTTGTGTATTTTTCTCTAGGAAGTTCCAGCTATTAGTGCAGGTGAGTGTGTAGAGAACATTGAGAGAGCCAAGTCTTTTTCTTTTTCTCTTTGGATATATGTGATTTTTTTTCCTAAGAAAGTACAGACAAACTATGCAATGCAAACCCTTTAATGATGACATTTGTATGTTTACAGCATGCATAATTTCACTCTTGTGGTTAATTAGTAATGCAAGCAATATAATTGGGGAAGAGCAACAGTCCATTTAATCCCTCCTTAATACTTTCAAGATCAGTGAAATGCAGGTGAGTGTTCTTGAAAGGTTTAAGACAGATTGATATATAAATTGTGAGTCTGTCTGTAAGGCTGCATAAATGGAACATTTTTATGAGAGTACTTAAACCAAAGGTCACATGTTTTGTGCAAACAAAATTCTTCATTCACTCTTTCCTTTTAGGCATGGGCTCTCCACTCCTTTAAAAATCTCATATTGTCAAAGAGAGTGGTTAATTTTCCTCTTTTTGGAGATGACTATAGAGACTGAAGGCATTGGATGCTACAGGGCTTGGAGTTTGCCTGAGATCAATTGTTTTTAAGATAGCCTTTTGTTTTATTTTTGTGCAATATTGGGAAATAGTTGTGTCATTTAAGATGAAGTCTGGATTATTTCTTTAATGCAAACCTGAATGTACTGGAGATTAGTTGATAATGAAGGTTGTAGATAAATTATCACCAGCTTTATTAGCAAGCTGAAAAGGGGAGTCACCACTCAATAATACACACATTAGTGAACCTTATGGCTCTCAGGAGAAAGGCTATCCTTTGTACCTGCTTCTGCAAAAATGCTATTTGTTTGAAGAGGAAAGAATGTGAGTGTGACCTTTCAATTAACTACCTTAATATGGCAAAGAGAGAAAATGAGCTGAAGAAGGAAAATTTTGCAGTTACACTCCACAGCCCCGAGTGTATTGAGTGAGGTCGCGACCTTGGCAACGATTTCTCCACGCCACCCTGCAGAGAAAAGGGAAACACAAGCAAAGGTGAAAATATATCTGCATTGTAGTGTACATGCTTAAAAATCTTTGTGGGAGCAAAATGTCTTATCAATAAATAACACAGAGGCTATAACGAGACCTGGGTAGTGCTACTGATTAATGGAGGTAAGTATATACAGTGATTTGCTCCTCTTCAGAGGTCTTGATAGGTCACAGAATGCTGAACATAAATGTAGAGCTCTATGCCTGGCACATTTACCTATTGCAAAACGAGTTTCAAATATGACAAGGAGCTCTGCATGGGGTGCATGCCTGGAACTATAAGGGCTCAGGAGGGTGAGGAAGGAGGACTACAAGTTCAGAGCCAGTCTGAGCAATTTAGTGAGGCCCTGGCTCCAAACAAAAACAAAAAGGAACTGGGGATGTGGATCAATGGTCAAGTGCCCCTGGTTTTGTTCCTTATACAACCCTCCCCATACTGAAAAGAAAAAAAAATGATTTGACAAGGAACTAGGAGAGTGTGGAGAATATTTAAAACTCTAGAAATTTCTAAAATCAACAGAAAAATAAGAAGGCAAAATTGTGAATCAGTTCAAGATTGTTTTCCAGATGGAGTTAATACATTGAGTCACATAAGCTCCAACCTGAAACTTTCCATTTCAGAATGACACTTTGGTCTCTGAAATTTTTCTCTCACTGCATATATCAACAGTAGGGTAAAACAATTTCCCCTTTCAACCCTTAAAACATACCATGCTCTAATGCCTTGTGGGTCTCTGACAACCCTCTTTGCACAAGCTACAGCTTGAGAGATGTCATCTTGCAACAAAGCTGAAAGAGAGGAGGTTAGGAATGAAAGTGATGTTCTAGCAATCTCATTGGAAATTTACACTTAGGCAGTTTTATTATGTTAGGCAGAGGAAAGTCTACTAAGAGGTTCTTTTCCAAGAATTCATATATCTGTGATTGTTGGGGGAAACTTCCTCTTAATTCTTTTCCTTTTTGACAAGAAATAATGCACTATTTCTTCTTTTACTTAAGTTGTTGGAAGCCCTGGATTTATTAATTAGTATGACAGAGGGTCCTCTTTGCACAGTGTGAAAAAAGACATGCCCGGTAATTTTTTTACTCTTCAATTCTGCCATTGAGATTTGTCCCAAAGAAATAATAAGAGGTCTGGGGATAGGGCTCAGTGGTAAAATACACAAAAATGAAAAATAATTTAAACAAAAGAGAGTGAGAATTTTAGAGAGAGAGAAAAATGTATTAAAACCCCATACATGTATTCATAAAGCTGTTTGTAGCAATTTATAAAAGTGAAAACAACCTAATAGTGGAATTCTGTTCAACCTTTCAAATAATAACAATATAGATTTATATATATTGATTAGGAAATAATTTTATGGGATAAGATACAAATTGTAGAGCAATACATGTAATAAAATTTAATTTTTGTAAAAACATATTGCTTATATATTTGTATCTGGCTATGTATTTGCATGAAATAGCTTTACATTTATATACATGTTAAGGTACATTCTGAAAGAGTATGTAGCAAAAGGTAGCTATGGATATAAATCTCTGGGTGGAAAGATAATGGATGCTATTTCATCGTGCTTATATTTTCTAAATATTATTCAATGACCATGGATTATTATATAATACAAAATAATTTTTAAGGAAATCAGCTAGGTTAAAAATAATATTCTATAATTGATTTTCTCTTGGGAATTTTTTTTTTTTTTTTGGTGGTGCTGGGGATTGAACCCAGGGTCTTGTGCTTGTGAGGCAGGCACTCTACCAACTGAGCTATCTCCCCAGCCCCTCTTGGGAATTATTTTAAAATATTTTTTTGATGTTGATATACCTTTATTTTGAATCTTTATTTACATGCGGTGCTGAGAATTGAACCCAGTGCCTCACACCTGTTATGCAAGGGCTCTACCACTAAGCCTCAACCCCAGTCCCTTCTCTTGCAAATTTTAACATTTAAAATTACAAAATGTCAAATTTGAAATATGTATGCACTATTTTGTACTCTAAAAATTGCACATACTAATGCTCTTTTAATACGAGTTCAGTTAATATCTTATGCATGTAATACACCTTGTAGGTTCTTTTTCTTATTAAAAAATAATGTTTAATCCCAAGTACATAAATATATAAGGTAATGTTTTTGGTGTGATAATTATTATTTAGAAATTGTGTACTATGGAGATTCAAGCTAGAGAATTTAGAAATGAAATATCAATTCTTCTAATTCACTTTAAGATCTCTCAGCAAAAAACTACACATACATAGAACAAGAATGTTTGGAAAGATGTTACTAACTCTTGAAAGTGCACAGTCATCTGGGTATTCATTATACAAAAATATAACTTTCTACATATTTAGAGCATTGCATAACAAAGAATAAAATAATCAAAAAAAGACCATACAAATGATCCCTAATCCATTCTAAGTGGATACATGGAATGATGATGTTCTGGAAAAAGCATCAATAAGGCCATTAAGGATAAATGAGCAGACACTCTACCACTGAGTTAAATCCCCAGTCCTGATTTTTAGTGAGGGAAATTTGAGGATAACAATCACTTTCTAGAAGTTGAGATGGACGCTTTCTAGCTCCCTGAAAAACCTTTCAAGGCTATTTCATTTGCTCAAATATCTGTTCTTGTAAATATAACCAGATGGTTCTTGTGCCATCACTCAAATGTTATCTTGTCTTACCATTGCAGGATATACCACAGGCATTAACTGCTCTTGGAGTTTTTCCATCATTACACCAATAGCGGCTATTGATCTGAAATATCCCATAGTCAGTACTTTGGTCTCCACGGTTGTAGTTTGTAGCTCGGGTGTTGTAACCACTCTCCCATTTGGCCAGACACATCCCTGAAAAGAAAAATTTTTTGTAATAAACAGCAACAATAAAGGATTTATACTGTATATCAAAATCATTCTATGCAGCTAATTCTACTTTACTAGTGACTTACTTTGTAAGTACAAAGATGTGTTTAATTGATAAAATATCTTAACACTTTAGGGTTGTCTTGTTGTTTTAAGACAGGTTCTCACTGGGTTCCCAGGGTGGTCTCTTGGGCTCAAGTGATCCTCCCACCTCAGCCTCCCAAATAGGTGGGACTATAGGTATGAGCCTCCAGGCCTGCCTAGCTCAACACCATTGTCATAGAGGGTCCCCAGGAGAATCCTTTTGTAGCACAAATCAATTTGTAATACTGTGAAGCAAGATAAGGTACTTTTAAAAGTATTAAGTAGCTGCTTTTCCATTCTTTTGTCTTCCTCTATTATCATCTCTCAGACAATGTTGAGCCTAAAAGAGTAAACTGAGCTGTTGAGTGGGTTGTACAAATTCATAGCAGATACATAGGCTGATGGGAAAATGCTTTATGAAAAAAATTAAGAATTTTTCAGAGAAAGATTTTCTTGTAGTACCTAAAATTGAATTTGGATGTCAAGTCTGGATCTTGAAACCAAGAATTATGGAACAGGAAAGGCTATTCTGTGATTCTGTTCATCCTTCCATTCATGTATTTACTGGCTCATTCATTTATAAACAGCTATTGAAGGGGAAACCTTTGAGTTCAAACTGACAAGAACAAAGATTGGAGAACATGGAGTATGCTCTAAAGTAACTATTCCTCATGGCACATTTTGAATGGTGTGGAAGAAAATGAAAATTAATCAACTTAGAATTAATAATAAAGCATTTCATGTTGAATTTCAGAGATCCTTCTATCAATAGTGAGAGGGGTGAGGAATGGGTTTCTACTGCCATTTTGGAGAGTTCAGCATCATTTTAAAGGATTCTGCTGTGAAATACACCCTGTCTTAGCAAGGGATTTTTGTTTGTTTGTTTGCTTGCTTTTGTGGGCTTGAACCCAGGGGCCTCTACCACTGTGGTACATCCTCAGCCTGGGTTTTAGAGACAGGGTCTCACCAAGGTCCCCAGACTGGCCTCAAACTTGAGACCCTCCTGCCCAGGATCTGGAATCACTGGGAGGACATCAGGTCCTGTTTGACTCAGAATGTTATAGAATCTTCCCCTCCATGCCCACACCCTTCACCTGGTATCTCTGATTCTCAAGGACCAAAATGATGTTTTGAACCATTGTAAAAACAATGAAGAGGACCAAACTTACAGTTTGCCAGGGTGATTCCACTGTAGCCATCCATTCCAAGTCTTTTTAGAGTTCTGGCCAACTCACACCTTTCATAGACCTTGCCCTGGGCTAGGACAGAAAGGAGGAGAAGCCCCAGAATCAGGAAAGCCTTCATGTTGACTGGGAAGCCAGACCACTAGGCTGACCTAGGGAAGCCGAACTCGGTATTTAAAGTCTTGGGACTTCCTCCTTCCTGTAGTGGTGCGGTTGCTATTCCCTTGGTGCTGTGTACAAAGCGGGAAGCAGTTAATGATTTATCTCTGTTGAAATTTTTTTTTTTTGTTTTACTTTTTTGTTTGTTTTATGTGTGAAGGGAGTTATTGTGATGTTCTGAGAATTAATCTACAAATAAAGTCATGATATTGTTTAATGTCTTGTCTCAGGAAGGATTGGAAAGTAACCCTGTTTGCAAAGCAGGAAAGTTTATTTCATTATGAATTTGAGTAAGAATACAGAAAGGGAAACAACTGTTTTGTATTGTTTAAAGTCAGCTGTGGTTTTGATTTTCATTTTACTCAACTGTTTTGTGTGCTTTCACTATTTATATTGATCTTTTATATCTTTTATAAAATCATTTTATATATACTTTCCACAAATGGACATGACACATGTACCTGTCATCCTAATGGATACACAGCAGGACGCCATGTTGCTCACCCACTGTGCAATTTTGTGTTTCTGTTGTACGTTTATATACAGACACACACACACCAGACACACACAGACACACACTCTTTAAATTTAAACTTGGTTGTTTTATATTGCACATTTAAAATTTACAAATAGCGCTACAATATCTGCTTTCTCCCAGTAGAGCATCAAAACTTCAAGGTAAGAAAATGAAAATTTTATCACATCTGTTAGCTATGCTGAAAAATAGTGGATAATTTAGAAACAAATCTCCTTAATCCAGCACATTTCACAATACATACTGTAGTACACATCTGAGTTCATCCTATAATTCGACTTTAAAAAGTCATTAAGGAAAAGAAATACCCGAACTCAACACTGACAAGTCCAGGAGAACAATCCTGATGGCAAGCTAGAAAGAGCTTAAAGTGTTGAGTGTAATTTGAGGTAGAGGAGAAGAAGAAATGACTTGTGAATATATATTTAAATGTGTATGTGTTAGTGGGAGTTTTCTTTTTCCTTTCTTTGTTTTTTCTTTTTAATTTTAATTTTTTTGTTGTTGATAATGGACAGCATGCTTTGTTTTATTTGTATATTTTGATGTGGTGCTGAGAATGGAACCCAGTGCCTCACACATGCTAGTGTGTGAGAAGAGAAGAGACACACAGTGATAGTGCTCTATCACTGAGTTAAAATCCCACTTGACATCAGTACGTTCTTAATATTTTTAAGATTAGTAACAAATAAATCACTATTCACTTTAAGGAAGAATATCAGAGATAATATGCGGGATTTCATTTTGCAAACGTTTTATAAGTTAGTTAAATACAATATCTCAATGGTAGACATACAAATTCAAGGTAGTCTTTCTTGTGAAACTTAAAAAAGTAAATGTTACCCTCAATTAGTTTTTATTTTTAAAATTTTGGTACCGGGGATTGAACCCAGGGGCACTAAACCACTGAGTCACATCACAGCCCTTTTTATTTGTTTTATGTTGAGGCAGAGCCTAGCTAAGTTGCTGAGGCTGGTTTGAACTTGTGATCTCCTACCTCAACCTCTCCAGTTGCTGGGGTTACAGGTATATGCCACCACACCTGGCTCGATTAGTTTTTAAATTTGAGAAATGGCATAAAACATATCCTGAGGCACCCATGATAGAGGTCATTAAAATTACTTACACTGCCACTTCTACTTTTAACATAACCTTGGGTACTCTGGGGTAACTCTGAAAACTAAAGAGAATGCCAGAATTGAAGTGAGAACAGAGGGGAGATGGAAAGAGGACAGCAGGATAATGAAATTGTCTAGTAACAAGAACATGATTTTTAAGGTTTCCTCACTGAGGTCACAAGATTGTATATTTGAGCTCAACGGCGGCACTGTGCTGCCAGAAGTGACCAGAAAATGAGTGGAACGTCCTAATGTCCCTGTTAGGTTTTTAACTAACCTGGGACTTGGATGGCCCACTAATGAGGAACTGTTGACACAGCCTGGCTTGGTAAGGGCTGGCTGTGGGGGGCTTACTGCCTGCTCTACTCTCTTTCTTTGGAGACTTCTCTTGAATGGAACTGGAGACTATCGTGCTAAGTGAAATAAGCCAATCCCCGCAAACCAGAGGCTAATGTTCTCTCTGATATCTCTGATGTGCAGATGCTGACTCACAATAGGGGGTGTTCACTGGATTGGATGGGGGAAGAAGGGGAGATGGGAATGGCAAGGAAAGCAGAATGAATTGGACATAACTTTCCTATGTTCACATATGAATTCACGACCAGTGTAATTCCACACCAGGTACAACCACAAGAGTGGGAAGTTATACTCCATGTATGTATGATATGTCAAAATGTACTGTACTGTCATGTATAATTAAAAAGGATGAATTTAAAAAATTTTTAAAAAGACTTCTCTCTAAGGTCTCAGAACCTCTAAAAGTCAGCAGAACGAAAAGCTCTTCAGATTACAGAGATTAACAAAATAATACTTCTGTAAATGGCTTAATCATGAGCATGTTATCCCTCACCTTTGTTGAGAGAGAGAACATGGACCTAAGAGTAAATAAATCTCCAGTACTCCTGTATATTTTAAATGCTTCCTGTACTGATATGAAGGGTTTTTGAAAAATCTCAACTATAAAACATCCCTTATCATCCATCTAAAGTTGTCTCTTCTCTTAGTCTTATCTATGATACTGTTGAAGACTAGCAGTGAGGATAGTCAAGAGTTTGAGTTCATTTACTTGGAAAGAGAGATTTTATTCTATGGTGTCTCTATGTTGTCACTGAGATGTAGTCTCAAAGCAAAATCTTCTCTAAGATACTACAATGCTCAGGATAGGGCAATTTGGCATATCAAAAGTTACAAAGCCTGAGAAAAACAAGCACAAGTCCACAAAATCACAACTCAGAATTCCAACATTTCCACATGATATCTTCACTATGAAATGCAAAAAAACTAGTAATGTTTGAGTGAAATGATCTGTAACCTATCGATTATACTCCTGTGACCAAATGGAAGACTATGGAACAGGAATAAGTACAGAGAGCTATACCCCAGGACTGGTTGTCCAAGTTAAACTATTAATTGACCATCATTTGGGTGGAGGGTGAGGATGCGGGATGGTTATAGATTAGGAGGCTCTAACATAAAAACCAAATAAAAACCCAAAATACAAAAACAAACAAACAAAATCCCAAGCAAGAAACTTCCAAATAAAATATTTTAAACAGACGGTTTTAGATGTTTATTTGACACTGGAAATGTGATCAGCTAGCATAAAATACTTCTCTTCATCACAAAAAACTCTATGTATTAAGAATTTGAAGACTTGGAGAAAAAACGTCTAGAAACATTTTTATTTTATTTCAATTTTTGCCTGACTGGGAAACCTTCTAGAAATGTTCCCCAAAGTCTTGAGGAGAAGTATTATATCCTGCAGGGAAACACTTGAGTTATTCAGCACAGCGCTCATGTGCTACAGGCAAATTCTACCTCAGTGCAAACTCTATAGACTCTTCTAATGAAGGATCATTTTCAAGCAGCATTTTCGCACCATCCCAAATGTTTCCAGTCCTGCTGGTTAACGTGTTCCATCTCCTTGGGTTTTGATGCTATTGCTTTAGAGCGACTGGTTAGCTGACTGTCTTCAGATAATTCTGTGCCAACTGTGGCATGTGACTCTGGTTCTCCTGGCTGCTCAATGAATAATAGTGCTGTGGATCCTGCCTCAAACTCGGAAATTTCAGGCAAGCTTTTTTCATGTGAGCTCTCAAGATATTCAGCAGTGCATTTGCTTGCAGCGCAGCAAGTTCCTTTTCAGGTAGCCTCCTGGGTTTGCCTGACACTTGAGGCAAAATGTCCCCTGATGTTTGCAAAGGCAGGTCAAGTCTTTGTTCACTTCTAAGAGACTGATGGAAAGAGTGTGTTTTCTTTGTGCTGGAGAGTAGCTGCTTCGATTGAGCCCAGAGCCAGATCTCCTGCGTGGAGAGTCCTTTCAACCTGCTGGTGATTGTCTGCAAACAGGAGCATCCCATTGATGAGGAGACGGGTCTGTAGCAAATGGGATGTGTGGAAATTGTTCCTCTAAATTCATCCCTCATGTCCCTGTCCTCAAGCTGTTGGTGTGCAGAACCATCATCTCTTGTCCATGAATAGCCAGATGCATCTCCTCTGTGAGGTGGACCGCTTCTTTGGTGGTGAGAAAACCTGTGGCCCTCGTCATCTTCTCAGTAGTCAACATGACCAGAGTATCTCCTGGAGCTTCCTTCACCAGGTTTGTCTAGCAGTGGTGGTTTCTTGGGCACAGCACTAACTACTGAATGCTAGCTGTCATTGTGGTGACTTGGAGGAGATACTGGTTCTCTTTTTCATAATCATAGGGTCCCTCAGAGCACATTTCATCTCTTCTTCAAGCCACCCCTCTGGGTCACCGGGAGATGGGTGCATGTAGTCATCTGCTGGCCACCACTGTCCCAAGCTTTATATTGTTAAAAATCAGTGATTCACCATCATCAATGAAGTTCAGTGAACAACTTTCCCAACCCCTCCTCCACAATGCTTTACCTCCCTTTTCCACGTTAGAACATAAGAAGTCACTTACAAAGCAATAGGAGTTTAAAACTGAACCCTACATCAACACCTTCATCCAACCAAGTGCTACCTTCAAAAATAATCATCTCAGGAGGCTTTGCACACTCTCAGAAAACAAACCAACACTACCTGAACTCAGAAAGAACTGTGCTCTGGATCTGCCTAGGAAGAAGGATTCTGAGACACATCAAAGGGTATCATTTTGTGGTTACCCTTATTTCACATGAGGGAAAGTTTCTTTCTTCTTGACCTTTAATGGTTATTGGCTTTGGGTATGAATGAGTGTTTGAGAATCCTGTTCAAAAATAGAAAATAATCATCTTGTTCAGAATAGGCCTACCTTTGAGTCTTTAATAATAAGAGTGAGACAGATTTTGGGGATCCAAAGAGAATGAAAATGGTTAAAAGAGACAGTCTGTGGTTCCCTTTGAATCCCTCCAACTCAGTGCTTAAGAATATCCAACTATGGGTAGGGATGTGTCCCAGTGGTAGAGCACTTACCTAGCAATGTGTGAGGCCCTGGGTTCAGTTCCCAGTACTGGGAAAAACAAAAGAGAACATACATTATTATCATGTGATGAGGTTAATTCTTTTCAAGTGTTTGAACAATTATGGACTTACATGTTTTAGGGATAGAATAAGCAAATATTTGCTCGCTACCAAGAGCCAAACTGATAGCAATATAATCTGCATGACATATTGTAACTCCCTCAAAGGGAAGAAATGTTTGTAACTCTATTCCCCTCTCTCTCTCTTTTTTCTTTATTTCTTTTATTCTTTCTTTCTTTCTTTCTTTCATGTCAGGAATCAAATACAGGGCCTCAGGTGTGGCAGGCAAGCACTCTACCACTGAGCTACATCCACAGTCCTTTAGTTGGAACAGGAGTTAGGGGAAATGGTACCATTCAATTAATACTTTTAATATTTCATTTGAAATAATGATCACATTATTTAAAAATAAAAGAGCAAGAAGGCATGAAGGGGACAGAGATATCTTCCCCAGAAGTTCTTTCTATTCTGCATGTTTCATTTGATGAAATATGAACATCTTGTCTTTTCAGAAAAGATGTTTATAGATCACAGATAATTTTGTCCTATTCCAATGAATAATAATTTATTAATTGTTCAAAATTCACAATTTTTGTCTTATTTTTTTCCCACAGTTGAGAAAATGTAATTAATTATGGTGAAAGTTGAGGTCTTCAGGCCTGGGAAGTAGAATATGAGGAAGGATTTCTCAGACTTTTGATTAGTCCCCCAAAGCAGATCATCTTTAAAGCAAAGATTGCCACGATTTGTAAAATTGTCAGAATGTGCAATGCGGTGGAACTACCTCAGATGGCTTGCACATCCCATGAAAATATCAACAAAAGAAGATTTTAAAGGCACAAGCCAACAAGGGCCATGAAAAACAGAAGCAATGACAGAGGAGAAATGTAGTACAAATTTATAACCCAGAGGGGATAAATGGTGATTTAGGATAATGGGGAAAGTGACACCCGAATGCTTGCGGAAGGGACATCAATGGAAAGCCAGCTGATTTTTCCCTAGATGTGGGAAAGACTAGGCCTCCCTGAGGCAGGAGCTAATGGCAGGCTGTGAACAGGAAGGCTGGCGGAAGTCTGTGCGGAGTAGTTCAACTCTCAGCTCTTCTCCCTCAGGCCAGGACGCAGTGCTGTTCCTTCTCTACCTCAGGGGAAGAAGAATGGGAAGATCAGGGAGACAAGTAGATCCCCTGTCTCTCTGTTTTTCTCTCCCTCTTTTTTTTTTTTTTTCCCCAGTGGTGCTGGGAATCAAGCCCAGGATCTCCTGCATGGTAGCAAACTGCTCTACCATTGAGCAATCCTGCCCACCAGCCCAATTCACTATTTTTAACAGGAGGAAAAATTGTCTCTTGGAAGTTATATTTTGTTGAGGAGAGACCAATACAGTAGTGGCCCCTTACTCATGAAGGATATATCTAGGACCCAGGTGGCTATCTGAAACCACAGGTAGTACAGATCCCTATATGGACTATGTTTTTAATTTTATCTGCATATGATGATAAAGTTTATCTTATGAACTATAAATATATGAATTAGGCACAGTAGATTAACAATAATTAAAAATTAAACAGAACAATGAAATAAAAGGAGGGGTACTTGAACATAAGCACTTGGTACTCTCACAGTCAATCTGACAGTTGAGTTGGCTACTAAATGACTAATGATCAGGAGGCATGGACAGTGTGAGTGTGCTGGACAAGGAAATGATGTGTGTCCCAGGCAGGGCAGAGCAGGACTGTGGGGATTTCATCACACAACTCCATATGGCATATAACTTAAAACTTACCAATGGTTTCTATCTGGAACTTTCCACTTACTATTTTTAGATCACAGGTGTCCATGGATAAGTGATACAATGGAGAATGAAATCGTGGACAAGGGGGAACTATGCTAATGAATAAGTAAAATTTGTTGTATTTGAAATGGCTATAGACTTGAGTCCTGGGACATTCACACATTTGGAAATGGAATAGCAGAGCAAGAGTGGGCAAGATGGACTGAGAAGAAACAGTCTGTGAATGAAGATGTCAGGGAGGAGAAGGTGAGAGAGAAAAAGTTTCTAGTGATCTGAGGTGGTTCACTCTGCTAAATGCCGATGAGGGATCAAGTAGGAAGAGCAGAGAGCAGAGAGATGATCCCTGGAATCGCACCCAGGAGTCATGGGAGAAGTCCCAGGGCGGCAGATGTAGCTGAGTGAGACAAGCCAGATTGGAAAGAGCTGAAGAGCATGGAGTGAGGATGTGCTTTTCCCCTACTAGTCTTGCCATAGAGGGAGCAGAGGATGAGGTGGTAGTTGGAAGGTTGTGTAGAGTCAGTGAGATGTTCTCTAAGTTGGGAGGATGCTGGGGCCCTTTGTACAGTGATGGAGGTGACAGAGCAGAGAGGGAGACACTCAGCCTAGCTTGGAGTAGTGAGAGGGATGGGATGGAGGCTGCATGTGGAGATGCTGCCTTTGCCAGGGGCAAAGGCCCTTCATCCCAGAAAGAGTGGGGAGGGAAAGGAGGGTCAGCAAGGGGAAGGTGTGACTGCTGTTCTGTGACAAGGGGAGAACACAGTATTGCTTCCTTGAAATGACTTTTTTAACAATATGGTATATATAAAAATATCATCTGCCGAGAGCAGAGGATGGTGGGAGGTTGGGGGCCAGAGAGTGTGTCAGATGCGTGTGTCGGGGCTCTCAACAGAGAACAGGAGAAGTAAAATAATCATAGTTGTTTTGGAGGGGGGAGAACAACACAGAAGGAGTTCAGAGATGGCCATGCTGCCTTGAGGCCCATTTGAGATGCATGGTTATCAATCCAAAGCAAGATTTATTAGCATTGTTGTGTATTTTTCTCTAGGAAGTTCCAGCTATTAGTGCAGGTGAGTGTGTAGAGAACATTGAGAGAGCCAAGTCTTTTTCTTTTTCTCTTTGGATATATGTGATTTTTTTTCCTAAGAAAGTACAGACAAACTATGCAATGCAAACCCTTTAATGATGACATTTGTATGTTTACAGCATGCATAATTTCACTCTTGTGGTTAATTAGTAATGCAAGCAATATAATTGGGGAAGAGCAACAGTCCATTTAATCCCTCCTTAATACTTTCAAGATCAGTGAAATGCAGGTGAGTGTTCTTGAAAGGTTTAAGACAGATTGATATATAAATTGTGAGTCTGTCTGTAAGGCTGCATAAATGGAACATTTTTATGAGAGTACTTAAACCAAAGGTCACATGTTTTGTGCAAACAAAATTCTTCATTCACTCTTTCCTTTTAGGCATGGGCTCTCCACTCCTTTAAAAATCTCATATTGTCAAAGAGAGTGGTTAATTTTCCTCTTTTTGGAGATGACTATAGAGACTGAAGGCATTGGATGCTACAGGGCTTGGAGTTTGCCTGAGATCAATTGTTTTTAAGATAGCCTTTTGTTTTATTTTTGTGTAATATTGGGAAATACTTGTGTCATTTAAGATGAAGTCTGGATTATTTCTTTAATGCAAACCTGAATGTACTGGAGATTAGTTGATAATGAAGGTTGTAGATAAATTATCACCAGCTTTATTAGCAAGCTGAAAAGGGGAGTCACCACTCAATAATACACACATTAGTGAACCTTATGGCTCTCAGGAGAAAGGCTATCTTTTGTACCTGCTTCTGCAAAAATGCTATTTGTTTGAAGAGGCAAGAATGTGAGTGTGACCTTTCAATTAACTACTCATTCTTTAATGTGGCAAAGAGAGAAAATGAGCTGAAGAAGGAAAATTTTGCAGTTACACTCCACAGCCCTGAATATACTGAGTGAGGTCATGGTTTTCACAACGATTTCTCCACGCCACCCTGCAGAGAAAAGGGAAACACAAGCAAAGGTGAAAATATATCTGCATTGTAGTGTACATACTTAAATATCTTTGTGGGAACAAAATGTCTTATCAGTTATTAACATAGAGGCTAGAACTAGACCCAGGTAGTGCTACTGATTAAATGGAGGTGAGTATATACGGTGATTTGCTCCTCTTCAGAGGCCTTGGTAGGTCACAGAATGTTGAATATAAATGTAGAGCTCTGTGCATGGCACATTTACTTATTGTAAAAACAGTTTCAAATATGACAAGGAGCTCTGTATGGGGTGCATGCCTATAACTGTAGTGGTTCAGGTGGCTGTGGCAGGAGGACTGCAAGTTCAGAGGCACCTGAGCAATTTAGTGAGGCCCTGGCTCCACACAAAAACAAAAATCAACTGGGGATGTGAATCTGTGATTAAGTGCCCCTGGTTCTATCTATCATACGACCCTCCCCCTACCAAAAGAAAAAAAAAAAAAGATATGACAAGCAACTAGTAGAGTGGAGAATATTTAAAACTCTAGAAATTTCTAAAATCAACAGAAAAATAAGAAGGCAAAATTGTGAATCAGTTCAAGATTGTTTTCCAGATGGAGGTTAATACCTCGAGTCACATAAGCTCCAACCTGAAACTTTCCATTTCAGAATGACACTTTGGTCTCTGAAATTTTTCTCTCACTGCATATATCAACAGTAGGGTAAAACAATTTCCCCTTTCAACCCTTAAAACATACCATGCTCTAATGCCTTGTGGGTCTCTGACAACCCTCTTTGCACAAGCTACAGCTTGAGAGATGTCATCTTGCAACAAAGCTGAAAGAGAGGAGGTTAGGAATGAAAGTGATGTTCTAGCAATCTCATTGGAAATTTACACTTAGGCAGTTTTGTTATGTTAGGCAGAGGAAAGTCTACTAAGAGGTTCTTTTCCAAGAATTCATATATCTGTGATTGTTGGGGGAAACTTCCTCTTAATTCTTTTCCTTTTTGACAAGAAATAATGCACTATTTCTTTTTTACTCAAGTTGTTGGAGGCCCTGGATTTATTAATTAGTATGACAGAGGGTCCTCTTTGCACAGTGTGAAAAAAGACATGCCCGGTAATTTTTTTACTCTTCAATTCTGCCATTGAGATTTGTCCCAAAGAAATAATAAGAGGTCTGGGGATAGGGCTCAGTGGTAAAATACACAAAAATGAAAAAGAATAAAGAAGGGAGAATGTATTGAAACCCAGCACATGTATGCATAAAGCCATTTGTAGCAATTTATAAAACGGAAAAGTGGAAAAAAACCTAATAGCCAGAATTCTATTCACCCTTTCAAATAATTCCCATATGGATTTGTATGTGTTGATATGGAAATAATTTTATGTGATAATATGCAAATTGCAGAGCAATAAATGTAATAAGATTTAATTTTTGTGAATACATATTGCTTATATATTTGTATCTGGCTATTAATATGCATGATATAACTTTACATTTATATACATGTTGATATACATTCTGAGACAGTATGTACCATAAGTTATTCATGTTTATAAATCTCTGGGCAGTAAGACAATGGATGCTATTTCATCATGCTTATATTTTCTAAATATTATTCAATGACCAAGGATTATTACATAATACTAAGTAATTTTTAAGTAAATCAGCTAGGTTAAAAATAATATTCTGAAATTGATCTTCTCTTGGGAATTTTAACTTTTAAAATTACAAAATATCAAATTTGCAATATGTAAGCACTGTTTCATACACTAAAAATTGCACATGCTATTTCTATTTTAGTACAAATTCAGAAGTCTAGTACTTCCTTCCTTATGCATGTAATATACCTTGTGTGTTCTTCTTCTAATTAAAACATAACATTTCATCCCAAGTACATAAATATGTAAGGCAATGTTTTAGGTGTGATAATTATTATTTAGGAATTGTGTACTATGGAGATTCAAGCTAGAGAATTTAGAAATGAAATATCAATTCTTCTAATTCACTTTAAGATCTCTCAGCAAAAAACTACACATACATAGAAGAAGAATGTATGGAAAGATGTCACTAACTCTTGAAAGTGCACAGTCATCTGGGTATTCATTATACAAAAATATAACTTTCTACATATTAAGAACATTGCATAACAAAGAATAAAACAATCAAAAAAGGACCATACAAATGATCCCTAATCCATTCTAAGTGGATACATGGAATGGTGATGTTCTGGAAAAAGCATCAATAAGGCCATTAAGGATAAATGAGCAGACACTCTACCACTGGGCTAAATCCCCATTCCTGATTTTTAGTGAGGGAATTTGGAGGATAACAATCACTTTCTAGAAGTTGAGATGGATGCTTTCTAGCTCCCTGAAAAACCTTTCAAGGCTATTTCATTTGCTCAAATATCTGTTCTTGTAAATATAACCAGATGGTTCTTGTGCCATCACTCAAATGTTATCTTGTCTTACCATTGCAGGATATACCACAGGCATTAACTGCTCCAGGGGTTTTTCCATCATTACACCAGTAGTGACTATTGATCTGAAATATTCCATAGTCCGTACTTTGGTCCCAAGGGTTGTAGTTTGTAGCTTGGGTGTTGTAACTACTCTCCCACTGGGCCAAACACACCCCTGAGAAGAAATATTTTTTTTTGTAATAAACAGCAACACTAAATGATTTATACTGTATATCAAAATCAATTCTATTCAGCTAATTCTACTTTACTAGTAACTTACTTTGTAAGTTCAAAGATGTGTTTAACTGATAAAATGTCTTAACACTTGAGAGTTATTTTGCTGTTTTGAGGCAGGTTCTCTCTGGGTTCCCAGGGTGATCCTCCCACCTCAGCCTCCCCAGTAGGTGGGACTATAGGTATGAGCCACCAGGCCTGCCTAGCTCAACACCATTGTCATAGAGGGTCCCCAGGAGAATCCTTTTGTAGTACAAATCAATTTGTATACTGTGAAGCAAGATAAGGTACTTTTAAAAGTATTAAGTAGCTGTTTTTCCATTCTTTTGCCTTCCTCTGTTCTCAACTCTCAGACAATGTTGAGCCTAAAAGAGTAAACTGAGCTGTTGAGTGGGTTGTACAAATTCATAGCAGATACATAGGCTGATGGGAAAATGCTTTATGAAAAAAATTAAGGATTTTTCAGAGAGAGATTTTCTTGTAGTACCTAAGGTGAATTTGAATGTCCAGTTTGAATCTTGAAACCAAGAATTATGGAACAGGAAAGGCTATTCTGTGATTCTGTTCATCCATCCATTCATGTATTTACTGGCTCATTCATTTACAAACAGCTATTAAAGGGGAAATATTTGAGGTCAATCTGACAAGAACAAAGATTGGAGAACATGGAGTATGCTCTAAAGTAACTATTCCTCATGGCACATTTTGAATGGTGTGGAAGAAAATGAAAATTAATCAACTTAGAATTAATAATAAAGCATTTCATGTTGAATTTCAGAGATCCTTCTATCAATAGTGAGAGGGGTGAGGAATGGGTTCCTATTGCCATTTTGGAGAGTTCAGCATCATTTTAAAGGATTCTGCTGTGAAACATGCCCTGCAATACCAAGGGATTTTTTGTTTGTTTGCTTTTGTGGGCTTGAACCCAGGGGCACTCTACCACTGTGGTACATCCTCAGCCTGGGTTTTAGAGACAGGGTCTCACCAAGGTCCCCAGACTGGCCTCAAACTTGAGACCCTCCTGCCAGGATCTGGAATCACTGGAAGGACATCAGGTCCTGTTTGACTCAGAATGTTATAGAATCTTCCCCTCCATGCCCACACCCTTCACCTGGTATCTCTGATTCTCAAGGACCAAAATGATGTTTTGAACCATTGTAAAAACAATGAAGAGGACCAAACTTACAGTTTGCCAGACTGATTCCATCGTAGCCATCCATTCCCAGGCTTTTTAGAGTTCTGGCCAACTCACACCTTTCATAGACCTTGCCCTGGGCTAGGACAGAAAGGAGGAGAAGCCCCAGAATCAGGAAAGCCTTCATGTTGACTGGGAAGCCAGACCACTAGGCTGACCTAGGGAAGCCGAACTCAGTATTTAAAGTCTTGGGACTTCCTTCTTCCTCTAGTGGTGTGGGGGCTACTATACCTTTGGAGTTGCTTGCAAGCAGGAACTACTCATTGGTTCACCACCCTTGAATGGTTGTTTTTGTTTTATGTTTGAAGGGAGTTATTGTGATGTTCTGAGAATTAATGTACAGGAAAATAATGACACGGTTTTAAAAGTCTTGGCTGAGGAAGAATTGGTAAAATAACGCTTTCCAAAACAGGAAATTCATTTTCACTAGGTATTTGAACAAGTATAAAGAAAGACAATGACTATTTGTACAACTTAAAATCAGTTGTGGTTTTCGACTTTCTTTTTTATTCAACTCTTTTGTCTGTTTTCACTATTTCTATTGATCTTTTCCATGTAAAATTATTCTCTCTATATATAAAATAATAGTATATATATATATATATATTTATATTTTTCAATTATTCACTGAAAAACAAAATATATAGTCTGGTGCACATCTGAATTATCATATAATTCGATTTAAAAGACAGTAAAGGAAATCCCCCAACAAATTTAACAAGCCTAGGAGAATAATGCTGAGAGCAAACTTAAATGTTTAAACGTTCAAAGTAATTTGAGGGACAGGAAGAGGCAGAAATTACTGATCGTACATTTAAATGTATCTGTTAGTAAGACTTTTTTAAAAAATGAATTTCAATAAAATGAAGAACTCATTTGCCTCTGGTAGTTTTTCAGCCTATCTTATTTTTTCTTTTTTATTTTTTCTGGGTGCATCACAGTTTTACATAATGGTGGGATTTGTTGTTACATATTAGTACCTACACATAGTACAATAATATAATCTGTCTACTCTCCCCCCCTGCACTTCCCTTTTCCCTCCCCTTCTTCCACCTCTTGGTCCATTTCCTCTATTCTACTGATCTCCCTTTGCTTTTCATACTATCACTCTCCACCTTTCTTTTCCTCTGTCCTCTCTAATTTCCATGTTCATGAGGAAAAAAAAAAGACTCTTTACCTTTTGATTTTGGATTATTGTGCTTAGCATGATGTTCACAAGTTCCATCCATTTTCCTGCAGATGACCTAATTTTATTCTCCTTTATGACTGAATGAAACTCCACTGTGTATGTATACATTTTCTTTATCCATTTGTCTGTTGTTGGTCAGCTAGGCTGGTTTTATAGTTTGGCTATTGCAATTTTGCTGCCATCAAAATAATGGGCATGCATGTATCACTATAGTGTGATGACTTTAATTGTTCAGGATAAATACCAAGAAGTGGTATAGCTGGGTTGCATGGTGGTTCCAAGCTTAGTCTTCTGAGGAAACTCCATACTGATTTTCAGAGTGGTGGTATTAATTTATAATCCCACCAACAGTGTAAAGTGTCCCTTTTTCTTCCTATCTTCTCTAGTATGTATCATTGCTTGTATTCTCTCTCTTTTTTTTTTTTTTGAGGAAAAATATTGCCATTTATTATAAAAGTGACATATACTCACTGTAAAAAAACAAATAGTACAACATTGTATGAAATAAATAGCGCCCCCATCTTTACACACCTACCTATTCCCTTTGGCTTACTCTACAGTTTGGAATGTTTTCTTTCAAGTACAAACATATTATGGACAGGTATAATTTTCTTACATAAAAGAAATCACTTACAATTTGATCTTCACTTCTAAATTGTGGAAATCTACATTGAGAGAAACTCCATAGCCTTATTATCATTCCCTTATGTGCGAATATTTGCCATGTCTATGGGGCTTTATTCGTAAATCAGAATTTTTTTTATTTGTTCTAATTGGTTATACATGACAACAGAGCGCATTTTGATATTGTACACAAATGGAGCATAACTTCTCATCCTCTGTATGTGGTGCTGGGTTATACCAGTAGTGTAATTAAACATGTATATAGGACAATGTCTGTCTCATTCTAATGCCAGTAACATTCAGGGTTTTATTATCGAGATATGATTTATTTTTTTGGTCATTTTGGTTTATTTGGTTTTTAATTTTTCCTTTGGTTGACCTTCCTTTAATGTAGTTCCTCCCTCTACTGATTATCATTGTTGTTTTTCATTTCCTCCTCATGGAATATTTTGCTGAGAATGTTCTGTAGTACAGGCTATCTAGTTGTGAATTCTTTTAACTTTTGTTTATCATGGAAGGTTTTTATTTCATCTTCAGACCTGAAGCTTAATTTTCCTGGATATAAAATTCTTGGTTGGCATCCATTTTCTTTTAGAGTTTGATATATGTTATTCCAGGACCTCCTAGCGTTGAGGGTGTGGGTTGAGAAATCAGCTGAAATTTAAGTTGGTTTCCCCCATATATAATTTGATTTTTTTTCTGTCACAGCCTTTAAAATTCTATCCTTATTCTTTATGTTAATCATTCTCATTATAACGTGCCTTGGTGTGGATATGCTATAATTTTGTACATTTGGGGTCCTGTAAGCCTCTTGTAGTCGATTTTCTATTTCATTCTTTAAATTTGGGAAGTTTTCTAATATTATGTCATTGAAAAGATTGTGCATTCATTTGGTTTGCATTTTCATGCCTTCGTCTATTCTGATAAATCTTAAATTTGGTCTTTTCATGTTTTCCCATATTTCTTGGAAGTCCTGTTCATGTCTTCTCTGTGCGGTAGGCTTTATTTTCAAGAGCATATATTTTGTCTTCATTTTCTGAGGTTTTGTCTTCCAAGTGGTCTAGTCTGTTGGTGATACTTTCCATTGAATTTTTAATTCGGTGTATTATTTCCTTCATTTTGAGGATTTCTGCTTGATTCCTTTTTATGATCTCTGCCTGTTTACTGAAGTTATCTTTCATTTCCTATTTTTTCTCTCTGATACCATCCTTTATTTCGAAGATCAATCTAACAAGGTATTTTCTAAACTCCTTCTCTGACATTTCTTCTACTGTGTTGTATATGGAGTCTGTTGTTGGAGCACCTTGGTTTATTTGAAGTGCTTTGTTCCCTTGTTTTTTGTATTGTTTATGTGCCTTCTCATCTAGCGGTAGGGAGCTGAGGCAGTACAGATTTTACCCTCCAGTACCTCACCTTTAAGGCAGAGACCAATGTTAACAGCACCCAGTACAAACAATATTCCACCTTAAACCAAATGGCTCCTATTAAGACATTTACAGTTGTGTCACAATAAATAGAACTGAAGTATTCGATTATTGTCTACAGTATAAACAGTAAGTTTGCTAAAAGGGTTTACCATTTCAAATGATGGAGAATGGGGGAACAGAAGTAGTGTAAGATGTGATGTTTATAAGTGAGAAGGAGAGAAGCTAGAGGTAAAAATTTATAGTGAGTGAGGGAGGAATTAATAAAGTTGACTGTTAGTATGAGAGAAGTGAGAAAGAGAATCCAAGGAGACAGATAGGTGAGAGAAAAAAAATATATACTGATTAAAATAAATAGATAAGAATACAGGGGCTGGGGAGATAGCTCAGTTGGTAGAGTGCTTGCCTTGTAAGCACAAGGCCCTGGGTTCGATCCCCAGCACCCCCCCCCCCCAAAAAAAAGAATACACAACAAAACTGTCATTATTCAGACATTCCATTCCTCAATAAATTGATACATGAAAAATATTTGGATTTAAAGATGGTAGAGGTGTGAGAGAGAAAGTGAAAAAAAAAAGGAAAGTCTCAGTGGAAAACTGAATGATTGTTCCTGTTGATTTTCAAAACTTCTCAGCTTCCCTTCTCCACTGATAGGTGGGGTTCTCTGAAGTTTGATGTTAGCTGTTGTCGGGTGGGTGCCAGACTGGTTGGGTGGGTGAGCTAATAGAAAGATGCCATCATACCCTCTTCCAGTCTTCTGATCCCTTGTAGTTGGCCCCTTCCATGCCTGCACACTTCAGGACTGATCGAGCTGGAGAGAAACTAGTTTTCTCTAGTTTCTTCAACCTGCATTGCCCCAAGGGAACTGCCCCTAGTCTCCGACTTTTCACAGGCTTGCCAGACCCAGACTAGCCCATGTAAACCCAGATGTAATCTGATGGACCCTGGCTTCAGCAGTCCCAAGATCTTAATGCCCTTTCAACTTGCAGAGAGACCACCAGGTGTGCACTCACACAAAGGAGTGACCCCGCAAAGAGGCAGCCATATGGCTGCCACTACCTCACTGAGCAGAAAGACCTCAGTGCATCCAGACCTGTAGGTACCCCAATATGTCTCCAGGTCTTGGCTTGTGTCCCCAGACTGAGGTGGCTGTGTTTCAAGATGGCGGCGGCAGCTACATATAATCAAACCTGTGAGTACCATGACAATGGACTTCCAGGCAACAGTGGGCAGCCGGCTATTTGATGGCAGTCTGTCTGCTAATGATGGATGATCAGTCATTGGATGTTGGGAGGCAGGCAATGGGTGGGAAAGGTGAGTGATGGGCAGGGAAAAGGCAGACAAATGAGCAAATGGTGGATGATAGGCAGTGGTCAGCGAGTGATCTGCACTCAAAAGGTAGGAGATATGTTGGCAGAGGGCAGGAGATCTCGGTGGACGAATGGGGGGTAAACCATAGGGGATCAGTGGGCAGAAATGACTGCCTCTGAGGTAAACAGTATTTCCTCTGCTTGAATCCTGAGTCAGGGAGCAACAAGGAATGCAGTCCCCCTCTAGTCTGCCATCTTGGATCCTCCCCTTGCTTGTGTTCTTTTTTAAAAAATTGTTCTTTTAGATATACCTGACTCTATTATTGCTTGTATTCTTGATAACTGCCATTCTGACTGGTATGAGATGCAATCTTAGTGTAGATTTGATTTACATTTACCTAATTGCTAATGATGTTGAACATATTTCCATATACTTGTTCAGTATTTGTATTCCTTATTTTGTGAAATGTCTATTTAATTCATTGGCCCATTTATTAATTGGGTTACTTGCTTTTTGGTGTTAAGTGTTTTGAGTTTGCTATATATTGTAGATATTAATCCTCTGTGAAAAGTGGAGCTAGCAAAGATTTTTCTCCCATTTTATAGGTTCTCTCTTCATATTCTTAGTTGTTTCCTTTGTTGTGCAGGGGTTTGTTAATTTTTCAAAAAATATATTTTAGTTGTAGATGGACACAATATCTTTATATTACTTATTTATTTTTATGTGGTGCTGAGGATCAAACCCATTGTTCACATGTGTGAGGCATGTGCTCTACCACTGAGCCACAACCCCAGCCCCAGAAGTTTATTTGATGCTATCCCATTTATTAACTCTTATAATTATTCCTGAGCTTTTGGGGTCTTATTGAGAAAGTTGTTGCCTATGCCTTTATGCTGGAGTGATGACACTATGTTTTCTTCTAGGAGCTAAATAGCTTCTGGTCTAATTCCTAAGTCTTTGATCCATTTTGAGTTGATTTTTGTGCGGGGTGAAAGATAAGGGTCTATTCTCATTCTTCTACGTATGGATAACCCGTTTTCTCGGCACCATTTGTTAAGGGAGTTGTCTTTTCTCCAGTGTATGTTTTTGGCACCTTTGTCAAGAATAAAATGACTATAGATGTGTGGGTTTATCTCTGTGTATTCTATTCATTGGTCTATGTGTCTGTTTTTATGCCCGTACCAAGCAGTTTTTGTTACTATAGTTCTGTAGTATAATTTGAAGTCAGGTATTGTGATGACTCTAGCATTTCTTTTCTGGACTTAAAATTGTTTTGGCTTTCTGGGTCTTTTATTTTTCCAAATAAATTTTAGGACTATTTATTCTAGTTGTGTGAAGAATATCATTGTTGTTTTGATGGGGATTGCAATGAATCTGTATATTGCTTTTGGTAATTCAGTTATTTTAACAATATTAATTCTGCTTATCCAAGAGCATGGGAGGGCTTTCCATTTTCTTGTGCTTTATTCAGTTTCTTTCTTCAGTGTTCCATCATTTTCATGAAGAGGTCATTCAACTCCTTGGCAAGATGTATTCCTAGTTTTTTTTTTTTTTTTTTTTTTTAAAGCAATTGTGAATGGTATTGTTTTCCTGGTTTCTTTCTCACAGATTCTTTGTTAGTATAGGAAAGTTATTAATTTTTGTATGTTGATTCTGTAGCCTGCTAATTTGTTGAATTGATTTAGTAGCTCAAGTAGTCTTTTGCTGGGGTTTTTGGGATCTTCTAAGTATAGGATTACATCATCTTCAAACAGTGACAATTTGACTTTTTCCTTTCTTAATTTTAGTCCGTTCATTTCCTTCTGTGTATAATTGCTCTGACTAGAATTTCTAGCACTGTATTCAATAAGATTGGTGAGAGTAGACATCCTTGTCTTGTGCCAGATTTTAAAAGAAATACTTTCACTTTTTCTCCATTTAATATAAGGTTGGTTTAGGGTTTTTAATATATATCCTTTATGATGTTGAAGTAAGTTCATTCTATCCCAAGGTTCTTCAGTGTTTTTTTTATCATGAATGGGTACTGGATTTTGTCAAAGGCTTTCTCTGCATTATTGAAATGACTAAGTGATTTTTGTCATTCATTCTATATAGGGAATGAATTATGTTTATTGATTTGAGTATGCTAAACACCTTACATCTCTGGGATAAAGATTTTATTTTCAAACTTGTAACATACTGACTAAAGAAACTGAATCCTAGGACTAGAATATTTAAGTGAAACAAAAACACTGGGCTTGAGGGAATGACATCAATAGTTTCTTAATCTAATTAAGGTTTGTAACAAATATATCACTGTTTACAATAAGAAAAAATATCAGAGATAATATGTGGGATTTCATTTGGCTTATGTTTTATAAAAGTTAATTAAGTACAATATCTCATGACAAAAATAAAAATTCAAGGTACTCTCCCTTATAAAACTTAAAAAAATAAATGTTCTTCTCTATTAGTTGTTAAATATTTGGAATGACATAATACATATTTTGAGGCACCCATGAGAGAAGCCATTAAAATTATTTACACTGCCACTTCTACTTTTAACATAACCTTGGGTACTCCAGGGTAACAGAAAACTAAAGAGAATGCCAGAATTGAAGTGAGAATAGAGGGGAAATGGAAAAAGGTCGGCAGGATAATGAAATTGTCTAATAACAAGAAAATGATTTTTAAGGTTTCCTCACTGATGTCACAAGATTGTATATTTGAGCTCAATGGCACTGTGCTGCCAGAAGTGACCAGAAAATGAGTGGAATGTCCTAATGGTCCCTGTTAGGTTTTTAACTAACCTGTGACTTGTATGGCCACTAATGAGGAACTGTTGACACAGCCTGGCTTGGTAAGGGCTGGCTGTGGGGGGCTTATTGCCTGCTCCACTCTCTTTGGAGACTTCTCTTGAAGGTCTAAGAACCTCTAAAAGCAGAACAAAAAGCTCATCAGATTACAGAAATTAACAAAAGAATAATTCTGTAAATGGCTTAATCATGAGCATGTTATCAGTCATCTTTGTCAAGATAGGGAGTATGGACCTAAGAATAAATAAAACTCCAGTACTCCGATATATTTTAAATGCTTCCTGTACTGATCTGAAGGGTTTCTGAAAAGTCTTAACTTTAAAACATCCCTTATCAGCGATCTAAAATTGCCCCTCTCTTAGTCTTATAAATGATACTGTTGAAGACTATGCAGCAGTGAGGGTAGTCAAGAGTTTCAGAAGTATTTCAGAAGAGGCATATTGAGTTCATTTATTTGGAAAGAAGGATTTTGTTCTAAGGTGCCTCTATGTTCTCATTGAGAAGTAGTCTCAAAGCAAATCTTCTCTAAGATATTAAAGTGCTCAGGATAGGGCATTTGACATATTAAGAATTACAAAGCCTAAGCAAAGCAAGCACAAGTCCACAAAATCACAACTCAGAATTCCAACATTTCCACATGGTAGCCTTACTATGAAATGCAAAAAGACTAGTAATGTTTGAGTGAAATGATCTGTAACCTATATTGATTATACTCCTGTGACCAAATGGAAGACTGTGGAACAGGAATAAGTACAGACAGCTATACCCCAGGACTGGTTGTCCAAGCTTAAACTATTAATTGATCATCATTTGGGTGGAGGGTGATGATGAGGAATGGGTATAGATTAGAAGGCTCTACAAAAACAAAACAAAACAAAACAAAATAAAAAAATCAAAAAAGAACCCAAAAAAACAAAAACAAATTCCCAAATAACAAACTTCTAATTAACATATCTTAAACAGACTGTTTTAGATGTTTATTTGCTAATGAAAATGTGATCAGCTAGCATAAGTATTTCTCATCATTACAAAAATTCCATATATTAAGGACTGGAAAATTGGGGAAAAAAATCTAGAAATATTTTTATTTAATCTATTTTTGTCAGAGCAATACACCTTCTAAAAAGGCTCTCCAAAATCTTGAGAAGTGTTATAACCTGCAGGGAAACACTTGAGTTATTCAGCACAGCGCTCATGTGCTACAGGCAAATTCTACCTCAGTGCAAACTCTATAGACTCTTCTAATGAAGGATCATTTTCAAGCAGCATTTTCGCACCATCCCAAATTTCCAGTCCTGCTGGTCAACGTGTTCCATCTCCTTGGGTTGTGACGCTATTGCTTTAGAGTGACTGGTTAGCTGTCTTCAGATAATTCTGTGCCAACTGTGGCATGTGACTCTGGTTCTCCTGGCTGCTCAATGAATAATAGTGCTGTGGATCCTGCCTCAAACTCGGAAATTTCAGGCAAGCTTTTTTCATGTGAGCTCTCAAGATATTCAGCAGTGCATTTGCTTGCAGCCGCAGCAAGTTCCTTTTCAGGTAGCCTCCTGGGTTTGCCTGACACTTGAGGCAAAATGTCCCCTGATGTTTGCAAAGGCAGGTCAAGTCTTTGTTCACTTCTAAGAGACTGATGGAAAGAGTGTGTTTTCTTTGTGCTGGAGAGTAGCTGCTTCTATTGAGCCCAGAGCCAGATCTCCTGCGTGGAGAGTCCTTTCAACCTGCTGGTGATTGTCTGCAAACAGGAGCATCCCACTGATGAGGAGACAGGTCTGTAGCAAATGGGATGTGTGGAAATTGTTCCTCTAAATTCATCCCTCATGTCCCTGTCCTCAAGCTGTTGGTGTGCAGAACCATCATCTCTTGTCCATGAATAGCCAGATGCATCTCCTCTGTGAGGTGAACCACTTCTTTGGTGGTGAGAAAACCTGTGGCCCTCGTCATCTTCTCAGTAGTCAACATGACCAGAGTATCTCCTGGAGCTTCCTTCACCAGGTTTGTCTAGCAGTGGTGGTTTCTTGGGCACAGCACTAACTACTGAATGCTAGCTGTCATCGTGGTGACTTGGAGGAGGTACTGGTTCTCTCTTTCATAATCATAGGGTCCCTCAGAGCACATTTCATCTCTTCTTCAAGCCACCCCTCTGGGTCACCGGGAGATGGGTGCATGTAGTCATCTGCTGGCCACCACTGTCCCAAGCTTTATATTGTTAAAAATCAGTGATTCACCATCATCAATAAGGCTCATGTGAACAACTTTCCCAACTCCTCCTCCACAATGCTTTGCCTCCCGTTTCCACGTTAGAACATAAGAGGTCACTTACAAAACAATAGGACTTTAAAACTGAACCCTACATCAACACCTTTATCCAACCAAGTGCTACCTTCAAAAATAATCATCTCAGGAGGCTTTGCACACTCTCAGAAAACAAACCAACACTACCTGAACTCAGAAAGAACTGTGCTCTGGATCTGCCTAGGAAGAAGGATTCTGAGACACATCAAAGGGTATCATTTTGTGGTTACCCTTATTTCACATGAGGGAAAGTTTCTTTCTTCTTGACCTTTAATGGTTATTGGCTTTGGGTGTGAATGAGTGTTTGAGAATCCTGTTCAAAAATAGAAAATAATCATCTTGTTCAGAATAGGCCTACCTTTGAGTCTTTAATAATAAAGAGTGAGACAAATTTTGGGGATCCAAAGAGAATGAAATGGTTAAAAGAGACAGTATGTGGTCCCCTTTGTATCTCTCCTAACTCAGTCCTTAAGAATATCCAACTATGGGTAGGGATGTGGCCCAGTGGTAGCACTTGCCTAGCAATGTGTGAGGCCCTGGGTTCAGTTCCCAGTACTGGGAAAAAACAAACAGAACATGCATATTATCATGTGATGAGGTTAATTCTTCTCAAGTGTTTGAACAATTATGGACTTAATGTTTTAGGGATAGAATAAGCAAATATTTGCTTGCCACCAAGAGCCAAACTGATAGCAATGATACCCTGCATGACATATTGTGACTACTTCAAAGGGAAGAAGTGTTTATACCTCTATATCTCTGTTCTCTTCTTTCTTCTTTCTTTCTTTCATGTCAGGGATCAAACATAGGGACCCATGTGTGGTAGGCCAGCACTCTACCACTGAGCTATATCCACAGTCCTTTGGCTGGGACAAGAGTTATGGGAAATGGTTACATTCAATTAATACTTTTATTACTTCATTTATTTTTACAGTCTGCATTTTGACTCATTGTACACAAATGGGGTACAACTTTTCTTTTCTATGGTTGTACATGATGTAGATTCATACCATTCGTGTAATGATACATGTACATAGGGTAATGATGTTTATCTCATTCCACCATTTTTCATACCCAGCCCCCTCTCATTTCCCTCTACGTAAAGTTCCTCCATTCTTCTCTCTCCCCCACCCCCATTATGTATCATCGTTCACTTATCAGGGAAACCATTCAAACTTTGGTTATTTCATTTGAAATAATGAACCAGTTATTTAAAAATAAAACAGCAAGTAGGCATGATGGGGGCAGAGGTATTTTCCCAGAAGTTCTGTATATTCTGCATGCTTTCTTTGATGAAATACATGCATTTTTCTTTTAGAAAAGATATTTATAGATCCTAGATAATTTTGGCCCTTTACAATGGATAATAATTTATTAATTGCTCTTAGTTTGTTTTATTTTCCCCAATAATTGAAAAATATAATTAATTATATTATTGAGTTGTTGTGACTCCAGGCCAGAAAAGTGAATTTGACAAAGGTTCTCTGAGACTTTTGATTATTCCCCCAAAAGGAAATCATCCTTAGGATAATTTATGATTTATGATGATTAATGATATTCCACAGAATGTACTAGGGGACAGTTCTGTCTCTACTCCCTTCCACATCCCATGAAAACACCAAAAATTTTTTAAAGACATAAGACATCAAGGGCCATGGAAAAGCACAAAAGACGGCAATAGAAAAGAAACTTCAATACAGTTTCATGATCCAGAGGAGATGGTGGTAATTTAGGATGATGGGGAAAGCTGACTCATGAACGCTTACACAAGGGAACATCAATGAAAAGGAAGCTGCTTTTCTCCTACAACTGGAAAAGATTAAGGTCACTCTGAGGCAGAAGTGTACGGCAGGGCTGTGAACAGGAAGGCTGGTGGAAGTCTGTGTGGAGCAGATCAACTCTCAGCAGTTCTCCCTCAGGCCAGGACGACAGCTTGCTGTTCCTTCTCAACCCAAGGAGAGAAGATTGGGATGATCAGGGAGGATAAGGCCTACTCTTCATTTATTTTTGTTTTTCTCTTGTGATGCTAGGGATCAAACCCAGAGGCTCCTGCATGGTAGCCAATTGCTCTACCACTGAGCTATTCCACTCCCACAGCCCAATTCAATGCTTTTAACAAGTGGTAAAATTGTCCTTTGGGAAGTTATATTGTGTTGAGAAGATTAGTTGTCCTTTAGTCACAAGGTGTATATTTAGAGACCCACAGTGGATATCTGAACCCACAGGTAATATTGAACCCTATATGTACTATGTTTTTAATTTTATATGTATACCTGTTTTATAAATTATGAATTTAAGATTTAGAAAGTAGGAAATTAATAACATAATAATAAAATAGAACAATTACTGTATTAAGTAAAAATAAGTGCTTGAATACTCCCACAGTTAATCTGATAGCTGAGTTGGCAACTAAATGACTAATGATCAGGAGGGTGGGTATGCTGGACAAAGGGATAATTCATGTCCCAGGCAGGACAAAGCAGGACTGTGTGAGATTTCATCACACTACTCTGTATGGCATGAAATCAAAACTTATCAATTGTTTACTTCTGGAACTTTCCATTTAATATTTGTAGATCACAGGTGACCATGGATAACTGAAACAATCAAGAGTGAAATCATGGACAAGCGGGGACTACCATAAATGAATAAGTAAAATTTGTACTCTATCAAATGGTTATAGGCTTTAGTTTTGGGACATTCACACATTTAGAAATGGAATAGCAGAGAAAGAGTGGGCAAGATGGACCGAGAAGAAGTCTGTGAGGTGGATGTAAGCAAGGAGAAGGTGAAAGAGAAAAAGCATAATAACGTAATAATAAAATAGAACAATTACTGTATTAAGTAAAAATAAGCACTTGAATACTCCCATGTACACTAGTGATATGAAGTGCTAAATGCTGATGAGAGATCAAGTAGGAAGAGCAGAGAGCAGAGAGATGATCCCTAGAATCGCACCCAGGAGTCATGGGAGAAGTCCCAGGGCAACAGATGTAGCTGAGTGAGACAGAAGCCAGATTGGAAAGAGCTGAAGAGCATGGAGTGAGGATGTGCTTTTCCCCTACTAGTCTTGCCATAGAGGGAGCAGAGGATGAGGAGGTAGTTGGAAGGTTGTGTAGAGTCAGTGAAATGTTCTCTAAGTTGGGAGGATGCTGGGGCCCTTTGTACAGTGATGGAGGTGACAGAGGAGAGAGGGAGACACTCAGCCTAGCTTGGAGTAGTGAGAGGGATGGGATGGAGGCTGCATGTGGAGATGTTGCCTTTGCCAGGGGCAAAGGCCCTTCATCCCAGAAACAGTGGGGAGGGAAAGGAGGGTCAGCAAGGGGAAGGTGTGACTGCTGTTTTGTGGCAGAAGGAAGAACCTTGTATTTCCTCTTTGAAGGGGTCTCTTCTTTTGATGGAATATGAGGCCAGATTATCGTCTGAGAACAGAGGAGGTAAATCAAAGCAAGATGTATTAGCATGCTTGTGGATTTTTCTCTAGCAATATTTGGCTTTTAGTGCAGGTGAGAATATAGAAGACATTAAGAGTGCCAAGTCTTTTTCTTTTTTCTTTTTCTAATATATGTGATTTTTTTCTCCAGACCTAGCTGGGTCTAAACAAGGACAGACAAAATATGTGATGAAACCATTTAATGATAATGTTTGAATTTTTACAGTATGCATAATTTCACTCTGTGGTTAATTAGTAATGCTAGCTTATCTGTCTCAGATTTAGATGAAATGCATGAATCTAAGTTAAAAGAATTGGGGAACAGCAACAATCCATTTAATCCCTCCTTAACGCCTTCATGATTAGTGAGATACTGGTAAGTGTTCTTTAAAGATTTAAAACAGTTTGATATTTTGTGTGTCTGTTTGTAAAGCTGTATAAATGCAACATCTATGAAAATATGTAAACTCAAGGTCACACACTTTGTGCAAACAAAATTCTTCAGTATCCATCTTTAGCCACTTGGCATCTACTCTTATACTGCTCAACAGAGGGGTTATTTTTCCTACTTTTGACTATGTGGATGAAAGGCATTTGATGTTATGCAGTTTGGATTTTGCCTAAGATCAATGTATTTCAGATAGACTTTTTTTGTATTTTATGTAATATTGGGAAATACTTTGATAATTTAAGATTAAGTCTGAATTATTTCATTAATGAAAAACTGAACTGGTGATGTATTTAACAATCAAAGTTGCAGAAAATTTTCACCAGCATTAGCTTTATTAGCAAGCTAAAAATGGGAGGTCACTATCAAATAATACATACATTAATGAACATTAGAGCTCTCATGAGAAAGGCTATATTTTGCACCTGCTTTTGCAAAAATGCTATTTGTTTGAAGAGGAAACAATGGGAGTGTGACCTTTCAATTAACTACTATTTCCTTAAAGTGGCAAAGAGACAAAATGAGCTGAAGAAGGAAAATTTTGCAGTTACACTCCACAGCCCTGAGTATACTGAGTGAGGTCTTGGTTTTGACAATGAGTTTTCCATGCCACCCTGCAGAGAAAAGGGAAACACAGAAACAAACGTTAAAACATATCTGCACTGTAGTGTGTGTACCTAAAGTTCTTTGTGGGAACAAAATATCTTATCAATAAATAACACAGGCTACAAGTAGACACAGGTCCTGCTATCAATTAAATGGAGATGAGTATACAAGGTGATTTGCTCCTCCTCAGAGGCCTCTGTAGGGCACAGAATGCTGAACATAACTGTTGAGTTATGTGCATGGCACATTTACTATTCTACGAATAGTTTCAAGATAAGAGAAGGAACTAGTAGAGCGTGGAGAATGTTTTAAATTCCAGGAATCCCCTGAAATCAACAGAGGAGTAAAAGACCAAGATTCTCAATCAGTTCAGTTAAAGTTGATCACCTCTTCAGGAATGGAGGTTATATTGTGTAGCACATGCCCCAAACTGCAACTTTCAGTTTCATAATGACTCTGAAAGTTTTATCTCACTGCATTTATCAACAATAGGGTAAAACAGTTTCCACATTTAATCCTTAAAACATAACATGTGCTAATGTCTTAGTCACTGACAACCTTCTTTGCATAAGCTACAGCTTGATAGATGTTATTTTGCAACAAAGCTGAAAGACAGGTCATGTGGAATGAAAAGGGTGTTCATTGGAATTTCATTACATTTAGCCAGTTTTATTCTGTTAGACTGAGGAAAGCATACCAGAAGTTATTTTCCAAGAATCCATATATGTGATTGTTGGGGGGAAATTCCTCTTCATTCTCTTCCTTTTGACATGAAATAAAGCATTCTGTTTCTCATTTGCTTACGTCGTTGGAGACCCTGGAATTATTAATAGGACAGAAGGTTCTTTTTGCATAATGTAAAAAAAGACATGCCTACTAATTTTTTACTGAGCAATTCTATCACTGGAAATTTCTGCTAAAGAAATAATAAGAGATCTAGGGATGTGACTCAGTGATAAAATACACAAAAGAAGAAAGGTTAAAAAAAATTGTTAAAAACAACACGACCAGAACTCAAAAAGAACTATGCTCTGGATATGCCTATGAAGAAAGATTCTTAGCCACATAAAAGGTCATCATTCTATGGTTATCCTTATTTTGTATCAATGACAGTTTCTTTCCACTTGGCCTTGAAAGGTTACCAGCTTTGACTCTAACTGACTGGGAATCCTATTCAAAAATCAAGAATGATCACATTGTTCAGACTATGCCTACTTTTTATTCATTATTATTTTTTTGTGGTGGGAATCTAAAGAAGGAGGATTGCAGGTTTGAGGCCAGCCACAACAGCTTAGCAAGACCCTGTCTCAAAATAAAAAATAAAAAGAGCTGGGGATATATTTCAGAGTTTGAACACTCCTACGTTCAATCCCCAGCACTACAAATATAAAATAGAATAGGATAGAATAAAATAAAATTTAAAAATAATAAATCAGCAGATTTTTAGGAACCAAAGACATAAGAATCAGTTAAAAGTTAGTCTCTGGTCCCCTTTGTACTCTTCCTAACTCAATACTTGAGAACACCCTGTTATTATCTGTACTGGTTTCAGCCTTCCGCTGGTAAGATGAACTTTTCTTGAATAAATGTTTGAACAGTGATGCTCTTATAATTTCTTGCCACCCAGAGCCAATTTGATAACAATGATATAGTGTGACTGCTTGGAAGGCAAGAGGTATTTTTAATCCCCTTGCGTTATTTCCTCAAGGGCAAGAGTTATGGACAGTGCTAACATTTGATTAACATTGTTATTATTTCACTTAAAATAATAAACAAGGTATTTAAAAATAAAAGAGCCAAGTAGGTATGATTTGGGGGCAGAAATATTTTTCCCAGAAGTTCTGTGTATACTACATGTTTTATTTGATGCAATATATGCATTTTGTCTTTTAAAAAATATGTTTTAGATCCCAGATAAGTTTGTCCTATTACAATGAATAATAACTTATTAATTGTTCAGAATTAATAATTTATTAAGGTTATTTCCCAAAAAAATTGAGAAAAAATAATTAATTATGATGAATGCTGGGGACTTCAGGCCTAGGAAAGGGAATTTGACTAAGGATCTCTCAGACTTTTGACTACTCTCCCAAAGAGAAATCATTCTTAAAGGCTGAGACTACCACAATTTATGATGTAAAGAATATGCTATAAAACCGCTGTTAAAAATGGTGGCAGACATACAGGATTATCTCTTCTCTCTTCCAAATCCCATTAAAACAGCAACAAAAGGTTTAAAATTCTTAAGGCAACAAGGGCAATGGAAAAGCAGAAGAGATGACAACAAATGAGAAACTTCAATAGAATTTTGTAATCCAGTGGGGATGAGTGATAATTTAGGACAACTGGGGAAACCTGACAACCCAGTGCCTGTAGAAGGGGAAGTCAACAGAAAGCAAGCTGGCTTTTGCCCTAGAACTATGAAAAGACTAGGCTACCCTGAAGCAGGAGTGAATGGCAGGACTAAGAATAGGAAGACTGGTTGGAAATATAGGTGGAGCAGTTCAACTCTCAGATCTTCTCCCCTTGGCCAGGAAAGCAGGTTGCTGTTCCTTCTTAGCCCAAAGGAAAGAAGGATGCAAAGATCATTTTTTGGAGAGGATGAATCAGAGAGTGTGGATTTGAGACTCAAGGCACAAAAAAAAGGGTTGGGGGTGTGGCTCAGTGGTAGAGCACTTGCCTAATATGCTTGAGGCCATGGGTTTGATCCCCAGCACCATAATATAAGAAAAAAAGGAAAAGGCAGCCCTAAGGGCAGGGCTACAGGCCATAAGGCAAACAGAGAGATGAAGTAAAACTCTGCATTCTGAGCCAGCAGCTAGTTCCCTAGCTCTCCACCTGCCCCTACTGATCTGGATGACAAATTATTTGCCAGGCAGGAGTCAATAGGATTCTTTTCTGGGGCAAATGTCTGATCCAAGAGAAAACACCCATAGACACTAATATTTGGAGCCCACAATCAAATGTCTGGTTTTGTTCAATTGCCTGTGGTATGACCCATCACAGATTTTCCACTTAGTTCTTTAGTGCTTAAGCCATATATACAGTCAATCAGATACTTGATGAAAGTCATCTGATAGGAAAGATTGAAATAAACATTTAGAGAAGAGGAACTTAGAGGAAACAGGCAATGCAAAATAAAATAAAAACCTTAATTAATAATTTGGAGCAATAACAGAAAATATACTTTCATAGAATAAACAGAGATGCTATAATAAAAAAGCAGCTCTTGGTATTTTCTAAATAAGGTTACATTAATGACTCATTTAATAGAAGTGTTAAGAGAAGTCCTCCATTCCACTCTTTGGAGTCCAGGGTGATGGCAAGAGGTTTGTTGGAAGGCAGGTAGCTCCTGGGGAAACTAAACATACCTGGGGAGCCAAAGAGCTCAGAAAAGGAGCTCCAGTCTTTGGTCAATAACTACCCTATGAGTTTTACTGATGTGACCATGGCAGACTGAAGCTTTGAAGTCTCCCCTGAGTTTTCTGACTTTGTAGTTTCTTGAGATTCTTGGGAAATCCTGATCAGGGAGTCTGCTTAAAAAGTTTTAAAAAGATTATAATTGCCTCACATTCAGGGGAAATGGAGCTTAGAGTGAAATTCGTTTGCTTAAGAAAAATAAAGCAAAGTGATATCCTTGTGTCCACTTATAGTTTAGCAAATTTACATCTACTATCCTGTTTGATCTAGACTTACTCATTCTGATTAGGATGACCCAAGAAAATCAAAATTGTCTGTATTAACAGAGGAAATCATTTTGTGTTAACAGTACATTTTGTCCAGGGCATCAATATTCACTTGACGCACAGCAGTGCTACTTATTTAAAGTCATTAAGGACCTTCAAGTGCATGGTTACAGCAACTGCATCCTACTCAATACTCAGCTGGTGCTTCCCTTGTGGGGTCTGGCTAGGGGTGCAGAGGATCTAGTTTCATTCCTGTTGTGGATGATGTTAGGAGAATATGCAGGGGGTAGGACAACAACTGTGGCTCTCCAGAGAAGACCAGATGTGGAAAGGTTAGGGTGAAGTAATTTTTCTCTCAACTTGTGGA
Organism: Sciurus carolinensis; assembly: GCF_902686445.1. NCBI lineage: Eukaryota > Metazoa > Chordata > Mammalia > Rodentia > Sciuridae > Sciurus > Sciurus carolinensis. The sequence goes on along the minus strand of NC_062216.1, from coordinate 128,308,876 downwards.
CCTGCCCTTTGGCTGTGTAACTACCTTTCATAAAACAGAAGGGCATCCCAAGCTTCTGTACCCTGGGCCAGAGTGGCCTATGAGAACATCCTCTGCCACAGGAGCAGAACTTGACCCCAACCCACAAGCACCCAGCATTTTGTTGCCCCTTGAGGTGCATGGGTTGCTAGGAAATGGTACGTAATTTGGGTTTGTAATATCCAGACCAGTGTATTTTTATTTCCAAATATTGATGATCACTTTCTGTTTTTTTAGGGCTCAACATCCCTCCAATTTAAGCTCCTGCTTATTGAAAATTAGATCAAACAGAGAAGAGAATTTCCTTCCTGGGTCTTCTGACACCATCCAAACTGCAGAAATGTATCTTGCCAGGAGAGGTGGCTGAGGTGGGAGTATCACAAGTTCAAGGACAGTCTTAGCAACTTAGTGAAGCCCTAAGCAACTTAGTGATAGGCTGTCCTAAAATATAAAAGAAAAGGGGCTGAGGATGTGGCTCAGTGGTAAAGAGCTTCCAGGTTCAATCCCCAGTAAACCCAGGTTTTTGTTTATTGAATGCTTACAAAGTGATAATCACTTAATAAATAGTATAATTCTAACTGAGTAGGGAGGTGGTGGGGTGTGGCACATGCCTGTAATCCCAGCAGCTCGGAGGCTGAGGCAGGAGGATTGTACGTTCAAAGACAGCCTCAGCAACTCAGCAAGGCCCTAAGCAAGTCAGTGAGACCCTGTCCCTGGTACCAAAGCAAACAAACAAACAAACAAACAAAAAAGCAAAACAAAAGGAAAAAAAAACAGTATAATTCTCACAAGGGTTTTATAGGTATTGTTTCCATATAAATGAATAATATAAACCTCATAGAGCTAACAAGTTGCTCAAAGAAACACAGTAAGTGGCAGAGTTGGAATTTGGACTCAGGTCAGTTCCATCCTCTTTTAAATCTACCACACTGCCTTGTAAAAATTGAAGTTAAAGGGGAATAAATTCTAATGAAATTCTTACCCCTTGGCACACTGTAACTTCATCATTTACCCCTTTTCTGATTTCAGTTCCTGATATAGTTGTGCAAACTCATTATATATATATTTATACATATATATGTATGTACATATATATATTATTTATTTTAAAGGTGTGAGTGATCTCTAAGAGATTGGTCTAGTACTAGGCAATGCCATTGATAACCTAGAGCCTATTTTATTAAGTATCCTTATTGTTGAGCAACAGATTAAGGAATTCTGGAGGGTTTTTGATTTCTCCATGAATGTTTTTTCAATACTCTATTAGTTCTGTCACCTTAAGATTTCAGGGTCAAATTAACTAGAACTTTGCCTGAATTTCACTTCCTCCTTCTACATTTTAAACAAATAATTTCTTTCCCACTTTGGTCACATTACAAAAATTCTTTCTTAATTTACACAATAACTGGTGATTCAACATTGAGAAATCATAACAAAATAATTAACAAATTTCTCAAACGTGATGAAATGCAGCTGTTTGCAAAGAAATGGAAATGTTCCTGTTTTTATTTCCTCCTTTCAGGATTTCATTTCTGTATCAGGTATGATTTTTAAGTTTCCATATAAATCCTATTTGTTCTGTCCAAAGTATATTCATTAAATTCTCTTTGATTGAACTACAAATCAGGGATTTGTAGTTTCCTTGACTACTAATTCAAACTGATGTTCAGTTATGATAAATTCTAATCTACTAAAAAAAGAATATATATTTTTGCATCTAGGAAGTCAAAATATTTTTGTTTTCCTCATAAATGCACTGTCTTCTAGAAAAGTTCACACATACACAATTACTAATTTTGTGAAAAACAACAGGAATAAAACACCTAAACATAAAAAAATACACTTAAAACATTTTCCTTATGCAAGGAATTCAGTCACAGTGCAAGCTAGATGTTGTCTTTGTGCTATGAAGTGTGTAATTTGTTTTAGATCTGAATTTCATGACTGGGCTATGAACATGGCTTTCTAACTATTCCTCTTAGCTCTAGTTTCTCTCCCTTCTCCTCTGAGTACCATACTTGAGCTCAGAGAACTTAGTGTTATGACACAAATATAGCGATCATTTGTTATGTATGACTCTATTGCCTATTATTGTGGTTTGCTTTTATACTGTCTTTATATTTGTCATAATGAGCTCTATAAGATCTTATTCTCCTTTAAATCTTCTCCTCTACCATTCCAGTGAGAAGCACACTCTTTTGTATGATGTAGTCACTAAGCAAATATGGTTAATCATTGTATTAAAAAATGCATTCCTGCTGGGCAAGTTGGCACATGCCTGTAGTATCCACTACCTGGGAGGCTGAGGCAGGAGAATTGCCTGAGCCCAGGAGTTGGAGGCCAACCTGGGCAACAAGGCCAGAACTTATCTCCAACAAAAAAACCAAATGAGTTGGCTGGGGAGTTAGCTCAGTTGGTAGAGTGCCTGCCTTTCAAGCATAAGGCCCTGGGTTCAATCCCCAGCACCACAAAAAAAAAAAAAAAAAAAAAAAAAAAAGATTCCACCTGCAATTAAGGTGATTAAGGTGTTCTCTTTTCTTGACCATGTGTTAAAATACAATTCTGACATTACAAATGAGGTAAGCAAGTTAAAAGCATACAAATAAAAACTTTCAAATAGAACTTACAAATAAAAACCAACAACAAGCACAGTGGTACACATTTGTCATCCCAACAACATGGGAGGCCGAGCAGGAAAGTAACAAGTTCGAAGCCAGCCTCAGCAACTTAGTGAGGCCCCAAGCAAGTTAGTAAGGCCCTGTCTCAAAATTTTAAAATAAGGCTGGGAATGTAGCTCAGTGGTAAAGCACCTCTAGCTAGGTTCTACGCTCAATACAAGAAAAAAATTGTAAGTAAAAAAAATACAAACAAACAATAACAACAACAAAAACTAATCACTAACAACATAAAGATGTCCTTTCTGAACAATTAAAAGATAATTACTGGTCAGGCACAGGACACAAATTATAGATAATTACAAAACAACTGGGGATGTAGCTCAGTGCTAGAGGCCCACTGAATTTAAAGTATATTATTGGGGGGAAAAAAAAGCGAGAGAGAGAGGTATGGGGGGATAGAGAGAGAGAAAGAGGGAGAGAAAGAGAGAGAGAAATTATGAAAGGTAGCTTACAGTTTAAAAAAGAAAGAATAATTTTTAAATATACATTTAATTTATCCCTTCAAAGTAAATTAGAAATAAAATTCTGTGTTTGAGACCCAGAATTTCTTATTCCAATCTAGGTAAAAATCTATTTAAAGTTATGATTAAATACTTCATTTAAAAATTTTTTAAATATATTTTTTAGATGTTGATGGACCTTTATTTTATTCATTTTTTATATGTGGTGCTGAGACTCGAACCCAGTGCTTCAGGCATGCTAGGCAAGTGCTCTACCCTTAGCCACAATCCCAGCCCCTCATTTAAAATTAATGAGGGAAAAAATTCTACTTGAATTGCCAATAAATTCCATACAGGTAATTTTATTATAGAAGAAGGTACAGTGAAACATTTGGTTATAAATTTTAAAAATTCCTCCACTCAATTAATTCAATAAATAGTAAAAGTTTATTGACTCTTTTCAATGTAAAAGACATTGATGCTGAGGATACCAAGGTAAAAAGCATGGCTACAATCTAACATACTTGTTGTTTTAACATTGATATATACAAAGTGCTAATGGAGTCTTGGGTGGGATCCAAAGTTAAGTCTGGAACAGGTAGTGAAGGTTCATAGCATTTCAGCTGAATAGTAACTGGAGAAAGGATTTTGTTTTGTGGGCAATTGGGGTAGGAGACTTGTGATAGAACTACTACTCATTCATGTCTGATTCTCTCTCCTTCCAGGCACAGGGGTGGGGATGGTGGGGGAAGGCATTAGACTTTCTCACCCCCTTGTATTTAGGCACATCTATGTTAAACTAAATCTGGTCAATGAACTATGGGTAGAAATGGCATTGCTAAGTTGACACCTTTACTTGCTGGTGTGAAACATTCCAGAGCTTTTCCTCTGCCTTGGCAATTGATGAAGCTGTATGTTTCAGAAGATGCAGCTACCTGTGCCAGGAGTAGTGGCATTTACCTGTAATCCCAGAGGCTCGTAAGGCTGAGGCAGGAGGATCACAAGTTCAAAGCCAGCCTCAGCAACTTAGCAAGGCACTAAGCAACTCATCAAGACCCTGTAACTAAATAAAATATTTAAAAAAAAAAAAGGGTTCATTGGTTAAGTGCCCCTGGGTTTCTGAGTTATTATGTGGAGCAGAGGCACTTGCTGAACCATAGCTGATATTTTGGAATGAAGAAGAAATAAAATGTGTACTAAGTCATTGGAAAATTTTAAAGTTGTTTTGTTATTTTAGCATTCCAGACAGAGGTAAATATTTAAAAATAAAGGAAGGGGCAAATAGATAAATCTCTGATGTAGAATTTTAAATATTTTATATAGATATTCTACACTCAAGGAAATAGAGCATAATTTCCTATTCCTTGAGTATAGGCTATGCATAGTGACTTCCTTCTAAAGAACACAGTATGAAAAGAGAGGAAAATAATAATTTTATAGTATAGAACTCTGACAAATTCTTCCTCAGTCTGCAGATTGAAGTTAACATCAACAATGATAAGGCACATTGTCAGTATGTTTCCTTGTTATGATACAATAAAAATAATACTTTACTCCTGTGGTCTTCCTCCTTTAAACACATAACTTTAGTTTAATCGTGAGAAAAACCTAAGACAAATCCAATTAAAAAAATTGTTTTATAAAATACCTGACCGAGTATTCTTTAAACCGTCAAGGTCATCAAAAATAGGAAAATCTGATAAACTATATTTTAATCTGTTTTCTGTTGCTATAACAAATATCTGAAGCTGTATACTTTGTTTTAAAAAAGGTTTATGTGGCTCACAGTTTTGGAGACTGAAAGTCCAACATCAGGTGGCCCAATCTGCTTGGCCTTTAGAGAGGGCCTCATGGAAGATGGCATCACAATGGCAGGAACACATGAAAGAATATCACGTGGTGAAACAGGAAGCGAGAAGGATTCAGAGCCTGGGACATGGGTCAGTGGTAGAGTGACCCTGGGTTCAATTCTCAGTACCACGCACACACCAAAAAGGAAAAAATGACATGATTGTATATTGTATTAGCAAAGATCTCAGATCACTTTTTGGCAGTACAGACTAAAGAGACAGTGTATGTATGTTTGAAGAAGGAAGGCTGGAATTAAAGGTGAGATGATCATAGACAGAGGTTCTCACTTTTTTGACTGTGGTCCATTTTTCAAGGAAAAGTAATGATTCCATAACTTCCCATGCCCCAGCTGTTGTTATATTCCTGAAGAAAAAGTACTGAGTCATTAAGGTAAAAATTTACTTTAAAAAAAAAAAAACAAGTTTGGAGGATTATATGTACATTAACTTTAGCATCAGTTATGAATGATTATTTTTAAAAAATATTTTTAGTTGTAGATGGACACATGCCTTTATTTATTTTTATGTGGTACTGAGGATCAAACCCAGTGCCCCATGTGTGAGGTAAGCACTCCACCACTGAGCTACAACCCCAGCCCTGAATGATTAGTATTTGAATTAAAATTTATCTTTAAGTATAGTTATAAGCATAAACCATAGTGTATAAATCTGCATATATGGGAAGTTATAATTAAAAAGTAAAAAAGCAGGAACTGAAAACCACAACACAATCAGAAGGCATTCTTTCTGAAAATTAGGGAAATTCCAACTCTTTATGTACAATAACATTGCATTCAGTCAGACTTATTTTTATCAGAGAATCCTACTAATATAATTTTAGTTTATTAATGCAACATTATTGTAACCCTTAGTAACTTAGTTGATTATTATAATGAATCCTTTGTTGTATATGAAAATAAAATATATAGGATTTTACATCATTAGTTCACAAAAAATGAAAAAAATAGTGCCTCTTTTTGTTATTAATTCATGGGCTCTTAGAAGGACTATAGATTGCAAACCATTCTTTGAGAAATTACTGTTTCATTCTCTGAAAACTTATTGTCATACAAGAGAAATAATGAAAAGCCAAGATAAAGGAAGGCAGGAGGTACATATGGAGGTGGGTCAGGTAAGGGCTATCAAGGAAGCAGAAGAAAGAGAATTTTTTGATTGCTTAGAGAATAAGGTATAAGGTAGAGGAAAGAATTTATCTTGATGCTTGATTCTGTTGGGCCAATAATGGAAAGGCAGGATAGGGAATAAACTTGAAGCAGGATGGGGTGGGTGGGAGATGACTGAGTTCAATTTTGAATACATTGTGTTCATCATTGTGATGCCAGGAGGACATGCTAGGTAGGCATGTCCTGTTGGATCCTTGGATTCTTCAGGGTCTGGGTTGGAGCCATAAGTTACTGGCTTATAAAAGTGAAACATTCATACTAAACTTTGATTCCTGTAGGATTTGTAACAAATTTGAATTGAAATTTTAAAAAAGAACTTCATTATTTTCCTTAAAATAAGTGTACACAACCAGGCTTTGTCAGAGTCAACTAAGAATCCCTGAGATAACTGTAGGTGCAACTCAATATAAAAGGGAAATTCAGACCACACGACTTGGCAACACCTGTCAAAATAAAAGCTGGAATTATCATACAATCCAGCAGTACATTCTTGGCCATATATCCAGAAATATGATTTACTGCCACACAAAAACTTGTTACATGAATGCTCATACAGTTTTGTTTACAATGGCCCTAAACTGTAAACTATCCAAATGTCCTTTTGTGGGTGAATGGTTAAATGAACTGTGATATAGCCATATTATGGAACTACTACAGCTGCTACTCAGCAATAGAAAAGGAATGGACTATGGATATATACAACACCATAGAGGAAACTCAAGGAAATTATGTTGAATGAAAAAAGGCGTTCTTAAAAGGATATATATGGGATGATTCCATTTACTTTAACATTTTTCAAATAACATAATATAAGTGAAGAACAGAAGAGTGGTTGCCAGGAGTCAGGCATGGGAGAGAGACTATGGGTGTGGTTATAAAGTGGTGCTATGGAGGAGTCAGGAGATGGGTGAAGCTATAAAGTGATATGGAAGAGTCTTGAGGTGACGGGAGAGCTTAATATCTTGAATGTGGTGATGGTCATGCAAGTCACCCTATGTGACAGAACTGCATAGACACACACACACACACACACACAAAAAAAAAAAAAAAACATGCACAACTTCTAAAATTTAAATAAACTCTATAGAGTGTACTGATGTTGGGCTGGGGAGATAGCTCACTCGGTAGAGTGCTTGCCTTGCAAGCACAAGGCCCTGAGTTCGATCCCCAGCACCAAAAAAAAAAAAAAAAAAAAAAGAGTGTACTGATGTCAATTTCTTGACAGATGTTCTGTAGTCGTGCAAGATGTTAACATTGGGGGAGGTTGGAGAATGGTTCCAAAGGAGTTCTCTGTGCAGCAGGCCCCTCTTATCCATAGTTTTACTTTTCCTTCAGCTACCTATACTCAAGTGCAATTTGAAAATATTAAATGAAAAATTCCGAATTAAACAATAAGATTTAAATTTCATGCTGTTCAGTATTATATGATGAAATATTTTACTGTTCTGCTCCATCTTGCCTAGGACATGATTCATCCCTTTGCCCTGCCTTGTATTTTTCAATTAGCAGCTGACTTGGTTCTCAGGTTGACTGTTGATATCATAGTGCTTGTGTTCAAGTAACCCTAATGTAGAGTCTGGTGCTGGCACAATGCCTGTGCCATTCACCTCGCTTCATTTCATCACATAGGTATTATATCACATCTCACATTATCACAAGAAGAAGGGTGACTAGAGTACAATAAGATATTTTGAGAGAGTCCACATTCACATAACTTTTAATACAGTATATTATTATAACTGTTCTATTTAATTATTACTTCTTAATCTCTTACTGTGCTTTGATTTATAGAAGTGCATGCCTGAATTTCCAGCTACTTGGGAGGTTGAGGCAGGAGGATCCACAAGTTTGAGGATCAATAACTTAATGAGACCTTGTCTCAAAATAAAAAAAACAAAAAGGGCTGGGATTGTAGCTTAGTGGTAGAACACCCCTGTGTTCAATCCCTGGTACTGCAACAAAACCAAACAAAACATAAAAACCACAACTTTATCATAGGTATATATGTTTATGAAAAAAACATACAGGCATAACTTTTTTTAAAAATTGCACTTCACATTATTTCACTCTGCAGATATTGCATGTTTTTAAGGTTTGAAGGTTTGTGGCAATCCTACATTGAGCAAGTCTTTTGGTGCCATTTTCCCAACAGCATGTGCTCATTTTCTTTCTTCTTTTTTTTTTTTTGTACCAGAAATTGAACCCAGGGGCCCTTAATCACTGAGCCACATCCCCAACACTTTTTATTTTGGGACAGGGCCTCACTAAATTGCTGAGGTCAGATTTGAACTCATGATTTTCTGCTTTAGCCTCCTGAGCCACTGAGATTACAGGTGTGAACCAGCACACTGGGCTCACTTTTAAACTGTGCCACATTTTGATTATTCTCTCAATGTTTCAAACTTTTTCATTGTTATTATATAGTTATAGTTATTCGTGATTAAAAAAAATTTATTTTTTGTAGTTGTAGATGGACAGCATGCCTTTATTTCTGTATGCAGTGCTAAGGATTGAACCCAGTGCCTCATACATACTAGGCAAGCAGCCCCTCAGCCCCAGCTCCAGCTCTGTGCTCTGAGATCACTGATGTTACTAGGATAGGTTGGTTCATGAGGTTCAGGAAAAGATGTCATCTCCAAAACATAAAAGTGCAAAGTGAAGCAACAAATGCTGACATAGAAGCTGCAGCAGAAGATCTAGTTAAGATAATCAGTAAAGGTGGCTACATGAAACAATACATTTCCTTGTGATGAAATAGCCTTTTATTGGAAGGAGATGCCATCTGGGACTTTCATAGCTAGACAGAAGTCAATGCCTGGATTCAAAGTTTTAAAGGAAAAGACATTGTCATGTATATCTAAAAAGAATACATAAAAAAAAAGTTTCAAAGAACAAACTGCTTCCCTTGTTAGAGGCTAATGCAGCTCATCCCTTTAAGTTGAAACCAATGCTCATTTGCTCTTCCAGAAATCCTAGAACCCATATGATTTATACTGAACCTACTCTGCCTGTGCTCTGTAAATTGAAGAACAAAGCCTGAATAATAGCACATCTGTTTACAATCTGGTGTACTGAATATTTTAAGCCCATGTTGAGACCTATTGCTTAGAAAATAAAGTTCCTTCAAAATATTACTGCTCCTTGACAACATATCTTTCACCAAGCGCTCTGGTGGAGATGTACAATGAGATGAATATTATTTTCATGCCTGCTAACACAACATCCATTCTGAAGCCTGTGGTCAAAGAGTATTTCAACTTTCAAGTCTTATCATTTAAGAAATACGTTTCATAAGTCTATAGCTGCCATAGATTGTGATTCCTCTGATAGTGAAAACCTTCTGAAAATGATTCACTATTCTAAATATGATTAAGAACATTCGTGATTCACGGGAGGAGATAAAAATATCAACATTAACAGGAGTTTGAAGAAGTTGATTCCATTCTCATGATGAACTTGAGGGGGTTTGAGACTTCAGTGGAGGAAGTTACTGCAGATGTAGTGAAAATAGCAAAATAACTAGAATCAGACGTGGAGACTAAAGATGTGGCTGAAGTACTGCAATCTTATGATAAATTTTAATGAATAAGGAATTGCTTCTTATAGATGAGCCAAAGAAAGTGACTTCTTGAGATAGAATCTCCTCTCAGAAAGGATGATGTTAACATTGTTGAAATGACAAAAAGTATTTGTGGTATTACAAAAAATTACCTGAAATAGCAGTGGCAGGTTTTCAGAGGATCAACTCCAATTTTGTAAGAAGTTCTACTGTGGGTAAAATGCTATCCATCAGAGCTTTCATGAAACAAAAATATCAGTCAATGTGGCAAATTATTATTGTCTCATTTTTAAAAATTTCCACAGCCACCCATACTTCAGCAATCATCACCATGATCAGTCAGCAAGCATCAATTTTGAGGCAAGACCTTCCACCAGCAAAAAGATTACAATTTGCTGAAGACTCAGACGTTTGTTAGCATTTTTAGTAATAAAGTACTTTTAAATTAAGGTATGTACATTTTTAGCATTTTAATGCTACTACACATTTAGTAAACTATAATATAGTATAAATGTAACTTTAATATGGACTGGGAAATTTTAAAATTTGTGTGATTCATTTTACTGTGAAAATCATTTCATTTCAGTGGTCTGGAACCAAACCTGCAGTATCTCCAAACTGCCTAAAATATCCAGTTTCCAAAAATATTGGCAAATAGATCACATAGCACAAAGAAAATAGGTGAGAGCAAAGTTGTAGTGAGCTAAGGAAATAACAAACAGTGAAGTAATAATTGTAATACTGTAAAATTCAGTTGAATGTTAGGTTTGGAATAGATGTAATATGCATTAAAATAATACCACAAAAATGGAGAAAGGGGAGTAGATTTATATAGGAGTAATGTTTCCATATGTCACTGATATTAAACTATTATAAATCTGAAGCTAATTCTGATAAGTTAATATGTATATTCCAAAACTTAGAACAACTACTAAAAATACTTTAAAAAATTTAGACAAATAATTAAGAAATTAAAGTACTCCATTACAAAACATTCATTTAACGCAAAAGAAAGCAGTAAAGGAGAATAGTGGAATGAAATTGGCATGAGATATATAAAAATACAAAGCAAAGTGGCAGATGCACATCTATATCAATAATAATGTTAAATGTGAATTAATAAGAAAAGAAGTAATATCACTTTTCACAAAACTCTTCCAAAAAATAGAGGAGCAGTAAATAATTTCCAACACATTATTATGAGGCCAATAATACGCTGATATAAAAAAACAAATAAAAATATTACAAGAAAAGAAAGCTATAGACCCATAGTTCTGATGAAAATGAATGCAAAATCTTCATCAAAATATCAGCAAACTGATGTAGCAACATATAAAAAGAATGATAGATCATGACCTACTGGGACTTATCATAGTAATGTAAACTTGGTTTACTTCTGAGCATTAATCAATGTAATATAACACATGAGTATAATAAAAGACAAAAATCATATGATAATCTCAACAGATGAACAAAAAGCATTTGAAAAAATCCAACTCCCTTTCATGATGTAAATACTTCAACTAGGATTGAAAGGAACATCTTCAACCTGATAAAAAGACATCCACAAAAGTCCAGATAGTGTCCTGGCCAAAAATCACAAAGTGCCTGAACTTCTCTGTGACCCAGGCAGCTGTTGGTTTTCCCCAGCAGGCTTGAGCCCAAGCTGAGGTAAAGTATTTAGGTTGTTGCCCAAAACATTGAGAGAAACTAGCCCCTTGCCTGAGCCCAAATTCCTTAAACCCTCATATAAAGTCCATACCCCAAACTTCTTCCTGCCATTATTATCTAGGTAGATCATCCTTTTCTCTAGCTGTCCATCATGGGGATAAGCCATAGTCCACTCTGTAAGCTCCTCTAATAAACTCTTTGAACTAAAAAACAAAACAAAACAACAACAAAACCAGAAAAACCCACAGATAATATATCTAATAGTGAAAGACCAGATGCTTTTTCCCTAAGATTAGGAATAAAACAACAATGTCTACTCTCACAACTTCTATTCAACATAGTATAAAGACTCTAGCCAGACCAATTAGACAAAAGAAAGAAATAAAAGTCATCCAGATTAGAAAGAAAGAAGTAAAATTATCTCTATTCACATATGACATGACTTTGTATGCAGAAAATCTTAGGAAATCCACAAAAAACTATTAGAACTAATAAACAAGTTCAGAAAAGATCAGTATACAAAATCTAATTGTATTTCTATACATTTGCAATGAATAATCCAAAAATGGATATAAGAAAATCATTTCTTTTACAATACAAGAATAAAATACTTAGGAATAAATTTAATTTAAAAGTGCAAAATTTACTCTGAAAACTAAAAAAACATTGTTGAAAGAAGTTAAAGAAGAACTAAATAATTGAAAAAGGCATTACGTGTTCATGGATCAAAAGACTTACCATTGTTAAGATAGCAATGCTCTTCAAACTGATGTATAGGTTTGACAAAATCTTCATCATAATCTGAGTTAACTTCTTTGTGTTAACCGATGAGTTAATTCTAAAATTGAATAGTCAAGACAATCTTGAAAAATAGCAAAATGGGAGGACTGCCACTATCATATTTCAAAACTTACTACAAATCAACAATAACCAAGACATTACAGTACTGGCTAGGATTAGAGAAGAGATTATAATTAGAGAAGATGAAAGCACCAGTCTGAGTATAAAGAAATCAGAGCCCTCATGCCCTATATAAAATGCTGTCGTTACTCTGGAAAATAGTCTAGCAGTTTCTTAAAAGTTTAAACATGGAATCATTATACGATCCAGAAATCCCACTCCTAGGTTTCATTTCAACATGGAAATACAAACAGACATTAATGTAAAAACTTATATATTAAAATTCATAGTAGTATTATTCACAATTGACAAAAAGTGGAAGCAACCCAAATATCTATCAGCTAATGAGTGAACAAATAAAATGTAGCATTTGAGTTTAATGGAATGTATATAATAGAATGTTATTCATCCACTAAAGGAAATGAAGTACCATAACATGCTATAGTGTGGATAAGCTTTGGAAACCTTATGCTAAATGAAAGATACCAATCATAGAATACCAAATATTATATAATTCCACTTATATATTATGTTGTATTATAATTATAATTATGTTAAATTGTATTATATATATTATTATAAAGATTATATTATATTATTGTCCAGATAGAAATTCAATAGAGAAAGAAGGTAGATTAGTGATTTCTTATGGTTATAGACATTAGGAAGAAATGGGAAGTGACTGCTAAATGGGTAATAAAAATATTCTAAAATTAATGTGGTGCCAGACTTGGTGGTACACACCTGTGGCTGACACCCAAGAGGCTGAGTCAAGAGGATCACAAGATTGAGGCCAGTCTCAGCAAATTAGAGACTCTGTCTCAAGTAAATAAGTAAAAAGGACTGGGGATATAGTTCAGCAGTAGAGTGCCCCTGCATTGAACAAATAACAAATAAATAAAAATAAAATTAATTGTGGTGATGGTTGCCTGTGAATACAACAAAATCCAACATTTTTATTGTTCCATGTTTTTGTGTGGTGATTTAAAAATATTTTTATTTGTGTATTATAATTATACATAGTTGTATTCATTGTTACATATTTGTATATGCACATGATATAACAGTATAATTTGGAATTATACATTTTAAATGGTATGTTGTATATTAGTTATGTGTCAACAAATAAAGGGAATCAACAAAAAAAAGACTTACATATGGAAGAACAAAGGATGCATCAGAGTGTTTGTCAGGAACGCCACAAATATAAAGACACTGGAGTAACATCTTTGAAGTGTTGAAAAGCAAAAGTCATCAATCTAGTATTCTATAAATAGAAAAAAAATCCTTCAAAATAAATATGAAACAGCACACTTTTAAACAACACTTTCCTCAAAGAAAAAGTCTCAAGAGGAATGAAAAAATATTTTAACTAAATGAAAATTTAAAATACAATTTATTGGACTGGGGTTGTGGCTCAGGGTACAGCACTTGCCTAGCAGGTGTGAGGCACTGGGTTTAATTCTCAGCACCACATAAAAATAAACAAATCAAATAAAGGTATTGTGTTCATCTACAACTAAAAAATATATTTTAAAAAATACAATTTATCAAATTTGGGGGGATGTAGCAAAAATAGAACTTAGAAATTTACACCATTAAATATATATACTAGAAGAAAAGATGATCTAAAATCAGTTAACTTAAGCTTCTATCTTAGGAAACTAGAAAAAGAAGAATCTAAGCCTAAAGCAAATAGGAAAAAGGAATAATAAAAACAAGAACAGAAATAAGAAAATTGAAATGGAAAATAGGGAAATTCAATGAAAACATAATCTAGTTTTGAAAGATAAATAAAATTGACAAACCTCTGTAGAACAATCAAGAAAAAGAAGACATAAATTGGAGTCCGATGTAAGTATTGACAAGTACAAGTATTGATACATGTTTACAACAAAGATAAAGCTTGAGATCATTATGCTAAAGTGAAAGAAGCCAGTCACAAAGACTACATATTATATGGTTCTATCTGTATAAATGCTCAGACCAGGGAAATATATAGGAACAGTAAGTAGATTAGTGGTTGTGTAGGTCTAGACAGAAAGGGGTTAAGGGAGAGGAGAGTAATATCTAAAGGGCAACTGATTTCTTATCTGTTCCCCAGTTTTTAAAAATTGTGGTAAAATACACAAAACATAAAATTTACCATCTTAACCATTTTTCCAGCACTTTGTTTGTTTGTTTGGTGCTGGGAATTGAACCCAGGCCTTGTACATACACTCTACCACTGAGCCATATCCCCAGTCCATCTTAACTATTTTTAAAGTATATACCTCACTGGTATTAAATATACAAACATCACCATTATCTCCAAAACTCCTTTCATTTTGTGAAACTGAAACTCTGTTCCCATTGAACAATAACTCCCTCTTCCCCCGTCTCCTTATCTGGTGGTAACCACCATTCTAGTTTTATGATCTTGGCTATTCTAAGTACCTCATATAAATGGAGCCATATAACATCTGTCTTTTTGTTACTGACATTTCACTTAGTATTATGTCCTAGAGGTTCATCCATGTTTAGCAAAAAAAGATCTCCTCCTTTTTTATAGACTGTATAATATCACATTGTAAGTATATATCGCGCTTTCTTGATCTGTCTGTTGATGGACATTTGGCTCTCTTTCAATCTTGATTATTAACATGGTTGTGCAAATATAATTTTGAGACTCTGCTTTCATTTTTCTTGAATGTATAACCTGAAGTGGGATTGCTGAATCATGTGGTAATTCTATTTTTAATTTTTGAAGAATCCGCAAATTGTTTTCCACAGCAGCAGTACCATTTTACGTTCTCACTGACAGTGCAAAAGGGTTCCAACTTCACATTCTCACCAATACTTGCTGTTTTCTGTTCTTTTGATACATGTTTACAACAAAGATAAACCTTGATAGTAGTCATCCTGATGAGTATTAAGGGATATCACATCATGATTTTGATTTGCATTTTTCTGATGATTAGTGATGTTGAGCATCTTTTGACAATCTTATTGTTTCTTTGTATGTATTCTTTAGAGAAATGTCTATTCAGATCCTTGCTGGATGCCTGCAATCGCAGCAACTGGGGAGCCTGAGGCAGGAGGATCATGAGTTCAAAGCCAATCTCAGCAAAAATGAGGTGCTAAGCAACTCAGTGAGAAACTGTCTTTAAATAAAATACAAAAATAGGGCTGGGGATGTGACTGAGTGCCCCTGAGTTCAATCCCTGGTACCCAAAAAACAAAACAGATCCTTTGCCCATTTTAAAATCAGGGTACTTTTTTGTTGTTGTTGAGTTGTAGAACCTCTTTATGTATTCTGGATATTAACCCCTTATCAGATATATGATTTATAATTTTTTCCCTCTATATAAGTTGCATTGGGGGTAGTTAATGAGGATTGAACTCGGGGACACTTGGTCACTGAGCCACATCCCCAGCCCTATTTTGTATTTTATTTAGAGACAGGGTCTCACTGAGTTGCTTAGCGCCTTGCTTTTGCTGAGGCTGGCTTTGAACTCGGGATCGTCCTGCCTCAGCCTCCTGAGCTGCTGGGATTACAGGTATGTGCTATCATACCAGGCTATAAGTTGCAGTTTTACTCTGTTGATTATTCCCTCTAATATGCCAAAGTTTTAAAGTTTGATGTAGTCCCATTTATTTACTTTGCTTTTGTTACCTGTGCTTTTGGGATCATATTTAAGAAATCATTGCAAAATCCAAAGTCTTGAACTTTCCCACCCATAATTTCTTTGTGGAGTTCTATAGCTTTAGGTCTTAGGGTAAGCTCTTTAATTCACTTTGAGTTAATTTTTTATGTGTTATAAATTTAAGGGTCCAATTTTACTATTTTGTATATTCAGATTTCCCAATATCATTTGTTAAAGAGACTATCTTTTTCCCATTGTGTGGTCTCAGCACCCTTATTTAAGGTCATTTGGTCATGGACAAGGTTTATTTCTGGACTCTATTCTGTTTCTTTGGCCTATGTGTGTAACATTTTGATGAGTAAATTGTCCTCATTTGGTTAGGTGAGCACACATTCTAGCAGGCTTCTGGGACCTTTTGCTATGTATCCCTCATTTTTTGAGAACTTCTTTGCTTTCTGGCATAAGATGTTACATTCTCATCACTCATGCACCAGCCTCAAAATCAGTCATTTCTCTGAAGAGCCTTGCCCCTTTTAGTGGATATGATATTAAAAAGCCAGGCATGGTGACACACACCTATAATCCCAGCTATTTGGGAGACTGAGAAAGAGAGATCACAAGTTCAAGGCTGGTCGTGGCATCTGAGTGAGACTGTGTCTCAAAATAAAAAAGGGTAGGGATATAGCTTAATGGTAGAGTGCCCTGGGTTCAATCCCTAGTACCAAAAAATGAAAATAAAAAGTCAAGATCTGGATGCACATACTTTATTAATGAAGTTTCATCATTCCCTCTCAGCAGATAGAATTTGGATATGTCTAATACAAAACCACAGAGTTCACTCTAGCTTTTACCCTTTCTGTATTTTAACTCCCTTGTTAAGACAGTGAAAGCCTTGTCTTCCACTCTTGTACTTAATCATTCCCTTTCCCCTCATATGTAACCAATCTCCCACCTCCTATGGGCTATGGCAACCCGCAATAGTTCATTCTTCCCCTAACCCATTCTGACTCCCATGCCAAGGTGCATCCAATCACAGACACCTACCTCATTCTATGTGGGCTGTAATAATCCACAAGGCTACTCCCTGTGGGGATGCATTGGGTGACCTCACTCCACCAGTTTCCCTCTTCCACATGTACGCGCTCTTGTTGTTTAGCTCTGACAGACTATGTAAGGCTGCCCCCATGTGGGCAAGTCTTATCACTCAGCTTGGATACTGACACCGTACTCTAGGCCAGTTTTCCTTATGGACTCCCACTTTGCCCTTAAGAAACTGGTATTATTTCTTTCTTAAATGTTTGAAATAACTCACCTGGTATTTTCTTTGTGGGAATTCCTTTAATAGAGGATTCTTCAGTTTTTTTTGTACCAGGGATTGAACCCAGGTGTGCTTAACCACTGAGTGACATTCCCAGCCCTTTTTATATCTTATTTAGAGACAGGGTCTTGCTAAGTTGCTTGGGACCTCGCTAAATTGCTGAGACTGGCTTTGAACTCATAATCCTCCTGTCTCAGCCTTCCAAGCCGCTGGGATTATAGGCGCATGCCACTGTGCCTGGCCACCTTCATTTTTCTCTCATGTCCATTTTTTTTTTAAGTTGTAGATGAACACAATATCTTTATTTATTTTTATGTGGTGCTGAGGATTGAACCCAGTGTCTCACGCATGCTAGGCAAGTGCTCTACCACTGAATTACAACCCCAGCCCCTCATGTAAGTTTTTATAGTTGTTTTTTGTTCTAGGAGTATGTCCATTTCATATAAATTTTCCAGCTTATTAGCATAATTATTTAGTAAATCCTCTTATATTTTAAATTATGTAAAAATTTCATTAATTTCTTTTTATTCCTGATACTGGTTAGTTTTACCTTCAAGTTTTTCTGTCTTGTTAGGTGTTTAATTATCTTTTCTAAATACCAATTGTTATCTATATTGAATCTGTTTAATATTCCACAAATTTCTACTTGTGTCTTTATGATTGTATTCCTTCTATTATTAAATTTTGTTTTGTTATCTTATTGTGGCAGAATTGGGGGATTAGTAGTTTTTCAGTAAAGGATTAGGTGTTGAATATTTTAGGCATTGTGAGCCATGCAATTTCTATTGCAACTGTTTACTCTGCTAAGAGTACCAAAGCAGTCACTGACAAAAATAAATGAATCAGTGTAGCTGTGTTCTAATAAACCTTTATAAAAACAGGCAGTGAGATGAATTTAGCTTATGGGTCATAGTTTGCTGACCTCTGACTTAGAACATTAAATTCCTTGTTAGCCTGTTTTTTCTCTTGGCTTTTATCCATATCATGTCTTCTGGTAAATCAGATTAATTTTTGAGTACCTGAATTGCACGTGAAGAACTGTAGATAGTGTGAGACTCTAGATGATAATCTTCCCCAGATAACTTTTGCTTCTGATAGGCAGGTAGACTTATGTCACTAGTAGTCCTTCTTAATCCCTCTAATCCAAACAGGCACTGAGATAATGTAAGACTGACTTTTGGGGTCTCAAATGAAAACCCAAGATGTATACCTTCTCTTAGCAGCCCTCTCTACTTTTGTCCCTTCAGCTCTGTGCATCTGTGAAAAACCTTGTGTAGCTTCTAGACCTCTTGGTTTCCACTTTCAGAACTGGCAGGGAGAGGGGGCTTCAAGTGCCAGATTTTATCTGTGACTTTCCTCCTTTCCTAGGTTTGAATCCCATAATTCCTCTGGCATCACTTGCTTTCTGATGTTTTCAAGAGACGATTTCTGTATCTATTCTAGTTGTTTTTAATGAGAGAAAAGGCCTAAACCATTGTTCTCCCATTGTTGGGAACAGAACTCTCATTGTGGCAACCATTTTGGGTCAGCATTTCCTAGCACGTAGTGTGGGCTTTCAATGTATATATTTGAGTCTTCAGTATTTATTGGCCATTCATATATCTTCTTTGGAGAAATGTCTATTCAGATCCTTTGCAGATTTTTAAATTGGGATACTTGGGTTTTTTGTTGTTAAATTGTAGAAGTTCCCAATTATTCTGGATAGTAATCTCATCAGATATGAGATTTACCATTACAGTTGGTCCTGTGTATCTGCAGGTTTTGCATCCATGCAAAATATTAGGATTGAAAATATTTGGGAAAAAATTGTGTTTGTACTGAACATGTATAAACTTTTTGTCATTATTCCCTACACAATGCCATTTAACAACTAATAACAGTTTTATGTTGTATTATAAGTAACAGAGATTATTTAGAGTATATGGGAGTATGTATATAGGTTACATGCAAATACTATGCCATTTTAAGTGAGGAACTTGAACATTGTGAATTTTGGTACACACAGGGGGTCCTGGAACCAATTCCTGTGGATACTGATAACTTAATTTTCTGTTTGTATAGGTTGTCACTTATTCCGTTGTTTCTTTTGACATGCAGATTTTGTTTGATATCCCCTTTTTCTATTTTTTGCCCTTGTTACCTATATTTTTGGTATCATATTCAAGAAGTCATGACCAAATCCAATGTCCTGGAGACTTTTCCCAAATTTTCCTCAAGGAGTTTTGTAGTTCTAGGTCTTATGGCTGGATCTTAGCCAGGCATGGTGGTGCACACCTGTGATCCCAGTTACTTGGGAGGCTGGGGCAGGAGAAACACAAGTTTGAGGCTAGCCTTGGCAATTAGCAAGAGCCTGTCCCAAAAAATAAATAAATAAAAAAGGCTGGGAATATAGCTCAGTGGTAGAGAGTTTGCCTACCACCATTGGGGCTCTGGGTTCTGTCCCTATACTAGAAAAAAAAAAAAAAAAAAAAAACCATTGCCAAATCCAATGTCCCGAAGATTTTTCTGCATATTTTCCTTGAAAAGTTTTATAATCGTAGGTCTTATGATTAGGTCTTGTCTGAGTTAGCTTTCTATCACTGTGACAGAATATCTGAGAAAACAAAGAAAGATTTATTTTTGGCTTATGGCTTCACAAGTTCCAGTCCATGATTGCCTGTCTCCATTATTGTGGTCCTGTGATGAGGCAAAGCATTAAGGTGGAAGGGTGTGGAAGAACAAGCTGCTACCTTATGGTAGTGGGGAAGCAGAGAGGGAATGAGAGCAAAGGCCAAGGACAAGATCTTGTCTCCAAGGACATGCCCCCAAGAACCTACTCCGTTCGACTAGGTCCCACTTCCCATAGTTTCACACTTTCCTGATAGTTCATTCAACTGTGATAGATTAATCCACTGATGAGGCTAGCACCCTCATGATCCAATCACTCTTCAAAGGCCCCACCTCTGAACATTACTGCATTGGGGATCAAGTCTTCCACACATGAGCCTTTGGGGGACATTCCAAATACAAACCATAACAGGTCTTTAATTCATTTTAATTTTTCTATGTAGTGTAAGGTATTCTTACACTACTTTATTCTTTTCCACGTATGTAGATATTCAGATTTCCCAACATCATTTGTTGAAGACTGTTCTTTTCCCATTGTGTGGTCTATGTACCCACCCTTGTTGAAGATCATTTGGTCATGTATGTAAGGGTTTGTTTCTGGCTCTTTCTGATGATCCATTGGTCTGAGTGTCTTTATGCTAGTATCATCCTGTCTTAATTACTGTTGTTTTATAGTATGATTTAAAATCAGGAAGTGTGAGGCCACCAACCTTGTCCTTTTTAAAGACTGTTTTGGCTGTTTGGGATCCTTTGAGATTCCATATGAATTTTAAGATTTTTTGTTTGTTTGTTTCTCAAAAAAATGCATTGGGATTTTATGAAGATTGTATTAAATCTGTAGATTGCTTTGGGTAGTATGGAGAGTTTAACAATTTTCAATCTGCTGGGCTGCAAGCATGGGATATCTTCCTATTTGTACCTTTGATTTCTTAAATGTAAGTTTATTTACTTTTTAAAAATACTTTTTAGTAGTCAAAGAACCTTTATTTTATTTATTTATATGTGGTGTTGAGAATCACAGTGCCTCACACATGCTAGGCAAGTGCTTTGTCACTGCACTACAACCCCAGTCCTGTATCTTTGATTTCTTTAAGCAATGTTTTATAGTTTCAAGTTTTCACCTCCTAAGTATTTTATCCTTTTTGATGCAAAAGTTAATGACCGTTCTCATAATTTCCTTTTCTGATCAGGCATTGTTAGTGTAAAGAAACACAACTGAGCCAGGCAGAAGGTGCATACCTTAATTCTAGTAACTCAGGAGTCTGAAGCAGGAGGATCTGAGACCTTGCCTTAAAATAAGAACCAGAGATGTAGCTCAGTGGTAAAGTACCCCAGGTTCAATCCCTAGTACCAAAAGAAGAAAAAAAAAATTTTTTTTTTTTTTTTTACTTTAGTGTTGATTTCGTATCCTGTAATTTTGCTAAAATTGCTTTTTAGTTGTGATTTTTGTACAATCTTATGGTTTTCTAAATACAAGATCATACTGTCTGCAAATAGATATAATTTTACTTTTTTCAATTTTGATGACTCTTTCTTTTCTCTTGCCTAATTGCTCTAGCCAGAACTTCCCATGTTGATTATTAGTGCTGAGAGTGGACATCCTTGTCTTGTTCCTCAGCTTACAGGAAAAGATTTCAGTCTTGCACCATTAAATATGATGTTAGCTTGTCATATATGACCTTTACTATGTTGAGGTAAATTCCTCATATGCCTAATTTGTTGCAAATATATTCGTTAGGGATATTAGTCAATAGTTTTATTTTATTGTTCTTTGGTTTTGGTAGCAGGGCAATGCTGACCTTAAAGAATGAATTTGGGGATGTTCCCTCTTTCTTAATTCTTTGGAAGAGTCTAAGGGGGGACTGTTATAAATTCTTCAAATATATACAGTTCTCCAGTGAAGCTTCATGGTCCTGGGCTTTTCTTTGTTGAAAGATTTTGATTACTACTTCAATCTCCTTTCTAGTTTTATGTCGATTCAAATTATGTCTATTCATACTTCTCCATGATTTGGTCTTTGTGGATGGTTTGTTTCTAGGAATTTATTAATTTCTTTCAGATTATTCAATTTATTGGCATATCTGTTCATAGTAGTGTCACAACCCTCTTAATTCTGTGATATCTGTTGTAATGTCTTCTTTTGTTTCCAATTTTAGTTACTTGTCTTTTTTTCTTAGTCTGTTTCTCAATTTTGTTACTAAAATTTTTTTTAATTTTTTTCCTATTATATTTCTATTTTGTTTACATGTCCTCTAATCTTGAATCCTACCTTCTGTTGACTGTAGGTTTGTTCTTTTCTAGTGTTTGAGGTATGAGGTTAGGTTGTTTTCAAATCTCTTTTTTAAATTTTTTTTTTTTTTTTTTTTTTTTTTTTTTTTTGCGGTGTTGGGGATCGAACTCAGAGACTTGTGCTTGCAGCGCAAGCACTCTACCGACTGAGCTATCTCCCCAGCCCTTTAATTTTTTTTTTTTATTTTTTACAGACTGCATATTGATTCATTGTACACAAATGGGGTACATCATTTCATTTCTGTGGTTGTATATGATGTAGATTCATACCATTCATGTAATCATACATGTACATAGGGTAATGATGTCTGTCTCATTCTACCATTTTTCATACCCCACCTCATTTCCTTCTACATAATCTATAAAGTTTCTCCATTCTTCTCTCACTCCCCGCTCCCCCACCCCCATTATATATCATCATCCACTTATAAGGGAAAACATTCAGCCTTTGGTTTTTTTTGGGATTGGCTTATTTTGCTTAGCATGATTTTCTCCAACTCCATCCATTTACCTGCAAATGCCATAATATTATTCTTCTTTATGGTTAAATAATATTCCATTGTGTTTATATACTACAGTTTCTTTATTCATTCATCTGTTGAAGGGCATCTAGGTTGGTTCCACAATCTAGCTATTGTGAACTGAGCTGCTATAAACATTGATGTGGCTTTGTTACTGTAGTATGCTGATTTTAAGTCATTTGGGTATAAATCAAGGAGTGGGATAACTGGGTCAAAAGGTGGGTTCATTCCAAGTTTTCTGAGGATTCTCCACACTACTTTCCAGAGTGACTGCACCAATTTGCAACTCCAAAAGCAATGGAAAAGTGTGACTTTTTCCCCACATCCACACCAACATCTATTGTTGTGTTCTTGATAATAGCCATTCTAATTGGAGTAAGATGAAATATTAGTGTTGTTTTAATTTGCATTTCTCTAATTACTAGAGATGTTGAACACTTTTTCATATATTTATTGATCACCTGTGTGTCTTCTGTAAAGTGTCCAGTTCCTCAGCCCATTTATTGATTGGGTTCTTTGTATTTTTGGCATAAAGTTTTGTTAGTTCTTTATAAATTTTGGAGAAAAGTGCTCTGTCTGAAATGCGTGTGGAAAAGATTTTCTGCCATTCTGTAGGCTCTCTTTTCATATTATTGACTGCATCCTTTGCTGAGAAAAAGTTTTTTAGTTTGAGTGCATCCCATTTATTCATTCTTGCTTTAATTTTTTGTGCTTTGGGAGTCTTGTTAAGGAAGTCTGATCCTAAGCCAACATAATGAAGAGTCGGACCTACTTTGTCTTCTATTTGGTGCAGGGTCTCTGGTCTAATTCCTAAGTCCTTGATCCATTTTGAGTCGAGTTTTGTGCAGGGTGAGAGATAGAGGTTTAATTTCATTTTACTGCATATGGATTTCCAGTTTTGTCAGCACCATTTGTTGAACAGGCTATCTTTTCTCCATTGTATGTTTTGGCTCCTTTGTCTAGTATGAGGTGACTATTTATGTGGGTTTGTCTCTGTGTCTTCTATTCTGTACCATTGGTCTACTGTCTATTTTGGTGCCAATACCATGCCATTTTTGTTACTATTGCTCTGTAGTATAGTTTAAGGTCTGAATCAATCTAACAAAAGAGGTGAAAGACCTCTACAATGAAAACTATAGAACACTAAAGAAAGAAATTGAAGAAAACCTTATAAGATGGAAAGATATCCCATGTTCTTAGATACGCAGAATTAATATTGTCAAAATGGCCATTCTACCAAAGGTGCTATACAGATTCAATGCAATTCCAATTAAAATTCTAATGACATTCCTCATAGAAATAGAGAAAGCAATCCTGTAACTTCATCTGGAAGAATAAGAGACCTCGAATAGCCAAAACAATCCTGAGTAGGAAAAGGGAAGCAGGTGGTATCACAATACCAAATCTCTCCTTTTTCAATGTAAGCATTTGCCACTGTAAACAATCCTTAGTATTACTTACACTGCCTTTTTTTTTTATTTTATTGTAAACAAATGGGATACATGTTGTTTCTGTTTGTATACTTACACTGCCTTCTATAATTGGTATGTTATATATTTGTTTCCAGATATTTTCTAAATTCTCCTGTGATTTCTTCTTTGACTCACTGTTTGTGTAAGAGTGTACTGTTTAATTTCCACCTATTCATGGAATTTCTTGTTTTCCTTCTGTTATTGTTTTCTAGTTTTATTCCATTGTGGTGGTAAAAGTTTTGTATGATTTCAATCTTCTTAAATTTGTTAACTCTTCTTTTTTGGCTTTAAATTTGGACTATCTTGGAGAATGCTTCATGTACCCTTGAGAAGAATGCATGTTCTGCTGCTGTTGTCTGGAGCATTCTTATATTGGCCTGTTAAGTCCAACTATTTTGTTGTTCAAGTTCTATTTCCTCATTGATCTTTTGTCTGGTTGGTCTATCCTTATAGAAAGAGGAGTATTGATGTCTGTCACTACTATTACAAGTTTTCAATTTCTCCCTTCAGTTTTTTTTTTTTGTTGTTTTTGTTTTTTGTTTGGTACCAGGGATTGAACCCAATGGCACTTAACCACTGAGCCACATCCCCAGCCCTTTTTTTTTACTTTGAGACAGTCTTGCTAAGTTGCTCAGGGCCTCCATAAGTTGCTAAGTTTGGCTTTGAACTCGTGATCCTCCTGCCTCTACCTGAGTTGCTGGAATTACAGGTGTGCGCCACCACACCCAGCTTTTCCCTTCAGTTCTATAAATGTTTGCCTTATATATTTGGGAGTTTTAATGTTAGGTATATATAAATATATTTGGTATATGTTCCTAATGAATACACCCTTTTACACTATATATCATTTGACTTGTGACAACTTGTCTTACATCTTATTTTGTTCAATATTAAGCATGACCACTCCTGTTGTCTTGAGGTTCCCATTTATATGGAGTATCTTTTGCATCCTTCACTTTTAGTTGTGTGCATCCATACAACAGGTGAGTCTTGTGGACAGCATAATGATGTTTAGATTGAAGATTGCATATACACAGTGATTCTATATTATATTTCCTAGTGACATTATAACCATCTTAGTTTGTGTAAGTACACTTTATGTTAATGATTTTCTCAGAACATATCCCCACTGGTAAGCAATGCCTAACTGGAGTCGGATCTTGTTTTTTTAGTCCAGTCAGCCAATCTATGACTTTTAATTCTTTTAATTCTACTTTAATTAATTTTTTAATTCTTTTAAACTACATTTAAAGTAGTTACTTACCATTGCCGTTTACTTGTTTCCTGAATACCTTGTAGCCTTCCCCCGCCCTTTCTTCTCTTGCTGTTTTCTTTTTTGTTGATTTTTGTGGTGATACATTTTGATACCCTTCTCATTATCCTCTGTACATATTCTGAAGATCTTTTCTTTGTAGTTACCATTGTGATTCCATAAAGCATCTTAAAGATATAACCATCCATTTTAAAAATGATACCAACTTCATTTGTGTAAAAAATCTTAACATGTCCTCTCTCCACTTTACTGATGACACTAATGATCTCTTTTTAGAATGAGTGCCCATTAACATAGATTTATAATTAATTTTTATTCACTTGTTTATAAAATTTTATGCTGGATTTTAAAATTACATAACTACACTAATATTATAGATAAGAATTACTGTATATATATAGTAATTCTGTGTATCTGGGGGTGAATGTCCAGACCCCATACAGATACCAAAATCCATTAATGCGCAAATCCCTTAAATAAAATGGCTCAGTATTTGCATATAACTATGCATATCCTCCTAGGTACTTTGAATCTTCTCATTTATAATGCCTAGTACAATGTAAATGCTATGTAAACAATTATTATACTGTGTTGTTCAGGGAATAATGACAAGAATTAAAGTCTGTACATGTTCAATGTTTTTTTTTTTCAAATATTTTGATTCATGACTGGTTGAATTCATGCATGTGGAACCTGTAGATGCAAAGGGTTAATTGTATATTTACCTTTATAGGGGCCTTTACATTTCTGTATGGTTATGTCCTTTCATATGCTGCTGTTTGTCATCTTCTCTCTTCAACTTAAAGGACTCCTTTCAGTACTCCTTGTGGGCATGTCGCATGGTAATGACTTCTCAGTTTTTGTGCATCTGAGAAAGTCTTCATTTTTTGTTCATTTTTGAAGATGAGTTTCATTGGATAGTGTGCTTGGTTGGCAGTTTTTTCTTCCAGTTCTTTGACTATATTGCATCACTCCCTACTAGTCTGCAAGGTTTCTACAGAAAAATCTAATAATCCAATAGAAAGCAATCTTGTACATGAGTTGCCTTTCTCTTGCTACTGTCAAGATGTTCTCTTTGTGGCTTTTGACAGTTTGATGATGATGTGTCTTGCTGTGGTCTCCTTAGATTTATCCTAGTTGTAGCATTATTTGAACTTCTTTCATTTGTGTATCTATTTCTCTCAGATTTGAGAAGTTTTCAGCCATTATTCTTCAAGAAGTTTTTCTTTCCCTTCTCGAACTCTCATAATGTGTATATTTTGCTTGATGGCATCCCATAAGTTCCTTAGGATCTCATTTTTTTTAATCTTTTTTTCTCCTCTGCCTCGGTAGTTTCAAAGTCCTGTTTTTGAGTTCTCACTGATTCTTTCTTCTACCTTGCTATGGTTCTGATGAAGTCCATGGTATCGTGTGGTGCTATTGAGAGGTGGTGGGATCTTGAGAATTGGGGCCTTGTGGGAGGTCGTTAGGCCATTGGGATTGTGTCCCTAAAGAAGATTACAGGATCCCAGTTGGTCCTCTCTGCTTCCTGGCTAATGATGTAAAGTTTCCTTCAACAGGCATTCCTTGCCATTACCATTCAATACCCTCAACAGAGGCCCAAAGCAAAAGTGAATTTTTCAATTCAGGTACTATAGTCCTGAATTTGTTTGGTTCTTCTTTACAGTTCCTCTTTATTGATATTGTTTGTTCATTATCATTTTCCTGATATCATCTGTGCTTTTAATTCATTAAACATCCTTATGATTTACTTTTGAATTCTTTGCAACACATATTTTCCATTTCTTTCAGGAAATGGAATTTGTTTCTTTACATGTGCCATGTTTCTGTTCCTTTTTGTCTTGTTAATTTTTGCTGGGATTTCAGCATTGAACAATCTCTCCCAGATTTTGTGATCTGGTTTTATACAGTGAAGACTTTCTTAACCCAGTCCGGCTTGAGACCCTGGAGGTGTCTCAGGCCTTTTCTGGGAATGCATTCTCTCTTGACTTAGGTATATCAACTAATTGAAGATGTTTGCTGGTCAACTCAGGAGTTCCTGGTGTCTGTGATAAGGTGACCTCTCTGGTGCTAAGGTAATCATGATTGATCTCCACCTAGTGTGTGTGTACTACAAACTCTGAGGTACTTCAAATTTCCTTTGTTCTCAGAGACCCCAACCTCACCCATCCTGTTCATATCAGTTATTGGATTCAGGAACAACAGAACCAGTCCCTCTGGCAGAAGAATGTTGGACATTTTCTATACCTTTCTTTCCCCCAAGGAAAAGACATGTTGGGGTTTTTCTAATTGTGCCATTTGTGCAGGGAGAGGGGTTGTGTTGGGAGGCTCTGGCAAGAGACACTGCCCTTAATCTTCCTACCCCAGCCTCACTGAGGTTGATTTCAGCCTCACCTGTAACTGGGTTTTTAATTTTTCACAAAGACATCTGGTCTGTGTATCTCTGTTCATTTCTGTTTTGGGGAGGGCCTATGTTCTACCATCGTACTGATGTCCTACAACAGTTTTTAAAAGACTATTTCTATTTCCTCCCCTCTCATTCCTTCCTGAATTCACTTGAGTGATCTTTTTGTCCTCACCACACCACTAATACTACTCAGCCACTAGTGAACTAAAATTGTCAAGTCAAACCTTCATCTTAGTCAATCTCAGTATTAGGTGACATTTTATCGCTCCCTGTTGTAAAACCTGGCTTCTGCAACACTGCCTTCCTCCTTCCCTCTCTTCCATCCCATCTTTCCTTCCTTCTTTCATTTTTTTTTTCCCAGCTCTTATCTCACAGGTTACCTCCTTTCAGTCTTTACTGAATCATTCTCAGTTTAGTTTCCCTATTTTAAATAGGAATCATCCAATGTTTCAGCGTTCTGGTCTTTTTGTCCATCACCATTTTCTCAGTGATTTCATCTAGTCCCACTGTTTTAAACACTGTATATATACCCATACTTCCCACAATTTTGTCTCCAGTGCTGTCCTTGACCCTGAATCCAGATATTTCCATTTGATGGGCTAATAGTTTTCTCAAATTCAATATATTCACGTGAAAATTTTTATTCCTACCCCCTCAAAAAAGATCCCACCCCATTCCCCAGTCTTCTTGACCACAGTTAAGGCAGTTCCATTTTTGGTCAGACACCCTGGAGATATTCTTGATTTCTTTCTTTTACATTTAGCTGTTTAGCAACAAAGGAAGTTGGCTTTATCTTTAAAATATACTTAGTCATATACAGTGGTGCACACCTGTAATCCCAGCAACCTGGGAGGCTGAGGCAGGAGGACTGAAAATTGGTCAACCTTGTCAACTTAGAAAGACCCTGTCTCCAAAAAATAAATAAATAAATAAAAAATAAAAGGGGCTGGGGATGCAGTTCACTAATAGTGCATTCTTGGGTTCAATCCTCAGTACTGACAACACACACACACAGACACACAATCTTAACTGTGCTGTCTCTCCACTGTAGTTACCCTAATTTAAGCCACTATAATGTTTCACCTATATTAATGTAAAATCATTCCAACTGATATGACCACTTCCACCACTGTCCCCTAAAAGCTTATTTTTCAAATAGCAACCAGTAATAAAATGTTAGACTATATAATTTGTTTGCACATACCCTTTCAAGTTTTCTTTCATACCACAGTAAAGCTAAAATCCTTACCATTCCTATATTTGGTCATGTCCCTAAATATCTTCCTGAACATATTTCTAGCCATTCTCCTTTTCTTATTCTATCAGTCTTCTGAAGTCTCATTTGCACTTTTGGATTTACCATTCCTTCTACAAGAGTGTTCTCCCTGAAAGTCACATGTCTATCTTTTATGTCACACCTTTTAAGAACCATTTCTGACAAACCTATACTTGAAAACTTTTTATAATACTTTGGCTTTTAACAAAAACTGATATATTCTATTACTGTCTTTCCTCACTAAAAATGAGCTCCAAGAGAGAAGAAATAAATGCTATCTATTATACTCACTGTTGTATTTTTAGCAGCTAAGTCTGGGGTCAACATATTTAACTGAATGAATGCATTCTACCTCAAGAGAGATGCTAAACTGAACTATTCCAATTCAGACCCCATATTTGACACCATATACTTTTTCAGGACATCCCTAATACAACAGCACTACCTTTTGTGTGTGGGGGGGAGGGGCAACCCTGAAAACTACATATATGAAAGCTCAAAAGTGACATTCTTGAACTATATCTTCAACATATTTATCTCTGTAATATCTAAAATCTCAATCATAGTAGACTGGGAACCCACCAAACTCACTGAAATGTATCCACAGCTTCATGAAAAACTTCCCATTTTCTCACTAATCTTGAGATGAGAATTTATTTGGTTTAGTCCTAGAACAGTGCCAGGCATCCAACAGGTAAATCAGTAGTTCGGGATGAACACACACTGACTGTTAATTAAGGTTTTGAAGGATTCCAAGACTTTATTCACTGCCAACCAAATCCTAGTTTCATCAGCCCATGTTGGCCTATCAACTAATGGAAGTTGCTTTCAACACTGTACTAGGACACTTCTGTCCCAAGAGGACTCTGGTTCTGGTGACCTTCATCTTGGACAATTTCTTCAGGAAGCAAACTCCAACTGAAGATTCCAAAATTTGAGAATTGTTGCACTCAAAATAGTATTAGAAAAAAGGATGCACCACACCACCATAAGGGAAGAAATGGTTTTGCACAGATGGTTAGTGTGGGGTACAAAGTCATTAAGCTTGGATACTGATCCAAAATGGATAAAACTCCAGAGCAGTTTGCTTCAAAGAATGATTATTAAGGAAGATAATGGTTATTAAGTCTAAACAGTTATATAACTTGTACTGATTTGTTATCCCATCTAAGACAA
This sequence comes from Sciurus carolinensis, assembly GCF_902686445.1. Taxonomy (NCBI): domain Eukaryota; kingdom Metazoa; phylum Chordata; class Mammalia; order Rodentia; family Sciuridae; genus Sciurus; species Sciurus carolinensis. The sequence goes on along the minus strand of NC_062216.1, from coordinate 128,278,611 downwards.
TGAATACAAGCACTTTGTGTAGCATCACCTGACCAAATGTTTCGGATTGTTTACCTTGCTACTGACCTACAAATACCATCATTGGTTATTGCACTCTTCCCAACTCTCAGTTCAGTACCTGGGACAATGGTGACCAGGAACTTCCTCTACCCAGTGCTATGTGTAGACTAACTTTAAGGCTATCCTGAGAGAAAGCAGTGTCATAAGTTCACTTCAAATAATTTCCTTATGCTTATGAAAGGAATGGAGTTTTAAAAATGTTTTTCAAGTTATACATGTCTTTCATGTTGCAATTCTCTGATGGAGCAGGAGACTGTTATCTCCCACTTCATCCTAAAACAAAATTTCAGATATAAATAGAAAAAAATTTAAAGTAGCAAGTCATGTTCTTGGAGAAATATCTAAATATATTAAATTTTTTTTAAAAAAAACTTCCACTAGGGTTCAAACCCAGGATCTTGTGTATGCCAAGCTAAGTACTCTACCACTGAGACAAATTTAAAACTTTAAAAAAATTTTTGAGAAAAGTTCTTGCTCAGTTGCTCAAGCTGGTCTTGAATCTGTGATCTTCCTGCCTCAGTCTCCCAAGTAGCTGAGATTACAGGCAAGTACCTTGGTACCCAAACCCAGCTGAAATATTTTTAATGATCATTTTTCTAGGTATGATAGTAGCTTAAATGGTTTAGAATCCAGACAGACTTATAAAACAGTATGTACTATTTTTATCTATTGTAAAATACATCATATATGTGCACTAAAATGTACATTTACAGCCCAGGGTAAAAACATGAGTATCAACATTGTGACCAACAGCTACATTCACAGAAGGAGTCTCCTCTGGAATCTCAATTGTATTCCTTTGCTTCCAGAAAAATGCTGAATTGTATTAATAATTTCCTTGTATTGATTTTCTATTATTTCCCTAAAATAGGAATCTTTAATGCGCAAGTCACAATTTTGCTTGTTGGGGGAAACTTTGCTAAGGTGGAATACTGTATGAATTCTTCAGTGATTTCTTTTCTTCCAGTCAACATAATTTAAAAATTCATTTATGTAGCTAGAATTGTTTTCAGGCTACATAGTATTTCATTTATGAATGTCCTACTAATCTGGTCTACTGGCATATATGTATATATTTTGTGGTGGTGGTGGTGGGGTACTGGGGATTGACCTAGGGGCCTTACCACCAACCTACAACCCTAGTCCTTTTTATTTTAAGACGAGGTCTAAATTGTTGAGGCCTTGCTGAGTTGCTGACATTATAGGCATGTACTGACACCTTGCTATGGGCACACATTCAAGCTATTTTTCCTTTTTTGCTATTAGAAGTAATAACCATGCTATATGTATTCTTGAAAATGTGTCCTGGTGAAAAGGTGGAAGAGTTTTTCTAGGAAATACATGCATGCTTACTTTACAAAAAAATACTAACCTGTTTTCCAAAGTGGTTGTACAAACTTGCACTCTCTCCCTCCTGCTTCCTAACGTACCATATCCTAGCCAATATTTGGAACAAGTTAAAAGATTTTTTGGCCAATCTTGCAAATGTAAAATGGCACCAGTAACTTTCATATGCTTTTTCCAGATCACTAACGGAGTTGAATTATTTCATTTATTTATGGACTGTGTTTCTTCTGTGAAATGGCAGTTCATATCAATTGCTCACTTTTATGCCAGATTTCTTTTTCTTTCATATTTGTGATTTATTTATTCTTGATAGTAGTCCTTTGTTGGTTATATGCATTTCAAGTATCTTCTCAGTTTGGGACTTCTCTTTTCACTTTCAATGATCATTAGTTCTTAACATATTCAAACTTATCTTTATTATTTTTATGTCTTAAGATATGCTTCTCCAACCAAGGCCATAAATTATTTCCTATACTTTCTTTGCCTCTCATATTAAGCCCATATTTAACCAATCTAGAATTGATATCAATGTATAGCATTAAGATACTATTTTAAATCTTGCCATCCCAATGCAACCCATAGCAATTCCCATTCTATCATAAATCTAGTTTTCATACATACGCAGCTTCTATTCTCTACATGTGGTTCCCTTGTCTATTCATGCACAAAATCTGTACTACCTTACTCATTGCAGGTCATTGGAATCTATTTGGAAAGTTTTCCCCCACCTTCTTCTCCTTGGTTATCATTTGCCTCTGGACTTCCATAAAAGCTTCAGAACCAGATTGCCACATCAAAAAACACATCTCTTTTAGGATTTTCATTCCATTTGCACTGATGCTATGGGTCAACTTGGAACATAAAATGCTAACTCTTCCTGTCAATGAACATAGTTATGTCTATTGATTTGGATCTATCTTAATATCTTTGATACAAGTTCAAAGATTTTCTACAATGAAGCTTTTTTTTTTTTTTTTTTTTTGGTACCAGGGATTGAACCCAGGGGTGCTAAACCATTGAGCTACACTCCCAGACCTTTTTGTTTTGAAACAGGGTGTCACTAAGTTGCTTATGGCCCAAGTTGCTGAGGCTGGCTTTGAACCTGCAATCCTCCTGGCTCAGCCTTCTGAAGTTACTGTATCAGGCTTCTAAATTGATTTTGCTCAAATTTTAATTCTAATTTATCCATAGATTTTTTCACATGGTATCTTCATACATCATCTGCACACAATGACTACTAAGAATCGACCCTGCTGTCACATTCTCTAGGATGGCTCTTCTAACTCCAAGATAAGGTGGATCACTGCTTTACTACTGTAACTTCCTTGTTTCCTCATCTGTAAAATAAGGAGCTCCAATAGGATTGTTTTGATGCTTATATGAAATAGCACATGGGAAAGTGACCAAATCTTATTAGTCTAATTCCTTTCTTCCAGACAGTCAACTGTTTATGTGCTCAAGGTATTTTGCTTGATGCAATAATTGATACTGATTGGGTGGAAACCATTTTATGTACTGGATGTACAGAGGATAGAAAGTACACCGCTTGACTTTGTATCCCTTTTCTGAATCCCACATGCAAAGAATGGACACCCAAATGCTAAAAAAGATAGGTTTTTCACTTAGGGTTAAAAACAAAAATCAGCATCATATAGCTGTGTAAAACTAATTCCAGTCTGTGGTACCTACTGTAAGAATACAATTCAGCAAGTTAGGACACTAGAAACTCCTTTTAAAAAATGTTAAATGTGTTCCCTAAGGAATGAACTATGTATTTAAGTACAGAATACTTTCTTTTTAAATGACTCTTATTGTGTGCATTTAAACAAATTTAGAAATACTTTCAATATAAGGATGGATATAAAATGGATTGTGGGCTGGGGATGTAGCTCAGTTAGTAGAATGCTTGCCTTGCAAGCACAAGGCCCTGGGTTCAATCCCCAGCACTGCAAAAAATAAAAAGAAAAAAAAAAAAAAAAAAAAAAAAAAAAAGAAAAAAGAAAAAATGGATTGTGATTAGCTGATTTCATCACAACAGTCAGCATATATATTATACTCATCAGAATTTGACTGTATTGCTTTTGCATAATGGGTATTCTTGATTAGAAAACAATCTTTTAGATCTTTCAGTTCTTGGGTTACCCTTTATTGGTTGTATAACTTAGGTCCTGAATACATTCACTGAACTGTTTCCTATCATAAAATGGAAATATCAAACCAAGACTTACTTTCACTTTTATACCAACTTACTACTAGATGGCAGCATAGCACTAACATTTAAAAACCTGGCAGGGTGGTTACCTACCATGCGCAAGGCCCTGGGTTCAATCCCCAGCAGCATAAACAAGCCACTATAAAAATCACAAAATATGTAAAATTAATATACCAGTTTTAATATCCCAAATTGACATTTTAAAAAGCAGTCTACTTAAGAAATGCAGAGAAACAGGTATTTTTACCTCCAGCTGTAGTAAAGGTAACTCAGGCAATTAAAAGTGTCAAAAACCTCAAGTAGGGCTAGTGATATAGCTCAGTTGGTAGAGTACTTGCCTTGCATGCACAAGGCGCTGGGTTCAATCCCCAGCACCACAAAAAACAAAACAAAACAAAAAAACCCAAAACCCTCAAGTGTTCACATTTTGAGTGAAGCAGTCAAAAAAATTAATTTCAGAAAAAAGATCTGCACTAATATTTCTTACAATGATATTAATTGTAGGATCCTTTATCCTAGTCAAAAATGTAGTGAAATAACCTGAATACTCAAAAACTAGTTAAATTATGGTATAAATCAAAACACCAGGTTTTAGACATTAGTCTAAAAAATTCAACTTGTCAATCTTTAATGTGCATACAAATCACCTGGTCTTGTTCAAATGCAGATTCTGAATCCAGTTCCAAGGTCAGCTGGTACCTATGTTGCTGGTTTGTAGACCAAACTTTTAGTATCAAGTTTTTAGACCATTTAATAAGAAAAGTCGCTATTTAAAAGCCCAAGTCCCCCACGAGCTACCTATACGTTCTCTCTATAAAACATTTGTGCAGCATCAGAATCCAACATAATCCCACTAATTAAGCTATGTTTAGAGAGGCTGCATCTGTATAGTATTACTTCCTGTGATCTCATAAACCAAGATATATAACATATAAACCAAGAGAACATGAATGCAAAGAGAACTGACTCCATGAGAACTAAGTTAAATACTTTGGAAACACTCAATAAAGATGAGTCACTGAAAACTACTGTTGACAATGAGATACAACTTCACACCCATTAAAGATGATTATTATCAGAAAAAAGGAAAATGTGACTTCTTATCAGAATGTAAAATGGTACAGCTGCTATTTAAAAGTTTTGATTCCTTCAGAAAGTTAAAATACAGAAATACCATTATGATCCAGCAATTCCACTCCTAAGTATATGCCCAGAAGAATCAAGAATGGACTTTAAAAGGTAGTTTATACACCAGCATTATTCAAAACAGCCAAAAGATGGAATAGACCCAAATGCTTATTGATAAATGGATAAACAAAAGTGGTGCATACGATATTATTCAACCATAAAAAGGAATTAAATTCTATATTTACATGCTACAAAAGGAACTATGAAAACTTTATACAAACCAAAATAAGCCTGACACTAAAAGACAATTACTATACAAATAGGTTCCATTTGTATGAGGCACCTAGAATAAGTAGCCTGAGGCAGAAGTATAATCAAGGTTGCCAGGACTGGGGCTAGAGTAGAAATGGGAAATTACTGCTTAATGGGTACAAAGTTTCTGTTTGGGATGATGAAAAACTTCTGGGAATGGGTAACACTGATGGTTATGTATCAGAGTGAATAAGCTTGGTATACCACCGAATTGTACACTTAAACAGTTAAAAGCGTACCAAGCATGGTAGTACATACCTGTAATCCCAGGTACTCCAGAAGCTGAGGCAGGAGTATCAGAAATTTGAGGCCAACCTGGGCAACTTAGTACCCCAGCCCTGGGTTCAATTCACAGCTCCCTGCCCATCCCCACAAGCTAAAATACATCTTTTTTACTACTTAAAAAATGAGGTGGCTAAGGATGTGGCTCAGTGGTACAGTGCTTGCCTAGCATGCGCCCAAACATCACCAAACTAACAAAACTCCAAAACTATCGCTCTTAAAATTGCAATAAGTTTAAGGTAACAAAATATGGTAGAACAAGGCATTCATTCTTCAAAATATTTGCTATTTATGTGTCACACACTGATAAAGACACTGTAATTTAACAAAGCGAGATCCTTACTTTCATGAGCTTTTTTATTTGAATGGAGAAAGCCAATATATATTAAGTTGGAAAAGTGAATAAAGCAGAAAAAAGGAAAGTTAAGTAGGATCTTTTCTTCAATAGAAAGGTAAAAATAAATCTCATTGAGATACTTGTCATACAGATATCCACAACCACTTCAGGTAGGTGAAATGTCCCATGCAAAGGCTCTGAGGGAGAAGCCTGGCCTGTTTGAAAAATAAGGAAGTCACAGTGGCTGGGATAAACTGAGTATGGAAGAACTTGATAGGGACTTCAGTTTTACTCTGAAATAGGGAATTAAAAAAAAAAAGTCTGACAGCTGTGCTGAGAACAGATTGTACGTGGTAATAAGGACAGAAAATTGGCAATAGTATTAAGTGTCATTCTCTGATGACACCTACAAGACGTTGATTTTGAGCCTAAGTCACTGAAATGAAGGTACTGATGTTAGCTATAGGAGAAGGCAGTGGGCTAAGAGGGTGGGAAGGTAAAAGACTTAAGAATTCAGCCTTGACATTTTTAAGTTTGAAATGCCTATTATTCTATATATGTGGAAACTGACAGTATATAGATAAGACTTAACTGCATAAGAGCACCAAAGAATGCTTTTAGGGAGACTGAATTGTTGGAAGTAGCCCAAAAAATTTTAAAAATATTAGGGAAGAGATACAACAAAACATACCAATGGTGTAAGAAATGAATATAAATTTCAACTTGCATTTATGACTCCTTGCTTTAACTGTTCCCACTAACTGATAAACCATCAGTCTGGCTAAGTCTGATAAGAGGGCATGTTCTCTGTCCTTTGTGTGTAAGCTGAGGAAATAACTCATAGAAGCCAACTTTAGGTAATAAAAGAGGTTAGACCATTCATGCTCCTCTTCCTTTTAGTGTTTATTCATGTATTTAGATCATTTAGTAAGTTGAGAACAATGTAAAATGGGCTGCTATGGAACTTTGTAGATAGGCAGTCTCTTGGTGTGCAAATACATATAGCATATTTGTAAGTGATGTGAAACCTGAGAGTTCCTTTGCCCACTTGGGGTAGAATGGCTGCCAGTATTCCTAGATCAACCATTAAGTTGCTATGGTCTTATATACATGTAAGCATCTAAGAGCACCCTATAGAGTAGGTGTTCAAGATATGTGAAAACGAACATTTATAAGAAATATATTCCTAAGGGTTTACAGTTCCAGTAAAAAGTTTAACTGAAAAATTGGCATCATAAAATCATTCTAATCTCTACTTACAATTCTGCCAATCCCTTGAAGTTGCCTTGTAAAAGTAGAACATTATCTTACCTATTTTACAGTGATCAAGAAACTAGTGAGTTAACATCTAACTAGTGAGCTAAATCAACTTTTAAGAAATGCTAATGGCAATCTTATCCAAAAAGGGAGGGAATGGGTGATTCTATTTTGTATACGGGTTGACAATCACTAAATTGTAACATAAGGAAGATAATTACTGCTTTCCTCGTTCCACAGGTTGATTCATCCACCCTTTCCTGCAAGAAATGTTGCTAAGTGGACTGCCATCACAAAAATTGAGTGCTTTAACCTTAGATATACTCGAGTCCCCAAATTCTACAGACTGACTTAAGCCATACTCACATCACAATGTTCTCAATTTCTATTCCAAATAGAAGTCACCAAATATGAGCATCTTAAAATTTCTACCACCTACCTATGAGCCCACAACCTTCCATATATTTCTTATCTGTTCTAAGAAGGGATGTTTCTCTTTGTACCCAAAGCTACTTTTGACACTACTGTTCTCAGTATCATTCAGTTTGCTTCCCACCAAACATGGATGCTGCACTAGATTCTTCACGATTCCCCTTTACAAACTCTTCCCATATTTGGATGTTTTTTTTATCTTTTAACTCCCTGTATCAGGCTATAAAGTTAAGGTTTTAACCTATACTTTCTTCTCCACTCCAGAACCATGACTATTATGACTACTATTTCTTAGAACTCAAATGTACTAAAATCACACCATTGCCTAATGTTTTTCTGGTATCTCCCCTCTCAGTGAATGGCATACTATCACCCAAGCTCTAAGTCATCCTCTTACCTTTTCATATCCTAACTTTCACTGCATCCTGTTGATTTTGCCTTCTAGGTCTTTCAATCAACTTTATTCTCCCCTCTATTCTTATTCCATTTCCTGCTAGTTGAAGACTTACAAAACTTACAAAAGTTTCATTGGACTACCTTATTTACTTTCTTCTCAATTTAATCTGCAATTAATCTACTTGAAATGCTTCACTCACTTCCAATGAATCACAGCATTCGTAGGACAGTCTTTAATGTGACTTTTAAGCCTTAGAGGCCTTGCCTAATTCTGAGTTCTTACTCAGCCTATATTCCTTACTCCCTGCTTCATTCAAACTGGCATTCTTGCAATTCCTACTAATATGCTCACTCCTGTCAAAAGGTCTTTTTCCAAGTTTCTTTTCTGCCTAGAATGTACCTTCTTTCCCTTTCTGAGAGTCAAGTCTTATTCAGAACCCAGTAAACATTATTTCGGGTAAGTAGGGAATGAACTTTTTGAACGTACAGAATGTTTAAAAAAAAAAAAAAAAAAGTGTGATGGTGCCTGGTGCCTGCCGGGAGGTTACAGCAGGGGAGTCCCAAGTTTGAGGCCAGTCTGGGCAACTCAGCAAAAGACCCTGTATCAAATGAAAATGGCTGGGAATGTAATGAACGGGAATGTATGTATCTTTTATCTAGCATTTGACAATGGTTAATCAGAACTGATGTGTCATTTAAAAATCCAAGAACTCTGTTAATGAAATAGAAAAGGGAGACAAAGACCCAGTACAGCACTGGAAACACTTCTAACAACAATTCTTGTTTCATGTAATTGCTGGGGAAAAAAAACTAGGAAGACTGGGGAAACTATCAATCCTTTGTCTGGAAAAAAAAAAAAAAAAAAGGTGTTTCCTTGTATAAATAAAAAAACTCCCAAAATTTAAAAAGTGTATTCTTATCCTGTATCAGGCCTTGACTAACTCCTGGAGTTTGGTGTGGCATTGGGTCAAAATTGTTCTCAGCCATCTTTTCGTGTGGTTAAATGTTCTCTACCTCTTTGTACGCTACAAAGTCTCAATTCAACCCAAGAGGGATTAATGAACACCATCTTTAAAATGTGAACCTGTAAGACTACACAGAACCTAACAAAACCTGAACCACAATTTTGATGGAAGCACTGAAAGAGACTTCACTAATGTTAGCTTCTTTTCTCACATGATAATTTTGATGGTTCAGAGTTGATCTTCAACATACTCTGAAACCTACAGGTGAGTGATCTGGGTCCTGATTTAATACTTCACACACACACACACACACACACACACACACACACACGTTGAAATAACATAAATTTATTACTGTTTTAAAAATACCCTTTATTAGGATCTCCAAGTTAACTGGTAAAATAGACTTGCTATGATTCTGAAACATTTTTAGTTAATTAAAACTCTTAATAATTTTAATAATTCCTTAAAATTGGACAAATGTTTTCTGAATCTTAGATTTTAGTATAAAACAGTTTACACTCCTTCTGAATTCTTAATTCTAACCAGATACCATCTAGTTTTAAAGAGCATCAAAATGCCAGCACAAAATTTAAAAAGTCTCTACTGAGGTTGCCTTAAAGACAAAATATAATAGTCTAATTTATGTTACCCTTCATATTACCAATAGACAGTATTCAAAACCATACACAATGGTAGCTGGGTACGGTACCTGTAATTCCAATGACTGGGGGTGCTGAAGCAGGAGGATCGCAAGGTGGAAGATAGTCCAGTAACTTGGTGAGACCTTGTCTCAAAGCAAAAAGTAAGATGGGAGAAGGGCTAAGGGTGTAGCTTAGGGTTAAAGCACCCCTGGGTTTCAATCCCTGATACCCAAACCAAAACATACCCCATAGACAATGTTTAACAAATCATAAATCAAACAGGACAAACTGTATTATCAAAACTGTTTTATTTTCAGTACAAGATAAATACCATGCTTGTTACTAGTGCAGTTTAAGGCCAACAATGGCCATATAGCAAACTGCTGAACAGTCACCTAAATGCTAAAGAAAAGAAAAGGCAAAAATAAACATTAAACACAAAATTGCAATTACAAACATTTTAATAAAATGGGAAGATGCTTTTTAATAGAAGCTAATATGGAAGTATAGTTTTCATGGACATCAAAAAGATGTCTATTTGATCAAAAATCACCTTACCTTTTGCACAGAAATCTTATTGTGAAGTCACCATAGTCAACAGCTAAAATTTTAAGACTTTCTTTGGCCTTCTGATATTAGACAAATTATTTACAAACTGATTCAGTAATCCATGGATACTGGTAATATGATACAATTTTTGTTTGTTTGTTTTTTAAGGACTTTCCATTAAAAATTATAAAACAACTTTGTAAGGCTGTACCGGGCTGTAAACTACTTTGCTAATACACCATGGGATGAAGAGGAAGAAGGAATAATAAACCTTTTTTTAAGGCTAAAGTCATCAATGTTATAGATGCATTCCTTAGAATACATTATGATTTACCCCAAAGGATCATTTCCCATTAAATACCACCTGAGTACTACATTTTCAAAGTAAAAAAATAAACAAACATGAATTTACCATTGTATTTTGAAGTAATTTAACTTACAGAATGCTGAGAAGTGTTACGCAGTAACAGTGTGACAAAGAACACACCTTCAAAATGAATTTTTTTTTTCCTAAATGCAGGGTTCTGTCCAATTATGAAATTAATGTAAAACATTTACACCCATGGTGGAGTTTTAGGATACTCCCACATGAAAAACTGGTAGTGTTCACTATCCACAAATACCATATCAAAATTTGTATGACTTCAATTAAATTCTACCTAGTATTTTTAAAGTCTCCCAATATGGTGTTAATTAATGTAGCAGGAAGTCTTTAAAACACTGAAATCTATCTGTATGTAATCAAGTGTTTATACATCCCATACAAAAATCATAGTACCTATATACCCAGATAGTGAATGCCAACAACCTGAAATTTCAAAGAAACATTGGTTAAGACAAATCAATCTGACAAAACAATTGCCTGAATATTTTGAATATTCATAAAAATTCATATTGCTTCTTTCTAATGCCAAGAAAGAAGATTATAAGAACTTCCTCCCAGAAGCCTAGACATTTTAACACATTTTCCATTTCAACTTAAAATGAAACTTTAATCCTGCATCTTGATTTCTCTAAATAAAACATCTCACATTATAATACAAGGAATGCCATATGTAAGGCCACATCTTAATAAATTTATAATTTTTGGTTGAATATGTATTTAAAAAACTAGCCTAAGGCTTCTAAGAGTCAAGTTGCTAAAAAATAAGTACACCAGTGTTTAAACTGAAGGTTAATGTTAAAAAACAAAACAAAAAAACCCACACACACACACACACTTTAAGAACAGAAAAATAGAATGCTTTGCTACAAAAATCCCACTCATATATTACCACAAAAAAATGACTAATATGTACAATGGATAAGCGTGCATTTAAGTACATACAACTGAGGAAAACATTTACAGAGACTATGGGATGCAAATGAACTTAATGAATAAAATTTAAAAAGCAATTATCTGTAAAACAATGAGAATCTCAATACTATATTCTCAATAAAGAATTAGAACATAAACTTCCTCTTAAAATAAATTAAGATGAAGCTTAAAACACAAAATTGGAGCCACCTTATAAGATACAGAAAATGCAATAACCATTCAGGTATGAAAACCAAAATGTTGAGAACACTCCAACAGAAAAGTTTTGTAGTATCATCTCATTATATAAAACAGTGTATATTTAGGTTATTGGCACATTTAAATACATAAGGGAAAGATAAAGTCTTTACCTTTTCAACAATTTTCCCCTTTCACTATAAAATATTATACAACATTCATTAAAACTTCAATGTTTATTATTAGAACTGACCTTAAACTAGTTAAAAAAAAAAAAAATAAAGCAACATTCTCCACAGGAGAATCAAATGAAAATAATACCTTAAGCTACAAGTAATTTGTGAACTTCAAATTGTAGTTAACTGCTTAAGAATAATTTGGTAAAGGGGCCTTGAAATCGGTTAACCTATGATCAATAGCCACGGCAAGTTATTCCAAATCTTAAGAAAACTGACAAAATGAAATAAACACTTGTAGATTCACACTGGAATATCCTTTCCACAACATATTTCCTTTAACCAAAAGCAAACACATTTAATTCAAAGTGTTGCTTCAGAAGCAATACCACTCAGGTGCTGTTATCACTCGTCCATAATTTTACTACTAGCTGAAAAGGAATGTGACTTCATAGCATTAACAAATGCTATGGTTTAAAATTCAACTCAAGTTTTGTTTTCATATCCACTAGTTATTATAAATTAAGAAAAAATAAAAGGGTCTCTGAGACACTTTTTTTTTTTTTTTTTTTTTGGTGTCTTTGCAAAGATTTCTCTCTTTGGATTGTTTTTACACATAAAAAAGTTTTCAAATAACACCAATTCATAAACAACAGAAGCGGTATGACAAATAAAATAGCTTTACTGCTATACACTCATATGTTACCAGGTGGAGAAAGACTTTGCAAAACTACTTGTTCAAATCAAAAAGTTGTTTCCTCCTGACAACACTTAAAACAATGGACTAGAAGCAAACAAATCTAGTACACTCACATTGTCTGCAACAAAAGTCTTGTAATGAAATCAGTCAAGCAGGGAGAAGAGTAATATAGAAGGAACAATTAAAAAGGTTCCACTGATAAATGAAAAGGTAGATGAAGGATTAATTTAATACAAAAGTTCCAGTTTCACTTCAAGTATATATTTTTGTGATTTCATTTTTAAACTGTTCAGAGAAAACTTTATTCTCATGGACATTTTACTTACCTTTTAATCTTACTATAAACTAATTTCCCTCGTAATATATGTATGTCCAAACTTCTTCACATTAGGGCATTGTAATTAAAATATAAAAAAGCTTAAGAAATGATAAAAACTTACAACACCTACACATAAAACAAGAAAACAGATTTTGATACAATTTTCAAATGTTAAAAAGGCAACTGCATTTTCAACAAGATAAAATAATTTAAAAATCATTTTTGAGAGCAAACAGTTCTGGTAAACACCAATGATCCCATACACAAATATTCCACTCACAAAATTTTTAAAAATAAAACTAGCAGTAATAATAATAATTTGAAACAGCTAATTTTGTGAGCAGTTTGAAAAGCAGACAAGACAAAACTGAAGAAAGGCAATGCAAATTTCTAGAGGGCTTCTATGGTTGCACATTATGTAATATCTATGGTACCTAAATACATTTAAACATTGTCCTAAAATTTGGCCATATTTTAAAAACCAATATGTACTACCAAAGATCTCTCAAAGATATCAGATCTTTAAAATATATTTTAAAACAAATTAGCTTGCTTATAAGAATTTTAACTCAAATTTCTGAAGTAGTGATTCAGAATTATCTTTCCATAAAAATATCCAGTTGATGATCTGTCTCTGCTAATTTTACAATTAAGAACATACTCGAGCCAGATGCTTTTCATGTAGGCCTTTGTATAAGGCGGGTTTTTGAGGGAAAAAAAAAAAAACCTTTGATTTACTCTAGCATGAATCAACAAGTTGAATCAACAGGCTGCACAAAAATATATAGAATTTCTTGAACTGTGGAGACAGGTACACCTATAATCTCCCTTTACACTGGAGAATACAACCCAATGTTAATAAACTTCACATCCTTCAGAAACTGGTACCAACGGGAAAATAAAACCAAGGCTCTCCCTACATTTATCTGCTGCATTGGCTGTATTTACACTGCCTATGGCTTCAAACTTAAACCATAAGCACCATCAATAAAAATCAGTAAATCACTACAGCATCAAATCAAATTCAAAATCTCACTTCAATGCTAGCAGTTCACAATTAAGTATTTCAGTACACCTGTGTTGTAACTAAAGCAGCACTACCGTAGCAAATATGTGAGTCTTACTAAAATGTTAAAACCTCAAAATTTTTCGACCCCTAATGCATTGATGGGATTTGCTGTCTGTCAAATTTCAGTTTTTACAAGTTTACATACCATTCAGCAAAGTCACAAGCTAACTAGGTAAAAACAGCTAGAAAAGCAGAATATAGAAATATTAATCACCTATTCTAATATCAAAATCAAGGGCAAGAGACACTTAATTAGTTATGTTTAATTCACTGAACGCAAGATCAGATTGATGCATATCCAAAAACCGCTATTGCAATGCTTTTTTTAAAGGACAGTAAAAATGTTGTCATAGTAACATTATCTTTAGATATTGCTGAACACAAGACTTTCCCTGAGGTGTAAACATCAAATAACTTGAACAGCTTTACACATCAGCCCCATTAAACAGTTTATTACAACACTACATCTATTGTAATCAAAGTGGTGCTGTTTACAGACATTATCATATGAACATTTTTAACAAGAACAAACTACTATAAAAACAAGCATATACTTGACTTTTTTTTTTCCAATTGCTTGCACATTATAATGGCCAAATGTATATAACCAGTAATAAAGTTGCAAAAGCTATTAACTTTTTAAATCACACAGGTTTCCTTCAAATAAAACAGTTAAGCAACATAAAAAATAAAAGTAGAGCTACTGGTTACCATTTATGCAGATTTGCTTTATTCAGATCTATTCCTGTTCAGTTTATCCATGAATCCTTACAGGTTCAGTTCAATCACAAGAAGCAAACTGCTGGACAAGCGTCATTTTTCCCCCATGAAGACTGTTTTGTCTTGGAAGGTGTTCCTCTTCCTTCAGCTGTAATGTGTCAAAATTTGTGATGTAGATTTTGCTATTCCCCATCATACACAGAAAAACGCTGGCTTAACTATACAAACACAAGTCGTGCATTTACCTCACTGTTATGTATTCTAGCACAAAATAAGAATTAAATGAAACAGTAGCTGCCTGTGTGGTGGAGAAATGCTCCCAATTTATCTGATGATTAAAAAATGAGACATTAATTCCATTCTTCTTAGAAATTATTGCCTTTGAAATTTAATGACTGATACAAATTAAAATACAGCAGCTACTGTTTCTATGATGATGGAAACAGTCATAAGTCATTTTCTAAAATATGTATACTACAAAAATAAATGGAAAAATGCTTGGATGATTTTAATGTAGATATTTTTCATTCACTCACATATCAATTCTATAGTAATTCATTTAACAATGCTAAACTGAACATAAAATGCAATAAATTTTACAAATCAACTATTTGACAGCATACAGGAACTTCTGTAACTGTTATAAATCAAATGGTGTTCCATGATACAAAATTTATAAATAGTTCAATATGGACATTTAAATATGACATCCACGTACAAATCTTTTAGACATAATACAAACTTGACACATTTACTTTACTTTCACTCTATTCCACCTATATTGAAATATCTAATATAGTAGTATAAACTAACCAAAAACAAGCTAAGTGGGAATCTACAATGATAAACTTCATTGTAAACTCACATAAAGAAAAAAAAAAACAATAAAATTGATAAAGTGAAGTCTCAAGAATACATATGTATGCAAACTTCATGTAGAGGTTCACAAAAGAAACATTCATTTAACTTAAGAAGTTAAGTGTTCCCCAAAACAACAAAATTTTATATTTAAAATATAAATTTCAAGAGAGAATTTTAAGTGATCTAAGAGTCCAAAGGGCACAATGTTCAGTACAAAGTAAAATAATTTTAAAATACTTTTGCTCTACAACTAATTTCTGTCACAACTATGAATTTATCTTTATGTCTTTTTATGTCCTTTCTTCCCTAACTAGGAAGTACCTTAAGAACATTAGTATGCATGTATTCACATTGCCTAGCTATTTAATAACTTAAATCTTAAAACTAAAAAGAAAAACCAGATGTTATAATTATGATCTTTTTCTCCTAAAGTATCTATATGCCTATATTTTTTAGATAGACATAAGCCATTTCCAATGTTAGCTTTTACTGCACCTTCATCATATGCTGATGAAGCTTATTTAGTGGAATTATTTAATAGAAAAAATATAAAATGTCTACTTTCAAAAGTTTTATTTTTATTACTTGCAATGTATTTGGGGATGGGGTGAAGACTGAACCCAAGATCTCATGCATGCTAAGCATACACCTTACCAATGAGCAATATCCCCAGCCCTGCAACCTATCAAAACAAGATCATTAGAAATTCATAAATCTTACTGTAAAAGTATGTTATCTCCCTATTTTTTTTTTTTTTTTTGTGTGTGTGTGTGTTGAAAAGGATAAAGAAGGAGAACAACAAAAATAAAACCAATAGCATTAAGGGAAAATTATTTAAAATCATAGCAAAACAAAAATATTCAACACTTCCAAAAAACATGGAGTAAGACAGATATAGTTACTTGGGAAGCTGAGATAGGAAGATCACAAGTATGAGGCCAACCTGGACAACTTGGTGAGAACCTATCTCACGGTAAAACATAAAAAGGGCTGGGGATGTAGCTCAGTGGTAGAGTACTCCTAGATTCAATCCCCAGTACTTCAGGGGCCTGGGGGAGGCATATACTGCAACTTTATATCAGTATTTTGCCAAATGGAGAATTTTACTACTTTTATTATAGATAATTCATTTAAGTTACAATACATATCTTTAGCCAGAATTAATGCACTCATCTTTTGCTTGGTTATACTTTAGAGATTAAGTCTTACTATTAATAAGTCTCTAATTTTTACCATACAGACATAAAATTTGGGGGATAGTTTAGAAGTTTTTGTTTCTATTCCTAAACACTTTACATTTATCCACTTGGAAATACAAATTTTACAATCTCAAACGGAGGCAAATTTGAAGGCAACACAACCCATTTCCAATAATCCAATTTCATATTATAGTCTCAAATGTCTAGGTAAACATCTACATAAACAAAGATATCAAAAAGTTAAGTTTCAAAGTGACAAATACATTCAATGCCCATGTTTTCAGAATAGCATCTGGTCAAATCTGCATCGTCAAAGCCACACAATTACTTGCTTTAGCTACCAGCTATAAAAAGAACCACGTAAACAGTTGTTCAAACAACTAAAAAAGACAAATGGAAGCTACCACTCTTATTAAAGTCTGCAAACTAAAGTGATCACTAAGTAATATCTTAATACACAAAAGTATGTGCATTTTGAGATAGTGTAAAATCAAGCTATTATTAACAACTCATAATTATGAGTGTTTCTGTTAGAAACTTATTTAAGCAAATTTGTTAGTATTTTAAACTCGTGGTAAATTCAACTGTTAGGTAAAAGGCTCTAATGTGTATTTGTTAGAGCACTTTTATAGGTCTCCACGTTAATATATTTAATTAAAAGGATTCTCATAATCTTAGAGATATACTATTTTTGACTCAACAAAATAAAATATACTATTCTCTATCCTCTAATGTGAGGAATGAAGATGAGGAGGGCAAGCGAAGTATTTAAATACATGTTAACTTTTTAAAAGATATTTAATTTCTTCTTATAGTGACTAGAACATCATACAAAAATCATTCTGTTTATTGTAGATGTTTACAAAAAGTTCCTTGTTACCACATTTCATTATTTTTACCTTTCTACCTCTGGACATGGTACTTACCTCATTTCAACTATAACATTTTACTACTCTATAAAACATATACACAATTGTTGCTCTAGGCAATCCACTGAATATTTGAAATAAACCCCATCACAAAGAAAATCACCTTTGTCCCAAAGATTCACAAAATGGACATCTCAAAACAAGCTGCTTGGTTATATAGAGTTCACTATGAGTTAAAACATACTACCACAGAAGGCAAATTCATAAACTTGAATAGCGTAAATGACATCCTTACCCCAACTGATTATTAATTTTCTTTAAACAATGCTAACTAAATAGTCATTCAACACATTATTTATTCAAAACAATCTAATTTACAAACTAAAACAATGGTAGTAAATTTCACACTGAGATGAGGGTGAGAGCAAGGTGACTCACACTGGCATTGAATCTTTTTTTAACAAGGAACATTACTCATTTATAAACAAAAGTATATTCTTAAACCACAGTGAGCAAAACACACTATACATCCATTTAAGGGATCACTTCCTACCCTCTCATCACTTTGAGTAAGATAGCTGTGCAGTCAGACAGGTTTTGCAAATAATACTTTTAAAGCAAGAGAAATAAGAACTAAAGAAATGACAGCTAGCATATCGAGATGAAGCACAGCAGTTAGGCTATTTGGGAAAACACAAGGAAACACAGGGCTGGGAAATATTTAGACAGATCTCAGATGATCTAAGAGTTTCAGAAATAATTTTTACATCTTATTACAACCAGTTATCATTCACCAGGCAACCAAGAGAATTTAATTTTCACAAATGGTTCACTTTTCACTAACTCCTAAGCAGATAAAACATCTTAACATTAAGGAAGAACTTTTTATTCTTTTGGCTTTTTGTTTTCCCCAAATTAACAACAAAACTATAATAAGCTGAATAAGCAATGCAAAGCACCCTACTTCCTGTGCAGCAATAAAATCTAAGAACATGTTATTTGTGGTAGAAGTAATAGTAATCTCACAGTCGAGGAAAAGTATAGTTACTAATCCAGACCTGATACACAAATGTTAAAAACTTTTATTAAGGAAATGGACAATTATTTGAGAATATGTAAAACCTCATAAATTGAGAAGGAAAGCTAAATAAAGAGAATTTAAAAATAAAATTTGCTTTTATTACTCTTCAGTATGCAAAAACTGATTAACAGAAATTTGATGAGTAGGCCTATTTCAAACAAGTAATAAGGAATGAAACCTAAAACAAATAACTAATGAATATAGTTATCTTTGTAAGAAGTGTACAATATTAAATCACTTTTATTTTGCTCAGAGTGGTCTGAGAATAGAGGCAAAAATTACAGAATATGAAGCACAATTTACATACTGAAATTTACAATACTGATATTTTCTCATTGAAATTTTATCTATTTGAACTTAGATATTAAATGCTTTTAAAAAACTAATACATTTTAAAAATGAAAATGCAATTAACATTACCCAACAGTTTAAACACAAAAAAAAAATCAAGATGGGACAGACATTAACAGCTTGCCAACATCATTGTTTCCAATTAATTAAGAACTTGCCCATTTAGTCATTCATCATCTCTTTAATAGATTACATTATTGCTTATTTGTATACAGACTTACTACTCACATTCACTTAAGCTTTCAAGTCACTTTTATTCCATTTATTCCATTTAAGATTTACATGAAAGCTCAAAAGGACTCATATTTTAAAACTTCTAAAGAGGTCGACAATAGACCTTATGATGGTAACGAAATCTGTGAATCATTTTTTGTTTAAAAATTTTTTCACTTGAATATATTTAACCCCAGTCCCCATTCCCTTTATTCATGGCTACTTCCATAATAAATACTGTTTGGTATAGCAAAGGTACAATAATCCAGAATAACAGAATTTTTTTGCACTGGAAATGCTTACGTAAAGTTTTGCTTGGATGAAGCAACTGAAGCATTACAATATTACAACCCAATTCTGATTAATGTACAAACAACACGGGAATTCTGGCATGGTACATCAGTGATTAAGAAAAATGTCAACAATAGTTTGCACGTTAGGAATTCATAGTTAATGTCCGAATGTTATGAAACTCAAATCATGATCTGTTTAAGTGCACTCATTACTGAAATATAAATTCAAAATATTTAAAATCTATGGAATTTTCAGAGGGAATTTATGTGGTTGACTTTACTAGCTTCACTAAAACCAGTATGAAAACTATCACTTAAGAGTATAAACTGGTTTAAAGCACCCTTGATGGGCACATCTGATTTTGAAAATGACTAAAAATGTTCTCAAGTTTCATTATCATGCCTTCAGTAACTAGAAAACTGGTCACAACTTACAACGCCTAAAAAAATAGACTAAAGTTGTAGAACCTAAACCTTTCTATAAATGAAAAGGATAATATAGTTAAACATTTCAAGTTATAACCTGGCCACAAATTACCTTCCTTTTAACTACCAGACAGTAGGAATTTTTCATAGGACAGGATCGGATGTATTATATGTGTGTGTGTGTGGGGGGGGTGGGAGCTACATCTTTAAAATTTAGAGTTTAGATTTACAAGACACAACATTCAATTTTCACATCCAAAACCAATATCAATTTCGATATGCTTAGTTTTAAAATGAAACATGTTTTGTCTCATATTAAAGGAATGCTTTGAGAAAGACATATTGAGTTTTTTAATACCATGGAGAACTATACAAAAAGTAAAGTTCTGAAAAATATTCAAGCTGCATATTCAAAATGCAAGGAAAAGGGTATTAAAATGGGCCTTCTCTCTTTGAAAGTTCCTAAAATTGCAAACAGTTTAATAGCTTATCTGTGTTCCATAAAAATACGATTCAAATGCTTATTTTCTACAAGGTTATTCAAAAATGATTTCGTTTGCTAATATACATCTGTTATGGTTAAATAAACTGCTATTCTGTTACAGAATTACATACACTTGATAAAGTCTCTGATATATGCCCATTACAATTTAAATACTAACAATTACCGTTGCTGAATTTTCAGTAAGTTTCCCAGATTGCACAGCTATTTACTTATAAGGGGTTTGTTTTAAGCCTAATTTAATTTGGATATGCCCCGAACATATGAAGAAAAATATCTGTTTACAGAAAAACCTTTGTGTCATAAGCACAAGCCTTATAGTGACCTCCCCCCACTCTTCACATGAATAAAATGCTATTCACAAATATAAAAATAAAATTACATGTGAAAATGAAGCATAAACAGACAATTCTTCTCACTTTATGAAAAATGTACACAAGAAATAGTTTAAAATACAGAAAAAAGACAATGATTATGATTCATGAATGAAACATCAAAAGAAATTATTTTAAGATTATTCTAACCTGGAATGTATGGTGTGACACAATTAAAAATTTTGGTATATGTACCCTGAACCCCATTTTAATTGAATAACTTTTCCATCTTCTTTGCAAATTAAAGGATAATGTTTTCCTTCTTTTAAAAACAAAAACCAGATGCCAGAAAAGTTTTCTTTAAAAAAAAAAAAGAAATTCTAAGGAGAAAAGCTTTTCAATGACGAGAAAACATCCTTTTATAAATTATTATGGTGTTAGGTTTTCTTAAAAAGTTTTTGGGACAAATGAAGTTAGTTCAAGGAAGAACAGAAACCTTATTTTTAAAAATCCAAGCATGTAATATTTATATCTGAAACAACTCCCTGTTATTTTCTATTTTTAGTATTTTAAACCACATGCAAACTATGTGATTACAAGAATCCCAATTTTTAGATTTTAGAAGTACACAATGAGTCCTCTTGATTATTTTTCTTGCTTTAATACCATTAATAATCTGAAATCTAAAAGCGATTAACAATAATACCGTACTCAAGGATAAAAGGTCAAAATTTTTACCTGTGATCACTTACCTGTTGTCTCAGATGTTTCCAGAAGTTTAAATTCAGAACAAGTACTTGGACCATTTAAAATGTAGATATATACTGTATAAACAATAGCCTTGGAGTTATAATGACTGTTAATAATACACATGCTAAATGTAACAGGAACAAGGAATACCCACCTTCTAACGATGACGATACTCTCGCTCTCGGTCACGTTCTCGGTCACGGTCTCGGTCACGATCCCGGTGTCTCTCTCGTTCTCTGCTTCTCTCTCTATAATAATCGTCATGGCGATCTCTACTACGGGATTTATGACGCCGACTCTTTTCTCGTGATCTACTATGGTCCCTCTCTCTTGATCGTTCACGTCTTCTAAAAGAAATTACTGGATTAATGCTCTCCATAAATGGATAGCTGAAAAATATAGTACAGCTGTCCCCCTGCCTTATAAGTGATTTCACTTTCTGTGGTTTTCATTACCCACAGTCAACCACAGTCCGAATATATAAAATAAATGACTTTTAAGTTTTAAACTGCACACCATTCCAAATACTGTGAAATCTCATACTGTCCTGCTACATCCTAACTGGGATGTGAATCATACCTTTATGCAGAACATGCAAACTGTATATACTACCTGCCCAATAGTCATTTAGTAGTTGTCTCAATAATCAGACCAACTGTCATGGTATTGCAGCACTGTGTTCAAGTAACCTTTATTTTATTTAATAATAGTCCAAAAGTACAAAAGTAGTGATGTTAACAATTCAAATATGGTTAAGTGAAAAGGTGAAAGTTACTGATTTAATAAGGAAAGAAAAATAATGTGCTGAGATTACTAAGTTCCATAGGAAGAACCTGTGAAATTGTGAAGAAGAAATTTGTTTTTCCATCCATCTGAAGATGCAAGTTACAAACGCAGTGTTTGATATGTGCTTAATTACAACAGAAAAGACATATTAGGAGAGTTCGGTACAATCTTAAGTTTCAGGTATCCACTGGGGTCTTGAAAAATATTCTTTGTGAATAAGGGAGGGACAACTGTATTTTGGTGTTTAAAAAAATTCTATGGCAAAAAATTCTTTGTAAATATAGTCTAGATTTACTATACTGACCTGTCAATTATCTATTGACTCATGATTAAATATGAACCAAAAATTTAATTTTTAAAAATATTCACCAAAAAATTGAGAAGTAAAATTACAGAATATATCACACCTGTTTAAACTAGTAGCTTAAAACACATAGTGATTACTGAATAAAAATGGTAAAGGACAGAAAATACCAAAGCACTTGTGTTTCAAGCTAAGGAACATCTTAACTTAATTATTTAGATAAAAAAATTCATAAAACCACTTAACATACAGTGGGGCTTAAATACATAAAGAATACCAGCTATGAACACGTTACTTAAACCTATAGTTGGTCCTCCATATCTAAGGAAAAAGTTGCAGCTGTATTGAACACACAGACTTTTTCTTGTCACTATCTCCTAAACAACACAGTATAACACCACTGTTTACACAGCATTTACATTGCATTGTGTATCATAAGTAAGATAAGGATGACTTAAAGTACACAGGACTAAGCGGTCGGAGGGAGGAAAAAAAAGTACAGGAGAGGATGAGTGTTGGTTATATGCAAATATTCCATTTTATGTAAGAAACCCGAGCATCTGCAGATTCTGGTATTTTCAGGGTCTGGAAACAATCTCTCACAGATGCCAAGAAATCAATGTATATAAATTATCAATTGTTATAAATTTATAGATAACCAAAATATGATTTAGCAGGAACACTATACCTCCTTAAGAAACTTTCTTGAGCGTATTTGAAGGAGGGAAGGCAGAGGAGAAGCCTAATAATTATGACTAGTAGAAAGAATTGGTATAGTATTCACACTGTATATTATAAATGGAAATGTTTCATAAGCTGCCTTTAAAAACACAACAACAAAAATTCCACAAAAAAACACAGACAATTTAACCAGAGTACAAAGCCTAAAAGACCTTTTGAACTTCGAAGTTCAAAATAATTGTTGGCTGAGTACATTGGTATGTTATCTGTACTCCCAGCTAATTGGGAGACTGACACAGGTGGATCTCAAATTCAGGGCCAGTCTGGCCCTACTGCAAAATAAATAAATAAGGGAGAGGATATAGTTCGGTGGTAGAGCACCCTGGGTTCTATTCCCAATACTGTCAAAAAATAAATAACAAGCACCTATTAGTTTGAATAAGAATATTTTTTATCATGTATTTCTGAACCAAACAGCTAGATCTAAACATTATTAGGTGCTAAGCTTCTTGATCAAGATGTCTTTACTTTATATTTAAACAAAGACAATGCATGATATGGCCCTTTAGCTATGAAAATTCCGTTTGGATACAAAGATCCTTACATTGGGTCAGGGGAAAAAAAAAATAAAGAAAGAAAGATGATATTAATAAATTTGGAGACCACGCCAAAGACAAACTCCTTTCCTTTATCTTAATGAAGACTATCTCCAGATAAAGTCCACAAATGACAGATAACTTTTCAAAAATCAGGATTACCTAATTCAAAAGGAACTACTGTCTATTAAGGATAATATCAATCATTCATAACTCCCTCATTCAAAATATATTTATTCTATTCCAGGAAATTTTCAGATATGAGAAATATCATACTATAGCAAACAGGATAACTAAGGCCCTTTTCCTCATAATGTGTTCTAGTCAGAAAAAAATGGGGAATTAATAATAAACAAGAAAAGGTTATAGTAAGCACAATGAAAGAAATAAATAGAATGGTATGATGAACTAACCTGGGAGAAGAAATCAGATTAAGTTGAGACATGAAGGGATATAGAGCCAAAGACATAGAGATAGGGAAAAGGGTTCCCAACAGAAGAAATATCAAGTACACAATCAAAAAGATGGGCCAAATACTAGATGTAGAGAGAAGGGATTCCAATTTGGCAAGAGAATAGTGACTAAGGGGAAAGATACAAAACAAGGCTAAAAAGAGACTACACCATATATTACCTCAATATTTACAGTTTTATTCTAAGAGTAAAGAGGAGCCATACAGTGCTTCAATGATTACAAATTTATTCTAAGTAGACACTTTCTAAAGGATTTTAAGCAAACACCTGGCATTTGATATAGTTAAAAAATTCACTCTGGCAGCTGAGTGAACAATAAGTAAAATCAAAGTCCAACTTTAAAGTCCCAAACACAGTACTTTCTCCTTTTATTAAATAGCAGTTTTATAAAGACATGGGACAGGAAAGTTTTACCTTGATCCAGAACCATATGACTTGGATTCAATTCCATGAAGGCAATCTTGCAAAGAGCTAATAAGAACTTTGCAACGATCATCAGCAGATACTTTGGATTGTTTAATTAAAGAAATTGCAGTTACCAATGTCTCAATAGCACTCCCATAATCACCTGTAGGGGAAAGGAAAAGAGATGATATCAAACAAATTTTGTTTTCAAAATGCCATCAAAGCACTTGGGGATAAGAGTGATAAAGCATTTTATAAAATCAGTGTGCTTTTAAATGATAATGTCTTTTTGTGTTTCAAAATTTGCAACAAGTTTTCATATTCAGGAAATCAACATGATTTGTTGTTATAGCTCTGTAAAACAAGTTATTTTGCAAATATGAGAACAAATGAGCTGTCAAAAGTCCCTGAAACATTAACTGTGAAGGTTAGTATTTAAATCTAAACCTAATAAAATTGGGGGGTCTTTCCACTATACTATTGACATACAGCTTCCTCCAGTGTTTCTAAAATAAATGAGAGCTAATGACATCAAAATACGAAAAGACTACAGGTAAATGACCTATTTTCAAGACTGCACCTAAATTTCTGGATCATTCTTAATAACATAAATAAGAAATACTAAATACTGGGAGAAATATACAAACCAGCACTGGCATCAGACACAGCTCTTGAAATAGCACTGCTTGAGATTGCCCTATTTCTATTCATGATTTCTTCAAACTCAGCTTCACTCAATGGTGTTCTTGCAGTATCCATTTCCCTACACAGGGAAAAAAATACCTTAAATTGCCATTCAACAGATTTTTCTAGTCAGTCATAACAGTGTAAACCAATTCATAACAGCAGTTTTGACATATGCCTGAGAGATAATAGTTAACTGTCCAGATAGAAGATGCTATTTTTCCTACAGAAAGCACAAGTCTAAGAAAAATTATCTTATGCCAGTATCTTTCAGGTGAAACAAAGTAAGACTTAGAAACCTCATCTTTCTGGAGGACAGAAATAATATATTTGCATTTTCTATAATACAATAAATTTCAGAGAATCACTGTTCTTATCTTTTATTGATCAAATACTCTGCTATATACAAACTTACCTTCCAGGAGGGCCATAGTCACCCCTATCATATGGTGGAGGTCGGCCATATGGGTCTGTTGGTGGTGGACCTCGACTATCTGATGTAGGCATGCCGCTGTTAGTTGGTGGAGGAAAGAAAGCCGGATTCACATGTGGAGCTGGCGGCGGGGCACCTGGAGGTGGTCCCGGAAGATGCGGAGGAGGAGCAAGTGTAAGGGGTGGCCCAAGTGGACCAGGTGGGCGAGGTGGAAAGGGGCCTGGAGGTGGAGGTGGTCCCTGTTGTGGAGGTGGTGGCCCAGGAGGGGGGCCATAACCTGGAACTGGAGGTGGAGGCCCAGGAGGAAGTGGACCCAATGGAGGCTGACCAAAAGGTTGTCCAGGAAAAAGAACTGGTGGTGGAGGGCGATCTCCTCGATTAGGAGGCCCAGCTAGAGGAGGAGGCAGAACCTGACCAGGAGGTGGAGGACCTGGTGGGCCAGGTGGGCCTGGAGGACCTAAGGGCGGACGTGGTGGAGTCTGTCCAGCTACAGAATAAAGGAGAGAGAGAAAAACACTTCAATAATAAGGGTATTTTAACCTTTATATGACATTATACTTTTAAAGTACAACTTATAGACCAAGATTCTTTCTTTTTAAATAAAACCCATATGGTAAACGCTACACTAATAACTATAAAGATGAAGGCTATTCTTACATTTATAATTAGCTCAATTTATGCTTAAGAAAAATTACTAAAACAAAAGCTTTAAAAAGATAACAGTGCTTAGAGATATTTTCCATCTTTCAGTGTATACACACTTCTTACAGTGAAATCACCCACCTTATATTCTACTCTGATGCCAAGCTAGAAAGTGAAACAAGGAAAAATGGTCTTGAAAGGATTTTTTAAGAGGTAAGAAAATAAGACGGATGTAAATATTCTATATATAAGTCAAGCAAGTTTGGAGAAAAATAAAGACCTTTTAGGCCAAAAATGGGTATTTCCTCTATGCTGTGCCCCATATGCCATGGAATCCTAGTTTCCAGGAACAAAGGCCGAGTTCCTTTAACAAGATGCTTGATCAAATTTCCTGGATTCCAAAAATAGCATAACAAGGAGAGTAAGTCACATTAATAATGCATTACTTGAAAAAGAGAGAAAAGGAAAAGAGGTATTAAGGTAGATACGTTTTATCCATGGTAATTTAATAAAAGTTTTACCTGGAAAAGGTGGGGGTGGCCCTCCTGGTCCTGCTGGCCCAGGAAATCTGTCCCCACCGGGAACAGCCCCTGGAAAACGGCCCCGTCCTCTACCACCTTGTGGAAATGCTGCTCGTGAACTGCCTCCTGGAGGACCAGCTTTACCTTCCCCAGACATCTGTCCTGATTGTGTAGCTGCAAACATCCAAATACTCATAAGTAGCACTTATTATACATTTCTCTGAAATGTAACCACTTATATTACAAATAATTCTATTTTAAAATTCACTTATAATATACTATATATTAGCCTGCAGATGTCTTGGGCCTGTGCAAGTTACTTGAGAAGTATTGGTTAGGAAAACATTGACATCTATTTTAAGTTCTTTTGAAATCTTGAAATATCCAGGTTTAAATGTTATTTCCACTGAGTAAATATGAGTTACTTTCAAAATACCAGTACTCTGCAGCAGCCAAGACTGAAATTCTTCAACAGAAATCTTAATTTCAGTAGCACAGATCATTTAAATTTTGGAATGTATTCTTCAGTTAAGTGCTAAAACATTAAAAGAGAAACAACCACTTGAATTTCTGTTAATCACATGCTCATCCAATGTTAACATTTGCTAACTGTGTAAATGACAAATCTTTTCTATATTCACTTTGATGAAAA
The DNA here is from genome assembly GCF_902686445.1 of Sciurus carolinensis. Lineage (NCBI taxonomy): Eukaryota > Metazoa > Chordata > Mammalia > Rodentia > Sciuridae > Sciurus > Sciurus carolinensis. Next base: position 128,251,175 of record NC_062216.1, on the reverse strand, counting down.
ATGATCTTGGTGCCAAAAAGAAATAAATATTTTCTGGTAATCAGTGGTCTCTCACCAACCATAACATAAATTCATACAGCTTTCCTTTTTCTAACATAGGAATGACAGGACAAGCGTGGCAGTCCTAAGAACTGTTGTACAGTATTGAGTCCATGACATCTAGAGAAAAATGTAGGGGTCCAGTATGGATCCAGTCATAAACTGATTAAATCAATTCAAAGCATGGACTTTATAAAAACAAGTCTCCAAAGAATTAAATGTAACACCTAACAAATGGTGTAAACATTGGTTAAAATATATGTCTTTAGAAAGAAAAGGGCTGAGAGTTTGCTTACTTTTCCTGGACTGCATTTCAAATTGACTCAGGAACTGCTTATTGCAGGGAGTTACAACAGGATTCTGACCATGAAGTTCTCTCTTAGGCAACAGATCCATTAACTTTTTTGACGATGCCTCAGATCCAACACCAACAAGGGCAAATCTAAAAGGTGTTTAAAGGAAAAGAGGGAGAAAGTGAAGGGGGATAAATAATGGTCATATTATTAAAAATAAAGTGGTTTGAACTTACTTTTATCTAAAACCAAAAAACAATTCTGAGAATATTTCTTAAAGTTATACAAGTTTTTTTCATGCCTATTTAATATAGAATTCACGCATTTAAAATGTGCATTTCAGTGGCTTTTAGTATATTTGAGAGTTTTTATCACCATCACCATAGTCAATTGTAGAACATTTTCATCACTCTCCAAATCAATCTCCATACCTGTTAGCCATCACTCTCATTTCCTCCCATCCCTCAACCCTAGGGAACCACAAATCCATTTTCTGTCTATGTGGACTTGCCTATTCTGAAATTTCATACAAATGGCATTCTACAATGTGTATCGTTTTATTTATTTATTTATAAGTATTTTTAGTTGTAGATGGACAGAATACCTTTATTTTATTTATTTTTATGTGCTGCTGAGGATCGAACCCAGTGCCTCATACGTGCTAGACAAGTGCTCTACCACTAAGCCACAACACCAGTCCCTTTTTGTATTCTTTTATGACCAGCTTCTTAATATTTTCAAGGTTCATCCATGTTGGACCATATACCAGCACTTCATTTTTTACGACTAATATTACATTATAGATATATCGCTTTTTTTCTTTTCTTTTTTGCGGTGCTGGGGATTGAACCCAGGTCCTTGTGCTTGCAAGGCAAGCACTCTACCAACTGAGCTATAGCCCCAGCCCAATATATCACATTTTTTAAAAAAATCCACCCATCAGTTCATAGGCATTTATGCTAGTTTCACTTTTCACTGCCATGAAAAGATGCTCAACATCATTATGCACCAGGGAAGTACAAATCAAGCCATGATATAAAATACCATTTTATACTCACTAGTATGACTATAATAAAAAAAAAAAAATGTTTAACAAGTGCTGGTGAGAATATAGAGAAACTAGAATCCTTGTGCATTGATGATGGGCATATAAAACGATGCAACCACTTTGGCAATCAATCTAGTGGCTCCTCAAATAATTAAATATAGAGTTGCCATATAACCCAATAATTCCACTCCTAGACATAAACCCAACAGAAATGAAAAGATATGTTTACACAAAACTGGTATATGAATATTCATAGGGATGTTTTCCTTAAGAGCCCAAAGCAGAAACAACCCAAATGCTCATCAGGTAATGGAGTATAGCTGTGTTTTTGTTTTTTATTAAGTGCTATATCACCAGGCGCACTGGTGCACACCATAATCTCAGAGACTTGGGAGGCGGAGGCCCTAAACAACTTAGCAAGACCCTGTCCCAAAATAAAAAGGAAAAAGGGTTAGGGTGGAGCTCAATGGTAAAAGCACCCCTGGGTTCAATTCTCAGTACCAACATATTAAAAACAAACATAAAAAAAAATTTAAAAAGTACTACATCCATATAACAGGATATTATTCAGCTATGAAAAGAAATGCTGATGACATGGATAAATCTTGAAAACATCATGCTAAATGAAAAAAGCTAGACACACAAGACTGCATATTTTATGATTTCACTTAGATGAAATATTCAAGACAAGCAAATCCAGATATACTAAGTACATTAGTGGTTGTTAGCAGAGAAGGAGAGAGGGATTAGGGAGTGATTACCAATAGGCACAGGGTTTCTTTGGGAGTGATGAAATGTTCTGAAATTAGATAGTAGCCATGACTGCTCAATTTTGAAAATATACTTTAAAAAATCACTGAATTATACACTTTATGGGGATACATTTTATGTTGTATAAATTATATTTCAATAAAAATAATTTTAAAAACCCTGAATGATAATCAATTTGTACAAATATAGAATATGCTATATTATTGGGGGTAAGGACTTTTAGAAGCTTAGAGCCCTTTTCTAATTTTCAATATGGTCCTTAACTAGATCCCTTATTCTACTCAAAAAATTCTGTTGCTTAATCTAATATTAACTTGGGTCACAACATTTAGAAACAACTTAACTGGGACTGAGAGTATAGCCCAATGGTAAAGTATGGGCTTACCATGTACCAGACCCTGCGTTCAATCCCCAGTACCAAAAATCAAAAAAAAAAAAGGCAAAAGAATTAATTTAATGATTACATACTGAGCACATTTTCTATACGCCAGCACCATTCTAGGGTAGATACACAACAGTGAACAAAACAAAATTTCTGCTCTCATGGAGCTTACAATCTAGTAGGAAAAGACAAGATAATAAACATGTAAAATGTTTTATAGTAGATAAAAAAATAAAGGAAATAGAGACAGGTTAAGAAGGTTGCTATTTTGCCTAGGGTGGTCAGGAAAGGTAATTCTTATTAAAAAGTCTGAGTCTAGGATGAAGTTAGAGTGAGCCATATGGTATTTGGGGGAAAAAGAAGATCAAGAAGAATAAAGAGCTAAGAGTAATCTTATGTAGGGACTTACTTGGAAAACAATAAGAAGACTAACATGTGGGGAAAAAGATCACAGAGCACTTTGTAGACAGAGCAAGGTAATAACTATGAGACAAGAAGTCATCTGCAGATTCTGAGTAGACAAGTATTAATGTCAGTTTAACATTAAAACTAAAATATTTCTACTCTGTGGAGTGTAGAACATGGGTGACAGTAGAGACACCAGTTTAGAAAATACTGCAAAAGTTCAAGAGAGAGATGATGGTGGCTTGGAACAGGAGATAAAGATGGTAAGAAGTGGGCTAGGGAGATAGCTCAGCTGGTAGAGTGCTTGCCTTGTAAGCACAAGGCCCTGAGTTTGATCCCCAGTACCACAAAAAAAAAAAAAAAAAAAAAAAAAAAAAAAAAAAAAAAGATGATAAGAAGTGATATTAGACTACATATTTTGAAGATATTCTTAATTTAGTATAAACTAACAACTTTTTTTAGATAACTTAACAACCAAAAAAATCCAGCATATTCTTTGTATTCTGTATCTAAAAATTTATCCTTAAAAAAAAAAAAAAAAAAACCCAAAATCTTCCCCTAAACAATGCTTGCTGCAACATTTCTAATACATAAAAGTGGAAACAACCAAAGTAACTAAGAATAAAAAGGTAAGATGTATATTTATTGCTAAACATTTGTTCTACTCTTTGTATCAAACATGTTATAAAACATGTAAATTTTAAAACCTGAAATTTTAAAACCTGAAAGTATATTCACTAAAATGTGATTATCTGTAGTTGGTGAGATTATGGCATTTTGTTTTCTTACTTTTGGATGCCTGTATTTTCCAATATTCCCATAAAAAAGATCTGATATTATTTGTACAGTCTGGTATTAAGAAAATAAAGCAAAATATCCAGTTTACATCACTTCGCAGTTATTCATCTTTACCCCATTTCTCTTTCATTTATTGGTATTGGGAACTGAACCCAGGAGTTACTTTACCCCTAAGCTATTTCCCTAGTCCTTTACTTTTTAAAATTTGAGACAATCTCACTAAATTGCTGAGCTTTCCCTGGAACTTAACAATCCTTCTGTCTCAAGCTTCCTAGTCACTAAGATTATAAACATGGGCCACTACACCAGGCTTCCCATCTCTTAATTCACAGGAAGAGCACGGCTTCTTAAAATTGTCATTTCAACCACAGGTGGAGAAAACTCAGGAAAATATGAAAATAAGTCACTGAAAATAAGTCCACTGGTTTTAGTGTGCTAAATAACAAGGTATATGAAGTAAGAGTATGAATCTTTGCCTAAGATCCTCCTTCCAATGTAATCATGTGTCTTAAGCACATGTAATTAGCATTAACCTTAAGGAAAACTAACATACATTGAAAACAAAAGCTAACTTAAATTAGAAAAAGAAAACAAAATACTTACCCCTTTGATTGGCCATTTGCCCGATTTTCAAAAAATTTTATCTCCAAAATATCATTTACTCCCAAAGAATGAACTGCTTCAGTTAAGTCTTCATCTGTTGTCCACTGCAAGACATTTTCCCCTTATTAACTACTAAGACATATCCACGATTTTTATTGCTTGAATTTAGTTTTTAAAGGTACACACAGGTTAAAATTAATATGCCACAGAAATTAATTACAACCAGTCAGGTCCACAAAACAATCTGGAACCTAAACTCTTTCAGCTTTTAACTATTATAAGTTTTCAATAAACCAATCTCACTTGTCACTTCCTCCCTTTAAAGGAAAATATTTTGTGAAATAAATTTCATCTTGTGTTTAAATATAAAATGGAAAAAAGAAACTAACATGTATGAATATCTTCTATGTATCTATGTACCTTCTATATGCCAGCACCATCCTAGGGCTAGACACACAAGAGTGAACACAACAAAATTTCTGCACCATGGAGCTTACAATCTAGTGGGAGAAGACAAGATAATGAACAAATTTAAACACTGTTAAGTCCCATCATTACCTTTTTTTTTTTTTTTTTACATATGATGCAACAGAGAGGGTAAAAAGCTTGCCCAAAGTCACAAAATCAAGATAGTGGAGCTAAGATTTAAATTCTTACTTACAACCACACTTTCATAACTACTCTGCTATTGTTTTCAATACTGTAAAGATTGCTCAGACTAGCAAAATGGGTGGTGAGAGATCAGTCACTTCGTTTTAAAGGCTGTTCAATAAAAATTAAAGACATTTTTATTAAAAATAATTATTTTTATTAAGGAAGGAGAAGAATGCCTTATTTCATTATGACCTGTAGATATATTATTTTTAAACTTTCAAGTTTAATAGCTTAAGTGGGAAAATTCTACAGGATTACTTTTGTATTTCAGGTTTAATGCCAGTTAAAAATACAAATAGATACAATGGATGTTCAGATTTCAAATCAAAAGCCTGTAATATAAATTGGGAAATTAAAAATATTTTAAAATCTCAAGTGGTATCATGTCTCTTTCTACATTTGTGAATCCTGGTTTGAGACCCAATCTAAACATTATTCTTAATAAAACTGCAACACCCTAAGTAAGGTAGGAGTAGTAACATAAAGAATAATTAAAGCCAGGTGCAGGGGCACGTGCCTGTAATCCCAGAAGCTTGGGAGGCTAAGGCAGAAGGATCTTGAGTTCAAAGCCAGCCTCAGCAAAAGCGAGGCACTAAGCAATTCAGTGAAACCCTGTATCTAAATAAAATACACAATAGGGCTGGGGATGTGACTTAGTGGTCGAGTGCCCATGGGTTCAATCCCTGGTACCAAAAATAAATAATTAAAGACAAAAAACAATTTAACTATAATTAACTAGGATGTCCACCCAAGATAAGATGAAGGACCACAAAATTCAAAACTAGGAAGAATTAGAATCAGTGACTTTTTAAAGGTACTTGTTTTTGACCTTTTCATTGCATAAGCAAACATAAAGAAAAACAAATATATTAACTTCAAATTTTTATTTTAAAACTCTAAACAAGATGTACACAGTTGTGCACACCTGTAATCCCAGCAACTCGGGAGGCTGAGGCAAAGTCAGCCTTAGCAACTTAGTGAGATCCTGCCTCAAAATTTAAAAAGAAAAATGTTGGGGATGGGGCACAGTGGTTAAGTACCCCTGGGTTCAATCCCTGTTATGGGGGCAGGAGTGTGGGGAGGAGGATCTGGACAAAAACAAACTACTAGAGCAGTTTACAATTACCAATAATTCAGTTCATATGTTAACTTTACTTACCCATGTTAGATTTCCAATATATAATGCAATTCTTTTTCCAGTATAGGTATAGACAACATTAGGTGCTGCTCCTTTACCCACATCATCACCAACAGTTGGGGGGAGAGTATCCATGTAATCCCGGTCTTCTGGGGCATCTCCATTATTTGCAGATGGAGAGATGACATCATCATATAAATCTATCTGATCATGCCCACCATATTCCGCTTCCTGAGTACAGAAATAATGCTCCAGATTATACAATGGTCAGAATACTAAACAGATTTGAACACAAATTCACTCAACTTTTTTATTTTAAAAATATGATGGAGCGCAGGGTCCTAGGTTCAATCCCCAGCACTCCCCCCCCCACCAAAAAAAAAAAAAAAGATGGAACCTAGATAAAGTCCCAAAGATCTCAACACAAGTCTTTTCTTACACTATGCAACAGATGTATTCTTGAACGGTGACTATAACTAAAACTTTCCTTGGATGAATTATCTAAGTAACAATACATGAATACAAGCAGACACGTTTTAAAAGAATATTTGGCATAACACTTTAACAAAACCCAAAGTCATTTTAAGTTCTTAATATCTGAACACAGAAGAATATAACTATAATTTTCTATAACATTCAGATCTTATTTCACAATCCTGAGAAAGCTACTAGTTTTAGAAAAAGAACAGTCGGTTGAGCTATAGGAAATGGATGTAGAAATGTGGGTAGGTACATGATCTAATATGCCATCATAATAAATGATCTAAAAAAAACAATGAAATATAGGTAAAACTATTCAAATTAGTATCTTATTGTCAGTCAACAAAGAGTTAGTGCTTACCTGACTTTTTATTATCTAGTCAAGTAAATTAGCAAAAGAAAAATATTTACTAGAATAAGGATCTAGTAAAACTCTGCTGTCAATTATCACTAGAACTAAAGCAATGCTAGTGGGTTTCATATGCCTAAATGATAAGTGAGGAAGAAGGAAAACAAAAAAGAAATAGATATACAACCCAGAGAAAAATGGAAGAAAAGACTTCATTTGTAAACAAGTACAAGAAAAATGTAATGTAGGATTCAGTAGAACATGCAACACCACTTTAATTGCCTTTAATAACCATTACTGGGCCACAACCTTAACTAACCCTGTAGCAGAGAAAAATCTCCATTTTTATCTTCCTCCTTTTCCAATCCCAAGTATTTAAAATCAATGTGAGCTATTTTGTTCTTATGAGATAGAACATTTGAGGTAAAAAGACAAACATAAGAGAACTAAGAATTGGGACATCATTCAGGTATTATTCATTTATACAATTTATTAAGGAATTGTCATATGAATGGCATATAAGGAAGAACTAATAGTTTTAGGGACTATTATAAGAATAAATGACCTAGAGAAAGCATTTGTAACATGACAGTAAACAAAACAGTAAGATATTACTGTGGACCACAAAGGAACATTGCTATTGTTTTGTTTACTCAGAAGAGTCTAAGTTTTCTTTAAAAACAAAAACAAAAAAAGAAAAACTACGAGAGTAATTACCATTCACACATATAACCCAAGGGACCTCAAATTTCTAATGTCATCTTCACATAACCTTCATAAATAATGAGCTATTCATTTTACTACAGAAGAGAATCTGAGCCAGCGTTTAAGACTTATTTAATAAGGGATTCAAAATATTAATGGAATAAAGCCATCTTTAGCACTGGGCAGAAACTAAGACCACAAGTCACTAAATAATGCAATTAATTTTATTGTTTGTACAGCAATACCAAAATAATCTCTAAGAAATGAATTTTTGTTAAAGTAACATAGTCAAATTGCAGTGACAGTTAAAACTAGAAAAAATGAGTGTAAGTTTTGTAATGAAGTTTCAGTGTAGCTGAAGCTTCAGGTGGCGTGGTTGCAGCAGTGGTTCCATACACTTAAAATACTAAAAAGCTTCCCACAAGAGAGAGTGGGCACTTTAAACTCTTGCAATCCGGTTCTGTACATCAAGTAGAATTATTTTTATTATTCAAAGGGAGTTGTGTTTCCATCCTCCTCAGCATAGACTAATCACAATATATGGTCTGAGGGAGAGTAAAAACAAAAAACAAACAAAAAAAAACCGCAAGTGTTATTAATAACAAGACTAAAAAGTATTTAAATTTACACTTACACAAAAAGACATTGTATTTTTTCATTAGCTGGAAATCTATAAAAATGTTTACATAAGTAGACAGTAATTTACAGCATTAATTGCAGCTACACTAACCTAGTACATTATAATTATTTATTATTTTTTGTAAGTCCATGAATTCCTATGTTGACATCAACCAATTTTCCATATTGATATGATTCTACCAATATTTAGGATCAGCCATTTTGTCAGGTAGTTGAACTGTTTCCAAATGGTTGAAGTATGATTCTAAATGAGACCATGGTCCTGAGATTTAATCTCCATGCAGACCAGTTAGCTTCACTCTGTTCCAAGGCCACAGTCTGTACTCCTAACCCCAATGGTCTACATTTGAACTTGGTAAAAGAATATTAATGAATTTGAATACATTTGCCACCATCTCTAAAAACGCAACTCAAAGCAATACTTTTTGTAGTATCAGTAGTATTTTCAGCTTCATTATTATCATACCTATGTTTCACATTATAAAATAAAGAACACATCCACTTTATTCCCACCTCAATCAAGTGATAAAATATGCACATTCTAAAATTATGCAAAACATCTATCACTGGTCATATATAAAGAAAGCAAGTTCTGAAAACACTGAGAATGTTTCTACTTTGTCAAAGATAAGTACTCAACAGTGTCAAAAGGTTCTATATGGTCTTTTCAATTATTTCTTTTAATGGCATTCAAATACAAGAAAATTTCAACACAATCCCTCTAATTATTTTAAATACCAAAAGTTCCCCAATCTTTTCCACTTTTCATGGGAGCTAACTAATCACTAGTAAAGGGGCATATTACATATAACTTCTAGTAAGCAACAGCACTTAGGACTTGTTATTCCCTAATTACTCCCTATAAAATTTTAGTATCACAGATAAAGTATATATACTGTATATCATTATTGGGACAGAGCTACCAAAGTATTCTTCATTCTCCCTGATGGGCCTAACAATGGTTTTGATGGTCCTAAAATCATGGTTAATACCATTTGTGCATTATAGAATACTATCAGTTTTAAAGACCTTCTACTATGAAACAAAAATGTAATGGACTTTTAGAGTCATTTCCATTTAGGGAACTATAAAGGGGGGGAGTTATAAAATGTATTCTACCCATGGAAGAGAATTACTTGCACACAAAATCCAGCAGCAAAAGACAGTCATCCCCATTATCAGCAGGCAATTATTTCCAGCATACCATCCCAATCCTGAAACCCATTTAGGAATATCAAAATTTGCAGATGCTCAAGTCCCATATATATGGTCTAGTATTTGCATATAAACCACACACATGCTCTCATATCTTAAATCTTCTCTAAGTTACTTCCCATACATAATAAAATGTAAATTATATGTAAATATTATTCAGGGAATAATGACAAGAAAAATGTCTGTACATACTCAGGACAGATGCAAATTTTACCCAAAATATTTTAGATCTGTGGTTGGTTGAATCCATGGATGTGGAATCTATTAGAGGGCTTTTTTTTTAAATTTTTTATTATTTTTTATTTTTAGAAAACTCTCACTTTCAGATTATGTTGACATTAAAATTAGTTTGTAATCCCTGTGAAAAGTTCAACTAATAGTAAGGAAGTCAACTTGATATAAAATATGCTATATAACCCACAAAGGGTGCAATTCACAGACAGTTGAATTATGCTCATAACAAAATCAAAGTGGAAAGTTTTAACTCCCCTAAACATTTCTATCCATGTTTCTGAATCAATCTCTATCCTACCCCATTCTGGACATTATAGACTTATCTTAAAACCATTTTCTATTAAGCATAAGCAAATTTATCAGAAATTTGTTCAATAAACTTATTTTCCATTATTGGCTAGAGTAAAAACATAATGACTAAATGCAAAGCAAAATGATTCATGAAATAAAAGTTGACTTGTGAGGATGTCTAGGTCCTTAACTCCTAAGTGAGTATTTTTTTACAGCCACCAAGTTTATATACTTTTATCTTAAAGCTGGGTGGTCAGATTACTAAATCAGTACTGCTATCAGTGATCCACAGTCTGACAGATGAGAAATTAAATTCTAAATTAAGATCTTTTGATCCCCTAAACAAGAAAAATACATTCTACATCAAGGCACAGAGTACAAGTTGAATATCCCTAATCCCCAAATTAAAACTTTGGAGCACCAACATGTGGCTCAAGAAGTTTGAGAGTCTGGAGCATTTCCAATTTCAGATTAGTGATGATCAACTGATAAATCTGAATAACTCCAAACTTAAATACTTCTGGTCTAAAACATTTCAGGTAGGGGATATATACAACCTGTTTTAATTTTTCTCAAAGTTCACGGACTTTTTCTTGATTCCCCCTCATAACTGAAAATTCTACCAGTGTATACATAAAAGAGTGATACCTATAATATAGGACCTGTCTTTGTTGTAATTATGTAATTATTTTACTCCACCGACTATAAGTGTAGAGACTATCTAAACTTTGTAACCCTTGTTGGCACATATAACAAGTACTCAAGAAATGTTATTCTGAACAACTGAATATTTAAAATTATTATTCAGCTTTAGCCAAAAAAAAGTCTGAAATTACTAAATACTAAGCTAGTGACTACACTGGAATACAAATCCCAGTTCAAAGTAAACTAGAACAGACCTGCTTTCTGCTCAACTCTAAATGCAAGTAATGTAGACAGGGTCAGAAGTGATTCAAATTCTCCTTCCATTAAAGCAACTTTTCTCAATTTGATGGCATCCAAAAACCTTCAATATAAGAACTAAAGGGTACCCATGAATAATAGCCAGTTCTTAATTCTCCATTCTTAATTTGGTTAAGAAAGGAATTCTGCATAGTTTCACTTGTTCTCACTCCATCTCCCAAATTAGTTCCTTCTAAGACTGTTGAATGTCTTTTTGAAATGAGTGAAATACCAAAATACAAAAAACAAAAACATGACCAATTAAAATAGTAGAAAATAGAAAATACACGACCTCACAGAATTTCAAAGTATACAAATCCAACTAAAACTGTAGCTCACACTGGAAAACAAAGATTTAAAAACTATTCACAGCAGCTTTGGAAGACTGGCTAATGATATGATACTGTAAAATATTTTACTCAACTCAAATACAAGTCACAGGTTACTATAGTAGCTAGGAGGAAAAAGTCATCAGCCAATAAGAGTACAGATTAAATAATTTTGTGGTTGCCTCTAACCCTGATAAGATTTCAGAAAAATAGTTCAATGATAGTAACCTTGAAAAAGACCAGCAATCCTCCTGCAGACATTTTTGGTTCAGGAATTAGCGCAGGAAGCAGATTACTTAAGTGAATCACATGCAAAATAACAACAAAAACAATGCCTCTATTTAATCTCCCCATTAATCTATTCAAACATATAAAGATTTCACTAGTAAAATTATGTAACTGTGTTAGATATAATGCTGTAGGTATAAATCAATGAAAAATTACATTAAAAAAACCTATAAAGTAGTTCCTCATTGGGTCCACAAAATTTTAATCTTTTTTTTTTTAAACCTGTTTAGCCCTAGTTACTGCACAGGGATAAGAAAGTATCACTCATTCAGTTTTATCTGAATATGGTAAATGTCTCTTCCGAATTAAGTATGTAAAAGCCTAAAACTATTCCACAGAATAGGTACTAAAGAAAGCTAAACTCTAAATTGGGTGCGTTGAAAAGTGAAGCACTGTACTCTTGTACGAAAGGTTAATGCGACAGTCTAGAACACTTAATCATTCCTTTCCTTGAAGTGAAGGTCGTCTTTAGGATAATACTGGATAAATTAAAGGAAATTTCCTAGAGGTCTTTAACCTTAAAACCATTAAAATCTATGTAGCAAGTCAAGGAAATTTTCCAATTTTGACACAACTCAGGCATCAGGTATTCGAATACAAGCACAAAAAGATTTTCAAGCTTAACATTTTATTACAATGGGTTACACTTAAACATATCCAGTCTTTAACCAAGTAGTTGTAAATATTTAAAGCTTATGGGAATTGCTTTTTTAATATTTGAACCAGAGGCACAAAGTCACTCCTGAAAAGTACAACAGTAAGGATTTCTGAGTTTCCGTATTTTTAAAAACCTTGAGCCCCTAATTACAAATGGGATTTAATGGAAGGAGGGAGCACAAAAAACAACGGAATTGTATTGTTTCTCAAACGGACCTGGAAAATAAAAATTAAAAAAAATAAAATACAAGCTTTTAAGTGGTGTAGAAAGGCACAATTTGATGTTTTTAAATGTTACTACATAAAATGAGGTAAAGATACGAACAGCAGGTAAAGAGCTTAAATGTCACACCAGTAACGAACGACAGCTTTTACAAGGATGCGCATCAGGAGACATCTCAGCTCCGCAGCTAGTTCTAGGCAAACGGTGGCCTCTGAGAAAACGGGCAAACCTTGCATTGTCACTTTCTCCAGACTTTCAAAACGTTAAGCAGAGCCCTCAGGGGAAACACTTTGCTTTCAAACACAGGGTCATATCTACAACTCTTTATTTTTCAAATACACCGTAAGAATTTCGGGCGGACGTTCTTTCTTCATTTCAATCACTCTGATCTGTTGATGAGCTACCATCTTTTTGTTCAACCAACCACGGCGCTTCCGAGTCTTCCTTTTGGCCCAAGTCATTCATCTTCACAGGTATTTTCATGTCAAAAGCCAAGAACGACAGGGCCCTTACAAAGCTTTCGATTAATGAGGCAAGCGGGCGTACTGATTTTTAAGTAACCATCTGTGGGTCCAAAAGTCAGAGGACTTGTTGCAGACGTGCCCAACCCCAAAGCCGCCTTCACACCCGGAGAGCCGAGGAGGAGGAAGGCGCCACGCAGAAACCTGTCGCAAACGCGAGCAGGAGCCCCGGGGACTAGGCGCGCGGGATACAAAGGGCTGTGAACGCGGCCTTCCATGAGGCGACCGTGCGCGGACAGGCAGACAAAATGGAGCGACGGGAGGAATCGGAGCCCGGGCAGCAAGGCCGGGCAGGAGGCGGCGGCGGGCTCGCGCCCCGCCGGGGCTTCCTCTCAAGCCGCGGCGGGGGAGGGGGCGCGGCGGCCCGTTCTCCCCTCCGCGCACACGCGGCCCCACCGCCCGGGCCTAGCGCGGCGGGAAGCGCTCGCCGGCCGCCACCAACAATGGGGTGTGAGGCGGCGGCGAGGGAGGGGCCGGCGGCGGCTGCACCGCGACCCGCATCCGCGCTCCAGGCCCCGCAGCCCGCGAAACGACGCGGTAGAACGGAGGGCGAGGGGCGCCGCGCCGGGCTAGAGCGGCGCGGCCCACAGGCGGCAAGGGCGCAAGGTCTGCAGCCGTGCCGGCTCGCGGCCCGCGGCGGGCCCCGGTCGGCGTCCAGGCCGCAGCGCCGCCCGCGTCGGCGGCGGGGGCCCAAGGCCTCACGTACCTGGTTGAACTCTTCGCCCACATCCGCGTAAATGTCTATGTGGTCCACACCGTCCGCCATCTTCCCCTCGGCCTCGGCCGCCGCCGCCGCCGCCTCCTGCAGGTCCGCCCGCCGCGGCAGCAGCAGCGGATCTAGCGGCGGGGGCGGGGCGCGCTGCGTCACTTCCGAGGCCCGAGGGACGGGGGCGGGGGTGGGGGCCCGGGTGGCTGGGGCTCTGCAGCCCAGCAGCTTCGAGGCTGAGGGGGAAGGCTGCGTTTCAGAGCTCAGACCCGGTTTCTTTTGTGTCTGGGCTAAGTCCGGGGGCGGAGCAGCTGGGGGACAGTTTCCTTGTCCTGCTAGCGCATCCCGCATACCAGTGGGTCCCGTTTGTTTCCAGAGACTGTCCTTTCACGTTGCCTCTATCACACAAACATTTACAAAAATATTTTCGTTCTCAAATTTTCATGCATTTCTCACACCCAGGGCTTCTAGAGGTGAGGGTTATATGTCCACGATTAAATAGAAAGCAATCCCCTGCATTCTGTGAGCGCCTCGAGACCAGAAACAATGCCTATTCCTGCATCTTCAGAACAGCAGTTTTATTTGCATCGTAAGCGCTACATACCCGTTGGTGGTTATTTTGAGTTATTTGCATACTTTTTATGTTTCCATCTCTTACCATCAGTCATAGTCATCAGTTCCTTCCAACTCTCCTCCCCCATCTCTGCCTCCACTTGCCTGTATTTTTTCCCCCTCAGCTCTGCTGTTGGTCTTCTCTGGCATAGTTCAGATGATTCTAACTTCATCTTAGAGCCTACACAAGGTAGAGGTATCCTGAGGCCGGGGGCTTTTTTTTTCTTAGACTCATAGAATGTCCAAGCCGAAGGAGAGCTGAAAAGGTGCTATTAGATCAAAACTACCCGTTTTACAGATGCAAGAACTGAGACCCAAAGGAACGTAACTGATTTAGCCGAGATCACAGAATCAATAAAGAGCTTTTTGCCACCAATATTTTAGTCAAAGATCTCTCTCCAGTTTGAACCCCCACCCACCACCCCAAGCATTTTTTTTCTTTGTAATTTAAAACCCCACACATTAGATGGAGAAGGTAGCTCCCGCCTTAATTTCTAGCGGCCAGCCGGCCAGCGGTAGGTAGGCTGAGACAAGAGGATTACAAATTCAAGGCCAGTCTCAGCAATTTAGGGAGGCCCTAAGCAACTTAGAGCTTGTCTCAAAATAAAAAGTAAAAAAGGACTAGGGATGTGACTCAATGGTAAAGCCCCCCCGCCCCCCGGGTTCAATTCCTGGTACCAAATAAATAAATGAATACCCCACACATTTGAGTGTTTCCTCAGAGACAGACTGATCAGAAATTCTATAATAAGTCAAGCAACATCTGTTTTGGATATAGTGGAAACCAGTCTGGTAATCAGGGTCCAAATTTCGAATCAGATGTTTAACAAGTTAGATGACCTCAATCAAATTACTCTTATCTTCAGTCTCAGAATCTTTAATATTGGTTAATGTCTACCTAACCAAAGTCTAAGACCGATGGTCGATTAAATGAGATACTATGCAAAGTAACCCCTCTTCTGCTTCTTGGAAATACTAATTTGCTTTCTTCCATGGGGAATTAGGGAGAAAAAGAGCCACTGAATGAGAGCAATTTTAGGTTGGCAATGTAGTAGGCAGAATAATGGCCCACCACAGATGTTCCTATCTGATCCCTGGAACCTGTGTATGTTACCTTAAAAGGCAAAACAGACTTTGCAGATGTGATTAAGTTAAGGATTTTGAGACAGAGAGATTATCCTTGATTGTCTGGTGATACCAAAGTCATCATGAGAGTCCTTTGTAAGTGAAAGAGGAAAACAATAGAGTAAGAGGAGATGTGGCAAGAGAAGCAGTTTATGTTCTTTGCAGTACACAAAAATCATTCCAAGGTTCTGACTTCCATTGTTGCCTATGAAAGGTCAGCTGTCAGTGGGTCTACTGTTTCTTTGAAGGCAATTAGTCCTTTTTTTCTAGATGCTTTTAAGATTTTTTTTTCTTAGACTTTGGTTTTCTGCTCTTTCACTATTGTATTTGGAGGTTCATTGTGTTTTTTATGATGCTTTAGTTTCACTGCAGGTTTTAAATATATGGGTTGACATAGTTTATGAGTTCTGGAAAATTCTTCGTCATCTTTTTTAATTTTATCCTCTCCAGATAGAGGAATCACTTTAGTTTCTAGGAGAAAAGCCTGTAGTATTAACTTAATGTTAACTAGAATTAGAGGTTATGGAACCATTGAAGAAATTTCCCTTTCTTGTAATGGGACAAGAGAGTGAGAGAGACTGTATTCTAGAAAATGAATAAATATGTATATGATGCTGTGTAAAACAAAAAACAAAAAGAAGGAAGAAAATTCTCAGCTATTACTTCTTCAAATATTGCTTATGCCCTCCCTTTCTACAACTCTTTTTTTTTTTTTCCTTTTGTGCAGGAGGGTGGGGGGAGGGACAGAGGCTGGATATGTTACCCAGGTTGGTCTCAAACACCTTGAGTCAAGTGATCCTCCCACTCAGCCTCCTGAGTACTGGGACTATAATCACTAGTTATTAGGATTGGTTAGCTTTTTCCCCCCACTCCCATTCTTTTGTCTCCCTATACTTCTTTTGGGGTAGCTTGTTTTCTGATATGTTTGCTAGATTACTGATTCTCTCTTCTGTGATGTTAATTTATCTATTGAGATATTAATTTTGCAATTATTTTTGTAATTTTAGGTTCTGGAATTTCTGTTTGATTCTTTTTTGTGGCTCAGTGGTAGAGTACTTGCCTAGCATGTGTGAGGCACTGGGTTCCATCCTCAGCACCGCATTAAAAAAACAAACCAATAAAATATTGGGTCATCTATAACTAAATTTTTTTTAGTTAGAGTATTAAGTTAAATTATTAAGGTTTATTTCTATAGCATCTAATTAATTGTCAACTTTTCAGCCTTGTCTGTTATTTCAACTTTACTTCCAAGCACCAGCCTAAAAACATGCTTTATCAGGGTCACCACTGTTGGAAGGTTTTAGACTCCATCCATATTTTGTTCTCCTAGATGTCAAAAGTATAGCTGTCTCAAGCCATCTTTTTGGATTATGATAATGCCCTAGGGCAGAATTACTTTTTTTTTCCCTTTTTTGTGGTGCTGGGGATCAAACCCAGGGCCTTATGCTTGCAAGGCAAGCACTCTACCAACTGAGCTATCTCCCCAGCCCCAGAAATACTCTTAATGCATCCTATTCTCTTCTGCTTCTTGGCAGGTGATTCATTCATTCACTATCTTCTTAGCTTTTTGACATTTTTAAATGTGACTGCCAGATACCTCCTGAGTAGGTAGTTTTCAAAAGAATGAAATATTAGTGTAGATTACAAGGAAAAATGTGTAATAACAAACACTTGAGCACTTATCGAGTACCTTCTACAAACCAACCTCTTTGTTGGACATTTTATGGTTACCACTGTACATAGGTAAGAAGTTGGAGACTTGGGATCTTATCCTGGCTCAACAACTGACTAGCCAAGTAACATTTGACAAGTCTTTTACCTCAATTTCTTCATTAGGTCCCCCAATTTTGAAATTCTCTTAGTCAAATCTATATAGAACTGAAAGTTAAATATTCCTTAAGAAGAATTTGAATGATGGTAAGTTAAATGTTGCAAATGAACTGCCTTTTAGCTCACCTATATTAGTTTCTTATTGTTACTATAATAAATTACTACAAATTTAGTGGCTTAAAACAACACATTTGGGGCCAGGGCTGTAGCTCAGTGGTAGAGCCTTGCCTAGTATGTATAAGGCAATAGGTTTGATTCTCAGCACCACATATAAATAAATTAAATAAAGGTCCATCAAAAACTAAAACAATTTTTTAAAAAATCACATTTACTTTCTTATAGTTCTAGAGGTCATAAGTCCAAAATAGGTCTCACTAGGCCTATCAAAGTGTCAGCAAGGCTATATTCTTTCTAGAGGCTCCAGGAGAGAATGCATTATCTTCTCTTTAATAGCTTCCTACTTTACCTGGCTGTGGCCCCATTCCTGCAATTGCCTTACTCTAGCAATGTAAACAATATAAAATCAAAATATTTTGAAAGAGTAGAAAAGAAAGGGGATAATAATGAGCTAAGGTTCTTTACAATCTCTGCTTCTCTGTACAAAGAGCTTTCCTTTGTTTTTTTTTTTTTTTTTTTAATGCATGTGACTTTGCAACAATGGCAACCTGTTACAGGGTTCAAACAGCTGCCATCCAAGAAAATGGGCACTGTCTTGGTTTCAGTGACAAAATCTAAAGAGAAAGCAACTGTTTAGTTCAATTTTTGTAGGAGTCTACTCTTAGGCCAATCAAAAATTTCTAGAGGCAGTCAGAATAAAAATATGGCTGGGGGGTATAGTTCAGTGGTAGCTGTTCTAGGCCTAGCATGTTCAAGGTCTTAACTTGATCCCCAAGCAATGGAGAGCAAAACCTACCAAGCCAAAACACAGTGGACAAATCCTATTTTGTGAATTCTCAGTGAAAGATGGGTACTTTGAGCTAGGCAGACACCCCAAAGGATGTCTAACACATTCTACCTAGTGGATAGTAACATATAAAACTAAGGAATGATGGGTAGTAAAGACAAATGTAAATCCATAAGTATTTAACACTTACTGTCATTCCACCTTACTTCAAATAAGCCAATGATATCATCTCTTTCTTCCCTCTCTCTCTCTCTCTCTCTCTCTCTCTGTCTCGCGCGCGCACGCGTGTATGTGTGTGTGTGTGTGTGTGTGTGTGTTCTATTTGTTTTGTTGTTGTTGTTTTGGTACTGGGTATTGAACCCAAGGGTGCCTTATCATCAAACCACATCCCGAGCCCCTTTTTTTAAAATTTTGAGACAGGGTCTCACTAAGTTGCAGAAACTGACCTGGTACTTGGGATCCTCCTGCCTCAACCTCTTAAGTGCAGGGATTACAGGTATACAGGCAACACTATACCTGGCTCAATGCTATAATCTCTGCGGGAACATGATTTGCGTTCCAATTACTATGGCTCATAGTTTAGTTTTTTTAAAAAAATTTTTTTTGTAGTTGTAGATGGACAGAATGACTTTATTTAATTAATTTATTTTTATGTGGTGCTAAGGATTGAACCCAGTGCCTCACACACACTAGGCAGGCACTCTGCCACTGAGCTACAGCCCCAGCTCATAGTTTAGCTTTTATTAGTATAACTCACCCCTATTAGTATAACATTTTAAAACATGTAAGCATAATATATGTAAACTTAGGTATTATTTTTTTATGGTGTTTTATGTTAACTTTTTATATCATGAACTCAATCTAAATATAGAATTTTAAAGAATGAAATAAGATTTTAAAATGTTTAACCAATCATAATTGCCTCATATTATCATTATTAGATAAAATCCACATTTCAAATAGTTTCCTTGAAAGTTTTGAAGTTTTGGGGCCAACTCTTTCAAATCTGATTACATCATCATCTTCATTTCACTATGTAGTCAACAAAAATTCGTAGAAGTATCAGAAATATAGGCTCTGTCATTTTCTCATCTTTTACTTGTACTTTTATTACTAGTATTAGCTGTGAAACAGTATTTCTTAGGAATATTTTAAAGACACTTGTGCATTTTTGTGGGGGAGCGCTACTGGGGATTGAACTCAGGGGCACTTGCCACTGAACCATCTCCCCAGCCCTATTTTGTATTTTATTTAGAGACAGGGTCTCACTGAGTTGCTTAGTGCCTCACTTTTGCTGAGACTGACTTTGAACTTGCAATCCTCCTGTACTCAGCCTCCTGAGTTGCTGGGATTATATGTGCGCCACTGCACCAAGCTGACACTTGTGCCTTTTTTGATGGTTAACTTATTTAAAACTAGAAAACATAATTCATAAGTCCATTTATCTGGGCTCACATAAACTGTCATGCGTCACAATACATTTCAGGTGAAGTGTTTTCTGTATCTTTAGGAAGGTATTACCTTAGAATACTCTGAATTGTGGAATTTCCCCCATTTTCCCTCGGATTTTCCTATATACCAAAGGAGGAATTTCTAGGTAGCTAAAGAAGTTAATGATTCAAAACCTTCCACTTTAATGAATATCTTCCACAATTTGTTTTAGACACTCTTTCTATTCAACTTTTCCCTCTTTCACAACCCCCAAACACACATGCAGGGGATGGGGTGTCAGCAGGCATCTTTTTGGATCTAAGTGCCATTTGAATGGATGCATTTAGTTTGGGTTTACTGGAAGATATTTATGTGGAAGTTATTTTTAGGTATCTTAGTATAGAAATGGTTTCCAGGAATATTTTTACTGCTACTATGCTAACTCTGACAGCTTCTGTGATACAAAGATGCAAGGACAGAAGTCGTCTTATGATCTGAATGCGTTCAACCATGCTACGGTACCAGAAGGATGTGCACAGTGGAAGAGAAACAGTTTAAAATGTTTGGAACCAGATACTGGTCCGTGGAACATGGGTTTAATTGTGAGACATGCAAAATTTTAAGCAGAAGATTTGGTTCTCATTCTTGCCTAAGCAAAATGGAAGTCTCTACTGGAAGGAGTACACTAAATAATTGGTCATGTAAGATTACCAATTCACTATACATTTTCTTCCTTGTGATAAAACCACATGAAACTGAAATTCCTGGTTATTTTCTTCTTTTAAATAACTACATACAGTCGTGCATCACTGAACGATGAGCTATGTTCTGAGAGATGCATTGTAAGGTGATTTTGTCATTGTGCAAACATGATAGAGTGTACTTCCACAAACCTAGGTGTTATAGCCTACCACACACCTAGGCTCTTTGGTGCAGCCTATTGACCCTAGGCTACAAACCTTCAGGGCATGTTACTGTACTGACTACTGTGGGCAATTGTAACACAATGGTATGTATCTAAACATACCTAAGCATAGAAAAGATACAAAAAAATATTATGCAATAGGAATTTTTCAGCTCCATAACAGTCCTATAAGACCACTATCACATATGTGATCTGTTGTTGACCAAACCATTGTTATGCAGCACATCACTGTACTTCATACTTTATTTTGTATTCATATTTTAAAATTCTTTTTTTTGGAGTGGTATCAGGTATTGAACTCAGGGGCACTTGACCACTGAGCCCCTGTCCTATTTTGTACTTTATTTAGAGACACAGTCTCATGGAATTACTTAGCGCCTTGCTTTTTGCTAAGGCTGACTTTGAACTCATGATCCTCGGGCCTCAGCCTCCAGAGCCACTGGAATTACAGGCATGCACCACAGTACCTGGCAATATTTTAAAATTCTCTGTAAGAAAGCCTCTAAAATACAGAAGTATCAAGCCTCACTAAACCTGGATTCATGTTTGTTTCATACCTTGGTTGTCATGAAACCGTGTGACAGGTAAACTGATCCACGTGTTAAGTGTTAGTGAAGCTTAATTTTTCAACTTTTAAAATAAAAATTATAGCTTTTTTCCGCCATCTTGGAGCCTGTGGAGGCCCGCTGAGAACAGGACTTCTAGAAGGCAAATATGTCTGGAAGGCTGTGGTGCAAAGCCATTTTTGCTGGCTATAAGCGGGGTCTCCGGAACCAAAGGGAGCACACAGCTCTTCTAAAAATTGAAGGTGTTTATGCCAGAGATGAAACTGAATTCTACTTGGGCAAGAGATGTGCTTATGTGTATAAAGCAAAAAATAACACAGTGACTCCTGGTGGCAAACCAAACAAAACCAGAGTAATCTGGGGAAAGATAACCCATGCCCATGGAAACAGTGGCATGGTTCGGGCCAAATTCCGAAGCAACCTTCCTGCTAAGGCCATTGGACACAGAATCCGTGTGATGCTGTACCCCTCAAGAATTTAAACTAATAGAAAATAAAAATGGATTGGTGCTCTTGTAAAAAAATAAAAATAAAAAATAAATAAAAAATAAAAAAATAAAAATTATAAAAGTATGCAAATACCTTTCCATAACCCAATGAATAGATTTATATATTCCACTTTAGAAATAATTGGATAGACCAACTATGGCTAAGTGAGACTTCCAAACCTAGAAAGGTGATGCATCATTATATCTGCTCTTGCCTTTCCTTGAATCAGTCAGTCTACTTTTCAAGCACTACACTTGCTGTTGGCAGATTGTTAGGTTAAACCATATGAAATTGAAGTTTTTATAAGTCAAAAAATAGTCTAACATTGGTAAATTCAGAGATTCACCTTAAAACACCGTTTAGGATGCATTCTGCCACAGTTTAAAGAAACCAGACTCAAATTGACACAAACTATAAAGAAATTTGTTGGGAGGCTATAATGGAACTCACAAAATTGACTTAACATCTTGAGAACCTGAAGCTTAGGAAATAGATAGAAACTAAAAGGAGGCAAAATGGACTCAAGAGCATGTCACAGAGATCAGCTACTTGGGGAGCCACCTCTAGCGTCATTGCCACTGGGCATTTGAAGTCACTCTACACCACCACTCATGGTCACTCAGTGCTCAGATGTTGCATGTTTGAGCCCTGCAGACATCTCATGCAAACTGAGTTTTGTTCTTTTGTTCATTCCCTCAAGATTCAGTCAAGGCTGGAACAGTAAGCCTATTTTATATGCTCATGTACACATTCCTAGTATGATCAGATAATGGCCAAAAAATTTTTTTAAATGAATAAAATACATTCAAATATTATTATTGTTTTGGTGCAGTGTGATTATGGATAATTAATTTTTAAATTCATTTACACATTTCTGTATTTTCAATATTATTTTAACATTTATTGAGTTAACTAAGGAAAAACTTAAACTGTATTTTTAAAAATAGAAAAACAGGGACTTGGAATTTTATTATACATTGAGGCCATACATTTGGACTCAAGCTGGAGCTTGGCATTTAGAAACCTGCAATCGTAGTGAGTCACATACCTGATTTAAAAAGTAAAAACATCTAAGAACTACCCGGTAGCTTGCCATGAAACACTTCTTAACGCTTGATGAAAATGTGTTTGAAAAATAAGTAGGCTTCACCATGATCTTAAAATGTTTATTACAAATGATTTTAATTTGTGTTTTGTAAAATGTGTTTGTGTTTTTAATGATTTATTTTTGGAAATCACTAAAGGTGAAATTGAAAAGTAAAGTCCAAGTGAGGGGCCGGACTTCAGCAAAATATAGTAATATTAATAAAAGTAGAAGTACTTTTCATCATCAACAACCACTTTTTCTAGGCTAATGGGACTCAAAATTAGTAATCATTATTTATTTTAGCAACTAAGTAAATATATAAGCGATGACCATTTATTCATTCCATTATTCAACAAATGTTTTTAATGCAGTTACTCTGTGGAGGCTGCTGTAGAAGGCAGTGGGAGGGGTACAAATGTAAATAAGATTCCATCATGATGTAGTCGGAAGTGGTGTGGTAAGGTGCAGTGCGATACATCTTGGTTTGACACTCAAATACGTCACTTCCTTACTGTGCCATTTTGAGGTTTTATAGTTTGTGGTTGTTGCTGTTTGTTTTGCTTTCATCTCTTTAGAGGTGGGGTTTGGCTGTGTTGCCCAGACTGGACTTGAACTCCTAGGCTCAAGCAATTCAGTCTACCTATTCCCTGTTAGCTGGGATTACAGGCATGCTCCACCATGCTTGACTGACTGCCATGAGGGGCAAGAGTTACTTAACCTCAGTGGAACCAGTAAGGGAAGAAAAATAAGGATAATGTTTTAGTCAGCCTTTTCACTGCTGTGACTAAAAGATCTGACCAGAACAATTTTAGGGGAAGAAAAGTTTATTTGAGGGCTCATGGTTTCAGAGGTCTCAATCCATAGACAGCTGGCTCTAGTCCTTAGGTCTCTAGGTGAGGCAGAACAACATGGCGGAAGAATGTGATGGAGGGAAGCAGCTCACATGCTGATCAGAAAGCAGAAAGAGAGAGATTCCACTCTCCAGATACAGAATACAAACCCCTAGCTATGTCCCCAATGAACCACTTCCTCCAGCAACACCCCACCTGCCTCTAGTTACCACTCAGTTAATCCCATCAGAGATTCATTCACTGATTATGTTAAGACCCAATCATTTCTCCTCCAAACCTTCTTGTATGGTCTCACATGTGAACTTTTGGGGGATGCCACATCTAAACCTTAACAGATAATAAATAGGGCTAATAGTACCTCAAATGGAGTATTAGGTTGGGGATCAGTGGAGAGTTGACAATTGTTGAGTACATAGTAATATGTACTAACCCCTGATGTAAATGCTTCACTAATAATAACTCAAATTATGACCCATATGTATATGTGAGAGGTGGAAAGGGGCTGGTAATACTCAGGAGTACAGAGATTACTTTGAAAATCTCTAGGAAGATATGTCAGCCAGAAACTGGGAGGCAGCAGATGACACATTCACTGGGGAAAAGGGGGAGAGTTTAATGGAGTAACCATTCATAAGGGTGTGGGCAGGGTAGAAAGAAACTACTTGGGGATGGTGAAGCTCTGTAAGGCAAGGAACAGTAGGGACCCTGAAGGGATAAAAGGAGCCATCAGTAGCTGACATGCAGAGAAAGATCTGTAACAGCAGGAGAGGGTCACCTGACAGCTGTTCCAACTATCACGTCCTTCCTGATCTTCAATCTCCTGGTAAGGTCTCCCATATATTGAACACAACTGAAAGTTAGAGGGGAAGAGGTACCATTTGTATAGTCTACAAAGGTCACCCTTGGGATGGAGAGAAGGGTGCATAAACAAAGGGGAGAGAAATGAGAATATCTGGCACAGTAAGTGTAGAAATGAGAAACTGTTACCTCCCTTGTTCACTTATGGGATCAAAGAACTTTAATTCACTCTTTTGGAGTCTATGACCTTCACAAAATGAATCATTTAAGAGTAGGCTTTACTTTAGTATCTGCCCTGTTCTAAATTGTAGCTCAGGAATGAAGAGATTAAAGTGCTTTGTTCAACTCTGGTTAAACCTTCAACATGACCTATTTAGTGATTAAATCATTCAATAGTGAGCATTTATACCAGTTTTTAAAAAAATGTGTACCCCTTACTCACAGTCAGGAAACCCCAAGAGCTAGGTAAGTCATTATAGAACATGAGTTCTGATAAACATTGCATCCCCTAATCACTCATTTTCATGGACCCTATGAAAATGAAGTTAATCTTGCTGCTGGCTCCTTTTTTCTGTAGGATGTGTCTCTTTCAAGAAACTCTTTACCCCACTTACATAGAACCAGGAATAGAAATACCTAGGGTGAAGTTATGAGTTGTCTCCACACTGGGCTCCATAAATGTTATGATTGGTCTAGAAGCAAAGAACATAGGTGATAAAATGATGATGATGATGATGATGATGATGATGATATTGACAATAATAAATCTTTATAGCACACTTATATTATAAACTCCTTAAGGTCAGGGAACATATTTTATTCATCTTTATAGTCCCACAGGATCTGGAAGAATGCCTTAGTATTAAATATTAAGTGAAAGGTAGCTGAATTGAATTGTTAAAAATAATCAACAAATTTCAGGTCTAAAAAGGATCTGTGAATTCAATTCTCTTCTTTTCACAGAAGAGGAAACTGATTCCTAAACAGATTGGGGGTAGAGCAGTGATGGTCCCATCTTGTTACCCACAATTTGATGGCCCCTTTCCTAAGACTGGGACAACCCAAAAGGGACAACTTCTGTTTGGTGTCATGAAACTAAAAATGAGACTAAGATTGAGTACAAACAGCAGAAGTTTATTCAATGGCCAAAGAATGGAAAAGTGGGAGTCTAGCTCACAAATCAACTTCTCAACCTGTTAGGGGTGGGGAAGTCAAAGACAGGGTAAAAGAAATGAGGGGGAAGAATATTCACATCTTTTCTTGGAATAGGCAGAGATTTTCCAGGAATTCAGCACTACCTCTTTTTGTTTCTTTTATGTTTTCTTTTGTTTTGTTTTCTGTCCATCCTCATGGCAATTGTCAACTACTTGGCACTGGTGGGGAGATGTCATTTAGCCTGAAGACGCAATTACAATGGGTTTGGGGTCTATTAGAGGTCACTTAGGCAGTCATCTTGGACCTACTTGATTTCCACTACTCTGCATGCAGAGGATTCTCAGCCTATAAACATCCTTTCTTAAGGCAGAGGTAGGGGTTCAGCTAGGCTATATAGTTTTTATAGTGGCTAACAAGCACACAGATCTTTGAACAAACAAGTAAAAGCAATTGGAACCAAGATGTGGGTATTTATTAGATAGCATTGAAAAAAATTGAAAAGAAAAATGCAATTTGTTGAAAAGACTGGGATCACTCAGTCTCAAACCTATTGAATTTTCATTTAAGTATTTCTCAGATATTTTCTATTCTGGTATTATTATTCTGATTCAGTCCCTCATCACCTTGTATTACCAACAAAGATAATCTAATCCAATGTGCTAATGGAGGAATAGATAAAAATATCCTGTGCTAAGTTCTGTTCTGGAGTATGAAAGAACTGTTGGATAATTTCAGACACTGTCAGAAAAATAATACACCTTGTGGAATGATGCTGGTCAAACTATGTTGTTATATTGTGTGCATGTATGAATATGTAACAATGAATACCACCATTATGTACAACAATAATGCAGCAATATAAAAATCTGGAAAAAATAAATTACAGAACTAAAAAAAGAACAGAAAAATAATGTAGCTAAATATATTGTTCAAAATAGCAGGGTATGGTGGTACAGGCTTGTAATCCCAGTAATTCAGGAGACTGAGGCAGGATGTTCACAAGACCCTGTCTCAAAATGAAAAAAAAAAAAAAAAGGGCTGGGATATAGCCCAGTGGTAAAGCATCCCTGAGTTCAATCTCCAGTATCAGGAAAAAAAAAAAAAAAGGTTAAGGTAAAACAAATCAGTATGTAGAGTTAATCACTGTTAACATGTTGGGTATTTCCTTGAGTATTATCAATTAAGATCAATGCTATTATAAATCCATTAATATTTATAAAATTAATATTATATTAATATTTGAGCAATTAGCATAATTGCCCTGGGTAAGTCAAATTTATGGTTTAATAATGTTGAATATAATTGCTAATTATACTCTTCATAGTATAGTTGATCTTCTTAAGAGAGTTATGCAGACAAGACATTTATTTGTTTTATAAGGCTTGAACCACTTCTTATAATTCTTAGTTGTTTACTGCATAGTTGTTTCTTTGATTTTTTGATATTTCATGGGTCAGATGTGTGATTTATTGGATGCCAAGTCCTTGGTAGTATAGTTCTCTAATCACATCTTCTTTCCCTGAATTTCTTCTAGTCAATCATAGGACCCAGGCAGGTGGAGGGAGTACTGTGGCACCAGAGCTGCAAAGAGGTCTGTTAGGTGAGGCTGTCAATCTCAGAGATTTACAAGCAGAGTTAGGCGGAGGGCTGAGCTGTAGGAGCTGGTGGAGGGAATCCTGGATCTTCAGAGTGAATGGAGAAGGACAGAGGAGGTATTAGGAAGTCAGAGAGCTGTGCTAGGAAACAAAAGCCAGGGAGCATAAGATAGATTTGCTGTGTCCCTAGTCTGAGCCTATGCACGTACTTTTTTGGAAGTTTGCTATTCTGCTTTACTGTGCTTACCGCCCTTTGATACATGAAGGTACATTCAAATGTCAGCAACAGAACTGAGTTCAATCTCCAGTCAGTACCAAAAAAAAAAAAAAAAAAAGAAAAAACAAATCAGTATGTAGAGGTAATTACTGTTAACATGTTGGGTATTTTCTTGAGTATTATCAATTAATGTCAATATTATAAATCCATTAATATTTATGTAATTAATATTATATTAATATCAACACACCTTTCCTCATCTCTCCAGCTTTTCTGCTTCTTTGGTTTCAGTAGTATGACAGTTTTTCTATAGTAACAAATAGGCTCTATATTTGTTTCCTATTACTGCTATCATGTATTATCACAAACCTTGCTGCTTAAAACAATACAAATCAATTATCTTAAATTTTTGAAGGTCAGAAGTCTGATGGGGGGCAATGCCCTTTTCCATAAAAGATCAGCCTCTAGACTTAAAAGAATGCCTGGTGGAATCCTTTGGCTGTGTGATTATTCATACAAATGCCTCCAAACCTGTACCACAGAAGTCTCTTTTGAAAACTAAGCTGCCCCAAGTAGGGCACATTCTACAAAGCCACGGAGAGGAAGGGACAAGGACTCAGGAGAGAGGTCTTTGTTTCTTCCTTTCCAGGGAGTAGGGATAGGAATTTCCAGGTGGAATAAGCTAGGAACTTAGGCTACTTCCAGGGCAGGAAGTCTTTGCAATTACTGCTTTGCAGGATTTGATGATTGCTATGAATCAGAGGTTGCTGTGTGTTTCCCTTCTTTTTCTCTTCAAATGTAAACTTAAGAGAGAACAGTGGCCAGGCATGGTGGCCTGTGCCTGTAGTCCCAGCACTCAGGAGACTGAAGTTGGAGGATCACCTGAGACAAGAAGTTTGAGACCAGCCTGAGCACCACAGTAAGACCCTGTTTAAAAAAAAAAAAAGAAAAAGAAAAAAAAGAAAAGCTTTGACTTTCCCATTTCTATCTTACAATTTATAAATGGAAGATTGAAAGTAGATAACTTATCTTCTAGTGTATAAGCTACCAGACTATGAGGAATCACATGTGGACATTGTAAAAAAGACTAAGAATTAACCAGAGACTGTGAACTTTAATCTGGATGCAGAAACTGGATGGGACTTTGGGGATCTCTGCCCCCAGAGAAGAAATACATGTGTGGGAAGAAAGGTACACATTGATAGTTGGGTGACTAGAAGAGGAGAATGGGCCAGAAACTGTCAGTTGCCCCTCAATATCTCTTCTTTCTTGGTATTAAAAAAATCTGTAGATTGTCACATAACTTCCAGAAAGACAATATATTCCCCAGCCTTACTTGCAGCTAGATTATTCATATGCTGAAATCCTGGGCAATGGGATCTGAGTGGAAGGGACGTTTATGACTTCTAGGTTGTATTCTTAGAGTAGTAAGCCTCCTGTCTCTTTTCCTTCTTTCTCATCAGAATGTAATATGCTATTGAGCTATATGGGACCATAAAGATCATGAGAATACCAAAGGATAGTGGAACAAGAGGCAGAAGGAACTTGGTCCCCTCGTGGGGACCAGACTTTTATATATAAGAGAAATATCTTTTCTCTTATAAGTCTAATTTTAGGTGTCTTTTCATGTGACTGAGTCTGTATTCTTAACTTTCACAAACATTGAGTTTAAGGTGTCTTAAAAAGTTTCTTATGGCTGGACATGGTGGTACATGCCTACAATGCCAACAATTTGGGAGGTTAAGGCAGGAGGATCCCAAATTTGAGGCCAGCCTGGGAAACTTAGCAAGACTGTCAGCAACTTGGGGAGATCCTGTCTTAAAATAAAAATAGAAAGGGCTGGAGAAGTATTCAGTGGTCAAGCACCCCCTGGGTTCAATCCCCAGTATTCCCTCCCTGAAAAAAAAAGAATAAGAGGAGGAGGAAGAGGAAGAGGAGTTGGAAGATGGAGGAGGAGGAGAAGTTTCTTCTGAACCAGGTGCGGTGGAGTATGCCTGTAATCCCAGCTACTCAGGAGACCCAGACAGGAGCATATACAAGGAGCCTGTATAACCTAGGGAGACCCTGTCTCAACATAAAATAAAACAGGCTTGGAATATAGCTCAGTGACAGAGTGCTTGCCTCGCATATGTGATGCCCTGAGTTCAATCTCCAGTACCATAAAACAAACAAAAATATTTTCTTATGAAAAATGTCAAGCACACACAAAAGTAAAAAGGTTAGTATAACCTCATGTGTGCCTACCTTCAGCTTTACCTAATTTCAATTATGTCTATATCATAAACCACTTCCTCTCCCTCCACTTGGGTATTCTGAAGCAAATCCCAAATATTATATTATTTCTTCTGTAAATATTTCAGCATGTGTATCTCTAAAAGATAAGAATTTTTAAAGTGATTTGAAATGCTTTTGAGAAAAACAAATCTAGATATCTATTAGACAGTTGAACATATTTCTTTAACATTCTGGCCTGAAGATGCTGTTTTGAGAAACATCCTCACATGGATGGTATTTAAGGCCATAGTAATAGATGAAACTGCAGGAAAAGTGATTTTATTTGTTGAAAATAGTGAATTTACATAGGTTTAGGTAGGCAAGGGTTTCTTAGGGAATTCTGGAAGATAGGATAAATGCATATAAGTGGGAAGATTTAATGGATGTTGTTCCTACTCCCCCAAATTTATTCCTCATCTTGATTTTCATTGGTGCTGACCACTCTCAGCTCCCTAGGTACCAGTTATTTATTCAGGGATGGTCATGTATCTCAATCACAGCTCAGACTCAAAGAAATGTCTGCTGGGGCTTCCAAGAAAATTTCTCCATTCTTCAGGTACTTCTTGTATCTGCCTGGATAATGTGTTGTGATGGAATGTGCTGGAACTGCTGCAGTCATCTTATCATGAGAGAATTCTAGAACCACTCCAGAGTCTTGGTGTGGAAACTGAAGATGAGCCAACACTGAGTAGAGAGATGGTAAGAAATCTGTCCCTCAGGGACATGACATGGTTTGTGCTGTAGCTCTAAGACTCCCTTAAAGCCAAGACTCACTCTGGACCTTTGAGTTATATGAATCCTGAGGTAACAATTTGCCTTTGTTTAAATCATTTTAAAAAGATTTTTCCATCACTTGCAATACAAAATATTGTCTTAACTGATTAGGCTATGAGGTCAATATTTTTCAAGATCTTATGGAAGTCCAGTGCCAGCCATCTCAGTTTTAGCATGGACAGGTGATATTTCTGCATAAAGGAAGTAAATTGCATGATGTCCTCTACTTAAATATATTTCCTTGGTGCTCATTAGCAAAGCACATATTGCATTTTGACAGCTTTCTTGCAGGCTTTCACTTATGGCTTATGGCTTCTACAGGTACTGGCCAGTTGCTGGGATAATGTGCTACTTAAAGAAATGGGAAACAGCAGATGTGGAAACTGTTTGTGGAAGAGAGTAATCTGGGTAGAGAAATGCATTGAGTTGTGTATAAAATCTGCTTTGGTTATGGAGTAGACCTAATTGTTCTCTGGAGAAGTTTTGCATTGAGGTATTGCTCTAATATTTACTTAATGCACCAACAAGGCAGACAAGAGGATGCAAAATTATCTTTTTTGAAACATATTCTTCAAAACAGTAGTAAAATTGCTGTGGCTAGTTCTTAGAGGTGGCTATATCTTTAATAAAATGTTGGGGAAAGGGAGGGTAGGTGGTATTATTGGAGTGCTAGGGCAGATGAAATATACCATATTGGTGAGGGATAATGTCAACCTTGAGGGTTCTGTTGAAGTCAGAGTCTTCTTCACCTGAATGTGGTTTCAGTTTGTAGCACAGACACTTGAAACAGCATGGAGATGTGGGTCTGTCAAAGACAATTACTAACGTTGGCCTGAACGATTTTCCCATATATGGAAAGGGGAATTTCTTTCTTCTTTTAGAACACATTTTCTCCCATTTAGAAAAAGAGGCATCTTGAGGTCAATTTGCCAGGAAGAGCGCTCATGCTTTTCAACAAGTGATTTGGGAAGTTACTTGAGGTGGTTTATTAGATAAATGGAAGAGAGCATACAATTTTTAAGGAAATCTATGCCTATGTAAATTTAGCTAACAGTACTACAGTTTCCTAAAATTCCATAGGCAAAGACTTACAAAAGGACAGGTTTATTTGCATTTTAAAAATAAGTATCTGGGACCCAGATTTTAGAGAAGCTAAAGGGATTTATTATTTAATTACAATGTATTTCTGAACACGTGCATTAGCAATTCAAGCATCTTCTTTGGAATCTAGATCCTAAGGTAATGAGATCGGTAACCACGTTTGCCAGGAATGCTGGGGTGTGGAAGGATAATTCTTGGAAAAAGAGACCAAGAATATCGTTAAGTGGCAGGAAGAACTCCAGGTGGCAAGAATACAGAGCCCCCTGCTGGAAAGAATAGCAAAGAAGGACAGTAGAAACTCCCAGAAACCCTGTCAGAAAAGATGTGGGTCAGAACTGGAAGTGTTACTGAACCCAGGTTCAGAAGCTCATGCCAAAGTCCAAGAGACAAGTGTTGGGGATAAAGAAAGGCTTTATTCAGTGGCAAAAGAATGAAGAAGCGAGAGCTTTGTTCAGAAATCAGTTTCTCAACTCCAGGAGATCGAGATGGTGCAGATATAGGATAGGAACAATGAAGGAAACATATAAGCTAATTGTAAGCTCGGGGGCACGGCTAGTGGCCAAGTAAAATTGGACAGAAAGCGGCCAAGCAAGCTTTATTGGAATTTGGCTTCGCCCGGTGAAATTCCCAGCCCACTGGGGTACAGGTCAGGGTAGGGAGCTGGAGAAAATCACACATGGCCCGGCCTGCCCAGGGTCTTTATAGGCCGGAATGGGCGGGGGTCCTGCTGAGTGACAGGTGGAGGTAAGGGTCAGTGGAGTTTTCTGCCGGTTTGATTGGTCGCGGTGTGGTACGCTGCCCTTTGCCCCAGTTGCTCTGCTCTCCCTCACATAGTCGCCCAAATTCCAACCTAACACTAATAAAGGGGAAGAATAATCATATCTTTTCTGGGAATAGGCAAAGATCTTTCAGGTACTACCTCTTTTCACTTTTCATGGTCTGGTGTTTCTGGTTGTGGTGACTGGTAGGTATTTTTAATCTTGAAAAGGGGGAAGGGGAAAGACTGGCAAGTCTAGGTCAACTTAACCTTCTGTTACCATTTTGGGCAAAACATTTTTCAAATGAGCAACTTGTCTACATGCAATACTGAATGGACTCTGACCCAAAGATTAAGGCAACAAAAGAGGCAGATATAATATAAAGACAGAGCTCCTAAGCATTTTCATCCTCTTCCAGTCACCCACTGGATAGCTGTAGGCCCAAATGAAAAGTCAGTGTTTTTAGCAAAAGCAACAGCTTTCAGATCCCCGAATGGTAACCTAGGCAACCATTATCATCATAACCCACACATCAGAGATGTTGTCTACAGCAAAGTAAGTGGGAGGTTAGTAATGTATTGTCCAGCTGTGTGACCTCCAAAATTAGTGATTTTTAAGTCAGCTAACAGCAAGTGAAGCTAGAGAGTTTATTTAGGTTTTAGAAGTTTTAAGGTTGATAATGTAGATTACCTCTGTTTTTATCCTTGACAGATGGAGAAACGGAGAATTTGTAGAATTGGAGGAACTTGGCTTGCCCTGAAAGACAGGTGTAAAAGTTTACCTAACTGTACAAATAAAGGCTGCAGGTGACATAAAGAGGAGGATGCAAAGAATCAGTATGAAGTAAAATTAACCCAAATCACAAACCAGAGTTATAAACTTTGGCCTAGTAGAGGATAAATGAATTGGTCAGCATGGAAATGGAAATCCAGGTCTGAGGACAGGTTTTGCCAACAGTTTCTCCAGAACTGGAAGGAAATTTTGAGATGGTATGAATCCTGGGGAAGTCCCTGGCCAGGAATCTAAAGAGCATATTCATCTAATATCTGCTCCTTCTATCTGGCTTATTTATGAAAATGATCAAGAGTGGCTTTGTGACAACTACGGGACCTTAGAGATACCGCTATTTGAAATTACTACTTATTGCTACTGGCCCCCAAACTTTTGGACCACCCTCAGGCATTCTGTTTCCCCAGGGGCAAGGATTATGGGTTTTAAAAAATACTTTTCAGTTCTGATCCTCCCTCATACAATGCCTGGCTCATAGTAGATGCTTAATCCATATTTAGAAGTAAATGAATGATAGGCTTGCAGGGAGGCCTATATGTTGGTGGGATCTCAGAAGGGTAATTTACTTGTATATTCATCTACCTCTTTATAATTATTATTGTGTCCTCTTGTGCAAGGTATTTGCAGAAACTTATGGCAATACATAATTGAATAGAAAAATATAAACAATAAATAAAGCCACCATCATTAGAAGCATACGTTAGGCAAAAAAAAAGTTAGTGGAGTAGGATGAGATAAACTAGCAATAGATCTGCACCTAATTATCTAAACTGATTTATAGGTATGAATTGAGTTTTCTACTGAAAGAAGTGAAGGTCAATCATGATTCTCTTGAGTAGGAAGGCAAGAGATGCTTTCGTTTCTAAAACTTTTATTGGTACTTAAGTCTAAAGGAAATTTCTGATATGGAGCTTTATATCTGAGACATTGAGAGTATGGTAAACAGTGTCCTCAATAATATTCTTTTAGCAAATCTAATAGAACTTCCCTTCAGCTATGTCCTACAGAATGAAACCTGTTGCATGACCTCTATAGCTCAGCTCATTGAAAGCAATTTGATTAGATCCCAAGTAAATATTGTTCAAGATTGAAGCTTTCTAAAAATTTAAAATCTGAGAATGCATCTAGAAAAATCCAGAGGGGTGCAAGAATTGTTGAAAAAGAATTCTCTGTTGAGATCACCTCTTTGAACCAGATCTTTACTAAATGGGGAACAGATTGTTGGCACCTAATTCTCTATCAAGACCTAAAGGATGGTTGTTTGATTGGTTGCCTGGTGGCACTACTTTGGCAATCAAATGAGATATTTTTATAGGCTTTTATGAAAAGTGAGGCATCTCACCAAAACCTTCTTCAGAATGATGACTAGCCCTTTGTTCTTGTTATCTATTATATTGCTGCCTAATAAACCACCATATGGCTTAAAACAAGTGCTCAGTTTTTCTCTTGTAGTTACAATCCAACAGTGGTTGGGGCTGGAATCATCTGAACTGAACAGTTACTCACGTGTCTGCTGCCAGGCTGAGAAGACTCAATCAGCTGGAATCTGGAATAGCAGGCTCCCTGGGCAACTCTCTAAGTATGTAATATATGAAAGTGGCTTCTCCAGCTATAGGAATCCAGAACAACTAGACTTGTTATGAGGTGGCTCAGAATTCTGAAGACACATGTCCTGAGAGAGAGAAAACCAGCTGGAAGTCATTATTTTTATGACATATCCTAGGAAGTCATGTGCTGTCAGTGTCTATATTCTGTTCATTGAAGCATGTACAAAGGTCTGCTCAGGTTCAAAGGGAGAAAAATAGATTCCATGTGTTTCTGGGAAAATAACAGGTTTTGAAAGAGCAGGTGAGATCAGAAATATTGTTGCAGTCATTTTGGTAACATTTTTGTATGCTCTGTCACACCCCTCTCCTTTCAAAGGTGCACTGAAGGAGTATCGTCAATAGAACAGTAGTTAACAAGAACTGCAGGTGAGGGGACTTAGTATCTATGGGGATAGTTTCAGTGTTTCAAGATGAAAAAGTTCCAGAGACCTGTTGCACAATTGTGACTATATTTAATACTGCTGAAATGTACACTTAAAAGTAAGATGACCAAACTGGAGGTTTTGCATGTGTGTGTGTGTATCATATGTTTACCATAAAAAATGAAAAGGCGTGAGAGAACACAACTCTATTTTAGGCCCCTCAGTGGAGTTATTTGGTTTGCCAAGAGACAGATCTTATAAGAATGCAGGTACTGACTTGCTAAGATGTTAAAATGCAGATTTTAAATATAAGAACCAATAGGTGGGAGTTAATACTGTTCTCAGGTAACAACTGCAAGTCACTCTAGTTCAGGGCTAAACACAAGGAGGTGTAAATTAAAAACAAATGGGATAAAGAGATAGAGATTCTGGAAAAAAAAAACAGAAATATTTGAAATGAAAGAAATGATAAGCCAAATTAAAAACTCAATAGAAAGCATCACCAACAGAATAGATCTTGTGGAAGATAGAATCTCAGACAATGAAGACAAAATATTTAATCTTGAAAATAAAGTTGAACAAACCGAGAAGATGTTAAGAAGTCATAAATGGAACCTCCAAGAATTATGGGATATCATGAAAAGACTGAATTTAAGAATTATTGGGATTGAGGAAGGCACAGAGATAGAAACCAAAGGCATGAACAACCTGTTCAACAAAATAATATCAGGAAATTTCCCAAACCTGAAAAATGAAATGGAAAATCAAATACAAGAGGCTTACAGAACACCAGGTGCACAAAATTACAACAGATCCATACCAAGACACATAATAATGAAAATACCTCACATACAAAATAAAGATAGGATTTTAAAGGCTGTGAGAGAAAAGTGTCAGATTACATATAAGGGGAAACCAATATGGATATAAGCAGATTTCTCAGCCCAGACTCTAAAAGCAAGAAGGGCCTGGAACAATGTATTTCAAGCTCTAAAAGAATACGGATGCCAACCAAGAATCCTATACCCAGTAAAACTAACCTTCAGATTTGACAATGAAATAAAATCTTTCCACGATAAACAAAAGTTAAAAGAATTTACAAATAGAAAGCCTGCCCTACAGAACATTCTCAGCAAAATATTTCGTGAGGGGGAAGTGAAAAGCAACAATACAAGTCAGCATAGGGAGGAACTACCCTAAAGGAAAAGCCAATCAAAGGAGAAACCAAGTCAAGTAAAAAATGAAAAATAAGCCAAAATGACCAGGAATACAAATCATATCTCAATAATAATCCTGAATGTCAATGACCTAAACTCAATAATCAAAAGACATAGACTGGCAGATTGGATTAAAAAGAAAGACCCAACAATATGCTGCCTTCAAGAGACTCAACTCATAGAAAAAGACATCCATAGACTAAAGGTGAAAGGATGGGGAAAAACATACCATGCACATGGACCCAGTAAAAGAGCAGGGATTTCCATCCTCATATCAGATAAAGTGGACTTCAAACTTAACTTAATCAGAAGGGATAAAGAAGGACATTTCATACTGGTAAAGGGAGGCATAAAACAGCAAGATATAACAATCTGAAATATTTATGCCCCAAACAATGAGCATCTATCAAACAAACCCTTCTCAATTTTAAGAATCAAATAGACCAAAACACATTAATAGTGGGGACTTTAACCCACTGCTCTCACCACTGGATAGATCCTCCAAACAAAAACTGAACAAAGAGACTATAGAACTAAACAATACAATCAATGATATAGACTTAATGGATATTTACAGAGTATTTCATCCATCATCGAGCGAATATACTTTCTTCTCAGCAGCTCATGATCCTTCTCCAAAATAGGCCATATGCTATGCCAGAAAGAAGCCATTAGTAAATACAAAAAAATAGAGATCCTACCCTGTATCTTATCAGACCATAATGGAATGCAATTAGAAATGAATGATAAAATAACAAACAAAAACTACTCATACACCTGGAGACTAAATAATATGCTATTGAATGATGCAGTGATAACAGAAGACATCAGGGAAGAAATAAAAAAATTATTAGAGGTAAATGAGAACAATGACACAACACATCAAAATCTCTGAGACACAATGAAAGCAGTACTAAGATGAAAGTTCATTGCATTGAGCTCATACATTAAAAAAATAAAAAGTCAACAACTAAATGACCTAATATTACATCTCAAAGCCCTAGAAAAAGAATAACAGATCAACACCAAAAATAGTAGAAGACAGGAAATAATTAAAATCAGAGCTGAAATCAATGAAATTGAAACAAGAGAAACAATTTTTAAAAATTGACAAAACAAAAAGTAGGTTCTTTGAAAAAGTAAACAAAATAGATAAACCCCTAGCCACACTAATGGAAGAGAAGGAGAGAGAAAATTCAAATTACTGGAATTGGTGATGAAAAAGGAAAGATCACGACAGACACCATTGAAATACATAACATAATTGAAGCTACTTTGAAAATCTGTACTCCAACAAAATAGAAAATATTGAAGACATTGACAAATTTTTAGAGACCTCCCAAACTGAATCAAGAAGACGTACACAATCTAAACAGATCGGTTTCAAGCATCAAAATAGAAGAAGCCATCAAAAGCCTACCAACCAAAAAAAGCCCAGGACCAGAAGGATTCTCAGCTGAATTCTATAAGACCTTTAAAAGAAGAACTGATACCAATACTACTCAAAGTATTCCAGGAAATAGAAAAGGAGGGAACCCTTCCAAATTCATTCTGTGAGTCTAGTATCATTCTGATACCAAAACCAGACAAAGACACATCAAGGAAAGAAAACTTTAGACCAATATCCCTGATGAACATAGATGCAAACATCCTTAACAAAATACTGGCAAATCACATACAAAAATATATTAAAAAGATAGTGCACCATGATCAAGTGGGGTTTATCCCAGGGATGCAAGTTTGGTTCAACATCAGGAAATCAATAAATGTAATTCATCACATCAATAGACTTAAATTTAAGAATCACATGATTATTTCAATAGGTGCTGAGAAAGCGTTTGATAAAATACAGTACCCCTTCATGCTTAAAGTATTAGAAAAAATAGGAATAGTAGGAACATACCTCAACATTGTAAAGGCTATCTATGCTAAGCCCACAGTCAACATCATTCTTAATGGAGAAAAACTGAAAGCATTCCCTCTAAAAACTGGAACAAGACAGGAATGCCCTCTTTCACCACTTCTATTCAATATCATCCTTGATACACTTGCCAGAGCAATTAGACAGACCAAAGAAATTAAAGGGATACAAATAGAAAAAGAAGAACTAAAGCTGTCACTATTTGCTGATGACATGATCCTATATTTAGAAGATCCAAAAAATTCCACTAGAAGACTTCTAGAACTAATAAATGAATTCAGCAAAGTAGCAGGATATAAAATCAATACACGTAAATCTAATGCATTTCTATTCATAAGTGATGAATCCTCTGAAAGAGAAATTAGGAATATTTCTCTATTCACAATAGCCTCAAAAAAAATACTTGGGAATTAATTTAACGAAAGAGGTGAAAGACTTCTACAATGAAAACTACAAAACATTAAAGAAAGAAATTGAAGAAAACCTTTGAAGATGGAAAGATCTCCCATGTTCTTGTATAGGCAGAGTTAACATTGTCAAAATGGCCATTCTACCAAAGGTGCTATACAGATACAATGCAATTCCAATTAAAATCCCAGTGGCATTCCTCATAGAAATAGAGAAAGCAATCATGAACTTCATCTGGAAGAACAAGAGACCTTGAATAGCCAAAACAATCCTGAGCAGAAAAAGTGAAACAGGAGGTATCACAATACCAGACATTAAACTATACTACAGAGCAATAGTAACAAACATGGCATGGTTTTGGCACCAAAATAGACGGGCAGACCTATGGTACAGAATAGAAGACACAGAGACAAAACCACATAAATACAGTCACCTCATACTAGACAAAGGAGCCAAAAACATACAATGGAGAAAAGATAGCCTGTTCAACAAATGGTGCTGGCAAAACTGGAAATCCATATGCAGTAAAATGAAATTAAACCTCTATCTCTCACCCTGCACAAAACTCAACTCAAAATGGATCAAAGGAATAGGACATAGGGATTAGACCAGAGACCTGCACCTAATAGAAAACAAAGTAGGCCTGAATCTTCATCATGTTGGCTTAGGATCAGACTTCCTCAATGAGACTCCCACAGCACAAGAAATCAAAGCAAGAATCAATAAATGGGATGGACTCAAACTAAAAAGCTTTTTCTCAGCAAAGGATACAATCAAGAATGTGAAAAGAGAGCCTATAGAGTGGGAGAAAATCTTTTCCACATGCACTTCAGATAGAGCACTTATCTCCAAAATTTATAAAAACTTACAAAACTTTACACCAAAAATACAAAGAACCCAATCGATAAATGGGCCAAAGAACTAGGCAGATGTTTTACAGAAGAAGACATACAGATGATTAATAAAGATATGAAAAAGTGTTCAACATCTCTAGTAATTAGAGAAATACAAATTAAAACAACTCTAAGATTTCATCTTACTCCAATTAGAATGGCTATTATCAAGAACACAAACAATAATAGATGTTGGTGTAGACGTGGGGAAAAAGGCACATTTTACATTGCTGGTGGAGTTGCAAATTGGTGCAGCCACTCTGGAAAGCAGTGTGGAGAATCCTCAGAAAACTTGGAATGAACCCACCTTTTGACCCAGTTATCCCACTCCTTGATTTATAACCAAATGACTTAAAATCAGCAAACTACAGTAACACAGCCACATCAATGTTTATAGCTAGATTGTGGAACCAACCTAGATGCCCTTCAACAGATGAATGGATAAAGAAACTCTGGTATATATACACAATGGAACATTATTCATCCATAAAGAAGAATAATTTTTTGGCACTTGCAAATAAATGAATGGAACTGGAGAATATGCTAAGTGAAATAAGCCAATCCCAAAAAACCAAAGGCTAAATGTTTTCTCTGGTAAGTGGAGAACGATATATAATGGGGGTGGGAGGGTGGGGAGTGAGAGAAGAATGGGGGAACTTTAGATTATGTAGAAGGAAATGAGAGGGAGGGGGTATGAAAAACAGTGGAATGAGACAGACATTATTATCCTATGTACATGTATGATTACATGAATGATATGAATCTACATCATGTACAACCATAGAGAAGAAATGATGTACCCCATTTGTGTATAATGAATCAAAATGCAGTCTGTAAAAAAATTAAAAGATAAATTTAAAAAAATTTAAAAAAAATGGGAGAAACCAACTCTGTAATTCATTTATTTAAGATTTTTAAGTTATGTTCATTTAAGTCCAAGAAGAATGTGAGGCAACTAATGATCGATCCATGATCCTATTCTTGGATTTTTTTTCCCATGAGGTAATAGTGGAGTTTCAGCTTCAATCTCTGTTGAATCTTGTAAAAAATACTGTCCCAGAAATCCTCAATATGAAATAGGCATAAAATTTAAATGGAATCTTTGAGACATAGATGAATCTGTATTTAGGAGGAAGTCATTTAGAACTGACTGAATAATTATGGGAGCTGAAAATCTGTACAACTGCTTTATTTAAATTGAGGCTTCTAACCAAATGAAGTGCATGGGATGCTCCTGGGTGTCCCCAGTGGACACCTTGGGAACCACAGATTTTGGGACAATCTTAGGATGATGACAGCAGGAAGGAAGGGAGGTCTCCCAGTTGTCAGCTGGAATCTGAGCTTCTTTGTGCTCACCTTCCTGCATCTATCTTTATTATTTGTTCCAGCAGTAAAAACTCAGGCCTTCAATGATGCCCATGAAATAGAATCTTAAACAATAGGTTTAAATTTGAGGAGGTCTGTCTGATCCTTCTGGGTTCCTTTTACATGCCACTGTAGCAATCTGATAACAACCAGAAGAATATTTGACTAGAATTCTGAGTCCCAGGACTCCAGCTCTGTCACCCTCACAGGTGGAGGGCCTGGGAGTGCTCCTCGGGCCCTTTTCTGCAGGGTCAGTGGGAAATGCACTGTGGCCAGGATCTTCTGTTCTCAGGCTCTCTGGAGTGGGTTTGGCAGATACAATTCACTGTCCTTCCAGCAGTTCCTTGCCAATAGAACTATCAGCATTAAAAAACTCTCATAGGACGAATAATATAGGTACACTAAAAGCAGCACCCTTAATAGACAGCTTGATGGATTATTACGTATGTATATACAGTGTCATCCCACACACATCAAGGTAGAGAAAACACCCATCACCTCCAAAGGTTCCCCTTTGCTTCTTCTCAGTCTCTACCCCAACCCCATGGGGGCAAGCAACTTATTCTAACTGCTATCATCATTGACAGTTTTGCCCGTTCTTGGAATTCATTTAACTGGAATAATACAGTGTGCATTCTTTTACATTTGGCTTCTTTTACCCAATATCTGAGATTCATCCATGTTGTTGCTTGTACCAGTAGTTTGTTCTATTTTATTGCTGTACAGAATTCTGTTTTAGGAATATACCACAATTTATTTACCTGTTTTTTTTTTTTTTTTAAAGTCTTAGAGATTGAATGCAGAGGCACTTAACCACTGAGCTATACCACAGACCATTTTATTTTTTATTTTGAGACAGGATCTCATGAAATTGCCAAGGTTGGCCTCTAATTTATGATCCTCCTGCCTCAGACTCCCAAGTCACTGGGATTACAGGAGTGTGCCACTGCGTCTGACTTTATTTACCTATTCTTCTGTTGATGGGAATAGGTTGCTTCCAGATTGGTCAACATGAATAACCGAAGTTATGATGAACCTGCTCTTACCTGCCTGATTGATTCCACTTTGGGTTGAGGGTGCAAATCTCCCTTTACTTCTGGATTCCTTGCCCATGTCCCATGACTTCTGAAAAACCTGTTAGAGAGTCACTCGTGTAGGACACAGTGAGCTTGGTAACTGTTCTACTTCAGCTGAAATCAAGGGTGGGATAAGGCTGGGTGCAGTGGGGCACGGCTGTAATCCCTGTGGATCTGGAGGCTGAGACAGGAGGAGCAAGAGTTCAAAACCAGCCTCAGCAATTTAGCGAGACCCTAATGACTCAGTGAGACCCTGACTCTAAATAAAATACATAAAAGGGCTGGGATATGGCTCCTCAGTGTTTAATGCCCCTTGGTTCAATCTATGGGACCAAAAAAACCCAAACAACCAACCAACCAAATAAACAAATGGTCTGTATTCCATCTTTGGAGTGAGGGTTTCATCCTAGTGTCATTAGATCTGACTGTGGGTCCCCCAAAGCAACAAGCTAGATGGATTGTGGTCACCCTCTATGACAGAACTTCTAGCTGCTCACTAAAGTCCATGTTCTTCTTTTGCTGGGATGTTCACCTGGCACCCAGCCTTCCCAGCCTTCCTTGTAGTTAGGTGTGACCGACCAACGTAAGCAGAAGTACGTGGCTTTCTGTGAGCATCCCGGTCCTGGTCTCTAACAGTCCTCTTACGAATACTG
Source organism: Sciurus carolinensis (assembly GCF_902686445.1). Classification (NCBI taxonomy): domain Eukaryota; kingdom Metazoa; phylum Chordata; class Mammalia; order Rodentia; family Sciuridae; genus Sciurus; species Sciurus carolinensis. The sequence goes on along the minus strand of NC_062216.1, from coordinate 128,208,683 downwards.
CTTCTTGTATTTCCCCTTGGGCTGGCAGCAAGTTCTTGGGTGAACTTCATACTCACATGCTGAAGATAGCGGAGCCTCTGCCAGTCTAGGTCTTTAAATACGTGGCATAGAGGGCCTTCCCTCTTCCTCCTCCCACTTCTCCAGTCTCATCTCACCCACCTGGAACTACCTTCCTTGCTCTGAGAGTGAAAAGTAAACTTTTATGGTGTCAGGGTAATAGGCCTTGCAGTTAATTTATTATAGCTGTTAGATGACCTTAACTACCTACCATAACACCCTACCCTTCTCCAGGCACAGAGGTTAGGCCTCGAGTATCTTTGAACTATCGTACCTATTTAAAGACTTAAAAGTTTTAAAATAAGATTGTTAAATTAATACATGCATATTTAAAAAAATAAACAATACAGGAGAATCTAAAATCCAAGTAAAACTCTCCAACTTTCCTCTCCTGTTCCATTTCTGGCCCCACTCTCACTAGGTAACCATTTTTAACTATTTCTATCTATATTTTCTTAATTGTTTCCTCTATATTATCTCTTCCACTTCTAGTTTTATCAATAGTAAGTAATATTTAGTGGCATCCCACTGTGAAAGATAGTTAACAAAGAGGTGTTTTTTTTTTTTAAATTTTTAAACTTAGTGTCTCAGTTTGTTCAAGCTGTTCTATCAAAATACCATAGACTGGATGGTTTAAACAATGAACATTTATTTTTTAGAGTCCTAGAGACTGAGAAGTCAAGATTAAGATGCTGGAAAATTCATTTGGGTTTTGGTGAGGATTGCTTCCTTGTTCACAGATGGTCATCTTTTCTCTATGTCCCTATGTGGTGGAAAGAGGGTGAGAGAATTCTCTGGAGTTCCTTTTACAAGGGCACTAATCCCATTCATGAGGTCTCCACCCTCATGACCTAATTACTTCTCAAAGACCCCACCCCTAATAACATCACATTGAGGATTCCCATTTCAACAAATTTTGAAGGGATACAGTCCACTGCCCTTAGGAAAGTGGAAAAGGGTATTAGGCGGAAGAAATAATGGTGGTGGTAGAAGGCTATCACACCTTTATGATCACATGAAGGAGAAGCAGTATATGTGGAACAAACAAAATTTGGAATTACATTTGTGTGAATTTGAGTTTGACAACTTATAATCAAGGCTAAGCGATTGTTGTGAGAGCAGGTAATGTATTTTCAAGTGTTTTGCTAAGAGTGCACCTCTGGAAATATTTGCAGGTGTGCATGAGATAGTGTCAGGGAAGGTAGAGAGAAAGATCAATATTTAATAAGCACCTTATCTCTCCTAGAAACTGTTAGGTGCTTTATAAACATGGTGTCATTCCTTTCTTCAATGACCCAGTCAAGCTAGGTTAGGGAAGTTTCATAACTGGCCCAGGTCAGAGAGTAACAGGATGTCTGTTTATCAGGTCCATAATCCTCACCCACCACCACCTATATGATTGGATGCTAATACATTTTATGTCTGCAAAAATGGGAGCTTCAATTTGTGAGATACAGAAGGTCAAACCATTCTGGAATTCCACGGGAGCCAGTACTTCTTGCTCCGACCCATAGAGGGCAGTGAGAGACACAGAGTGCATTTGCTTTAGGGCAAGGGAATTCTTGCTTAGGAACTATGCCAAAGTCAAATTTGTCAGCTTATCAAAATATTGGCTCAAAGCGCAGAAGTGAATAAAATTGTCCTTTTCAAATAATGTATCAATCAAAAACAGCTTGGAAAAAATCCACCTGATTTCTTGAAACATAAAATAATACAATTTTTCATACTAATTCAGAAATCAGCCATGAGAAATTGTAATCCTGTGGGCACAGCATTCCTCTATGGGGAAATTAGTTCATTTTCTTGTTCTCTGCTCCATATCCAAACTGATTCTTGTGCTGATTCATGCTGCTAAACGAATGACATCATCTAAAATCTATCACTGAATGTTCTTTAGTAAAATTCCTTCTGATTACATGTTCCACCATGGAATTTTTAGATAGAAAAATATAACATAAACTCTTAATTACTCGATGATGGCAATTCCCATGAATGCTTAAATAATCTGAATTTATCATGAAGGGACTCTGACTTAGAACAGATGTGCTATCACTGGTCAAAAGATAAGTCTGACATCATGGTGGCGAATGCCTGAAATCCCAGCAACTCAGGAGGTTGAGGCAAAAGGATCACAAGTGAGAGAGCAGCCTCAGCAATTTAGTGAGGCCCTGTCTCAAAAAAAGGGCTGGGGGCACTGGGTTTGTGGTTCAGTGGTAAAGCACTTGCCTAGCACATGTGAGGCACTGGGTTCAATCCTCAGTACCACATTTAAAAAAAAAAAAAAAGAATTAAAAAAAAAAGAAGGGATATATCTTAGCACCCCTGGGTTTGATCTCCCAGTACAGGGGGAAAAAAGATGTCAAAAAATATTTCTACTTGATCTTAGATTTTAGATAAATTTTGATTAATTTCAAGTTCAGATGAGAAGACAGTGTGGGGGTGTAAGTATAAAGGAAAAAGGAAGATGGGACTGTTCTAGAACATCATCCTGAAGCTTCTTTCTCAGAAGTCTGCCAGGACAGATGTTAGGAACCTTATTTTAAATAGACATTAATTTCAAGAACAATAAAATATCTGACATACAAGTTGGGTGTGGTGGGACATCCCTGTAATCTCAGCAATTTGGGAGGCTGAGGCAGGAGGATCACAAGTTTGAGGCCAGCTTCAGCAGCTTAGTGAGACTTTGTCTCAAAATAAAAAACAAAAAGGGCTGGGGATTTAGCTCAGTGTGAAGTGCCCCTGGGTTCAGTCCCTAGTATCAAAAAGGAGAGAAAGAAAACTTACATAAAAAATGCACTTAATATTTAAACCAAATAATTGATTATAATATTTATGTACCACTAAATGAAAATGACATTTACTAGGAAAGTTCTTAGATAAATATATAATTCCTTCTTACTTTTTCTTCATGGATTGCTAGGCTCTTGATTGAGAATATTCACTGAAAATTGGGGTTTGCATATTTAAGTAGCAAAGTATAATGTCATCCTTCAAAGAATCAAAATTCATTTGGTATGTTAGAAAAAAATGTTGCATTTGTAGACAAAATCATCAGGAGGCAGTATTGTGTTGTGATGTGTTTGACTGACAGAACTCTGTGTCAGACAGACCTGGGCTCCTACTTCACCTCTACTACTGTCTAGCTGTGTGACCATGGGCAAGTTATTTAGTCTCTCTGTTTTAAATTACCTCATCTGAAAAATGGGTACTATATTATGATTAAATACCCAATTCATAGTGTGGTTTTATTTGGAATAGGTTACCACTCTGTAAATAGTAATTTTTTTAAGGGTCAGCAATGATTTTTGAGTCAATACTAATAAATATTAGCTGCCATCATTATTATTTTGGGCTACAACTTCAGTAGATATCAGTTATTGAATGTTTTAACTAGTTAAGACCCTTGACTACCGGTATTTGCAAACCTAGGACTATCTACCATTCTGATGTTTCTTCCTGATTTAGTAAGAGTTTTATAGTATCTATCACAACTCAGTCTTTGATGGGAACAATTAATGCACAAGGCTAGGATCAGAGTGTCAGCAGATTGATGGTTAAGCCTGCGAGTCTCAACATGGAAACAAGGGGATATGCACTTAAGGCTGTATCTGGGACATCAGCTTACATAGGAGAAGGAAGCTGAAGGAAGTAGGGAGGAAGAAAGAAGTATGAAAATACCATTAGCCAAATGTTTATACTGAATCCAAGATCCTGGCTCTCTAGGACTTCAGAAAGGCAATTAGGGTAGTGTGTGGCTCAGTGGTAGAACACAGTGGAGCCCTGGGTTCAACCTCCAAAAGTTAAAATAAAAACAAATGGAACAGGCCATCAATGGAACTGAAGAAACTTAAATGGAAGGGTCTTTATATGCAGCTATTTTCAAGATAGCCATCAAGATATGCTTCAGTCTGGAGAACGCTGGATTTTTAGAGGCAAGAAATCCAGACTGCAAAGAGTAAGGTACCAGAAGGAATTTTGGAGAAGATGGAGAAAGGAGAAACTACATAGGAACTTAGGCAGGTACATGCATTTATTTTGAGGGAATAAGTTAAGATTCTCCTGGGCAGGACCACCCTTGGGTGTCAACATTTTTTTTTTTTGGTACTGGAGACTCAACCCAGTGGTGCACTACCACTGAGCTACATCCACAACCCTTTTAATTTTTTATTTTGAGACAGATTCTCACTAAGTTGCTGAGGGCCTTTATAAGTTGCTGAGGTTGGTCTTGAACTTGACATCCTCTTCTCAGTCCCCAGAGTTGCTGGGATTATAGGTATGCGCCACCATGCCTGGTTGTATCAACAATTTAAATCACCTAAAGTCAGTGTGTCAGCACCATTCTGATGGCTCCATCTCGTTTGATCTCATGGCTGGAAAATATGAACCTGGTAGTTGCTGGATAATTAAGAGCAACTATGTATATTTTACAAAATCTTTTCTCTACCACTGAGCTATATCCTCAACTGTTTTTTCTTTTTCTTTTTTTTTTTTTTTTTGGAACCAGGGATTGGACCCAGTGGTGCTCAACCACTGAGCCATATTCTAGCCCTTTTTATTTTTTATTTTGAGACAGGACCTCACTAAGCCGCTTATGGCCTCACTAAGCTGCTGAGGCTGGCTCTGAACTTGCAATCCTCCTGCCTCAGTCTCCTGAGCTGCAGGGATGACAAGCATGTACAACATGCCAACTCCTTAACTGTTTTATAAGTGAGGGACTGAGACTGATGACTTCAGTGGCTCACCAGGGACCACACAGCAAGACAGAATCAGGACTCAATTCTAGGGTGTTGGAGTTCACAAGTCTGGTGCCACTTCACTATTGGACTCTGAAAAAATCCAATCCTCCCTACTTGTTGAGTACCCACATAATTGTGTGTAGGTCTTAGTACTAGATAAACCTAGTACTTCACAATTCTTGTATTGCTCTCTGGAAATCAGAAGCCCAAGTTACCCTTGAAGACCTCACATGAACCAGCTTTGCAGTAGACAATTCATTTAATCTTTGAGAAATCTTAGTTTTCTCAACTATAAAATAAAGGGGCTCAGGTTTAGATGACTCTGAAGGATGCTTAGAACTCTAAAATAGTTCTGATACTATAATTGAATTCTAAGGAAGATTTTAAAACTGATTCGACAAAATTTTTTCAAAGCTGTGTTCCTGTTCCAATGAAAGCATGGATATTCCAGATATTAGTCATCAAGTAAAATCAATAAGAAGATGGTAATGCTGTGTGAATGAGTCTGAACAAAAGCGCGTTCACAATCTGCTCAGCAATATACTGAGTGGTCAACACAGAGTTTGTGACTCTACTTTTGTGTCAGGGACTTTACCATCTGTTGGTGAGGGGATTAGCACCTTAGGAATTCTGAAATATGAGCTGTAGACCACAGGTACCACTACCAGAGAGAGGCCGATAAGTAAGCCTTCCCCTGAAGGAAGTAGGACCTGGGTTGAGTTAAAAACAAACAAACAAACAAAAAAGAGACAAACAGGAAGGATTTGGATGTGGACAGGTGAAAAACACTTTCCAGGTCAGGGAAAAAACTCAGGCAAAGAGGAGCAAGAAGCATTTGTATGACAGTGAATGGACTAGACAGGTATGTTTGGATAGGTGAACTGACAATAGAAAAGGAGAGAATAAAAGTAATATTTGCAGAAGGCATCATCTGACAGTAGTGGAGGGATGGCTTGGAGCAGGAGAGAGTTTCAGAAACCAGCTTTCTTTTCTGGAGGGTCTGCTATGTGTCAGGCTCTGTGATAGGTTTTATATAGATAATCTTAAATCATTGCAACAACCTTTGATGTAGGTTTTCCTAGCTCTCCTTTTTACAGACAAGAAAATTCAAGCTCAAAGAGAGTAAGAAGTAGTCCGAGACCATCCGGCTAGCCAGAGTTTCAGAAAAAATTTCAAACCAGGGGTTGAGGGTATAGTTCACTGATAGAGAACTTACCTAAGTTACATGAGGCTGTAGGTTCAATCTCCAGTAACTATTTCTCTGCAAGTCTGTCTGTCTGTCTGTCTCTCTCCAACCAAGTTTGGTTGACTTCAAGATAAACCCCTATTCTACTATATGGAAGAGAGAGATGTCCTCTTTCCTCTGCTATGGTTTGGATATGAAATGCTCCCCAAAGACTTATTTGTTGAAGTTTCATTCCTCAGTGCAGCAATAATCAGAGGTGGGGCTTTTGGGAAGTGATTGGATCATGAAGGGAATCAGAATCTGGAGGTTTTTGGAAATTTTACTCCTACAAGTTGGTCACTGAGGACATGTCCTGGAAGAGTATTTTTTGTCCCTGGCCCCTTATGTGTGCACTCTCTTTGCTTCCTGACTGCAAGGAGCTGAGCAGTTTCTGCCTTTCCACCATGATGCTGTACCTCACCTTGAGCCCAGAGCAATGGAACTGGCAAACCACGGACTGAGTCTCTGAAACCATCGGCCAAAACAAACCTTTCCTCCTCCAAGACTTGTGTCAGTTATTTTGGTCATAGAGACAAAGGGCTGTCTACCATACCTCTTAGTATTTTTTTTTCTGTCTCCCTTTTCTTATGTGGGTTCTTTGACTGGACCTAGGAACCAAATTAATACAAGAGTTGGTTAACAAGAAAAAAGCATTGAGTTTCATTAAATGTACATGTACAAAGGGATCTTCACAAGAGAGTGAAGTTCAAAGAAATGGCCAAAGCATGATGCTTCTATACTCTTTAGACAAAGAACAATAAATGTGTGAAGGAATTTCTGGACAGATGGATCTCTGGATTAGGGTAGTAGATTCTAGGGATATTACTAAGAGATATGGTGGATATCTTACATAGAATATATTGGAAGATAAAGGGTTATTTCAGTGTGTTTATTCAGGTCCACTGCAGCCCCAATTACCAGTCCCTGGTGATCAAGGTTACTTTTCAGCCTTGATATATGAAGGACATGTCTCCTGAAAGAATTGTTATGGTTTGCTGCATGTGAAAAAAGATAGGTCAAATGAACCATTTTGAAGTTAGAATTCCTCCAGTGATATCAGCCTTGAAATAATTAATATATCCATTTGTGTATTTTGAGATGGCCCGTCCATAACTCCTTCACCACCATCTCAAACTGCTCTTCCCAGAACAAGGAAGCCACTGCCTGTGCCACTCACCCAGCTCCATCAAAACATGATCATTTGGCAGACTTTGCCACGGCGCCATCCAGTCACTAAGCAATTGATTACCTTACCACACAGTGATCTGCCTCAGTTGCTCTGAATGTCTGCATAACTCAGTCACTTTGAGATTCCTATGCAAGAGTGGCAGCCAATGGGACTCAGGGTATTAAAAGGCAATCAGATGATAGCTGGTCTCCTTACTGACTCCCAGAGGCAAAGCTGGAGGCTGTAATCACAATCTAAGACAGTCCTTTATTTGTGGCTAATGTGGAAAAACCGTTGGTTGTGCACCAGTTGTTTCAGTAACACCTGCACCTGCACATTCTTGGCTTTTGAATACAAATTAAAAACAAAACTTTTTTTTTTTTTCTTTTGCCATGCTGGGGATCAAACCCAGGGCCCTGTGCTTGTAAGGCAAGCACTTTACTAACTGAGCTATCTCCCCAGCTCCACAAAACCTTTATTCATACATTTAAGTTATTTACACAAACTTCTCCACAATCACACAGAAGATCAGAGGGAAAATCAGAAGTTGATGTGATAATTTATGATCCCCAAAGTTTCTTTTGTCAGTTCCCTAAAGAAATCAGAAAACAGATGCATGTGTGGTGTGTGTGTGTGTGTGTGTGTGTGTGTGTGTGTGTGTGTTTGAGGGGAGGTAGGGCTATTAACTGAGCATGAGAGCATGAGAATTTCTTTTAAAATATATTGAAATGAATTATTGTATGAACCAAGTTCCAGAAGAACTAAGTTTTTTTTTTTTGTCTTAAAAATAAAGAGGGAATCTGTCCTCTGCCCCCAGTATCACTGACACTGATGCACATCCCAGACATGAACAGTCAGATTACGTCACTGCTGCACATCCAGCTAGCTTCTCTATTGAGACCTTCCAAGGTGTTAATTGCAGTTATGAATTAATCATTATTCTAACTGAGCCAGAGTCTTGTTTTCCTCTCCAAGTTTCTCATTATTAAGTTTGCTGAAGCTGGTTAATATGAGAATATCATCTATGCAAATTATCATTCAGCAATACACTATGACATATGCACAACAGGTTTTATTAAGCACTCAATCATGTGGTGGAATTTTATATGTGCAAAAGTCATAATTAACTACTTAATCTAAAATTCCATTTTTGTTTGTTTATTATAGTTTATTTTCATGAGTTTAGGATTTTCATCAGAGTCTCCATTTCCTTTCATACCCTGAAATCTAAAATGAAAGCCACAGTAGTTCAACTCTTTTCAGAAAGTCACCTATTTCAGAAAAGAATATCAATGGGGCTTTGGTATGAGGGTCTTTAAAGGTACTAACTCTCCTCTGATTTTTTTGTATATTAATAAAACTATTATCATAGTCTCGCCATGATAAAAAAAATTCAGCAAAACCAGTTGTCAATCTATTACAATGAGAATATTTATTCCCCTGTTTTCCAGAAGCTGGAAACTAAGGGATTTTAATGAAATTGTTTCTTCCATCATAGCTACAGGAAAGTTGCCCTTGTATCTTGGGAACCAGTGGGAGTCACCAGGGATATGATCAGGAAAGAGCAGGGAGGTCAAATACTTTGCATAGAGCTCCCTACTGGGGTGGACCAGGTGCTGGAGATGCTGACTTGGTTTTACCTGCTGATAGTGAAGGTTTTTCTAAATGTCATGCTTGGGCATACAGTGGGTCTGATCTGGGTCTGGGGTTGGAAAGGAAAGAACCAAAACACAAAGATTGAAATTTGGATACTGAGCAGATGCCTACTCTTTCAAAGAGGTAAAACCCCCCAAAAAAGTGACACTCAGAAATCCAGGCAAGCACTTAGCATCTATCTGATTCATCAATGAGTCAATGACTTGAAATTCAAGGAGCAGCTCTTATTCTGGAAGGGCTGTCTCAAGGTCAGGTTCCAGCCCAGGAGAGAATAGAGTTACCAGCAGGGTATTCTAGAACTTCTGTTCAGTGCACTCATAGAATTCTGTCACTCCCATTGTTCTTAGCCCAGTTGGGAAGACTAGTTTACTGGTTTCCTCTTAAGTTCCACTTATGGAACTGCATGGGCTGAATCCATTCTGTCCAGCTCTGTCACTCCAGCACTCAGCCCTGTGTTGTATACAGTCCTCACTCCAGTCCAGGTTATCTACTACCAGATCATGGCAGTGGTCTCCTGACTAGTCTCTTCACTTCTATTCCTTCACCCATCCAATATATTATTCCCATATTCTCCATTGGGTTTTAAGAAATGGAAATCTATTTTTTTGCTGTCAACATGCTTATGACCCTTCTGTGATTTCCCATCTCTCTTGCAGCCCAAATCTCAAATATTGTCTCCATACCAAAAGTCATTCCACTTTCTTTCAGTTTCTCATGCCATACTCTTTGCTTCCTGCTCCCCAAACTCTCTTTATCTACTTAACTCCTTCTCATCTTTCAGATCTGCTTGAGGGTCATTTCCTTGGGAAAACCTTCCTTGAAACCCTGGTCTCCCTGGGGTTTATTCACTTCCGTAGCCTACCCCCACAATTCCGCACCTCTTTTCCATAGCATTTCCCCCTGCTCGTTACTTGTCCAATATCATCATTTGATTGTCTACTTCTGCAATTCAATTTGTAAATTTTGTGAACCCATTTGCTGGAAATCCAAATATGTGTTGAATTAACTTATGACTACCTAAGAATTGGAGCTGGGGAAAGACTGGGGAGTGGAGGGCCCTTTGTCTTGTAAACCAGGCAAAAGGTCAGTTATTAGAATTGGGGACAATGAATTTCCAGTGACTTGACAAGGAGCCATCAAGAGGTGGAGCTTCAGAGTCACTCCCTCTCTCCCAGTAAGCTTGGACCTGGGTATACATGAAGAAATTAAGCCCTGCCAGAAATCACATAGTTGGTTAATGGAAGACCCAAGACTCAAACTGACTCTGAGTTTAGGCACCTCTTTTTACACCAGATAGATGCTTTTGTGTGTGTGTGTGTGTGTGTGTGTGTGTGTGAGAGAGAGAGAGAGAGAGAGAGAGAGAGAGAGAGAGAGAGAGAGAGAGACAGAGAGAGAGAGAGACAGAGAGAGACAGAGAGAGAACAATCGGGTAGCAGATAAATCATCACTGAAGTATTTGCCTGGGACTTCTGTCCTGCTCCTGCCTGTCTGACTCTTAAGCAATAGCAGAATCTGTGTTAGTCATTTATTCTCCAAGTCGTGTCCAACTTGGAGACTGAATTATGATGGCTGTTACCTAGAGGTTTGTGCAGAACATCTGTATTCTGCGCTTTGCTGTTGGTGATTGTCTTTTGCTTGTTCCTGTGGGTTCAGTCATGGCAAGAATACTGATGGAGCCGCTCCCGGGAAGACGAATGGGAGCTTTGTCACACTGCAGAGACACGGGTGGCAAAGTGGCAGGGCAGGTGGCAAGCAAGCTGGGATATGTTCGTTCCTATCTCAGGAAAGGCTTTGGGCAGCAGCAAAGGAGCAGCCTCAGAGACAAGTGCCAGAGATGGGCTGCGCAACTGCAGATCAAATGACATCCTGCATGCTGGCGGAAAACAAAGTCAGCCACGTTCCCACCAGATGGGGGACTCTAGCAGAAGAAAGACACACTCCATTTTGTTATTTGCTTTAGCATGAAAGCTTTTCGTCAAAGAGGAAATCTGTGGTATCTAAAGGAATGCTTTCCTGTGTGCATTGTTATGCTTTTAAGGGGACTGTAGGGGACTGGAAACTTAACATTGCCTATCCATTCTTTGTACAATTGTGTTTCTATTGATTAAAAGAATTGCACCCTGGTAACCTTTTAGGTTACTTCATTGATCCACATCCTTAATTTTAAATTGTTTTGTAAAAACAGACTGATACCTAATAAGAAAACCTTTCTTTTCCAACAAAATTTCTCTTGAGCTAGTAAGAAATTATAAAATCCTGTCTCTGCTTTAGTTGCACAACATTAAAAACACACATATATAAATATATAATGAAGATCTCAACACATGAAACTTATTATTTTTTTAAAAATCACTTAGAATTCTCATTTCTAGATAATTTTACAAAATGAGTTTTAACATTTTTGTCCATTTTCAAACAATCCTGAAAACTTCAAGCATCTTTGCTAATTTCTTCTATTATTTACAATATTATTTACAATATTTTGTAACAAATGACCCAATTCAGACAAGTGCCTTAAATGAAAGAAATAACTGGCTGTCTAAAGATAAAATGTCCCTTAATTTACAGGCTGTGGATGTTCTGCGAGTGTCCTTGGCATTCTTTAGTGGGTTCTGTCTTTGAATCTAGATAGGAGATATCTGCAGTGATACGTGAACGTGTTTAGAATCAACCTTTGAAATGCTGAACCACTGACTATTAAATACCAAATCAATCATGCATCTGAGTCATTTTATAATGAAGTTTACTTAACACACTTATTCCTCCATATTATATATTTGGAATATATTTGGCAGCTATTACAAACATTAGATGTTCTTTAAATAAAGCATCACGTTTATGATTTGTCTCAAGTCATCTATCACCGAGTTCTACGTTTTTTTTGTTTGTTTGTTTTTTTGTCACTAGGATTTGAAGCTTCAGACTTCTTGGCTTCCAGGTTGGCCCTCTTCTGCATATGTAATCCATTGACCTTTGCTCTCTTCAATCTCAGCCTTCCCTAGACTGTGGATCCTTTTGGGTCCATTTCTTCTCTGGGCCAGCATGGCCTGTTTAAAGAAGATGGAACAAAACTATTCTATCGATCTATCATCTATCTAATCTAATAAAAATATATATTCGGTTTTTGTTGCTGGTTCCTATACGCAGTTCCTAAAATGGAATCTTTTGAATAAGATATCTTTGTATGCTAACGAGTTGACTAGTAGCTGAGAGTCCCTAGACAGCTTCAAGATGAGGGCTGGTCACCAGAAAAACAAAGCTTGATTAGAGATTTGGAATTTTCAGCACATGTCCTACCCTACAACCTTTAGAGAGAGGAGCTGGGCTAGCGATCTAGTTAATCATCAGTGACCAACTTCTGGGCAGAGGTGATGGAAGTTCCATGCAACCCCCAGGTCCCCAACCACTTCATATCTTTCCCTATATACTTGACTGTTTTTGACTTGTATTCTTCTTCTTTTTTTTTTTTTTTATTATTAATTTTTTTTTTACGTTTACATAGGGTAATGATGTTTATTTTTTTCCCTTCCCCCCCACCCCTCCCACCCCTCCCACACCTCTTTTCCCTCTATACAGTCCTTCTTTCCTTCATTCTTACCGCTCTCCTTAGCCTAACTCTAAACCTAACCCTAAACCTAATGCTAACCCCTCCCACCCCCCTCATCCGCTTATCAGCGAGATCATTCGTCCTTTAGTTTTTTGAGATTGGCTTATCTCACTTAGCATGATATTCTCCAATTTCGACCATAATGCCTACAAATGCCATAATTTTATCATTCTTCATTGTGGAGTAATATTCCATTGTATAAATATGCCACAGTTTCTTTATCCATTCATCAACTGAAGGGCACCTAGGTTGGTTCCACAATCTGGCTATGGTGAATTGAGCAGCAATGAACATTGATGTGGCTGTATCTCTGTAGTATGCTGATTTTAAGTCCTTTGGGTATAGGCCAAGGAGTGGGGTAGCTGGGTCAAATGGTGTTTCCATTCCAAGCTTTCTGAGGAATCTCCACACTGCTTTCCAGAGTGGCTGCACTAATTTGCAACCCCACCAGCAATGTATGAGTGTTCCTTTTTCACCACATCCTCACCAACACCTATTGTTGCTTGTATTCTTGATAATCGCCATTCTAATTGGGGTGAGATGAAATCTTAGGGTAGTTTTGATTTGCATTTCCCTTATTACTAGGGATGTTGAACATTTTTTCATATATCTGTTGATTACTTGTACATCTTCTTCTGTGAAGTGTCTGTTCATTTCCTTAGCCCATTTGTTGATTGGATTATTTGTATTCTTCGTGTAGAGTATTCTTCTTTATAATAAACCAGTAACAGTAAGTAAAACCCTTTTCTGAGTTCGGTGGGAATTCCAGTTAATTATCGAACCCAAAGAAGGAAGTTGTGGGAATCCCTGACTTTGTAGCTAATGAAATGATTTTCAGACAGAGTCCTTCTATGTACATATATTAATCAAGGTGTTCTCAATCCTGGCTGCACGTAACATCTCTTGGGAGCTTTAAAAAATGTATCTGTGTTTAGGTTGCAACCCCAGAAATTCAGGTGCAATTGGTTTGGGTATTACCAGTTTCTTCAAATCTCTTTAGGTGAATCTAAAATACATCCAGGGTCAAGAGCTTATTGGGTTAAACCTGCATGTTAGTGGTTTCAGTGTTCTACACTTTCATCTGATGTTCAGATGCATAGCCTCTACATTGGAATATATCTAACTAAAAGTTTCAAATAACGTTGAAAACAATACTTGTTATTCCCTACTCATTTGGCATTTCAAAAGACATCATTACAACAAATTTAGTTTAAAAATCTAATTGGTTTTATTATGATTCCAGACTCGGGCAAGATCTCATCTATAAAATAAGACAAATATTCCACTGAGCTGAGCTGTGGTGTTTGGTTTTATAGACAGAAAAGGGGTGAAAGAAGCAGAAACAGGGAACAAAAACTGGATTGGTCATTTCAAAGTTACTTTCCTGATAGTGCTAAAAGAGGAAGGGCCAGGTAAACCAGGACCCTTCCACAGATTGCTGTGCTTATCCATTTATTTATTTATTTATTAGAAAACTAGCTCACCTCAAAGCTCAATTTGATTGGCAGTTTGCAATGATTGACTCCATTCTGGCTTGGTATGGTTTGCTGAACTATTATAGATAGTTCTGGAGGCTAGTCCAAAACAATGGCCTCACATGAATTTATTCAACAGGAGTAACTGTTGATGAATACCTTGCAAAATATGCTTTTGTTGTGTTTAATTTCCTTTTCTTTTCAAAAGTAATGTGAGCATATTATCAAACATTTGAAGAAGGAAGAAGAAAAGAAAAAGAGAGACATCATAAACTCACTATTACACCTCAAGCACTGAGAATTCAAGTGTATTTTCTGCTCCTCTTCCCCATCCATCTGTGCAGAAAATAAAATTAGATGATTGCTATAGTTTGGATATAGTCTGAGTGTTCCCCAAGGTTTTCTGTGTTGAAGTCAATCCCCATTGTGAGATAGTAACAGGGTAAAAAATTAATCTATAGTTTAGAGATGAGGGGAGTGGGCTTTGGGAAGTGAATAGGATTAGATAAGGTCACTAGGGTGGAGTCCCCACAATTGAATCCTGGTGGCTTTATAAGCAGAGGGAGAAAGAAACACAAGCATTCCTGTCTCTTGCCATGTGATACTCTCTACCACCTTGGGACTCTGCCAGCAAGAATGCCATCACCAGATATAGTACCTTGACTTTGCCCCTCTAGATCCATGAACCAAAATAACCCTTTTTCCTTATAAAGTAGCTTATCTCATGTATTTCATTATAGTAATTAAAATCTGACTAACATGGTGATTTAAAACCTACAAAGAGGGTCTGAGAATGTTGCTTAGTGTAGAGCACTTTCCTAGTATATGTGAGGTCCTGGATTCAATCCCTAGTAACACACTCACACATACACACACAGACACACACGTACATACACACACCCTACAAAATGTCATTGTAAATTATATAATATACATAACATAAATTGTATTTTTTGGACTGAGGAACTCTTGAGTCCTGTGACCCTCCCCTTCTGCCAGCTCAATGCAAGCAGACATTTGAACTTACCTTTCTTTAGTCAAGCATTACTTTCAAACTTGAAAGAATAAAACTGGTCTAGTCAAGGTCATGGTGACCTCTTAATTGCCAGACTCATAGATTTTTTCAGTCTCAAATTTAACTGTTTTCTGCAGCACTTGGCATAGCTGAACACTCTGCCTTCTTGAAACTCTTATCTCTTGACTTCTGGAACACTGATCTGTCAAAGAAGAAAATTACAACTTAGCTTAAGGATCTTAATTGGCTTTATTTTCCATTCTAGAATTGAGCAACACTTCATTCCACAAAATAGAATAAATGTTCATTGACTGAGTAGAAGAGCTTGATTTTATAGATTAAGAAGGGCTAAAATAAAAGCAGAAACCAATAATGAAAACAAGATTGGTTTTTTAAAAAGTTGCTTTGTAAGGTAGGGGCCAGGAATGGAACAAGGGAAAAATAACTGATTTGTTAACATCAGATTACCTCAGGTTGTTAAAAAATATTACATATATACTAGTTGTAGATGGACATATTACCTTTATTTTATTTATTTATTTTTATGTGGTGCTGAGGATCAAACCCAGGGCCTCACATGTGCTAGGTAAGCACTCTACCACTGAGCTACAACCCCGGCCCTCAGGTTATTTTTTGAAAGAATTAAAGAATATATGGATTAAAGCAAAGGAAACTGTAATCATCATGCCAACTGTAACTGGCTTGTTTGAGAAATTTGGCTATTAGCTCTCTTGGTTTCTCAGAAAGTCAGATGACAACTTAGTTTCAACTTGGTGACATGGAACCTCAGCATAAGTGACTCCACTTTGATTTTCTATTCTGTTGGGGCCCAGTACAGGGACCCTAGTAGAAAACAATGGCCTCTTGTAGTTTTTATTTAATAATCCAGTCCCTGTCTATTAACAGAATAAAAGACAGTGTACCAAGAACATGGTCCTGCTTCTCAGGACGTGCAGATTCCTCAGACCTATGGAGTGGAAACTGTAGGCCTTGGGGCTAAGTAGCCATGTCTTTTCACACTTCCACATACCCTTTATTAGTGTATCTTTTGCAGGGTTTTTTGGGGGGCCTCAAACGGGGTAAAAAGTAGCTTTTGTGAGACCTGGCTGTGATCCTCAACAATCTTTGTGGCCTGACCCAACTTGTTCCCAAGTCTGTAGGGCTAAGCCTCTCATGTGACCACCTAACCTAATTGTCTGCTGACATTCTCCTCCTAGCTGGGCCATGTGCTCCAAATGGAATCTCCATCTCTTTACAAGTCTTCTCAGAATAGTTGCCCCAAATCAACAACAGGCAGTGCCAAGTCACTATTCTACCCAGTCACGCTGGAAATGTAAAGATCAACTTGTAGTGGTGCACACCTATAATCCCAGCAGCTCGGGAGGCTAAGGCAGGAGGATCGCGAGTTCAAAGCCAGCCTCAGGAAAAGTGAGGTGCTAAGCAAGTCAGTGAGACCCTGTTTCTAAACAAAATACAAAGTAGGGCTGGGGATGTGGTTCAGTGATCGAGTGCCCCTGAGTTCAATGCCTGGTACCAAAAAACACCCCCCAAACAACAACAACAACAACAACAACAACAAAACTTCTTTTCTCCTCACCTCCATAGCTGAATCTTTGTGTCCTTTCCAAATTCCTATGTTGAAATCTAATCCCCAGTGTGTTGGTTTTAAGAGATGGGGCCATAGGGAGTGACTAGGTCATGAGGGTAGAGTCCTTATGAATGGGATTAGTGCCTTTATAAAAGAGGCTTGATGGAACTTGTTTGACCTTTTTCCCTTCCCTTCTACCATGTCAAGATACATAATGTGCTATCTATGTGGAATAGGCCCTCACCAGACATTGAATCTGCCAGCACCTTGATCATGGATTTCTGAGTCTCCAGAACCAGGAGAAATAAATTTCTGTTGCTTATGAATTACCCAGTCTAAATATTTTGTCATAGAAGCAGGAATGGAATAAGACATCCCTATACATAGTCATGGATAGATTCCATCTCATAAATAATTATGCAAGTCTATACCCATCTCCCCCAGTGCTCACTGTCACTGTCTTGGTTCAGGCCTACAGGATACGTTAAGGTTTAGGGTTAAGGCTAAGACAGAGTAGAGTTAGTAGCCTTCTTTGATTCAGAAAATTAAACTAGCGGTAAAAATTTTAGTATAATTTCTGAAAATGGACAGAGTTATATAAAAAATTTTTTCC
The DNA here is from genome assembly GCF_902686445.1 of Sciurus carolinensis. Taxonomy (NCBI): domain Eukaryota; kingdom Metazoa; phylum Chordata; class Mammalia; order Rodentia; family Sciuridae; genus Sciurus; species Sciurus carolinensis. The sequence continues at coordinate 128,191,543 of NC_062216.1, read as the reverse complement.
ATTTAGTGTTGTTACTTGAGTTACTCCAGATTGATTATCCTTAAAATGAAGACTATTCCTTTACCCAAATAACCAATAATTTGGAGAATTTATTGTTGTTTCATTCCTCCCCCACTTTTTTTTTTTTTTTGGTGGTACAGGGGATTGAACCCTGTAGTGCTTTACCACTGAGCTCCATCCCAGCCCTTTCTATTTTTTGTTTTGAGACAAGGTCTCACTAAGTTGTGAGGCTAGACTCGAATTTGTAATTCTCCTGCCTCAGTCTTCAAAGTCACTGGGATTACAGGTATGTGCCATTGCGCCTGGCTTCCTTTTCCTTTTAATAACTAGGTCTTTCACTTCCCACAACTTATTTCATCATCATATCTTCTCTCACAACTTTTTTCTTTGGTTGAGTTTCCCAAAGGACAAGACTGAGAAGGCAAGTTCAGTGAGCTCTCATCTTGAAGCACAAATATGGTGGAAAGACAGGAATGTGATGCACACAGTGCACTTTGGGGGCCAGGAAAGTAAAGAGTATGTCCCTGTAATATGCAAAACTGGTGCCAATACAGCATTAGATGGATTGAAAAGCCCTCTTAAAAATTCCACTTTTCCTATATTCTCTCATATTTCTAAATATAAATTATCATTAGCAAATAATTATGATGAATAATAACACCGTCACTTAATTTCCTGCCAGCTGAGGCCTGGCAGAGTTGAAGCATGCTAAACCTCAAGAGCATGCAATTTCAGAAATGAACAATTAAGCTCAGAGAAGATGAGAGTGGAGGTTACCGTGGCAACAGAGTCCCACAACCCCGTGAGGCCATATTGTCTCTGTGCATGACTCACAGAAACTGGTTACTGTGATTTATACTCCAGGCAAGGTTTAGGTACAGAAATGGGGAGTTTTCCTTGTACAAGTTCAGAAAGGCTAGGTATTTTGAAATCCACAAAAGAGGATTTTGTGATTTTTCAGTGAAGTAGTAGCAGATAATGGAATAGTAGCAGATAATAAGATTTAGTCTTAAACTATGCCATAAAAATATTGAAATTATTACTCTGCAAATTTGTATGGAAATTTAATAGTATAATAGTATAAAGAATTTTCGTTAATTCAATAATACTGGTTTGGGCTGGGGATGTAGCTCAGTGATAAAGCACCTGCTTGGCACGTGTGAGGCCTTGGGTTTGATCCTGAGCAACAAACACACACAATACCAATAATATTGATTAAACCCCACCATGTATCAGACTCTGCTGTAGGTGCTGAGATGCAGTGAACAAAATAGAGGCAAACAATATATAATAAATGACTTATGGTATCTAGTGTGATCAAATGTGATGAGGACTCAGAGGATAAAATAAAGCAGGGCAGGGATACTGGGAATGATGGGGCAGGGATACTGGGAATGATTGATGGGGCTGATATGGCAACTCTATATTGGGTATCGGAGAAGCCTTTATAGAGAAGATATACAGAGTCAAAATGAGGGAGGGGTCAGCCTTGTAGATATAGGGGCAAGAATATTCCAGAGAGATGGAATGTCTGTGTTATGACCCTGAGACAACATAAGCTTGCCAGATTCAAGGAGAATGAGGAGAACTGGAGTGGAGTGATGAAGGGGAATGAAGCAAAAGTGAGATCAGAGTGATAACATAACGGCAAGATCACATAGGGATGCTGTATTTTGGACCTGGAAAGGCCCCCAAAGACCCATGTGTTAAAACTTGGTCTTCAGTTTGGCACTATTGGGAGATGGTAGAAACTTTAAGAAGTGAGTGGAAGGAGCCAGGTATGGTGGTGCATGCCTATAATCCCAGTGACTTGGTAGGCTAAGGCAGGAGGATTGCAAGTTTGAGGCCAGCCTGGGCAATTTAGTGAGACTCTGTTTCAAAGTAAAAAATAAAAAGGACTGGGAATGTGGTTCAGTGGTAAAGCACCCCTGGCTTCAATCCCCAGTACAAAAAAAAAGAAAAAGAAGTTAGTGGAAGGAAATGAAATAATTGAGAACACGCACTTGAAGAGAATACTGGGACCCCAACCTCTTCTTGTTTCTCTCTTTCACTTTCTGACTGACTTGATGTGAATAGCTTTGTTCTACCATGAAGAGGTTTTGAGCAGAGGACTGGTATGACCAGATAGGAGACAACAGAAACATCTCAGAAGAGAAATTGCATAGGCCCAAATGGAAGTGGTCAGATTGAGTTTATTTCAAAAGGAGATGCAATTGGATTTCTCTACGGATTGAGTGTTGGGTGTGACAGAAGGGGAGAATCGGAAATGACAACACAGTTAGGGACCTAGGAAACCAGAATGGTGGAGTTGCCATCATTTAAGATGGGGAGGACAGTGGATAGACTGGGTTGGGCGGTACAGAGTTGCGGTGGGATGGGAGAACTGATTAAAGTTTGAAATATTGGTTAGACGTATTATTAGAGAAAGAGAAGGTAGCTGGGTAGACACACGTTTAGAAGTCTGTGCTGGAGGAAGAAATTTGGAAGTTATTGGGCAATGAGACGATATTTAAAGCCAGAAGGAGAGATAAGAGAACAAAGGGACTGAGAAGCAACCAGACTGAGTTCTAGGGTACTATTCCATTAAGATGTTGAGAAGAGAAGATGGGCCAACCAAAAACAAGACTAAGGAGATAAAAGCAAAACCAGGAGAGTGCAGGGTCCTAGAAACCAAATGAAGAAAGCAGTTCCAGGAGGAAAGAAGCATCAGAGGTACCAAAGGCTGCTAACTGGGTGACTTCTCCGCTGACTTAAGTTGAGTGGAATTCACGGATTCCCATGACTTCTGCCAGTGGGGAGTGACTGTAAGTGCTGAGTTTCCTCTCTGGCCACTCCTATTTCTTCATTTCCCCACTCTGTTGATCCTGCAGGTACTACCTAGTAAAATTGCTCATAAATCTCCCTTTCAGATCCAGGCATGGTGGCTCATGCCTGTAATCCCAGCCACTCAGGAGGTTGATGCAGGAAGATTGATCGATTGTAAGTTCAAGGCCAACCTAAATAACATATCAAGATCTGCCTCAAAATAAAATAAAAACGGGTTGGTGGCATGACTCAATGGTATAACTTTTGCCTGGTATGTATGAGGTCTTGGGTTTAACCTGCAGCACCACAACAATGATAACAACAAAAATTCTCCCTCTCGGAGTTAGTGTCCAGGAACCCACCTGAGACAACAGGCTTTACATTTGATGTATTCCATATAACATATATTTTAATTTTCATAACAATTTCAGTATGTAGACATTGTTGATTATTTTAGAGAGAAGAGGATACAGAAAACTAGTGACATTGGATGACTTTTCCAAGGTCACTAAGAAAGTGACAGAGAAAGGATTTGACTCAACCTCCTGGACTCCACAGGTAAGCTCTTCTCAATGTGATATCTTAACTTTAAGGGATCATCTGGCAGGAACCAGGACCAGGGAGGTCAAAAGGGTGTTAAGAACTCCTAAGCTGGGGTTGGGGAGATAGCTCAGTCAGTAGAGTGCTTGCCTTGCAAGCACAAGGCCCTGGGTTCGATCCCCAGCACCCAAAAAACAAAAACAAAAAAACTCCTAGGCTGTGAATGAGACACAAAAGCAATAAATAAGGTAAGAGTCAAGGTCAGGGGCTGGAGACACTGACTCCTCCATCAAACTGGGGAGGTCAAAATTGAGGCTCCACAGGAGGGAAAAGTCAGAAATAAAGCCCGGAAAGAAGAATGAGTTGAAGAGCTAACAAATGAAGCAACTCAAGAGTCTTCATGTGCAATCCTGAATTATTTCTGTATGGGTCCTGGAGTATATCATGGGGTAGGCATGTCTTTCAAGGAACTAAATTAGTGTAACAGTGGTGGCATCCATCCCATAATTTTTATGTACTTATGACATTAACAAAATTGGCTTTTATATTCTAGATTTGTCACCCATCAAAGGACTTTATTTTCATGAAATAGCCATGTATTCTTTTTTGCTCACTTATTTAACATCTAATTCTACATTATTTAAGTTATAAGTCTGGTCTATATTTTAAAAATATTTCTTTGTCATCTGAGAAATTATTCTGTTACTGGGAGGTATATGTTTCCAAATACATTTTTATTTTTAATTCTTCTTGCCTTTCTGCTGGTTCATCTTTCCATTAAGACTTTGTGGGCGAAAAAAAATCAATAAAACAAAATTCCTGTTGAGGCATTAATAGTCTAGTGAGACAAACAGACATTTAAATAATAACTAGGACAAAAATGCCTACACAGCAAGCTCTGAGAGCCAAGAGGAATGAGCCACTAACTCCATGAAGGATAATAATAGTCACTGATGTATTTAAGAGGATATGTCCTCAAGATTGGAAATAAGGTTACACTGAGAATCAATTCACAATGGATAAGATTAGCCATCAGGAAAAATGATCATATATATATGTATATAAAACATATATATATATATATATATATATATATATAAAACCACTGTATATATGTGCATGTGCGTGTGTGTGTGTGTGTGTGTGTGTGTGTATATATATATATATATATATATGACATCACTTAAACCCTTCGATGGCTCCCTATAACCCACAGGAATAAATTCGAAATTCTTGCCATGAGCTTCCATTGTTTCTGTGTTCTTTTCCACTTTTGTCTCAGGTTCCCAGTGGTTAGCAAGCACGTTCAAGTTTGAGAAGCACACGGGGTAACACAGGAAAGAGAGCCCCACACTTGTGTCAAAGAGCTTCTCAGCTCCAGCACCGCTCTGCTTTACCAGGGACTGGCTACTGGGCTTTGCCTCTAGGGGGCACTCAAGGGAGGCTTCGGGACTCGAGCGGGAAAGTGACTTGCTCCTCCTCGTCCGCGGCAGTTCCAGGGATCCTCACACACGCCAAGTTGTTTCTCCCCGGCAAGCAGCGGTTCCTTTTCCTGGCTGCGGAGGAATTCGGTGGGCAGTGTTTCCAGCACTTGCAGAACCAGATTCACAGTGCCTCGCTCGGGAAACCCAGCAGCCGCAGAGGTCTTGGAGTTAACTGGCCCCCTTTCTCTATGTTCCAAGTGAATAATTCCAGCCTCTTCATTCCCTCCAGCCCTAGGGGTGGTAGCAGCTCCCTATCACTGCTGACTTTCAGGCAGTGATTCTTGACTAGGGGCAAATTTACTTCCTAGAGGACACTGGGCAAAAGCGGGAGAGATTTGGGATTGTCACAATTCAGAGGAGGCATGGGAAGTAGTACTACTGCATCTACTGAGCTGGGGACAGGGATGCTGCCAAACAACCTACTATGCACAGCACAGCCCCCAAGACGGAATTGTTCCACCCCAATATATTAGTATTAAGTTTGAGAAGCCCTGTTTTTACCCTTTGTTATAAATGATATGCACAGTGAAATATTACACCTAGTTAAAAGTCTTTATATTAAATTCTCTCTGATCAAATAATTTGTGGTTTTGACTGAATTCTGACTGATTCAGGTTTCACTGGCATTAAAAAAAGGAATTAGATGACTAGGGGCAAGTTGAAGGTGTCTGTGGTTGAGACTAAAAATATAATTACACAAACAGAAACAAGATGTATCCCATTTGTTTACAATAAAAATAAATTTAAAAATATATAATTAACAGTAATGAGCTAAATCTTCATGTTTCATGATAAGAATTGGATAATTTCTCAAATGTTTACAATTGATAAATCAAGAAGTAGTGGTATGATTTAGGAGAATACAACTTTTGGGGTGGGTTCTGGGAGGGATGGAGCAAAGGATTGGTGGTTTCCATAGTAAGCTTGTTAATACCATTTTATAAAATTCATGTTCATTTCTTATTTTAAAGTATATTTATAGGTATGGGGGTGCACACCTGTAATCCCAGTGACTTAGGAGGCTGAGGCAGGAGGATCACAAGTTGGAGGCCAGTGTGGTCAACCTTGTGAGACCCTGTCTCAAATTTTAAAAAGAAAAAGAAAAGTGCTAGGAATATAGTTCAGTGGGAGAAGATTCTTGGGTTCAATCCCCAGTACCAAAATAAATAAGTAATAAATAACTTAAGAAAAAAATTCTGTTACATAATGTATTCCTTTATAAATATACAACTGAAGTCTCAAACTGGTTGTTGACAAATGTATTTTTTTAATTTTTGTTTTTTTTTTTAGTTTTACGTGACAGTAGAAAGTATTTTGACATATTATACACACGTGGAGTGCAACTTCCCATTCTTCTGGTTGTACATGATGTGGAAGTACATTGGTCATGTGTTCATATATGAACATAGGAAAGTAATGTCAGATTCATTCTACTGTCTTTCCTATTCCCATTCCCCTCCCTTCCCTTCCTTCCCCTTTGTCTAATTCAATGTACTTCTATTCTTCCCTAACCCGTTCCCCACTTATTGTGAGTTAGCATTCTCATATCGCAGAGAACATTTGGCCTTTGGTTTTTTGGGATGGGCTTATTTCACTTAGCATGATATTCTCCAGTTCCATCCATTTACCAGCAAATGCCATAATTTCATTTATTTTATGGTTGAGTAATATACCACTGTGTATATATACAACATTTTCTTTATCCATTCATCTGTTGAAGGGACCTAGGTTGCTTCCATAGTTTAGCTATTGTGAATTAAACTGCTATAACTGATGTGGCAGTGTCACTATAGTATGCTGATTTTAAGTCCCCGGGTATATACTGAGGAGTGGGACAGCTGGGTCAAATGGTGGTTCCATTCCAAGTATTCTGAGGAATCTCCATACTGCTTTCCAGAGTGCACCAATTTGCAGTCGCACTAGCAATGTCTGAGTGTACCTTTTCCTCCACAACCTCTTCAACATTTATTGTTACTTGTATTCTTGGTAATTGCCATTCTGACTGGAGTGAGATGGAATCTCAGTGTAGTTTGAATTTCTCTAACTGCTAGAGATGTTGAACCTTTTTTCATACATTTGGTGACTGATAATATTTCTTCTGTGAAGTGCCTATTCAGTTCTTTTGTCCATTTATTGATCGGATTATTTGTTTTTTTGGTATTAAGTTTTTTGAGTTCTTTATATTTCCTGGAGATTAATGCTCTGTCCAAGGTGCAGGATGCAAACATTTTCTCCCATTCTGTAGGCTCTCTTCTCATGTTCTTGATTGTTTCCTTTGTTATGAAGAAGCTTTTTAGTTTGATACCATCCCATCTGTTGATTTTCGATTTTACTTTTTGTTCTTCAGGAGTCTTGTTGAGGAAGTCAGTTCTTAAGTCAACATGATATAGATTTGGGCCTACTTTTTTCTTCTGTTAGGTGCAGAGTCTCTGTTCTAATGCCTAAGTCCTTGGTCCACTTTGAATTGAGTTTTGTGCAGAGTGAGAGATAGGGGTTTAGTTTCATTTTGCTACATATGACTTTCCAGTTTTCCCAGCACCATTTGTTGAAGAGGCTATCTTTTCTCTAATGTATATGCCTTTGTCTAGTATAAGATTAACTGTACTTATGTGAGATTGTCCCTGTGTCTTCCATTCTGTACCATTGATCTACGTGTCTATTTTGGTGCCAATACCATGCCATTTTTGTTACTATGGCTCTGTAATATAACTTATAATATAAGTAGTATAACATATTGTGATGCTTCCTGCTCCACTTTCCTTGCTAAGGATTGCTTTGGCTATTCTGGGTTTCATATTTTTCCAAGTGAATTTTATGACTGTTTTTCCTATTTCTATGAAGAACATCATTGCAATTTTAATAGAAATTGCATTAAATCTATATCACGCTTTTGATAGTATGGTCATTTGTACAATATTAATTCTGCCTAAACAAGAATATGGGAGCTCTTTCCATCTTCTAAGGTTTTCTTCAATTTCTTTCTTTAGTGTTCTGTAGTTTTTAATTGTAGAGGTCTTTCACCTCTTTTGTTAGATCGAGTCCCAAATATATATATATTTGAGGCTACTATGAATGGGGTAGTTTTTCGAATTTTTCTTTCAGTTTATTCATCACTGATGTATAGGAATGCAATTGATGTTAATTTGGGTGTTAATTTTATATACTGCTATGCTGAATTCATTTATGAGGTCTAGAAGTTTTCTGGTAGAGTTTTTCGGGTCTTCTAAATACAGAATCATGTTGTGGATAGAGTTTGAGTTCTTCGTTTCCTATTTGTATCCCTTTAATTTCTTTCTTCTGTCTAATTGCTCTGGCTAGAGTTTCAAGGACGATGTTGAATAGAAGTAGTGAAAGAGGGCATCCTTTTTAAAATTTTCACTGTATTTGATTATTTTTTGCCAATATAGCAAAAATGTAATACTTTATACAAAAGTTCAGTTTCTTTTTTCTTGAGGAGTCAGATTGTGCAATAGCAAGCCCTCATTCGCATTTGGTAAGCAATTATGCTTGAGTGGCTGCACACTGTAGACAAGGTGTGTGCTTTCCATTTTGTCACAGTCCCTGTCACTCCCCACTACCTTTCTGAGTAATCTTACCCAAGGTCTTCTTTTTGCATTTGGGCTGCTGGCTTGCTCCTCTAGGCATTGGGTCTGCAACCCCAAATGTCCAGGCATAAATAATGTTTAGAGTCGTCTACTGTGGTATCATCAGTCCACAAAGCAACTAAGGAATTTTCTTAAAAGTCACAGGTTCAGGTTGGCATGAACCTGATATCACTAATTATAAATGAAGGAAGAGAAACATTCCTCTTGTGTCAATTTACGTGCCAGCTAGTGTTTTTGTTTGTTTGTTTGTACTGAGGATTGAACCCACGAGTTCTTTACCACTTAGCCACATCCCCAACTCTTCTTATTTTTTATTTTGAGACAGGGTCTCACTAAGTTGCTTAGGGCTTTGTTAAGTTGCCGAGGCTGGCCTCGAACTTGACCATCCTCCTGCTTCAGCATCCCAAGTCCCTGAAATTATGGATGTGTGCCACCATGCCAGACCCTAGGTAGTATTGTAAGTGACCTGCATGTATTAATAAATTCTCATAAAAATTGAGTGAAGAAGGTGATTGTATCCATTTAACAGACAAAGAAATGAAGGCACATTCAGATGAAGTAACTTGTACCTCCTCAAGTCATCTAAATTGAGTGATGATCTTCTTAACCTATATTAACCTTCTTAACCTTCTTAACCTATATTAAAAAATGACCTATGCAGTTTGTTCAGCTGCTGTTTGTATTAGCCAGGACTCTGTCCTTCCAATGTCAGGAAGTCAGCTCCAACAAGTTTTGAAACAACAATAAAAAAATGCAAATGTAAATTATTGGCTTGTGTGATCAAACCACAGGAAACCAGGATTGGTGCTGGCCCCTGACTGATCCGGCCATCCTCTTACTCTCTGTCCCTCCCTCTCTGATTCTGGTTTCTCTTTGCACACTGATTAAATTCTTTTAAGTTCCTCTATGTGGTGAGTGTTTGAGGCTGGGGTCACTGGAAGGAAGACCCTCAGATGGAGCTTAATGCTCAGTATGCTTCTTTTTTTTTTTTTTTTTTTTCAGAAAACAAAATCTATTTTCATTAAGTTACTCCCTAGAAGTATTAATTATCTTTTCATAGATAAACAATTTTGGAATGTTTTCTAGTGAAAGAATAGAAGAATTACTTATGTTTTCTCTATCATGATCAAAAAAATTACTATTTATTGTTTAGTGAAGTCTCTTCAGCTTCAGAACTTGATACTGGTAATATTCTATTTTGTATGATTCCTGTCACAAAAGGGTGTGGATATCTATAATTATAAACAATTAATTATCAAGAATATTCCTGACAGTAGAATACTTCTTTTTGATCAAGTGTTAATGAGAACCAAATTTTCTGTTTATAAGTTTACATTTTGATGAATTGGAAGAATTTTCCACAGACTAGTTTCTGGTGCAATATATTTTTAACCTTGCTTTTCTCTACCACTCTCATACTCTGGGGGTAGGTCCCAGAAGATCATTTATATTATAATAAGAGTTCTGGCCCTGTATCTTCCTGTCAGGATACTATCTAAAATGACACAGTAGGTAATAGGCCATAATAATGACTCAGAAAAATTGTTATGGGAGACTTGTCGGAAACAGCAGTCTTGACCAACTGATGTTAAAATATCTTCTATTACAAATTTTATAAAACATCACATTGTGTGAAGGTATGGTTAGGGCCCCTCTCAGAAACTTTGAAGTCTGTGCAAGTAAAAGGCCTTGAGTTTTACTTCATTAGTTTCTCCACCAGTGCTCTCAGTATGCTTCTTAAGGACTACCCTCAGGTTTAATAACTGTGGAAGAGAAGATCAGTAAATAAGACTGGGCAGAAGGAAAAATCCAGCCATGATGCACACCCAGCTGCAAGCTGGGCTTACCCCATAAGGAACTATGGAGTTAGAATGGCTCTTAAGCGTGGTCTTACTTCACACTGAGCTGGCCCAGCCTTTATGCCTATACATCAGTTTTTGGATGTGAACCACCTAGGGAAGGGGTGACCTTGGGTGAGGAGGCTTTCTGTAGCAGGGGCAATCCTTGGACTGATAGCCAAACGCTATCAGTTGACTATCTGCCAACAATAACTTCTAGCCACTGGGGCAAGCCCTGTTGAAGGGGGATTTTAGCCATGCAGCCAGTATTTGCTGTAGTGGGAGAAGTGATTGCCAGTCACTCTAGGCTCACACGCTGCTACGGGAGTATTCCCCAGAGGTTCATGTGTTGACTTGGTCCCTAGGGTGTTGGGAGGTACTGTAGAACGTTTAGATGTGGGGCCTAGTGGGATATGCTTAGGTCACTGGGGGAATGTCCTAGAAGGATAGTGGAACCCTGGCCCCTTCCTCTCCCTTTTTTTCTCTCTCTCTCTCCCCTTCCTGTTCATGAAGTGAGCAGTTTGCTCTGCCACATGCACCTGCCACGAGGTGCCCAAAGAATGGTCATTTGGTCTTGGACTGGAACCCCCCACCTCAGAACTATGAGCCAAAATAAGTCTTATCTCTTCATAAATTAACTGCCTCAGGCATTTCATTATAGTTGTGAGAAACTTCCTAGAATGTATTCTTATAGCTTTCCATCTAAGATAAAAGAAAGATCCTTGATCTACAACTCAGAACATTCCAGGGAGAGACTGTCAACTTTGAATCACATGCAAGGGGTATGGTACTCTGATAGGCGCATCCTTGGTCATACACTTGTGGGCAGTTGGTTGTTCAGAAAAGGACTAGGGTTGACAACCCTATAGACACCCAGAGCATAGAGTCAGGGAAGAGCAATTCTTAGAAGAAGGGGTGGTGAGCTGGAACCTGGAGACAGGGAGGGAGTACATTGTGCAGACCAGAACAATAGTGCTTCAGGTTTTCTCTTCACTGTCCAGCCTTTCAGCTCTGACCTGCTCCTCAATGATAGTGGCAGCCAAACCTCCCACACAGGGAGAAATCTGAGAAAGCATGCAATGTACACTTAGGGAAAAAGAAAGTCAGTGGCCTCTCAAATTCCTCAGGAACAAACAATCAGTCATCTGTCCGTTTCTAACCTCAATCTAGCCTCAAGGTGCTCTCCATTAGTTCTGGGTTTGTGCAGAGGTCCCCCACCCCGAACTCACCAATGAGAACAATGATGAACCAGGAATCTGTCTGTCCTGATTCCATAGCTTTAACCCAGCCAGCTACACATACCAAATACCTGCCAATTTATCAAGGTGAGGAACAAAAATCCACTCATATTAGTGGAATATTATTCCCAGTCCTCCTCATTATCTTCTGCATTTCCCCTTCTCCACTTGGGTCTCTGTTCCATTCCTGAATTTTGCCTTTATCTTTCATTTGTGATCCTCACTCTGTTCCTGGGCCTTGGTATTCTTTGGATCTATCTGATCATGATCTTCGGGGATTCTTTTCCCCCACCTGTCCTAGACAACCTTGGTTCTCACCACAGTGACAGTCAATCTCCTGCCCACTTGATCCTCTCTGAGTAGAGCATAAGGGGTTCAAAGTGCTACATTTTACACATCAATTTTTAATTCATACATTTTTAATTCTTGAGTAGAACTTCAAATGGAAATGCATACACTACTAAACAGGAGAGTTGTAAAATCAGAAATCTGGGAGACTCACAAAGTCAAAGTAACCTGGTGGGTTTCCCGTGGTTCAGGGTCTGACCTTGCAGGCGACAGTATGTGATTTTGTCCACTGATTGCAATTAGAGACTTTAACTTATACCACATAAGCTTCACGAGTGATTGGATATTATAAAGAAGAATGACAGTTTATTATTTTATGAAAGAATATACTAGCTAGATGCCGGAAACTTCTTGCCAGTGGATTCTCGCCTTCATGGAAACTTCAAATTCCATAAGATAATAAGCAAAATAAATAAATAAATGTAGTAAAATTTTCTGAATGATTTCAATCAGTAGAGAAGCAAGGTCGACTTTGGATGGGCAACACCACTGGATGGCAGGCAGCGCCACCTTGTGGTGATCCACGTGTCTGCTGAGGTACCTAACTACCTATGCCTTGGCCTCATGCTTTGCGCTTAGACACCCAGTTTCAGTAATTCTGGGTGGTTGTTCTAGAACTGAAATGAATCTCCTTGACATGTTTGGCCTTTGATCATCTGCCCCAATAAAGCTGCCATCTTTGAGCTCCCAGTGTCCCTGCTATCTCTTTTCCAGATCCTGTTCCTGATTTTTTCAAAGTCTTGAACCAGTTTCTCAAATAGAAGACTCCAAACCCCTACTGGGGCAAACTCCATCCTCCCCCAGAAACAACAATTAATTGGTCTTCAGGTGAATCTAACCCAGTATACCTGGCTAGAGGTAACTTCATCTCCCATGGCCAGTGTTGCACGTAGTGAATTTTCCTATAGTAATAAAACAGGACGCAGTGAGAAGCATGTGCCTGCCATTCCCGTGTGAGTCATTAGGAGATGTAATGGAAGTGATGCATTCAATTATTGTTTAGTTTGAGGATTTTGCTCCATTATCGAGTAAATGATGGACACTATAAAGTATGGAACATTTTTGTCATCATAGAGAAATAGTAGGGAAAATTTTCTGCTGAGAGTTTTAATGCATTCAAATTTTACATGAATTTATCACGTCTATCCACAGGTCTCTGAGCACTTTTCTTTACTCTATTTATTTTCCATAAATATATTCTATATGTAGAAAATTCTCTTTTGGAGGTTCTCCTGTATTTCTTGGCTCCTCTGGTCTAAATCTCATCACTTCTCGCCTCAAATTCTACCTCCCAGCAATAGTAAATGCCAAAACCATCTAAATTATGCCAGACCTTTCTCTCTTCAAATTCTTCTGTCATAGCTAGGCATAGTGGTGCATGCCTCTGATCTTAGCAACTCTTGAGGTTGAGGCCAGAGCATCACAAGTTCAAAGTCAGCCTGCGCAACTTAACGAGATCCTGTCTCAAGGTAAAAAATAAAAAGGACTGGAGATGTACTCAGGGATAGAGCACCTCTACCTTCAGTCCTCAGTACCACACACGAAGAAAATTCTCTCATTGTGTCTGAATTAGTGCCTTCACTCCCCCTACCTCTAAATGTTGATAATTTCCATCAGTCCTTTACATTTCCATCCAGCAGTGTGGGAAGGTGTCTCTAAGTCCCATGCCTAGGTAGGCTCCCTTTACGTGCTCTCATAGCGAGGACTTCCCACATGATCATCTAACATCACCGGAAACCCAACTGCTTATGTAACTGGAGATATAAATTGGTCACAGGTCCAACTGAAGCAAATAACACTACTGAGTGGAACACTTTTTTTTTTTTTAATATTTTTTAGTTGTAGACGAACACAATATCTTCATCTATTTATTTTTATAAATGAATACTCAGGATCGAACCTAGTGCCTTGCACATGTGAGGCAAGGGCTCTACCACTGAACTATAGCCCCAGTCCAAGGAACACTTTTAGAAAAGTCATTCCTCTTGGTCACAGATCTATTTCTGTTGAGCCTTTTCATAGTATGCTTATGCAATAGCAGTTGACCTGCAGAAATTGTGAACTGAATAATATAGAGTGATTTCAATGGGTGATTTAATCTACTATCTAAACTTTTTAAAATGTTAATATTTCTTCCAAGAACTTATGGGTATTCAGAAACCAAAAAACAAATTTGGGAAATTATTTTGAAAAGTGAAAAACAAATATCTTTGCAAAAAATTTTCAGAGGACTTCTGAAGAATCCCTGGGGGGTGGGGATCAAGGGACCACGTGGTTGTAGGCCAAGGACGGATGAATGGGATGTCAAGAGAAGTGCTTTCGATGTGGAAACACAGCAAGAAAGACTGTAAAGACAAGAGTGTGAGGAAAATGTCCGCCCCCAGGCACGCATCCTTCTCCTCACCCGGGGAGACGGTGGCACCTTTGGTTCCCACAGGAGGTCGGCAGGGCGCTGGCGACTAGATAACCTTAGCGGGCGAGGGCGGGCCTGGGGGCGCTGAGGTGGGAGCAGTAGGCGAAAGGTCGGGGGCGGTGCACCCTTGGCCCTGCTCCGAGGTGTGTTGCTAAGCGAACACCCTTTGGAGCTTATGGAGGTCTTCTGAAAGATTTCACTGCTACAGACTTGACTGAGTTTGCTGCCAAGGCTGCCCTGTCAGCTGGCAAAGTCCCACCTGAAACTGTGGACAGTGTACCTGTAGGCAGTGTCATGCAGAGTTCTTCAGATGCTGCATACCTGCCAAGGCTGCCCTGTCTGCTGGCAAAGTCCCACCTGAAACTGTGGACAGTGTACCTGTAGGCAGTGTCATGCAGAGTTCTTCAGATGCTGCACACCTGGCGAGACACGCTGGTCTTCGGGTGGGAGTCCCAAAAGAGGTTCCAGCTCTTACCATCAATAGGCTCTGTGGCTCTGGCTTCCGGTCCATTGTGAATGGACGTCAGGAAATCTGTGTTAAAGATGCTGAAGTTGTATGAGTGGAGGACTGAAAGGAGGAGCCAGGCTCCCTACTGTGTCAGATACGTTCCATTTGGAACCAAGTTTGGAACAGATATCAAGATGGAAGATTGTCTGTGGGCGGGATTAACCAATCATATTCAACTCCCTATGGGAATTACTGCAGAGAATCTTGCTGCAAAACATAAAATAAGCAGAGAAGAATGTGACGAATATGCCTGCCCTTCAGTCACAGCGGAGGTGGAAAGCTGCTAATGATACTGGCTACTTTAATGAGGAAATGGCACCAATTGAGGTGAAGACAAGGAAAGGTAAACAGACAATGCAAGCGGATGAGTATGCCCGGCCCCCAACGACCCTGGAGCAGTTACGTAAACTTCCTCCAGTGTTCAAGAAACAAGGCACCGTCGCTGCAGGGAACGCATCGGGAGCATCTGATGGTGCTGGAGCTGTTATCAGTGCAGATGCTGTTAAAAAACATGACTTCACACCACTGGCAAGAATCGTGGGCTACTTTGTTTCTGGATGTGATCTCTCTATCATGGTTATTGGCCCTGTCCCTGCTATTAATGGAGCACTGAAGAAAACAGGACTGTGTCTTAAGGACATGGACTTGATAGAGATGAATGAAACTTTTACTCCCCAGTACTTGGCTGTTGAGAAGAGTTTGCATCTTGACCCAAGTAAGACTACTGTGAATGGAGGAGCCATTGCTTTGGGTCACCCATTGAGAGGATCTGGATCAAGAATTACTGTTCATGAATTAAGGTGTCGAGGTGGGAAATACGCTGTTGGATCAACCTGCATTGGAGGTGGCCAAGGCATCGCACTCATCATTCAGAGCACAGCCTGAGGAGAACAAGGAGCCCACCTCGGCTCCACCATGCTTTACTTGGCTGGGCCACAGTAAAACAGGCGTCTTCAAGAGCCTCTGTCACAACTGGCCAAGCCATACCCCAGAAACAGTGATTGAGTTTGATCGTGCCTTGGTGAGACAAAAATACATTTATCATGAATAATAACCCATGCCATTAGCAAGTTCTCACAAATTTACACCAGTCTGATATGATGTATTCCTGAACTAAAATCCAATTACTAAAGGCTTTAAGAAAAATGGTGTCCTTGCCAAATATGCAGCACTTATGCCTTCGTAATATGAATACAAAGAAATTTAATAAATGTTGCCTTAAGCTAAAAAAAAAAAAATTCAGAACTCTGAGTTGTTTTGGCTTTCAGCAGAAGTGAATTAGTTAAATGAAAGTCCCTAAATATAATTTGTATTAACAGGAAATTTGTTTCACTAAAAAAATGCTATATATCACATGCTGCACATATCTTTGTAGTAAAAGTATAAAGACATGAATGGTGAAGGAACAATACATAGGAGATTTTAACTGGAGTAGTAGTTGAATTAGTCAGCTTGTGTTATTATAATAAAATACCTGAGGCAATGAACTTATAAAGGAAAGGGTTTATTGTAGCTCATGGTTCTGGATCCAGTCCAAGATCAGGAAGCCCCATTCTTTGTCCTCTTGAGAGCATGGTGCACTCTGGTAGGAATGTATTGTGAGCAAACTGCCAAGAAATGGAGAGAGATTGAGAACTGGGGTCTCACAATCCTCTTCAAAGGCATACCCTCAGTGACCTTAAGACCTCCCATAAGCTCTATCCAATAGTGCCACCCTGAGAACCAAGCCTTTAACATGGAAGTTTGAAGGATAATACCTATATTCAAACCATAGCAGTAGTGTTTTGTTTTTCAAATGGTACAATGGATGTACCAATGTTCATTATGTTTATTTTAAGAAGTATTTTCAAAAATCTGTTTCCCCCCCCATCACTGAATAAATTGATAGCAGGCATATGTCTTGTTGTTGCCATACCCGTGATATTTCATACTTCCCTTCCCATCCCTTGGTGCTGATAACGTTGGGCTATAGTTTAATTGCCTGTGTACTTCTCTGTCTCTCCCAGTGGACTGTGAACTCTTAAGGGCAGGAGCTGTTTAATTTTCAGTGTTCTATCCCTTGCCCCAAACCCAGTGCAAACACGGAGTTTGTGGTCAATAAATATTTGTCGAATGGGTGGGTGAATGGACGAATTTAATCTGATGTCCTCAAAGCATAAAGATAAGCAGTGCCAAAATTCCAGCCCATTCGTTTCTGCCACTGTCTACTTTTCTCATTCCCTGTCCTTATATGACACATCCTTAAGAGGCTATTTAAGTGATGTGTCCCATAAGGAACATGCTCAAATGACAGAGTCTCACCTGCAGCTATAAATCCCTAAGGAAGAGCTCTTCTGGGAGGATCCTAATCTCAGGTCATCCTGCTGAGTGACTTTGGAGAGTAAGGATGGAGATTTCCCATTTATTCATTAACTACCATGTGCCTGGTACCATACTAGGCACATTTACACACAAGACTCTCATTTAATTTTCATTTAATTAATTAATGCTATGCTGTAAGGTAGATATTCCTGTCCCCATTTATGCAGATAAGAAAACAGAGCCCCAAAGAGATGATGGGTTTTGACCAATTAATATGCTGTTCTAAGAGGTATAGCCCAGGCTTTTGTTCATGTCTGCCTGACTCCAAAGCCCTTATACTCCATGCCAGTGCAGAATACTGTGAGAGACAAAGAATGTTTTGACCTGAAAGGGCTCTTAGAGGTTGTCTATGTAATCCACACTTACAAAATAATTTTCTTTAAAAAAAAAAAAAAGGAAAAAAACTTTGAAAGCTTTGTCTTACCAAATAGGATTTTGCAAATCATGAATTTGCCAAGAGAAACTGAAGAATGTTCAATTATTCTTTAAGTCTGTAATTGATTGAGCAACTCTTACAATTGACCAGAAACCTTTTTGGCTGTGTTGACTGAGTGGGGCCTGCCTGCCCGTGACATTTCACATATCTAGGGCAGGAGTTCTGGCTTGGGTTCCCATGGCACAGGGATCCCTTTTGTTCACCTCCAAGTGTACCTCACTGGCCTGCTCCACCACTTCTGCTGCTGCCAGGTCACCTCATTTACTTATTAACTAAAGTTTATGGCACACTTGCTGTTTGTTAGGACCAAGGTTAGGAGATGTGAATCATCTCCGTTAATCCTAACTGTGACCCTATGAAGAAAGTAATACAATGAGCTTCATCTTCAAAAAAAGTAACTTAATCACAGGGACCAAATTGGTGGCCCTGGACTGGAATCCAGATCAGCGTGAAACCAGAACTGAGGTTTTCACCACGACGTTGTGAGCCTACCCAACAGGCAACACTGCAGTGGTAATGCCAGGACATAGATGCTTTGCGCTCTGGATGCCTGAACTATTGCCTGTGGCTGGTCAGCATCTCCTGGCAGTCTGAGTTGGAAGTGAAAGGCTGACTTTGTTATTGTTACTTCAGTAATAGAGCTATGCTTTATGGATCTATCAGGCCCAGCTCCAGAATCACAAATCCCTTTTGTATGTAGAAGGGATTTCCTTTGTCTGGATTTTTCAAGAGACTTTCCTTAAAAAGACCCCTTTGTTGAACAAATGCAAGAGATTCTTTGTTTTCAAGGGAGGTTGAAAAAAGTGAACCTAGCTCCTTTACTGTCAGGGGCTGTTACTGATGGCTCTATAATGTGAGCAGAACGGAAGAGGTCGAAGATATTTCAGAAGATTTTAGTGAACAGGATTAATTTGGTGATATTTATATCGTGCCTAGAACTTTGCCACCACACATCATTTGTTTTTAAATTAAGAAGGTTTATTTCTTAGGTAACACAAATATAAACAGACGCTAGAGAGTACCCTGGAGACTGAAACTAGAGAAGTAGTGGTATAATGGAAACAGCTGTATGAGAAATTTCTCGAAGTTCTGTTTATGATCATCTCCTTTTGGGAGATGAGGAAAGGAAAGCAGATGTCAGTCTGTGGAATATTTACTGGGAAGTTTATGATTATGTCACCTTGAGGAGAAGGGGAAGTAAAATTGACAATGTGTAGTTTGGAACATTCAGAAGAGATGGGGCTAATTTAGCATTGGTGAGCAAGACCTGGCCATAAGGATTGGGGAGCCAGTACCAGTGTAGGGGAGGGGAATCCGTGAAAAAAATGGACCTCTGCGTGTGTGTGTGTGTGTGTGTGTGTGTGTGTGTGTGTTGTATTGGGTGCCAAATGAGAATGTTCCCATTCAGAGGTCCCCATTCTACAGACCTGCAAGAGTATCCTTTTGACAGCTCAGGGTCATGGAATGTGTGGGAACAGGTCATGATGCCAAATACTTCTTAAAATACCTCTCTTAGCCTGTCACTCTTCTCTTTTTAAACAGTCTGTTGTTCAAGACTTGATCAGATTCTACTACATGAATGGGCTCAAAGGATTTTTTGATAATTTCTTTCTTTCTTTCTATAAAAACATCTGCAGCCAATTCAGGGATGGAATCTGCAATATAGCGCAGGAGAATTCAGGAGGACTTGAGTTTTTGGTCTCTGCCATTGACCAGATGTGTGACCTTGAGCAAGTCCCTGAAACTTGGCTTTAGATGTGTTCTCAGTAAAAGGAATGAACTGGCAATGAATGATTTCTAAGAGCTGAGTCAATGTTGAAATCTATAGGCTCAACTTTCCTTTAAAATTCATTTGTCATTTTGTTTTGTTTTGTCTCTTCCTTTGTCCTATTTCCATGGCCATGAATGCAACTTGGTAAGGATGGTAAATCAGTTGTGGTAGAGAAAATGGGTCTACAGTGGGTGGTTCCTGTTTGAGAATTTCTCCAGCTCACATGGCCTAGCAATAAAGAAGCCTTAACAAACATACATCTGGCCCCCTAAAGGAACATTTGTGGAGGAGTCCTGAGGTTGTTCTCTCATTACATCTTTACTTCTTTTGAATACAACGTTTATTAAACAGTCTAGTAGTATTAGACAATCATTTTGTTATTCTTGCTCTTTAAGGAAGCATGATACTGAATGGAACTCAACACTTTATATCCTTCCTTATTGCACTTTATTAGAATTTATGTTTTCAAATCCTTCTTGCCAACTACATTGCCTGTGGAAGGTAGAAATGATGTTTTATTTATCTTTCTGTTCCCTACTGCTGAGTATAGCATTCTGGCTCAATACTTATCTTTTGAATAAAACATAATTAATTTATCACTGTCAATCCATAGGTTTCTATTCGGACTTGGCTCACTGCCTTCACGCATTGTATTAACAACTGGATAGAGTGAGACTCTTGAGTTCCTCCTCCCTCCCTATTCCAATATATACTTAGTGGCCATGGAAGGGGCATAATTTGGAAAGACTCCCCAGATGATTATAATGTACACATTTCCTATTGTCTTGAGCAAAAAAAGAAACACACTCTCAAAATTTAAACAACTTTCAACGCTTTAGCAGGGGAAAGCTGAACTCCGAAGGCCGCGCACAGAGGCTGAAGAGTTGTTTGGTAGCCTGTGAATCAGAGTGGGTGGAGATGATCCTTTCCCATGTGTAAGCCTGCACGGGGCAGGCAGGAGGGAAAATAACATACCCTTCTCTGAATGCCTCCTGTTTTCACCAGGCAAGGAAACCATACACACCTGAACTGAGGGACATGCTTCCAAGGTCAGTTTCCTTTCTCTCTCTCTATTTTTTTTTTTTGGGGGGGGGACTGGGGATTGAACCTAGGATGCTTTACCATGAGTTATATCCCCAGTCCTTTTTATTTTTTATTTTGAAATAGGTTCTTTAGTTGCTTAGGGACTCACTAAATTACTGAGGCTGACCTTGAACTTGTGATTCTCCTGCTTCAGCCTCCCAAGTTGCTGTGATTATAGCATGTACCACTGTGCCTGGCTAAGATCAGTCTCTTGATGCAGCTGATACAGTCATTCTGAAAAGAAAAAGAACAGATAATTATTTCATATATACCTAGCTCTCTCTTTCTCTCTCTCTCTTTCTCTCTCTCTCTCCTTCTCTCTCTTTCTTTTTATATTGGGGATTGAACCCCAAACCTGGTGCATGCCACACAAGCAAGCACTCTACCACTGAGCTATATCCCCAGCTCTATTTTATTTTCTTTTATGCCAGAATCTAACTAAGTTGTCCAGGCTGGTGTTGAACTTATGATTCTTGTTGCTTAACCTCCTGAGTAACTGGGATTATAGGTTTGTACCACATAAATCTTACCAACTTGCCCCTTTAAGTACCAAATTCATATAGAAATGTTCACAAAGAAATCTCCCCAAAAGGAGAAAATTTCAAATATTTGGAAATATTAAAACAAAGCAGCAAGACTGCATTAAGCAGTAACATTTGGATTAAGTGTTCAACAAACTAGATTTATGGAAAGTTGAGAACATCTCAAATAGCAGCTTCTCATCTGGAGCCTTATCTGACAGCAACTTAAAGCAATGCCCTGGCTCTCAGTCCTCATCCTGTTTCAGGTTTTCCTATCTCGTCATTTTGTGTATTCCATCGTGTATCATTCAAAATTCTCCCGTTTGTTTCTTTAGAACGTTCTTAAGTGCAGGCATCTTCTCTAATTTCTTACCGTGTTCCAGCTTCTTGGCAGAGAGTAGGTGCTCAATAAATATCTGTTGAGTAAATGATGGAATGAATATTATGCTTTGCTCACTGGAGATAATTCTCTAAAACTCTTTTTCTTTCTATCTTTTTTCCATTGCAGTATGGGGGATTGAATTCAGGGCCTCACGCATGCTAGGCAAGCACTCTACCACTGAGCTACATCCCCAGGACCCTGAGACTATTTTTCAAGATGGAAAAACTGTCAGAAAAGAAAAGAAAACACCACTCTGTTCAGGATTTGCCTCAAAGGAATGAGTAGATTTTACCACGGAGATTTGTACAATTATTATGTGTCAATTTTAAAAAGGAAAAAAGAATGGGCAGGGTGCTTGGAGAACCTGCTCTAACTGTGTGACGGTGATCAGACAACCTGCAAATGCACCTCCTGTGGAGCCCAGAAAACTGCCTACGGATTATCTATTGAGTGGAAGTTTCAAGATTTAGTTCAAGTTTGTGCTCGTGGCATTAAGAACACATTATTAATTTTGAAACACTCATGTGGTGGGGCCCAGAGTATAGCAGAAGAATGAGATATGAGATTCTTTTTAAAATAAATTCCATGCTTAAGGAATGTCTATGCTTACCAACCTCAAAAAAATGTTTCCCATGAAAACATAAAGCTATTGAAGTCTCTGGAAAATTAAATGTGGTCCATAATTTGTTTTCTTGGCTGCTTTATCCAACAGCACAGAAAGTAGAGTCCAAAGACATTAGTTCTGCTTCATGCTCTGCCACTTACTAACTTGAGTAAATAAACGTCTAAAAAAAGGCAAAAATACCTACCAACATTCCTGTCCCTCCCAAGGTGGCTGCTGACCTCCAGGAATATCACCTTTATGAATGTGCTTAGTGGACAAGGGCTGTCAACATGTTAGCTAACTTCTTTATTTTGTATGTTGACGATGTAGAGATGTAAGCATATTATGACTTTGTGAATGGTGGTGAATAAAACTCTGTTTCAAAGATTATAGCCAAACACTCAACTGTCTGCACCCATGGTACTCTTCGACTTCAAGATCAAGTGAAGTAGGGGTTGGAGACAGTTCAGTGGCAGAGCACTTGCCTACCAGGCACCAGGCCCTAAGTTTAATCCCCAGCATTAAAATAAATAAATAAATAAATAATCTAATGAAGCAAATGCAAGAAATAATGATACAACTGAATTTATAGAGCTATTTCTGTGCTAACTGGAGAGAAAGAAAGAAAGAAAGAAAGAAAGAAAGAAAGAAAGAAAGAAAGAAAGAAAGAAAGAAAGACAATGTCACTCCTTGGATAAGTGCCCCTGGGTTTAACCTCTGGTACCAAAAACAATAGAGGACTCCTGTTTCCTGGCCACCTTGAGCTAGGGACTGCGCCTTCAGCATGTCCTGCCACTTGATTTTCTGCCTTACCTTGGGCCTTGTACAATGAAGTCAGCCCACAATGTACTGAACCTCTGAAACTGTGAGCCAAAACAAACCTCTTCGAAAACAAAAACGACAACTACAAAAAAAACAAGCAGAGAAATTAAGAAATCTGTTAACATGTTTAGCAACCAAATAACAACAAAACTAACCAAAAAAAGCAAAAAAAAAAAAAAAAAGAAAAGAAAAAAGAAAAATAGGACCCCTAGTCGAATTTGAATTTCACCTAAGAAACATATAATTTTGTAGTATAAGCAGGTCTCATGTAATATTTGTGACAGCCTTATACTGAAAAATTACCAGTTTATCTGAAATTTGTATTTGACAGGGTTAACTCAAAATTGTTAACACTAGGGCTGTGAAGAGCACACCATGAGAAATGCTTAATTAGAATAATTTAATGCCTATCTACACAA
This sequence comes from Sciurus carolinensis, assembly GCF_902686445.1. Taxonomy (NCBI): domain Eukaryota; kingdom Metazoa; phylum Chordata; class Mammalia; order Rodentia; family Sciuridae; genus Sciurus; species Sciurus carolinensis. Next base: position 128,168,365 of record NC_062216.1, on the reverse strand, counting down.
AGTGTGGTTCATGACCAACATCATCTGAAAGCTTATTAGAAATGCAGAATCTCTGGACTCTACCCCAGATCTGCTGAATCAGAAGCTGCACTGTATCAAGATCCCCAGGTAGAGTGTTCACTTTTTAGAGAACCCTGATATAAAGAATTCCTGGCCTGGATTTTCAACATTGGTTATGCACTGGAATCACTTGGAAGCTTTAAGCCACACATGCCTGGCTTCCTTCAAGTCCAATTTAATTGGTCTGAGATTCAATTTGGGCACTAGGATCTTTTAAACTCTCCCTCCCCTCTGCTCCAGATGATTCTAATGTGCAACCAAGGTCTGATCTTTATGTATAGTAGGAGGACCACACAAGGAGAGGACTTTAAACGAACGACCTGTGGTGAGTTTTTCCAGACATTTCTGTGCTCCACTGTGGGACACAGAACCCAAATCTCCTACTGAACCTCCTATCTCCAGGTGTGGTTGCATTTTCAGGAAGAGTCCCATACAGTTCTGCCATATACTTCCTCTCCAAGAGAGAACCATCGATGATCAGAGCAATCTAGAGTGGAGTTCTCTGGCTGCTATCAGGTCACCAAGCTATGGAAGAAGAAGGTCCACTCCTAGGAGCTCAGACTTCAGTTCACGGGAACTCTGGCTTTCCTTCTGCTTTCTGGCATCCTCAGAACCATAGGTGGCTTTTGCCACCAGAAAAACTTTAATGAGAAGAAACATTGTGATGCCTGAGGATAAAGGCGTCAGTGTCTCCTATCAGAGCCTGCATTTATCTTGACTTCTGTGACATGAAGTAGCTTCCCACAAGTCTATTTAGAATTTAAAATGAATTAAGAAAATGGTTTCAGCAGAATTGTGGAAGGATTTATATAATCCTGAGTGATATTATCCAGTGCCAGTGGTGACTTGTTCACCTGCCGATACTGTAAATCCCAGCTGCAGAGAATGACATAAAGAACTTGTCAGGTGTGTTGGATCCCCAGACTAGCAAATGGGTTAAAGAATAACAAAGAAACTTTTCATTCTTTTCTATAGCAGCCATGGTAGTTGAGTGAAAAGCTTGGCACAAGGCAGGCAGGATGTTAGTCAAATAAATTAAGAAATTCAGTTAAATCCTGTGGCTTTCATCTGAAGTTCAGGCTGGACAATGCCTTTGTCTGTCTTTTAGATAATTTTGCAACTTATGCAGGACACAGTTTTGCATGCCTGTAATCCCAGTGACTAGGGAGGCTGAGGCAGGAGGATTGCAAGTTTGAGGCTAGCCTTGGCAATTTAGTGAGAACCTGTCTCGAAATCAAAAAAAGGTTTGGGGTGTGGCTCAGTAGTAGAGACTCTCTAAGTTCAATTCCCAAAACTGCAATAAATAAATAAATAAATAAATAAAATGCAAATAAATAGTAGTACCTTACTTAGGTAAATTAGATCATTGGAGTAAAACCTTTGGCACAACATCTGGCACATTGCAGGCATTCTATGCACATTAGCTACTTACTAGTATTATTGTTGTTGTCAATGAGAACTACTGAAAAATAGACTTTTTGCCAAAGAGAGAAATTTTTGAAATATTTCAGCATAAGACTTTATGTCTCACAGGAGCTACTAAAGTATATTTCTGCCTCAACTTTTGCTACTCACAAGGTAGCCAAGTAAACCAGTTCCCGTAACCTCAGCTATAGTTCAGCTTCCAAAGGTAAGATGTCTTTGCGTCCAATGGAAGACATTTCCATGGGTTGGCATCAGTCAGCACTGGAACAAAGAGAACTACGATGGGGAAGATCAAAGGTTATGCTTTGTTCTCGTTACTGGCTCAAATGACTGCATTTAACAGGTCTCTTCACCAAGAACATAACTGGTTTGTCTCATCTGATAGATGGAGAAAGTAAACACTAGGTCCTCAGTTTCAATTGCAAATACCATGGCTAAACCTGACAATAGTCCCTTACACACAGAAAAAGAACAGTTCTCTTCAATAATGTCCTTGGAAAATAAATTAGGAAAGAAAAAGAAGTTATTTTCTATAATCCTTAATTTGTTTACAAATAATAGAAGAAAGAGAACAATTGAGTTTAAGAAAGAAAAGGAAAAAAAAAGAGTCTTAAGTTTATAAGGGGTTTTGAGTTCCTTGAGTTTAAAAAGCAGTGTGGAACTATGAAGAATTTTCCCTCTCAAAACACTGGGCTAATGAAGTTAAGAGATCCTGTCTCAGTTATATATTTTATGAAATCATCTGGGACTTAGAAATGAAGTTTTGTGCTTTCTGCTCATTGCAGCAACATAAATGCAGACAGTATATATTCTTTGATACCTTTGATGGCAACTGGTATTTACAATGCACGGGAGAGAACAGCTTTCAACTCATTGCACTATAACAATATTGACTCTGCAGTAAGAAAAACAGCAAAAATCTCAACTGTTAGAAAAGTGAGAAAATAAAACTTGAAGATACCAGGAATAGTTCCTTTGAGTATAAAGATGTTTCATGATGACAATCCTATTCATATGAAGTTGCATAAGAAAGTTCCATTCACTCTAACACTCATTTCCCATCTATACTTAGTATTAATTACTGCTTAATATTAATTACATCTTAAGGCCAGGGTGGGTGGCATAGAGGCAGAGCAGAGGTGAGTAGTTAGGGGTGGTTATGCCAACACTTGGGTATTAGATAGACTTGGGTTCAAGTTCAAACTCCTGTGTTACTGTGTGATCTTGGGAAACTTGCTAATCCTCTCTGAGCCTTAGTTTCCTTGTCTATAAAATGTAATTCCTTGGAGGGTTGTTTTGAGGATTAAATAGAATAAAGTTCATAAGAATTCAATAAATGTAAGATATTGCTGTTGGGTCAGGAAAAGTGAAATGAGACAACATGGGTCCCAGGCCTGCTGGCAATCATCTGGGTATGTTGGCTCACAGGATCCACAAAAGGTGCTGAGAGACCAAATCACATGCAATCCTGTTTAAACTGTCCTAGAGCCTACTGGAATGAATTCTCCCACAGCTGAGATACTAGGGGTCGATTAACCTCTCAAGCTACAATTTTCCCATGTAAAACAATTATAGTATCTACCTTATAGGTTTTTATTTTGTTTTATTTTTAATAAATAAATTTTATTTTGGAGCAATTTTTAGATTTACAGAAAAGTTGCTAAGAAAATAGTCTTTCCCTTATTCAGTTTTCTTTACTGTTAACATCTTTCACTTCAGGATATATTTATCAAAACTCCAGACTTCTGGCCCCAGTTTTTCCACTACTGTCCTCTTCGTGTTTAGGAAACCAGGAAACCATATTGCATTTGCAGTCTTACCTGATCTGAGACAGCTTCTAGATCTTTGTTTATTTTCCATGATCTTGACAATCTTGGGGAGCATGCCCAGGCATCCTGTAGGATGTTACCCAGAGTAGGTTTGTCTGGCATTTCCCTTGGGGTTCAACTAGGGTTACTAGAGTTACCTTGCAGGGTTTTTATGGGGGTTGAATGAGAGAATCTGCAAAACGCTCAGGGCCCTATTTGGCAGGCATTTTCATTGTCAGTATTGTAAGGAATCCGGCCTCCCAACCACCTGTCAATCTACGTTCTGCCCGTCTCTCCCATTACAGGAATTTCCAGCTTAAGTTGCCCGTAATCTTCCTGCCTCCCACATTACGTTCTAATATGTCATTGGTCCATCAGTCAGTCTGTAATAATTCTCCTCCGGGATTGGTTCCTCCCAGCCCGCGAAATTCCAATATCTGAGGAGAAACCATGCGCCATCTTCTTCTTTTCCTTCTTTCCTTTTCCCCCAGCGGACGTGAATCCTCCGCATAAAATAAAAGTTCCTCTTGTGAGACCTGTGTCTAAGGAGCGTTTTTCTGGGAGCTATCCAACCATAACTGCCCCTAACAAGTATGAATTAAAAAAAATTTTTTTTTAGTTGTAGATGGACACAATACCTTTATTTTATTTATTTATTTTTATGTGGTGCTGAGGATCGAACCCAGGGCCTCACACGTGCTAGGCAAGTGCTCTACCACTGAGCTGCAACTCCAGCCCATCAGTGTGCATTTTTGACACAGAGGAACAAAGTTCTGAGTGAGAGCTGGGATCCTGCAGCCAGCAACTTGGGCTATAGTTCTGCTACTGCTGCTCTCTAGATATGTGGTCCTGACCCATTTTGGACCTTTCTGTTTTCCTCATCTACAAGTAAGGAAAATAATAGCACTTTCTTTACAAGGTTGTTGTAAAGGTTAAATTCATGTAAGTGCTTATGACATTTGGGGGACCTAGCAAGATCACTTTATTTTTTGCTATTAGTATTATTAATAATAGTGTTAAGACATTTCTTCCTTATTCATTCTCAGGTTAATTCAAAATCTCCTTGTGGTCATTTATCTTCAGTAGTGAAGTCTGTGTGAGACAGACACCCTGTTTTGAGAGTGTCCAACTCAAGTGTCACAGGTCCTGGGCAGATCGCAGAAACTCACAAGAAACAACCTTCACCAGCAGCCCTCTTGCAACTTTCTGCAAAATTCAGTGCTACCAGTTCAGCCCCATCCTCGATGGGGTCAGATGGAAAAGCATAGACTGCTGCTGCCCAGGCCCAGCTGGGAGGGGCCTTAGGCAAGAAACAGGAGTATGGGGGGGGCGAGGCCTCCTACTAGGACCCACAGCTTGTGCTCCTGGGGATTACTGCACCCACGTCCATCACCGACACTGTTGGACTTCACCTAGGGATCCCTTGTCCCACACACACAGAAGATGACCCACAGCTAAACGACTCTGTAGTTTAATTCTAATCCTGGCATGACCTTCTAAAATTATGCAATTAAAGAGAATGAAGTGTCTGAGTACATGACTTAACCAAGTGGATCAAAGGAATATTTTTAAAAGAAAAGGAAAAAAAAAGTAGAAAGAGCAAAACAATAAACCTGGGGAGAAAAAGGCAATTGAAACCAGATGTCTCATTCCTAAGGTGACTTCCATCTAGTCTGGGTTATTTTACTGACATGATAATCTCCCTTGACCAGAAGGGTATCCCCTTGATTTCAGGGCATCTCCTTTTTTTTTTTTTTTTTTTTTTTTTGTGCTACTGGGGAGTGAACCTGGGAGCACTCTACCACTAAGCCACATTCCCAGCCCTTTTTATTTTGAGATAGGGTCTCGCTAAGTTGCAAGGCTGGTCTTGAACTTGAGATCCTCTGGCCTCAGCCTACAGAGTCACTGGGATTACAAGCATGGGCCACTAGGCTGGGCTGTACTTCCTGCTCTGCTGAAACCAGTTCTTTGGATGTTAAAAATATTAACAATCTCCTGGACTAGTTCCTACTAAGGGTCTTCTTTGCCTCCTAATACTTTACTGATTCATAAAATGATGTTTTGAATCCTTTTGTATCACAACTTGAGGGATTAAATCTTCTCGGATATCTCACTAGAGATCCCATTGATCTCATACTTAATTGGTGTTATTTAGTAAATCCTGAGGGCCCACCATGGGCCAGGTACTATTTCAAGATGCTTGGGGTGGTTTTAATTTGCATTTCTCTAATTACTAGGGATGATGAGCACTTTTCCATATATTTGTTGATCGCCTATATATCTTCTTCTGTGTTTGCCCAGTTCCTTAGCCCATTTATTGATTGGTTCTTTGTATTTTTGGTGTAAAGTTTTGTAAGTTCTTTATAAACTTTGGAGATTAGTGCTCTGTCTGAAGTGTGTGTGGAAAAGATTTTCTCCCACTCTGTAGACTCTCTTTTCACATTATTGATTGTTTCCTTTTCTGAGAAAAAACTTTTAGTTTGAATCTATCCCATTTATTGATTCTTGCTTTTATTTCTTGTGCTATGGGGGTTTTATTAAGGAAGTCTGGTCGAAAGCCAATGTGATGGAGATTCAGGCCTACTTTTTCTTCTATTTTGTGAAGGGTCTCGGGCCTAATTCATAGATCCTTGATCCATTTTGAGTTGAGTTTTGTACAGTGTGAGAGATAGGGGTTTAATTTCATTTTACTGCATATGGATTTCCAGTTTTGCCAGCACCATTTGTTGAAGAGGTTATCTTTTCTCCATTTTAATTTTTGGCACCTTTGTCATCTAACTCCAATTAGAATGGCTATTATCAAGAACACAAGCAATAATAAGTGTTGGTGTGGATGTGGGGAAAAAGGCATACTCATACATTGCTGGTGGAGTTGCAAATTGGTGTAACCACTCTGGAAAGTATGGAAATTCCTCAGAAAACTTGGAATGGACCCACCATTTGACCCAGCTATCTGACTCCTTGGTTTATAGTTTGTAGTTCCAAAGAACTTAAAATCAGCATACTACAGTGATGCAGCCACATCCATGTTCATAGAAGCTCAATTCACAATAGCTAGATTGTGGAACCAACCTAGATGCCCTTCATTTGACGAATGGATAAAGAAACTGTGGTATATACACACAATGGAATATAACTCAGCCATAAAGAAGAATAAAATTATGGCATTTGTTGGTAAATGCATGAAGTTGGAAAATATCATGGTAAGTGAAATAGGCCAAGGCCAAAACACCAAAGGCTGAATGTTTTCTCTGATAAGTGCATGACAATATATAAAAGGGGGTGGCAGGGGGAAGAGAAAAATGAAGAAACTGGATGATGTAGAGGAAAAAGGGATGGGAGGGGTGGTGGACAAAAAGAAAGTAAAATGAAACAGACAGTATTACCCTATGTATATGTATGGTTACATGAATGGTGTGAATCTACATTGTGTACAACCATAGAAATGAAAAGTTGTACCCCATTTGTGTACAATGAATCAAAATGCAATCTCAATGTGTGTGGAGAAGTTCTGTATGTGAGGAGGAAAAAAAAGAAAATAAAAGTGGATCTAAAAGTGTTTTAAAAAATGCAGTCTGTAAAAATAAAAAATATTTTTAATTAAAAAAAAAAAAGATGCTTGGGATACCTCCAGGATCGAAGTGGACCAAGAAGCCTCTCTCAAGTACTTAACATCTTAGTGGGGGGAGACTGGCAATACTCGTAAGCCTGACAAACACCCACACAGTGTGGTCTGCCATGGGAGAGAGAACTGCGAGTGTGGAGTTGGGGGTGCGCTTGGATCTCCCCATTGCCAGTGGGAAGCTACCATGGAAGAGCTCTCCACCCTCTCCCTAACTCTTCCCAGACTCTGCTCTAACTCCCAGTTTGGTTGGACTGTCTCTGACCCATTTCTAGATCCCTCTTTAAATGGGAATAAGGTTAAGTGCAGTTATGTGCTCATACTCTGGAGTCAAAGTGTCTGAAATTGGTTCCCAGGTCAGTGGAGTGCTTCTCTGTGTGACCTTGGGCAGGTTCACTTCTCTCTGCTTTGGGTTCTCCAACTATAAAATCTCCCCACTTCACAGGGTTGTGGAGATGGTTAAATATGTTACCAAAGGTGCTTAGATCACAGTCTGGCACACAGTAACAGCCAGAGAAAGATGGATTCCTGTGTTGTGAGGTGGAGGAGGTGTGAGTAGGTGAGTTTCTGCTCCTGCGACGATGACAGCCTCATGAAGTACAGGATCCATTTCTACCCCCGAGCACTCCTAAGGTCAGTTACATGGGGCTCTCTTGTTCAAAACCTGAACCTTCTTCAAAAAAGAATAACAGTTCTTCCTGTATCCCTTGGTGCATTTCCAAGAAACATTTTCCTTTTGACAGTGATTGTTTGTTTTGTTTTCTAGCTTTATAATGAGAAGAGGTTTATTTAGCTCACAATTCTGGAGTGCAAGAGCCTGGCACCAGTATCAGCTCCTGCTGAAGTTTCAGTGCATCAAAACAAACAAACAAAACCCCAAACATTAGCTTTGTTGAACAACTACCTGTTTATCATTCTGACCTGTTTTTAGACCATCATTTTCTGATATTTCTTGGCCTGTACTTTGTCATTATTAAAAACCTCACATTCACAAAATAAAACAAGTAGTAAAACTTCAGCAAAATATTGAAAAGGGATGAAATAGACCAGAATATTTTAGGATGGAGAAAATACTCATGATTTTGCCTATTACTGGGATTTTTATAAATCTGGTCTCCTTTAAAGCAGAATATTGAGAGAAAACTTCAAGGGGTGGTATGCTAGTTAGCTTTCCATCGCTGTGACAAGATTCCTGAGATGAATGACTTACAAAGAGGAAAAGTTTATTTTGGACCATCATTTCAAGTTTCAGTTCAGGTTTGCTTGACCATGTGGCGTTTGGACCTGAGGGAAGGCAGACTGTCATGGCAGAAGCATGTTGTGGAGGCAAACTGCTCATCTCTTGGTGGCCAGGAAGCAGAAAGAGTGGGAGGGAAGGGCCAGGGTCCCAGTATCCCCTCCAAGGGCACACTCCCGATGACATAAACTCCTTTGACGAGGTCCTACCTTCAACAGATTCCACCACCTCTCAACTGCACCACAGGCTGGCAATTGAGTCATTAGCCTTTGGGGGATATTTAAGATCCCAATCATAACAGATGGTTAGAGAACAAATACGAATACTGCCAAACAAACCCAATGTATCTAGGCAACTGCCCCACAGTACCAAATTTCCTGAGTGTTGAGACTCAAGGACCCTCCTGCAGTAAATTATTAAGCTTAGTGCAAGGTCTAAGATTAGATAAAAGAAAAAGAAAAAAGAGTGTTATTTCAAGTTGAAGGTCAAACACATTTTAATGCATTTCTGTGGTGGGGAGATCCATTTTATTCTTCCTCACAATGACAAGAACAAGTTGGACAAACAAAATGAATGCAATGGTTCCTTTTGTGTGCCCCTGTGCCCTCATACAGGTGCCTCCTTAACCCTGCCCCAAGTACAGGAGGTGCCTCTTCATCAAGGGAAAATTAAGGTACTCCATGTTTTCAGACCAGGTTGGGCAGCATCTGCTGTTTTGCTGGAGGCCGCACACCAACCTTGTACTTCCCTTTCTAAAAACTGGAGCCCCGCTTTAGTTTCTGACTTGGGACTCAATTCCACTAAAACTGACCTAGACTGCTCGCTCTCCTACCCTTCCAGGTGCCCCTGGCTGGGGTCCTGACAGAGTCTTCAGAGGGGTCTTTGCCAACCTAAATAACAAACAGATTCTCCAAAGATTATTGAGTTGTTTTGGGAATAGCAGGGTGTCGCGATGGGAATGTGGAGGTCCAGGTAAACTACTAGTGTATTCAAGGAGGTTGAGGCAGGGGAAGTTTTTTAAAATGCAAAATGAAGAGGATCACATAAGACATTTTGGTGCAATAATTCTTGGCCATGAAGATAAGTTGAATAAGGATGTTTAAGGGTCAATAAGAAGAGTGATGTTAGTCTAAATTTAAACAGATGGTTGTTGAGGAGATGTCTTTGCAGAAGTATTTGTGTGTGCATGTGTGCGTGAGTGTGTGTGTATAAGGTTGCAGTGACCTTTGTGCAAGTTGTGTTTCTGGCAGAATCTTTAGTTATCAGACATACAAGCACAGGAACCCTTCCTTTAGGATCTCCCAGATTTATTTATTATTTTTGCTGGAGCTTGACAAAAGTGACTCCATTTTGACTCTGACAGGTTTCATACCTTTTGCATCCAGACAACCTAGATATATTCCTAGTGAAAATCTCCCAGAATCTCCGTCCCTGGTCTGTACACTTGTCTACCTGTCAGAACTTCCTCATACCCCAGACTCTCCAGTTGAAAATCTGCCATCTTGAGCCACCTTTTGTCACCTAAACTCCAAGATAACATCCTCCACACACGTCTGAACTTCGTCTACTACACTTGTATTTCAACCCCTTCTGCTCTGGCAGGTTCCAGTATTCACTACATTCCCATCCTGACCTGGAGGCAGCAACAGAAAGAAGAAAGAAATTGTGTTAAATGTGCTGCAAATTCCATTCCAATCTTGGATTTTGACACTTCTTCCTCAGGAAACATTGTGAGGATTAAATGGGAAATGCACTAGATTTTTCTCTAGCTGAAATCTGAGGCATGAGATGGACTTACTCAGACATGAAGAAGTGGAAGCATTCCAAGGGGACCCACCAAGTGAAGACCAGACACCAGCAACCACACTGTCTAGGGCAGCCTGGGTGCTCTTGCTGGACCATGGAAACTGTCAGTTGGACAGCAGGGTCCTGGGATTTCAAGTCTTCTCAGAAATGTCCCAGCACAGGAGGCTGTTCAACTCCCTTCCCAGTTGAACCTAGACATTCTTGATTAGACTGTGGAAGGTGCTAATTAAAATCATGGAAGTGAACTGCTTTCCATTTACTCTCAGTTTTCAAGCATCACCATAATGATGCATGTTATTAAATACGTGTCAGATTAGTTTGGCTCTAAATTTTAATTTACTGCAACACTGAACACCATTTATGTAAGTCCTCCTTGGCGGGCTGTTCACATAGAAAGATGATATTTTGCAAAGTTGTGAGCAATTGCTTAAACATCATGAATCTTGCATTTCACTACTTTATCTTCTCTGTGTACTTACACATTTTAGGCAATACTTCATATAATGAAAGGTCCCATAAAATGTGAACCAGTTCTTCTTTAATCCACATTTCTAATCTATTTACTAATCACCTTCCTTTTTCCTCAAGAGCTCTTTAATTGATTTTTCCTACATATTATCTTGTTTTTTTCCTGTGCAAATGTTTTAGAATCTAGCAAAGGGAGGAGGAATGTTCAGCAGAAAAAAAGTCGAAGTTACTTGGTTATTTTCTAATTTAGCTCATCCATCTGGTAGACTTTTCACCATTCTCTCTAAGGATTAATAAACAAAAGGTCGCTCCATATTTCCCAACTTGTTTCTTTGCCTTTCCTTTCGATGCTTGAACCCCTAGTGTATATTTGTGCTACTGCAGGATAATAACTCATTTCTGAGTTAATTCACACAGAGCTCTTACCAACAATACACAGAAAGGAACCCTTTGATCAGTCATCTTTAAGGTTTGATGGGCTATAGCAACATTGGACGACCTGGAGTTGGAAAGCTTTTGAGAATGTGCTTGGGTTTGTATAACAAACCATGTTCTAGTGGGACATAAAAAGTTGAAAGATGAACAATGGGGCTAGAGTTGTGGCTCAGTGTTAGAGCACTTGCCTGGCATGCCCAAGGCCCTGGGTTCAATACTCAGCACCACATATCAATAAATAAAATAAAAGATCCATTGACAATTTAAAAAATTTTTTAAAAAAGATGAACAATAAATTGGGGGAAATAATAATATGTTGTACTCACAGGCTTGGATCAATATTATTATACAAAGCGTTGTTCTAAGGATTCATTTATCTACTAGGTTGGTTTTCAGGCAATTTTTTCATTCAACAAAAACTCACTGAACACTGTTACTTGTTGAATTGAGGCCCCCACACCACCCCAAATTCATGAACCCCAGTATTTCAGAATGTGACCTTATCTTTACATTGAATCTCCACCCCCGGACCCCCATGCTGGGGATAAGAGCTCTACCACTGAGCTACACCCTATACAGTGACAGGGTTTCAGAGAAATAAACAAGTTAAAGTGTGTTCATTAGGGTGGGCTCTAATGACTGGTATCCTTATAAAAAGGGGAAATTTGAACCCAGAGTTACACATGGAGGAAAGATGATCAAAGAGTCAAAGGAAGAAGATAGTCATCTATAAGATAAGCATAAGCAGGTTCTTCCCTCTCAGCCTTCAGAAGGAATCCACTCTGCCAACACCTTGATTTTGGACTTCCATCCTCCAGGATTGTGAGGCAGGACATTTCTGTCATTTAAGCCATGGTCTACGGTGCTTTGTTATGGCAGCCCTAGCAAACCAATACAACAACCTGCTCTGTGTGTGATGGGAATAGTCAGAGGGTAGTAGAAAGGGAAAGATCTGATCTGAGTCAAGGATCAAACTGGCTGCTCAGAGAATTCATGTTAGTGAGTCAAGAATGGAATCAGGAGTACAAGTTACATAGGAAGAGGCTCTTATAATAATCCAAGTTCTCTTAGGGAGTAGTGAGCAATATGGGAAATCATGGCTGCAGGGATCAAGTTGGCAGCAGGAAAGAGAATGATAGTGGTAGATCCTGGATCTATTTTGTAGTTGGAATCTACACCATTTAATGGTAGGCTAGATATAAGACGTAAAAGAGTCAAGGATGACTTCAAAGTTTTTGGCCTGAAAAACTATGTGAATTATGATGACATCAAGATGGTCAACACAAAAGGAGGAATGAATTTGGGAGAGAAAATTAAGACCTTTGTTTTGGACCTAGTAGACACCCAAAAGAAGTTTGGGGAGAGTGTTAAGCTGCATTCACTGACCCATGACTATAATCCTAGGGACTTGGGAGGCAGAGGCAGGAAGATTGCAAATTCCAGGTCGGCCTGGGCAATTTAGGGGTGATTTACCACTGAGTTACATACCCAGTCTTTTTTATTTTTTATTTTGAGACATGGTCTCACTAAATTGTTGAGTGTCATGCTAAAGCTGCTAAGTCTGGCTTTGAATTTGTGATCCTCCTGCCTCAACCCCTGGAATTACAGATGTGCACCACTGCATCCAGCTGATTGTTTTTAAACTGAGAGACATTATGTTGGTGTTAGAACTCTCAGATTTTATGCTACAGGAAATTATCTGTTATGGTTTAGATATTAGCTGTCCTCAAAACACTCATGGGTGAGACAGTATAGGAAAGTTCAGAGGTGAAATGATTGGGTTATGAGAGACTTAACCTAATCAGTGCCTCAGCCCACTTGAATGGATTAACTGGGTGGCAACTGTAGGCAGGTACGGTGTGGCTGGAGGAGGTAGATATGCCTTTGGTGTATGTATTTTGTCTTTGGTAAGCAGAGCAGTCTCTCTGCTTTCTTAGTGCCTTATGTCCTGACCTGCTTTCTTCCACCATGCCCTTCTACCAAGATGTTCTGCCTTACCTCGGGCCCAGAGCAATGGAGTTGGCCATCTATGGACTGAAACCTCTGAAACTGTGAGTCCCAATTAAACTTTCCCTCTTCTATGTGATTCTTGACAGGTCTTTCGGTCACAATGATGGGAAAGCTGATTAAAACATTATCTTAAAGTAAAAGGAAAATTTCTGATGATGCAGGAGACAGGACCCTTGCAAAGGTTGGTGGGGGATGGAATCCATGCACAAGTGAAGACTTGGTCTGGCCTCGTGGAGGTTCACACACAGTGTTTCACCCACTGTGACAGAAGAAAAGGAACACCCATGGGAACAGATGTAGAAAAGTGTCAGTATGAACGTTTGATGTTCTCAGTGAAATAGGAAACAAGGGCATGAGCTGAGGATAAGGAGAGAGGAGGACATGTGGAGGGCTTGAGGTCAAACAAGAAGTTGAGAAATAGTCCTCTTAGGGAGTAGTGAGCATTACGCCATAGGCTTCTAGGTGGGCTGACGGCTCCTTTGAAGTCTGAGATCCTAAGTTTAAAGTGAGACTAGTTGGCATGGTTGTGTTTTTCTTCACCTGTGGCTTGCTTCCTGGATAGAGCACAAGCTGGATAGAGCACAAGACTAGGGAGTGAGTGAGATTTAACTAGAGTTATGGACTGAATCATGTCCTCTCCAAATTCATATGTTGAAGCCATAGCCTCCAATGTGACTGTGTGTGTTTGGAAATAGGGCCTCAAAGGAGGCAAAAGAGGTTAAATGGGTTCAGAAGGATGGGGCCTTCCTCCTATAGGACTGGTGTCCTTCAGAGATGAGGAAGGAACACCAGAGAGCACTCTCTTTCTGAATATACCCAGAAGAAAGGCCACCTAAGGGTGTGGTGAGAAGACAGCCATCTGCAGACCAAGGAGAGGCCCCACCAGTGACCAGCCCTCCTGCCACCTTGATCTTAGGCTTCTGCCTCTAGAATGATGAGAAAGTAAATTTCCTTTGTTGACACTACCTAGTCTGTAATATTTTGTTATGGCTAGTGGATTAAAACACCCAGGGGTAAGGTTTTTCCAGGCAAATGTCACAGAATATGGAACAAGGAGTGGTCACAAAGATGGACTGAACAAGAGGTATAGAAGCTGGGTTTGGTGGCACAAGCCTGTGATTCCAGCAGCTCAGGAGTCTAAGGCAGGAGAATGGTAAGTTTGAGGCCAGCCTGGCAACCTGGCAAGACCCTGTCTCAAAATTCAAAAAAAAAAATAAATAAAACAAAGTAAATTAAAAAGAATTAAGGCCTTAGCTCAGTGATAAAGAGCCCCTGCGTTCAATACAAAACGACTAAATTTTTTTTCTTTTCCCCTACAAACAGTGCAGAGGGACTTATGAGGGAATAATACTTGGGAGACAATTCAAGGTTTGGAACCAGAAGCTGTGGTGCCTGTAACCCCGGCTACTCAGGAGGCTGATGTAAGAGGACTGCAAGTTCAAAGTCAGCCTCAGCAACTTGGTGAGACCCTATCTCAAAATAAAAAATAAAAAGGACTTGAAATGTAGCTTGGTGGTAAAGCACCCCTGGGTTCAATCCCCAGTACTCCAGGCACACGTACACACACAGAATTCAAGGTTTGGTGGCCAAGAAGGAAGGATGTAAGGGAGAGGTAAAATGTAGCAATTACTCCCAATTTTCTGAGTTGGATGACTGGGATTCTGATCACACTAGTCACCTGTAGGGAATCACAAGTGAACCAGGATGAAAATGTATGATGGGGATGGAGCACTGCGGGGGGTACGTGTGGAGGAGTTCAGTTTGGACTTGCTGTTTGAGGGCCCTGTAGAAGATGTCAGCAGGCAGGTAAAACACTAATTTGAAGCTGAGGAGAGCTCAGGGCTGGAAAAAATTATTTGATTATTTCATGCAGTTATGGAAGCAGGGAATATGGTTGAGGTTAAAGGAGCTTGTAACCCCGGCTATTGTATATTAAACCCAGGTTATTGTATATTAAACATGACTCTTTGTGGGGATTATCTTATTTAATGCTCACAGCAATTTTATTTAGAAGCTACTATTGCTATTGTTACTTTTGTGTTTTCAGATGAATAACCCAAAGTTTAGAGACATTTAGTAATTTTCCCAAGTTCACACAATTGATAAGTGAATTTGAGCACATGTGATCTGACTCTGGTGCCCAGCTCTCTGCTGATTACTATGGAGATATTCAGGCTCAAGGGGCAAGCAGAAGTGGTGGCTGGGGTGAAAATAGTTTTTTAAACATTTGACAGAGAACCAAAAACAAAGCAAAACAAAAAAACAAAGTGGTGTCTTAGAAACCAGATGGTGGGCATCAAATGCTCAAAGGCATTCAATGATAAGAGAGGCCATTGGAAATGAGCTATTTTCATGAGCCCAAATCAGAAGGTCATGGAAGCACATCCTGAGAACAGTCTTAGAGAACAACAGAGGCAAGGGCAGCCTGTAAATGTTAGGGAGCAAATGAGGCTGTGGTTTGATGTAAAACCACACCACAAGGTCAGACAGCTCTAGAGGGGAAAGGCAAGGCTGGCCACCTAGAAAGTGTACAGATGATGTCATCTGGCCAAATATGCCTTCAGCCAAGGTTTTTGTGTGTGTGTGTGTGTCTGTACTTTTTCTTTCTTTTTTTTTTGGTGTAACTGGGAATTTAACCCAAAGATGCTGTACCACTGAGCTACATCCCCAGTCCTTTTTGTTTTTTATTTTGAAACAAGCTTTCTCTAAGTTATAGAAGCTGATCTTGAACTTGTGATCCTCCTGCCTCAGCTTCCTGAGTTGCGGAAATTATAGGAGTGTCCTGCACTCAGCTCCAAGCAAGGTCTTTACCTCTAGCCCTCAGTTTGCAGGCTCAGTTGCTATCACAAGTTCATGTGAACTTATTTAAAAATCAGAATGTTGATTGATTAACTAGTATTGAGTAATAAGCTACCAAGGAAGCCAGACGTTCATGATTTGCTAATGAGAGCACTATAGCTTATAGACAATGTCTGATTAAAATATTGCCAGGAAACATGAGCTCAGAATGAGAACAGTCACCTAATATTATGACTGGTGTCATTAATCTGTGATATACCGCACATCCATTTCCACTATAAACTGTGTTTGCCATATAGTTCAGATGCTCTGGGTAATTCTCCCTCTGGTGTTAATGGAGTTGCATTAACAAATTTTATTTCTCTGTATTTTTCATTTGGAGAAACCATCTCATTCTCTTTGACTCAGAGTTTCCCAAACATGATCATTCTCATACTAGCTATGTAATCTTGCTATATCCATACACTACCCACATGTACTATTATTTGCTTAAATATTTATAAAATTAACTAACTTGCTGGGCATGATAGTGCTGACCTGTAATCCCAGCAACTTGGGAGGCTGAGGCAGGAAGATCACAAGTTCAAGGCCAGGCTGGATAACTTAGTAAGACTCTTCTTAAAATAAAACTTAAATATAAAGGGCTGGGGATACAGCTCAGTGGTAGGGCATTTGCCTACCATGCTTGAAATCAATCCCCAGAACTGAAAATAACTAACTAACTTGAAAATTCTTAGCAAAAATGTTTATATTAAAAGGAAATTTTATGTTACAAACAAATGGAAAGCTAGTATCCCTTGCCACAAACTAAAAGCAGCTATAAAACTAAACACAGAGCTTTTAAATTAAAATTTGGTTCTCTTGCTACCTTCCTAAATCATTATGAACACGAGCAGTGAGATGACTACACTTTCTGTGAAGTACCTTTCTCAAATAGCAAATGCAATGCCCTTTCTCAGAAAACTTCTCAGTCACTGCACTGTCCCTATGCTGTTGCCAGGTTTACAGCAAAATTAATAAAGTGTGAGCTTCAGGACCTGTTGCTTATACCTTCCAAGTTCTTTGGTAGGTTTGTACCTAATGCTTTTTTGGAAAAGTGACACCACCATTATCATATGTATAAGATTTCAGTCCCCAAACTTGTATCTGTTGCTACTTCTGGATCATTCTACAGGTGCCTGATCAGTTCCTGAAAATTCCACTTTAACCATCATTTCATCCTGAAGGAGTACACTTTTTTTCAGGTTTGGGGATATCCTGCAGTTTATCCCTATACCCCCTATGAGGGAGAGAGGGGTGGATGCTGGTGGAGATGGATAGGGTAAGTAGCTTGAGCAGTAGTTGAGAGTAAAGGGAAGGATTATGTTTACACTAGAAAAATGTGAGTGTATATAAGACAGAGAGAAAGGGAGGGAGACAATGTTTGAAAGAGGAGGTAAATGGCAGAGAAGGGATTAAACACAGGAGTGAAATTTGGCCTTGCAAAGGAGGAAGAACCCTCCAGTTTTAAAATGTCAGAAAGGAGACAAGAAGAGATGTATCTGAGTTTGATTTACGCAAGCAGGAGACTTCTGACTCACGTGGCCTCTATTTTCTCTTTGCTACGACTGAGGGATGTGGAGGTCATGTGGATGTTGGGAAATCTGCGTTTGGAATTTTAATATGGAGACTGCAAGGGGAAGTTCACTGGAGATGAGAGAAAGCTTGGTGGAATAGCTTTGATGACCCAAGCTTGCAGATACCGGGCAGTGCAGTGACACGATTCTCTCCCTCTCTCCCGTGTAACTCTGCAGCCCTACCAGTCTGATTTCTCCAGCGTCTGGTTCAGCTGAGGAAGGAGAGAAAGAGGCTAATGAGCTGGAGGAAACGGAGTTGCTGATAAACATAAGTCACTGAGGGACTTTATCAGAGAGGAGGTTATATAGATTGGGATTTGGGGACTCTATGTGTTAGTGAGGCCCAAGAGCACACTTAGGGGGAAAAACACTGAGGGAAGAAGAGACTGGAGTCTGAACAGGGTTTCTGAAAGAGAGTTTCAGGAAGCATGAGTAATGACAAGTCTCAGGGTGGCCAAAAGAAGAGAACTAGAAGGGTAGGAGATCAAGGGAAACATAAAAGAAGTCAAGGAATCAAGAATGCAAGACTAGACATCACTGAGGACGATGGAAGACAGAAAGCTCTGCACCAGACAACTCCCCAAAACAGAGCATAACTGGGCTTTCTGGAGACAGAAGCTTAAAAGAAGAAGAGAGGAAGAATAAAATGTCCTTTTCCTAATCCCTGGAACCTATATGTGGTAAAAGGAATTTTGCAGGTGTGATTAAATGTTATGAGATGGGGAGATTATTTGGGATTATTTGAGGAGAGTGAAGGAAATCCCAAGGGTCCCTACAGCAGAAAAATGAGGCAAGAATCAGAGAAAGAGATGGGATGACAACAGAAAAAGAGTTCTGAGTGATGGGATTGCTGTCTTTGAAGATGCAGGAAGGAATCTCAAACCAAGACAGGTAGCAGTCTCTAGAAGATGTAGGAGACAAGCAAGCCAATTCTCCTTAGGACATCAGGAAAGAGCACAAGCCTGCTGGCACCCTGATTTTAGCCCAGAGGAACCCATTTTGGACTTCTGGCCTCCAGGACTGTAAAATAATACAACCATTGGTTTTTGTAGTGTTAGGGATCAAACCCAGGGCTTCATGCATGCTAGGCAACTGTTCTTCCACTGAGCTACATCCCCAGCCCCTAAATTTGTGATGTTTTAAGCCACTTAGTTTGTGGTAATTTGATCAGCAATAGGAAGCTAGTTGATAGGAAATTTTTTTTTTTTTTTTAAGGAAGGGAATTTGAAAGAATGTAAAAGAGCAGTGCATTGCATACAGAAGCGTACAGCCATAAGAAACTACCTCTGGTCATTGGAGAGGGCATATGGGGAAGAAGGAGTTGCAAGGAACAGAATAACTCCAGGGAAGTCCAAGTTTCAGTTAAAAGCCTGGAAGTACAGGAGGTAGAGTATGAAAAGGTTAAGAGCCTAGGGAACTACTCTAATATTTGGCACTACAACAAGAGTTTAAAAGAGTACAATGTAAATAGTTAGAAGCCAGGTTGCTGGGAGAAAATAGAGTTGACTAGGAATAAGAATGTGTAACAGGATCTGTGACCTCCAGCGGGTGGCATGCTGTGCACATTCCATTACGGAGAATCACAGGAAAAAGGGAGGCAGGGTGGGGGGGGGGGGGGATAGGAAGCACTGAGTTGGAGCTAACTTTGCTCAGCAGTTTTATTTGTTTTTTGGAAACTAAAATCATTTTTAAATTTATTTTTTCCACATTTTTATTGGTGCACTATAATTATACATATCAGGGGGATTCCCTGTTACATATTTGCACATGCAATGATATAACCATATAATTTGGTCAATATTGTTCACCAGTATTTCCCCTTTCCCGACCCTCTCCTCTTTCCCTGGTCCCTTTCCTCTACTCTACTGGTCTCCCTTAGATTTTCATCAGAAAGCTGCCTCTAGGCCCCCACTTTCTTTTCCTTTCTCTTCTCTAGCTTTCACATGACAGGAAACATACAACCCTTCACTTTCTGCTCAGTTGTTTTAATCAAATGCCTTCTGGCTCCCCCTTCAGTTTTACCCATTAATTTTGATGCATGGTGCCTGCTTCTGCTGGCCTTGGTCAAATTCTATAACACTTTTGGTTTTTGAAGGGTCGAGACCAATTTTATGCAGAACAGCATGTCAAGTGTAATTAATAATCTTCATAAACAAGTCTAAATTCGCTTCCTTATAAACTATGATAAAAATTTGCTTCTGGTTAGAAGGTCTTGCCCAAGATGAAGCTGAAGTTCTCTGAAGAAGCCAAATCTATATTAAAGATCCTGCAGACTGACCTTGGCTGAGCAGATCATGGTGATTGTGGAGAGGCAGAATGTTGCATGTCAAAATTATCTTGGTCTATGTTAGTGTCTTTAACAGCCATTCACTTTCAACCTCTGTATCTGACCTAACAGTCTCATGACCATTTGGTGAAACTCTCTCCTAGTGTTAAACTGGTTATAGGTGAGGATGAGTTCCACTTCCCAGATGTGAAGATTGAACATCTGGGAAACACAGAGACAAGAGTAGAAAATAAGTTTTATTTAAAGAGTAGTAACCCAGACTTCACCGCAGAAAAGTGGGCCCAGAGCTGGGTGTCCGTGGGAAGGGGAGAATCTTGTCCTCTTCATAATTTCCAGGTTTCTTATTTCTCATGTTCCCTCTCTTTATCTAGCCCAATCAGTGAAAAGGCAGGAGAAGGGCAATTGAGGGGGAGCCACCCAAGGAATATTCTTTAATAATTCCCTGCTGGGAGGGACTATCTCCCCAGAGGCAGGTGACTTTTTAGGTATTGGTTAGGGGAGGGGGAAGTGTCCTGAAGGTATTAACATTCCAATATCCCAGAAGCAGGTGACCTTGGCTGTGAGTGAGGGGGATGTGTCCCGAAGGTATTAACATTCCATTCCCCTTTGAACTGGCTTCTATTTTCCCCAACGGACCTGATTCATCTATTTACACTCACTACCTGACCTTTGTTCTTGCTTCACTAGTAGATGTCCAGAGTCTACCAACCCTAAAGCTAAGAATGCTGTAAGAGAACATCTGAAACCTACAGAAGAGATTTCCCTGCTTTGCTATAGACCATTTACCTAATACCCCCACCAATGTATTTGGCAAATACATTGATTTATGACTTTCTTTGCCCTGTGCCTATAAAAGTTCAGGTAACCTCTTCCCCAAGAGGTGGGCAGTAGGAGGATGTCATTCAGGATAGCTTGAATCTGTGCTCTTGGGCCATGATCAGTCATTATTTGACTCTGAATAAATTGCCTATTTCCTTTAAAGCAGAGTTATTTTGTGCTGACACCATATTAGGCTCACAGGTGCTCATTGGGTTTAATTAAATTAAGATAAATCACAAAGTGTTGGCGAACTTGGATTTGGAGAGTATGATACTCCTAAGGCTCATTTTATTTACAAGATAGAAAGAGATTAGTCACTCTTACACAATCAGGAGGGAGGTAGGCAGAGGGGTCTTCCGTATCAGTGTCAGATTTAAGACCACAGAGTCTCAAATCTTCAACTCTGGTGGTAAGCTCAACCTTGTGAATGTCAAGACCCTCCTTTTGTACCTCTGACACAAGACCTAGAACAAAAGCAGGCTTGGTTCCTTTACTTTGGACTGAACCTTGAACCTTTAGGATATTACTAATTCCATGATAAGGGGAAGCAGGGAAGGCCAACCCAAAGGAAGGAAGGAAAGAGAACATTTTTGTAGATGAACAAGAACAGAACTGACCTTGGCCACCTACCCTTTGGTCTTCCCAGGGTGGGCATCCCTCCCAAGCCAATGATCACCCCAAGTTTCTTACCACACTAGCTGCACAGATAAGAAAAAGGATCCAAGAGAGGCAGAACAAAAAGAGCTACAGAAGAGATCAGTCACGCGCAACGCTTTTAACTTCTTTGTTAGTCATATCAAAAGTTCCACCCCTTTATGCCAAGGCCCAATTATGTCCTTGACTTTCAGATACTCCCCTCCCTAGGTGGAGGAAGAGGGAGGGGAGCATTGAATTTCCCCCTGCAAAACAGAAAGTATGCCCTTTCTTTTTTGGTACTGGGATTTGAACTCAGGGGTGCTTCACCACTGAACAACATCTCTAGTCTTTTTTTATTATGACAGAGTCTCACTAAGTTGCTGAGGGTCTCACTAAATTGCTGAGACTGTCCTGGAATTGCCATCTTCTTGCCTCAGCCCCCCGAATTGTTGCAATTACAGATGTATACCACCACACCCTACTAAATATTCCCTTTCAATACTCCAAGCTCATAAAATAAGTTATTTATATGTATTTATTTGTGTATATGTTCATCCATTTATTCCTTTCTGTGTACAAAGTTAATTACTTCTTTAATTAAGGCCTCTTCACTCTTATTAAAGTTGTTAGCATATTCAAGAACATTTGCTGCTCTTGGTTTCCCAGTGGACCATAGCATGCATTTACAGGAAACAGCTGGTGTTATTTATTTATACAGTGTGGATCAGGTGCTAAAAGGATAAATCACTGCTTTTCAGCTACCTATTTCTTCACCTTCAAGGGGATGCATCTGCAGCTGAACCCAGGGTGTCTGGCTGCACCCAAACATCGCTCAAGACTGATCAGCTAGCTCCCAACATCCAAAGTCAGACACAGAATTAACTGCCTTGGAACCACTTTTCTGTGAATCCTGAGTTGCTGCATAGGGAGAGGTGGTTTCGAGTAACCCAAGTTCAGGAGCAGTAGAAGATAGGACTGAGGCAGTATCCATATGTGATGTCACCGCAAGGCTCAATTTCCTAATAGTTATCCTTCGTGCAGTAAAAGCATAAAAATGATGCTGAATTATCTGACCGCTTCTCATTTGATAAATATTGAGTTGTATACTCAGGACTGGTGCTTATCTTTCTGGAGACCAGAAATGCGAACAGAACTGACTCAGGAAGTCTGTAGAGATACAGGGCACCCTTTAAGAAGGCTCGTGCTTGATTAGTGTTCTACAGTTGCTGTCTTGACATTCTTTATAACTTTTTAATAACGGTCCTGGCATTTTCACTTTTGCATTGTACTCCCCAAATTATGTAGCCTATCCTGGTCGCCAATAGACTTGTTTTCAATGAGAACTCTTTAATTCAGTTATTTGATAGTTCAGAACTCTTTTTTGTATGCATGTGTTTATGTGTCTCCATCCCTTTTACAGACTACAGTTTTCTCAAGGTCATGTACTTTCTAACCTCTTTTTCCTTAGACCTAGCAGAGTACCTGACATATCATAAGTGCTATGACTTTTATCTTTTGAATGATGCGATGCTTGAAAGAGGCGTCAGGGATATTCCCATAGCTAAGGTAACAAGTAGACTATTGGGATAGTGCCACATTTGGTATCGAGTTCACCATAAAAGAGGTCATTAATTCTGGACACTCCCTCTCTACCTCCTCCTCAAGCCCTTCTCTCTGTCTGGGCTGTAAGCTGCTTTAATGCTTCATTACCCTCAGTGGTTCTCTGTTCCCTTGATTCCGTAAGCTGAGTAGGGAACCTCGCACTGACCCAGACGACTAAAGGACCAAGCTGAGATACTGTGGTCAGTGATCAGGGATACAAACCTTAGGAATTTTGACCTTGGACTTGGGCAGGACTTTACCCTGGGCCAAGTGACTTGAGGGGACCTAGAGAAGCACGTGTAAGAACAGCATTATAACTTCAACACAGTTAAATACAGAGATGCCATCCTGCTCCCTCTTGGTAGTTGAATAATGAATGAATCTAGGAGAGATGTGAGCACCAGCAATGCTATAAAAACTTGGATGAGGGTGTAGGAGTGGTAGAGTGTGTGCTTAGCATGCACAAGGTTACATGCCTTAATCCCCCAACACACACACACATGCCCAAAAGCTACATCCGAGTTGTGGGTCATGGTGGAGGTATTATTCCTGTAACATTTATGGTGCTTCTGAGCCCAGTCTAACAATTTTTCATTATAGTTTAAATAGATTAGAGAATTATTTAAAGGAAACTCCTCAGTCTGAAGACCACAAACACGTGAGGTACCATAAGTGGCTCCCTGGAACTGTGTAGAATAGTGTACTGAGGCAGAAAAGAGTGTAGTGATCAATTAATAATGCCTGCAAGGGCACTTAGGTGGCATTCATTGAATCTAGGATGGTATCAGATACATAGGAAATACTCCAATAATCAGTGAGGATTTGCTATCAATGTTCTATCTCTGGAACTAACTAGGTAATTTTGAGTAAGCTCTTCAGCGTGGGCTTTGGTTTCCTTTGCTGTAAAAAAAGATTTGATGAAATAAGCAAATAATATTAAAAATAACAATAAAATGCATGATCTAAAATATCTACTAGTTCTAATATTCTGTAATCATGATAATATCTTTGAAAATGAAGACTGCTTGTGTTAAACAATACCCTCTCACAACTCCATTTTGTCTGTGTATGCCTAAATCTTCATTTCTTCAAAGGCCTGTCTTAATTTCAAATGTACCAAATTATGTAACATTTTTCACTGAATAGGCAGAGTACATTTCTTTTGACTCTAAAGACAGGTAAATCTGGACTGTGGCAAATGATGAGAAATGAGCATTTCAAGAATCGTATCTTGAAGTGACTGCTCTAACTCTCAGCACCTGAACTCATGACTTTATTTCTTTAAGTTTTCCAAATCTAGGAGACATACGTTCTCTAGAGCTTTGTGTTTCTTTTATTAGTTTTAAATCAGAAATGAGCCTTCATGTTAAAAACTGAAAATGGAGACATTTGCCTTATGATGGCTTCTATGGTGGTGGGTAAGCCAGAATATACTCCCTCATTGCATTCTTTTCTTTCCTCTTCCCAGCAGTTATTCCCCATCTCCCCTCTCCCTCAATATCATCCCCATGCCTCAAAAATAATAGTGTCCTTCTAACTTCAACAGAGGCTGCCCAGGGAACATCTTAATAAGATGGCCCACAAAATCAGATAATCAGGGTAATTTTTTTCTTTTTTTGGTACCAGGGATGGAACTCAGGGGCACTTAACCACTTAGCTACATATCCAGCCCTCTTTTGTTTTTTTATTTTAGAGACAGGATCTCACTGAGTTGCTTAGCACCTCACTTTTGCTAAGGCTGGTTTTGAACTCACCTTCCTCCTGCCTCAGCCTCCCGAGTCATTGGAATTACAGGTGTGTGCCACCGCACCTAGTTCAGGATAATTTTTGCATTGTTATTGTGATGGGCTGACAGATCTGACTCCTTGAGAATGTTATAGGCCAGACTCTAAGGGAAATGACTAAACAGACTCCATTTTGCTCTGAGACTCCATGTTATGTAGGAAATAAGCTTCTCCCATGGGAACACCCCGCCTCTGTGCCCATCATCAGTTACTTGGTGTGACATGTTTAATAATATACAATGACAACTCCTATGTAGTAAAGAATTGCTCTCTTTTGATTCCTATTGCTTCTAAACAATGTACCACGTGAACAGTAATTGTGTGGATGTTAGCAACCATTCTTTAGTTTGTACCTAGGTAAGGGTCATTTTGACCCACTTCCCCCTCTGTCGATGATCTCATGATGTTAATGTGTAATTTCGAATCATAGCAACAGACACTTATGATTAATGTGATTTTTGGTATAAGAACCCCTACAACCCTGTGGTCGGGCTGTTCTCCCAATAGCCATTTTTCGGGGCATTGTGTGAGACAGTCAGCTGGTCAGCTTAATAAAGACTCTCAAATTTGGACTTCTCAGTGGTGATCAGTCTGTTCTTAAGTTGTGCCCCATAACAGTTATTATTTATTTTGTTTTACTTTGAATAAGAAAGAAGTCATGGAGTCAGGGGGATTTTCTTGCGCAATTAGCACAGTGCTCTGGCATCAGAAGAATTGTCTAGTTTAATTTATGAAAAGCATCAGACATCAGTAAAACACATAGCGGCTGACAGCCCACACTGACATTTGCTTCTGTCGGATGATTTCAACAACACGGGGAATGCTGCACAATTCACATGATTTCTCCTTTAGCCTGCCTTGGTCTCTGAACAACTTCACTAGAGATTCATTCTTTGTAATTAAGGTTTGGTCCCTGATAAAAATAAGATAACGCATTGAATAATTGCCAGCCAATAACCTTCAGTCATCACTTTTATTTTATTTTTATTTTTTTAGAGTTGTTGTTGGTGGTGGTTTTTTGTTTTTAGCTGTTGATAGACCTTTATTTTTATGTGGTGCTGAGAATAGAACCCAGTGCCTCACACATGCTAGGCAAATACTTTACCACTGAGCTACCGCCCCAGTCCCTGAGCTTATTTTAAGTTGCAAAAATAATAAGCACCCCCCCCCCCGAGTTCTGGGGATTGACCCCAGGGGCACCACACCCCTGAACTGCATCCTGCATCCCCAGTTCTTTTTATTTTTTATTTTGAGACAGGGTCTCTATAAGGCGCTCAGGCTAGCCTTGAATTTAGGATCCCTCCATGTCAACCTCCTGAGTCTCCTGAGTCTCTGGGACTATAGGTATGCTCCAGCACTCCCAGCAAAATAATAAGCTTTCGTTATAAAAAACTAAACATTACAGATAAAGTTAAAGAATTCCTTGGTCAAGATAACAATATTGTACAAGTCCACAGACTGCCCCTGGTGCAATGGATTGTACAATGTTCAGGAAAGCACCGTGCCCAAGAACATATGCTACCCCCATCCTCATCAGAGGGAATCACTGGCTATCAGTTGGACATAAATCCTCCCAGACTTTTTTTCTATGCATTTGCAAATATATGCACTCACAGAACAAAAAGAACTATGCATTTTGTGTTGTGTTCCTTTTTATATAAATGGGATCATGACACACACACGCACACACGTAATTCTTGCTTTTTAAAAATTAAATGATGTTGCTTGGAGATCTTCCCATATCAGTGTATCAGTGTATATATTTTTTATATATTAAGACATTTACAACTCAGGAGGCTGAGGCAGAAGGATTGCAAGTTTCAGGCCAGCCTCAGCAACTTTGTAAGGCCCTAAGTGATTTAGCAAGACCCTGTCTTAAAATAAAAATAAAAAAGACTGAGGATCTAGATCAGTGGTTAAGTACCCCTGGGTTCAATCCCTAGTACAAACAAATGAACTCCCCAAACCAGAAATCCCCAAACAAACAAAACCCAATTAACCAATTTATTCTATGCATGATTTTGGGGAAAAAAAAAAAATACAGAAGACATAAAAGCAGCCTTCATCCTTCTTAATAAGCCTTTCCCTTGGTCTTCCATTTCAGGGGAATAACTTCCAACAATTCTTTAAAATTCTTCCAGCAATTGCTTTCATATCTGTAAATAATATTTCTTGATTTATGAACTCAAAACAATGCCTGGTAACTTCCTGCTCTGATGGATGAGGTCTAACCTTTCACTGCCCCATGTGCCTGCTCTCCCTCCTCCTGACACATTATGAAATGCAGAGATCTGTATGTCCTTTGTCTCCCGAATCTGAAGAATGAGATCCATGATCCATGGAAGATGGTGGGTGAGAGCAATGACACAGAATTTATCCAAGAAATGAAAAGGAAGCTGAACTCCCACAGAGGTGGGGTCCCAAGAGAGGGTTAATTGGCAGAGCAGCTAATGTCTTAGGGTTCATATACTGTTGCTGGAGGTGACCTTTAAAGCTATTAGCTAATGACTTTAGGGAGGGGAATTTCTAAATCCATTTAGGGTGAAACACTTGGTGTTCATCCATTGAGCTGATCACCCCAGCTTCTCAGGGATTGGCTCAGGGTTCCAGTGCATACCTTCAGGCTCCAATGAAGTTCCTGATCACCGAGCTGCAGGAAACAGAATCTGCTGCTTATACAGGTCCTCACCCTAACTGCCCATCATGTCTCTGGTTCCTGCTCTCAATTCCAGCACCGAACACAGACTGAGTCTCTTGAATCCCTGTTTCAAAAGACAGTGACAAGTAATTTAGCGTGTCCCCCTCTTCCACAGCAGACCCCCATTGATTCTTTTAATTTTTCTTGCCAAGACTGTTATTACATTTTGTTGTGTCAACATATTAATCCTCCTTGATCAATCTGTAGTTCCATTTTAGAACCCAAAAAACAACAAACAACATGTGCATTATGGTGTCCTGGCAAGTATGTTCACTGAAGAACCCAGAAGTGCTAAAATTGTACTTCCCTCCCTTCAGATCTGTGGTCAGAGGGCCAGTGCCCTTCAAAGGAGGTAAATCAGAGCTTCAAGTAGAAATGAATGTTTCCCCTTCTTGTCATTTCCTCCTCTTCCTTTTTCACCTCTCTTTTCTTCTTGTACTCTCCTTTTCCATTGTCTTTTAGTCTCACCTCCTATTTTAGGCCCTTTGCCCCACTTCTATTCTCCTTTCTTCACTCAGATGGGGGTCTTTTCTGAATTTAGGCTGGTTGTTATTAATTTTGGCTTCCTCTGCTTTGTGTTAACTCTCTACTCTCCACTTTGCTCTCTAAAAGTGTTCAAAAACTTTCCTACTCCATTTCTTTTTGTGTATTTATATATTTTTTAAAAATTCCTTTGTTGCCATTTTCATGGTGTCTTAGGTGAGAAAGAAGCTAAAGGCTTGGGCTCAATTCATCATCTTGAACTGAGATATTATCTTAATATGTAACAGGTCTATCCAATCTTTACCAAAAGGAGAACAATCCATGAGAGGATTTTTGCATGTGTGAGACAGGAAATAATCACCAGGTACAAAGAACATTTTCTGAATTCTCTTCATTTTTCTGTAACATTTGATTCTTTGACCACTCCCTTTCTTGAAACTCTCTCCATCATTAACTTTTTTTTTTTTTTTATTATAAAATTGTAAACAAATGGGATACATGTTGTTTCTCTGTCTGTACATGGCGTAAAGGCATACCATTTGTGCAATCATAAATCTACATAGAGTAATGTTGTCTGATTCATTCTGCCATTTTTTCCCTTCCCCCCTCCCCTCCCACCCTTCCCCTCCATCTATACAGTCCTTCCTTCCTCCATTCCTGCCCCCCTCCCTAAACCCAACTCCAACCCCAACACTAACCCTTCCCACCCCCCATTATGTGTCATCATCCACTTATTAGCGATATCATTCTTCCTTTGGTTTTTTGAGATTGGCTTATCTCACTTAGCATGATATTCTCCAGTTTCATCCATTTGCCTGCAAATGCCATAATTTTATCGTTCTTTATGGCTGAGTAATATTCCATTGTATATATATACCACATTTTCTTTATCCATTCATCAATTGAAGGACATCTAGGTTGGTTCCACAATCTGGCTATTGTGAACTGAGCAGCTATGAACATTGATGTGGCTGTATCTCTGTAATATGCTGATTTTAAGTCCTTTGGGTATAGGCCAAGGAGTGGGATAGCTGGGTCAAATGGTGTTTCCATTCCAAGTTTTCTGAGGAATCTCCACACTGCTTTCCAGAGTGTCTGCACTAATTTGCAGCCCCACCAGCAATGTAAGAGTGTACCTTTCTCCCCACATCCTCGCCAACACCTGTTGTTGGTTGTATTCTTGATAATTGCCATTCTGATTGGGGTGAGATGGAATCTTAGGGTGGTTTTGATTTGCATTTCTCTTATTACTAGAGATGTTGAACATTTTTCCATATGTTTGTTGATTGCTTGTATATCTTCTTCTGTGAAGTGTCTATTCATTTCCTTAGCCCATTTGTCGATTGGATTATTTACATTCTTGGTGTAGAGTTTTTTGAGTTCTTTATAGATTCTGGAGATTAGCGCTCTATCTGAAGTATGATTGGCAAAGATTTTCTCCCACTCTGTAGGCTCTTTCTTTGCATTGCTGATAGTTTCCTTTGCTGAGAGAAAGCTTTTTAGTTTGACTCTATCCCAGTTATTAATTCTTGCTTTTATTTCTTGTGCTATGGGAGTCCTGTTGAGGAAGTCTGGTCCTAAGCCGACATGTTGAAGCTCATCATTAACTTTTGAGATCCTGTTTGCTTGTTCTCTTTCACAACTTACAAACACTTTCACTGGTTCCTTTTTCTCTCCTTGTCTTTTTAATGATTCATCTTCTCCCTCTCTTCTCCCTCTATTTTTATACTACCCACAGATCAAAGACTCTCCAAATTTATATCTCCAATACCCACATCTTCCTGACCTCCAGAGCTTCCTTTCCGGAACCTATAGAACATCCTCATCTGTGAGCACGCAAACTCTACATGCTGAAAATTGAGCTCAGGATCTTCCTATTGCAACTGCCTCGTGTGTGTGTTCCTTATGTTGGCTAATAGAAATATTATCCAATTAGTCCCAAAAGCTAGAAAACTTGAATCTATGTGGCAGACACTGGTCACAAAGTTATTTCCCATTCTTCCTGAACACAAAGTATGCTTCCCAGGCTTCATGGATGTTAGGTATGGCTGGTAGAATATGGAAGGTAGTATATGTCACTTTCAAGTCTGACCCATGTGAACAATTCTTTCTTATGATCCTCCACTCTCTCCTTCTGTGCTTCTTTGCTGTTCAGAGTTTGATGACAGGGCTGGTGTTTTCCTCTGTGCATATTGGAAAAGATAATATATCATTCAGGAAGGAAGTCACAGCTTCTGAAGGGATTGCTGCTGAGAATGCCTTACCCAATGTGATGATGGTTTTTAGGTTTCCACTTGGCTTGGCTATGGTGCCTAGTTGTTTGATCAAACACCAGTCTAAATGGTGCTGTGAAGGAATTTTTAAAATTGATTGACATTTATAATCAGTAGGCTTTAAATAAAGCTGATTACTATCCTTAATAAGTGGGTTCATTCAATTATTTGAAAGCCTTAAGAGGAAAGCCTGAAGATTCCCGAAGAAAGTGCCGCCAGACTGCAAGATAGAACACCTGGCTGGGTTTCCAGCGTGCTGGCCTGAAACGCAGGTTTTGGACTTGGTGGCCCCCATAAAACCATGAGCCAATTCCTTAAAGTAAATCTCATTTCTCAATCTCTCAATCTCTTTATATTGGTTAAAGGCTTTTGTTTTTGGTACTGAGGACTGAACCAAGGGGCCCTTTACCACTGAGCTACATCCTTAGTCCTTTTTAATTTTTATTTTGATACAGGGTCATGCTAAGTTGCTGAGACTGGCCTTGAACTTTCAGTTCTTCTGCCTCAACCTCATATTGGTTCTGTTTCTTTGAAGAACCCTGACTATATACCAAGGAAAGAGCCAATTCCTTTCCATGTGACCTTTTAACATTCTTATCACCGTTTTACTGAGAGCGGATTTAAGGTATATCTGTATGTATACCAGATAATGCCCAAGGATGTAGATAAGATACAAAGCTTTTTCCAGAGTGGAAATATAGATGCCCTTTCCCACCCCTTCCCATAATAAATTTTTTCAAACCAGCATACAAAACAGATACCCAGATTTTCTTGAATACTACTCAAGTTTTACTGGAAACTGAAGAGAAACTTAAAAAGCAATGGAGTTACCTACTCAGAAGACACATATATTTTTTTCTTCTCTATGAATTGGCACCAGTACAGGATCCCCAAAAATATGCATCCAGGATGTTGAAATATCCTCTTGAAACATCCTCTTAAAAACATCTTACCTCCTCCCATTCCACACTTGTGCAAGAACCCAGGTTGAGGATTGAAGCCAGATAGCCACAAGGATCCTAAAGTAGCCTGCAGAAGATCACTTCTATCTTGGCTGAGATCTAAGGTTGCAGGTAATAGACAGTGGCCATTCCTGAGAAGTCACATACTGAATCAGAAAAAAAAAAGTTTGAAAATAAAAGAAAGAAAAAAAAAAAACATTTAAAAGATAGATGTAGAAAAGGTAGAATGGATGTGGGAATTCACCTACTTCTGGGGTCAAGATACCATGCAGGACCTGGGCAGTGAGAGATTTTCTTGGTCTTCTGTAGAAGGTCACCATGCCCAACCACAGTGCTCAATTACAGCAGCACATTCAATTTGTCAGCCAGTCAAGGCCACTTGACTGATGAGTTACATCCCCAGCCCTTTTTATTTTTTATTTTGAGACAGGGTCTTGCTAGGTTGCTGAGGCTTTGAACCTGTGATCCTCCTGCCTCAGCGTCCCAAATCACTGGATTACAGGCATGTGCCCTTGCACCCTCTTCTACCCAGTCTACCTACCACTGCTACCTTAAACTTCCTCAAATGCTCTCTCCATTCTGTTGTCCATCTGCTCAGAAGACTTTTAGGGATCATTGTCTTCCTACAGCATCAGGTCTTAACTTAGGAGGGATAACTTTTAGCTAGGTTACATTTAGAGCTCTGCCATATATTAAAATTAGTCCCAGAACTTGCTAATTTATGTCTTTGAATGTTAAATTTCTCATATCTACTATAGTGATAATGTGGAATCACCTCATTTTTTTTTTTTTACCATAAGACTATATAAATAGGAAGTATGATTGGGGTATAATACACACATTTATCTGTGTCTTAAGAGTTCCCATAATGGTTGAAAGTATTTTCCTAAAATATGGTCTTGAGTAGCTGCAGTACATCAAATTAGTTTCAGATATTGAGTTTTCTAAATTCCATATTGATCTTATTCTGGGTTAGTAAAATGGCTATAATCTGGGGAGAAGTATCTTTGGGATCAGGGATAAAATTTTTGAAATCCTTACAACAAAGATGGTGAGTTAAGCCACCAAAAAGAATGACTTTGCCCAGAGAGAGTGCGGACATGAGAAGGAATCAGGACAAAAGCTAGGGCAACACCAACACAGGGATAGACCAGTTATTAGATTTCTAGAGCCCACTCAGAGCCAACAAAGTAATCAGTACTCAATAAACATTTGTTGGAACTGTATTGCAATTCAAAATAGTATGTTTCATTCATTTATCATTTTATTTTTATGGTTTTAAGTCACGGTCTGGCTATGTTGCCAAATTTGGTCTTGAACTCCTGGGCTCAAGCAATCCTCTTGCCTAGCCCCCTTGTTGCTGGGACTACAGACACACAGCACAATGCCTGGCTTCATTCATGGATTGATTCTTTCACTCAATAGATACGTATTAGGTATCTAGAAAGAATTTTGTATGAGCTGAATATTGAGGATACATATTGAAGTGATTGATGGGAACACTGTGTGGGAGTTTATACATGCAGGGAGTGGGAGGTTGGGGACAGGCTTAGTCAATAATAATCTCAAAGATACAATCACTAACATGATAACATATAAGCTAGGCCAGAGTGTCATCAGATATGTTTCTAAGCAGTGACATTTAAACTAAGATCTAAAAGCTGAGTCACAAGATGATCAATGAATTCTTATCCGCACTGACTACTGGCCTCTGGCTGCCTGACTCTGGGAGTTTCTGGGTGAGAAGAGGCAAGGGCTGCACCAGAGGCAGGATGGCCAGAGGCAGGATGCTGGGCAGCTCTGTCCTCTCTTGCAAATGAAGCCTGATAGGGTTTCTCAAGTCATTCTGTGCAGGTTGCTCCCCACTGCCTGCATAAGATTGAGTTACTTAAGAGGATTAACATTAAAAACATGAGTTTTAAATGAGTTTGATGATGACCTGGAAAAGTACTGTGCAAAGGCACATTCAAGAATTATTTATTTATTTACTTTTTACTTTGAGGCAGGTTCTCATTGCCTTAGGACCACAATAAGTTGCTGAGTCTGGTCTCAAACTTGTGATCCTCCTGCCTCAGCCTCCCGAGTAGCTTGAATTACAGGAATGTGCCATCACGCCCAACAGCACGTGTAAAGTTTAAGCTCCATTTAAATAATGGTAAAGTTGTCCTCTGAAGTTATATATTTGGATATGCCTTTGGGACAATTTCAATGGAGACTCTTCTGTTTATAACCTATCCAACCCTGCATCTGGCTCCATCCTGTCTGGGGTTTGGCATGAGGCAAGAGACTTCAGGCTGTAGGTAATACCTCCCCTTTATATAACGTGTAACTTTTTTCAACTGATGGGTTTTCACCCACCACAATGTTATTAATTCTCTCTGCCACTTGAAAGACACAAGGCTAAGTAGGTTAAGGATTAAAGGGAGTTATGTGAGAAAAGCATTTTTCTTGTTTCACTTTTGTCGTTTGAAAAGAAGATAATGTTTAGGAAGATGGGATGGAATTTCCTAGCAGAAACCACAGGATCAGGTTGCAATATAATTGAGTGGAAGACAAAGGCCGTATGTTTTAATAGGTACTTGTTCAGTCCAACCCTTAAAAGGCTGCCTCTTATGGATACTAAAACTTTCCAAAGTGTTCCTCGGACTAACTTGCCAGGCTACTCCCACCAGTTTTTTTCCCCTCCTTCTCCCCCTTTAACACCTTGCAGAAAAGAATGTTCTAAACATAAAACAGTATGTATGAGCAGGAATTAAAAATGAATTAGGGAACCAAATATAATACATGTGAGAAAAATAGACCATGCTGCTTCTGTTTGTCATCTGTATTTTTATCTTGCTTTTTAAAAAAATGTTTTTTCTCAACTCTCCTTGAGCACATCACAAACCTTTGGGAAGTTGTCTCTTCACTCATCTTTTGGATTCTCTCTCAGAGCAACTTCACAACTGGTATTTTTACATTTTATAACATCGGGAAGTACATTCATTACTTCATATAATCCAGAGCTGTGATAACCTCTTAATAAACATTTGGGTCACAGCTAGATTATGAAAGTAGTTTAATAGTTTGAAAGGGCACTTTTCTTAACATTGGAAGTCATTACTCTATTTATTTACTTTCATTTCCTGCTGTTTTAATTATCAAATTCTTCCTTTCATTTAGCAAAGAGATTTGTTCCTCCCATCCTGTGTTTGCAAGCCTGTGAAATCTCTAGCAAGTTGGAATTCACACAGCTCTGAAAACTGGGCTGGGGCCTGGTTGGCTCCTTGATCTCCACAGTTTATGGGCTCTCCTCTGAAGCTCTGCTTTTCTTTAGTCAATTCCCCAACCCCACCCGCAAAGTCTCATAGGGATGCATAAGGAAACAAAATACAGCACCCCCGGGGTTGAAGAGCATCGTCCTCTCACCAAAATGCTTTTGTTTTATGACTATCCTTGTTCTAAAAACAGTGTATTTTCCAAGGACAAGAGGTTGAAGCAGAGGAATAAAGGGAGGTAGGCTGCAAAGGAGAAAGAAGATAAAAGTGTTCATGACCAGAGAAAAAAGCAGGAAACGGAAAAAGGTAACCAAGGCCAAAATTAGCACATCCCAT
This sequence comes from Sciurus carolinensis, assembly GCF_902686445.1. Classification (NCBI taxonomy): domain Eukaryota; kingdom Metazoa; phylum Chordata; class Mammalia; order Rodentia; family Sciuridae; genus Sciurus; species Sciurus carolinensis. The sequence goes on along the minus strand of NC_062216.1, from coordinate 128,133,942 downwards.
GGTCTCTTATTTTTAGTGCTTTCTGGTTTTAATTCTATTCCCATTATTTATTGGATTTAGTCTAAAAAAATTAGCATTTGCAGTGTTAGCATGGAAGGAGGGGTGCTTGGATGGAAAGTACGCACCTCATAGAGTTTAGCCTTCTTTCCCCAATCCATCATCAAAAAGTGATAGGCAAGAAATTTACTCCATGACTTGTGAGCAAGTAGCAAAAATGTTTTAAAACTAGCTTCACCAAAAATAGGAAAGTCACTTGAATCAATATTGAGACATCTCATAGAAACAGGAAGGTTGCTAAGGGTCCATAGGGGTGGAACTGGAAATCATGGACCATGGGCGTTTCTCTGGCTGCACTATCTGTAACTACCCCCGACCTGTGTTCCCCACTCACCCCACTCCCCCCGTCTCTACACATCTCTTCTTTATTTTTCTTGCTCTCTACCTATGGGCTAGATTTCTCTGCCTCTTTGTGCATTGAGATCCTTTCCCATCCCTAGAAAACTGACTCCTTCTAAGTATCCAAATACCAAATGCTCAGGATAGAAATGCTTGTAGACTCATGCCTATCAATGAATTGTCTCCCTCTGGAGCAGGTGACCCATCTTCTCCAAACAGTTAAAGTCAATGGAAGGGAAATGGGTTACATGATACAAACATGACCATAGGGATCCACATCGGCATATGTGAAAGTTTTCTCAGAGAAAGAAGATTTGGTGAGGCAGAATTCCCCAAAACTATTCACCACATTCCAAGGCTTTAATTTCCATTTATTTGTTACAGCTTTATGGAGAAGCATAGAGGGGCAAGGGGAGGCAAGAAAGGCCTGGCTTGTCCATTGATAGATATTCACAAGTATTTGTTGAGCAAAATAAAGAGGTGGCAATACAGGATAGGAAAAGCAGAAGGTGATCAGCATGGATGAAATTATTCAATTTTGTATTCATTTTCTTTCCATGGTCTTTATAAATTATTGTTACTCACATTGGGAAATGATTCCAAAGTGACCACTGTTTTCATACACAGCTGAACCCACACTCCATATCCTTAGACTGCAGGTAAATGCATATGAAAGCCATGCTGCATAGCTTTTCACACCCAATAGAATGACTAAAATTGAAAGAACAGGAAATTCTAAGTGAGGGTGAGAATGAGGAAGAACTGGAACTGTCACACGTTGCGGATGGGAGTGTGGATTGTACAAGTTGGAAAAACTGTTTTGTTAAATATAAACCTACCATATGATCCAGTAATTTCACTCCTGAGTATATTTCCAGGAAAAAAAAAAATGAGTGCACATATCCACCAAGAACATGTATAAGAATGTTTATAGAAATTTTATTCTTAATAACCTAAAGCTGTAAGCAACCCAACTGTTCAATTAGAATGGATAAATAAACTGCAGAATGCTTATGTAATGGAATACTATACTAAAATAAGGGAAAACAAACTACTGCTCCATGCATTGGTGAATCTCATAGGCTATGGAATAAAAGGAGCCCTGAATAAGAGTACCTACTGCATGATTCCATTTATATAAAGCTCAAGAATCCTGAAAAGCAGATCTATGAATATAGATGTTAGAAGTCCCATGTGACCAGGATTACACACCTGTAATCCCAGTGACACGGGAAGCTGGGGCAAGAGGACTGGTAAATTCAAGGCTGGCCTGGGCAACTTAGTGAGGCCCTAAGCAACTTAAAGAGAACCTGTCTCAAAATAAAAAATCAAAAGGGCTGGAGATGTAGCTCAGTGGTAAAGCACCCCTGTGTTCAATCCTCAGCAGCAAAGGGGGAAAAAGTCAGACTAAGAGTTACTTTTGAAGGGTTATTGACTGACGGAGATCATGGGGTGACAGAAATATTCCACATATTGATCTCTTTGAGTGGTTGTTTCACAGGGGTAGACTTATGTAAAATTTAATCAAGTTGCACACTTAAGAAAATGTGTACTTTTTACTGTATGTAAATTACATTTAAGTTAAAAAAAAAAAAAAAACACCCACTTGCTCTTTTCACACGGAAGGAGCTTAGTAGGACATCTCCAGGCCGTGGAGAATGCTGGAAATGTCCCTCCGTCCTTTCTCAGTGCTACTCAAACATACTGATCTGATGCCATGACTTCTTTTTAGACACTGCTTCCAAATGTTTTTGATTTGATAAAACCATGTGAATAAATAATGGAGGGACTCCCTTCTGCTTTGTCTGGAGGGGATGAACCAGCCACGGAGTCATATTTTGGTGTTGGCAACACGGGATGCAGATGGCGGGAGAGATAAGGCGCAATTGCACTCCGTGCCTGGAGGACACGTCATAGACAGAAAAACAGATTTCCACGGGCGTGTTAGTTAGCTCGGAGCCTGTCCTGGCTAGAAATGCTGGCATCCTTCACATTTTCCTTCCTCTGGTTTTTGACAAAAGAATGCTTTGTGCAAAGTGGCAATCAAAGGGTCCCAGAGGCTTGTGAGTACAATGCCTGATGGCCATCTTTCCTTTCTCTTATTATTTGAAGTGTCTTGCTCATCTTCTGTGTCTTTCTCTAAGGAGGTAAGGTCATGGCTCCTTTGTGGCACAACAGCTGAACACACTGAGGGGCATGCGATTGCCCCTTACCTTCTGTTTGTGCTGGGGTCATCCTTGGCACTGTGTCCTGTCCTGGACAGGCACTTCATGAGTTTCCAGGCTCTGGCAAGACTAAGCCTTTCTTTGTGTATCTCAGGGTGGACCCTTTTAATTAATCTCCAAAGCATCTGGATCCTGTTTCTCCACACAGGTTAAATAACTAAGCTTCTTGAGCCCCTCTGTCTAAGCCCCATGAGAATGAGAGAGTTCACTGCTTTCTGAGGGATTTGCCTCAATTCCATGCCATCTTCCTTATATGAGTTGACAAGATGCAGTGCCCCTTTCCCAGGGTTGATGTCACCATCTTGTAGGAATTGTTTTAATTTCTGAAACTGGAGCAGCACATTGTGGGGTCGGGCAGAAGACAGTGTGAAATCTCCTGGAGAGGAATGAAAGGTTTTCTCCTCTGATGACTTGTTTTCTCCATTCCCTGGGTTCTTTCCTGAGTTCTCTGTCGTTTCCCTTGCATCTTTTCTCTGAGACAGCCTTCCCACTTCTGTCTCATTGCATGCCACAAATTATTCTGTCCCATGTGCTGTATCTCCACAGGTCCTTTCCTCTGGCTCCCTTCCTTTTCTCCTGTAGAAAAAGTAGGAGAGACAGCACCTCTCCCGTTCCCCTCCTCCTCTAACTTGACTCCACTCTACAATTTTACTAAACAAAATATGTGGAGTTTTGAGAGTCATCTTCATCAACACCACCATGTATTTGAATCAAGACACATTTTGTTAGAAATAAACAATCTGTTTTTCATTTTACCAAATCGCACGAGCAAGATTGATTAGATGATCTTTGTATGACTTCCAGTCTTTTTAAAGGAGTTTTAAAAAATGTTAATTCTTGATCACTGGAAAATTTCCATGTCTGATGATGACCTTCCTCCCCCTCTCCCCTCCCCTCTCCTCCTCCTCCTCCTCCTTCTTCTTCTTCTTTCTTGTACCACATTTTAAAAAATTGTCCATGTCTGACTTCTTAAAAAATTTAGAAACACATTTGATTTCAAACAAATGCAAAAGTAAGTAAGATGAACTCTCATGTACTTATCACTCAACTCTCAGTTATTTAGCTTGTCAATCTTGTTGCATTCTTCAATGGTTTAGAGCACATTTCAAATACTATTTCATTTCATTGTCCATATTCCAGTGTGTTCTGTGAACTTTAACATTCATAAAGAAATATGAAGATAAAAGAGTAGAAGAACAGCATTAACATTTTTTCATCAAACTGCCCATTTGTATTGGTAAGCTTGTTTGGAAATGTAAAGAGTCAAAGTATTTATAGCACAATAAACTTCAATTGTGTTTTATATTATTCCAGAGTCTCAGAAACAGGAGTTCATGATAAAAGGCATGTATTTTTTCAAGGAGCATTTATTCTTAATGTTTCCCAGATATATCCATTTACCACAAGGTTCCTATGGTAAATAGGTTGGAACCAAAACATGACACTTCGAATAAGAAGAGAGTGGAAAGATGGCCATCACGCATTGTACTCTGTGGTTTACAACCCGTAGGGCAACTTATTTAGATGTCTAAAATATCTTCGTGTTTAAAACGTCAAGCTCACCCAGTGCCAGAGGGTTATTTGATGTTATAACATTCAAACAATCCAGAGACAATGGAAGGTACCATGCATCAGTAGGTCAGAACCAAAGATGGTGATGATAGCTTTCTGTTGGGTGTGTTCTGGTTCCTAAGTCTCTCTGTGCTTTCTTTTCCAATTGAGCTGAACTGCTTATTAAGCAGATCTGGAGTTCCAGGATGAAAGGCTTGTCAAACTTAGATTCCCCTGGATTTTGTGAAGACAATCAGAGAAGTCTCAATGGTTTTCTACTGGAAAACTGTTTTCTTCTGCATGTATTAACTCTTAAAGTGAATTTGTGAGCTGGAAGCTGGGAAGTTGGCCTTTAGTTGGCCTCATATTTCAGTTCTAACTTCGAGGGTAGGGGTAGTAAAGCACAGCCCACCTTCACACTGCATCTTAGGCCAGTTGTAGAGATTTGAGGGTTCAGCTCTCAGTATTTCTGAGGGAGTTACCTCTGGTCTTACTCTGAGAATTTGCCTCTTAGCCCTTACTGTGAAATACAGAAAACATCAACTGTCCATAACAAAGAGTGGGGATACTGATAGATTATGGGGCTCAAGGCTCTTCCATTGCCCAATGTCTATGCCTGGGTGGACCTCCATGGTTTCTTCTATTCCCCTGGGTCTCTAGAGCAAACTTTCTCCCAGTTTAGCTGAAGTCCCTCCATATACGTTTTACATACTTCACCTGCGAAATGAATCCACGCAGACCATTATGAATATATTTACATTCCATATATTTTCAATAAACAGAGGCAGCCCAGGGCACCTGGTTGTCTAGCTTTTTTAAAAAAAGCGTTGCTCTTGACAGTGAATTCTAATCCATGTGCGTAGGTGTAATTGATAAAGCTGTTTCAGGACACACAGTGCCCACAAGTTGTATTTTCTTTGACACCTTTGAACCTATGAGAGGGTCTATTTTGTTGGCCATCTTTGCAGATTCTCTCCCAGGAAGATCCTCACCAAACGCAGGGGTTTTTAACCTGGGGATCGACATCAAGAGGTTGTGTGGATCTTCTTCCACTGGCAATGATCCTTGGCAGCCCAAGAGACTGGCCATCTATATCTGAACCCATTTGTGTAGTTGGTTGTTGCGGAGACGGGGGTTCTAAAACGGCCTTCTTTTAACTTTGTCAGGAAAGCCACAAATTAGCTCTGAGAAGCTATGTTGGAGTCTCTCCCAAGGACTTGTTGAAAACTCCAAAAGCGGCAAGCCCTCTTTTGTAGGCACTACACTTAAATTTAGTGACAGAATCTACTTAATCAGATGAACTTCCGAAGGATGGTTTACCGCATACCTTCACAATCCATGGAAATCCAACATATTCAATTATTTTTAGCAATATGCTCAGGTGAATTAAAACCAACTGTCATTTCCTGTAAATGTTGAATTCTCTTTTACCAAATACTGACATACTGAGTGTGCCAGCAATGTCTCTGATCTACTTGAGTAGATGAATGACATTGAAAAATCATCCATATATGTGTTCACCTCAATGGATGTAAATAATAAATACATAAAAATCATCAGGATTGAGAGATTTCTCATTAAAGAAAAAGCCTTTCACTGGAAAAACTGAAATACAGGCAAATTCTGTAAGTACCACTACAAAGGGGCATAATTTTTTTTTAGATTATGTAGTATAAACCCTAGCTTTCAGATTTTGATTCTACCTTGATGTGGTTTTTTTTTTTTCCTTTCAATTTTCTGCTTCATATTTCTTAAGTTTCTGTTGTTGTTAAGCTCTGAGCATAAAAAGGACACTTGATCACCACCCCTCTGAGCATCTCTTCCAAAAGTAACTTCAGAACCTGTGGTTGGAAGACCTCTAAACAGTTTTTTTTCCCAACTGCAGTTCATAAACCTTCGGTGGGTTGTAAAATCAATTTAGAGCATTGCGGCATGGATTTGTTTTTTAAATGGAACAATATAGGATACCAGAGGGCATCGCCTATGGTAAGTATAAGTGTTATTTTCTGAAATTTTTGTTTAGGTTACTTATGAGTATGTGTGTTTTGACAGTTGTGTGCTGGAAAATATTTACCAACCTGGCTCTCTGGGAGTAGAGGTATGTGGTATATGTGTACATAAATTTATTACAAATGTTACTGAAACAAAGAGTGTGTAGTTCAAAATTTATAACTAGTAATAAATATACAAGACTCTTTATTGTAAATTTCACATAGTCAATTGATTCTCATCAATGTTTTCATTGATTTTTGCCAAACATCTGTGTCCATAGCCAACCCATGGTTGCAATTCAACTCCGATAGAATCAGGCTATACATATGCACTTGATTTCTATCTAGTTCAGTAAAGAAGTCCTTTACATCATTGATGAATGAGTGTATTCAGACATAATAATAGCTGATATTTCCATGTAAATTAACAAATAAGATGAAAGTGAAACAACAAAGACATGTTGGAATGTTGCTCGACCATCAATGACACCCGTGAATCTTTGTTGACTAAGATAATGATTTTCAAATACTGTATGGCAGGATATTTCTTCAATTGTTTCCATGTTATTCACAATGTAACAACTATACATACTTTTAAATTGAATTTGTAATTAATGTTTTCTCCATCATATGATTTCATGAGTAGAATTATCAACAAAACAATAAATCAAGCTCTGGTTTATAGTGTTTACCAATTTCTGTGGTGTAAATATTCTCACCATGTTTATTTCAAGTTATCACTGACATCCCACAATTCAGAATTAGAAAGAAATATCACAATTGCTCATCATCATCTGGTATTTCTACCACATATATACAGGAGACATAATCTCAAAATCAGAACTGAAAGTAAAATGTAGTAAAATAATTAGGAAGTGATGAATTTTGAGAAGTTATTATCTTTGTTTTTAATATAAATTATTTAATAATAAGTTCATATAATTTCACTTCTAATAATGACTACCTTTAATAACTGGTACACAAAATTTATGAAAGTGTAAGAGTCTGCTCTGATGAGCCCATGTAAGCTGGCTTGGCACAATAGTACCAAAAAAAGTGCAATTCCTACTGAAGATCACAGTTAAAAGTAAGTTGGACAAACATTGCTCTAAAAATCTACTACCCGTGTTGCCGTAGGCACTCCTAGAAGGCCGCTCGGTTTGGCATTAAGCTTCACAGTTATCTACGTTAGAAGAGAACTGTAAATCAGGTCATTTCCCTCACTTTTCTGCATATTCTTTGGTATTTGATTCCTTTGGCATTTAATGCCTAAAAATCAGAGGTTTCCTGTTGTTTTTCTCTTAGTTCAGAAGAAGAACTTTACCCAAACATTCCAGATCAAACTCTTTGAGGACTTGTTTCTGTGCTTATTTTAGATCTAGAAGGAACAACAGAGAATTCCATAAGTTTGAATCTCAAGGGGGCCCTCAGTTCTGTTTGACGATCTTATTACACTTAGCCTCTTTATTCTCTTTGAGACAACTGTATACTTCTCTTCTCTCCATCACCCTTCCCAATCCTCACAACCCAGAGGTATCAAAGTTACATGATTTATATTTTGACATAGTTTTCTAGCTTTTCCTATAGGGACATATAGAGTTTGCCTTCTCTTTTCCTGCTTTATTGAGGTATGATTGTCACATAAATATTGGATATATTTAAGGGTGCAAAATGGTTTATATATATACATATATAAATTTATGTTACCACAGTCAAGCTAATTAATATGTTCATATCTCACATGGTTACCTTTTTAGATTAGTTTCAACAAATTTCAAGTATACAATACATTGTTATTAAGTCTAGTCACCAGGCTATGCCTTGGCTCTCTAGAACTTATTCATTTTATTACTTAGTTTGAATCCTTTGACCAACATCTCCTCATCTCTTCTACTCCCCATTCCCAGGTAACTACCATGTTACTCTTTGCTTCTATGAGCTCGAATTTTTAAAAAAATGTCTTTCTGCTCCTGACTTATTTCATTTAGCACAATATCCTCCTTTCTATCCATGTCATCATAAATGGCAGGATTTTCTTCTTATGACTATATAATATCCCATGGGTATATACAGTCATGAGTCACTTAATTAAAAAGAACACATTTTGAGAAATAGGTCATCAGGTGATTTTGTCCTTGTGCCAAAAATATAGTATGTACTTGCATAAACTAAGACAGCTACTATATCACTAGACCATGTAATCTTATGGGTCTACCATTACCATATGTGTGGTCCATCACTGACTGAAACATTATTATGCAGCACATGACTGTGCATATACCACATTTTCTTTATCCATTCATTTGTTGGCCAACACAGCTGTTTCCTTATCTTGACTATTTTGAATAATGCTGCAATGAACATGAAAGTGTAGATATCTCTTTGAGATCATGAATTTAGTTCCCATGCATATACAACCAGAGGTATGCTTACTGGATCATTTGATAGTTCTATTTTTAATTTTTTGAGACCCTCTCTACTGTTTTTTACAAAGGTTATGGACTTTGCTTTTTTGTTTTGTTTTGTTTGTTTATTTGGGGTACCAGAGATTGAACTCAGGGGAACTTGACCACTGAGCCACATCCCTAGCCCTATTTTGTATTTTATTTAGAGACAGGGTCTCACTGAGTTGTTTAGTGCCTTGCTTTTGCTGAGGCTGCCTTTGAAGTCTTGATTCTCCTGCCTCAGCCCACTTGAGCCACTGAGTTTATAGGCCACTGTGCCAGGCTTGGACTTTGCTTTTTAATGAGCTCACAAAGTATCAGAACTGTTCTTACTAAAAGTAAGATTATTTGTAATTCTTCACTAAATAATAGTAGCCAATGTCTACTGAACAATTGCTCTGTGTCTACCACTACTGCAGGTAAGTGTGTAAATAATAGACATCTGACATAAAAGGACCAAAGTGATAAGAATATCTGTTTGCTCATCTAACCTGCCTCTGGATGGCTGGTGATGTTATGGAGGAGCCAAGTCCTCCTGTGTCTATCTGCTGCTTGACATGGTGTTGGCTATTCTGGGAGTGGTTTCTCCCTTGCCCATGGCTGCAGGGCCATCATACTGCATGCTTCTTTGTTTACATTGAGCCAGGGTAAGATTGATTAACCAGTTTCTTTCCAGAAGATCCCATGAAGGCTCTCCTCTCACTTGATTCACTCATATTGCCCGAGCCCCATCTGTCCTTAAAGAAACGGTGTGATTGAGACTACCATGATTGGCTCAGCCCAAACACAAAGGGGAGATGGATAGTGAAGCATTACTCACAGCACTTATATCCATGGCATACAGGGTGTTTTTCAATTCTGCTTTGTCACCTACTTTCCTATTTAACAACAGATTGTGGACATTTAAAATTCTTCTTCTAAAAGGTAGTTCAAAATCACTGCATTATTCATTGACTCAATATTCAAAATAGTTGGCATTCTGTCACTATCTTAGGAACCCTAATTAACACAAATAGATTTTTGGAACAAATCCCTCTCTATTCAGCTCTTCTTCTGATAACTGAAACTTGGGAACAAAATAGAATAAAATGTTTGGTAAATATCTGAATATCTTAACTCTCACTGTTCATTATTCAAAACTCAGAAGGCAAATCATTAACACAGTCCTTCACTATTCAAATATAGGTTCTAAGTAGATTCAGGTAATGAGGCGTACTTGTATGTGTCAAGTGCTAGGCTGAGCACTAGGAAGAAAACAGTACAGACACACACACAGCACTACCTGTCCCCATGAAGTTTAAAACAGAGTGTGGAGACATCAAACAAAGAGTTGCTTAGGGGAATATTTAATTACAACGATGCTAGGTGCTATAGAGGAATCAAGAGGAGCCAGTGAAACATGAGTGATGTTACCATGAGTGAGGTACCATGGCACAAGCCTGTAATCCCAGCAACTTGGGAGGCTAAGGCAGGAGGATCTCAAGTTCAAGACCAGGCTCAGCAATTTAGTGAGACCCTATCTCAAAATAAAAATAAAAAAGGGTTAGGGACAAAGCTCAGTGGTACAGTGATTTCCTACCATGTGTGATCCCAGATTCAATCCCTGTTACTGTTAGAAAAAAAAGAAAGAAAGAAAAGAAAAGTGAGTGATACAGTGTTTTAAATTCTTTGGTGGGTATGGGAAGGATATGCCAGGAAAGTAATATTTAGGCCAAAATGAAAAGGATGACTAGAATTTGGCCAAGCAAAAAATAGAGAAAAAACATTTAATCATGTGACTGTATTCATATCACAGGAATGTGTCATAATTTATTTAATCAATCCCTCATAGTTGAATATTTGGATTTTTTAACTTTTAAAAATAACTATGGTAAATATCCATATGCCTAAATCATCTGTAGGACCCTAAATATTTTTTTAGGAAAGAATTCTGAATATTTTCTCAAGAGGTGAAGTTGCTGAGTGAAAAGATAGGGACTTTTTTTTTTTTAACAAAAGTTTTTCTTCTTTTAAAAAATGAATTTACATTTCCACAAGCAGTGGGTGAGAGTGTCCATTTTCCCATGATCTAATCCATACTCAGCATTATATTTTTGAAAATATCTTTGACAATTTGATGCAGAACAGTAATCCCTTGTATATTTGTATTTCTTTGAGCACTAGTTCATGAAGTTGAACATTGTTATGTCTGTATTAATTTATGCTTCTCCTTTAAATAATAACTATTCACTCATGAACAAATCATGTTTGTAAAGAATACTTATATTGCAGCATTTAAAAAATAATAGTAAAAGATTTGGAAACTACCTAACTCTTCATCAATATGGACTGACTAAATAAATATAGTCATCTATATAATGGATAACTATGTATCCATTTTTTTTAAGTGTAAAAAGAATGAGAAAGTTCTTTTAGAAGAGATTGCTAAGAGGAAAAGTACGGGTGCAGAAGAGTGTGCTGGTATAGGACAGGTGGAACAAAAGTAAAGGGGAGATTTTCCACCTTTTTTGGTACTCTAAAATTTTTAATTTACATGACTATATTGTATATTAAAAAGTAAATAAGTTTTAAACAATCGTGGTTCCTGAGGGCTTATGAACATGTACTATTTTCCAAGCATTGCTAGTGGCTTCCCTGATTCCCAAATCTTTACTTCTTCAACATCTACTCTGATCACCACTTTCCATCCTCCGACGTACTCCAGCACCCCAAACCCCGCAGCTCTTCAGACTCATCCAAACCTCCAGTCTTTAGGTCCCTATCATTTTATTTGTCCCTTCATGCCCTCCCTTTCTTCCAGCCAGAGTTCCATGTCCATCTTTTTCATCTTTTTTTTTTGGTGTGTGGTATTGGGGGATTGAACACAGGGGTGCTCTACCACTGAGCTACATCCCCACCCTTTTTATTATTTATTTTGAGACAAGATCTTGCTAAATTGCCAAGGTTGTCCCCAAACTTGTGACCCCCCACCGTGGCCTCCCTAGCCTTGGGGATCACAGGTGTGTGCCACCGTGCCCGGTTCTTTCCCACACTCTCTAGTACTGTATCTACAAACCCACCTGGGTCTAAACAGTACCTCTGCCTGACCTCCATTTACTGTTGAACTAAGGCCAGTCTTTCCCCTCTCTTCAGCCTCTCCTCTGTTTGCACCCTTCTCTCTTATGCTAGGTCACTCTGGTAGCACACAAATGTGCATACCTGTGACTGCAACAGCTCCCTTTCCTCTCCCCACGTTGCTCTCCAGCCTGTTGTCGACTTCCCTTCACAACAAACCAAAAAGAGCTGAAGTGCTTTTCTAATCCTCAGCTCCCATTAGCAGGCTGTCTCTTTCAGTCTGGCTTCCAGTTCCACCATGATGCAGTGTTCACAGAGGTCAAATTCCTCATTGACAACTCCAGTGGTCACTGTTCTGTCCCCATGCTCCTTAATTTCTCCTCAGAATGTGGAAGTCCACTTTTTCCTGAATCACCTCTTTTGAAGATCACATACCCTTCTGATGTTTCTCTTGTTCTCTGGCTACAACTTTATAGTTTCATCTTTAAATGTGCACCTCCCAGGGCCTAGGACTCTTCCTTTAGCTATCTACCAGACAACTTTAAAAACCATCTATTTGCTGATGTCTCCCAAATTTATATCTCCAGATGTGACATTCTTCTACATCTTTAAACTAACTGCTGGCCATGTCTGCATCTTTACTGGGACATTTCCTGGCATCTCAAAGAGTTTTGACCAAAGCAGAACTCTGGGTTTTCCACTCTCACTCTCCCAGCTTGTCCTTCTCCAGTCCTCCTAATCTCAGTCAATGGAAATCCAAAATTACAAGTCAAAGTCCTGTCAGAAGACAGAAGCCACATCAATTGTTTGAACAGTGAATTGACTAAGAATAAAGTTGTCGACTAGAAACTAAGTATAAAGTTGCCTACTGAACAGGTAAGGCGACTCTAAGATATTGTGGGGGCAGCAAATGCAGGAAGCAACTGTTACTCTTAGGGCTGAGAGAACAAAAGGAAGAGGTTGGAATTACTAACATTTAAGGGTGGGTGTGAAAGATGGTGGAATGAGACAGACATCATTGCCCTATGTACATGTATGATTGCACGAATGGTATGAGTCTACATCGTGCACAACCATGGAGATGAAATGATGTACCCCATATGTGTACAGTGAATCAAGGTGCAGTCTGTAAAAAATTAAAAATAAATCAATAATTTTTAAAAAATGCAAAGGAGATGTCCTTGCAGAGCTGAAAGCAGGGCTCTCTGCCTGGTTGGTGCTGCTGTCTCTCCAAGGAGGGCTGGATAAAGTTAGTTCTGTAAGTGTCAGAAGAAACACTGCCTTCAACTGTTCCCACTGCAATGGGGAACAGCTGCCGCCGGGTGGAGGAAGTGGGTTGCTAGGATGAAGTGCTCAGAAACAGGAAGCAGATGGGGAGAAGAAATTCTCTTTTTCCACCTCAGGCCTTCCATCTCCCTCTAACACTCAAAATTGGCAAGGCCTAATAGGGAGACAGCCAGCAAAGCAGAAAGCGATTTGTGGATTCCCAGCCCTGGCATTATAAAATGGAGTATGGAAGGGTGAATTTGGAGCTGAAGCAATAAATAACTTAATAACTGTCAGAGCCATCTGCCTGGTTGATCAAGCCAATAGCCTAAGAGTGAAAGTTGTTTCCTCTTTTTATTCCTCATCTTGAATCCATCACCACATCCTAAAAGCTCTACCTCCAAAATACATTCTCAGTTTGCTCACATCTCTCCACTGCCACCCAGTTCATACTCCATCTTCAGTGGTGGATGATTACAAGTCTCTATGACCTGGTATTCCTGACTCCTTGTCTGCTGGAATGTATTGTACTCATGGTAACCTGAAGGGTCTTTCAAAAGCATGAACACTTTTTTTTTTAAGCATTGACATTATAAGTAAGATCATACAGTGTTTGTCTTCCTGTGTCTGGCTTATTTCATTTAACATGGTGTCTTCTATATTAATCCATGTTGTGACAAATTGCAATATTTCCTTCCTTCCTTCCTTTCTTCTTTCCTTCCCTCCTTCCTTCCTTTCTTTTGCAATACCTGGGATTGAACTGGAGGAGGGGGTGGATCTACCACTGAACTGCATCCTCAACCCTTTTAATTTATTTTGGGACAGTTGCTTACTAAGCAGCAATGAACATAGGAATGCAGATGCCTGTAAGGTATCTGTTTGCATTTTCTTTGGGTATGTACCCAACAGAGGAATTGCTGGATCATGTGGTAGTTCTATTTTCAATTTTTTGAGGAACCTCCATACTATTTTCCATAATGTCTGCACCAGGTTACATTCCCACCAACAGTGTATAAGGATTATCTTCTCTTCATACTCTTGCCCATACTTGTTATCTCTTGACTTGTCAATGATAGCCATTCTAGCAAGTATGAGATAATATCTCATGGTGGTTTTGATTTGCATTTACCTGATGATCTCACTTACATGTAGAACCTTTTTTTAAAAAGTTCAATAAATAGACACAGAAAGTAGAATCATGGCTACCAGGGGTGGGGAGGGGAAATAGTCAAAAGCAAACCAGTTTGCATCTAGGAAGGATGAAAATGTGCGAAGATCTAGTGTACAACACAATGACTACTGCTACTAATATTCTGCCATGCAGATGTGCTGAGAGAGTACATTTTAGGTATCTTAACACACAGGAAGGTGACTATGGAAGGTGATAGAAGTGTAATCATTTCACTATGTATATGGATATCAAAACATCAGGTTGTACAGCTCAAGTGTATGAAATAAAATAAGTTAAACAACAACATAAATGCTCTGATGGTTTCCCATTGCATGTAGAATAAATCCAAACTCCTCCCTTTTGTCTCAACTGCCCCTCAGATTTCACGTTATGTCCCTCTAGCCGTCCTGGCCTTCTTTCTAGTCTTTGAGCATGCCAAGTTGGATCCATCCTCTTGCTCTTTCCTCTCCCTGGAACCCTTTCCCTCCACCTGTCTCCACTTCACCTTCACAGAGCTGACTCTTTCTCATCACTTACACCTCAGCTCCGATGTCACCTTCTCAGCGAGGTCTTCCCCAACATTATTATTATTACTACTACTACAACCTGGGATTGAACCCAGGGGTGTTTTACCACTGAGCTACATTTGCAGCCCTTTTTGATATATACATATTTTTTGAGATGGGGTCTCACTAAGTTGCCCATGCTGACTTCAAACTTTTCATCCTCCCATCTCAGTCTCCTAAGTAGCTGGGTTTGCAGGCATGTACCATGGAGAACCCCTGGCCCGGATGATTCCTTGTGAGGCAGTGCATGTTAGAAGCAATTACAATCACCTTGTTCATTTGTTTGTTACTGTGGGTCATTTCCCCCACTAGAATGAAAGCCAGTGATAATAGGGACATTGTGTTATTCTTCTCTCTACCTGCAGTATCTCGAGTAAATGCTGGTCAGCAGAAGGTTTTTAACAAATGTTTGTTGAATTAATGAATCTCATACAATCCTTGCAACAATTTTTCCTCATTATGCAGATGAGGATATGAAGATACAGAGAGGCTAAACAAATTGCTCAATGGAAGGGGAGAGAAAAGAATCGAACCTAAAAAGTTTACTGTCAAAACTCAACTTAAATACCATATTTTAATCTTTAATTTGTAGTTGTAACACCTAGATTGCATGCTTCTCCAAAGGAAATACAAATACAAAATCCCCTTCATCCCTTAAGAAGAATCTCCATTAGCTTTTCATAATCACCTGCCTCACCATGAAAGCAGCCTTTTTATTGAGACCTCTACAAGTCAGGGAGGAAATTAACAGCTTTTTTTTTTTTTTTTTTAAATAAGCATGAGTGATTATTTTAAAAGTGATTATTTTAATTTTCCTAAATGTCATCTTCCACAAAGAACACATAGGTGACATAAATCTTCCTTTCTGAAAAAGAAAACCAAGGGTTGGGTTCAGATTAGTAAATGGAACACAATTGATTCATCTGAGCTTTCATCTCAAATATTCCTACTGATCTCAGTTGGCTGCACAGAATCTAACTGATCCTCTCCCTTTGTCACAACTCTAGTTCACATGAAGAAGCAAGAAAAACATTCTCAGATCTTTTATCACTTTAAAAAATTCAAGTTATTACTCTGGAAGGGATTTCACAGAAGTAGAATCAGCTTTATCTTAAATTTCCCAGGAGTCTGCCAGCCATAATGAAAGGTTGCTAAGAAATACTTCATTTCCATCAAAGAACCACTTTGGGGAAATGGAGCCATGGGTGTTTCCCACTGCCCTAGGCTCCAAAGCCCTTCTAAACAAGCTCCTTTTAGTCCCTTGGGTATTAGCTAGAATCATCCTGGAAAATCTCTACAAGATCAAATAGTAATATGTTCCTAAATTATGGGATTATTTTCTGTGCTTCAAGCATTTTAAGTACCTACATGAATTAGCTGTGAATAAATATTTCAAGATATGACTACACTGATTACCTTGCCTCAAGCTGACAATCCTTCAGATTGCTAAGATTTCCCACCAATAAATATCTAATTTACACAAATCCTCCCTTTCCAGTAATTTCTTCCACCAGAAACTGGTTTATGATAAAGTAGAGCACTAGGAGCCTGGAAAACATTAAATGGGATAGACGAGATCAATTCTGTTTATGTTAGGAGAAATAAATAACATGCAAACGTACTAAACATGTTCTGATTTTCAAATTTAAAGGTTGCCTGACCTTTTGCCTATCAGTGGCAAGAAGGTATAAGATGGTAAAACTGTCATCTACTCTTCCTGCACAGTTTTGCTTACCTTGAAAATTAGTCTCCTCTTTCACTCTAGTGCAAATATTCTCAACATGATGCAAAATGTTAGTAAGTCTTGTTATTCTCCTCATGCCCCATTGCCAGAATTATAACAGGCAGGCATATTTTGCCTTGTTCTTGTGTCTTTAAGTCTATGATATATTATACTGCATCATTTCACTTTATCAGATTGACGTAGAACAAAAGCCTAACAATACAGAGTTGACAAAGATGTAGAACAATGAGAACACTCATACGATGCTAATGGGAATATAACTTGGCACATTCCCTTGGAAATCAACTCATCAATATTTAGAATAGTTGAAGATCTGCATAACTGCAGACCTAGAAATACTACTTCTAGGGATAAACTGCATGTTTTTAGAACAAAACATGTACAAGATAGCTCTTTATAGCTCTATTGGCAATTGTAAAAATTGTAAACAGGCCAGATTTCCATCAGTGGTAGAATAGATAAATTGTGGCGTATTTACTACAATAGAAAATAGGAATTATAATGAATTCATTAACTCTGCATGTTTTCAATGTGGCTACATCTTTTTTTTTTTTTTTTTTTTTTTCCCTTGGTACCAGGGATTAAACTCAGGGCACTCGACCACTGAGCCACATCCCCAGCCCTATTTTGTATTTTATTTAGAGACAGGGTCTCACTGAGTTGCTTAGTGCCTGGCTTTTGCTGAGTCCGGCTTTGAACTCGAGATTCTCCTGTCTCAACGTCTGGAGCCCCTGGGATTACAGGTGTGCACCCCTTGCCCAGCTCAACATGGCTACATCTTTAAAATACAACATTAAGCAAAATTTTAAAAAGCAAGTTGTGGAAAGATATGTACAGTATAACACTATTTATGTTATATTTAAAGATATGCAAAACTGGGGCTGGAGATGTGGCTCAGTGGTCGAGTACCCCTGAGTTCAATCTCCAATATGAAAAAAAAAAAATCTGAAATTAATATAACAGAATGTTAAAATTTTTATAAAGTTGGGTTGTGGATACATTGACAATGGTCATATTATTCTCTATGCTTTCTTATTTTAGAAATGTTAGAGAAAAATCACTACTGCTGTGGGTTTTTCATTCAATAATCATTGTGGAGCTGTTACCAACATCCTTGGCCAATGGCCTAGTGGGGTGGGGGTGGGTCCCAACAAACCAGGTCTGGCCACTCATCCCAAAAGAATAAAGCAGTCAGAGAAACAGATGGTAAAACAGAAAATGGAACTTTAATTTCAGAGTATCACTCAAGGAAGACAGACCTAAGGGCTGTCTTTGGGATGCCAATAGCAGTGTTGGGGTCATAGGGGGAGAACAAAGGCAAAAGCTAGGTATTTGCATAGTACACTGTCTTATCAGTGGTGAGAAGTTGTTAGGTAGAATCTCAGTTTGGTGTCACTTCTAAGGGGATAATCTCCATTTGCTTCCTAGGATGTTTATCTTTGGGCCTGTGATCCTGGAAGGGGTAAACTTCAAAGTTTATTTCTCGGGATGTTTATCAGATTGGTGAATCTGAAATTTAAGACAAACTGAGGGAAAGAACAATTTCAAAAAGGACAGGTCAGAGAGAGACAAAATGGAGTCAGTTAGTTTAATAATTGTGTCCCCCTTCAGAGCATCTTCTGAGTCAGGCATTATGCTAAGTGCTTGGAGTCAATGAGTCCCTGTCCCAAGATGACTTGGAATCTAGTGGTGGTTCTTCCTGAACCACATCCTCCCTGACCCCATGGCAAGTAATTTGTACGTATTTATCACGTTTTGCCTTATATTATGGTATCAGGTCACACCATCTTCCCTTCTACAGCAGTGCTATCCAATAGGACTTTGTGCAGTTACCAAAGGACTGTATCTGTATCTGTTTCATCCAATATGGTACTTTTAGTCACCATGGAGCTATTAAACACTTGAAATGTGACTAATGTGACTGAGGAATGGAATCTTTAAAATTAAGTTAATTTAACTTAAATAGCTTCATGTTAGTGCAGTTGTATATGCAGGGACTATGTCTCATTTTTATAGCCTGGACCTCAAGTCCCACCTTTATCTTCAGAACACCTACCAAAACACTCTAAGACACTGTGTTTTGTTGTTGTTGTTGTTGTTGTTGTCTTGTGATCTTGTGATGGGGATCAAACCCAGAGCCTTGTGCATGTTAAGCAAGAATTCTACAACTGAGTTACATCCTCAGCCCCAAGATGCTGTATCTTATGAAAGACTGATAAATGTCTCTTGAATGTAAATTCTGAAATTGAGTCCTTGTGATGCCATGAACTAGCATATACTCTAGGGAAATTCACTTCACCTCTGTACATTTATTCATTTATCAGACATGTACTGTACACCAGTTCTGTGCTGAAGGGGATCTAAAAATAAATAAAACACAGTCCCTTTCCTTGAGGAATTCATGGTCTTGTCTGGCAATAGTTCTATTAGAAATAAAATGAGAAGGTTAATCCTGAAGATTTCTAAGATCTCTTGCAGTCCTAACATTCTATGAAAATATTCATTGAATTGTTCATTTGTGCATATAATCACTTTGAGAGTTTATTCAAATGGACAACTCAATAAAATGATATCTAAACTCATTGAAAGTCCTTTTAGCTCATTCATTTAACAAATATTTACTAAGCACTCTTTATGGATTGTGTGTGTGTGTGTGTGTGTGTGTGTGTGTGTGTATGAGAGAGAGAGAGAGAGAGAGAGAGAGAATATTGAACTTGGGTATCCTACTGCTGAATATCCCCAGATCTCCAGTTGTCCCCCTTTTTTGAGATAGGGTCTTGCTAAGTTGCCTTGAACTTGTGGTCCTCCTGCCTCAGCCTCCTGAATTGCTAGGATTACAGCCCAACTTTTTTGGGTGTTGTGTTTGTCTCCCATTTACCCATTGGTGAGAGAGTGATTCTCGCCCACAGATTATGGGGAAAACAACACCAATGCCTAACATTGGACAGATGAGACTGATAGCAGTGTATTAGTCACATTTAGTCATAGCCATGACATGCCACACAGGGGTTGCACATGGGAAGAGAGTGAACCCCCAAATGCTGTGGGGGGGGATTTTCAGTACTGAGATGATCCCTGATTTTTGTGGGAGGATATGATTGTCTTGTTTGAATGATTCCATGGGCTGGTGGGGAACCTGCTACTTAGGGATAAATAAGCGGACACTGAGCCTGCCCTACTTGATAAGGAAGTTTGCTTCACTGGGGAACCTTATTCATGGAGCAGGGGAGCAGGATGAGGAGAGGCGCTTGCAGCCAGGCCAAGTGAGACCCTCTTGATTTTACCAGATGCCAAGGTAATGCATAACACTGTGACCCTTAAATTTTAGGATTTACACCACAATGAACTGGGTATTATGCTGGGTACCCTCATGGGTGAACCCAGCATGAACAAGGGTCTCATTCACCCATCGCTCCTATATTTTAAGTTTCAGGTGCTTATTGACAAAGTTAGTGAACTGCAATGTGGTTTACAGGAGAGATGTTCCTTCCACAACTTTAATGGTTATGTACTTCAGGGCCCAACAACATGGAGGAGGGATAACGGCTTCTTCCAACCACTAGAGGGCATTTCCTGCTTTCTGCACAGGCCCCTGTTTCCTTGGGTTTTACTGAAATTGTGAGTTCAGTGCTCTGACTGAATCCAGACTCCAGGTGCATCTACCTCCAAAGATTCCATTCGGTAGGACTAGGGTTGAGCTTGGGCCTCCATGATTTGGACATGTTTTCCTGGTGATTCTGATTCATGGGCAGAGATTACCAACCAAACTATTTTAGTAAGATAGTCTACATTCTGATTTTCAGGGGTTCCCATTTTGTGAACTGGGAATGTAGTTTATAGTAGGAGCACTTGTTCAGTAAGTGCAAGGTCTTGAGTTCAATACCCATTACTGGAGAAAAAAAAAAAAAGAAAGAAAGAAAGAAAGAAAGAATAGAATGAAGAATGAAAGAAAAAAAGATTCCTCATATTCTATGTCACATGTGCAGTTAGCCCCCCATTGCCTAAACAATTATCACTTTTGAATTAAAAAAGTAAAATTTATCATTCTTGGATTCAGCATTTTACTTTATTGGTTTTTAATGTTCAGTTCCTTATTTTGGTCTAGATTCTCTATGCTCCAAAGGTTAAATAGGGAATGAGAAAGCGAGCAAAAGTAAGGGAAAATGAGACCTATTTTGGAAGCAAACCTTTGGAGAAATTATGTGACCAGATGATATTCTTCAGGAGCTGGTACATAGTGACATCCAACACCTATGGTCAAAATTGTTAATGAACACCAATATGCAGCACTGTAGTATGCCTGCTGACAATTCATAGGAATTCAACAAATATACAAAACATTCTATTCTTGTGGCTTGGGGAGGTGCTCATCAGGAGGCTGCAGTGTGCACTGGTCGCCTGTAGAGGGCAGGACTCCTGGAGGATATGAGTCCCTGTCCCAGCTCAGCCCAACTCAACTCTGTCTCACAGACTTATGACCACTGAGCCACAGTTTCTAGGCATTGTTGGGGGGAATTAAATGAGATCATGTGTGTTAAAGTCATCTGTGAATAGTGAGGCCTAAAACCAACACGTCCAGACCTCACTAGACCCAACCTGTGAGTGCCAACAGGCTCACATTGACATTCATGCTGAATTACAGTGATGTCCCACCTGGGAAGGAAGACTTCTAGACTCTACTGACTTAAATATAAAAACTGAGGTGAATTTTGAAGCAAAGTGAAGCTTGTCATCTAAATTCCTAAAGTTCCATACCTGGAAACTAGATACTTTTGTTTGGTCTCTAGACTAAGACTTCTGGCCAGCATGAACCCATGTGAGTGTTGGGAGGAAGGAGGTTGGCCAAAAGAGATGGAGGATAGATTCCTTTTCCTTCTATTTTCCTCATCCATCCTCCCCCATCTCTCTTCCAAACTAGACACAAAATTCCGCTCAAAAAGACAGATATTCTCAAGCATTCACTTTTGCAAATGGGTCACTGAAGGAATCGTTGGTATGCCAACAGATCCAACCTAAAGAGAGTCTAGGCTCAGGTGCGGCACAGATTTACAGGGTTATCCTCCCCATCCCATGACTTGTTTCCATCTCGTTTGATTTGGAGGAACAGAAATAAAGAACCTTAATTGGAAACAACCTGATTTTCCATCACTTTAACATTGAGTCACTGAATTTTTAAATGTAAACTTTTAAATGTAAACTTTACTCTCTGTTAAAGTTTTGTTGTGGTGACTTTTGCTATTATTGTTGCTCTGTTTAGATTTGCAAGTGAAACAAGCTCCCCCCCCAAATCTTAAGTGAGTTCTTGTGTGATATATTTATGGTGTTCTGTTTTAAAATCATCATAATTACTTGATTATAAAATATTCCATGAAAAAAGTTAAAAGGAAGACTCCAGGCAAGAGAACCACAGAGTTATTTAAGGATTACAGACTTCCTTGCAAAGCAGTTATGCTCAATTATGAAAGATGCACTCCCTGGAAAACAATGCAAATTCATTTAGAAAAGGTAAGTGTTCCTCCTTTAGGTAAGCTGGCAGTTCATTTCTGCCCTCCGGTGACTTTAAGAACACACAAAATGCTATTCTATTCATGAGTTGTTAGGAAGTTTTTTTTTTTTGTTTTTTTTTTAAGCTCCAAGGGCTAAATTATAAATGTCTTCTTCCAACCAAGATGATTAAATAATGAAAGATGGTGTATCTGGTCCTGGGGGTGGGGACAGCAGAGCTGCCTGCTGAGCATGATGGGACTTTGCCTGGCCTAAAGACTTCAAGATAGTTTTTTTTTTTTTTTTTTTAAAGCCAGTGTAGGAGGCTCATTTATGGGCCTATGCAAATCAGACATTCCTCAGTGCTTGCTTCTGAATCACTCACTGGTGTCACTCATTCTGCTCTACAGGAATAGAATGAGAATTCACCAAACAAAAATTTGAAATGAGGTTGTCTGTCCCAATGCCCAAGACATCCAAAGAGATTGGAAGTTTTCTCCAGAGACATAGGTGTGTCAGGGTGTGGACTTATAAAAGATTCTCTCTTGAACTAAACAGGTAATTAGAAATTGCATATCAGATATGCCTACTTCAGATGGGGCAACCAAGAAAGAATAATAACATTTATATTGAAGTGATAACTAATATCTGTCATGAATCTCACCTCCCTTTTTCATAATTGTCCTCCCTTTGCAAACTACATTTCTTGGCAAATCAAACTTCTCAAGGGAGTATGAGAAAGTGTAGGCTTTTCTTCTTTTATGAAGCCAAACCATAAATTTAGCAGCTAATAATAATAGGTATCCTTTTATCGAACACCTGAATGCTACTGACAGGCACTATCCTAAGCATTTTACATGCTGTATCTCATTTAATAACTTCTCACAACCCTTGAAGTAGGTAGTATTATTTTGCCTATTTGGCAGATGGGGAAACCAAAGCTCAGAAAGGTTAAGCAACTTGCTCAAGTCACCCAATAGTGAAGAATGGATAGAGCACCCACGTACAGTTGTGTAAGTCCTTTGCTGTCTGCAAAGGTGTCCAGTCAGGGGAAGAAACAGAGACTGAAATCCTACCAGTGTTCCACTTACCCACCCCAGAAGCGACATTGGCAGCCTCTGGAATAGAACTTGGAGTCAAACCCATTGGCGATTCCAGATCCCCATGCTTCACATGGTACTACTTTGCCAAGTACGTTTTCCTACCTTGAAGAGTTGCATCAAATCACAAACTCCTCCATTCTTTTCCATTGGCAGGGTTTGGGGGTAGGCATGGGGGAAGGAGGAGCATATCTCCTAGAAGTGGATAGATAGCCGGCAACTTTTGGAGTGCCGGGTTTTCTGGTTTGATGGGAGGGGTTGTGATTGGGAGCAGCAGCAAGTGTTGCCAGTGCCCTGACCCTTGGGAAGGCAAACGACCCGTGGGAGAGGAGGTCGCTCTGCATGAATGCTACCAAGACTCTGCTGAGAGACGTCACTTGGGAGGAATGAGCCCACAGACAGAAATTCTCAGACTGCCTCACCACAGGCTGGCATTTTGACCTTTGGCCAGACACTTAACCTCAAGGACTTCTACTTTTCCATCTGAAAAAGCAGACAATGATAATAACTAGGAAACGTTTTCAAGCAGACCAAATTTGTCTTTGGTGCGTCAGTCATCTGTCTAACTCTTTCTCTTCTATTCCCCCTGCCCCATCATTCACTTTTTTGGGGGGATGTGGGAGGTGAGGAGAGGGACAAAAACCAGTCACAGTACAGATGTTAGGGACTGAAACTATTGACTTTCCCAAAACTATCTTTATCCCAAAGTAAAGACCAAGAAGGCTTTGCCCAAAGGATCCGAATGCTATTGGGAGAATTTCAGCAGCAGAGGAGGGTTTGGATTCCTCCCTGAAGCCTGTGTATAACAAAGTCAAGTGACTAAGGAGTTTGCTGAACTGGGACAGCTTTGTAAAGTATGTTGTGCTTTTTAAACTTACATGTATGCATCTATTTGGTGGAATAATATGCAACCATTATAAATGAGTATTTACAATGACTATGAGGCAATATTAGGGTCAACTACTAGATATAATGTGTAGGTAAAGTGCAAGACCCCGAAACATATGTCAACTATGGAACACAACTCCATAAAAAGTACATGGCCTACAGAGAGCCTGGAAAGTAACATAGAAAGGTGAAAACAAATAATTGGTTGGAATAGTGATGGAATAGTGAGTGACTGTAAAAGTTTTAGTGAACATTACCACCCTCTGGAATATATTTAGAAATTCTAAAATAAGGGCTGGGACAGTAGCTCACAGGTAGAGCACTTGCCTAGGCATGTACAGGGCCTTGGGTTCCATCCCCAGGACTGAAAAAAAAAAAAAAAAAAGGAAATTTCATAGGTGATTAAATTTCCTGTTGTCATAATTCATAATTTTCAGACTGGTAATATATCTTATCTTTTACTTGGTACCAGGTATTTTAAGATTTAGCATTTCTGCAAAGCTCTTATATATTGTTTTTGGCACTATAAACATACTGTGTCATCAACACTGTGTCATCTGGGATCTTTATATTGAGACGTTATATTTAAGAATTTGTCAAGGTTCTTTTAAAAAGGGACTCTAGTCAAATAATATGGGATAAGACTGTGGTGATTCTGAGGACAGAGAATAGTATGGGTACCCCTGTACCTCAGAACATTTACTTAGAAATAAATCTGAGGCAGATGCTTCATCGATGTTTACCGATTCAACAAGTGAGTCATTTCCCGAAGCGTTTGGATGATTCTGGAATCTACTTTAGCTTAATCACCACCTTTGCAGGGGTTTCTGAATGACTACTCACAAGTGCCTATTAGGTAGAGAACTAATAATTATGTCATCCCCAAATAAAGGAGAGGATTTTTCCTGCAAATGTCATTTGTGCTCTGACCTAAAGGGGAAAAAATAGATGAAATTTCAGACACTGCAACTACCTTTCCACTTGATGGGCTTTAAGCTTTCTTCTCATGCTCACCTAGAGTTTCTGATCTTCTGGAACCACCCTCCTGTTCTTCCCCCTTGAAAAACAAATTTGTTCAATCACAGACTATCAAAGTTAGGAGGAACTTTATGAGTTCAACTAGCTCATTTTATGCGAGAAAATTGAGATTCAGGAGGTGAAGTGATTTGCCCAAGGTCCCCTGATAGTTTAGGAGTAAAATCAGGACCCTTACTTTCTTTAGAAACTTGTCCTATTCTGAGATCTGTCAACTCAGTCCATAAACGTAAATCAATAGGGCCTCTCATTCCTATTATAAAAATAATATGTACTTGCTAAATGAAATATAAAAATATGAGAATGCTTAAAGAAGAGTCTAAAAATTATTCAGAATTTCACCATCCACCACTCAGAGATAAGTAGTGTTAACATATAATGTGTATGTTTCTTTAGGCATTTCTTTAGGGGAACAGGAGTCTAGGGTAGCAAGTGTGCAGAAGGTGGGGGACACCGAGCTCTGATCGAGGGTGGGGTTATTGTGGTGCATGAGTAAACTTGACATATCACACTCAGGATAGTTACATCACGCCCATCTTAAGTATATTAATCTCCAGAACTGTGAAAGAGTAAGTTTCTGTCGCGTTGGCTGTCTACTCTGGGGGATATTTTTGTGGCAACCCAAGCTGATTAATAGATTTTAGAACAAAGAAGTGGGGTGCTGCTGTGTAACAATTATTTAAACATGCAGACCTGGGTAATGGGTACTGGGGCTGGAAGTCTGAGATCAGGGTACCAGCATGGTTGGGTTCTGGTGAGGGCTCACTTCCTGGCTGCAGATGGCTGCCTTCTTGCCATGTCCTTTTTCACCTTTTTTTTTTTTTTTTTTTTTTTTGACAGAGAGAAAGATCTCTGGTTCTCTTCATATAAGTGTGCTGTTGCCCACCCTTACGACCTCATCTAAACCTAATAAACTCCCAGAAGCCAATGCATGAAGGTCTAGGGCTTTAGCACATGAATTTTGGATGAATTTTAGGAGAACACAGACATTTATTCCATAGCAGTGGGGGAGAATACCTGGAGGAACTTTTGTCCCTCCAACTGGGGATGAGAGCTAGGAGAATAGGAATATGTAGTAGGTACTAATTTCTTCTTTCCCTGTTATGTCTACTACATCATACCTAATAGCCTTAATTGCTTTCCAGTGTTAAAGTCCTCCTTTCTATAGGTTAAAATGCACATGTTGAGGAGTTGTTCATTAGTCTTTGATTCCTCTTGCTACTAAGATTTTTTGCAAAATTTACTTGCCAATAAATTTTGGACATTTTCCCACATCTATAAATATATTCTTCTAAAACTATATTTTCAGTCTCTCTGAAAGAGTCCACAAAATGCATGTATCATAAAATTATGATACATTTAATGAATCTCTTATTTTTGGAAATTTATGTTGTTTCCAATTTTTTACTATTAAAAACAAGACTGTAATGAACATCCTTGAATAGTACTTAAATATTTGTACACATTTCCTACTGTGGCTTTTGGACAAATTCTTAGAATTGCTGGGTGAAAAAGTATAAATATTTTAAAGGCATTTGAAACGAACTGACTGGTCAATTCCAGAAAAGTTGTTTTAGTGTTCAATTCTACCCATCGGAGTTGGAACCTCTTTTAAGCTCACTAAAATACAAACCTCAGCCCCTTCTCTCATCTAGGTCTCTTTAGATTACTTCAATCCAAAGGAGCTAGAAGATTTTGACACCAGGAGAGGGAAGTTTCCAAAAGGAAGAGGCAGAACCCATTCATGGGGTTTTTCTTGCCCCGTGTTTCCTACTCAAGACGGTGCTCGGCAACATTCAAACACACCCTATGCTCTCCTGCATTACCTTGACATTCTGAGAAGTCCAGTATTCCTGGGCTGACTGAGTTCACTTGGACAGAGAACAATAAAGAGAGCTTTGTCCACAAATCACAGAGACAAGTTCAGTGGGCTGACAGCTTCTGAGCCCTTGAACGACTTCCACTGGTCAGACATGGTAGGCCAGAAGAGTGGCCAGTTAGCCCCTTTCCTCTTTCACAGGCTCAAAGCCAAGGTCTTTTCCTCATTCAAGACACTCTTCTCTAATAAAAACCTTAAACAACCATCAAGCAAACTTTCTGAATCAGAAGGGACTTAATTTTGTCACTGGAATTCTGTTTTGTTTTTTCAGTCCTTTGTTCTAAATATTTAAAGATCTTATCTACCTTCAGGGAAAAGGATTCCTGTATCTATGGTAATCTGTTTACTTCTCTCTTCTTAAAGAAAGAAAATAATGCCAGGCGTAGTGGACGCACACCTGTAAATCCAACAACTCAGGAGGCTGAGGTAGGAGGATCTCAAACAAGTTTGAGATCAGCCTCAGATGAAAACCCTCAGCAACTTAGCGAGTCTTTATCTTCAAAAATATAAATAAAATAAATAAATAAAAATTAAAAGGACTGGGGTTGTAGTGCAGTGGCAAGTGCCCCTGCATTCAATCCCCAGTACTCAAAAAAAAAAAAAAGGAATAAAAAAGTAACACTTGCAAAGCACCTACTATGTACAAGCAAAGCACCTACTGTGTACAAGCAGTGTAGTTAAATGTTTTATGCCTTCTTGTTTACTTTGTCTTTGTAACAACCTGCTGATGTATATGTTATTATCTCCATTAGGAACTGAGTCACAGAGAAGTTAATTAATGACTAGTAGTACATTGCTGAGCCCAGTTCTAGAGACCACATCCAAAAGTGGCTCCTGCTTCCCTCCAGTCCTGGCTGGAATCTCCCATCAAACCTCGCCCTCCCTCCCATTTTTTATTAGTAGCAAAAGAGACAGACTTCTGTGGACAGAGTCATCCTTGGTTATCACAGTGGCCCCTGGATTAGCTCCATGTTTGTCCACATCTTTCTTCCTTCCCCCCATTCTCTTTTTTTGTTTATCTAATTTCATCTGATTTCATCTCTTCTGCCCTTGTCTGAATGTGGTTTTTGGTCCTCTGGCCTGTGGTTAAAAAGCCATGACATCATTGTGGTTCAGAGTGGCTCCGTCCCTCTCCCTGACTCTCAGCCCCGTATTCAGGCTGACAAAGGTTACTCTGTATTTTAGTTGCAGCTAGAGTTAATTATGATTGTGACAGCAACAGGTGTGTCATTCAGGAGACAACACACAAAATCAACTTAGTAAGTGCATTTCATACCCATGAAGGGTATTTTCATTACTCCAGTAGACAAAAGACTTTTACTCGGAAGCCTCAGGGAAGCAGGGGACAGGGCACTCAGGATGTCGTTGGCATGTGGGTGCCGAGGCTCTTCTTGAGAGCTTCTCATTTGTTGCTTGCCCTTCCTCCAAGGCACACAGATGTGCTGTCTTCTGCAAAGGGGACTATTGAGATGAGAGGTCGAGGGAGCAAATTCAAGTGGGGTTGCCATGGGGCGGGGCCCAGTGCGCATTGATACTTGTCACTGCAGGTTAGCTGCCAGGCAGAGGCCTGTGCGGCCCCGACGACCCGGCCCCGACGACCCAGACCCGACGACGCACCTCTTCCTGTAGGAGGGAGTCTCCTGCCTTGACAGTGCCAGTGCCAAAATACTGGTCAGAAATTCCTTCAGTAAAGAAATATCAGTCTGCTTGAAAATGGAAGTCATCTCCTCCTACATTTTTCAGTTATATCTGATAGCAGTACTGGACACCAAAGAAGTAAAAGGTGGGTCTTCACCTCGGCCTATGCTGAGGTTCTTTGTAATCCTCCAAATGTGCTGATTTCACACAAGATACATTGTCTGCTGGAATGCCCCTCGGTTTGTACTTCTTATAAAACATCCTCTCTCTCCTTCTATCTCTGTGCATATATATGGACACACACATCTACATGTACACACACATACCATACGTATGTATGCATACACACATATACACATGCATAAGTATAATCATGTTTTTTTTTTTTTTTTTTTTTTTTTTTTTTTTTTTTTGCTGTATGGTTTTTGCGTTGCTGGGGATTAAACCCAGGGCCTTGTACATGCTGGGCAAGCACTCTACCATTGAGCCACATCCCCAGTCCTTCCTCTTTTTTCCTTACCCTCGCTCTCTCCGTCAAAGGAAACAACGCTATTTCCATGACTCCATGTGTCCTTCATAGTTTAATCAATACTCACATGATCCTGTTCAAATGAATACAAATACGCATAAATGTTTAAATACATATTTTATAGAAGTACCTGTCATTTTTTTCTTTAAAAGATGGGATCATATTATATGTACTTTTTAAAAAAAAATTGTTTTAGTTGCAGGTGGACACAATACCTTTATTTTATGTTTATATGGTGCTAAAGATCAAACCCAGGGCCTCATACGTGCTAGGCAAATGCTCTACCACTGAGCCACAACTCCAGCCCTTATATGTACTTTTCTGCATTATGCTTTCCTTACCTGGCATTCCTTGTGAAAATCCCTGTAAGTCAACTTGAACAGCTCCAATTAATAGCTTCATTATATTCTATGGTGTGAACGAGACTATAATCTGGACATTCACATCATTTCTAGATTTTTGCTGCCAAGACCAATGTGGTGATAAGCATCTTCATATTTAGTCTTATGTGCTTTATTTTTTAATTTTTATTTTTTTGGCGGGGAGGGCTAGGTAAGTGCTCTCTCTACCACTGAACTATGTCCCCGTCCCCAACCCTTTTTTAGATTTTTAAAAAAATTTTATATTGCTTTATCCATTTTTGATTTTGTTTCTGTAGGCCAGATTCCCAAGAGTAGAATTCTGGATCAAAGCGTACACACCGTATTTAGTGAATGTTACCTGATTGTTTTGCAGATAATCTTTTTCTAACCGATTTAAAATAAGTGTTTGTATAAAATACAGTGGACACTATTTTGGATTATTATTTGAATTAAAATATTTTTCTACATACATAAATTCTAGTGTCAACAGTATTTTACTTATTAATTATGTTCATTACTTCTCTTGTGATACGAGTTTTTACTTTTAGATAAGCACATCATCACCTCCCTCTCTCACCTAATCCTTCTGACTAATACTTACTCAGCTTCCCAGAATCAGCTCAAATGCAGATGTCACCTCCTGTGTATCAACTTCCCTGACCCACCCTTCCTCCTATAATTCCCAGGCAGAGGTAATCTCTCTCCTACGTGCAAACCAATTTAGCATATCATATCGTACTTTTCTGAGTTTGTCAGCTCCACTGGACTGCAAGCTTCTAGAAGGCAGAATCAGCATCTAATTCACCTTTATTAAATCCAGCCCCCAATACAGTGTTTTAACATCACTACTTAATTTTCGTCAACAAAGGACACATACGTTTAATGTAAATTCTTACTTTACACCATTTAAATGGTTTTCTCAGTGCTTCTAAAACACAAACTGAAAACAAAAATTGAATTAATTCAATATTTCTGAATGGGAAGACATCAATGCATATTTGGGTATTTAATAAATATTGAGAAATAGAAGTCTGTTTATTTACTTCACCACTCATGGACTCTAAATTGCTACATAGAGGAAGATAACCAAAGAATCAATATGGGCTGGGGTGTAGCTCACTAATAGAGGACTTGCCTAGCATGTGAGAGACCCTGGGTTTAGATCCCCAGCACAGTGGGAAAAAGAAAAAGAAAAAAACCAAGGTGAATTTTTATAGACATTAAGTCCCTATCCAAACATACAATGCCTGTATGTGTGAGGCTCATGCTTTTGAGAAGAGAAAAAACTGATACTGACATCACAGCTCTTAGATGACCACCTTCTTCCAGAATACTCTGTAGCTTTATGAAGTCTCGTTTGCTATTTTCCCATCAGAAAGCATTGTACTAGGTAAAATTTCCCGTAGAATGTGTATACAATGTAGAAATTGATATGCTATCAGATCTTATATTCATCTTTTGTTTACCTCACTGATTATTGAGGGAACAAGTTTAAGAATATACGTATTAAAAATGAAAGGCTTGACTGAATAACTCCTTATTAAAAGGCTTTTAAAAAATCTTCTAAACAGATTTAATCAACTTGGCAAGTATTGGAATAAAAATATTTGAGGAGAGGATTATCTTGAAACCTAGTGTTTGTTCATGTTTCTGTAGTATTTATGACTTGGAAGGCAATAGTGAACTTACATTTATCTAGCGTTAAAAGTTTAATTGGCTTAAATCAGCATGTAGTTCCTAGAAGATAATAGGTGTGCAATAAATGTATATTGGATGAAAGATTGATGAATTGTGGTAGCTAAGGATCTCATTTATAACTTTGTTAATTCATGGATCTACAGTTGTTTAAAATACTCACACCCAACATTCTCTAACTGATGGTTTGAAAAAAAAAAATGTTGATCTCTAAAAGGGGCAATTGGCAGAAACAATTATTGCCCAACGGCCCCAAAAGGAAACCTATGTTTGGACTCTTTCCCCCTTGGCAATTTAGAGCAGTTTCTAGTGACCAGTTTATGGCAGTAATTTTTTTTTTTTAGCACTGACTCATGTAAATTTTGTATAGTTTTTGTGCCAACTATAAACAAACTAAAAAATGAAAAATTAGTCTACAAACTTTGACTCCAGGATGTGGGTGTTTGTCTGTGTTATTGAGTAAATGATAAGCGTACTAAACAAGGTATGAAGTTTAATGTGGGCAGCAATTTTAAGAAACACAAAATGATTTAAATCTTGTGGCATCTTTCTTTCAAAGCTTTGGGATGATAAACCAGAGAATAAAGTTCACTTATAGAACCTGTTAAACAGAGTGTCAATTCTTCAGCAATAAATTAAAACATAAAGTATTGCATAATCTTCCCTTCAGCCAATATTCCACTCTCCCAACATCTGGGAAACTGGGCAGGAGAGGAAGCAAGCTGCTTCTAATTACTCTTGGAAACCAGAGATTGTTTAAACTTTTAAGGTATGAGATAGAACAAGGGAGAATATTAAAAATAGCAGTTTTCACAAACTCCTCACAGATCTGTTGCATGAAAGATAAATGAAAACAGACAGCTCTAGTTTTCTTCTTTTGCCTTTGGCATCATTTTCTAAATGCTTGACCTTGATGGAAAATTGCTGTTTTGTTGACAACCTCCATAAAAACCCCATACATAGTAGAGAAAGAAACCGGTCTACTGGTCTACCCCGCAGCTAGGTAGCTGAATCTCAGAACTGGGCATGATGGAGAGAAGACAATCTGGCTCTCAGAGGCATCTAATGCAAGTGGTATAATTAACCTTTGGTATAATTAATTTTCAGGTAGTTGGAGTAAAATGATGAATCCAGGGCAGAAACAACCTGCCAGAACTTTTCTGTCCTTCCAAGGTCTGGACTCCATTCTTCTGGACCGAGAACTTGTTTCTGATGAAATAAGAATGCGAAAACTAGCTTACTATTCAAAGTACTGTAGTTTTCAGGACACTGACTTCAGACCCTGCCAAATTTGTTTCTTTTTTAAGCTAGGAAACTCTAAGGCTGAATCATGAGGCTTCCCCAAGACTTCCTAGGTCTGTGGAGATTGTGTTCTTCATGAGGCTGCTTCCTAAGCAGGTAGAGCAGATGAAAATAGTGTGTGGTGAACTGAAACACTCACTTTCTTAGGTATGTGACCAAGTGTCCCATAAGCAAGGGCAGCCTGAACTCCAGATTCCATTTTTCTATATTTGTCCTGGGAAGACAAACCTAATATGATCAGACTCTAGGGATCCAGCCTCATAGTCACAGGTTCTTATGTATAGTCAGGACATGTCTGTCAAATACCTGCTTTTAGTTCTAGGCATTGTGCTGGGCTCTGGGAAAACAACAATGAGCAAAACACATACATTTGGCTCTCAGAGATCTCATGTTCTAAGAAAGAGAAGCAGGGACTTTCAACAGCCATTGTGTAAGTGCTAAGTGCCTTGGGATCACACAGGAGGAAGTCCCCAGCAAGAGAGCTGCACCTTTGATTGTGGTCCACACTGCTCCTTCCCTGTTTCTTTTAGAGAAGGTGCCTTTGCAGTTGGACATAGTCTGAACATAGAAAGTTAGCAAATAGGAAATGATGACCAATTATCTCCAATGTGTTTTCCACATACATTAAACACTGACTTTGTTACAGTAATAGCCTTTTCCACTTTAAGAAAGTAGTCAGAATCAAATGTCATCAAATTAGTAACAAGGGTTCTTCATGCTGGCAAACATTCTTAAACACTTTTTTTTTCTGAGGATATGGACAGTCAAAAGGCCAGGAAATGAGGCCAAATGTGAAATTGTGTTAATGTAACACTTACAAAGGTCTTTGTCCTCATACCTACTGTTTTCTGGACCATGTATTTTGAACCCTAGATGCTTCTGATTGCAAGCTAGAAAGAGTTGCCTAGAAAATGAAACTGTCCATAGATGAGACTTTCCACTTGATTCTGGTCTTTGTGAGCAATGATTACCTCTTACTCAATCTTGTGTCATCTTCTACACAACAGTACTCAGAAGCAGGTCCTGAGATGAAGATTCATGTGCAGGTGATGTACTGAGAAAGTGCCTCTCCAAGGTCATGGGAGGGAGTAAGAGAAATAGGACAAGGGAGTGAGGGAAGGATCTAAGTAAAGGTACAGTTTAAGGTGAAGTCCCAGCTTTTGCCTGATCCTATAGGACAGCAACTTGAGAGTATGAATTATGCCTCAGTCTGTTCTCACTGAAGGCCAGGTAGTTGATCTTTCATATCAACTCATTCATATTCAGCTCATTTCGGTCCCTCCCTGGCTAAGGGTTAATCTAGAGAAACAAATTGCTTGATACTTAGTTTTCTGCATGTGGGCAAAGTGAATCTAGTACCCAAGGGCAAGCTCAAAGTCAATGTCAGGTACAGGTGCCACTTAGAAGTATAGGCACACAGAAGCCCAAGGGGCATACAGAACTCTTAATGATTGCCAAGGAGATCTGTGGAAAGCACTGATGGGGTCATTATAAGTTAACTGTAAGATGTGCATTCTCTCTGTTCAGTAAGTACCACTTCTGATTGACAACTGAAGGGATTACTTATAACCAGAAAGAGGTGATAAAAAACATTTTAAAATATTTTTTATCATGCCTACCATTCAAGTCATAACTTAATGGTACTTAATTTCTAAAAGAACAGAGGATTCTAGTTTATTTTATTGAGCCACTATAGCAGCTTAGGTGCTATAAAAATTTTGGTGTCTATTTCTCTTTTACTAGCTACTTATGTGACTTTTTTTGGGGGGCGGTGCTGGGGATCGAACCCAGGGCCTTGTGCTTGCAAGGCAAGCACTCTACCGACTGAGCTATCTCCCCAGCCCCGACTTGTGTGACTTTTGACAATAGAATTCAATAACATGTATGGATCATCTGTGCCTTTGTGCTACAAATCTCAGTAGATACCAAGATAAAAAGGACAAATCTGCCTTCCAGTGTAAAGGCTAGTAATGGATGAGGCACCAATACCTAACTGTAATAAAGGAAGAACACCAGGGATGTCCAAGAGAAGAGGAAACCAGAAAATGAAATCTTGGTGGGAAGGGTTTAGGAAAGATGTTAGGAAGGAAGTGATTTGTGAGTTAGATGTCTCAGAATGGGCAGGCCATTAGTACGTAGAAACAAGAGAACATTCCTGACTGAGTCAAAGCAAGGTTAGAAAGGGCCAACTCAGGTCATCCAACTCGTCCAGACTCATCCAGGGGTCATTGGGAAATAAATCTGGAAAAGAAGTTTGGGGCTGGATTTTTGGATCTTAAACATCCAAATGGGTGTGGCGGGCGAGACCTGGGGCCCAGGGTTACACCACATGCATCCAAAGATGGCGACTGGCAGAGAGCCAAAGGGCGTGCTGAATGCGCCTTGAGAAAAACAGGAAGCGTTTACCATTGGCTGTATGATAATTAGCTCAGCTGCCTAGCGTGTGGACTGCTTGAGCTCATGATCGCTTGACCTTTAATAGGATTGGATGGACATATCTGATTACAATTGTTTATGCATGAGACTGCTTATATATTGAGGGTGTTATCCGAATAAAGCCAAAGCTGCTTCATGAACTTCTGAAGAGTAAGTGTTGTTTGTCCCACTGGTCTGCGGCAAGCGGTGGCAAACTGCAATGGGATGCTTATACTTCAGTTTTTAGATTTGGGTCGTCACTGAAAGTTTCAGGCGAAAGGAAACTACATGATCATAGTCTTTTAGTTCTGGGACATACTAGAGTGCCTGACACATATGAGACCCTCTGTAAATGTTTATTGAAAAGAACTGGATATCTAATTTCCTTACATATAAAAATGAAGGTAGTTAGTTAGATTTGCTCTTAAATTATAATTATCCAAATTGTTGTCATGAAGTTTTTTTTTTTTTTCATAAGGAAAACCAGCAACTGTTCTGACTCTGTAGATGGCAGGGTAAATGGAAACAGCTAAAATGAAAAGAGATATTTAGGTAATTCAAAAGAATTCAACCATCAAGCAATAAAATGTAAGACTGGATCGATTCTCATGATGTCTGAGATTAGAGCAAAAGATAGTGCTCCTTTAAAGAACTTTACATAGCAAGTCAAAAATCAAGGCTCATAAAGTATCCTAGAGCAGAAAAAGATCCAGGTAATATTGTGAAAAAAATTATAGGCACCTTTGACCTTGAATGCATTGGAGCAAGATTTTGGGGGACTATAACGATCAGGAAAATTGAAGGCAGCTTCTGTTACAATTTTTCCCTTATATAAAGGGAAAGGGAAAGAAGAACAAAATTTCAAGAGAAAATATTTTAGGGTAGCAATGACTTGTACATAGTTGATGTTCAATAAATATTTATTAATAAATGTTGGTGCACAGAAATGCTAGAATATACAATAGCTTAAAAAAAAAAAAAGAAAGAAAGAAAAGAAAGTGGCCAAAAGAATGATTTGTCATTCGACTGTTTGTGGAAATCTGTTGAAGGGGAGGAGGTGTTTGGTGAAAAATTCCATCAGAAATTCCATGAAATCTGCTATGCCAATAGACCCACCTCATAAAATGAGTGCAAGCAGTCTTTCTTCACATGTTGCCATGTTACTCTAGACCCAAATGATTGAACCAGGGATTGGCTCTTAAGCAATGTTCAGGTCCCTAGGAAACTGTAGGGAGTGAAACTTTGCCCAGTGGAATGATGATGATACCCACAGACAGATGCCTAGGACAACTGGAGCTATTCAAATGATTAGAAGTCACTTTTCTTCTTCCCCTGAGTCTGCTGCACTCAAACATGTGCATCCTAAAAGATTGGGTGTGTGCTCAGTTCCATAGGCTTCCTTAACTTCATGTGTATTACAGCAAGTCCATATCAGTACATAAGGAGATTTCAGTACATCCTGTGCAACCTGAGAGAAACACACAGATTTTAGTTAAAATATGTATTTTATGAGTTGAGTCAAGAATAGGGAACTTGTCCATTCTCATAGATTAACTTTTAAAATTATTCTTGCTGTCCCAGCAAACTTGCTCTGTGGATTAGATTTTCCCAGTCCTTGGATAAAATCTAGGACAAGACACAACCTTTTGGGTCATTCTTAGATAACAGAGGTCTTCCCCAACATCCATCAAAAATGGTCTCTTTGGTAATTTAATATTACCAGGTCAGTGTGCTTAAAAGAAATAGACAAAGCCCTTCAAACATGAACTCAAGTTAAAAGCTCTCTCCCCCAGCTAGGGCCCATGGCAGGCAAAGAAAAATGGATGAAACAGTCTTTTCTTTCTGTACTCTCAAACTCCAGTCAACTACAGGGTCTGATCAATCCAGGTGGGAGCCAGGAAAAGGATTAGACAAAGTTTCCTTCCTTCCTTTCTCCCTTCCTCCCTTCCTCCCTTGCTTCCTTCCTTCCTTCCCTCCTTCCCTCCTTCCCTCCTTCCTTCCTTCCTTCCTGACAGGGTCTCACTAAGTTACCCAGGCTGGCCTTGAACTTGCAATCCTACTTCCTCAGCCTCCTGAGTTGATGGAATTACAGGTGTGTGCCAGTGTATCTGTCAAGAAAAGGTTTTTATTAACTTGCACCCACAGGCTGATGGTTTTCTCCAGCCTTAGAAGGCATCTAGCACTGACTTGCCAGTGGGCACTTGAATGAGTCCTTTGGGGACCCACCTCCACCCCCCATCACCATGTATCTCTCACCTATATTTTTTACATGTAGGTAGTACTTTCCAGCTGGTCACACAGGACCCTCACTCAACCTGCCCACAGGGTTACATGCCTTCAGCATCTCTACCAAACTTTTCTTAGCATTCCATGTGGCCTTGGTGGGCAGAATTTAAGATAACATTTTTTTAGCTCTCCCTCCTGGTCTGCTAGCACCCTCTATTAGAAGGAGTACAGTCACTGCTTACACCATGTCCCCTACTCTACTTCCAGGGGTTACCTAGGTGAGCCTATCACTCTTTAGACTCACCATGCAGGAATCAGACCCTGGTCCTTTATATATCTAAAACATCGATCTCTCCTTGAAGCCCTTCTTTCTGGCTTTCAGGTGACAAAATGGTACTTTGTCACCTCCCGGAGGGGCAGAGAAGAGCTGCGGGACTCATACTTAGATCTCTCTGAAAGATTCTTCCTTCCCATCACCAGGTTTCTAGTCATTCTTATTGCTGGTAGCACTTTTAGTACAAGTTCTGTGGTACATTCTTTGTAAACCCTGTGCACATCGTCTAGAAATGGAGGAGTACATGGTGCCTGTTATCTTGAGGCCTCTGTCAAAAATGAGTCTGAAATAGACCTACTTTAACATCCTCTTATGGATGCAAAGATCTTTCTTCGATTTAGAAACTTGTAGATCACTGTTAGTAACTTTAAAAAGTTGACACTAGTTTATCCATAGGAGCCTCACTTTTAAAATATACAAAGTCTACAAATTGACCCAAAAATAATAGAGTCTAATATGGAATGATGAAGACTAAGTCAAAAAGCCAAAGACAGTCCTTAACAGAGTGCTGGGCATATAGTGAATGTTAAGTAAACGCTGTTGCTATTGTCGTTGTTATTATTATTATTGCAAATCCTTTCGTCTCCATGAAGAAAAAGATGCAGATTTGAGCATATCCGTTGGATATAATATTTCCATAAGTATTTGAGATCCTCTTACTACCTTTGACCTTTATAAAAGTTATGACTATATATGAAGTAACCATCCTAGTAATTATTCTTTTACTACTTTCCATTAAAAGCTGTCTCATTCTTCTTGACCAACCAGGGAAGAAAATGTACTAATTAGGCTAAGAGGGGAAGAATGATAGATTAAAAAACAAACAAACAAATAAACAAACAAAAAAGCCACAACCCTTGGAGAAGAGGACCATTAGTGCAAGTGCATGAATTTGAACTATTTCACTTCTTAGGATTCATGTACCCCTTACTTGAGTCCCTTCCTCAAGAACATGAAGTTTCATAATCTCTACTCCAATAATCTCATGTCCTTTCATTTGAATATTTTTCATGGTATGTTTTTAAGTTGAGTTTAATTTTATATTATAATCAGTGCATCTTGCTGTCTCCACCACATCATTGCACATGGCATATTTGTGAGGCAATTACAGCCTATTTTGAGGCGGTAACTTAGATAACCCTTAAGCTTAGATCTTCCCAATATTGGCATGAGTCACGGATATTGTGATTGGGAGAACTTTAATTTCATGTCAATAAAAGTAAGAACTAAACTCCAAGCCAGACTTACCACACTAACTAGGAGGTAGACACCCAGAAGGCTAGCAGGGGAACATATCCTCAAGGCCATTCATGATGAATGAGCTGGAAAAAATTAAAGAAGCTGCATGATCTTCTGCATGATGAGGGGTTGTCTCCCCTCAAAAGGGGTTGCAATTGTCTCATATGCACTTGCCATGAGCAAGATGTGGAGGCAGTTCATATACATGGTGCTTAGTATGTTGGTGACACCTCTGCTTTGATTCAGAGAAAGTCCTGGCCCAAATGCTAGACATGCTGAGTCACCTGGAATCTGCTGCCACCCACACCTTCCATTGCTGGCTGCATAAATATGTACGTATGTTTCAAAAGGTGACTTAAATGATTTGCCTCTGGGGGATGGTTTGTACCACACATAGAAAAAAAGATCCTTCAGTACACAGACAGCTAACTATTTAATTTTTGTGTCTGGGAACAAAGACGATTTTGTTGTTTGTTGACCTATTCTTTACTTGGTAGAGAAAGACATGACAGAAAAACTGACTAAACTACAGTATTTGCCTTTCAGATTATTTTTGGCTGGTAATCTTTTCTTCACTGAATGGAACATGGCAGCAATGTGAAATTTTAAACTTTTTGAAAAACACAAGGTCGGAAACATAGGAAAAAGTCTGAAATTTCCAGCTGGAGTCTGGCTGCAATAGGGGTTTGCAAAATATCAAAGATGAAAAGCTCTGAGTCGTGGGACACTCTTGGCTTCCCTTATTAAAAACAGTTATTGTGGCGCTTGTGCCTTGTCACATTTTCTACCCTTTTGCATCCTTTGCTGTTGTCTGTGGGTAAAACTCCAAACTCCTCGGCCTGAAATACAAAGACCTTGAAAATCCAGCCTAAATCCACTTTTTGAATTTCTCTCACCCCAGCCCTCCCTAAGACCCACACTCCCATTTCACAGGACTGCCCCATGTTCCAGGAAAACAACACAGTCCATCATACCTCAGCACTGATCACGGGAGGATCCCTCTACTCAAGACTCTTCTGACCTTCTCAACCTAACAAACAAAACCCAGCCTACCTTTTAAGAAGAGTTTTGAAGCTGGTCACTCCTTCCTCTGTGCTTCTGTAACATTTGGCACTTAAATAGTACTATTTTATCATGTGATATTGTGATTGTTCACTCATCTGTCTCTTTTATTAGACCTGAGCTCCTCAGAGCAAAGGCAATATTTCATTCTCTACAGCTACCTTGGATCAAACAAGGTCGGGCACACAGCACCTACCCAACAACTGTATGTCTATTGGCGCTGGTTGTTAAGCATCAGCAACTTACTGACACAGAAGAAAGCAGCCAGTTTTTCTTGGGTGGGTTCTGAGACTAAATAGGTGGTTATCCCGGAGGATATTTGCACTCAGGTGACACAGAATACAATGAATTTGATGCTCAGTTTGCTCTGAACTTATGCCTCAGCTGTAGAACCTGGGATTTTATCTTGATCCTGGAACCATACTTTCCACTCAGCCCTAGATCCACTCTTGTATCCAAGTTTATATTCTGATAACATGCTATCCTAAGGACTACTGAAATAAAGAGGTCCCTCCCTTTCTGGAAACACTGTACCTTAATTCTTTTTATCGCAATACAAGACACCAAGAAGACAAAAGATTCTCTCCTAACTCTCTGTTGAGCACAATGTTAGCAGCACCTACACCTGTATTACTTCTAGCCCTGGAGTGAAGGTGAGGTTCTCCAAGTGTCTAAACCATTCTGGGCGTGGCTGGCTTCACAATGGAGGCTTTTCCTCCAGTTACAGGGAAAGGACATTGATGGGTGGTGGAGTGGAGTGTTGGGGGAGGGGGATGGTTCTAAATCATTGCTATAAACTTGCCGGTACTTTCTACCTAGAAGTTGCACCTCAGTCTCCACTTCTTGAATATGCATTGGCATGTTACCACTTTGACCAACAGACTGTGGCAGAAGTGATGCCATGTACTTTTGGGGCTAGATCATAAAAATACATGCATCCCCCTCTTTGTTCACTGGAAGACTGTTCTTGGAGCCCTAAGCCTAAGAAAACCAGGTTGAGCCAAGCTAGGGACTGAATGTATCCTCACAATTCATATGTTGAACTCTCATTCTAAATGTGATGGTATTTGTAGGTGGGGTTGGAAGGTGATTAGGTCCTGAAGGTGGAGAGTCCATGAATGGAACTTGTACCCTTATAAAAGAAACCCTGGAGAGATTCCTTACCTACTTCTGCCATGCAAGGCTATAGTGAGATGATGACCATTTATGAAGCAGGAAGCAGAACCTAAAGACCAGATACCGAATCTGCTGAGCCTTGATCCTGGGTTTCCCAGCCTCCAGAACTGTGAGAAAATTCTTTTGTTTATAAGTCACCCTGTCTATGGCAGTTTGTTATAGCAGCCATAAGCAGAGCCAAGCCACCTGGCTTTAAAAGGTTAATGACTGCCAATACTGGATATGTGGTTCCAGGCCTTTAACTGCTCAGTTTCCATTCCTTACCTATAAAGAGAAGAATAATCACAATCTGACTAGATTAAATAAATTTCTGTATTCCCGACAGGTGAGTAAACTGCAGGTAATTTTACAAATATTAGCTATTACATTTCAGAATCTTTGTACTCTTTCCATTTATTTCCATTATCACATTTTTATTCTGCTAATTAAGTTCCTTATCAGCAGCAAATTAGCACTACAATCCTGGTAGTCTCGATCTCTGTTCCAGCAAGAATGAGGAAAGATAAAAAGACAAGGAGCGTTGGCACATGGAGAGTCATTTTCCCTCTCAAATAGAGAACAAAGCCTGTGGGGTGCTAGAATTTCTCACTTATGAACTTGAGATGGAGAATTGGCAGAAAAATTCATGACTGAGGTTTGTGTCTGTGGACAGGGACTTTTCAGTTTCCGGTTGAACTAGATAGTTGAGAGTAATTGTGACAGAGTGAAACCAGAGTAAACTGTAGCCAATCTACAGATTTCCACGGCACTTTGGGTCGCAGTTGTTCCAGATCTCCTTCAGATCGCAGACAGCTTTTAGGATTTCAACTAAGAGAGTGGCCAGAACAGCTGGCCAGACTAGAGAAGTCTGAATAGATTTTGAATCCTGACTTTCCATTTTACCAGAAAAGAAACTTTTAAAATATTTAGGGAGCTCTAATTACAACAAATAATGAAGGGCCTTTTAAAGAGACAAGCTTCATACAATTATAAAAGATGAAAGTTTTTAGAGAATTCACAGGTCTAGAGACAATGATTTAATTGTATTAGAAAGGTGAAGATTTGGTTACAAGACTCAGATGAAATTAACCAAAATTCTCCAGGCAACTCTTTGAAAAAAAAAAAAAAAAAAAAAAGAGATCTATCCAGTGAATTATTCTAATATAGTCCAATATCCCAAATCTAAACTTTTAAGTTGAAGCCCCAAAGTGAGGTATGCTTGAAATAGAAACTATGACATTAACTATTCCATTATGATAAGAATTTATATCTCAGGTTCTTAAGCAAAATCAGACTTAAGAAAATAATAAAAAAAGGTATCTGTCCCTTGACATAGCTATTTACATATATCTTCCCTGTAAGGAAGACAAAGTGTTTAATAATTGACAAAGTAAAAGCATCAGTCAGGTAGAGCAAATTCCATAATGATGTGTCATTCATTGGAATCAAAGCATCCCACCAGAACACCAGCTCTGCTTACATCCCAGTTAAAGGCTCTTTGCTCGTCACTGGCCACACCTCCTTTACCTGCAGCAAAAGAGTTCACCATTCAGAATCTCCCACGTTTTCCAAAAGTGAGACTCAAATTCTTTAGGATTGTTTAAAATCTTTCTCTGTCTTATCTTCTCCATCCCATTACCAAAGACAACTTTACAACTTTTTGGCAACCTGTGAAAAGGTGGTCTACCTACACAAGCCAAGCATATTGCCTTGAATTAAGAGATGCTGTCTTGGAGCAGGTAGCTGGCCTCTGTGAGCCATTGTTCTTATGTCCTGATGGATGTAACTATCCCCACCTTTCAGATGACTTTGCAGGGTGAGGGCAGTTGAGCATGATCAATCCTGTTGAGATGCCTCACCACCTGAGCCTGGTCTTACTGGCCTTCATCCTGACAGCCCAATAAAAATTCAAAACCAGAGTTCCAATAACCAAAGAATCCGCAAGTTCAGAAGTAAGTAGTTTTGGTGGGGTGTTTTGCTTTATTTTTACTGAGTGATTTTTCCTTTCAGCCTTTTGTCTGGGCATTCACAGATCCCTGCAGTGAGCTTTATTTGCAGTTACCATACTGGATGGAAATCATTTCCTTACACATCTGTCTCTGCTGCTGTGTCTCCTTAAGGGCAGGAAGTTTGTCTCATTCTGCTCTGTATTTCCAATGCCTAATCCAGTGCCAAGTATGCCTGCCTTGTACTCCAAAAAGGTTTATTGAGCTGAACAGTGTTGATCTTAGTATAGAGGAAAAAAACCTGTATTGTATTCAAAGAGTAGTCTCTTTGGATCTACTTTGTGGGTAATCCAACATAAGGAAATGGTTATTTATTAGATTACATTTCATGTTTTACAATTATATAATTCCAATCTAAGAATAGTAGCTTGCCATGAACAGAAGTTCCCCAAACATACTTTTAGTATTATATGTGTAAGCATTAATCAAAATTAAACCAGTATTAAGAAAATATTATTTAAATTTCTTAGTATTCTTTTTTTAAAACAAATTATTTTGTTTAAAAAAAGCAAAATAATCATTTCAGTGTTTTGTTTTAGCGATCCTGGAATAAAGTTTTCTAAAATATTATATAGTTGGCTCTCTATATTCTTAGACTCAACAAACCACAGATCAAAAATGTTCTTTAAAAAATCGCCTCTGTACTGAATATATACAGACTTTTTTTCATGTCATTATTTCCTAAACAATACAGTATAATTACCATTTACATAACAGTTACACGGTATTAGATATTATAGGTAATCTAGAGATGGTTTAAAGTACACAGGGGGGCCTAGGGCTGTAGCTCAGTGGTAGAACTTAGCATGCATGAAGCCCTGGGTTCAATCCTTAGCACTGGGGAAAATAACTTTGGAATATACAGGATGATGTACATATGTTTTATGCAAATACTGCAATATTTCATATAAGTGACTTGAGCATCTGTAGATTTTGGCATTGGAGGGGTCCTGGAGCCAATTGCCTGCATATACTAAGAAATAAGAACAATAAATAAATAAATAAACAAATAAATAAATTTATTTGGCAGTACTAGCAAATGAACCCAGAATTCACTCAGGCTAGACAAGAGCTCTCACATCGAGCTATATCCCCAACTCTTTTTTAAGTTTAATTTTGAGACAGGGTCTTGCTAAGTTGCCTCGACT
This sequence comes from Sciurus carolinensis, assembly GCF_902686445.1. Taxonomy (NCBI): domain Eukaryota; kingdom Metazoa; phylum Chordata; class Mammalia; order Rodentia; family Sciuridae; genus Sciurus; species Sciurus carolinensis. The sequence continues at coordinate 128,090,037 of NC_062216.1, read as the reverse complement.
GGCATTAAACTTGTGGTTTTACTGCCTTAATCTTTCAAGTAGCTGGGATTACAGAACTGTGTCACCATGTTTAGCTATAGTTTTAAATAGAAATGTGCAGCATAAGTAATGTTCCCTTTATTTTAAAAATTGCAAACTTTTATTAATTTCTTTTTTAAAATTTATTATTTTTTTTGTGGTTGTAGATGGACAGCTTGCCTTTATTTTATTTGTTCATTTTTATGTGGTGCTGGGGATCGAACCCAGTGCCTTACACCTGCTAGGCAATTGTTCTGCCACTGAGCTACAGCCCCAGTCCTCTTTTTTATTTTAAAAGGAATATCTTCATTAATAAAAATTTGAAAAACTGTGGACAAGGGATTGAGAAAAAAAAAAAAAGAACACCCTAGTTCACAGCTCATAATAATCAGTGTGAATAGGTTCTTTCTTTTTAGTTTCATTTCTATGTATCTACACATTTTTTCATGATTTATGTTCTGTTGTTTAGATGGTTTCATATCTGGCTCTTTTTTACTTACTGCCATAGCTTGAACCTCTTTTAAAAATAGATAAAAAGATAACACTGGTGTGCACTTTTGGTCAGGACCTCCTCTGGCCTTGCCTTTTCATGTTAGTGAATAACAAACTGAAAATCTTGTCATTGTCACCAGTGCTGTATCCCGTATCCAGAGATTGACTGGGGTTGTAGTACTACCATCTCTGGCTTTTTGACTGAATCTCACACACACACACACACACACACACACACACACACACATTTGTTTGTTTTTTTGTACAGGGAATTGAACTCAGGGGCACTCGACCACTGATCTACATCCCCAGCCCTATTTTGTATTTTATTTAGGGACAGGGTCTCTCCGAGTTGCTTAGTGCCTCACTTTTTGCTGAGGCTGGCTTTGAACTCACCATCCTCCTGCCTCAGCCTCCCAAGCCGCTGGAATTTCAGGCATGCACCACCGTGCCCAGCCATCTCTGGCTTTTTGCACAACAGAGCTTATTTTTTTTACTAATCTGTTTCTCAAAACACCTAATCAAATCTCAGACTTTAGAAGAGACAAGAGGAAGAGGAGGACCTAGAGGAAATCGACACAAGGAAGGAAAGAACCAGGTTGCTTTTCTGGAACACAGAGGAGAAGAGTGACAACTAGCTTCCTGGTGTCATGGGAATTATGCTCGATTTGCCCTTCATCATTACCCTGGGGGTCTCCCCTTACCCCTAGTGCTCCCCCTAAACTTCTTCACCTGCTGGGTGCCCTGGAGCTGGCCCGCTGGGCTGGTCCACATGTGGTCTTGCCCTCTGACCAGCAGCTGGGTTTGGCCAGTGAGGAGCCCTGCTATGCATATGGAAAGTGACAGGGCAGTACTCACCCCCCAGCTCCCTCTTGCTTGAGTGACTGCAGGCTGGCTGCTTCCCTCCGCAGAAGACTGCATCAGGTGCTCCCCTCTGTGCCTGGCTTCTGGTAAGCACACCCTCCTCTTGTCCCTTCAGGGCCGGCAGGGTGGGAGCAGTGCTCCATTGTTACCAATTCTGGTGCGCTGCAGGGCCCCTTGTGGTCTCCCAACACTCTGCCCATCTTGTAAGTATCCCTACTATTAAACTCTGCTCAAATCATCCAATTTAAGGGAATTGTTCCCTGCCAAGACTGACTGATAGAAATATCAAAACCATATGTCCCTTTTCTAAGGCTTCCTTCAATCTTTGGAATCATACTACCTGCATGTCCCCAGCAGGGTCATTTGGGGATAATAATAGTATAGATAAACCATCTTCAGTTCCAGCAAGTAGTTATTAATAATGGCGCTGCCGCCGCTGCCGACGGTGATGATGAATAGCATAATAGTAATGTTGTCAATGCCTGCGCCAGGTACTCTTCACAATTGAGCTTAAATCCTAGACTAACTCAACAAGGTGGCTTATGTTCCTATTGTAGTGCTGAGTAAATCAAGCATGAAGAAATTTGGGTAAATTTTGCCCAACACCACACAATGAGGGGCATGCACACCCATGCCTCCCCTCCTTCAAGTCTTGACTCAAATGACAGCTTCCCAGTTTGGCCTTTCCTGGGGACCCCAATTTAAACATTTCCATCCACTCCCTGGTTTACCTCTATCTTTAGCATTTGTCACCATCTAACATATTATACAATTTTTCTCACTTATCTTCTTAATGTCTCTCTCAAAACCCACTTGAATTAAGCTCCATGAGGACAGGGAATCTTCAATTTACTGCATAATTCCTGCACTTAAAATTATTCCTGGCACATAGTAATTAAGTGCTCAATACATATTTTTTTATTTTAACTTGATTGATTGAGTGATTGATTGAGTGATTGATTTTGGTAGTACTGGGGATTGGATCCGGGGGCACTCTACCACTGAGCTGAATTCCTAGGCTTTTTTGTTTTGTTTTTGTTCCCGAGACAGGGTCTTGCTAAGTTGTCAAATCCAGGCTCGAGTTTGCAATCCTCCTGCCTTAGCCTCCTGAGTCACTGGGATTACAGGTGTAGGCCATGGTGCCCAGCTGTATTTTTACATTAATGAATGAAATTTTGGAATTCCAAGTCAGGTCTGTCTTACTTAAAGGTCTTTGTTTTTCTACAACATCCTCTTTAGTCACATTCCAAGTTAATGGAGAATAGCCTCAAAGAGAAGAGACAATAGCATTATTTTTGTACTAGACACAACCATTATGCAACTACTATGACTATACTGTGAGACAGTTAATGAAGGAAAACAAAATGAGGCTCACATTTTTATTTTCAAAAATATGTTTACTGTCAAGATACCCAGACATATTGTAAGACTGTGTGGGTTTGATAGAAGTGAGGAGCCATTTCAAATGCCAAGGAGAATAATATTGAGCAATAAATTTTGGTGCAGATGACAGCTACCCACTGTTGACTCAGTGCAGGTGCCTGTTGGGTGAATGGAAGCTTTCTTCAGGATCTGGGATCACAGATGACACCGCTGGGCAAGCTGAGTAAGTATACCAACCTGGGGAAGCCTGGGTCTGCTGGGGCAGACATTCCAGAAATGAATTCTGAGTGTTGCTTTTCCTGATTTCTCAGGTTCTTTTTTCTCCATCTCCATGGCACTTACTCAGGAAAGGCGGAAGGAAATAGTAGGGCCTGAACAGATTGGTGTATGAAATAATACAACAGTAAGTTAGAAAACATAGGCTTTCCAATTAAAGATATACCAGGGAGATGGATTGTTACCAAGTGACTGGAACATAGGCTGTGGCTCAGATGTGGGTGGTGTCTTCATCTATTTTGTGCTGCCAGGGCAGTATACCACAGACTAGGCAATTTATAGTGAAAATAAATTTATCTCTTGGTTCTGGAAACAGGGAAGTCTAATATCAAAGTGCAGGATCTGGCAAGGACTTTCTTGCTGTCATACCATGGCGGAAGGCAAAAGGGCAACAGAGTATGAGAGAGAGCTTGCTTTTATGATAAGCACTCTGGAGGTGACAACATTCGTTCATTTCACGAGGACTTTAATTGACTCATAAAGCTCCCACTTCTTAACACAATTGCATTGGACATTAAGTTTCCACCATACCACAGAAGTTTAACTGCCTGTTCTACCACTTACCTTGACCTTGAGCTCACTTAACCCTTAGAAAGCTTACTTAAACTTTCTAAGCCTTGGTTTCTTTGGTTATATGATTGGATAGTAGTAGTCTTTCATTGTTATAAGGATTACAGGAGATAATTCTTATCCCTGGCATATAAGACATGCCCAGTAAATAAGTACTCAAAAATCACAGTTATACAGTATGAATAACTGGATTTGAATAGAGTACTTTGCTAGCCAGAGGGACTTATTTTCTGCAGCATCAGTTTTCTTCTTATTACAGGGAGGAGGGATTTTGACAGAGGACCTCTGACATTACCATTTGAGTTTCTGTTTTGAGAAAAAGCAGGTAGAATCGAAAGACTGAACTATTGGTTTTGGTTCTCAAATAATAGCACTAAGTTCTCTGGTTGCTCCTTCCTAGAGAAAGGCTCTATATTATCCAAAGTCTTCTTGGAGATGATGCTTGCTTGCTGTTTTACGCTTGCCCTTCAGTGTCCCAGATGAGATAGGAAAATTATGAGTGACTGTTACCAAACACCTACAATTTATTCCCTGAAGGAAAATAATAAAATGAATCTGAAGACCTCCCCCCTGAGAAAATGTTGTCCATCTGGCCCACTGGCTCATGAGTAATGCATGAATACTCCATTTTCTACCCCTAATAAACTAGATGGTAACTACTAGCCACTTGAGGTTATTTAAATTTAAATTGATTAAACCAAATTAAAAAAGTCAGTTCCTTAGTTGCACCAGGCATATTTCTAGTACTCAGTAGCTGTGTGAGGCTACTGGATGCCAAATTAATGCAAGTGTGGAATGTACTATCATCATAGAAGTTTCTGTAGGACTATGCTGTCCAAAGCATAGTGTCAGACCCTTCAGACAAGTGAAATGTCCTGTTTTTTTTTAGGTCAGGGCTCCAAGTGATGGGGATAAAATCTGAATATTGCCTTGCCTTGAATTTCATGGAGAAAATAAGAGACTATAAAATCCTTTCAGCTGAACTCTAAGTGTCCTTGATTCCCATGTCATTGTGATAGGAAGGGAAAAAAGGATGATCAAGGTCAGAGAAGGAACTCACGTCTGCGTTTGGTGTGATCAGTAGAAGAAAGTAACCAGGGGAGGAAGGAGGAGAGCAAAAGTGGAATTCCTGGGAAATGTTATTGGCCAAATTACATTGTTACATTGTGTGCATGTACAAATATGTTACGACAAATCCCAACATTACGTACGACTATAAAGCACCAATAAAAATGTGGGGGGAAAAGATAGTGGTTTAAATCTCCCCCAAAAAGGATTTTATTATAAATCAGTAAGTCAAGCATGCTTAGAATCCTGACTATCCAACTAATCCTGACTAATCCACGCTTGGATTTACTGTAGGTTTGAACCTTACATTCCAACCAGAGAAGAGTCTGGAGATTCTCATGAATAAGAACAGGGTGCCAGCCCTAAAGGTCTTGTGCACCACATGATCAGATCACCACCTCGTGCCGGACCCTCTCCTTTACATCTTCTCCCCAGTCACATTCCGTTAGCCATCTTTGACCCTTTCTTTTCCACTGTCTTTCCTCCAATCTCCAGTATGAGTTGTTGGTTATTCTCAGCCTTTTCAGTGCCTGTGGATAGGGGATGGGGAGGAGCAGGGTGGAAGGGAAGCCAGAACTGGGGACAGGCAGTTAGTGTAGAAATAGGGGATGGGGTCAAATCGAGGAAATGGAGGCCATGAATGCCATCTGCCTCTGGAAGTTGGAGACTGCCCCTGGGAGAATGGAATGTCAAGGATCTCCAGAGCCCATTGATTACCACATTTACCTGCCCTTATCAAGGACTGCAGACAAGGAGCTGCTAATTAATGCCCCCTGGGCCCTTGCCTGGCTGAATCACTTTGGCTGTACCCCTGCCCCATCTGCTTCTCACTTTATGCATCTCACCTGCAAAACCAGGCCTAGTCACATAGGCAGGAAGGATAGATAAGTGGGGAGAGAACTGGAGAACAAAAGAGACCTTAACCTATAAAAGATGTAGGGTGCACTCACTTCTTGGTATTCTAGAACATCAGCCATGGCCCCCTTCTCCCGCTTGGGAGAAGTCTGTATTATTACTCCGTTTAAGTAAAACCTGCTTAATATGCTCGCCTGGCGTGCTTCTCCAGTGTTCAAACTTCAACAATAGACAGAGCAGAACTTGTCACCCGTAAACGGCAGTATCAGAAGTTCCTTGATATCTTTGCGGGTGGAGCAGGTTATATTAGAGACACCTGTGGCAGTCTGACCGCAGGGCCACAAAACTTTTAAAAACCAGTCAGAACTTTCACACTGTAAAAACATAAACAAAAACTGCTAGCATTTTGTTAGTGTCTTATTGAGCTAAGCTTCTCTCTCTCTCCTTCCCATTTGAGCTGCATTTTTAAATATCCCTCTATTACTTTGGCCTCCGTAGTTGTTGAGCTCTGGGAAACAAGGCATAAAAAGCCTTACTCTGCCATACAGCAACACTGAATAACCCACAGGCTCACTTGGGTAGGCTGCTCTTTCAGTGCCAAATAAAAGAGATTTCCGAATATAATCATGAAGAGTTCCAAACTACCCAAGCAAAGGAGAATTATCCCGTTTCTAAATACTGTAAGCAAGACGGTCACCCCAGTTGAGTGAAGGGGCTAGTAAAACCCCCCAGCTCAGCATTTGTGAAGTCGTTTACGTTTATTAGAAAAACCAGGCCAATGGGCCCTCACCTTTCTGTCACCTCCTGTGCAGTTTCCGCTGCATGGTGCCATCTTTAGGATAATGGATGCTGGCAACACTGACCCTGCTTTTGGAAAAAGCACACTGAGCCCCGTGTGCAGCAAAGCTGTGGAAGCTGCTTTCTGAGGGAAATTTGACCCAAAGCTCAAGAGCTAAAAGAGGTGGAAGAGGCGGGATGAAGCCCTCAGGTAGGCGGGGAGGGAGGCTCTGCCTGTCCCGAGGAGTCTCTTAAGGAACTGTGAGGCTTGCGAGCATCCTCCAAGCCGCACCACCCCTAGATGGACCCATTAGAAACCCCATATTGGACATTTCACTGTAAGGATCCTCGGATTAAGGAAGATTATCCTCTGTCACTGACAAAAGAAGTTTATAAGGGATAGTGGAAATCATCACCTTGAGGACCAAGCCAACACAAAGATCCCAAGATGAAAAGGGATAATACACCCACGTGTTTCTTCTCCTGCCACACTCATGCAGAAGAGTGAATTCGGTGCAGCTTCGGTGTGACCTCAGTGGGGTTTGCAACGCGTTTATCTTTATGGTACGAGAGAGGCCTTCCCTACCAGTGCAGGCAAAAGCCAGTGAGGCCAGGAAAAGACAGCGTGAAAGATTCAGAGAAAGCAAATACCTCATTTTCAATTTACTAAACATTTCACATATTACTAAGGACTATGCCCTTTACATTTTTAATTTTAAAATGAGTAATATTTTAGTGCTAGGAGAAGAAAAAAAGATTGATGCCAAGGGCCACTATAGGACAATGCGGGTGGGGAAAAAGAAGAAAAATATTCATGGAGTGTTTTGGTGTCCTGGGAGGTGGCTTCCATGGCCTGAAAGGATGGTTCAAAGCCTTTTTCCTTTCCTTTACATTTTATTTTATTTATGTATTTATTTATGTTTTGGTGTGTGGTACAGGGGATTGAACACAGGCCCTTAGTAGAGGAGCTGAGCTACATCTCCAGCCCCTTCCTTTACAATTTGAACAAAAACTTCAAAAGATTTCTTCTTTCTTAAGATCTTAATTTACAGATTTTATTACAAAGCTAAAAGCTTTCAATAATGACTTTTTAAAAATATATTTATTTAATGCATTTAACAAATGTATTAAAATTGCACTTATAATTTTAATACATTTATTTTGTACTTTGGTTATCATACAAACTTTATCATAAACATATGATTCTTATACCTCTGCTAGTAAAATTTACTAAAATGGTTAAATTTAAATTATTTATAATTATCTCTTTATTCCTTATAATTCAAGTAAAATTATCTTATTCCTCCAAGATCTAAATCAATTAAGTCTTTTGAAATTGGAATCACAATTTGCTAGATATTTTAAAAAGTCAAATTCTTAAATACAAGTACCTAAAATAATCTAAGCACAGATTATTCTACACTTAACATGAAAGCGTAAATATTTGGGGGCTTATCTATTTCAGCATTTCTACTAATTATAAATCTTTCCAATGAGAAAGCAATTGTCAGCCCAAATCAGAATTATATTTTTGTCTCAGGCACTGAGATTCCCTCTTGCACAGACAAAGCTCCTGTCCAGACTATGGAATTTGATCTTTTATTTAATCCCAAAAGGTTTCTTAAAACTCAAGTCCTGGTAATAGTGGTCATACGATGTCCCATAATTTCAAAAATGGTGGATGTCATAGACCATGTCCCTGAATCTGTATCATATCATTACCTGATTATCTCCTTTGTCACTGGAAATCTGTGACTCCTTTAAAATTTTAAATAACTCTTGCAAAATGCAAATCAAAACTACTCTAAGATTTCATCTCACTCCAGTCAGAATGGCAATTATCAAGAATACAAGCAATAAGAAGTGTTGGTGAGGATGTGGGGTAAAAGGCACCCTCATACATTGCTGGTGGAGTTGCAAATTGGTGCAACCACTTTGGAAAGCAGTGTGGAGATTCCTAAGAAAACTTGAAATGGACCCACCATTTGACCCAGCTATCCCATTCCTCAGTTTATACCCAAATGACTTAAATCAGCATACTAAAGTGACACAGCCACGTCAATGTTTATAGCAGCTCACTTCACAATAGTTAAATATGGAATCAACCTAAATGCCCTTTAACAGATGAATGGATAAAGAAAATGTGATACATGTACACAATGGAATATTACTCAGCCTTTAAGAAGAATGAAATTATGGCATTTGCAGGTAAATGGATGGAGTTAGATAATATCATGCTAAGTGAAATAAGTCAATCCCAAAAACCTAAAGGCCAAATGTTTTCCCTGATAAGCAGATGCTGATCCATAGTGGGGGCTGGGTAGGGAAGAATGAAGGAATTTTGGATTATACAGAGAAAAGTGAGGGGAAGGGTGGAACAGTGGGGATGGGAAGGACAATAGAATGAGACAGACATTATGACCCTATATACATGTACGAAAAAAATGTTCTAAATAAAAAAAAAAGAAAGAAAAAAGAAAAGAAACATTGTTCATTGAAATTCACACAAAAATGATTTACATTTGATTCATTTTACCACTTCATCTCTGGTAATCTTTTATGGTAGGCTGAATAATGCTCCCCAAAGAAGCCTCTGCTCTAATGTGGGCTACCTGGTTAGGCGACAAGAGGCCTTCACAAATTTGATTTAGATTAAAGTTATCTAGGTGGTGAAATTATGCTGGATTATATCACATGGGTCCTAAAAGTGAATGAGGAAAACAGATGAAAGAAAGAGGGATATAAAGCATGGGAGGAATGTGATTCGCCAGCACTGGCTTTGGGGACGGAGGAAAGAAACCAAGAAAAGAGAGTTGCCTCTACAAATTTGGAAAGGCCTTCAGCTTACAGCCAGCAAGAAAACAGGGACTTCATCCCCATGACTGGAAATCCCTGAATCCTACCAACAGCCTGACTGAGCAAGGCAACAGACCCTCCTCTAATGCTTCTAGAAAGGATCACTCCCATACTGACACCTTAATTTTAATCTGTTCAGAGGCAGGTTGGACTTCTCACCTACAAAACTGTAAGATCATACATTTTTGCTGTTTAAGCACCTAATTTTGTGACAGTTTATTACGGCAGCAAATGGAAACTAAAACAATGGTTGATATGACAAGGAAAGTATCTCAAAAGTTAAAAAGTACAGTGGCATTGCTAATGAAGTTCAGCTTTACAAAAACAAGTCCACATTTCTCTTAAATAGAAGTGTGGTATTTATAGGCTACAGCATGTTTTGATAATTCACTTCAAGCATATCCTTTGCCAAGAAATCCCCAAGTAATTCCTCCAGTATTCTGTGCTTTTTCCAGTGTGTGCCATGAATACTACTGAGAGATCTGGTGACACTGCATTTAAATTCATGTTTACATGTCTTCTTTCCATTAAAAATCAATTTTGCTAGGATCAGAAAAAAAAAATACATAACCCTTGCTTTGGTTCTCCTATGATATAAATGGCATTTTATTTAATTCTGTTTGTCTTTTCTTTTTTTACTGAGGATCGAATCCAGGGGTACTCTACCACTGAGCATATCCCTAGTCCTTTATTTATTTTTTATTTTGAGATAGAGTCTTGCTAAGTTGCTTAGGACCTTGCTAAAGTGCTGAGATTGGTCTTGAACTTGTGATCCTCCTGCTTCAGCTTCCTGAGTTTCTGGGATTACAGGCATGCATCACTGTGCCTGGCTAATTCTGCTCATCTTGAGGTTTAGTCTAATAAGATTATTATTAGACAAAAAAAAATTATACTGATAACAAAAAATAAAGTTTTAAAAGTCTGATGATAATGGAAAAGGATTTCAGGGAAACTGAAGGATTAAACACAATTTTATACAGAATGCCCTGAGCCCAAACACATTATAGGGATATAACATAGTTACAAATGAAGGAAATTACTAAAAAGTTAGTTAAATCAGCATTATTTAAGACCAGATAAGCTAGGTTATACAGGGTGGTGGGACTGTAAGCATAGAACTAAAGGATAAGAGGAAAAACAAAGTTTAATTCTGGATGCACCCTTGGTTACCAGAAACTCATTTTTGTCAACACTCATAAATATTTAACCACATAAATTTATAGCTCTGTCACCTGAGCCTGATTAAATCCAAACAGGAAATCCTCTGGATTGTTATTAGAAAATCCAGGTCAGTATTTAGAGTACAGAACATTCTGTGTCTTCTTGTCACAGACTGACTTCATTAGAGACCACATATTTTATGAATCCATCATTTTATTCATCAACTCATTTACATAATTAGTTACTGTTCTTACCCAAAACAATCAGAGGCTTAACACAGTACTCCTAGTTTAATTCTCAATCATGTCATAGAATAGTCCCAGGACAGTTGGGAAGAATCTGGACTCTTCCCCATGCTGTCATCTGAGGACCCAAGTTTCTTACATGCAGTGTCCTGGATGGAATTTTCTGAGTTCCTGCCAGCAGATGGGGGTAGGAAGACAACCTGGAGAACTCTGGGAGAGGTTTCCTGGGCTACACCCTAATGGGTCTTCCTCACTTCTGCCTGCATCCTGTTGACCAGAACTAAGCCACATGGCCTCACCTCCCTGACAATGTCTACTACTAGATCAATAGGAAGATAGAAACGGCACAGTGAACACTTTGCCAGTCTCTGCCATATTATATCGTAGCTATAACTTCGTATTTGGTGTTTTGCCTAGTAATAATTAAATTGACAAAAACTACGGTCAAAATACAAATTGATGTCATTGAAGACAAGCTGGTATAATTTTATCATGCTGAAGGTCACTCTGCAGCAAGAAAAGTAAGGATTCCTGTGTCACTTAACTGCTGGTTCACCACATTTTCACAACTTTTTACAAGTTGAAGCTTTCTACAACATTGAAGTAGAGACTTGTCAAAGTGACCTGGTTTTTGTTTTCAGATCACAGTAACTAGCTGATAAGAGCTCGTCTTTACATAACGTGCCTATTTTATGAAGCATGAGTTTACTAAGAAGGGAAATAATGTACCATGGCTTGTGTTTTAGGACCAAGATGTTTAGTGTGAAGGATGGAAGAGTGCGAGATGGACGACATGAAGGCTCCTGCAGGGGTCCAGGCAGGAGACACTGCAGGACTGACTCAGGCCAGAAAATGGGAAGAGAAAGCATGGGGGCGGTTGGTAGAGACATTCTGAGGTGGTAAGGGAGACTTGTGAGGTTTCTGTCATAAGACACTGAGAAGACAACACTATTAATTGAGATGGGAGCTATGGACGAGAACTGGGTCAAAAGAATAAGGTTAAAACATGTTGACTTTGAGCTGTGGTGCATGTCTGTAATCCCAGCAACTTGGGAGGTTGAGGCAGGAGCGTCAGAGGTTCGAGACCAGCATCAGCAATTTAGCAAGGCCCTAAGCAACTTAGACCCCCTCTCAAAATAAAAATTAAAAGGCCTGGGGATGTAGCTCAGTGGTAAAGAATCCCTGGTTCAATCCCCATACCATACCAAAAAAAAATGTTGATTTTGAGGTGACATTTTACCACAGAGAAGTGATGAAAAGCATGAGTTTGGACCAGGAAGACTTGGTTTTGAGTTCCTGATGCACTAGTGACTACCTCTGATCACTTGGACATTTTAGTTAACCTCTATGAGCTTCAATTTATTTAATTGTAAAATGGTGATAATAAAGCCTGTCTCAAACAGATGTCATGAGAATAAAATGACTCCTTCCTTTACTAGAATTTAAGGCTTGTCTTTCCTACTCTGTCCCTGGTACATGCTAAGTTCCCAATATTAGGTAGTTTTATGTTAGTTTAGTAATAGTTTACAACCATCATTATCCATGTAAATATATTTAACAGGCAGCTACTAATCAAAGCTTATAATTCAATAGCTCTGTTGCCCTGAGACCCACACCAGAGGGCCCTTCCTTGGGCCTGGATTTAGCAGGGAAGCTGTTCATGAGAAAGTTTAAGGACCAGTCAGTTCACAGTGACTTGTTACTGGACCACAGGGGATAAGCACAGAAATTGAGAGCAAGCCTTTAGGAACTTCTGTGCCAGTTTGACACTGATGTATCATCTCATTAAACAGTAAGGGTATGACCAAAAGGGAGTGATGAGCCACATGTGGTGCAGGTTGCATGCTATCAAAGACAATAGGACCACTTTTTTAACAGGTGATATTTTAATATCAGTCACATAGAGCCTAAAAGTGAGTAAAATGTAAATTAAAGCATTTCTTTTTTAAGGTTTTATTTATTTTTAATTGACAAAATGTATATATTTAATTAAGACATTTCTTTCTTTTTATTGCTTATTACTTTTATCATCTTCATAGTAATCAAGCCAAATGATTTTTAAAAACATTCATTTGACCCCATCACTAAATTAAGGAAAGAAACTTTATATAATTTATTTTAAACCCCAATTTAGTGGTTGGGAAACAAGCTTCATAGAACTTATTTTTCAAGGATTGACACATTTCAAAATGTGGTGTAGCATTAAACCAAATGATGACAATGGGAGTTGATTCTGAAGAAGTGAGAACAAAACAGTTCATACTAGTGTTATTTAGAAATGTAATCCCTCATGTACTGAGTTAAGTTTGTAGCCACAATTATCAATGAAGTGCTTAAACTGTAGCGTATTATCTGTAGAAATGTACTGACTAAATTGTATGAATTTTGCTCTATATTTTGTATAAAAATTAAAGATGAATGAATCACTAGTCCATTACATAGTACACTACAGGCAAGTGCGAGTGTCAAAACTTAAGTGGTGTTTGCATTCTGAATGCAACAAATAAATGCAAAATCAAAAGACTCCTTTGAAAAAAAGAGTATTGAATTTAAAACACAACAGAAGCAGATGTTAACTATTTCACAAAGAGTAGCTTTGCAGGCTTCTTGTACAGTCGTGTTTGGAGTTGCCAAGAGTAAGCACATACACAATTGCCCAGACATGAATGCAAGACTGCACAAAAAAAGTGACTTAAAAATGTTGGGAGACAGTGGTAAAGGAGGCAACTTAGTTCACATGCCCTCTTTCAGTGAAACTGTAGCTCAGTGTATTTGAAGATTGGCTAATGATATGGAATTTTAAACTACAGAAAAAGTAAAACTAGCAAAGTATTTCTTATTGCAACTTGATGAATGCACAGATGTTATAGCTGACCTTTTATTATATGTATTATTTAAATATGATGAGTATCAGAGAAAATATAGGTTTTATTTTTTTAGCTTTGCAGCCAATAAACACATCTGCAAACTGTATAAAACTATTAAGGATTATATTGTCCATAAATGCATCTGGAGTTTAGGGTTTTGTGTAGGATTATATTCTGTTGGCACAGCTGCAATGACTGGAAAGCATTCTGGATTAGTTACCAAGTGTAAGAAACTTGTGCCAGAATGTAAATCAACAGACCGCTTCTTTCATCAAAAAAGAAGACAGCCGAACATAGGAAGATCTGAAATTCCTTTCTGTCACAGAAAGATCATTTAAATTTCATTATAATTTTAAAGGGTAAGTTGTTGGAATTGGCTCCTGATAAAAGATTAGAGAAGAATTTTGTTCCACATTCTAGATAAAAATTAAAAATGAATAACCTGAGCTTGCAGGAATTATTCTGAAATCTTCCATTCTGTCAAAATACCCCTGTGACACTGGATTCCCAACACAGCATGGAAGCAGTTTAGATGTACATTGCTTCCTACAAGTGGTATGTTTTCATCAACCCCATCAGGACAAGAGCTTACAGGTGAGTTCATTTGTCATGCTAAAATATTTATATATTGATATGATGGTGGTGTTTATAGTGTGCATATACGCATCTAATTATGGGAACTCACATTTGATTTACAAAAATTTTGTTTAGTTATGACAACAGAGCAATCAAAATGTATGATGATAGTAGTGAGTGCCTATGTTAATCATCTGTACTCCTACTTTCAAGAACATGTTGGTTTTTCTAATTCTTTTCCATTTTTATGATTTGATTATATTTATTTGAATGTAATTCTATATCTAACAATCTAACAATAAGGAAATCTAACAATGAAAAACATGGTTTGTGCTTTGTGTGTCATTTATTTTCATTTTTCTTTATTTTTTATTTTTTAATTTGTTATAATTAGTTTCATTTTCATTTGTTATAATTAGTAATTCATTTTTATTATAGCAAAAGAAGTGTTAAGCCAGGCATGGTGGCACATACCTGTAATCTCAGTGTCTTGGGAGTCTGAGTAAGGAGGGTCAGGAGATCAAAGCCAGCATTGGCAACTTAGTAAGGCCCTAAGCAAGTAAGTAAGACCCTGTCTCTAAATAAAATATTTCTTAAAAGCTGAGGATATGGCTCAGTGGGTTCAATCCCCAGTACTATAAATAAAAATTAAAAAATAGAAATACAGCACTGATCTGTAATGGATTAGAAATGAACAAAAGGAGGAAAGATCCTTCAAGACAGATTGAGAAACCCTGCTCTAGAGGATCAGTCTTGTTTTGGGGGGTGGCCTTTGGACTAAGGCAATATACTTACCCAGAGTCCACAGTCCTGGTTCCCACAAAATCCCAGGCCAAAAGCCCTGAGCCTGTCCCCAGGGCCCACACAAGAACATATGATGAAAGTGGACACTGCCATGCCACCAGTGCCTGAAGCCCTATGCCTCGGTTGTTGTGGGAGGCAAGGGGTAGAGTGCAGGTGTGCAGGCCAAATGTATACAAGGCCCTCCATGTGAGGTGGGAAAGAAGGGAGCAGTCTAGGTGCTAAAAACCAGCTTGTTCATTGCCACCATGTTCTCACATGAACTCCACAGAGCCCAAGAATCCTAAGTCTGAATGAAACTCTTAAGAACATATGTTTGTCATGGTAGGATGACAGAATATATTTAACAATTGACAGGTTTTTTTCCATATTTTTATTGGTGCATCATAATTATACATAATGGTGGGATTCTTTGTTACATATTGGTACACACACAGAATATAATAAAGTTATTTGGCCAATATCATTCCCCAGTGTTTTCCCAGTTCCTTTCCTCTACTCTACAAATCTCCAATTTTCTTGAGATCCCTACCACCAACCTTTCTTTTCCTTTTTCTTCTATAGCTCCCACACATAAGAAAAAAAATATGACCCTTGACCTTGAGTTTCATTTATTTCACTTAACATGATGTTCTCAAATTCCATCCATTTTCCCACAAATGGCATAATTTCATTCTTTATGGTTGACTAAAACTCCATTGTGTATCTATACCACTTGTTTAAAAGCCATTCATCCGTTGATGGACACCTAGCCTGGTTCCATAGTTTGGCTACTGTGAACTATGCTGCTATAAACATGGGTATGCACGTATCACTATAGTAAGATGACTTTAATTCTTTAGGATAAATACCAAGGAGTGGTATAGCTAGATCATATGGTAGGTCCATGCCTGGTCTTTTGAGAAACTTCTATACTGATTTCCATAATGGTTGTACTAATTTACAATCCTACCACCAGTGTAAAAGTTTTTCTTTTATCCTCCATATACTCTGTAGCATTTATTATTGCTTGTAACTGGAGTGAAATGAAATCTCTTGTAGTTTTGATTTGCATTTCCCTGCTGACTAAAGATGTTGAATGGTTTTTCATCTATTTGTTAGTCATTTGTATTTCTCCTTTTGAGAAGTGTCTGTTTAGTTCATTAGTCCATTAATTAATTGGGTTGGTATTATTTTTTGGTGTTAAGTTTTTGAGTTCTTTATGTACTCTGGATGCTAATGCTCTGTCAGAAGAGTAACTAGCAAAGATTTTTCTCCCATTTGTAGGTTTTCTCTTCATATTCTTGTTTCTTCCATTGTGAGGAAGTTTTAAATTTGATGCCATCTCATTTATTGATTCTTGGTATTATTTCCTGAGCTTTGGGGCTCCGATTGAGAAAGTTGTTGCCTATGCCTATATGTTAGAGTACTGACACAACATTTTCTTTTAGGAGTTCCTAGGTCTTTGATCCATTTTGAGTTGACTTGTGGAGGGTGAGAGATAGAATCTAGCTTCATTCTTCTACATATAAATAACCAGTTTCCCCAACACCATTTGTTAAAAAGGTTGTCTTTTCTCCAATGAATGTTTTTGGCATCTTTGTCAAGGATCAGATGACTGTACCTGGGTGGGTTTATCTCTGTGTTTTCCATTCTGTACCATTGGTCTATGTGTCTGATTTTATGCTAGTACCATGCAATATTTGTTACTATAGTTCTGTAATATAATTTGAAATCAGGCATTGTGATGACCCCAGAATTGATTTCTTGTCTCTGAATTACTTTCACTCTCCTGCGTCTTTTGTTCTTCCAAATGAATTGTAGGACTGGGTTTTTTTTTTTTTTTTTTTTTTTTCTAGTTCTGTGAAGAATGTCATTGGTATTTTGATGGGGAGGGCATGGAATCTGTGTATTACTTTTGGTAGTATGGCCATTTTAACAATAGTAATTTTGCCTACCCATGAATGTGGGAGATTTTCCCATCTTCTGTATTGTCTTTAATTTCTTTCTTCAATGTTCTATAGTGTTTATTATAGAGGTCTTCCACCTCATTGGTTAGATTTATTCTTGATATTTCTTTTGAGCCTACTGTGAATGGGATTATTTTCCTGACTTCTTTTTCAGCAAATCACTATTGTATAGGAAAGCTATTGATTTTTGTATATTGATTTTATAATCTGCTACTTTGCTGAATTTGTTTATTAGTTCTAGCAGTCTTCTGGTGGAGTTTTTGGATCTTCTAAGTGTAGGATTATGTCCTCTTCAAGCAAGGATAATTTGACTTTTTTCCTTTCCTATTTTTATCCCTTTTATTTCCTTCTCTTGCCTAATTGCTCTGGCTAGAATTTATAGTACTATATTGTACTGAGGTCTACCTGCATCTTTAATTTGAGTAGTGTCTACTATTTTATTTATTTAGTTAGTTAGTTTTGTACTAGAATTGAACCAAGGGCTGCTTAACCACTGAGTCAGTCACTCCCCAGCTCTTTTAATTTATTTTGAGACAGGGTCTCACTAAGTTGCTTAGAGCCTCATTAAGTTGCTAAGTTTGGCCTTGAACTTGTGATTCTCCTCCCTCAGCTTCCCAAGTCGCTGGAATTATAGGCATTCACTACCATGTTTGGCACCAGCTTTATTATTTAGATGGGCCAACATTTGGGCACAAATATTTACTATCATTCTATCTTCTTGTTGGATTATTTGCTTTACCAGTATGAAATGGTAAAATTATTCAGAAGTCTCTTCTAATTAATTTTGGCTAAAAGTCTGCTTTGTTGGATATGAGGGTAGCTAAGCCTGCTTGTTTGTGGACTCCATTTGCCCATCCTTTCACCTTCTGCCTGTGACTGTCTTTGCTGGTAAGGTAAGTCTCTTGCAAACAACATATATTTGGGTCTTATTTCTTAATCCCTTCTGCTAGCCTGTGTCTGAATGGAGAGTTGAGACTCTTTACATCCACCACTATTATAGAGAGATGTTTATTTATGTTTATCATTTTGGTTTACTTTTTAATGTTTAATTTGGCCCCATTTCTCATTTGCTTAGCTAATCTTCAAATGAGATTTTTCCATTTGTGAGTTCTGCTTTTTTTTAAAATTTCTTCTGTGTTAAGTATTTTCTAACAATTTCATTTATACCTTTAAAAGTTTTAGACATTAGGACATAGAACTTTAGTTTGTTCTTTAGTCCAGACCCCACAAACATTACGGAAGAAACTGTCCAGGAGTTTTGTCCAAACTAGAGTCAGACTGGACAGTCAGTGGAGGGGATATCTGGAGCTGAGGGAGAGGCAGGAGTATGTAAAGAAGCAAGTCCTACATGTGACTGCTGGGTTCAAATCCCAGAGCAGTCACCTACTAACGGGAATTTTGAGCACTTCTTTCTGTACCTTGTATTCTCAACTATAAAATATATGGATGTTAAAATTGTCTACCTCAAGGAATTGTTTCTGAGGATCAATTAACTCGAGTGTGTGTGTGTGTGTGTGTGTGTGTGTGTGTGTGTGTTTGTTACTGGGGATTAAACCCAGGGCTCATGAATGCTAGGCAAGCAGTCTACTACTGAGCTACATTCCCAGCTCCTGTTCTGAGGATCAAATGAGTTCATCCTTGTGAAGCACTTACAGCAGGCCTGGCAGAGCATGAGCTCTCAGTACCAAGGCAGTGGCTAAGTTACGGGGAAAGACCACAATGCAAGAACAGAAGAAAACAACAATAGGTGTTGGCGAGGATGTGGGGAAAAAGGTACACTCATACATTGCTGGTGGGGTTGCAAATTAGTGCAGCCACTCTGGAAAGCAGTGTGGAGATTCCTCAGAAAGCTTGGAATGGAACCACCATTTGACCCAGCTATCCCACTCCTTGGCCTATACCCAAAGGACTTAAAATCAGCATACTACAGAGATACAGCCACATCAATGTTCATTGCTGCTCAATTCACCATAGCCAGATTGTGGAACCAACCCAGATGCCCTTCAGTTGATGAATGGATAAAGAAACTGTGGCATATATATACAATGGAATATTACTCTGCCATGAAGAATGATAAAATTATGGCATTTGCAGGCAAATGGATGAAATTGGAGAATATCATGCTAAGTGAGATAAACCAAACTCAAAAAACTAAAGGACGAATGATCTTGCTGATAAGCGGATGAGGACATATAATGGGGGGTGGGAGGGGTTAGCGTTAGGGTTAGGGTTAGGTTTAGGGTTAGGGATAAGGAGGGTGGTAAGAATGGAGGAAGGAAGGACTGTATAGAGGGAAAAGAGAGGTGGGAAGGGTGGGAGGGGTGGGGGGAAGGGGAAAAAATAGCAGAATGAATCAAACAAAATTGCCCTATATAAATTTATGATTACACAAATGGTATGCCTTGACTCCATGTACAAATAGAGAAACAACATGTATCCCATTTGTTTACAATAATAAAAAATAAAAAAATTAAAAAAAAGAACAGAAGATACTTAGGGGACTCTCAGAAAGCAAGCCTGGAGAATCAGGGAAGGCAGAGAGGATGCTCCCCCATCCTGCACCCTATATTCTGGCAAGTGGGGTGGTAAGTGCTCAGTAAATGTGGATTAGAGAAGGATCCTGGAAAGAAAAACTGGACCACTTAACACAATAAACACAGCAAAAAAGGTCAAATAAGGAGAGTCCTTATGAGAGCCTATTGGATTCATAGGCAGGAAATAACTTTAAAACATGTTTCAATACACAGAAAATCAGACTGCAATAAATTAAAGAGTGAGCAGGTAGACACTTTTCTTTTTAGTTTAGTTTTATAACTCTAGTGGAAATTATACTTTTTAAAAATTAAATGGTATAAGGAATGATAGAGATAAAATAGCAGCTGGAGGGGATGCAAAGTTGAAAGTTCTTTCATGTTAAAGTAAATGTGGGCAGACTTGTTGCTAAGAGATGGAAACTAGTGGAGAGAAAGAGGTGATTAATGGAATAAGAATTCAGAAGGATGGGAGGAGATGGAATCAAGAGAAAAAGACATAGGGTTAGTCTTACCATGCCTGAGGTAAAGGAAATAGGATCATAGATCAGGATATGGAGAAATTTTGAGGGATGATAAGTTGAAGTTCTGAAAGTTCTTGCAAGGGAACTTGAATTTCTGGAAAAGCAAGCAAACAGAGCTGACTTGCAGGGAGCATATTATTTTATCTATTGTGACAGATAATCTTAAATTAGCTGGCTCATTCTGGTCCTTGCCTAGGTTGATTTCCTATGAGTTGAGCAGCGGTTGGCAAGCTAGAGTCCACGAGCCAGGTTTTAACCTACTGCCTTTTATACAACTTTGAGCTAGGAATCATTTTCACTTTTTTTGGTGATAAAATATACATAACATAAAAATTACCATTTTAACCTATTCTAAGTATACAATTCAGTGGCATTAAGTATATTTTGTAAGGTCGTACGACCATCAGCACTGGTCATTTCCACAATGTCATCGTTCAAACAGAAACTGTGTACCCTTTAAACAATAACTCCCCACATCCTTCCTTGTCCCAGTACTGGAAACCTCTTTTATGTTTTCTGTCTCTGCATTTGCATATTCTTGTTACTTCATGTAGGTGAAATGATGTGATGTTTGTGTTTTTGTGTCTGCCTTATGTCACTTAGCACAAAGTTTGGGAGGCTTATCCATGTTGTAGCATGTATTACAATTTTACTGCTTTTTATGAATGAAAAATATTTTATTGTCTGTCTACCACATTTTGCCTATCTACTCATCTGTGAGTGGAAACTTAGGTTACTTCCACCATTTGGCTATTGACAGTAATGCTGTTATGAACATGACTATACAAATATCGATACCCAGAAGTGGAATTTACTGGATCATATGGTGACCCCATTTTTAGTCTTTTTAGGAATCACTACACCGACACTGTTTTCCAGAGTAAGCATACCATTTTACTTTCCCACCAATGCACAAGCATTCCAAAAACTCCATATCCTCACTTGTTATATCCTGGGTTTTCAGAAGTTAGGCCAGGCATTCATTGGTAACCATTCTAATGGGTAGGAGGTAGCATTTCACTCTCTGGTTTTGATTTGCATTTTTCCAATGCTAGTGATATTGAGTATCTTTTCTTATGCTTATTGGTCATCTGTATATCTTCTTTAGAGACATACCTATTTAAATCTTTTAGCCATTTTTTAATCAAGTTGTTTTGTCGTTGTTATTGAGTTTTAGGAGTTCTTTATATATTCTGGATATTAATCTCTGACTAGATACATGATTTGCAAGTATTTTTTCCATTCTGTCAATTGCCCTTTAATGCTGTTGACTGTATAAACAAGAGTCTGTGTGAGCTGCCACACAAGCTCACTGATGTGAGTTTATGTGTGTTAGATGTGAGCTGATACTCCTTTCATAAATCTCTTCCTGCTCAGCAGCCAGATAGCCTCTGTTGTCTTCTACCAACATGTCTGACTGATACTTTCAGTCAAGACAATCATATCTTAGTTGGTAGTACTTCCTCAAAAGGCAGTTTTCTGAGGAACTCTAAATTCTAATTGTAACTTTTCTACCAGTGGTTATTGCCCATAAACTTCCAATATCTGTAAAACCAGTTTAATAGAATTTACTTATCACAAGCGGAATATTATGAGGATTATCAAAGAATAGACACAAAAAGGTAAGACTAACTGTAGTGGTAGTCTTACCTGAAATGGTATGTTTAGATGTAGGAATTCTACTCCCAAGAGACTTGATTTTCCTGCAACTGATCAAGAGAAACAAGCCTGAGGTTAAAAAAAAAAAAAAAATTAAGTCCCAGGAGTCAAACTTCCCAGAGCAAAATTCTAAGAGTATGTCACAAGAAGGAAGACCGTTTATCCCAGAAGTGACTGTTTGTCCTGACACTAGCATGCCTTGGAGGAGATGGAGATGGTGGGGTGAGGGGCGGGCAGGGGGCAGAGGTAATCATTCAGACCCCGCTAATCTCAGTTGCCCCACGTCCACACTGAGTAAGTTACTTCACTCAGAGCCACTCCTGTTTCTTCCAGCCAATGATTATGCTCTTGAAATAACAAAGTGCTCAAATTAGAATGCTTGCTTTATTGTTATTTATGCTTGATTTCCCACACACCATGCGGGTGAGTAATAGTGATCTCATCCTCAAACAAAACACTTTACATGAACTCTGCCACAGGAACGCACATGTTTTCAGATCCCTCCTTATTTTCCCTATATGACTTATCTCTCTATTATTAGAGATTTTCACTTTTTCTTCCTAATTTGAACATACTGTTCTTGTCAAGAAAAAAAAAAATTCCTATCTTGCATTCACCATTCCCATTTTAAAAAAATTAGTTTTTTTTCTAATCTTACTCCTTGTGAGACAATTTGGGAGAAAGAAATGAAGAAAACAATTTAAAATGGAATAAAACAAACAAACCACATACACATGCTAAAAGCTGACAAGATGATTTTTGAAGAAATCAACTGATCAAGAAGCAAGGCATTGAAAGTAGGCCAGCTAGTACCAAGCGAAAGGCGGACAGGAAGTTGCAGATTCTCCCTGGAGAAAAGTGTGCTCATCTTCTTTTCAAGAATCTCTCCCACACCTGGAGAAACCTCTGCTGCCTGCAGCTTGCAAAGGTAAGTAGGAGTTTTACCTCTGAGGTCCACACCCAATGGATGTGTCACTCACCCCCACCCCCACCCCGCCTTTTGTAGGCAAAGAGCAGCCTTTGCAATCGCTTGGGCCACAACCAGCTAATGACAAGCAACATCAGACATCTGAGAAATAAATGACTGCTTGCCTTCATTTTCAGCCTACAATTAGACAATTGCGGGTGCAATTATTTGTGTGTGCCATTTTCCAACGACAAATAATTATGGCTAAAGAACTACCAGCATTGTGTAAGGGAAGTATAATTGGACCCCCTTTTAATAAGCTAATGCTTCAAATGTAATCAAGTGTATAATTTGATTAGTGGGAAGACACCCAGGACTTTTGTTATGATTACATTTTTATATTTTAACAACTGCTTTCCCTCACTGTGGGCCTCACTGCACGGTCACTCGGCTTCATACAATCATCATCAAATATAAGTAAAGCATGCCACATATATGAAGAGACAGAAATCCCGTCCAGAGCTCATAGATACCCTAAAGCCGACACAGAAGAGGCACAAATAACAGACCCAAAAGTTGAAGGGTGCAAATTACTGCCTCCCGCTTGAAATAGACAGTAATCAACCACAGGGGACAGAGCACAGCACCGTGTATGGAAGACACAGGGTGTTTCTGGACTGACCCCTGCCAACTCTCCCTCGGTGCTCCCACACGTGGGAATCCTGCCCTTCCTTAGGCCCTCAGTCGCTGCTTTTCTCTTTGCTTGTCTGTTTGTCATCTTTCCCCACTGCCTTTTGGGTTATTGGAAGACACCATTCATTTTCCTCAGCAGATTTCTGCCTCTGGTGGCAGAAAACCAACTCAAATTAGTTTCTATCGAACAAAACCACAAATGACCGACCAACAGAGGGGAGCTCTTGGCAGGATTCTGTTTCTTTGTTTCATCTCATGAATCTGCCATCTTCAGTGAGCAGGTCTCATTCTCTCTACTGTAAATAGGGTTCTCCATGGGGTAGGCAGATGAGCTAATGACTCTTCAGTCACCTGCCCACCTGTCCCCACCACCTATCCAAAAATACATTATGTAAGCTCTTTGAGTCTAGGTTTTCTCATCTGTAAAATGGGGACAGTAATAGTAACAATACCTATCTGTCCTATAAGGTTGTTGAGAAGGTTAAACGAGATATTATACACAAGCAACTCATGACAATGTCTGACACATAAAATGTGCTCAATAAATATATGCTTTATTAGTATGGTTTATGTTTATGGAAAAAGCAGGGAGATAGGCATGACATAGGCAATTCTAGGCTTATATCATCCAAACTTAGTGAACCCTAAAAGAAAGAGGAAACATTTGTTTTTAATATTTTTTTCAGTACTAGGGATTAAAATACATCCCATTCCTTTCTATTTTTTTATTTTGAGACAGGGCCTCGCTAAATTGCTGAGGCTATTCTTGAACTTGCAATCCTCCTCCCTCAGTCACCTGAGTTGCTGGAATACAGTCATGTGCTGTGGGGCGTGGCTAAGAGGGAACATTTATATCCAAGCATCTATATAAATGACTGTGGAGATTCACACACTATAGGAGATGCTTTCTATGCATCACCTCAGTTAAGTTTTACCACAACTCCATGATGCAAAGACCATTTTAATCCTTGTTTTATAGAAAAGAGAGAGAGAGAGGAAAAAAAGAAGTTTAGTACAAGAAACCAAGGACTGGCACACTTTTTACTTTTAAAAAGTCAATATTTTAAGCTCTGCAGGTCAGATGGTCTGTATCACAACTCCTCAACCCAGTCATTGTACGTTGGAAGCATCTATAGACAACATGTAAATAAACAAACATGTTCCAGAAAACTTTTTTAATGGGTAATGAAATTTGAAGCTCATTTAATTTTTGTGTCTCACAAAATATCATTTTTCTTTTTTTTTTTTCTTTTTTTTTTTGGCAAGCATATTAAGCAGGTTTATTTAAAGGGAATAATACAGACTTCTCCTGGCAGGGAGAAGGGGGCCATGGCTGATGTTCTAAAAGTCCCCAGAAGTGAGCGCACCCTACATCTTTTATAGGTTAAAGTCTCTTTTGTTCTCCAGTTTTCTCCCCCCTTATCTCTCTCTCCTTCCTGCCTACGTGACTAGGCCTGGTTTTGTATTAAGTGAGAAGCCATGGGCAGGGAGAGGGCCAAGGTGATTCAGGCAGGCAAGGGCCCAGGGGGCATTAATTAGCATCTCCTTGCTTGCAGTTCTTGATAAAGGCAGGTAAATTTGGTAATCAATGGACTCCGGAGATCCTTGACATTCCATTCTTCCAGGGGAAGTCTCCAACTTCCAAAGGCAGATGGCTTCATGGCTTCATTTCCTCGAATTGACCCGATTTCCTATTTCTACACTAACTACCTGTCCTTAATTCTGGCTTCATTCCCCCCTTTAGCTTTAGGAACTCCTAACTGCTGTAAGGAAAAGAAAGGGGGCGTCGGTCGTTCTGGCTGCTTCGAAGCTGAAAGGGGGCAGCGAGGGGCAAGCAGTTTCGAGTTCCTTTTTTAAAAATCGGGTCAATCGAGGGGTCCAAGGTAGAAGTCTGGTTGGGGAAGAGCAGGTTGTAAAGTCATCTGGGGGTGGGTCATTTTTCTTTTTTTTTTCCAGTCATTTAAAAATATAAAAACTTTTTTTTTTTTTTTTTTTTTTTAGTGCTGGGGATCGAACTAAGGGACTTGTGCTTGCAACGCAAGCACTCTACCGACCAAGCTATCTCCCCACCCCTAAAAATATAAAAGCATGTTTAGTTTAAGAACTACACAAGAACAGACAGCAACTGGGTTTAGTCCTTGGGTTTTTTTTTTTTTTATTTTTTAGTTGTAGATGGATACAATAGCCACATCAATGTTCATAAGCTCAATTCACAATAGCTAAGCTATGGAACCAACCTAGGTGCCCTTCAATAGATGAGTGGATAAAGAAAATGTGGTACATAGGCACAATGAAATATTATTCAGCCATAAAAAGAATGAAATTACGTCATTTGCCTGTAAACGAATGGAACTGGAGGCTATCGTGCTAAGTGAGATAGGCTGGTCCCAAAGAAAACAAAGACTGAAGTTCTCTCTGATGTGTAAATGCTAACTCACAATATGCAGGGGCAAGAAGGGGATGGAGTTTTGCCTGGTTGGACAGGGCGGGTTGGGGGGAGGACTGGGGGGATGGGAATGGGAGAAAGACAGTAGGATGAATGGGACATAACTTTCCTATGTTCATGAATGAATACATGACCAGTGTAACTCCACATTATGTACAACCACAAGAATGGGAAGTTTACTCCATGTATATGTAATATGTCAAAATACATTGTTCTGTCATGAATAACTAAAAAGAACAAATAAAATTTTTTAAAAAAAGAAATTTCAGCTCAATATTTCCAATTAAGAAATACATCTCCTTTTTGATTTCTTCTTTGAACTATTTTTATATCCTCCTGATTCTCAATAAATATGAGTGACATTAAATCTTTAATACATGCTCATTGTATATCTGAATAATAGTGATAATAACTTTTTTGAAAATTATCCTTTAACAAGACCTAGGTAAATATTATTATAATTATTTTGTACATGTGCTTTTAGGGAAGTTTATCATTTGTTATAGTCCATTTTATTATCAGAAGCTCATATTATTAAAATCATACTTCGTTTATAAACTCAAAATTAGCATCTGTATGATTTCACCTATTTGTCCTATTTTATTTTTTTTTTGCCCCAAAAGTTAAATAAAATAATCCTAAGAATCTGTGGGTTTTGAATATTTAAAGACATTTGGACTGTCTGTGAATATTACTGAAAATTAAACTCAGACGCAATTTCTCCCACTAGACTTACAATACAGACAACTTCTGACACCAGATGTGGTGGGGTTGGGCGAGGGGGGTCCCCTACACCAAGCAAGCAATCAGTCCTGCAGTGGGTATCAGCTGGATGCAGTCTAATTTAATTCAATACCAACACTATCTACCTGGAGTTGGAATAAGATCCCACAGATGAGAGCTTAGTCCTCTAGACCACCTTCGCCTTTAACCTTCAGATGCTGATTGCAAACCCCAGATTGCTTTTTCTGAGCTTCTGACTCACCAGCTATAATTCAATTCCCCCAAACCTCTCCTCTGGTTTAATTAATTTGCTTGAGTGGCTCCTACGACTCATAGAAGCACTTATTTTTATCCATTTATTATAAAGGATACCACAAAGGGTGCAGAAGAGGAGATGCAGAGAATGAGGTGTGGGAGAAAGGATGTGAGACTTCCATGTCCTATTTTGGTGCACGGCCCTCCCAGCCCCTGTATTTTCAGCTATCCAGAAGCTCTGAATGCTGTCCTTTAAGGGTCTTGGAGACTTCATTGCATAAGCATGATTGAAGCATGGACAGCTGTGTAGAAATACGATTGCTTGTTAACAGACTGAGTGGGGAACCCAGCAAGTGAGTCTGTTTCAGATTCATCTCGGCTTCTCTGCAGCATTCCCTCTGGGTATGGGCAGAACCCCTTCTAAAATGGGGGTCATGTGATCTACTCTCAGACAGAGTAGGTTAGAGAATGTCTTATGGCTAGCTCCAAGACAGAAAGGCAGAGGAAGATTAGAGTTTCTATGACCCGCCTTAGAAAAGAGAAATTCTAGTTTCTATGAACTGGCTAGGAGAGGAAGTTATGAGCCAGGAACTGTGGACAGAAACTATATATATATTTAATGATGTCATCCAGGCTGCCAGGCCCATTTCTCCTTAGGTCTTCTTACTTTATAATCCTTATTTTCCTTCCAAATCATTTAATACATTTACTTCTTTCTGGTTGTCATCCCTCCCTCTTATCAATCAGCAAGTGATTTAAAAAAATTTTTCCATAACAAATGAGGAAGTTTTCCATATCACTCCCCTCCAACAACACATGTGCATGTACACTCTTGCATACACACACACACACACACACACACACACACACACACATATACTCAAACATCA
The DNA here is from genome assembly GCF_902686445.1 of Sciurus carolinensis. Classification (NCBI taxonomy): domain Eukaryota; kingdom Metazoa; phylum Chordata; class Mammalia; order Rodentia; family Sciuridae; genus Sciurus; species Sciurus carolinensis. The sequence continues at coordinate 128,062,651 of NC_062216.1, read as the reverse complement.
ATCTTGGTTCTCTTTTAAAATTTTTCTTTTTTGGGGACATAAGTGTTTTGTTCTTAAAGAGTTTTAGTTTCATTCACTATAGGGCCAATGATAAAACAGCAGAATTTGGGTCATCTTCACAGTTCAAATTTATGTTATGCTCATTCCTACTATTTCTGATATGTCACATACCCTCCTAGGTTTCCTAGTTCTTGTCCTGCCAATCAATTGTCCCACTAGTGTTCACTAGTCTCTCATCCTTGTATATCTGGGTGAAAGACTAGGCTAAACCATTCTGACTGTCACCCAAGGAGGTCTGGAGTAGCACCCACCTAGGCCTGATAAGACTGTCTTCCCAGAATCCTCCAGGTATGAGACATCCAAAGAGAGGAGGTTTTTATTTCTTAATCTCTTGCTTCCAAATTCATTCTGTGGGTTTCATGATATCCTGAACAGTCACCTCCATATGCTTACCTAGAATTTGCTCTGATCCTTTTTCTCTCCTATAGCAGTGATTTTCAAAGTATGCTCTCTGGAGTATCTGCAACCACATCACCTGGAAATTTCTTAGAAATTCAGATTCTCGTGTTCACTCTCAACCAATTGAACCTACTGAATGGGAAAGTGTGGGGGTGGAACCCAGCCATCTGTGTTTTGACAATCTTGACAATCTCTCTCATTAACCCTAGTGCACATTCTCCAGTTTAAGAACAACTGACATACAGCATCTTCACTAGAGGGTGGTGACATTTGTTTCTACTCCATCATATAATCCTGAACTCCTGTCTTGGCATCTGTCACAAGAAAGATCATGTGGCCTTTGGTCACTCAGTTCATCATCTGCTTCCCCTCCTGGCAGATTTTCTCACTTTTTCTCTTTATAAGTAGCATACTGACTACATCCCTGCCTCCAACCCCGACATCCCAGGTTCCTCTTTCTACTCTGAAGACGATCTCAACCCTTTCAGAGCAGGCACAGATGATGGGCACACCCTGAACAAAAGGTGTTAACTGGGTCTACAGCTCGGCACATCTCCAAGGATGTCCTCTCCCACCTGAGCCCTCTCCCTCCACAGAACAGAGTGTAAAAAAGGGCAGTCCAGAACTATCCTTTCAGACTCACCCACAAAACAGGAGCATGCTCTTCCCTATACATTTCTGTGTTTTCTGGTTTTCATACAATTTGGGTAGATTCTGTTTAGAGGTGGGGATAAAGGCTATTTTTATTTTTTTAAATATCACAGAAAAAAAAAAAAAAAAACAAGACAATCATCCTTACTTTGTAAAAATGTATGTGAATGCACAGCCACTGACTGGCATGGTGGTTATGGTCAGTGATAGAATTACAAGTGATTTTAATGGTTTGCCTTTTCATTATTTTCTAATTATTTACAAAAATAAAATAATAAAAAACAGATATATTATGCATAAATTGTTCATACTCTATTGTTTCATGGCAGTGCCTCAATGATCCACCAAATTGTAAGGAAATCATGGTGAGAAGTTTTCAAGTCAGATTGACTTGTCCAGGGTTCAGAGACACATCAAATAATTCTAAAAACACCAAGTACAGCTGCAGAAGTGAAGACCTAAAGAGGCATGAATCTGGACTCAGAGGGAGGCTGTGCAGCTGATGCTCCAGGTAGTGCTTGGTAGATGAACTAAGAACTCTGAGCTGCCTCTGTCACTCAGGAGCTAGCCTCTATTGCCCTCTGGATGGATTTTGCTGTCCTTTTGGTCGAATTTGGTGCGCCTCTAGAGAAAGAAACTTCTTTCCTTCTACCATGCAAGCCTTGCCACACAATGCACAATAAGTGGTTTTTATTAAAATTATTAACACACATCAATTGCACACATTAATGGATTTCACTGTGACATTTCTACACATGAATATATCACACTTTGATCATATCTACCCTCAAGGTTTCATTCTTGAAAGGAGTAGGGGACTCGGTGAGCATTAGGATTCCAAACCTTGGCTTCCTATTTTCAATGGAGATTTGCTATTTGTGGAACATCTACATACATCTGCATATAAAGGCATTGGGATTACAGAGGAGAACCAGTCTTCCACTGCTCTTGTCAAACTTACCATCAGCTCTACCCTGGGTTTTCTCCTCCTTGCCAGAGCATTAAGTGAATGAAACCATGCACGTAAAGCATCTAGATGCTTGGTTAAACAGTAGCTGTCATTATTATTGTTGTTGTTGAATTGAATTTAGAGACAAATGACCATTGTATAATAGTCAAATTATACATGAAGTCCATTGTGAATTCACAGACATGGCCTGAACCCTTATTATGTACAAGACACAGCACCAGGTAGGGAAATCTAGGGTTAAGAAGACATGTCCAAATCTGTCCCTAGGCTCTTAGAAATTGTGACAGTCAGTTTTGTGTCTCTGTGACCAAAACACCTGACAAGAATAACTTAGAGGAGGGAAAGTTTATTTTGGCTCATGGTTTTAGAGATTTAGTCTATGGTTGACCAAGTCCATTGCTCTGGGTCAAAGGTGAAGCAGAGCATCATGGAGGAAAGGTGTGGTGAAGGAGCACTGCTCCATTTATGGCAACCAGGAAGCAGAGAGAGGAAAGGGGAAAGTACCTCGGGGAAGGTGAACTCTGCCAGGGCAAGCCCAGCCTGCCTAGTTACCACCTGCTCAGTCCATTCACACTGGAATCCAATGAATTAGGCTACACTTCTCCTAATCTGATCATTTCATTTCTCGACATTATTGCATTAACACAGGAGCTTTTGGGGGACTCCTCATATCCAAACCATATAAGAAATAATTATCCATATTTTACAAAGGGATTGATTTGTTCCTTGGCAACACCAGTCTAAAGATAAAAAGAGTCAAAGTTACAGTCCCAGAACTGTACTTCTTGGGTTCTGGCCCACCAATCAGATTATAGGGTCCTCAGCTCTTCTCAAATTTCTCCTAAGTTCAATATGTCAACTTTGCTGACCAACTCAGCTATGGCATGAAATTTCATTCTTTGGTATGCAAAAACAGATCTCCAGATATCAAGCAAAAATCTCCATTTCCTTCTCTTTTGTTCTAGATGCTAGAAGACCCTTTAATGACACCATATGTTCCTTAACTGGTACTTGGTCCAGACAAAGGCCATGAGAACCTTGAGTTCCCAAATAAATGTGTAGGGTCAGAAAAAGGGAGTGATCCCTCTTCTGCCCATCATAAAAGGTCATGGCCAACATCCCTTTTACAAAAGACAGGTTAGTAAGAGAAAGGTATACTAAATTTATTTGATCATTGTTTTACATGTCACAGAAGCCTTCAAATTGAAGACTCAGGGTAAGTTGTTGATTTTTATGCTTAGATTTGGTGAAGCATGGAGCATATGTAGTGTACAAATGTGACCGGCCATAGAGGAATGGTAGAGTACTTGCCTAAAAAGCCTAATTGAGAAGGCTTGGAGGAGTCTGACTGAAATTTGATCAAGGAGAGTCTTGGTCACAATATTGTCTGTTATAAAGGTGGATCTTAGAACTAAATGATATAACCCAGACATGATCTGACCAACACAGAGCACAGAAGGGTCATGTCCTTCCTTGAGGTGGATGGTGAATTTCTCCAATGCCTACCTAAGGTATCAGATATTAGATTGCTCTGCAACCACAGAACCCCACTATATGATTGACTCATAATTAGACTGCAGGCAGCTAAAACATCAGATCCTCTCTCAGAAGAACTCTCTCTTTCCAATCTATCACCTTGCTCCCATGTTATCTTCCTCAAGAATAGACCTGAGCAACCTCCAGTCGCCTACGGAATATAACCCATCTACCTTAGCATAGCAAATAAGCCCATGACAGGTAGTTAATTAGTTTGAGTGAATTCCCCCAATTTGAGAACTTCCAGGTCCAATCCAAACCATCTTGCCTGAAGGGGTGGGACATGAGGTGGTTGAGGCAGGTGGGGGTCCTACTGAAAGTCCCACAGAAATCAGGGCACAGAAGCCAAGAGGCATGTTCTGAGGGCTACTGAGGTCCAAAGCAGCAAAGTGCATTCCAGGTTGATCAGGTAGGCTGGGCAGAGAGGAGATGTTGAAACGCTAATTCCCAATTAAAGAAGTTTTAAGGAACCATGAGAGAAAAGGGCTCAGAGTATCCATCAAAGCAGGCAGGGACTCTGGACAAATTCTAGAGATGGGGTTTAGCTCCTGCAAAGGTTTTCCCTTATTATTTAAGCGTGAGTTGTACATATGGGAGAGATTTAGTCACAGGAGCTATAATAGTTCTGACAGAATGAGAACTTTGAGTTTTGAAAACTGAAAGGCTGGGAATTAGACTTAAAGAAGGGAGGCCAAATGGGTTTTATCTCATGTGATGGATCACTGGCTGCCTGAAGCACTGAGTTGAGAAGGATCTTAAGGACACATTTAAACTCAACAACGAAGTATGTCCAAATGGACCAGGGACCTCTGCCAACATTGTGAGGCAGAAAAGTGAGGAGTGACCCGAGAACCATATATCATTACTAAAATTGGCTAAGGCCTAACAAACCCAGACACAAATTTCTTAAATTAAAGTTCTTAAGTTGTGTTTCAAGAAAAACTTTCAGAATCCACTCAAGGACCATTTGGAACTCGTTTTTCAAGAATGGACATGCTTAGAAGAGGCCAGATCATTCAGTCAATAACCTTTTGATGTGACAAGCTCAAAAATTCCCCAGGCAGAAAGTGATAACTCGCCCAGCAAAGAAACATGCCACCTGTGAAGAAGCATGAAGACCATTTATGCCTGTGCAGAAGACTAAAATTCCCCATCTTGTTATCCAAGCAACACACAACCTCTCCCTTCCTATCAATCCTCTTCCCTCCACAGTCCTCCCTGCCTCCACCGCCACCCCCACTACCAGCCAAGGGTGTCAGATCTGAGCTTACAGCTCCTGACCCGCTTGCCAGTTGACCCATGCAAAAGACCTTTTTCTTTTTGCAAATTCTGGCACCATAGCAAAGGCTTCTATGCACCTCAGGCAAGGACCCTTGCTTCATATCACTATACCTGCCATGATATAGCCACGGAAAAGCTCAACCTCAGCCATCATCTGCCATTTCCATACCTACTGCCCTCTGTGTCTTGATTTCTAAACTCTTGCTTTCAACTCCAATGTGTTTTGTTCTTAAGTTTTTCTCATGTTCTTACATGCTTTTTTTTCTTAGATAACTCAATCCAAAAGTTTCTAGACTTTCCTGTTTGTGGCATTCTTACTCTTCTGGTAACTTTTTTCAAGGACTCTAAGTCAAAAGAAAAACGTAACAGTTCTATTTATTATTTAGGTACAAACAACTTAATAAATATTTATGTCCTGACAACTTGGTTTGAAAACACATGGATTGAAAGAAAAAACAATTTATTTTATTCTTACTTTATAGAAAGGGTGTGCCTGTTGACACTGCATGACTTTGGACTTAGACTAGACACCACCCCCTCATTCCCTGGTTCACGTGACTCTGCACGTAGTACTACAGATTAGGCCATGCAGGATCCAGTTTCATACGTACACTACACCACCAAAAGGAAAATTACACAATCTAACCATGACACTGCCAACTACCTTGAGTTAATAGTTTGTGTGATACCTGAGATAGGCCGAGCACTGCCATGCATCTCTTAAAATTCTAAAATATCCTGCAGCATCCTTGTGAGTTTGCTGTGACACCCCAGGGCACCTTGGTGCACAGGTTGGGAACCATGAACTTGGTAGGCGCTTCATCCATGTTATACTTGTTTCCTCTTTAAAACAAACCAAAATGAAACAAAAACAAAAACTTTAGAAATTCACTTTCTTTTTTTTTTTTTTTTTAGGTTTTATTAATTGGCCAGAGTCACTTTACTAGTGTAGGACACTCAGAAAAGCAAAAGCTCAAAAAGAGGTCATTAGAAGAAAATGTAATTAAAATTAAAAAAAAAAGAAACTCAGGAAGTCTTAGAAAATGAGACGAAGAGTCACGATCTTATTAAACCATCCAACATATGTCAAAATGTGTCATAAAAGACATTTTTCCTTTTGAATTATAGCCAACTTCTGTTGTTTTGCTTTGACTGACAGCTCCTGGGTAGACAGCAGCAGCAGGGAGCAGGGAAAACTCAACTCCCAGGTCAAAATTTAGGGATTTTTGTTTGTTTGTTTGTTTTAAATTTTAAAAACAAAATTGAAAGAAGAGTGAAAAGGAGAAAGAGGAGAAGAAGACATCATATATTCAGCAAATATCTGTATTCTGTCCCAAAGGCAGTAATGTTTGCATCAGATACTTCAGTGAGGGATGTTAAAGAGGCCGAAGTCTGATCAGAGCTCAGACTAGAAGGCATTAGAATCTGGGCTTGCACAGAGAGCCTTCCCTCTGCTTCATTCTGCCCCAATTTTCATGAGATGCTATTGTCCAGGCCTGTTCAGTTCTTTACTTTGTTCCACCTCATGCACCTTCATGTGCCGATCTCTGGGTCCACAGGACCACAGCAAGGTGAAGCAAAGCTTCCCAGCAGGATGTGGTTGCTCTGGGTGTGCAAATCTGGTCAGTCTTCCTTCATTCAGGAAGAAGCGATGTTGTTCTTTACCCAGCAGGAACCTTCATTATCCAAGTGAATGGGCCCTCTTGGGTGGTTCCTTAGAAACTCTATGAGTCATACAACCAAAACAGAAAAAGCAGATCCTGAAATCTGTAACAGAGCAGAGTTTCAGAATCATGGGTACATTTTTGCATTTGCTTCCAGATTCCTGAACTTAAGTTTCATTCTATTGAAATCTGAGCTGGTGGTAAAAGGAACAAAAAGGAACCCATTATGAGCCCCGTGGTCCATAATCGGCATTTCCTTGCTGCCTCACGGTAGAACAAGGAGCAGTGGTAAGATTTTGTTCTCATCTCACAAAGCAGCTGTGCTGACATTTCAAGCAGCTGGGTCTAATGTCAGCAATTGATGTTTAACACTGATCATTTCAGGAACTGAGTTAAACACTCCAGGCTTGCTCTACGCACTGGCGATAAGGGGAGCCCTAACAAGGCAAATGCCAGTGAAAAGAACCGCCCTCCACCCCTGGAGGAGAAAGTTTCCATTTTTTTTTATGAACTATCTAATGGGGGGAGGGATCATATTTTTAAATTACAAATTGTCTCTTTCATGCTGCAGCCAAAACCCTTAATTATTGGACTGAACATATCATTGTAATGGTTTTGTTTAATGATGTTTGAAAAGTTAAGAGTCTGCAAAGTGAAAGATTCAACTCATTTGCACCATCATTAAGGAGTGAATTAGAGCCATGGCATTTAAGAGTTGAATGTGGTGCTGTTACACCAGAAAGAAGCATCCTTTGAGCATTTCCCAGGGGCCTCGGCAGGCCTCCAGATTTCGGGAATCAGGAATGACTAAGTCAATGCAATTACTAAAGGTATGGAAATCAAAACATCTGTGCAAAAATGTCTCCTTTTACTTTAGGAACTGTCAGTTTCCAGAGCCAAACTGGGGAATGAACATTTTTTAAAAGACACAGAAGAAAAATCATTTGCCCTTAACCATAGCATTAAACAAGCCTAGCCATGAGACTGTTGGAATGATCACAACTTTACTACGAGAGAAAATGTTTAGGCGTATCTGTGACATAAAATGGAGTCTAGTATAGGCTTGTGTAAGGAAGTTAAATTTAGGGACAGGGAAAATGGAAAGATATGGATTCAATACTCCAAATTCCACCAAAACAAGAGAAAACAAGAAAGAAACATAAGGAATAATTAGTATTTAAACCATGCAGAACTGATAGTTTGAGAGTTTGTAGAGGAAGCCAGGAACCAGAGTTGTTTTCTTTCAGATCCAAATGGACCCTGAGCAGTTGCTCAGACACATATTGGGAGAGTGGAGGGAGACAGAAATGAGTAGAATTCTATGATTTAGGATCACAAGTGTCAATCCTGATAATAAAAGCAATAACAACAACACACAAACTCTTCCCTCCCTTGTAGCCATTGAACTTGCTCTGCCTTCTGTCTGCAGCATGCCCTTGATCTTTCCACGGCTAGCTACTTCTCATCATCCCCACACCCACCCACACCGGGAGCATTTCCCAGCCATTTTCCAACCACCAGTCACCTCCACCACATCACTCAGCACCTCAAATTCCTTCATAACTTCTATCACCACCTGAATTTGTTTCACTTAATATCTGTGTATTTGTTAATATCTATCTCCCCAGTGGTGGCAAAGGTTTAATAACTGATTGGGGAAAGAGAAATGAGAATAAATAAACACAGCCCACGACCTCCAAATAATAATAGAATATGCAGTACTCTTTATTGTAAATTCCACAGTCAATTGATTCTCACAGAATGCCTTTGTTGATTTTTGCCAAATTCTTATACCTGTAGCCAAATGGTGGTTGCAGTTCAACTATGGTTTGACGGATGGCTTCCCAATCTGCTCTTTCCTCTATAAACGTATTATCACTAAATCTATTGTCATCTACTATTAAACTATTCCACACCCTTGTACAAATTCTATTCACTAAATTAAAACCTTTCAGCTTCAGCACTACTAGTTTCAAAAATATTAGCTATAGTTCTAGGTTTTTGTATAGTTGCAAGAAATGGAACATGGTTTAATGATAGCTTGCAAATTTCTTGAAAATGGAATAATTTGCTCTCATGGGCCAACATGAGCCTCGTGTGTCTCCTGCTTGGATGGTAGTAAGTGCTACGAGAATAAAGTTGCCTGGAACATATCAAATATATAAATACCTTTTCTTAATACAAAACATACTTATATGTGGTTTTGAATCTTTTAAATCATTCTATGCCTAACTAGTCTTCCTGGGATATGAAGACTTGAAAGAGTGCTATGATCCCATTCAGCTAAGGTTGTCCAGTTACTGAGGATGGCAGTCACCGCCCTAATTATTAGAGGCTAATGGTCAGAAAATTTGGTCAGGCATGAGACCTGGAACTGCTGACATCCAGAGCAACTCTTTTCACTGTCAGACTCCCTTTTTATAGACATTGTGTCATGGGTTTCAAAACTCAGATAGGGTTTTGACTTCCTGACTCATGTCATTTAATTCTGCCTACTCACAGAAGCCAGCAACTCCCACTCAGCCTCATTATAAGAATGGATGCAGCCTTTTTAAACTCTTCAGATATATAGATATATTCACTCACTAGTGCTACCATGTCACAGTACCACAGACAGTGGCTTAAATAGCAGAAATATTTTGTCTCACAGTTGCAGATTAAAAGTCCAAGATCAAGGCATTGGTCAGTTTGCTTCCTTCTGAGGGTTGTGAGAGAGAATCCGTTCCATGCTTCTCTGCTAGCTTCTGGTGGTTTGCTGGCAATCTTTGGCAATCCTTGGTTGGTGGACACATTGTCCCTGCTTCATGTTCACGTGTTATTCTTCCTATGTGCATGACTACGTCCAATTTCCCCTTTTTATAAGGATGACAAACATGGGCCCAACCTTCCCCAGTATGACCTCACCTTAACTAATTACATCTGCAATGACCCCGTTTCCAAGGTCACATTCTGAGGCACAGATGGTTAGGACTTCAGTGTTTCAATGTATAAATTTTTAGAAGACGCAATCGAACCCATAATGATAAGTCCTTTTTTTTGTTTTTTTTTTTCTTGGTCTAACTCTAAAGACCTTTGAACTAAGATTAGATTCTAAAGTAAGAAAATGTTTTATCTATCTAAGAATTAAATTGTTAAGCTTTATGGAATTTTGCCTTCTTTCATAGCTTTGGGATGTTCCAACTGGTATGGATAATTAAAGATATGTCACCTGGCTTGATCTGTCTTGTGAGGAGGTCTTCTGATGTGTGGTTTGAGTTGGTAGTGCAGAGTGCTAAATAACACACTGAGAGCATGCATTACATCTTTGCTATCCACTCTGAAATTTCTGTTCTCTTACTTCTGTAATCCCTCTAGGAATGCACTATAATTGATTCACTCTAAGTGATTCCTTAAGATAAATCGATTCTATGATAAACATTTCCTCCATGTTTCAACATGAAACCAGATCTGTTGATGATCCTTGGCACAGCATAGTTTAATTAGCAACATTTTTTTCTTTTGTTGTGTTACATAAAATAATATGATTTAATTAAGGGTGTCTTAGTTTTACTGAAATACAGTACTATCTGTTCTGTTCAGACACTGCTATACATCTGAAATGCAAAGAACAGTAACAGTAAAGAAGAGCTGCCTTCATGGACTCTTAGGAGAGACAGGTAACAATAAACTTCAATATAGTGATCTTTGGGGATGACTTTTTCTTTGGGGCTCCTGCTTCTCATTTACCCACGGTTCTTTTTATTCACATTGCATTGTAACTATCAGGTTACTTGCCTAATTCTCCTCTAGCAACTTGAGGGCAATTACTTTATCTTAGTCATCCTTATATTCTTACCACCCAGGATTGTACATGGCCCCAGAGTCAACAATAAAAGATTAAATGAATGGATGGGTCTCCCTAAGTCTACATTGTGCTGGAAAGTCTCACTAAAGAAAACTTAAAATTTAGTTTTAATTACCATGTTAAGCTTCATTGCCTACTCCAACAGGACTTTCAAGCAGAATACCTCATAATACTATCAAGTGACTTTTTGCTGTGGTGTGTGTTAGTCAGCTTCTTGTTACTGTGACCAAAATATCTGACAAGAACAACTTAGAGAAGGAAAGGTTCATTTTGGCTCAGAGTTACTGAGGATTCAATCCATGGTTGGCTGGCTCCATTGCTTTGGGTCTGAGGTGAGGCAGACCATCATGGTGGCAGGAGTGTGTAGCAGCAGAGGCTGCTCAAATCATGGCAGTCAGGATGCAGGGGTCAGGAGTGGGAGAAGACAAACCCTCCCAGAGCATGCCCCTCATGACCTACTTCCTCTAACTTGGTCCCACCTCCCAGTAGTCCATTCATCCAATGGTAGGCTTAGAGCGCTCATGATCCAATCATGGCCTAAAAGCTCTACCTATGAACCTTTTGTGTCCAGGACCATACTTTCAACATAAGACTGTGGAGGACATTCCAGATCCAACCCATAATAGCTGGTAAAAGTTGGAAAATCATGCTAAACTGTACAGATTTCTGTATAATTGGTATTGATTTCATAGCCAATTGTCAGCTAGACTACAATATCATTCAGAAGTGTGAGAGTGTATAAAGAAATGTTATGAAATGAGGTCTTCCCTCTGCTGCCTTAATGGTCTTGCTGTGTTCCACCTTAAACTTGACATTTAAGTAGGTAGAAAGAACACTAATCAAGAAACAAAGTAAAATTAAGATTTAATAATGCAAGGCACAATATGAGGCGTAAGAGTTAGTTTTCTTTGCTACATAATAAATTATCACAAACTTAGTAACTTAAAACAACACATTATATTATCTCAAAGTTTCTGTGGGTCATGAGTCTGGATGTGACTTAACTAGGTTCTCTGCTTAGTATCTCACAGGTATCAACCAGGCTACATTTTCATCTGGAGGATCAACTGAAGGAAGATTTGTTTCCTGGCTCCCTTAGAATTCATCATGTTGTGGTTGTAGGACCAAGCTCCCTGTTTCCTGCTGGCTCTGACCAGGAGCTGCTCTCAGTTCTAAAGGCCACCTGAATTCTTCCCTGTGTGGTTTCTCCATGCCCTTACAAGATGGAGCTGTATTTCTTCAAAGCCAACAACAACAGAGAATCTGATGTAAGGGAGAGCCCAACATCTGATTGAATCAGGGAAATTCAGGATAATCTTCCTTTTGATTAATTCAAAATCAACTGATTTAGGGCCTTAATTACATCTACAGAATCCCTTCACCTTTGTCATATGCTATTGACCAGAAGTAGGTCACGAGTCTTATTCAAACTCTAGGGAAGGATGTTACATGAGGTGTCATCATCAAGGGGTAGGGACCATTTCTTAGAATTCTGCCTGTCTTGGCATGTACATACTCTCACTGAACTTCAGGGCAAAGCCGTGGAAAAATAATAAGTATGAGGTTAACCTCACAGAATTCCAGGATTGTAAAGGACCTCCAGAGTCAGTCTCTGCCTCTATATAAATAATCCTCAACCTGAAAAAATGAATGCTTATTCTTTCATAGACCTCCAGGAAAAGTGATTCTCTTTGTAATCAGTACTCGTCAATAACACAAGTTAACATTGTCAGAGGGGAAATAGATTTCTTATTTCACACCAGGTCCAATTCCTTGGTGGTAGCTTTCTAGTTTTCCAGGTCACAGAGTTAGAAATATTGTGAAACCAATAGGTGAGTGAAAAATAATTCTAGGACCAATTGTTGATGTCTGATCAGGAAGGCATAGTGGAGACAAATTTATGTATCATTGCCAATGCTGTTATAGCAAGAGGATTAGAGTAGGAGACTATTATTTAATTCCAGCTCTACTCTACCAGGTATTATACAAATCACTTACCTCTTTTTTAAAGGCCTACGTCTTAGGGTTTTCATGAAGATCAAATGACATGATGCAGATGAAGGTGCTCTGTAATTATAAATTCTTAAACAACTATAAGCAATTATTGCTCTCTGACTTTATGAAAGAAATCATACCAGTCCATCTTCTGACACAGCCTTTGTCCTAAGCACTCTATTTTCACCTTCTTCAAATCTCAAGTGGAAAATATTCTTTTCAAACTTGGACTCGGTAAACTGATAACTACCTGAAATAGATGCCTGGATTTTCATAAGCAAGATAACATCATCATGACTGGTGAGTCAACCCTAGTGTCTTTTGACTATATTAACATCATTGTTCACCCAAAGAAACAAATAGCTCTCCTTTAATATCACGGTGTGAGCCCTGGGGTTGCTACAAGTATGCACTATGAAGATACATGGAGGACAGTTGTGGAATCAGAAAAGCATACACCATCATGCATGGCTTAATGATGGAGATACGTTCTGAGAAAGACACCGTTAGGTGAGTTCATCATTATGCAACCATCGTAGGGTATACTTACACCAACCTAGCTGGGACAGGTCAACCACTCAACGTGGCTTTGACACAGTCAAGGGACACTTAACAGGAGATGTATGAGACTCCTATTGGTGTAGTGTCATACTGTTTCATAGCACATGTCCTTCATATATAGAAGGAGTACACTCTAAATTGATAAGAAAGGCTCTCCCTGCTCCCTGGCTGCTGTGAGCTAAGTGGCTTTCCTCTGCCACGTCCTCTCACCATGACATTCTGCCTCATCTCAGGCCCAGAACTGTGGAGAAGGCCGACCACAGACTGAGTCTCTGAAGCTTACGGTGCTGGACGCTGAGAGACAGAGCAGTGACGAAGAAACACTGTATCTACAAACTCATCTCCCAGACTCTGAATGGTCATTCAGATCTCTTCAGTTAAAAAAAAGGGGGGGGGGTGGATAGTCCATTTAAATCTCCAAGAAACTGACTCGCTTACCCTTAAAAGGAACAACAGTATTTTCAAGAGTTTTTTTTTTTTTTTTTTTTTTTTTTTCCTTCTTCAGAAGAGCTACACTGGGCCTATCACTGCATTCTGACCCTGAGAAATGTATCAGAAAAATTCAAATTGAGAGAATGTTCTACAAAATACCTGGCAAGAATCAATAAATGAGATGAACTCAAACTAAAAAGCTTTTCTCAGCAAAGGATACAATCAATAATGTGAAAAGAGAGCATTCAGAGTAGGAGAAAATCTTTTCCAGGTGCACTTCAGATAGAGCACTAATCTCCAAAATTTATAAAGAACTTACAAAACTTTACACCAAAAATACAAAGAACCCAATCAATAAATGGGTCAAGGAACTGGACAGACACTTTACAGAAGAAGACATACAGGCGATTAATAAATATATGAAAACGTGTTCAACATCTCTAGTAATTAGAGAAATACAAATTAAAACAACTCTAAGATTTCATCTTACTCCAATTAGAATGGCTATTTTATCAAGAACACAAACAATAATAGATGTTGGCGTGGATGTGGGGAAAAAGGCACACTTTTACATTGCTGGTGGAGTTGCAAATTGGCACAGCCACTTTGGAAAGTAGTGTGGAGAATTCTCAGAAAACTTGGAATGGACCCACCTTTTGACCCAGTTATCCCACTCCTCGGTTTATGCCCAAAGGACTTAAAATCAGCAAACTACAGTCACACAGCCACATCAATGTTTATAGCAGCTCAATTCACAATAGCTAGATTGTGGAACCAACCTAGATGCCCTTCAACAGATGAATGGATAAAGAAACCGTGGTATATATACACAATGGAATATTACTCAGCCATAAAGAAGAATAATATTATGGCATTTACAAATAAATGGATGGAAGTGGAGAATATCATGCTAAGATAAGTCAATTTTGAGATAAGTCAATCCCAAAAAACCAAGGTCGAATGTTTTCCCTGATAAGTGAATGATGATATATAATGGGGGTTGAGGGGATGGGGAGTGAGAGAAGAATGGAGGAACTTTAGATTATGTAGAAGGAAATGAGAGGGAGTGGGGAATGAAAAATGGTGAAATGGTTCAGACATCACTACCCTATGTACATGTATGATTACATGAATGGTATGAATCTACATTGTGTACAACCATAAAAACTAAATGATGTACCCCATTTGTGTACAATGAATCAAAATGCAGTCTGTAAAAAATAAAAAATAAATAAATATTTTTTTTTAAACCTGACCAGTATTCCTCAAAAGGTTATCAAAACCTAAGGAAAGTCTGAGACACTGTCACAGCCCAGAGGATACTAAGAAAACATGACAAATAAAAATAATAGAAAAAAGGACTTTGGGAGAAACTTGTGAATCCTGAATAAACTATGGAATATAGTTGATAGTAGTGTATAGATTTTGGTTCCTTACTTGTGACAAATGTACCACAGTACTGTAAGAAGTCTTGGTACTGCGTATTTGAAAACTCTGTGCTATTGTTTCAGCTTTTCTGTAAAACAACTCTTCTAAATTTTTTAAGTTTATTTAAAAAATAAAAACAAAACAAAAAGTTGATGATGAAAGTATAGATAATAAATACATAAACCTGAAATAATTGTTTATTATTATCAAGTATTGTATCCTACATATAATTGCATGCACTACACTTGAATGTAACTGACAGTGCTGTGAATTTGTTTTAACAGCACTACCACAAATGTGAGTAATGCATTGCTCTACGATGTTAGGGTGGATCTGATGCCAAAGGTCATAGGGACTTTTCAGCTCCATTATAATCTTATGGGACCACTGTTGTATATAGGTCCATCATTGATCAAAATATCATGTGTAGTAGATGATTGTATTTGCAAAATAAATGAAATGCAATTTCCCTGGACTCTTTAAAGATAGGGAATGTCAATTGGGAGTTCATGTCTACAGGTTCTGTTTTCTCCCTTCTTCAGAATTGCAGGAGAGGCAAGAGAGGAAAGTTGTTATCTGCTAAACTTTTGCAACTCAAAGTCTGGCCCATGGACCAACAGCACCACCATCACCTGAGAATTGTTTAAAACGGATAATCTTGGGCTACCCGCAAGATGTGTTCATCAGAATCTATCTTCTAACAAGATCTCCAGGTTATTTGCATGCACAATTAAGTTTAAGAATCCTGCACTGTATTTTCCAGAGCAATATATACCTTGACCCTCACTAAACAGCTCAGATAGCCAGACTCTGTCAGTTGGTCTGTACTTTGCAACAATTATTGGCATTTTAAACATGATCCAAAATTATTGCTCTGACCACTATTTCACTTTGCTGACAGCAATATAAAATCTGATCTCTTACGACTTTCTATGAAAGATGAGAAAGCAAGCACATTATTAGAATTTTATCAAGTTATTTTTAAAAGGTTTCACTTGCGATATGTTTGCTAGAAAACTGTTCAATTAGTAGCCAATAGGACACACTGAGTGACGGTGTAGCACTAACTTTATGGTGCTGCAAAGACCAAAACACCGGTATCTTTTGTGTGTGTGTGTGTGTATGTGTGTGTGTGTGTGTGTGTGTGTGTGTGAGTTTTACTGGGGAAGCACACCTCCAGTCTTTTTACTTTTTATTTTTAGACAGGGTCTTACTAAATTGCCCAGGTTGGTCTTGAACTTGTGATTCTCCTGCCTCAGCATCCCAAGTCACTGGGATTATGGGCATGTGCTACCATGTCCAGAGAAATGCCAGTAGCCTTACTGGTTATACTACATAGTAGAATTCACACATATCTGACTGATTCATCCAAAGGTCTATGAGGTTCCAGTGAACTGCCCAGATACACTATCAGATGCCTATAGGGCCTCATAAAGTACAGTTGACCCTTTATATCTTTGGGTTCTGCAACCATGGATTTGAACAACTGGAGTTGAAATACAGTTGAAAAAAAAATGACATCTGTACTGAACATGCACAGATATTTTTCTTGCCATTATTCCCTAACAATACAGTAAGCAAATAACAACTATTTATATATAATTTACATTGTTGTTAGTTACCTAGAGAGGATATAAAGTATACGGATACGCATGTATAGTAATACGCAAAAATGCCATTTTACATAGGGACTTGAACAGCTGTGGACTGTGTATCTTCAGGAGTCCTGGAACCAATCCTCTGAGGACATTAAAGGACAACTGTATTTGGTAGTAGAAGTTGAATTACTAAAGACCCAAGCTTGGGAAAAAAGGCTGTAGTTGTAGAAAAGAAAGAAAATTGTGGGAAAAGGGAAAAGAAAAAAGAAAAATGTGGCCTGGATTTCCCTGATCAATGGTCCAGGTGTCGAGGGTCCTTGTGTTTCTTCCAGCTTTGCAAACAGCTCAGTCATCTGCTCCAAGCAAAGGCTCTTCAAAGCTTCAGAGAACAACACTGATACTATTAGAGATTTTTGTGGGCAACAAAAAAACCAAAGGCTTGTATTGCATCTTAAACTGCAAACAACCTAATAAAATTCCCCATCAGAACTTTCTGTTATCCCCCAGGTCTGGGCTGCCCTAGAATGTTGCTCTCTCTCAATCCATTTCCCCCCAGACCCCTAACTTTTCCATATCCCTTAATAGTCATTCTTTCCTGTGAGAACAATGGAACTCTGTCTCAAATCTCCCAATTTTTTATAACTTCTTGTTAGTTATACTATCCTTAAGAAGGATGATTTCACTTTGTGCTCAGGAAACAAATGATCTTCCAGTTGCTGGACTCTACCCTTCTTATGGGCCTATAGGGGATTATAAGTAATGAATGATTCTGCAGTCTAACTAGTGGTGGGTTTGGTTCTGGTATCAAGACTCTGTTTTGTGACCCCGTGTAAATAACTCGACTCCACAAAACCTTGATTTCTTAGTCTGTAAAATGAAGTGTGGTCCCTGAATAATAAAGATTGTATGTTGGATAATAAAAATAATATCTACTTTATGCATTTGGAGAAGGTCATATTAGATCTTATATGGCAAGGACTTCCTGATCCCAGGACCTGGTACAAAAGGGTTATTATAATTATCAGTATCTCACTCCCAATCTCAACTGTTCAAAGTATTTGATGATCTACTAAATTGAACTCCAAATAGTGATTCAATAAGAATCTATTTAAAGACTACTGTATGCCTAGTACTTAAAAAAACACAAAAGGATATAGGGAATAAACAAACATCTATTGAGAGCCATCCATGTGCCAAACCGTTGACATATATTATCTGAGTTATTCCTGCAAGTACCTTAATAAGAAAGATTAGGGTCCTCACTTCTGTAGATGAGGACACAAAGCTTTGAGAGGTTATATAACTTGCCCATAAGGCACAAATCTGAGTTTGCACCCAGGTCCCTGTGACTCAGGAGCCCTTTCCCATCTATAAAGTGCTGTGCCTCGAAAATAGAATATATGTCTTACATTGTCCACATATTAAATTGTAAAGAAAAAGGGTGAGCCAAATGGGATGGAGAGAGGAGAGAGAAGGGTAGGAAGGGGGGAAAGAATCAATGTTGAGGAAGTGATAAGAAAGCAGTAGGAGCCAAGTACAGTAGCACATGACTGTAATTCCAGTGATTCAGGAGGCTGAGGCAGGAGAATCACAAGTTCAAAGTCAGCCTCAGCAACTTAGTAAGGCCCTAAGCAACTTAGCAAGGCCCTGACTCTAAATAAAAAAATAAAAAAGGGTTGGGGATGTGACTCAGTGGTTAAGTGCCCCCCATACCAAAAAGATAGAGAAAGAAAGAAGAAAGAAAGAAAGAAAGAAAGAAAGAAAGAAAGAAAGAAAGAAAGAAAGAAAGAAAGAAAGAAAAAGAAAGAAAGAAAGAGGCAAGCAGGAAGAACCTGGGAGTCGGCTCTCTAGTCCCATCCACTGCGGTGGCTGGTGGTGAGCCAGCACCCTGAACTTACCCTTATCTTCACAGGTGATGAGTCCCTGCCAAGTGAGCCGGTGCCAAGAGGAAATTCATCACTTCTGTGGTTTCCTGACAACTCCAGCTAAGAACAACTGATCTCCCCTCCCCTTTGGGAAGCTCAGACAGAAGCACTGTAGCCTTCTATGGAGACTCTAACTCCCTGCTCTGTTTGCAGTTTACTTTCGTACTTCCCCAAAGTTGTCTCACATGGGTTATCCCAATCTCCAAACCAGACTACAAAATACTCATCACATGCATTTTAGATTACTCTTCTGTAGTAAGGCAGCCATGGATCAGAACACCACTAAATTTCTTGAAATGTTATTAAGAAACTGAAAATGCCCCACAGAGGTTGGGATAGGCACTCATAGATAGTTGTTGGGGTGGAAAGAATTATTTAAAGTAGATAAAAGATTTTAGAAATATATTGCCAGATATTATGGGAATATCTCACAAGTCCCATGAGGGTGGGAGTGACCTTTGAAGGAAATGACCCCTATCAGCTACTCTCAAAAAGGTCAATTCGAGTAGGGATTAGAGGCCCTGGAAGGAGTTCAATATGGTGGAAGGAGATACTTTCTTTGTTCTGGATCTGGCCAACCCTTAGTGCAGTCTCTTATTATGGAATTGCCTGGAGCATATCTGTTGGTGGGTGGCTTTCCTTGTTCCAGGAAGATAACCTAAGGAGGGAGGCAGGGGCAGGGCCCAGGAAAGGGCCTCAGGCTGGTCCTGATGCAGTAGGTCTGACTCATTCTCTGTGCCACGTATCCTTCATCATCTGCACATCCTGTCCTATGCTGGGTCAGGGAGAGGTCCACACTCAAGTGAGGTCAAAGTGATACAGGGAAATGCTGGGTCTCTTCCCTTGGGGTCAGATGGCAACAGGGCTAGGCAGCTGCCAAAGCACTCACTCGTGGTTACCTTGAGCAAGACACTTAACCAAAGCATCATGTCTCACTTCCCCGTTGGTAATATGAACAGAAACAACGTCTACCTCTCAGGGTTGTCATGAGGATTAGTGCAAACATATGCAAAGTAACTAGAATTTTATATGTTTGTTCACCTCATTCCACATCTTTGTAACCACTCTATGCCAAGCATCAGGCAGAAGGAATACAGGAGTGAGCGAGACAGAGCAGGGTACAGATCAAACAGTGATCACGTTCTGTTGAGGAGTGGGGCAGACAGAAACTTTTTTCCTTTATCTTTCATTTTCTTTCTTTATTATGTATGTATTTGGGTTTTGGTACTGGGGATTGAACCCAGGGATGCTTCACTACTGAGCTACATCCCCAGTCCCTTTATTCTTTATTTTGCGATAGGGTCTCACCTCTCACCAAGTCATCCAGGCTGGCCTTAAACTTGGGGTCCTCCTACCTCAGTCTCCCAAGTCTTGGGATGACAAGCCTATACCACCACACCTGCCAGATATAAACTTTTTAAAAGTATTTTCCAGCTTCACAACTTGTTGTTTGGTAAACATCATGCAAAATTTTAGGATCATTGTCAAGTTTAGGGGCAACCTCTAAATTTCTCTCCTATATGAACCATAAGTTTTGAAAAGAAGCCCTACAAACTAGTTTCTGACTCCTCACGTTTCAAACTCACTTTCCTCCCATATGTTCTGCATCTTCTGTTGCCTAGTGTCCAAAGACATGTTCACATTGAGATGCCTGCACATGATGAGAATCAAATGGGATGGGCAGGGAGTGACCAGAGAATTCCAGGGAATCATGGTTGTCCCAGGGTGCCTTGCAACAACATCACCGTACCCACAAGTGACTGCGAACCTCTTAAATAGTTCCTCTCAACTCAAACTAAATGAATCCCTAAATCAACAACCCCTCCCCCAGGGCCCCCAAATGCCCATCATCCTCTAATGCCACTTGAAGACAAGAAGCATGAGGGAGGGAAATTGGGGTGAAAAGATGCTGTATCCTTTAATTTTAGCTGACTGTGGTTAAAGTATTTTACAACTGCAACATTTCCTAAAACTCACAGGCGAGTGACTAGATTACAAATGTCCCTCTCAGGACTTAGAAGGGACCGGTGCCAGTGAGGGACTCTGAAATGTAACCTTCTCGAACTTCATCAATCCACCTCTGTCAGTGAGCCACTCTCTGAGGGCTGATAAATAAGCTGAGAGCACTAAGATGACACTCAGTAAATTATTAGTAATGGGGACTCATGGTGAATCCACTGTGGTCTTTGAAGGCAGAGATCACTGACTCCATCCTGAGACTCAGACCAACTTAGGAAAGGACAGGAATCTAGCACTTCCCCAGGAAGGTCTCTAAATAGAAGTTGCTTGCGTCAGAACCCCCTGCCCCCAAAATTACCCTATGGTCACTGGTCACTCATGCACACAGAGGATGAAATGGTAATGGGGCACCTCTGCAGCACTGTTGGAATTAGTAAAAGGTTTAAAATCAGCACATTGTTCGACTGTGATTTGTTGTCTTTCTTCTTGGTCTAGCTCTGGGTCTCTGGGTGAGGGAGTCCCTTGTGCCTGCCAGGTGTTCTTGATTAGAGAATGATTCTCCCAGTCTTGTCATATTTGTTTGTTTGCCTATCTCATTTGCAAAAATGAGCTGTACCAGGGCAGGGGCCCCATCTCATTTCTGTTTGCATCCTCAGGGTCTGCACACAGCCCAGCAGATAGACAACAGTAGATCCAAGCTGCGAGATGAATACATAACTGTCCATTCAGGAGCATAGTAAAGAAGGGAAAAATCATTCTACTAGTTTCTTTATTTTATCAGATTCCCAGTAATAGGTAAGTTCATGCTTTATTCAATTTGGTCAATAATATGATGCTTGACTCTGAACTACTTAAGAATATTTCTGATTTTCAGGTCATCTGCAGAAAGCATGAGCAAGTTTACATAAATAATTGTCATTGTCTCATAGCTGCATTAACAAAATAAAGGAGAAATAACGTACAATATGCAGTTTTAATCCTGGTTACACTGCACCAAAATATGGGACAGATTCTCTTTCTTATTTTTGAGAAGGACAAGAGAGCTGCTTGTGCAGAATCACTGTTCCCTTTGTCAATAAATAAAAGGTCCTTGTGTTTGCAAGGATTTCACATGATGTACTATAAAAAAAAATAGAGAAAATGAAAAAGGCGAGTAAAGTTTTTTCAGAGCAAGTGTGCTTGCTGAATTTGCTTAAACCTCCTAATTACTGAGATTCAGGGGCAACCCACTTGTGTGCAGTACTATTAGAAAGGTCATAGATGTCTGAGTTTTTTCCTCTGGGTAACCTCTTTCCTTTCTAGCTTTCACAGATTTAAAAACAAAACAAAACACTTATTTTTAAATTAAAGCTGAAAATTTAAAGCTGACTTCCAAAGGACTAACAATATCTGATATCAGGCTAAATTAATAGTAGGGAAAATATTTTTTCCTGTATTTAAACTACCAACAGTGTTTAGCAACAGCAACTTCAATCCTTTATAAAGTTTTTAGAATCCTCAAATAATCACTGAACTAAGATAAAAGTCTACCTAACTCCAAATATGTTAAAGGAGTGAAGTAATATAAATATTTCCTTAATAAAATCTAGACAAATCCTGAAACTAGTAAATGAAGATTAACTCTGGATATTTGGAAAAGATCAATACTTGTCAAATATCTATGTTTGTAAGACAAGAAAAGTCTAATTTTATTTATTTATTTTGGTACCAGGGATTGAACCCAGGAGCATTTAACCTCTGAGTCACATCCCCAGTCCTTTTTAGTTTTTATTTAGAGACAGGTCCTAGCTAAGTTGCTTAGGGCCTTGCAAAGTTGCTGAGGCTGGCTTTGAACTCGTGATCCTCCTGCCTCAGCCTTTGGAGCTGCTGGGATTATAGGCATGAGCCAGCAATCTTACTTTTATTAATAAAGGAATAATAAGGGCTGGTAATTTTCTTTATTAAGTCGAGGGCAAGGGAGTGGGGATGGGAATAGGAAAGACAGAATGAATTGGACATAACTTTCCTATATTCATATATGAATATACCACCAGTGAAACCACATCATATACAACCACAAGAATATCCTAATTGGAGTAAGTTATACTCCATGTATGTATAATAGGTCAAAATACACTCTAAAAATAACAAAAAAAAAATCTTTGAAAACAACAATGTTTTTTCTATGATGGTTCTATTATTAAAATACTAATCCAACCAAAAAAAAATCAAGGTCAATTCATGTAGTTTCAGGTGAAGTTGCTCTAACTCACTGCCCTATTTCTAAGGATAATTTTGAGTGACATTGGAAGTTTTTGTCTAATTCCCCTTAACTATTTCTACCCACAAGTCTACTACATATGTGAAATTCCCGGCATCTACCTCATTATTGGGCTCTGCTAAAATACATTAACTTTTATCAATCACTGACACCTTAAGTTGACATTTGCACTGGGAAGGATGTGAAGGAAAGAACAGCATGTTGGCAGGTGGGCTACAGGGTCAGGAAAGGGGACACACCCAATGGTGTCCTAAGACCAGTAAAAGAGACCGTCTCTAGGAAAGAGATATCCCCTCCCTAGGTGGAACTTACAGAATGAGGTGGTCCAGAATGACCACCCAGCCTGTGATCAACTCACACAAATCAGGCCTTCCAGGCTTTTCAGGAGATGAGATACCCTTCTCCAGGGCCTGTGTTTCCTTCTTTTTCAATGTGGTATTATAATAGCCAAACCCATGGACTCTGCAGCCAGACTGAGATTTAGTCCTCAATCACAATTTCAGCTCTATGACCCTAGATGAGACACATTATTTAATTATTTGTTTTTGTTTAAGCATGCCAGTCCCATTAAAGTGTAATTTTATGAGGACTTTTATTCAGAGCTATAGAAGAGAGTTTCCTGCACGATAGCTACTTAATACTTATTACTCGAAGAATAAATAAATGAACAATAAGTGAATGAGATGGAAGGATGAAGTGCTTAATCTTTTCAGGTCTAGTTTTCTTGTTTGTAAAATGAAAACAGTAATAGCACCCAATGACATCAGCACAGGTAGCAACCAGAGTCAGAATGCAGGAATGGGTTTAGCTAGCAAGGGGTCCTTTATGTTCTTCCTGTTTGGGGAGAGCCCGGTTTCCAGATGTGTAGCTACTGACAAAAGGGCAAAGGTCGAAGCAACTGCAGGTGGCTCCTGTTAGGCATCTTCTAATTGTGGCTACTCGGAAATTCACCCCCGCCTTTCAAGGAGAGGATTCGGTCATACAAATGTCCTTAGGTTGCGCTCTTATTTTTGTTCCCATGAAACAATCATTTGTATTTAATGAAGTGAAAAATGATTCAAATAATATAAGATTGAAGAAGGAAGGAAGGAGCAAAACTTTCCAGTTACTACTCATAGGTCTCCTTTTCATTTGACCTAATAACTTCGGCAGGAAAATATTTTTAGAATACAGTATGCTCAGTTATAAACTAAGTGTAGAAACATTGGCATCTTTCCTACATATGACTGTGTTCAGTTGGAAAAAAATAATGGATATAGTTTTGCAATGCCATAACTAAATATTAAACACTAGTGGATAAACTTAACAAGGAATATAAAGGCCTGTATAAAGGATGAAACTTTACTGACAGACATAAAAGAAAATAATGAAAAGACACACTTTTCATTTCCGGATAAAAAAAAATTCATTATTTGTAAAGCCATCAATTGCCAAATTATTTTACAATATGAAAATTTCCACAGCATTTATCTTGGACCTATTCAAAGCAATTTTAAGCATCATCTAAAAGACTGAACTTATAAGAATAACCAATATTACTTTTAATAATTAGAAGAAGAAGGTTAAAGGAGAATTTGTCTTATCAATTATTAAGTAAAACAAATTATAAAGCTGTGATACCTGAAAGTATAATAATTAAGATTGTTAATCATGATCCTCTTCAGTTTATTTTATAGCCTACTGAGGGCTATGAACTGAAGTTTGAAAAACAATGCTTTATAAATAGCCTCAAATGAACAATTTGGTTATATGTATTATAGTGTAGTCACAATGCAGAATATATGTAGCTATTAAAAAATAATGTTGTAGAACTATATTTATTGGTATGCAAAGATGTGGACAATGTTGGTAACTAAGTAATTTATTAGAATCACCCATTT
Organism: Sciurus carolinensis; assembly: GCF_902686445.1. Classification (NCBI taxonomy): domain Eukaryota; kingdom Metazoa; phylum Chordata; class Mammalia; order Rodentia; family Sciuridae; genus Sciurus; species Sciurus carolinensis. The sequence goes on along the minus strand of NC_062216.1, from coordinate 128,038,208 downwards.
TGAAAGAACAAAATACCATATATGCTTATATATGCAGATAAAAAGAATATAGACAAATAACTTCCAAAATATTAACAATGGTTATAGCCCATTTGTCTCTAGATGCTAAGTACATGAATGAGTGAAATCTTTTTACTTACCTGAACTGAATATGTATTAATAATTCAAATATATATGTAAATTTATGATTACACAAATGGTATGCCTTTACGCCATGTACAGAGAAACAACATGTATCCCATTTGTTTACAATAAAAAAATAATAATAATTCAAATATAAATGTTAAACATTTTAGATTGTTATATAATATATAAATTCTGTTTATTCTTTTTAGTCTAACTTTCAGGAAGAAATGCAGATTTGACCCTTAATACATAATTAATATTTATTACATGATCCCCTATCAAAGATATAGCTTCAACAATAAATTTAATAGAGTCAGCAATTCGTAACCAAGATAAACATATTTTTAGTTGCAAAATAGAAAGCACTTTTTCCAATTCCTGCCACAGAACTTCTCTAAGAATAATACAGCTGCTTAGCTACTCCTGCTTTAAGGGAAAAATATCATCATTCAACTGCTGTTTTGCCGGTATATTCAAGTCCAGTTGCTGCTATGCAACACTGTGCCTCCTATCATGCTACCATGCTGCAGTGGTCCAGGCTTACAACTGGTAGAACTCAAGATTTATTTATGCCAGGGCTGCTGAATAAAGCACTTACTCATGGGGACATTTTTACTCCAGGACAAGTATACCCAAGGCAATGGGAAGAAGTCACAGACAGTCTGGAGCTGTGTGTTTATCTCAGGAGAACAGACACTGAGAGAAAAGACTGGTTGCAGGTTTCCAATGACATCTGTAGCCTGGATGATTAAGTCACCTACATCATTGCTTTTGCCTTCTCTCACTGCTGCCCTGAATTTTACCCATTTGTCTGCTCTCTAGGATTACAGGCTACCGATCATCACCCAAATCATTTGCCTTAAGTTCAACAGAGTCTGGAAGAGAGCTGATTGATAGTAGAAGGTCAATTTCATGCTGTCTTAAACTAATGACATTTCCAAGGGTAAAAATTGATTTGTGAATGAGTTTCATAGATCATGTCTCTAAATCTTACAATTTCACTGTATTCAGAATGCAACTGGAAACAAATTTTTTACATGTACGAGGTTTTTCTATGGAGGCACTGAGTCAGGACATTGTCTGGCAAATGGGAAGTTCCGTAAGATGGGGAGATTCTCTATAGATAGTTTGTGTCCTGTTTTATTGCTTTACATTGTAACAGTATGCAGTACTCATAATATCAATTTGTTGACAATCTCTTCTTAACAGCACAAGTCATTCCAAAATGTAATTATGCAATTATTATGTAAATCTTATTTATAGTTTTTATATTATTGATGATATTATGATTACTAATGTTATAAAATTTTCCCCAAATTTCACAATAACCCTAATAAAGTCCCAGAAATGGAATTATCATAATACATTGCAAAACTGTTTTCTAAAAGAGTTGTAACAATGTTCATTTCTATCAGCAATGTATAAATGACCACTTCCTTGTACTATGACTTATTTTTGGCATCTCATTTTTAAAATATGAATAGATATGATACTTTTTAAAAAGTATTTGCTATTTTGATAGGTTAAAATTTTTGTTCACTGCTATTTCTAATTTGTATTTCTTTCTATTTACAGTAAGACTGAACACTTTTCCATATGCTACTTAGTCATTTGTATTTCCTCTTTTGTGTATTGTTGTACATGCTTTTGCCTGGACTATTTCCTTTGCAGTAATAATGAACATTAACTATTATCACAATTACTATGACATAATTCTTTTCACTCCCAGATAACATATTTTTCTATAATCTCATATCAAGATTCAGAGTCTAGGACTGGGGCTGCAGCTCAGTGGCAGAGCGCTTGCCTAACATGTGTGAGGCACTGGGTTCAATCCTCAGCACCACATAATAATAAACAAATAAAATAAAGGCATTCTGTCCATCTATAAATACAAAAATAAAAATAATTAAAAAATAAAAAGATGCAGGGTCTAGAATCTTATCTGAAGTGCTACATTATCATACCCTATAAATTTATTGCAATCATTTATTGACAAAAATATTGATTGTTATGCTGATACTTCAAATTTAAGGACTTTTAAATTTCCTGTTTTACTCTAAATGTCCTTGAAAAGTAATTTTAACGGGTATGTTTTAAGAAATTGGATTTATACATCATAATTTTTTTATGAACAACACTGAATAAACAAGTTGTTTCAGAAAAAAATTGAATTTTGTTGTGTTTAATAGACTCCCCCAAAAATAAAATATAATAAGCTGAGGAACCTGTAACTAACTCTTGATCTATTTTCAGTTGTGGACAGAGCTACCATGAAACCCTCAGAACATACTCAAAGTGCCATGGTGAAAGCAGTCATTATTTTGTTTCCATGAGCTGGGTATTTTATTAAATAAAGGAACTTAAAATCAGTATTTTTCAAACTGTGAGTCATGATCTATTAGTGAGTCATGAAATCAGTTAACTGGGTTAAATTGACTCTTTTTTTTAAATGAAATAAAATGAAAAGGAAAAGAAAAGGGGGAAAACAAGAAAAGAGCATTGTCTATAATAAAGATATTATTTTATGTGAATGAACAAGTTGCTATGTAAAAGGTATCCGTACATGGGCTGTGGTCAGATAAGTTTTGAAAGCACTAAACTTAATAGATTGTACTCTTAAAAAAAAAAAAAAAAAAAGCTACATTAATTCTATCCTCACCCCAACAGTTACTGTCCATTATCATTGGCCTTTAATAACTGAAATTTGTTTTACAAAGGATTATTCATTTGCATCTTCCACATGCTTGGAGCTACTCTAGGCATTGAAGACATAGTACGAATAAACCAAGACCCCTGCTCTCCTAGAGCATCCATAGAGTGGAACTCAGATGGAATACATTCAGACTCGTGAGGGGGTCCTGTGAGCCCAAGGAAAAGAAGGGAGAATCAAGGGCCAGGGACTTGGGAGCCATTTTATACCAGGAGTTCCAAGAAGGCATCACAGAGAAAGTGACATTTGAATAGAGTTCAACATTTTGTAATCTAGCAATTGAAAGGCTATTTTAAAATTAAATGAGGGGCTAGGGGGATAGCTCAGTTGGTAGAGTGCTCGCCTCACAAGCATAAGGCCCTGGGTTTAATACCCAGCACTGCAGGAAAAAAATGAACAATTTAATAAATAATAGCAATTGCTGAGATTTAAAAAATCTACAAGCTATATATAAAGCCCTGTTATGATGCTTAAATTTTGTTCACTTATTTAAGTAATTTACTCAACATATATGTATTTTATGCTTACTCAGGACTGGACTCTGTGCTGGGTTCTGGAGACTGAACTGAAAAAAAGACAAACTTAGTTCCTGTTTTCAGAAGTGTCCAGTCGAGTGGGGAGTACAAAGAGAGAGAGAGAGAGAGAGAGAGAGAGGATGAAAGGGAAGGAAGGAAGGAAGGAAGAGGAAGGAAGGAAGGAAGGAAGGACGGAAGGATGGAAGGAAGGAAGGAAGGAAGGAAGGAAAGAAGGAAGGAAGGAAGGAAGGAAGGAAGGAAGGAAGGAAGGAACGAACGAACGAACGAACGAACTAGGTAATTCCCATGTGGGAAGTTTAAGATGGGGGAGTACAGTTTGCAAGTTCCCTTCCTGGGAGATCAGGACAGGCTTCCTGGAGAAATGATATAAAACTTAGATATTTTTTGATACAACCTCATTGTAAATTGTAGTTAAGAGCACAGGTGTTTCAACTGTGCTTAGGAAGAAAACTGGGGTTGTTACAGAAATGGTTTTAACATCACTGAGTTAGTCATTACCCTTTGATAAAAAAATTGACAGAAGGAGTTTAGATAATGTTTGCACACCTGTTGCCATTAAATTTAAGTTAAATCTATAATGATTCTGTATCTCGTAATTATAAAATTAGATTTCTCTCTGTTCAATAAGAAGGGCAAAGAGTTCCTATGATGTTCTGAGGTGTGTTTTTGTGGTTGGAAGGCTGTTGTGCTGTAACCTAGAGACCAGGAGTGCTGTATTGCAGAACTGCATCTGTCTGCTAGAGTGTTGTAGAGAATCATGTTTGCTCACTTGAGGTTGTAAACTGTGTTTGTCATATGAGGCCAAGTTTGCTCACCGACCTTGTGAAAATTGACCAGAAATGAAACTGGAGTTTGAGAGGAAACTAGAGTCTCTGCTTAAGCTGGCAGGTGAGGTCTGTGTAAGATGCAGGTCTTTGCAGCTGAGAAAGTCCATTTAAGTGTTAGCAGCTAAGCAGAGCAGAACTGCTGGTGTTAGTTCCAAGGGTCACAGATGGAAAATTCTTCTCCATTGCTATGGAGTAACATGTTACAGCTCTTAATGACAGGCTATGTCCCCCATTATCACAGCAGACCCCAGCAGCTCACTGCTAATTTCCTTCTGGGCTCCTGTCTTGCAAATTCAAAGAATGAAATCCACAGATAACATTTCTACAGATCATTTTCATAAAGTGGTCTTTACATAAAAAAAAAAAAAAAAAAAAAAAAAAAAACTTTCATTGGGGCCTCTTACTATCTTACTCAGTAATATCTCACTGTGGCTGATACATTGAACACAACCAGTATAAAAAACTGAGTTTTCTTGCGGAGAGGAAAATAACTAAAGCTTTTTCCTTCTTGCATATTGTGTGCAAACAAATAAATAAAAAAATAAACAGGCAAAGCAAAACTAATTAATGTTAAGTCTGACCCCAAATCTTGTTCTTCCTTAGACATTAATGGGAAAGGTGGAGCCAAGAGTCTAATGTTCCAGATCAAGGGAATTGAATACAGTCAATGCCTGAAGGCCAGAACCAGCAGGTTAGTTTCAGGAACTGAAAGTAGTTCAGATGGAAAGCTTCCAGGTGAAGAGGGCGGATGGAATAGCCACATGTTATCTTCCATCCAAAATTAATCCACTAACACAATACTCTCCTGAAATACATTTCATAACCACCACCACCCAGTTTTCATCCAAAGTGTTTATTACTTTCTAACACACTATGTATTTTATTTTCTGACACACATCCCCATTAGAATGTAAGCTCGTGAAGATCAAGAATTTTGTCTATTTCTCTTACTAATATGCCAAGTTAAGGGCAGAAGACTAAAAACTGATTGGAACTTCAAAGGTTTGGTCTATTAATTTTGGTCTTCATTCTAGGTCCAGGATGGCATGGGTGGACTCTGTGAACTCTCCTCCTTCCCACCTCTAACCCCATTTGGGCTTAGAATTTCCCCGTCAGGCTTGTTAGGAATTTTTCAAAGAAGAATTTTCCAATCTCCTGCCTGGAGGGTGAGATCTGACAAACTGTCATATTCTGGGAGTTAAGAGGGAAAGAGGTCTGGAAGATTCTGCATCACGGGCAACGGTGCGTAAGCTTTCCACAGAGAGTGCCGTTCCTTCAACTGTGCTTGGGATCTCCACAGAAAATAAACCTCCAGTTTTCAAGGGACCTGAGCCACCCAGAGGTCTGGAGTGGGGCAAAGGATAGTCTGAAACACAGTGGGGGGAAAAGTCACCTTTTTCCTTCTTTCACAATGAATCTAACCCAAAAGGAAACCAGTTTCATGTGTATTTCTATTTTAAATTGTTAATAGACACCTTGCCACATTTACCAAAGCCAATGAAACCCAGGGAAGCCATTGCTTTACATCCATTAAGAGAGAAGAGCTCCAGCTGCCTTCATAAACATTTGCTTCTTTTGATGTGCTTTTTAGGGCATAATAAATAAGAGGCCCGTCGTGAGACATTAAATACTAAGCTAAGCATTTCATTAAAACTTGAACCCATAAACACAATGGGAAGTGAAGGGTTTGGTTTACATGTTTGTTTGACATCTTACATTTGTACAAAATTGATAATTACAGTAATTATATGTCTGATGGCACAATGAAAAAATTCTATTATCTGTGTTTAGGAAATAGTTGTGAATTGCTCTTGATAACCCATGTTTCCAATCCTCTGGGGAGCACAGAGGAAATAAAAAATATAGCCACTCCACTTAACAGTTTGCCTGGGGATATTTCTGAACAACCTCAACCTTTTCTCAGTCCTGGTCCTAACACTTTTTTTAAATTAATTTTTGTTTTGGTTGTAGATGGACACAATAACTTATTTCATTTATTTATTTTTTATGTGGTGCTGAGGATTGAACCCAGTGTCTCACACTTGTTAGGCAAATACTCTGCCACGGAGCTACAGCCCCAGCCCCCCAACACCTCTTATAAAGTGATACTATTTAAACTAAAAGTCTACTTGATTCTTTAGCCAGAATCTCCCATTGCTTGAAGTCCAGGACCTTGGTTAGGTATACTCACTATGAGGTGAAAATATTCATAGCTGCAGCTGGAGAATAGGGTCCAATGTGTTTTGGAAAAGCTTCCCAAACCAGTAGATCTTAGTGTAGCTGTGTTTCCTGTCAGAGTACAGTGACACAATGCCTGCCTCACTGTACCACCCACTACGTGCCCAGAGAAGCAGCAGAACCCAGAATCCTACTCATTGGCATTCAGCGTATTTTTATCAACTTCTCTACATTGCTTTCTAGACCCATGGGAGCAAACTTATGTCCAAGCTAACTCAGTTCTAGACATAGAAGCAAAAAGCTGATTATTTGTCCTGTCTTCCCATTCTATGCTTCCTACTTCTGCCAGTTTCCTTCAATAGTCTGTTGCTCTTAGTTAGGTCCTACACATCAACTGAAATATTGAAGTACCACAGGTCTATCACTTAAAGTCTATAACACGCTCCATTTAGATCTCTGATCTGAAACATCACTTCTCTTTCTTCATTGTCTTTCTACTCCAAATTAGCCACACCTTCTTATTTAGGAAAGGAACTGTCCTATATAGGAACAGGACTTATTTCCCTTACACAGGAAAACAGAAGATTCACACAATAATTGAAGGCACATGTATTTCTGATCAGAGAGGATGAGGTGAAGGTAAAAGTAAACAAAGGAACTGACTGGAAGCCTGGGAGTTCCATAAGCAGCATATCCAGGATATTTATGGAAAGTTCATGAATTTCCTTGACTCTATCACATGTACAATAAAGGGTCTACCTGGGTTTGATGAACTTGATCAAACTCCATGCAGTCAAATTAGCAAGAAAAATGGTCTTCAAAATCAAGTCCTTCTTTGCCGAACCTTCCATTAGTTCTACTGGTTCCAAGTTGTAAATACAAGTCAAGAGCACTATTTAGCCAGTAGTTAGATGGAAGTCCCTGGAACACTTAGATAAATGATGACACCTTTCTCAAAAAATAGTTCATTTTTTACCTACTGATGGTTTGTCTTGCCTTTTTAAAAATTATTTGTTTTTGATTTTAAAGAATTTAAATTTGTTCTAATTAGTTAAGCATGACAGTAGAAGGCATTTGACACATTGAATACAAATAGAGCACAACTTCTCATTCCTCTGGCTGTATATGGTGCAGAGTCACACAGGTTGTGTAATAATACACGTACACAGGGTAATAATGACAGCCTCATTCCACCATCCTTTCCACCCCCACACCCCCTCCCCTCACTCCTCTCTGCCCAATCCAAAGTTCCTCCATTCTTCCCTGATGTGCCACCCCCCCCCCATTATGGATCAGCATCCACTTATCAGAGAAAACATTCAGCCTTTGGTTTTTGGGGATTGGCTTATTTCTTTTAGCATGATACTCTCCACCTCCATCCATTTACCTTCAAATGCCATAATTTCATCCTTCTTGAAGGCTGAGCAATATTCCATTGTGTATATGTACCACATTTTCTTTATCCATTTATCTGTTGAAGGGCACCTAATTTGGTTCCATAGTTTAGCTAATATGAGTTGAGCTGCTATAAACATTGATGTGGCTGCATAACTGTAGTATGCTGATTTTAAATCCCTTGTGTATATACCAAGGAGTGGGATTGCCTTTTTTTCTTTAAACCTTGAAGTCAAAACAATCTGCTGTTGATAACAATGGAGAAATTTTATTCAGTAGAATTCCATTTGAGTAAAGCACCACATTTATTTAAAAAAAATTCTCCATAAACCATTTTGAAAGAACAAAACAAAAAAATAGCAACCCAAGTGTATGTCAAAGAATAAACAAATAAATTAAATATGATGACAGAGATGAGAACATGCCATCACAAAATATGTCTCTTTGGCAAAAGGACAATTTTGAGCTGAAGACAATGAAGAAATAGATGCAGAAGAAAACTCTCTGTCTTCCCCCTGTCTGGTCCAAAGCAGGAAATGATCTCCATTTGTAGATGGAAAGTCCTCTCTCTCTCAGTCACCAAGAGAGCAATAGACCTCACTGAGAAGAAGATACAGACCAATCTTACTAAACCACCCTCTTCTTCCTTGACTTTTCCCACATATTTCCCTTCCCACAATTTACCATTTCTAGAAACCTCCCCTTATCCTTTGTTTTGTCAAAGAATGTTTCTCTCACCTCCCTTAGGACTGTTCCTGAACTTCTGACCTTTGTATCCCGGTCCTCCTGACCACTGTCCTAGAGAATTCTGTTTGGAAATGATTATTATCACCCTACCAAGTTGACATTAACAAACTTTCCAAATTTTTGCAGAGATGATAGTTTTCAAAAATAGTTGTGTGACTTTCACCTGTCTGACTGGGTCTAGCAAAAAGTCAAGGTTGGGCTGGGATTGTGGCCCAGTGGTAGAGCACTTGCCTAGCATGTGTGAGCACTGAGTTTGATTCTCAGCACCTCATATAAATAAATGAATAAAATAAAGGTCTACCAACATCTAAAAAAAATTTTTTAAAGTCAAGGTATTTTATTCATCACCTCTTTCTCTCTCTCTCTCTTTCTTTCTCTCTCTCTCTCTCTCTCTCTTTTCTATATACTTTCCCACTAGGAAACTGGGCCCAAGAAATTCCTGTTACATACGTCTGCAGTAAGCCCAAGAATCTCTACTTTTTAAATTGTCCCCAGGCATTTAATGATGATCTTCAAGGAAAGGGAATGACCAGACTAGATGGGAAGTATTAAAATATTTGCATGGACTACTCAATATATAGAACTATTTGGGACTGATAATTGGAAGTGTTTCCGAAGTTCTTACCAAAAGAGTTCCAAGTTTAAACTAGAAGGTTCTCAATATCCTTTACATTAGAAACTTGTTTTAAAGTTTTATTTTCTCTTACTTGAAGATCAAAATTATGTAAAAACTTGATTTCCTCCTTTAATTATCATAGTACATTAGCACAATTAATTGAAAATGTATTGGTCTTTTTACCTGTTCTGCAGATAGGGAAAGGGAAGTTCATGATGGTTATCACCTGAACAAATCATACTAAAATGGTGTGGAACAAGAACTGGACGGGGCGAGCTCCCTGGGTTTGAGATCTGTACAAGGGACCTTAGGAGAGTGACGCACTTGGTTAAATGTTCTGCTGTTGCCATTTTGAAGTTCTGAATATTTATTTAACAAGGAGCCTGTCTTATTCCATTTTCTATTGCTAACAACTCAGTACCACAGACTGGGTAAATTATAAAGAAAAGATTTGGGGGGGCATAGTTCTAGAGGTCCAAGGTTGAGGGACATCATCTGGGGGTGACCCTCTTGCTGTCAGAATCCCAAAGTTGTGCAGGATATATTATACGGTGAGAGAGAGCAGGGTATGCCATTCTATACAGACCCACTCTAGGGATATCCCATTAGCCCATTAACCCATTAATCACATGAATGATGAGTAGATTAGTCCATAATATCTCATAAAGGAGAGTAAATTTCAATGAGTTCTGGAGGGGACAAACCATCTTCAAACCATAGTGAGGTCTCATATCTTCATTTTGCAGTAGGCCCTGCAAATTATCCCTGGGATTTGGGTCTCTAGTTCCACACTATGATGTTCTAGGTTCAGCAGGAGAAGGGTCATTTGAATAAAGAAGCAACATTATCTCTTTTATGCAAGATTCTAAGTAGCTATTTCATATAAATATGAAACACTAACACCAACACCCACATTTAAAGAGAAGCTGGAGCCCACTATAGTTATATCCAGTATTTGGAGAAAAATCTTCACAAAGATGGATCTCATTTTCTCATAAATATTTACAAGTTTCAAATAGTTGGACATTAGTCACTCTGTTTATCTTGCAGTTTCCTTATGAATGAAGCCCATCCAATGTCTACATCTGATTGAGAAAAATCTGTGAAGCTAATGCAGAAAGAAGAACCAAGAGTGCCAAAAATAAATGTTTCCATCCTGAGCCAAAGAATGAATCGCTTGTGCATTCACAAGTTATAGAAAATATGATTCCTTTTTTTCCAGTTTTACAAGCCCAACACCTATCAGAAACAGGAATTCTTACTTTTACTGATTTAGTCTAGGTCTCAAAAACCATAAAAAGGCCGTTCATGGAAATGAACAAAGAAAGTATTTGTATCTTTATCTGAGAATTCTTGTCAGAATTCATTTCAAATCAGCAGAGTAACATTTGCTTTTACATTTAGATGTTTTAGTGAATTTTATAAACCCTAAAGTTAAAAGACGTTTGCTTGTAGAGAAACAAAACGACATTAGAAGACTGGGGATATAGCAGAGTTTAAATGTTTGTGCCTTATTTATTAAATATGTTTGCTCTCACCCAAAATCACCAGTCTTCTCAGAAGGTTCTAAGGTGAAGAGTTTGTGTTTCACTTCTTCCGTATTCTAAGTCACCCAACACAATGCTAGCATGCAGAAGGGACTCAACAAACCCTCTCTTCAGCCTCAGGAAATATTTTGTACAATAACAATGATATATTAAAACAGCAAGCCAATGGAATGAGTCTAAAAGCTGGAATCTCTCACTAGGCCATGGGGATTTTTTTTTTTTTTTTTTTTTTTTTTTTTGTGGTGCTGGGGATTGAACCCAGGGCCTTGTGCATGCGAGGCAGCCTTTCTACCCACTGAGCTATATCCCCAGCCTGGCTATGGGGATTTTGCAACACCTCTGAGTCTCATTATTTAAGTGGCAGCCTATGAGATACTCACTCCATTTATTCAATTGTCAAACAGGTCCTGAGGACTTCTCTTGTGCAAGGGAATCCTTGCTGCGGGTGCTGGGAACACAATGTTGAACAAGATGGCCAGGTCCTACTTCTCATTCTAGGCATGGGGTGGCGTATACAAACAGATAATAATACACCATTTACTAGTAAGCACTGTGATGAAGATAAGACATGGATGTACAGACTGCTGGAGGCCCGCCTAGGGCTACAGCTGAGTGGCAAAGAAGTCCCTCCGAGGAGGTGAAACTTGAGCGATAAGAAGGAACCAGACTTCCATGGGACTGTCCAGAGGAAGAACACGTCCAGGACAGGGTTGAGCCCGGGACAAGGCCCTCAGAGAGGGCAGCTCCTGTGCTCAGGATGCTCTGTGGATGGAATGCAGCATTGCCAGGGAGATGAGGCTGGGGAGAAGGCGGCGGCTGGTTCCTGTGGGGTCGGAGAGGCCGGAAGAGGCTTTGGGTTTGTTTACTGAGTGTGACTAGGAACCACTGGCGTGGGAACAGAACGTGCTGCTCGTATTTAAAAACAACCTGCTGGCATTTGAGCTGTGACTAGACTATGGGTGACAGAGAGGAAGCAGGGAGAGGATTAGGACAGACAGACAGTGGCTTAGGCCAGGACTGCACCAGCGGTAGGCAGCAGTTGACAGAGTTGGGACCCACCAGGGAGACAGAGCCAACAGGACCTACTGAGGTATTACACATGGAGGGAGGTGGGGGAGGGCAGGAATGGGCAGTCAGAGAGGACTCCGGGATTCTGTTTTAAGTAACTGGATGTATGATGGTGTTATTCCTGAGAGGGAAAGGCCGGGGGCTGGGAATCAGATGGAACTGGTATGGGGTTGTGGGGAGCAAGAGTTACGTTTTTTAAATCTTGTATTTATTATAACTTTAATTTTTGGTACCAGGGATTGAACCCAGGGTTGCTTAGCCACTGAGCCACATCTCCAAACCATTTTTTTTTTTAATGCTTTAAGAGAGCTACATTTTTTTAAATGCTGAGTTTGAGATCCCTGCTAGACATCCAAGTAGAATTGTCAAGTGAGAATTAAATATGTCTGCCCAGAACACAGAGGAGAGGTCAGGGGGCAAATATTTAAACCTGAGAATCATTGGCATATTGATGAAAGTTAAAACTATTATCTAAAGATTGTGAATGGAGAAGCCAAGGAATCAAGAACACCATCTCTTCACGGAGAAGTCAGCAAGGGAGCTGGAGAAGGTAGAGTTTTTAAGAAGGGAAAAAAAATTCAGACTGTGTAGCTAGGCTTGGTGGTGCATACCTGTAACCTCAGTAACTGAGGAGTCTGAGGCAGGAGGATCACAAGTTCAAGCCCAGACTCAGCAACTTAGTGAGACCCTTTCTCAAAATAAAAAATGAAAAGGGGTTGGGATATGACTCAGTGGTTGAGCACCCCTGGGTTCAATCCCTAGTACCAAAGGGGGAAAAAAAATTTCAGACTATGTGTCTCAGATGCCAAAAGAGGGTAGTGCTTCCAGGTGAGGGAGTACTTTGAAGTATCCTGTCCAGTACCCATGAGAGGTTTCACAGGAGGCAGATAGTTGGCCCTGGAGGTCTTTGGCAATCTTAACAGGGCAGTTGTAAAGTGATGGGAAGTGGGTGAAGGAGTAGATACCACACTCTCCAGATTGGGCATTACCTTAAAGCTGTGCTAGACCTGGAGCATAAGATGATCTTAAAGGCTTTTAACTTTTTCTTTAAAAAAAAAAAAAAAAAAAGGCACACAGAAAATATACAACAACAAAAAAAAAATGCTGTAAAATTTTCATTGCCATCCATACAGCTCATAAATCTTGAAATGCCATGAAAGAGCTCCTAAATAACAAGCATTAATAATTTTATGGGGTAACTCTCCAAGACATCATGAAGGAATAACTAATAAAAGCAACTGTAAAAAGCCAAGAAAAAAATTGAAAAACTGGTTGTGAATAACTCACGCTTGATGAATTTCTGTGTTGTAATGCTATCAAAGCTATCATAAACAGGACAATGACTTTCGTGGTTAAGGCATTACAGCACATCCCACAACTGGCGAAACATTCGTTTAGAATTGTGACAGACTTCTCATTCACTTGTTCACAAAGTGCTACTGAAATGGTATCATTTCATTCAGCAAATTTTTTTTTTTAGCCCTGGAGATTAAACCCAGGGATACTCTGTCACTGAGCTATATCACCAGTTCTTTTTATTTTTTGAGACAGAGTCCTGCTCAGTTGTTGAGGATGGCCTTGAACTTGTGATCTTCTTGCCTTAGCATCCTGAATCTCTGGACGTAGCTCAACTAATATTTTTATTGAGCAGAAGGACGGAGAAGCTTACTGCTGAGGGAGACACAAAGATGAGTCACAAATGGACCTTGTCTTCAAAATGCTAACAAGAATTCCCTCTTGCTGGGCACAGTGGTGCACGCCTGTAATCCCAGTGGCTCAGAAGGCTTAGGCAGGAGGATCCTGAGTTCAAAGCCAGCCTCAGCAACTTAGAAAATTAGCAACTCTCTAAATAAAATACATATTTTTTAAAAAGGTGTGTGTGTGGGGGGTGCTGGTGATGTGGCTCAGTGGTAAAGGGCCCCTGGGTTCAATCCCTGATACCAAAAAAAAAAAAAAAAAAGAAAAAGAAAAGAAAAGAAAGAAAGAAAAAAAAAAGGAAAGAAAGAATTCCCTCTACCATCAGTCTGCTACCACAATAAGGTCAGCGACTCTATAATAATTACCACTGTCACTCAATACCTGGATATAAAAGGGACTCAGTCAATATTAGTGAATAAATGAATGAATTCAAAAATAGAGAAAGATAAGTTTATCTAGTACATAGTAGATGCCTAATAAATTACTGAAAAAAAATCTTACAGTATTATGATTTGGATATGAGGTGTCCCCCAAAAGCTCCTGTATTAAATGCAGGAATGTTCAGAGGTGCTATGATTGGATTGTAAGAGCTGAAACCCAATCTGTCCATCCTAGTTCGAATGGAGTGACCAGGTAGTCACTATGGGCAAGTGGGGCATGGCTGTAGGATGTGGCTCACTGGGAGTGTGCCCTGGAAAGATGCATCTGCCCTTCCCCCCTCTCAATCTCTCTCTCTCTCTCTCTCTCTCTCTCTCTCTCTCTCTCTCTCTCTCTCTCTCTCTCTACTTCCTGGTCAACAGGAAGTGAGCAGCACTCCTTTCCAGTCCCTTCTGTCATGATGTGCTGCCTCACCTTGGGCCCAGGGCAGTGGAATCAGCCCACCCTGAACTAAATCTCTGAAACTGTGAGCCAAAATAAACTTTTCCTTCTCTAAGTTGTCCTTATCAGATATTTTGGTCACACTGACACAAAGTTGACTAATACATATATAGTACCAAATAAGCAGGAAAATCATAAACAAAGGGATAGGGATACAGACTGTCAGAAAATATTTTATAAAACTCTTGCCACATCTAAAATAGGCCTTGAAATTTAGACAGAATGCCAACAGGTAGAGATAAGGAAAGCTATTCCCAGCATGGAGAAAGGAAAGACCTGCTTCTATAAGATTTTTAACCACAAAAGGAAGTGCTCAGATTCTCCCATTCTTGCTAAATAAAGGAGAAAAGGTCTACATGCTGAAGAAGGCCCTTTTTAACTAGGCTTCTGGCAAGTGCTGTTTTGAGTTCATTTTCTAATATTGGGCCAAATATTCTGTAGGAACAATGTACATGTGAGTATCTTGACTGGGCCTACAGTAACAGTACCCAGAGAATGTTTGTTATGGTTTGGATGTGAGGTGTCCTCCAAAAGTTCACATGTGAGACAGAGCAAGAAGGCTCAGAGGAAAAATGATTTGGTTGTAAGAGTCTTAACCCAGTCAGTGAATTAATCCCTGATGAGATTAATTGAAGTAGTGGGGTGTGGCTGGAGAAGACTGGAATTGGGGCGTGGTTTCGGGATATCTATTTTGTATCTGGAGAGTGGAGACTCTCTCTCTCTCTACTTTCTGATGATGCGAGCTGCTTCCCTCTGCCATACTTTTCCGCCATGATATTCTGCCTCAGCTTGAGCCCCGAGGAATGGATCCAGCCTTCCATGGACTAAGACCTCTGAAACCATGAACCCTCAATAAACCTTTCCTCCTCTGTAATTGTGCTGGTCAGATTATTAAGTCACAGCAGCAAAAAAGCTGACTAAAACAGTGTTGTTTACTATGAGCCAGCTGGTTCCTACCTCCTCCCTTGTCTGATGTTACCTTCTTGAAAAATAGAGGCAGTTTTGGATAGGTCACCTGTAAATTTGGAGTGAAGATAATCTGTCATCCACCCTCAGCAAGAACCATGCAGGAGACCAGGATATAATGTAGGCAGCAGAGTTCAAGCACCGTGTTTTCCTGATCTGCTGTGAGTGTGGAGGAGGTATCCATAGTTAGCCATAGATGGCCTCCCTCTCTACTTAGCTTCATGAGGAAACCAAGGCAGGCATCAAGGGCACCTGCAGGACTAATGGACAAAATGGCAGCTTCATGGAATCTTGTTCTGTCTACCCCATTCTCAGCAATTGAAAGAAGGCAGAGACTCTGGGGGACACCTGAAAAGATGATACATGAGACAATCTACAGAAAAATATCTATCTCTCCTCCTGTCAACTGGAACTCTGCCTTAAAAAGTTCCCAGACATGTGTTGGAAAGAAGAGGGGAGAGTCAGCATCGTAGTTATGAGAGCTGCACAGTCAGTTGGGGCCCTGGGTTTCACAAGACATCATATTTGGTTTAATGTTCTGCTATCATGATCTTGAAACTGTTACTAATTTAATTTTTCCCTGGACCAGTCCTGGAGTGGAAGTTAGCAACAACCAGTCTTCAAGGTAAGCAAGCTCAGGCCTGACTCTCCTGGGCCTTGAGCTGGTGCTGCTTGACTTTCTCCTCCCAAGTATAACCACTGGCGGAACAAAGGGGACCTCAAGCTTAGTAACCTGGATCTGAGGGAAGAGCAGGAAGCAGCTCTCCCCAACGAAGACATTCCTTTGAAGGCTCAGAGTTTAATGTTAAAAAAAGAAAAAAAACATGATATTTGTGTCCTATTCTAAGATATAACTGTTGGTTATATTTTCAAAAGATAGGCTTTTCCACTAAAAGAAATCTGTAAGTAACACTGAAGCTTCAAGAAGACAGTCTCTTCTGGTCCCCAAAATAACCTCGAATGCTGCAGCAGTGGGAGGTGGGGAGGGAGAAGAGAAGAAGGTCCAGGTCAGCAAATACTCAAAGGATTTCAGCTTCCTCTGCCCTCACATGGTCCCCCCATGGTGTTCCCTGGCACATTATGTAAGTCATGGCATTCAACGCCTTCTTTTTTTTTTTTTTTTTTTTTTTTCCCCTACTTCCTTCTCCTTTTTCTTACAAATTCACATTGACTTGCGAACTAGCCCTAAAGTAGGTTCCTATTTGCGCTCCCAGCCTAGGGATGCTCACACAGAAAATCTGGCTGGCTTCTGGCGAGGCCTGCTGGCTCCTGTTGGTGCTTGGCTCTCCCAGGCTTTGCCGTCTTGCAGTCACCACCGCTCCTCGCTGCTCTGGACATAAGATCCATTGGTGGTGGGAGCTGGCACGGCCAGGATTTGCTGATACAAATGCTATGCTACCTGAACTCTAACAACCATGAGAAACGTCAGGGTCCCTTACCTCTCAGGTTTGATTGCACAATACCCTCTTCCTGCCATGATGGAGGAAGACTCCCACCTGTCCTCAGGTCCCAGACACAAAAGGCCACAGATGAATGATTCCATTTGTATGAAATATCCAGAAGAGGCAAATCCATGCAGACAGAAAACAGATTCAACCTCAAGAGCAGCAGTTATAAGTTGTCCTCGTCCTCAAAAAGCCAACAAGTCGATCTATGTGGATAGTCATCCAACATCTGGATGTAAAAGGTACTCAGTCAATGCTAGTGAACAAATGAATCAATTCCAAATAGAGAAAGATAAGTTTATCACATAGTAGATCTAGCATTTTAGAATATGTTACCATAAAGACAGGAAAATCATGAACAAAGGGATATAAGATGAGGACTGTGCCAGGCATGGTGGCTCGCACCAGTAAGCCCAGCAGCTTGGGAGGCTGAGACAGGAGGATTGCAAGTTCAAAGCCAGTCTCAGCAACTTAAAGAGGCCCTAAGCAACATAGTGATACGTGGTCTCAAAAAAAAAAAAAAAAAAAAAAATGCTAACATGTGGCTCAATGGTTAAGCATACCTGGGTTCAATCCCTGCTTGGGAGAAAAAAAAATGAGGACTATGAGCCTGTCATCAGCTATGTATAGGGCAGGTGGCATCATAGTCAGATGATTCTTCATGGCCAGGGAC
The DNA here is from genome assembly GCF_902686445.1 of Sciurus carolinensis. NCBI lineage: Eukaryota > Metazoa > Chordata > Mammalia > Rodentia > Sciuridae > Sciurus > Sciurus carolinensis. The sequence goes on along the minus strand of NC_062216.1, from coordinate 128,020,794 downwards.
CTTCAGGCTTCCCATTCCTGGGTTTGGCAGGACAGGAAACCCAGAGAGTTAGAATAAGTTATTTCTGTCCTCCAGAGTCCCAGAGTCCACTGGGAGTCACACATTCACACATGACAAATTGGGTCAAGATAGAATGTGACCAAATGCCCAGAGAGAGGTTCAGGGATCCCAAGTACTGAAGGAGGTCTGGCAGAATCTGAAGGGGCTGCTGCCCCATGCTCACCAGATGAGCCAGCAGAGCAGTGACGATGGACACAGCTGCAATGGCTCTGGTGCCCTGCACCGACCTTCTGAGCATAAATAGAATAAGTGCTTCACTCCCATCTTCCAAACCTTGGGCAGAGTGTCTCTCCTGACCCGGTCAACCCACTGCTATGCAGGGAAAGGAAATCTGGGAAACCCAGTTCCAGCTTAGCTAAATCGACACAATGTAAATCTACCTGGCTCCCTCTCCCAGTTGTTTTACAGTTACAAGTTACAAAATAATATTTCCACTGCCTAAAACCCAATGTTTATAACATTAACATAGGGCATGTTAGACTGTATTAATGCCCTCAAGAACTATTTCCGTTACCAATTGCTTCCATAAATCTCAAGAGAGAAGGTCAGTTCTCTAAGTCAGTTCTGATCTTATGTGTGATTTTTCTGGTGCCCTTTCTCCCAAAAAATAACTTGGAGGAGTTGTTCCAACTGAATGGGCTGACCCAGAGTGGTTCTCTACATCTTTCAGAACTTGGATCTTATCAAAGAGGAACATGCCCTCCCTCATAGCATTGCAATCAAGAATTTGGATTTGTGAAGAGCTCAAGGGATGTAACAGGTCACTATCTTTTCCTACACACTAGTTATTCCCCTTTTTCTAGAACTTGTTCTTCAGTGTGCCCTTCCTCCACTCTCAGTCCATCTGGTTTGGGAATAACTGTCCCCTCCTCCACCCACACTAGGGGTGAGCACATGGACAAAACCCAAGCCAGTGAGTGCAGTGCTCCCATGGGCCCAGGCACAGGGTCCCCAGTATTCAAGCAAGTGAGACTCAGCTCCCGAACACTGAATTGAGTTGGAGAAAAGCAAACCCTTTCACCCAGGTCTTGGGCCTGGGGAGGGCAGCTTGCCTAAGAATGAAGCCAACATACCAAAGACAGAGCCAGAAAAAGAGATAAAAGAAACATCAGCTGATCCCCTGGTGTGCCACCCTGAGCCAGTCTTCCCCAGAATTTCCAGCCTCTGCGTTTACCTGAGTTCTCTTGCCTGAGCTCCAGCAGCATGTTCAATAATGAAACAAGTGAATACACTTTTCTTGAGCACCTACTGCACAACCCCCACTAATAACAGCCAGGCACACTGTTGAGCGCTTCATGTGCATTTAATCCTTACAACAGCCTTACAAGATAGATGCTATCAATTATCTCCTTTTCTACAGGAGAAAACTGAAATAGAGGATTAAAATCAAGGTAGCAGATGAAGGTGGAATATGCGGTGAGTGGTAAATATGTAATTACGACTCTACATAGCAAATGTATGGTCATGTCCAAGTCTCAGGATTTGAACCCTTACCTCTTTGACTCTAGAACTTGTTCTCACAACACCCATCATGGCTTGGTATGTGTACCAAGGGGTGTGCTTTTACCTCCCCTCCAACCTGCCTCTGGCTGCTGAGTAATGGAATGGCTCTAAGGTTAGAGCATCACTTTTGGCCACAATGTCCACCAGCAGCTTACTGAGTTGTGTGGCAGTGATGAATGGTCCCTGAACCAAAAGATGTGGGATTCGGGCAATACTGTTTTACTTCTGGAGCAATCCCAGGCTTCCTACTCCTTCCTGAATTACCCTGTGTTGTAATTCCTCATGTTACTGAAATGTTGAGAGTCTAATCACTAAGACTGTTTGCTACCCGCTCTGCTGCTGCATGCCGGGAAACAAAACTTTATTCAGGTTGGGAATTACACACTTCCTCACATTTCAAAGCCAAATTCTGGAATTCAAGAGAGAAAGAAAACTTGATAGAGCACCCACACACCCACATACACACACACACAAATCCCCAAACAAGGAAAATTTCCCTAAAAAATAGCCATTAGAAACTAAATAATTGGGTGGGCTTGATCGATTATCCACTGGTTTTATATCCTGAATATTTTCAATTCCTTTCTTATGCCAGAATTTCCTGTCAAAATCTTCTCCAGATGTAGTGTTGAGCACCTGTAATCCCAGCTACTTGGGGGGCCAAGCCAAAAGGATCCCTTGAACCCCAGAATTCAAGGCCAGTCTAGGCAACATGGCAAGATTTTGTCTAAAAAGTAAAAAAAAAAAAAAAAAAAAAAAAAAAAATTTAATTCTTTTCTCCCTAAGGCCCACAGAATTACCCCACTGGGTCCTCTTCCATCCCCCACACCCTGTACTTCCATGTTCCCCCGTGAAGGATCAAACATGGTCATAAAACAGTTTCACACTTTCTGTGTAAATTCAAGGAAACAAACCCTTACAAGTATTTATGTGATTCCTATATTCTAGCTGTCATAATAAAATCCAGGGTGCTTGGAAGCACAGATCAAGGGCAAAATCATAAACTTAAGTTTCAAAGTTTCTGTTGATCCTGGAGAGGTGAAACTGAAATGGCTCATTGGTTGTCTGATGATTTTCCCAGCAGGAGTCAAATTAAGGCCCACCTCAGCAAGGCTCAGAGTCCCTGGAGGGGCTGGTCTATTAATACTTTGGGATGGGAGAACAGCCACAAGATTTGTTTGGAGAATTGGAATGTTAGGAGCTGATTAAAAATATGGCATTAGTATAAATCTGTTTTAAGATGAAATTAGCTATTACCTTGATGTTGTTTCTAATGTGTATGAAGAAATATAACAAAAATTGCATGGATTTATAAAATAAAGCATACTCTGCTCTGCTTAGACCCTCCACTTCTCCATCCTTTCAGTTTCCACTTTCAATGGACATAGCTTCAGGAAACTTCTGTGACCTACTCTTAGTCCCTCCCAATCCCTTGAGTGCTTTCTGTTAGTGTGTCTCCTGATGTCCTGAAATTCTTTTCTGTAATGTGCTTCAAAATGATACCTGAATGCTTATTTATCTCAGTCCTTCCCATAGAATGCAAACTCTATTAAATGATGACTATGTTTCTCTTTTTCACTATGATATCCACAATGCTTAGTATATTACTAGTTGCTCAATAAATAATTATGAACAGATTGAGTGAGTCGATCAATCATGAGAAAGTCAGAGAATTTGTTTTGAGTGTTGTCTAAGTACATTTACAATCGAAATATAAGGATACAGACAACAATGGAGGTTATTGTTAAATGGTTTGTTAAATGATTTAGGCTGTTTTCAAAAGGGTCTTTGAAAAGTAAATCATTAACTGGGTACAGCGGCACAGCCCTGTAATCCCAGCTACTCAGGAGGCTGAGGCAGGAGGATTGCAAGTTTGAGGCCAGACTTGGCAACTTAGTGAGACCAAGGGCTGGGGGCATAACTCAATGGCAGAGCACTCCTCCAGCATGAGCAAGGTCCCTCATGTGGTTTAATCCCCAGCACCACACACACACATAAAATGTAAATGATTAGATGAAATTACAAATATCAACAATATTCAAATGGTCTGTTCTTTGTCATTCTGCTACATGTACATCTTTTCCTTTCCTTCATTCCTACCCTATTTCTTCTTGCTGTAGGTATGGGATATTAACAAGATAATGGATGCTTTCTTAAATAGAGAGATTAAAAAAAAAAAAGCCAAAATTTGCCATTTCTCATCATTTAAAACAAAGCTAGAGAAGAAACTGAATTCAGAGATTATTTGTTTTCTAAAGAGACAAGGGTACATTTTTCATACTCTTAAGTCAAACAGATTGATGTCCACATGATCTAGTGACGCCATTATAATGCTGCTAAATATTATTGCCTTGACTTTGCAAATCTGCATTCTTAACTTCAGGTGTTGTGGGGCGCAACTTAACAGACAGATCACCACTGAGAAGTCCAAATTTGAGTCTTTATTAAACCAGTCGGCCGACTGTCTCACACAATGCCCCAAAAATGGCTATTGGGAAAACAGCCCCGATTATAGGGTTGCAGAGGTTCTTATACCATAAATCAGTACATCAATCATAAGTGTCTGTTGCTATGATTCAAAATTACAAACTAACATCATGGGATCTGGAATCATCAGCAGAGGGGTAAGTGGATCAAAATGACCTTACTTAGGTACAAACCAAAGAATGGTTACTAACATTGAAACAATCACTGTTGACATCACCGTTAACATGGTATATTGTTTAGGAACCCAGGAATCAAAAAGAGAATTATTTTTCATTATACAAGAATTGCCATTTCATCGTTTTGTATTACCAAACAAGTCATGCTAAGCAACTGTTGACGGGTACAGAGGTGGAGTGTTCCCATGGGAGAAGCCTTTCCTACATAACATGGAGTCTAAAGGTAAAATGGAGTCTGTCTAGTCATTCCCCATAAAACCTGATCTATAACATTTCCATGGAGTCAAATATGTCAACCCGTCACACAGGAAGCTTTCAAATCTATTGTACATATATTGTACAGCAGGAAAAGTGGGAATCACTTTTATACTCAAAGATCATGCATTAAGAGAAAAAGTCACTATTTTAACTATTGCTCCCTAATGGTAGCATCACAATTTATTATCAATAATGGTCTATTCCACCTTGGGAATATTTTGGAAGGAGATAGAATGTAGAAATAAATTAAAAAGAAGCATATACCATCAATTGTATCCCTTTCTGTCTTGTTCATTTCCATTATGTTGTGGTAAAGATAATAATAATTTCTTTATTTGGGGGGACTTATAAAACAATAACAATATGCCAGACACTATATATTCTAGGCTCTTTGCATATATTAACTCATACATTCAGCCCTATATGATTCCTGCAAATCTAAAAGATCTATGCCATGATTTAGTCCTATTTTCTAGATAAGGACATGAAAGCACAGAGAGATGAAGTAACTTGTTCAAGGTCCCTGTGAGTGACAGGAGGGGTTTAAACTATGGCAGTGAGGATCTGTAGACTTTGCTGCTAGCAATGTTCTACTATAGTTATTATGTATAATCTACTGAAGCTACATCCTTCCTAGAGTAATAATTTTTCAGTAATGTGCTTGTTGGCTTAAACATTAATCAGTGCCTAGGAAAGTTTGCAGTGCAATAAGAGAACTCTAAAAGAATGTGATAATGAAGGAAATGGAGAGTGGGAGCTGGGCACTTCCCTTATCTCCAATCTGTAGGAGAGGATCTAAACAGAGTGACCTTGGTTGTAAAGCAAAAGAATGTACTCATAAAACATCTGAGGAAATCCACCTGCACAGTGGGCAGCAAACTGTATTCCCCCGGCTTGTAGGCAGAGCATGGCCCTCCACTGTATCTAGGCCCACCGCCATTGAGGAGTAAGTACTCAAATGTCTAAAACCTCTCCACTGAGTCCTCCACGCTCTTCTTAGAGATTGGTAAACAGTAGGTTTGGGGCTGTTTGCAGCCCTGAGGCTGAATAGCACTCTTTTAATATCCATGCTATATCCTTCCTATAGTAACAACTATAAACTAGCAAGCTCTGACCTAGAGGTCCTGGGGGAAACAAAACAATAGAATGTGATGCCTTACTCAATTTGCGATATCTTCCTGAACTAAATCAAATTTCACATTTGTTTAGATTTTCCCTAGCAGTGGTTCTCAGCTGATGTTTTTGGACTAACTGTCAGAACAAACTTGGACCTGGTTAAAACAGGTCCACCATCACTATATGGAATGCTGAATTAAGGTCATGCAAGGCAGTCTACAATGTGGTGCAAACCACTGAGAATAGACATAAGAGACAGAAGGTCATGTGATACCACGCTCTCCCCACAGGAAAGATGGCAGATGTCTTAGAACATGTTGAGATTCTCCAGGGGAGAATTTTGGCTCTTGTAGACTATAAACCACATGAAGGCAGAGATTTGGCCTCTTTTGTTCACAGTTGCATTCCCTCTGAGCTAGTGCAGTCCCTGGCACAGAGTAAGCAATAAATAACTGATAAACGAATAAATGGATTAAAATAAGAGAGTGGGGCACAGCAGAATTAGTATTATTCCCACTGTGACACAGTACAGAAGAGGGATAATAGAAAAAGTCTTTTGCTTTTTAAAATCATTGCCATATATTGTTATTTTCTTCCAGGAACAATGTTGTTTTTTGATGACTTGGATAGCATTTTATTTACCCCTTTTAATTCTTCCTGTGTGCTATCAAAAGTTCTAGGATTTAGCTCATCAAGAACACAAATGTGTCCACAAATCCTTCATGAATCCCCCAATGGAATGCTAACATGTTTATGGTTGTACACCCAAAATAAAAGAACTATTCTGTTTGGATTTTGATGGACAACTTGCAAAACAAACAGAAAACACAGTCACAATTTCTAGAGAAATGCTTATGAAAAAGACACATAGTTCTAAGAAACTAGGACTCTTAATTTTTTAAAAAAGGACAAATTTTTAAAAGATGTAAAACACAGACTACAGAGTCCTTGTTTTAAACAAAGAGTGCTTGAGTTGAACTATGTTCTTTCAATTTCAGGGTTCCACTGCTTAGATATCACTTTGGGATGGTCTAGGGGAAGGATAGAATCTTGAGCCTTAATGAAAAACATGTAGCTTTTCACTAACAATTTCCATACCCCTGGCTAAAAATAGCAATCCTTCCATTCTAAAGCATTATGAAATCAATTTCTTCTTTCATTTTTATCAAGAACTAACAAATCCTGTTTTGGTGGAGGTATAGATCTGATTTAGGAGAAATGGTTTGGAGGAAGTAGATACAGTAATGAGGGTGGGATCAGATGAGATAGGCTTAAGATAAATACCCAACCCCTCCTGCATATGTGGAAGTAGCAGGTGATAGAATCATTGAGAAACACTACAGGCATTGTGTTCTGCATGTTAACTTGTCTTTTTAAAAAAGTTAACTTGTCTTTAAAAAAAAAAAAAAAAAACCGGAAAATACGACTTAAAATTTTTTTCTGGACGTATTGAGTGAATTATTCCTAAGTAGCAGTCTTTAAAGTTTGACCAGACTGGGTTTCTGTCCTGACTTCCATTTTCTAACTGAGTGACCACCAGCAAGTTATTGAAGCTCTCTGAGCTTCACTTTTCTCATCAAAAGAAGAGAAATAAAGTGCCGGAGACGTTCCTGTTGAGTGTGGATTCCATTGCTGTGCACCCCTGACACTTTCTCAACGTGCACTCCCGATTCCTTTTGGTTCCGAGTCCAAGATGGCAAGTCTCAAGGATCAACTGATTGTGAATCTTCTAAAACAAGAACAGGTCCCCCAGAATAAGATTACAGTTGTTGGGGTTGGTGCCGTTGGCATGGCCTGTGCCATCCGTATCTAAATGAAGGACTTGGCAGATGAGCTGGCTCTTGTTGATGTCATGGAAGATAAATTGAAGGGAGAGATGATGGATCTCCAGCATGGCAACCTTTTCCTTAGAACACCAAAAATTTTCTCTGGCAAAGACTAAAGTGTGACTGTAAACTCCAAGTTCGTTATTATCACAGCTGGAGCATGTTGGCAAGAGGGAGAAAGCCATCTCAATTTGGTCCAGCATAATGTGAACATCTTTAAGTTCATCATTCCTAATGTTGTAAAATACAACCCAAATTGCAAATTGCTTGTTGTTTTCAAACCAGTGGATATCTTGACTTATGTGGCTTGGAAGATAAGTGGCTTTCCCAAAAATCGTGTAATTGGAAGTGGTTGCAATCTGGATTCAGCCCCATTCCATTACCTGATGGGGGAAAGGCTGGGAGTTGACCCATTAAGCTGTCATGGGTGGGTCCTTGGGGAGCATGGAGACTCTACTGTACCTGTATGGAGTGGAGTGAATGTTGCTGGTGTCTCCTTGAAGAATCTGCACCCAGATTTAGGCATTGATGCAGATAAGGAACATTGGAAAGAGGTTCATAAAAAAAAGAGGTGATTGACAGTGTTTATGAGGTGATCAAACTAAAAGCATCCTGGGCCATTGGACTGTCTGTGGCAGATTTGGCAGAAAATGTAATAAAGAATCTTAGGTGGTGCATCCAATTCCCACCATAATTAAGGTTCTCTATAGAAAAAAGGATGATGTTGTTTTAAGTGTGCCTTGCATCTTGGGACAAAATGGAATCTCAGTTGTTGTGAAGATAAATCTGACTCTTGAGGAAGAGGCATGTTTGAAGAGTACAGATACACTTTCAGAGATCCAAAAAGAGCTGCAATTTTAATGACTTCTAACATCATACTAATTTCACTGACTAGGACACAACAGGATTTTAGTTGGAGATGGTGCATGTTGTTCTTTTTATCTGATCTGTGATTAAAGCAGATGACCTGGGAAAAACATCAATTTCCTAAAATTAGAAATAGGAATGGCTTATAAAACCCTACAGATATCCTGATGCTGAATGGTACTTGTGTAGTTCTAAAATAGTTCAGATAAAGTAGTTCCAGCATTTCTGAGATGCCACTGCCAATGTCGTACAGGCTCTAGTTGCCCTTCAAACCAGATGTGTGATATATAACTTCATCAAACACACCTAGTCCAACATTTTTTTTTCATTCAGTCACATTCTGGGATCCAATGTTAAATCCAATATTGCATGTCTTGAGTATAACTGTTCTAAAGGATTTTATTTTGTGTATTATGTGTATCTGTAGTGTACATTTCCATATAATGTAAAAGGAAAGATCTACAAAGGAGCAATGCAACCAGCTATCCAAGTGTCATACCAACTGAAATATCAAATAAACCTTGAACAATGAAGAAAATAGGAAAATAATAATCTTTACTTTCTAGGTTGTTAAAAAGGTTCTATAAGATATATCTGCAAATCACTTATCACCTGACATTCATCGAACAAGTACTTATTAAGCACCTGCTGAACATCAGGGTCTGTTGTACACAACACACAAGAGTAATGAAGACAATTAAATTCCTTTTCTTGCAGGGCTTGGAATCTAGTAGGAACATTGACAAATAAGCAGGTTATTACTTTGTCAGAGTCTGAGATTTTACCCTATTTGTAAGCTAATAAGTTTTCCAGCTACTGTATCACAAACATTGGCAGAAGACATGAGATTCCTGGATCAGAGACAGAGGACTTTATTACTCATTGCATGACAAGAAGCATAAATTTTGTTTTCTTTGGTTTCCCTTGCTCCCCAAGACCGGCAGGGCAACTTGGAGGGGCCCACATGGATATTGCAACGTGGCAGCTTTGTGTAGTAGCTGAGAAGCACCGAGCTTGGGAATTCATGACGTTTATCATGAGCAGAAACTGGATTATTCTTTGTCCTAAAGACGTTATCTCATCTCAAGGCTACTCATGCAAATATAACCCTGATGAATGGCAGTCAGGGCCTTGAATTCTTGATATACTCTGTAAGGATTTGCAGTGTTATAGCTGGGATATGAGGTGTCCCCCAGAAGTTGTGCTAACGCAGGAATGTTCAGAGGTGAAATGAGTAGATTATAAGAGCTGGTCCAGCCTAGGTAAATTTGTCCCTGACATTGAATGTAACAGTCAAGTAAAATTCCTTCTTCACCTATTGAGTTCTCAAAATGGGAAAGAGCCATAGGGTTTTGCTACCATTTTATTAAATGTGGGCCTTACAAAAGACAACTACCAACCACTGTAATACTCATTAAAAGTCTCTCTCATACTATATTAGCTGAAGCAATCAATTCAATGAAATCACTATCAAAATCCCAATGGTATTTTTCTCAGAAATAGAAAATACTCCTAAATCCAAATAGGTAAAACAATATTGCTAAAGAAAAAACAAAACTGGAGACTTCCTGACTTCAAAACATTACAAAGCTACAGTAATCAAAATAGTGTGATACTGGCATAAACACAGACATACAGACCATGAAACAGAACAGAGAGCTCAGAAAGAAACTCCTGTGTATATGGTCAATGATCTATGACAAAGACGCTAAGGCTACAGGGTTGGAAAATGATAGTCTCTTCACAATTGATGTTGGGAAAACTGGATATCCACATCCAAAAAAAAAAAAAAAAAAATGAAGTCAGACCTCTAGCCTGTGCCATATATAAAAATTTACTCAAAATAGATTGAAGGCCTAAACGTAACAGCTGAAACTGGAAAGTTAGAAAAAAATATAGGGGAAAGCTTCATGGCATTGGATTTGGCAAGGATTTCTTGTATAGGACATCAAAAGAGCAATCAACAAAAGCAAAAATAGGTGAATGGGCTGCATTAAATTTAAGAACTTCTGTGCAGCAAAGGAACAATCAGCAGAATGAAAAGGCAACCTAGGGTACCAGAGAAAAGATTTGCAAATCATACATCTAATAGGGGGTTAATATCCAGAATATATAAAGAACTCCTAAAACTCAACATCCCCCCAAAATAGAAACAAATAACCTGATTAAAATATGGGTAAAGGACTTGACTAGACATTTCTTTAAAGAAGATATACAAATGGCCAGCAAACATATGGTATGGTATAACATAACTAGCTATTGGGAAAATGCAAATCAAAACCATAATGAGATATCTCTTAGCCATTAGGATGGCCAGTTTTAGAAAACAAAAACAAATGAACAGAAAATAACACATGTTGGTGAGGATCTGGATAATTTGGAACCCTTATGTAACTGTTGGTACAAATGTAAAGTGGTGTAGCTATTATGGAGAACAACATGGAATGTCTTCAAATAAGTAAGAATGAAATTATCCTATGATCCAACAATCTCACTCTAGGTATGTATCCCAAAGAGTTGAAAACAGGATCTTGAAAAGGTATTTGCACATGTATATTCATTGAAACATGAGTCACAATTGTCAAGAGGTAGAAACAACTTAAATGTCCATTGGTGGATAAATGGATAAAGAAAATGTGGCATACACATACAATGGAAAAATATCCAGATTTTTTAAATAGGAAATCCTATCACATGCTATAACATGGATGAGTCTTCAGGACATTATCCTAAATATTTGTCCCCAAAAGACAAATACCACATGATTCCACTTATATTAGGTATATAAAGTAGATAACTCTTAGGAACAGAAATCAGAATGATGGTGGCTATGTACGGGGTTGGGGAAAGGGAAAAGAGGAAGTTGTCACTCAATGGGTACAGAGTTTCAGTGTTGCAAGAGGTGAAAAGTTCTGGAGCTCTATTTCAAACAATGTGCATACAGTTAACACTATTGTACTGTTAAAATGGTAAATTTTGTATATTTTATGCCACAATAATTTTGAAAATATTTAAGAAGGGTATGCTCTCAGAATATAGAGCTACCTTTTCTAAGAACAATTTGCAATCCACTTTGACATAGTATTAAAGTGGTCTCTTCTTATTTCATTGAAAACTACTAAAAATATCAGCTTTAGTGTCTTGAAACCTCTTATTAAGTAAGAGGAACCTCAGAATGCCAAGTCACTCAGCACTACTCATTTGGGGAATGGTCAGTTTGAGGGTTTGGAGAATAAAGTTCCACTGGTAATAACAGTACTTTGCCTGGTGCTCTGGAACATGTTCTCAGGACAACCTTTAGTGGATAAGGGTCAAGAATTTGGAACCCTGGGTCCCAACAGAACAGTGTCATCACACAATTAACATATACCTTACAAACACAACATGAAAATAAATTCTAAATGTATGAAGAACATAAATGTAGCCGGGTGCTCTTGTAGTTCTAGTCACTTGGGATTCTGAGGCAGGAGGATTGCTTAAGTCCAGGAGTTCACGGCTAGTCTGGGCAACAGTGAGACTCCATTCCAAAATTAATTAATTAATTAATTAATATGGGAGAGGGAGAGAAAGATGAGCAGGTACAACAGGGAATTTTTAGGGCAGTGAAATTATTCTGTATGATATTATAATGGAGGATACATGTCATTTTATATTAACCAAAACCAATAGCTTGTATAACAAAAAGTTAACCCTAAATTATGGATTTAGTAAATAATTGTAGAGGTCAATCTGAATTATCAACTTGATTGGATCAAGAGATGCCAAAGATTAAGAGGCTTCTGGGTGTGTCGATGAGGGTGTGTCTAGGAATGATTGGCAAGTGAGATAGTGAACTGAAGTGGAGCCCCTCCCTAAGTGTGGGCAGCATCATCCAATAGGTCATAGAGTTGGATGGAATAAAAGTTGAAAGAACAAGGAAGCAGTAGCAAATGCAAGCTCAATCTTCAGAGAGTTCTTTTTTTGTGGGCGGGGGGCGGGAATTGTAGCTTTGCTTTACATAAAAAAGAATAAAGCATGCAAAGACAATTTTAGGAATAGTATTGTATCCTGTATATTTTGTTTTGTGACTTCCCAAATTCATGTTAGTGGGTAAACTACAGTACTTATGCTTCCATGTAGGTATTTACTATAGAGAAAATAAACGCACACGCACACGCACACGCACACACACACACATATATCCTTAGCTCATTTATTTTTTGTTCTTTTTAGTTATACATAACAGTAGAATGTATTCTGACTTATCACACATACATGAAGTATAATTTCCCACTTTTGTGGTTGTACATGATGCGGAGTTACATTGGTCATGTATTCATGTGTGAATATAGGAAAGTTATGTCTGATTCATTCTACTGTCTTTCCCATTCCTCCCTTCCCCCAATTCTCCCCTGTCCAATCCAGTGAATCTCCACTCTCTCCCACCCCCGACATCCCCCCACATTATGAGTTGCATCCACCTATCAGAGAGAACATTCATCCTTTGGTTTGAGGGGATTGGCTTATTTCACTTAGCATGATAGTCTCCATCCAGTTCCATCCATTTACCAGAAAATGCCATAATTTGAAAGGTTCTTGATTGCTGCTGTGGTTGCCTGAGGACATCAGACTCCAACTCCTTCACTCTTCCAAGTGGACTTTTCCAGTGATTCTCCAGGGAGTTTCTGGAAGCCTCTGGTTCTGGACTGGGGTAGCAGCATCGATCCCTCTTTTTCTGAGGTTTCAGCATCTTGCAATGCACAGCTACTGGTTCCTCCAGCTCTCCAGCCTGCAGAAGGCCATTGTGGACTATCCAGTTTCTGGTTGTGTAAGCCAATCTAATAATACCCTTTTTAAAATCCTGTGGTTCTGTTCCTCTATAGAACCCTGACTAATACAATAATAATGTATCAATATGGGCTCATCCATTATAACAAATGTACCACATCAATTCAAGATGTTAAAAATAGTGGAACTGTGTGTGAGGATGGGGTTGGTAAGGGGGTATATGGGAACTCTGTACTTGTCACTCATTTTTTCTGCACACTTAAAACTGCTCTTTTAATTTTTAAGCAAATATCATCATATGTATATATTGTTATAAGAAACCAGAATTAGAAAAAATGAAGATTTAAAATATCTCCTTGGAGGAGGGGAGGTAAGAGAAGAATGGAGGAATTTTGGATAGTGTAGAGGGAAATGAGGGGAGGGGAGGGGGCAGGGTAAGGAAAGACAGTGGAAAGAGACAGACATCATTACCCTATGTACATGTATGATTGATTACACGAATGGTGTGAATCTACATCGTGTACAACCAGAGAAATGAAAAGTTGCACCCCACTCGTGTACAATGAATCAAAATGCTATCTGTAAAAATAAAAATAAATTTTTAAAAAATCTCCTTGGCATAAGAAATATGTCTGCATTTTCCTCCAAACAGTTCAATGTTAGGGTATAAAAATAAAGTTGATAATTACTGGGGGAAAAAAAAGTTAACTTAAAAAATGAGACAGAGAAGATGGAGGGGAGTAAATGTGAAACATAATGTCAAAGAACTAGAAGGAAATATAGATTAATAAATGAATAATTTAATAATAATTAAATGTGTAAAATACATTTTAAAACTATAACACAAGAAGGAAGAAACTATACACTGTTAGAAAAATAAGCAAAAGATACGAATAGACTATTTTTTAAAAGAGGAGCAACAAAAGGTCAACAACATACATTTGAGAGAATTCAGTTTAAAATTATGAGATTCTATTTGTCACCTATGAAATTGGCAAATTTTTAAAAAGAGATCATAGGGATGGTGAGGAACCAAACAGGCACTTTCAGATATCACTGGTAAGGACTATAAATTGGATAAGCTTCTGTAAGAGAAATGACCCAAACCTTGGTAAGCCAAAATACAATTGCATAGTTTTTGTTTTCATGGTAGGACACTACCTAATAAGTACACCTAAGGGTCAACTGACCCTAGGTAAATAAAACTTTGACTTGTTAGTTATTATTGATTTATATAGTTTACAAGTATAAATGTAGATGTTAATCTAAAAAATGTAAAAATGTTTTAATGTAAATGTATAAAATTGGTAAGATGATAATTTTTTGTTCAATAAAATGTAAATAATTTTTGTCTTAAATAGATGAAAACTTTTTCTGCTCTGCAAAGAAGATATAGTAACATAGACTATGATTTATTGTCCTGTAGGACATTAACCAGGTTTACATCTAGTTTAACAAAGGTTTAGAATAATTACAGTATTTTCTTTTCCCTTATACTTTCTCAAAATTTCTTTAAACCAGTCTTATTATTCCGGTTTCTTCATTAATGAATTAAAATAAAACTTAACCTAGGTTTACTCAGTGTTTGTATGAGAATTATTTGTTAACAGTCTGAACATTATACAAGAGTATAATTTGGCCAGATACTTAAAGTCTTAAAAATGTACATGCTCTTTTCTCTTTTATTTAGTGATTTCATATGTAAGCATTGCTCCTAAGAAGATAAGAATGCGCTCAAAGATTTAGCTGAAAGAATGTTGATGAATGCACTATATCCATTAATAGTGAAAAATCAGAAAGAAACATGCAACATTAGGGATCATTTAATCCCTAAATGTGTTCCTGGAAATGACTTGGTTTCCAAGTAAGTAAAATCTGCAGGTTTTTAAATTTCTTTTCATCTTGTTCACATTTCTTGTGACACTTTCAAAAGAAATAAAGTTTGAAAATCACAAAGTCTAGTTATGTTGTTTTTTCCATTCCTGTTAAAGTCCATTGAGATATTTAGCCCCTGGCTGTAGATCTTCCCACTGTTCCTATCTCAGGGAACTTTAGCATCTTTAAGCAGGAATGAACAATTCAACACCTTACTTTTCAATGCCCTAATATCCCATTTTTCCAGTAAAAAGAAATGGGGTCACTTCTGTAATTCACTCCAGATGTTTTAGATCCTGTCTTCATTCAGAACTTTTCATCGCCAATGCTTCTGTGGTTTTTGCCCTGCTTTGCTTTTAGATTAAAATGCCTTCAATGCTTTTTTTTTTATTAAAAAATAACATGTTTATTGGAAAAACTGTTCAGAAAATACATATTTCTTAAAAGAAAATTAAAACATTGCAAACCAAAGACTGTCACTCAGCATATTTATAACCTTTGAAACTCTATGCTGGGAATAGTTTTTATCTGTTGTACCTAAATGAGAACCTGCTACTCATTTTACTTTTATTATCTGCTTTTGTCACTGAATGATTTTTCTTACCAAGTTAATCAATACCATTCTACATCATCATTATTATAGCTGAAAAATAATTTATTGTATGGCTACAAAATTTTTTATCCAACTCTGGATGTCTTAACATTGACACAACACTATTGACATTTTGGACTGGATAATTCTTTGCTGTGGGAGGCAGTGTTGTGCATTGTAAGGTGTTTAGTACCCTCTTTGTCCTCTGTATTTGTACTGGATACCAGCAGCACCTTCCCCCAAGTCCTGACAATCTAAAGTGTCATCAGATTTCTCTACATGTCTCATGCAGACAGTATTTCTCCGGCTGAGAACCACTGATCTAACCCAATCTGCTGTTGTTTGACTTTTAGGTTTTATCTATTTTGTTGCAATTTAAAACAGTAACACCTGAAATTTCTGATATACAGAATATAAACTCAGCACATCTTCAAATGATTTCTATAATTTATACTTACTAAGGAATAGGGCATTTAAAACTTTGATGTCTATTCCCAGATTGCCCTCCAGAAAGGTTCTATCAATTTGTAGTACCATTGAAAGAACATAAATGTCATTTCCCCAATCCTGTACATTTCCAGGTATTATCAATCTTTTTAGTCATTCTTAGTGATAATTCAAAACAAAATATTACTTCGTCCTTTCAATTTGCAATTCTTTAATTGCTTACCAGGTTGGTAACTTATAGTAAGTTTATTGGCTATTTATGTCTTAATATGCTTTTATGAACTATTAATGTCCTTTGCCCATTCTTGATTTTTTAAGAGCTATTAATTCTGTCCTCCAATTTATTTTCTTGTAACCTGCATGCTGGGTTTTCTGTACAGAAGGCATACATTTTTATGTTGTCAGATTATTAGCCTTTTGTTTTGATTTTACCTTTAATAGTGTCATGTTTAGAAAGATCGCCTCTGAAATGTTAAACTCACATTTTACTCTGTTAGCCAAACTCTCTACTTTTCTCTATTTTTCACTCTTAACACTGAAACCCCCCCCCCTTTTTTTTTAATCCCTAGACCAGAGCATCTCAAGCTTCAGTGTATGGATGCACCATTTGAAAAATCTTATTAAGATGAAGGCTTCAAGAGGGGAAAGGGTATTTTTCATTTCCAACAAGGTATTGTCAATATCCCTGGACCACAGTTCGGATCACAAGGTTCTAAATCTTCATACCTCAATCCTCTGTATTCCCTATTCCATTCTTTGTCTCTCTCTAAATTTGCTTCCCTTTCTACCTAGTATGTGCAACCCAAGGGCAGCAATTTCAACTATAATTCACCCCTTTGTTTTTCTGGAGCAACAATCTGGCAATCTCCACCCCAGCGAAGCCATCATTTCTCCCAGTTTCCAGTCACAGCAAGTCACAGAGCTTCCACTTGCTTCTGTTATAAAAGTATGATTTCTAAAGTCCATTAGCAACCATTCACTTTGTTCCTAGTCACTTCCCTCTCCCATTCCTTGTAGTAACTTTGACTAAATAATCTCCTCAAGACCTAGTCCCTTTCTCAGGCCTCTTAGTTAATGAAAAAATGAAGAGAACCTCTTCAAACCATCTAGTGAAAGTCACATTAAGCATAGTAAGTACTATACACTAATAAAAATCCACTCAAAAACAGGGTCATATTAAGATTTTTCTGACACTTAGAAAATTATTTAATAAGCATCTCAGTTTTTACGATGTGCCTGCCGATCTTATTTAGGTAATTACAATTATAATTTCCATTTTACAGACCAGGAAACTAAGGCACAGCGGATTGATACGGTCACTGAGTGTCAGAGCAAGGACCAGCGCCAGTCTGAGACGCCATGTTTCAGCTCTTAAACTACTCAGTTCTGCTACCTGAGCAGAGTCACAGGGGACCTCAGGGATCCCTAAGAGCTCGGTTCCAGGAACAGCATCTGTATCTGCAACAAAGGGCCAGGCAATCTGGCAGTTCTCAACTCTGGAAGGCACATTGAACTCACTCATGACCGTCTTTTAAAATACCGTTTCTTAGGCCTCCCCAAGAGACATTCTGCTCATTCAATGGGGTGGGACCCTAGGATCTTTGTTTTTAATCTCTTAAAGAGGAATGTTATATCAAATCAGTGACTTTCAAACTTTCTGTACTTTCCTGATCCTTCCACATGTCCTTAATACCCTGACGGGGCTCCTAAAATCCACAGATGGTGAAATCTCTTAGGTTAAGGTGGCCCACGACACAAACCCCCTGAGGTTTCAGTGGTCTTTATTCCCCTTAGTGCAAAAGGATCACCATTCTTCTAGAAAGCAGCATATTTGGGAAGAAAGAAATGAAAACAGCCTAAGGAATATGGGTGAGTCGGATTTGCAACAGTGGCTGCTTTTTTCAATTTGGGTTTTAAACTTAACTCTGATTTGGTCAGATCCCATCTACCAAATGAAATTTTCGGAAACTTTCCTGTATTCCACACTTGGTGACACCTAAAACTCCTATACACAAACAAACAAGTTCTTCTTTCATAGAGGGCAGGCAATTGCAGAACGGGGCTGGAGAGCCTGGTGTGACTTTCAGCCACGGTCCGGACTCCGGGTGGGCGCGGAAACCGCCAACCGCAGGGACACTCGCCACAGCCTTGGACACTCGGTGGAGCGCCCTGGGACCTGCCCTGGGGTGCAGCCTTGGCCGAGGTCAGGGCACACTTCCAGGCCCGGCGCGGGATGCAGGGGCTGAGTTTCCAGCTGCCCTCCGCCGCCCACCTGCGCAGGTCGCCACACCTTGAAAGCCCGCGAGGCTCAGACACCAGTTCTCCAAGGTGCGAAGGCGGCTGAGGCCTCGCCCAGGAGAGACCTGCGCGGCGCCCAAGTGGGCTGGCTGGACGTCCGGGGGCGGGTCCCTGGTGTGCCCGCCCCCTGACCGCGCTATAACATCGGGCCCCGCCGGGCCGCCGCGGGCGGGTGGAGACGCGCGCCTGAGTCCTGGTGAGACCCTGCGCGCGGGGCCAAGCGCAGCTGCTGCAGCTGCCGGACGGCGGCGGGTGGTGGAGACGCCTGGAGGAGGAGCGGGAGGGGCGGGCGGCTGGGTGGATGGCAGAGGAGCTCCTGTGCTCCCGGTCACCGGTTGCATTGCTAATGCGCAAAGGTGTTGCTTCCAACTTTCCAACTTTTACCTCCCTAGGAAGCAGAGAGCGTGTCAGGAGACCCTGAGAGTAGAGGGCTGAGCCGGGGCTCGTAATGCCCCCGCCTTCCTTCGTGTGTTCTCAGCTTTATTCTTATTCATCTCCAGAACATGGACTTCGCGTGCCTGTGGCTAGGGCTTCTGCTGCCTCTGGTAGCTGCGCTGGATTTCAGCTACCACCACCAGGAAGGGATGGAAGCGTTTTTGAAGAGCGTTGCCCAAAGCTACAGTTCTATCACTTACTTACACAGTATTGGGAAATCTGTGAAAGGTAGGACCCGTCTCCTGCACACTTTCCCAAATCCTCAGCCCTCCCTTTTATTCATGAAATATGCCTCACCTGCATATCCCCTCTCCACGAAGCTTCTGTGACGGGCTCCAAACAGGTAAACCAGTGTCTAGCAAGTTGGTGGGTTTCTGGTTTCGTTTGTTGATCTGCTTTGTCGGTGGAGTAGTGGGAAGAACTGAATGTTACTGAGCTTCTTCGTTGTAATTTAGTGTCACGGAGTCCTTTGCGTTTTGGGTACTACTTCGTTTTGAATCATTCAGACGTTGTTTATCTAGGATGTGGGTCTTGGTTCCTTTTCAGGATAAAACGTCTCCCACAAAAGTCCATTTATCCATCCCAGTTTTCCGTTTTGTTGGTTTTTTAAAATATGATTTGGACTGTTAGTATCTTTTCTTCAAATCTCTTTTAAACTAAATTAGTACAGTTTATTGGTGAGCTTTCTATGGTATGTATAATTAACCCTATGCCTTAAAGTTATGCAAAAAAAAGTGGCTCTATGACTATACGCTGTTTTTAAAATGTATCCATTTGAAGAAGACAATTGCTAGATAATAACTACGTTAGCAGTGACTGAACTCTTCCTAGCATTTTCATGTTTATCGTTTGTTTTCTGGCTTTCATTTAGAAACTACAGGTAGTCACATTTCTTTGTAAACAGCAAGTTGGAATTCATAGGAAAAAAATTTCTATGAATTTTAATTAAATGTTATGTTCAAACTCACCCAGATGATGTGGGTTTTATAACCTGAATTGTCATTTTGGACAAGGCAAGTAATTTTATGAGGTGTTATTATTTTCTAATCTTTTTTGTTACATTGATACCCCCAAAGGGATTACCAGGAAACTTAAATTCTTGAGTTCAAAGTTTCGTAAGACTTATGCAATTTAAATCCCAACTCTGTAAGGTGGGTTCAAACCCTATCTGGATTTTAGCTCTGAATTTTTTAGTCACTTGGGAATCTCTTAATTACCATATTCTTAAGTAATTATTTTCCCAAAAAAATTGAAGTCATAGTTCTTATATAAAAGAAAAAGTATTAAGATGCAATGCAGAATGAAAATCCTTGGTTGTACTAGTACCTCTTTTTTTAAACAGCATTGCCAAAGAATTGGTGCCCAAATCACGCTATATTGCTCTAGAATTCGAAATCATAGATGTGTAAGAAATCATATCTTGAATCAGCATATGCCTTTAACCTTTTGAACCATTTCCCCCTCAGGCTATAATAAAGCAATTTGAAAAGATCTAAGAATACTAATTATATTAATAAGGGAAATATAGAGCACAACTAGCTTGGGTTATTGTTCAGTCATCATTTAAACCACAAGATGATGAGGATGTTGTTACTTTTTAAGTACTAAATGATTTGGTAAGTTTTTATATTTTCAAGCAGAAAGTGCTTTATGAAAGACAGTTAGGAACTCTTTCCAAATGTGAACCAGTCATTCTGATCTATCTAGGGAGAAATCAAACCACAGGAATGGTGAAAGCCAGCAGGCTTAATTTTTGTTTACCTTGTAGGCACTCTTGTGGTTGAAGGCTGAAGGGTTTATCATGTAAGAATAAAATCTGACACTAGCAGTCAAATGTTTATGTATGTTGCTCAGAATAATTACTCGGATTAAGAAAAATCCCAAATCTGCCATTAGGTTCCAAGTGGTAAATGAAACACCAGCAACTGGGAGTTGATTGCCAAAGTGTTGGCATATTAGCGTGGCAGTTGAGATGATGTTCCTTTGTTGATATGTTTTTTTTTTCATTCTGTCCTCTGGGGTAGGATAAGCTTGTGAGCAAATGAGATTTACTGTAAGTGTTATTTGTTTGTTATTAAAATTGGCACCCAAACCCAGAAGAGAAAGTAATATTCTTACCTGGCCAAATACATTTTTACTGTTTGTAAATAAATATTACACATACTTTTGCTGAAACTGTAGATTATATTCTGCCTTTTTTTTCCATTTCACATGATTTCATTGCAAATTTCCAGGAATTGACAAGGTCTGCAGATGTGAATTAGTTGTTATACAGCATTTTATCTTTTTAATGGTGTGATTTTCTTAGTCATTTACCCATCTGGGGCATAGTGTGATTTCTGATTATCTGTTACGAACAATGATGATAGAAAACCATTGATACCTGGTAACATGATCCATGAAAATTGCCTTCTATTATATTTGGTGATTTTTTTCCAACTTTTATTTTGGAAATTTTGAAACCCATACACAAGTTGAGCACACTTACTCTTTTTGCCCAGATTTAGTCACAGCAGATTGACCATATTTCATTGAACCCTTTGGAGGAATTCCCTATATCTGGTGACATAGTAAATAAAATCTTAAGTGAAGCAAGAGAAGCAACTCGAGAAAGAGACTGGTGACTGAGTCAAGGAAAACCAAAAATGTAGACTTCATCAGTTCATTCATTCATTCCTTTTTTCAGCCAAGGAAGCACCCACCTTTTTGTTAGCAACTCCTCTGTCTAGAAAGTCAGTTAGGAACCCTTTCCAAACTGGAATGTCTGGAATAAAATTAATATTAATAATGGATTGAATATTTGCTGAACACAAGCGGTGGGAAGCAAAGAAAGATGTGAACTGTCTGTTCCCTGCCATCGGGCAACCCTCCCCTTTCAAATACAAATGTATTTATGATGAATTTCTCAGGCTAGACTCTCCACACACACACACACTCAAAACTCTGCCTAGAAATAGTTTATTCTTTTTTTTCTTCCCCTCCTTGTGCAATAGTTTGTGATGAGAAAGCTGCTGTGCTACATATGAAATGGGTTTTCCTCCCATCTCTATTTTAAAAATCTTATCTTGCCTCCTGCTCAATCTAATCTTCATTTTATCCGACTAAGGAAGAATAAGGGAAAGGGGTCAGTGATAACAATCTTGGTTATCCTGTGCTTTCCATGCATGAGGTGTTTAGTAGATTATTTCAATCTCAACAACTCCAAGTAGGCATTATCCTCATTTACACACTTACCAAATGAGGCCTGGAGAAATTAATTAACCTGCTGAACATCCCATGGCTAATAAGAATTAGAGGGAAGATTCACACTCAGGTCTGCCAATCTTCCATGCTTTAGAGAAACAACTTGCTACCAATGGAGATGGTTACGTTGCATTTAGTTTGTTTCTAAACTTTTCCTGTGTTAAGCAATGCTGTGGTGAACATCCTCCTAGCTAAAACAGCAGAAGTTGTCTGAGCAGTCTTTGGAACTATGGTGCCCAAGTTTAAAATCTAGATACTCAGCTTTGAGCTGTGTGATTCTGAGCCTTTAGAACAATATTGGGGACACAGCAAGTGCTACAAGAGAACTGCCATTAATATTATTATTGTTGGGCTGGGGAGATAGCTCAGCTGTAGAGTGCTTGCCTCGCAAGCACAAGGCCCTGAGTTCAATCCCCAGTACCACAAAAAAAAAAAAAAAAAAAAAAAAAAAAAAAATTGTTATTGTTGCTATATTTCTAAAAGGAAAATACTGAGTTGAAAGCAGCTTTAGGAATTTGATGCATATATCAAATTCCTCTGAAAGATTGTATTGATTTATAAACTCTCAGGAGATTAAGTAGAACAAAACAACTCTTCTAAAACTTATACTAGTTTATACTAAGTATAACTAGTATATTAGGTGTAATATCTAATTCTGTTAGTAGTGATTTGAAAGATGACTTTATGTTGTTAGGTTTAGCGTATAAGGGAGAATGTATTTTTCATGCTTGTTTCTCCACGAACACTCCCTTTCACATTCCTTCAACAGACAATTATTGAATTTCCCTTCTAGGAGTCTTCAGACTGTCTCAGCTGTTCAAAAATCTCCTAGAATTGACTTAGATACTTGCCCCTAAAAGGCATTTACTGTGTTCATGTATACCCATCTCTCAGTCTCTGGCCCTTGACTAGATAGAGTTTAACTAGTGGTTTACCCTCAAGTCACACTGTATGTAAAATTTGGGTACAATACTTGGTTTTCTGTCACACTGCTCATTTCCCAAATATGGTCCTATTACCAATTTGCTTGAGATCCTGTATAAAATGCAAATATCAAGAAAATCATTAAAATCTAGGAATCTCAGTCCTAATATACCTGTTTGTATTGTAAAGTTATATACAGTTAGCAAACCTTTCCTTTTTGATACAGAATATAAAACCCCTGAGACATCTAACAGATTTTTATTCCAAATTTTAAATATCTCTAAACAGCAATACTCTAGGGTCAAGAGACATTTGAAACTTTTATGAAATAATAGTGACAGTCAGCATTAAGTGAATTTTACTCTTTGCCTTACACTCTACATGTTACAATCATTCCAACAATAGTATGAAATACCGTTGTTACCACCCTGATGTATATTTGAAGAATTGAGATTAAATTATCCATTGTTCCAGAGATGGAACTGGAACCACAGCCTGTCTTGTGACAAAGACAGAATCATTAAGTCCTTTTGCTATCAAGTTTCTCCAGCTATCTTTTTCTCTGTTCTTATCCCCACCCTGCACCTTCACCTCACTGCAGGCAACTAGGAAATGGTCTGTATTAAATGTTCTTTTTGTGCTGATATTCTCCCATGGAATTCTGTGATCCCTTCCCAATAAATTCAAAGTTGTTTGAATTTCCTCTCTTGGTATAGAGTTAGGATTCCCCATCCCGCCCCCTCCATGTGCAAAAGCTCTTTGATTATGAAGCAAAAGGAGAAAGCTGACTATGATTTGCACAGGTATCCGTACTCTCCCCAAGCTGACTGCCATCTTGTGTTGTAGGATATTGAGCTGAGAGGAAGGTTCTCATCAAGGGCAGTACCGCCCCCTAGGGGGAGGTTTGGGTAGGTGAAGGACCAAAACCAGACTGTTTTGTACACAAACACCAGTTTATATATGTACTATATTGAACTTTCCAGAAATACAACTGTTTGTAACCTGAGAGAAAATTACATTTTGTTTTGCTCTTAAGGTGGTTGTGGGATATTTCATGTTCTGAAAATACTGATGCCAATGCCCAGAGCCAAACATTTGTGCATTTGTGATCTGTGCCTTTACTGTGACCCTGGCTTGAAAATATAAGCATCTAACTTTCTCATTATGTCTCTGGTGGAGTCATTCCCCGAATTTTTACATTCTGATACCATATTTTATGTAAATTACTCTATACACCATTTGAACGTTATATTGATCTTCTGAAAATTATGTTTGTAAATGTGTTATGTTTTCTATGAATCATGCGCTTGCATGGTAAAGTAGAAGTTGCAAAACATTGAATGTATAAAAAATAGAGGCATCATCTTTAGGGTTAAGAACTATTGATCTAAAATCACAAACAGAGCTGATAAGGACCCACTTTAAGTTAATGTAGCCAGCATCCAAAAGGTACTTGTTTCGATTTTTTTTTTTTAAGTTGTTGATGGACCTTTATTTTATTTATTTATTTGTATGTTGGCTGAGGATAAAACCCAGTGCCTCACACATGCTAGGCAAGCGCTCTACCACTGAGCCACATCTCCAGCCCCTTGTTTCTGTTCTTAATCCATGAACGTGTGCATCTGTTAATATTGGTGACAACAGTATCTAAAGTTGAGAGATGCCATTAATTCTGTTTTCTCCTTTTAGTTTGCTTATTTAGAATGTCCTCTTCAAGATTACAAAGAAATTTGGAAAGAATCTTAGAGTGAAATTGATTTTTTAATTTTTTATTATTTTTTAAAATTCATTATAGGTTATATCAAATACCAACATGTATTTGGGGAAAGAAATTAAATTAATCAAATTTTCTCATCTAGTGATATAAAGCAATTGACATTCTTTCTACCTCCCTAGCAATTAAATATAACAGCAATTGGCTAAGAGGCTAGTGAGGCCTAATTTGAGTTTGTGTTAAAATACAACACAGGTTTTACATTAAAAAAGGTTTTCTCATCTCTGGTCTCCTTCTTTCTTTTTCTTTTTTTCTTTTGATACTGGGGATTGAACCCAGGGTGCCACTGAACTATACCTCTAGTCCTTTTTACTTTTTATTTTGAGACAGGATCTTATTAAATTACTGAGGGATAACTAAATTGCCCAGGCTGGCCTCCAACTTGTGATCCTCCTTCCTCAGCCTCCTGAGTCAATGAGATTCTAGGTGTGTGCCACTATGCCTGACCTCATCTCCATTTTCTAGGGACTGCTTCTTGTCAGATGTTTAAAAAGTACAAATGTTCTGGTCCATGACATAAACCTTCACATACATACCTCATTGATCTCAACTGGAGGTTTAATCCCCTCTACATCAAAAAAAAAAAAAAAAAAAAGCCATCAACTTCAGACAGCTGCCTCCTCACTGGCTACCCAGAGGTGAATGTGATAACCTCCATGTAGGGAGGTGAGGTGTTGCCAAAACCCTCAGAGAACCCTATCCCAGAATTCAGAAGAAGCTAACTAAATCATCTTTCTGTTTGTTTAAATAAAGAGCTTTCCATAAGTTGCTCATCTGGTTTGTAAATTCTTCTGATAGGAACCTCTCTGTGAAAACTAGAATCAAATTGAAAGATTACAACTAAGGTCACCTGAACTGACAGGCATCCAAAAACCTAACTCCTTTCCTAAAAAATGCACAGGTGTGTTTATGGCGACCGTCAGGTGAAACTTAGTTTAACATCACATTTTTGGAGCAAGTGTTAGAGACCATTGGATCATTTGTTCAATCTGTTCAAACTTAGTTGAATTCAATTCATCATTTCTTCCTTGGAGAACTCTTCTTTCTATTCCCCCTGAGCTTTCAGGATCTTCCTGTACTCCCTGAGCATCCTTCCATAGCTCTGTCTTGCACCTGGAGGCCAGCGACAGCTTTCTTCTGCTTTCTACCCTGGGTCCTAGCATGTGCTTGGTATGTAACAGGCACTCTGAGGGACAAACTGGAAGAGATTTTCCATTATTATTAAAGGAGACATAGGATTTTAAGGATACTGTTATATAGTATTATGAAGTACATAACTATAAAAGATATATTTATGTACTTTTATTTAGGAACATGTATTATGTATCACTTTATATTCCATTTTATAATTACTTATATATATAAGTACTTCAATCTCTCAGGAAATGAAATTATTTTCTTGTAGTATAACCTGTTTTACTAAAACTCATTTTATGGTAAGTAGTATGTTAACTTAGGTGGAATTGGAACACCACAGTTATGTCTCACCCCAAGATAAGTCACTGGCAACCAAGAGCCTCAGGAAGTCAGTGTCCTTCAGGCAGTGAAGGAGGAACTGGCTTATTCACTGACAAGCCTGAAGTGGTTGGTTCTACTTGCCTCCCTTGCCCTCAGCCCCCCAAACATTAACCAAATGTATATTAGGAGAAGAGAGTAAATATTTACAAATCCTCTAACTGGGGGGTATACTGTAAAAACGTAGACACCTAGAGATATTTGGGAAGCACAGAATCATCTTAACACATGCAGTTCCACAGGCGTTTTTCATTATTTTTAAATAAGATTTATTTACACTTTACTAATGATACCAGATGTACGTAGACTTAGATTGCAGACACAGGTTGCCTAGTTGGGGAGAATAATTTTTTCTACTACTCTTGGGGACTCCAGTGAATAACAGTCCTGTGATAGAGATAATATGGACATAAGCTTAGTTGGTTTATCTTTTATTACAGGTAAGTGCCTTTCTACAGGGAAGAAACAAAGTTGGGGGAGAGAACATTCTAACCTTTTAGAAACATTCTAACCTTTTAGGAACATTCTAACCTTTTAGGAAATGTATATAAAAATATATTTTCAGACTCCATGGTGTAAAGGTCCAGCATGGCACTATGTTAGTTGCAGAGACTTTCAAACATTTAAAATAGAGCTTTTGGGTCAAGTGATTCTAGCTTGGACGTAAACACCAGTCTCTCTGTCCCAGGCTGTGTATTAGGTTAGGGATGTAGTACAGAACAGCCTCTGCTCTGACATTTCTTACACATGCTATTAGGGGTGACAGACAAAAGCAGAGCAAGTACGGATTTTAACTGCTGTGAAGCACATAGTTTAATGGAGATTAACATCACCCTAGAATATAAACTCTGTGAACACAGGGATTTTATCTTGTTTATTCCTATATAGTAGTCCCTCTGTATCCATGGTTCCAGCTACCCACAATAACTGTGGTCTGAAGATATTAAATGGAAAATCCTAGAAATAACTCATAAGTTTTAAATCGCACACCATTCTGAACAGTATGATGAAATCTCATGCTGACCCACTCTGTCCAACATGGGATGTAAATCATCCCTTTGTCATATCCACAGTGTATACTACCTACCCTGTAATCATTTAGTAGCCATCTCTGTTATCAGATCAAGTATCATGGTATTGCTGTGCTTGTGTTTAACCCTTGTTTTACTTAATTACAACCCCAAAGCATAATTGTAGTGATGTGCAAGAGTACTGTAATAAATTACAACCCCTCAGATAGTGGGGAGTTACTGTATTCTCAGTGCCTCGAACATAGAGTTACTGTTTGAGAGAACGTTGTATGGAAAGAATATGATACTGAAAAGATGGTAGGTTCGAGCTGAGATCTGAAAGGTGAGAGGGAGCTAGTTCTTACAGCCTAATTCAGATTGCTCGAGGTACAGAGGCCTCAAGTGGAATAGGTTTGCTATATTCTACAGAAAGAAGTGAGAACAGCTTAGCCAGAGCATAGTGAGCTGCGGAGAGAATAATGGGAAACCATCAAAAAGGGTTTTAGCAGCAAATGTGGGTTCCAAAAAGATAATTTGGACTGCTAAACAGAGAATTCATTATAGAAGCAGAGAGAATAATCCAATTATGGAAATCCAGGCAAATATTGATGATTTTGATTTGGATTAAAATGTTATATTAGAAATGGAGAGAAACAGAGGGCTTAGAGATTTGTTCTGGAAATAGAACCAACCATGTTTGATAATGGATTAGGTTCAGGAAGAGATGGGTGTGAGGAAAACAGAAAAATCAAATACCGGCTGGGGATGTATAAGTGCTTGCCTCGCACACATGAGGCCCTGGGTTCAATCCCCAGCACCACATTGGGGAAAAAAAAAAAAAAAAGTCAAAGATGTTTCTTAGGTTTTGTGCTTTGGCAGCTCAGTCTATGAAATGTTGTTAACCAAGATGGAAAAAAAAAAAAAAAAAAAAAAAACTGGAAAAGGACAGAGTTGGGGTAAAAAATCAAGAGCTCTGATTTAGATGATTTTCTTAAAATTTTGAAATCTTTAGTTGATACCCAACTGAGATGTTCAGTGGGCAGTTGGGTTTATAAGTAGACTGTGGCTGTAGAGATAAACGTGGGAGTCATCAACATATAGACTATATAAAATAACAAGAGAGTGGAGATAAGAAAAGGCAGAGATGAAAGTGGCAATGAAGTAGGAGGAGAATGAGCAGTGGTGTCCCTGGGGGGCGGGGTGGCTCTGGAGGATGTTTCAGGGGCCCCACCGCCACCACTAGTGATTGGCTGGAAGGACTCACAACTCAACACAAAGTTATACTCAAGGCTAGTGCAGTCAAGGATACAGTGCAAGAACAGTAGGATAAAGATAAACAATGGCAAGGGGCTGGGGAGATAGCTCAGTTGGTAGAGTGCTTGCCTTGCAAGCTCAAGGCCCTGGGTTTGATCCCCCACGTACCGCCCAAAAAAAAACCAATGGCAGAAACTAGAGAGGGCAGTGTGGGCTCCTTGTTCCATCCCACATTTTTCTTGGGGGATCCATGTTTCTCTCTAGCTGTGAACTGCAGAGACACATGCAAAATGCCCCACTCAGGGAAGCCCACTTGAGTCTTGGGAGTTCAAAGTTTTTTTAAAGGAATATGATCAGCCAGAGTGCAGACCCCTAACTGGGTACCAGGTACACATCACATCACATGATGCTTCGTACTACTTTTTATTTATTTATTTATTTATTGTAGCACCAGGGATTGAACCCAGCACCTTATGCTTATGAGGCAAGTACTCTACCAACTGAGCTCTCTCCCCAGCCCCATGCTTACTTTAAACAGAGCTTTTGACTTGTTACATCCTGACCCACTGCCTTGGGGTACCAAAAAAAATCACTAATTAGTATACATTTCGGGAGTTTTATGCTCAAAGTTTTGTTCAGGGTCATTGCCATGACTGTAGATGTCCCCAGAGATAAGCAAAGCCTGAGTAGAGTAGATTGGCTATGGCTGGCAACTCTTTCCTCTCAAGGTTGTGGTTAATGTTGACTGTTGGCTGGAAGTCAAAACTGAAAGCTACAAAGTTAAGTGGCACATCCCAAATAATAGTTTATGAAATTCTGTTTCTCTGCAGATTCATTCAATTTTTTGGTAAATGTTTATTTTGAATGCTCCTTGTTGGTGTGAGCTAGCATAGGAATATGAAGGTAAAGAAGTTAGATATGGCCTCTGCCCCAGTAGAGTTGGGATGAACAGGAGAAAAGAGACAGATGTGATTAGCACTGTGGGAGTGAATGGCAGAGAACTTAGTGTGGAAGACCTGAAAAGTAAAGAGAAGTCAGCCATGTAAGGAGGAAGGAGAAGGCAAGGCGATAAACAGCATCTTCGAAGGCCTGGAGGCAAAGGAGCACCATGAACCTGAGGAACCAGGGGGAAAGAAGAGAAAGGGAGTGGGGAGGGAAGGAGGAAGGTGAACTTGGAGGACTTGTCCACTGTACCTCGTTTTTTCCTTCATCTTAGGGGAGACACAGTCATCCTAGGGATGTACGCCTGATAGAAAAATGACAGATTTATTTGCTTGATTGGGAATTTCCTGGTAGTTTTACAATTTACTTGATATTACAGTAAAGGTTCCCTTTAAGAAATATGGCCAAGGCACACCTGTAATCCCAGCAACTCAAGAGGCTGAGACACGAGGATCACCAGTTCAAGGCCAGCTTGGGAAACTTAGCAAGACCCTGTCTTAAAATAAAAAGGACTGGGAATGTAGCTCAACAGTAGTGCACCCCTGGATTCGTCTCCAGGATGACCAAAATGAAAAAACAAACCAAAAACCTCTATGATAAGTTATTTACATTCCTATTTTATAGATGAGAGCAAACATTTTATTTTCCCTTACCCACTCCCCCATTCAGATTTTATACTTGAAGAAACTGATGACCCAAATTTTTATCTTAATAACCAATAGATTTGGTTCATTAACCCAGATCTTTTAGTAATTCATTTATGTATTCATTCAACAAATATTTCTTTATTGATCTGCTGTCTACCAGAACTTTCGTGGGGATATACAAAGAATGGGACCTGGACCTTTCCCTTCAGGCTCTCAGTCAGGCACCCTTACATTCAGTCCCCATAATGGGAGAAATATTGTAATGGGGCTGTACTCTACCTTCTGGCCTCCAGAGTGCTTCGTGAAGCTGGCAAAGGCCCATCAGGGAAGCTGATGCTTGAACAGTTTCACCATTTTACCAGAAACACAGGTGAGAGGGTCGGAATTGCAGGTAAAGTGAATGGGAAAACACCTCACTTGCTTGTATAACAGGGGCTGTCCACAGAGACTGGAGTGGAATGGGTCTGGGCTGCCGGGGGCAGCAGAAGCCTTGTGTGCTAAGGAGGTGGGATGTCTCTTGAATATATGATCCAGGATAAAAATGTGGTGGCAATTTATTCTACTGTATTTTAGCATTAGAATAGTTTTAGAAGACTTCTGTCATTGCGGGTTTTGTTTTTGAAAACAGACTATTCAAAGAACAGTGATAAGTAAGGAAAATATTTTGACCCACGTAACTTCTCACTAAAATTGGCAATATTTGTAGTCCCTGGGGGACTACATTTCCATAGGACATTCTGTTCTCTGTCTTTGGGAAACTGTCCTTTAAAAAAAAAAACAAGTAAAAAGGGGGCGTATTTAAGGATTAGTAATAAAAGTTGTATGCTTCATTGGCTGCTTCTTACTGTGTACTGGTCCTTTTCTATATTATTTTAAATCCTGACACCAGCAAGGTCGTGTTCCGCCTGTTTTACAGAGGGGAAAACTGAGGCCAGGAGAAGTGACTTGCTTGAGACAACTTAACTAGTAAGAAGCAGAGTTAGTAGTTCAAACCCACTTCTGTCAGTATTCAAAGCCCCAGTTCCAGTTTCTAAAAGGGTCTTTATGTCTTGGAGGCTTCTGCGGAGGTGACCTGGGGTCCTTTCTAGGTGAGGAGAGAATTGACTCTTGGGGCCCCCTTCCTTAACCCAGAGTGACTCAGCTTCAACTTTTATATATACATATATATATATTTTTTGGGAGGGGGGTACTGAGGATTGAACCCATCAGCTTCAACTTTTTACCTTGGGTTTCCATATAAGCTCTTATTGAATAAAAGTTTCCACTACTGGGTGAGTAGTATGAAGTATCTTGCTGACCCTGGTACCTTTGCAAGAGTAAACTGAGGATGTGCCAGCTAATGAGCAAGACTCTCTGTAGGGTGCCAAGGAGTATTAGTCCCTTCTTTTGGAATGTAGCATTCTAGTTGAGACATTCACTTAGGTGACACTTTACAAAGGTTCAGAACACTCTGAAACAGATCAAAATGACATTAGAAAATGTTGAATGTATTCTGTTGATCAAGCCAAAGGCTATGAGCTTGTGTAAATAACACAGTGTCTTGGCTGATGACACGTAGATCGGGTTAGGCAAAAGATCCCACCCCTGACCCTCTCTACTCCCACTGTGGCTATGTCCTGGCAGACAGTCTCTCTGAATCCTCAGGAACATTAACCACCTATCCTGGTTCAGGAGTCTCCCTCCTCACAACCAAAATTCAGATTTGTACAGATTCCTTGGAGGGACAAGGTGGAATGAGAGGGTACGGGTAGGAGAGAAGGGACAGAGTCTGGCTTTCAGGAGTCTAGACTTTCCAGTGCACACACATTGAGATCCCTTGTCTACTTCAGGCCTCTGGAGGAAGACTGCATAAATCAACAAGGAGTCTAATGGGTAGGAAGAAGTCCACTCAGCATCCTTCCCGTCTGAGAGGAGGAGATGCCAGAGCAGTGTAGGACACTTGGGCCTGCTCTGAGCAGCCTCAACTCCTGTGCATTTTGGGAAGAATGGTAGAGTCACACAAGTAGCTATGTCTTTCTTTACCACAGGGGTCCCATTTGCTAGAAGAGAAGGCTTTCCCTTTGTGCTGCAGATGGAGACAGGAGCAAATTAAGGAAGGAAGACAAAATAACCTTGTGTTGGGTAGATTAACAGAATCCCAGGCGGCCATAACACTGAGCCTTGTGCAGTTAACAGCCCAAACTCTATAATCTCTGAGGACATATTATGAGCTGGCATATGGGTACAGGCAATCTAGTGAGAAACCATTTGATTCTGAGGTAGAGACTTGGAGGGAAATAGAATGAGCTAATGGAGTGGAGTGCAGGTATGAAAAGCAAGCATTTGGGTGCCAAAACCCATTAGGCTCATAGCTCACAGTGTGATCCTAGAGGTCATAAGTGACCAATGAGAATTTTAATAAGGGCTTCTCTTATGCTCCCTGTATATCCTTTATAACAAGGTATCAATTGGTCATTTTAAAAATAGGTTTCTAGGAGTTGAGTGTGGTGGCACATGCCTGCTGGCCCAGCTTCTTGAGAGACTGAGGCAGGCTGCTCACTTGAACCCAGGAATTTGAGGCCAACCGGAGCAACATAGACCTTGTCTCCTGAAATAAATAAATAATTTTAAAAAGATTTCTACATTCAGTGGTATGATGAAAATGAAGTGTTTGGCAAAGTCATTTCAATTTTTAAAAACTTGGTAAAAAAGAGATCTTAGTGTCAGATATTGATATTAAGGAGTTATCAGAATAGGGAACAATATCATATTTATACCCTTACCCATATATACACAGATATCTATAAGCAATAATAAGGTAGTTTAATAGTGGTTAAGAACACAGACCCTGAAAAGCATAAATTGCCTGTGTTCAAATCCTGGCTCTGCTATTGAATAGTCATGATCTTGAACCAGTGTCTTACCCTCTCTGTACCTACTGCCTCTTTTGTAAAATGGAAATAATGATACCCTCCTCCTAGATTGTTGAGAAGAATACATATGTTAGTCAATATAAAGAGCTCAGAATGTAAATGGCACATAACAAATGCTATTAGAAGTATACTTTCAGTGCTGTTACATAGATGGTGATACTTGGCAACTTTGAAGCATGGCACTGACACAAGTTTTGATACGTAAACCATTTGAGATTGCTGAGAAGCCAGGTAGCATTCCTGCTTCCTCATTGAATATGCACGGCCCCTATGAGGCAGGGAGCAAAATTTGCAACTTTAGAGACTGGCTTGCCAGTGGTTAAGTAACTTGCCCTGGGCCAAAGCAAGTACCCAGCAGATTCAGAAGCTCCAAGTCTGCAGAGCTTGGCTCCTGCCACAGCTGTAGGTTGAGGTTGACCTTGTTCCTGCCCCAGAGTGCAGCACACTTTGGGACCTGGGCCACGCTAGTTACAGCATCCTGGCCTGACCCTGTTGTATAGAGAGAAACCTGACGGCATAGGATTAATTGACTTGCCAGAGGTCAGACTCCAATCAGATTGTGATGTCCAGATAGGAAACCAGATCTAACACTAGGGCTGTGTCTCTCTCTGTAGGGTCTAAGTGGTTGTGGTATGTTTGGCAAAAATGACTCAGGATAAGTTGTCAGATACCGGATGACACATTCCACTGGCATCTAGCCTATGTATATTCAGATACCAGGTAACAAAGCTTCCTTTGCTTTAATTAGTTTATACTTGCATATTTGGCAGTGTGAATGAACATAAGAAAAAGTTTTGTGGGGTGTTCCCCCCCCACTTTTGCATTTACTTTGGGAAATCCCCTCTTTTAAAGGTTTAAAATTATGTTTAACAGTAATGTAGTGATCATAGGGAAAGACCAGCCCATTTTTCTCTTATCACCCTTTATATTTATCACTATCTTTCACAAATGAACTTTCTACCCTCTGAGAACATTTGCACCAAGTATATATGAGAATGTAGATTTGCAGCATCATTTATAATATAATGAAAATAACCTAGCCATCTAATTAATGCCACTGAATTGTGCTTAAAATGGCTAAAATGATAAATTTTGTTATATGGCTTATCTTAATGCTTAAAAAATAGTAATATCTACTGTCATGTATATCTAAAAAGAACAAATTTAAAATATAGTAATGCAATGTACCAAAAACCATTGAACTGTGAATTGTATGGCATATGAATTATATCTCAAAGATTTTTTTTTAAAAATACATACATTCATCAATAGGGAATTGGTTAGATTTTGCCAAGTCTGGCCAACAAAATATTATAGAACCTTTACAAAAGAATAAGGCAGATTTGTATGACAGGAGATGTCTAGGATCTATTGTGAGTAATAAAAATTCACAGTCAAAACTTTTTTCTGTTCATTTTTATGTATACACGTGCCTAATTTTGTGGGTTTCATTCTTTTTTTAAAAAATGATACCTTTATTTTATTTATTTATTTTTATGTGGTGCTGAAGGTTGAACCCAGTACCTCACATGTGCTGGGCAAGTGCTCTACCACTGAGCTACAGCTCCAGCCCATGGGTTTCATTCTCTCAAGTATTTTTGTGCAACTTGCCTTTTTCACTTATGTGTGTTGGAGGCCAGTAAGTGTTGAGATGCCTCCTTGTTTTAAACTACTTCATACTATCCTATGGTATGATCATGTGTGCACGCATGCGTGTGTCTGTGTGTGTGTATGGTGCTGGAAATCGAACCCAGGGCCTCACACATCCTAGGCAAGCACTCCTCCCACAGAGGTACACCCCTAGCTTTATGGTGTGATTTTTATCATACTTTATTTAATCATTTTCATATTCGTGAAAATTTAAGTCACTTGCAACTTTTAGATATTTTGAACCATATTGCAATAGACATCTTTGAATAAGCACCTCAGCCCAGTAATTTTCCAGGCTAAGCATTGCTAAATCAAAAGGTACATGCTTTTTTGTCCTCAGTAGATACAACTTTCCCTTCATAATGAGATATATACCCAACATCACATGAGTATATATGAGTATGTACATTTCCCTACAATATAACCAACAACTTTGAATTTTTTCTAATTTGAATGGAAAAACAAAACAAAACAAAACAAAACTCCATTTTAAATTGGATTTCATGATTGAAAATGAGAATGAGCATGTTTTCACTTTTATTCAACATTAAATAAACACTGAGGCCTTGGATGCTGGATCAGACAGTAGTGAACAAACAAGTCCCTGGCCCTGTGAACCTTGCATTCAAAGTTTATTGGCAGCTTATATGTTCTTGAACCTTTTGCCTATTTTTTTACTTATCCAAAGACCTTCTTAGATATTTTGTTATCTATGTGGCAAATGTTTTCACCTGTTCTGTGACTTATCTACTATGTTTTCAATGTCTTTCCTACAAAAGTTTTTAATTTGCACGAGGTCATGTTCATCATATTTTCCTTAAAAACTTTTATGTTTTATGTCTCATTTTAAAAAGCCACCTTTATCCCCAAGGTCATAAATATATTCCATACATTTTCAGTACTTTTATAGTTTTAGTTTTTAGCACCTAAATTCATCTGGATTCTATTTTTGAAAGTGGAGTGTGTGTGGATAGATTTCACATTCTATAGTAAATATTTTTGAATGTTCAAATTTTGAAGTATGTATGACTTTTGTAAGCAGAAGGAGCCTTGAAGAATTTGAAAAGACAGTCAGGAAGTGAGGTCCAGAAGAGAAGAGGGAATGTGATGAGGGGAAAGGCCGTGGAGTAGATTTAGGTCATGACGATCGAGGCAGGAAGAGGGGCCCTGGCTGGCTTTGTGTCCTGAGATTGACATGAACTACATGAAGCATCACAGCTTCACAAGCAAACATAAATCAGCACTGGATTCTTTGGCATTTCTCCTTGTAATAGAATTTTTATTCCATAGTTTGAGACAAAAATGAGTTTGAGATAAAGCCCTATTTAAAAATAACCCAGGGAGGGGTGAGGGGAAGGGAAAAAATAACAGAATGAATCAAACAACATTACCCTATGTAAATTTATGATTACACAAATGGTATGCCTTTACGCCATGTAGAAACAGAGAAACAACATGTATCCCATTTATTTACAATAAAAAAATTTTTAAAAATTAAAAAATAAAAATAAAAAAATTTAAAAAATAAAAATAACCCAGCCCTGAATTAATAATTGATTTTTCCAGTCATTCTAACTAGCAAAGGTAGTGGACTACTAAACTGTATAGACATGTTAATTCACATTTTTCAGTTTCAAGAGAGAATACTGTGTGACTGAAGTATGGTTAACAAATGAGCAAGACTTCAGTGGACAATTCTTTCAAGGAAGAGTGGGGTGGGAACTGCCCTGAGCTAATCAATCAAATTGCTGCATTACCTTCCTTCCTTTGACATCGGACCCTTATGATCCCTTAGTGCCTGTGACACTGATTAGTTTAGAAATACGTTCACCTAACAAGCACATGTTTTCTTACTGCATATGTGCGGGCCCTGCTCTAAGCGCTCTCTGTATTTTAGCTCCTCTGCTCTTTACAGCAACTGTGATGAGCCTTATTTTACACATCAGGAAACTGAGGCACCATCAAATTACAGTCACACCAAAAGCAGCAGTTTCCATGTGAACCCAAGTCTTCTGGTTCCAGATTACCATAACCCTATGCCATGATGTCTAATGAAGTGACTACTTCAGTAAATGCCGTAGTCAGGAAAGAATTAAGCTCCAATGAGCCTTCATGAAGCAGAACTGAAAAACCTGTGTCAGGAAAATATATTTATAATGCCTCCCTGGTTAATCAGACCACCCTGGAAGGAGCCTCTTTAAAGTTGAAAAGCAGAATGCTTCTTGGACCACCTGCACTTTCTTCCAGACCTGTCTCCAGTTACAGTGAGTACAGCAGCTCCTGGCCAAGATCTGCTTCCGGGTAAAAGCTGAGAAGAGTGCCTTCAGGTGTGAGACGTCTTTTCACACAGGCATGCGCTTGGTCTGTGCTTCATTTGGGAGGGTGGTGGGTGGTTTGCAGTTTGGTTTGTGTTCCCCGACAGAATACTATGCAGGCCTGAGAGAGAAAGATTGACATGCACACTCAATGCTAGGAGTGACTCCACAGTCCGGGACAGTGCCTGCAAGGGGCACGAGGGTGCCTCTAGGTGCTGACAAGTATGTGGTTTATAAAATCCCACCGTGAACTGCATGGTGTGCAGTTTTCTATGCATCTTATAGTCTGTGTAGTCATTGTATTGCATCCAGTGTGCCGTGTTCTGTGTATATTCTTTTTGACTAAAGAGTTTTTAATTTTTTGTGTGTGGTGCTGGGATCAAACCCAGGGCCTCCCACATGCTAGTCAAGCACTGTGCAATTTTAAGAAATACCTCAGGTAATTCTGTATGGGTCATTAAGAGATATACTTGTAAAAAATGCAGGGATGCTGCTGACCTAGTCTTCCTGTTGATCTGCTTAACTCTCAGCAGCAATAGGACTATATATGTAGAGCAAACAGAGTATCTGAGAATGACTACAACCCATTGTAGGATATATCATACATTTTTCATTATGATTAAAAAGAAAAGCATACAAAAACACAGAGGCACTACATAAAATGCCTGCAACAAGATTCCTCAGAATAGCTATAATGAGAGCTGTTTTAAACCTCCCTGTATTTTAATGCAAGGGGGGTAAATGGCAGGCCTGGCCACATCCCATCAAACTTTATCTCCATATTAGGCCAAAGTCATCCCTATATGACTATCACATTGTACATTCTCCTGCCTCCCATTCCACCCAAATGCAAAAACTGTCATTGTAACTACTCCTCAGCTTGCCCCGGGCCTCCATCATGCCATTTCATGCCCGCAACAAGTGTGTTAATGAGAGGGTGGCTTGAACAATACTTATCGCTAGTCTTCAAGAGCTCATCTCATTCTGCGTGATGGTTGGCATGTCTTGAGGTACTGCCCTGTTAGTAATTGTTGCTGAGCATGACTGACTTGTTGAGCACTGAGAAAACCCTAGTAAATCTTGTTGCCCCTCCTCCCGTTAGGAGTGTGTCATCCTTTCAACCCATCTGATTGAGTGTGGTGAAGTAGATGACAGCTTTCATAATGTCCCCATGTACAAATTTCTTAGACACAACTGAGGTAAGTAGAGGCACGTTATCAGAAAGGATAAAGGCTGGCCACATGTACTGCAAATGATGGGTGCAAAACTGTGATTGTCCCAGCAGATTTAAGATAAACCAAGGCTCCATTGATCTTTTGTGATAAGATACTTAACCATAGTCAAAAAGTGTCTCTGGGCCAGGCATGGTGGCACACACCTATACTCCCAACTTGTGAGACAGGAGGATCACAAGTTCAAGGCAAAACTTGGCAACTTAAACCCTGTCTCAAAAAAAATAAATAAATAAATAAAAAATAAGGGCTGGGGGTATAGCTCAGTTGGTAGAGTGCTTGCCTTGCAAGCACAAGGCCCTGAGTTCAATCCCCAGCACCACAAAAACAAACAAACAAACAAAAATAATAAGGACAAGGAGTATAACTCAGAGGTAGAGTGTCCCTGGGTTCAAACCTCAGTACTGAATAACAACAACAACAATAATAGCTGGATATGTAGCTCCGTGGTAGATCACTTGCATAACATGCTCAAGGTCCTGATTCCCAGTACCACCAAAAATAAATAAATAAAAGTGTCTCTGGAATGGCTCCTCATACTTATTTGCACATTCTGCTAAGGTTTTGGTGTCACAGCCTATGGAAAAGTAGGTGCCTTGCAAGAGTCCTGACTGGTGTCACACATGCATGTGCATGAAATCAATGCGAGACCTTTGAACATGGCATGTTGCCCACTCTTTATTGAGAATACTTTGCCATTAAGCAATGTGCTATGTGACCATGCTGCCTCCTTGTCCTTCATGAAATTGGCAAGGCATAAATTGTTAATTAAATGAATACAAACTAAGATCAAGATAAGATATGCTTTAAAAGGGTGGATAAACTCAAGTGGCTTATTAGCAGCTGCATTTCCTCATGCTCCTTCTGAAATGGGCATTTCTCAACCTGCATTTTAAGGTAGGAGCTGATCTAAGATGCAAGCTAATTATGTAGTTTGATGAAGCCAGAGTCGGGCCTGGGAGATATTTTTGACCTTAAAAATTTCTGTGGAGGTAGCCCAGGTAATCTTGGGTTTAGCAGACAGTTCGGAGTTTTGAGCAAAAACTGCAATTATGAGTATTAGTTGTTTTTGTTGTTTGTTTTTGCAGTGCTGGGGATTAAACTCAGGACCTCACACATGCTAGGCAAGTGCTCTACCACTAAGATATACCCCAGCCCACAAGATGGGATTATTAAATCTTTAATTTTCAGTGCAGGAAACACCTGTCATCAGGCCATTGTAAATGCACAGTTGGGAAACTTAACCGATTTCTGAAATAAATTCTCATTTCTTTGTAAAATATGTAGACTCATTTCTTTGTAAAGTATGCATAGACCCACTTTCCAGATAACATTGACTTTAAATTGTAAGAAGCATCTAAAAGCTCTTACAGACACGAAAGAAAAGAAAACAAAGGACATTCCAGAAAGCAGCTTCTCATTAATGAGTCTAATGCCACTATTGGTAAAGTGACACTAACCACTGCATTTGTCGGGTAGAGAGAGAACTGTGAGAAATGCAGCTCTTGTTTGTTTTGGGAGTTAGATGCCTCAAGATCTTTGTCCTAAGAAAGGTAAACATCAGTGACATCTAAGGTGGTAACCATACTTTCTGTTATACCTGGGAAGAAAAACATTAACTTCACAGTAAACAAAACCCAGTCCAAAGCCCAGCAGCCTGAACCTGCCCCTTTTCTGTAAAATGGGGGTGATAATACCTGCCTTCTTTAGAAATTATGTAAAATTTCAGTTTTGCAGAATGATTTCCTGAAATCTTTGAGTTCTTCCTCTGACTCCATGACTATGACATCATTTAGACACGTTCTCCCCTCTGCGATCGTAACAAAGTTTGCTGAAACACTCGCTGTACAGGTCCAACAGCAGTAGAAATTACCACCAAAGGAACTTTCCCATAATCGGACCCATGGGTGGTCATTGTTAGTAGGTCTGCAAAGAGCATCATTGTCAAATGCTGTGACAAGCTTGAGTAGTCTGTTGAGAATTTCTGGTGGTAGGGTGGTACAGTGGTATGATTGCTTGGGCACAGGTTTTGTTTTATTTAGTAAATATTTGTATTTGTGGTGACTTTGCAAAAGTAGTTACTGAAAATTTGCTGCTTTGCTACCGAGACTCCTTTGTTACCTGTTACTTTGTTACAGAAATTACTTAGCACCAGCTAAGTTACCTAGAATTATAGTGTTAAAGGATGCTCATATTCTTCTTGCCTATCTTAAAAATATAAATAAAAACAGGAATGTGAATATTTAGGCATTCCTGGAAAGATGTTGAATGATTGTCATTTAGCTTCTTAATCTTGTTGACAAATATATGCTGTGATTTGATGATAAATTGAAACGATTTTTGAAAGTGACACACAATTCTGTATTGATGTCCTTTAAAGAAAAACTCCTCTGAGTTCACAGGCTGGGTGACATTCAGCAATTCTCATACTTTCCTTCCCAGCAGCCCCTGTCCTTCCCCTGCCCCAGTATCTATTTCCTTTCCTCTTCTGTAGCAGTCCTGCTGCTTTGTTCTACCCAAAGACTAAAGGGGAGTGGTGATTAAATTGAGGCAGAAAAAATAATTCCAGTTACTTACAGTTTTTGTCCCCTGACCCAAAACCCAATGTTGAGGAAGATGTGGAAGTCATGATTAAAACTGCCCAACCCATACTTTACTGATTCCTTTTTCTCTTTCTTTTTATTGGGGGCGGAGGGGTGATCAAACTCAGGGATGCATTATCACTGAGCTAAATCCCCAGCCCTTTTTATTTTGAGACAGGGTCTCCCTAAGTTGCCCAGACTGACCTTGAACGTGTGATCCTCCTGCCTCAACCTCCCATGTAATATCTTGACACCTTTTCTAGTATAGTTCATGTAGTTTTGCGATTTCATCAGGAAGAGCCGCCTATGAATTCCTCACCTTGGGGGCTCCGCTCTCCCTCCTCATGGCTTCACCTTTCAGATGAATAACCCTGATCTCCTGACCCTGCTTCCCACCTTCCCTAGGCACCAGTGAATTCGGGCCTGGTTTCTTACCTCTTTTTTACACTTTTGGCCCTAATGGCTCTTTTGTTAAGTGTTTTTAAGAGCAGTTTTAAGTTCACAGCAAAATTGAGAGGAAGGTACAGAGAGTTCCCACAAACCCTCATCCCCACGTGTACAGTCTCCCCATCATTAACCTTCCTCCCCAGAGTGATACATTTGTTACAGTTGATCAACATCCATAGACACATCAATCACCCCAAGTCCATAGTTTGCATTAGGGTTCATTCTTAGTGTTGTGCCTTCTGTGGGTTCACTCTTGGTGTTAGACATTCTGT
Source organism: Sciurus carolinensis (assembly GCF_902686445.1). Classification (NCBI taxonomy): domain Eukaryota; kingdom Metazoa; phylum Chordata; class Mammalia; order Rodentia; family Sciuridae; genus Sciurus; species Sciurus carolinensis. Next base: position 127,979,368 of record NC_062216.1, on the reverse strand, counting down.
AGGTTTGGACAAATGCATGATGACATATCACAACCATTGTTATATCACACAGAGTAGTTTCACTGTCCCAAAAATCCTCCTTGTACTCCCTTTCATCCCTCTGTCTTCCCTGACCCCTGGAAACCACTGGTTTTTACTCTTTCCATAGTTTGACTGTTTCCAGGATGTCCTACACTTGGAATCATACCTTAGGTAGCCTTTTCAGGTTGACATCTTTCACTTAGTTATGTGTATTCTATTTCCTCCTTGTCTTCTCATGGCTTGATAACTCATTCTTTTTTAAGATGTTTTATATTTTTCCATTATTCCATTGTTTTTCCGTTATGTCCAGCATTCCATTTTCCAGTGTCCAGATATATAATTTATCCATTCATCTCCTGAGACATCTTGGTTGCTTCCAAGTTTTGCCAGTTATGAATAAAGCTGCTATAAATATTCATGAGCAGGTTTTTACATGAACACAGTTTTCAGTTCAATTGGTAAATAATAAAGAGCAAGATTGCTGGATCTTATGATAAGAGAAGATTTTGCTTTGTAAGAAACTCCCCAACTGTCTTTCACAGTGACCACACTGTTTTTCATTCTCATCAGCAGTGACTGAGAGTTCCTGTTGCTCCACATCCTTGTGACATTTGGTGATGTCAGTGTCCCAGATTTGGGGCATTCTAATGCATATGAAGTGATACTGCATCTTAATTTGCATTTCCCTGATGACAAGTGACAAGGAGTGCCTTTTCATAGGCTCACTTGTCATCTGTATATTTTCTTTGATGAGGTGTCTGTTAAAGTCTTTGGCCCACTTTTTAATTGGGTGGTATATTTTCTTATTGTTGAATTTTAAAGAATTCTTTCTATACTTTGGATAATAGTCCTTTATCAGAAGTGTACATATTTTCTCCTGGTCTCTGGTCGTCTTGATTCCTTCAGCTTTTTACTGAATCATTAGAGTTGGTAGGCAGCATGCCTCATCATCCCTAAATCCTTCAGCATGCGTCTCCTGAGTGTAACTTCTTCCTACCTAGTCACAACATGCCATCAAGGAAGGTTCTTCTGCTTTTTTTTTTTTTTTTTAACCTTGACCAATTCACAATGAACCAATTTTATGTCATTGGTTTATTCCTAACACACCAGTTCACAAGCTCTGGGTTGTCCGCTTACAATAATAAGTTAGAATCTCTCCACCACAGCCCAACTGGAAATTCTTAACATGGTTTCCAGTTTCATTAGCATTGAGATGGTTAAAATCTGTGGGATGGCTGCAATCACTTTGGAAACAGGCCAAGTAAGAAAATGTTGTGAAAGAGGTGTTTATGATCAGTGGCTAGCAGAGGTAGCTTGCTTCCTGCCCTGCCCTCATAGCAACGTGAATGTGCTGCCGCTCCCAGGTTGGGTGCTGTCCTCTGGCATCATCCCCGGGGATTCTGAGTGAGATTCAGTCCTTGGACTTAAAAAGTAAATTCACCCTGATGCCTGGTGGTATGAATTTTTGTGACAGTCTTTGTGCTAAGACATTTTGAAAGATGTGTTATCTCCAAATAGCCCTTCTACTTCGTGAATCCATACTCCATTTTTTTTTTTTTTTTTTTTTTTTTTGGTGGTGCTGGGGATTGAACCCAGGGCCCTGTGCTTGCAAGGCAAGCACTTTACCAACTGAGCTATCTCCCCAGCCCCTCCATTTTTTTTTTTAATAAAAAAATTCAGTGAGTGTTGGTTGACCTATCCAAACTGACCTACAGACCTTCTGGAACCTAAATTTCTACTGACTAATGGCATAAGGTCTCTATCCATATGTTATGGACACTTATATTTGCAGTTTTTCTTTAATTGTTCTGATGCTGCATCATCTGCTAGGGCCTTTCTTTCCTCAGTTAATGTGTGTGTTCGAGGCCCTCCAACAAACATGCACTTACTATATTTTCAGGGGTGGGGGGGTGATTGTTTTGTTTTTTATGATGCTGGAGATGAACCCAGGGCCTCATGCATGCTGGGCAAGCATTCTGCCAGTGAGCCACACCCTTAGCCCACTGGCACTGTTTTTAAAGCTTTGGGGTTAAATTAGATAACACAGCCCCCTGAGGGTAGGTACCATCAATCCTATAATGTAGATAACTGATTCAGAGAGATTAAGCAGTTGGCCCAATACCACATGGCTAGTAGGTGACAGCTTGATTCAAGAACCTGTGCACTTCATCATTACGTAAGGTCCATTAAAGGAACTGTAGATCTCTAAGAAAATGCAAGTGTTTTTAGGTGGCAGATAGTGTGTTACCGAAATACTAGTTTTGATCACCTTATCAGAGCATTGATCCATTTGTGAGATTCACATGTTAGGATGGTGAGGGCAGTGAGAAACCCACCTTTGTTAAACCATCAAGCGTCCTAGATTTAGGTCAAGCTCAGTCCTTGAAGAAACCTCATTCTGGCAGCTTCAGACCTTCTTCAGCTACTGTAAGCTCAGCATATTCATTCTGGACTCTGACCTTGCTTCACTTTAGAATAAAAGCCTTTTAGGGCACAAACTCAAAAAGTAGGAAACCTGAAAGTAAGTCTTTCTTTTCCAAAGAAGTTTATGAGAACACTAGTAAATTAATTGCCATTGTTCCTTGCCACTAAAAGATGAGTTCCTATAGTAGTAATAAGGATAAGCAGATCTCCAGCAAACTTTTTTGGGTCAATTGTTCAAAATTAACCTCAAAATAAATTATAGCAGTGTGATATATATAGGCACTGGCAAGAAAGAACAATACTATGGACTGGGGTTGTGACTCAGTGGTAGAGTGCTTGCCTAGCATGTGTGAGGTGTTGGGTTCAATTCTTAGCACTGCATACAAATAAATACCAGATGGGCAAGGTGGTACATGCCTGTATTTCCAGCAACTCAGGAGACAGGGGCAGGAGGATCACAAGTTCAAGGCCAGCCTGGGCAACTTAGCAAGACCCTATCCCAAAATATGAAAAGGGCTGGGAATGTAGCTTGGTGGTGGAGCACCCCTGTGTTCAATCCCCAATACTGGGGGTGGGAAGAGAAGGAGGAGATAGGGAGTAAAAATGTCCATGTGGTAGGAAGAGCCATGACCTCAACCCTGAACCAGAATGTCCGTGACACACCATAAAAGAGAAAACCCAAAATGGATAGTAACCTTGTAGTAGTACCTGTAATGATTGCATCTTTAAAAATAACCTTTACCGGGCTGGGGTTTACCTTGCATGTAGAGACTGTGGTTAGCATGTACAAGGTTGTGGATTTAAAAAAAATTTTTTTAATTTAAAAATTTAAGAAATATTTTAAAGTACTTGTTTGTACTCCAGGGTAGTGCTCTATTTCACATTATTATTGCCAAACTGTCCTTCTGAAAGATGATCTGATTATGTTGAGCTATCCCAAGGGACCAAAAAGGGAAGTTCTCAGCTTTTTATAGTGTGGGGCCTCTAGGGGTTTTCACTCTGGGGTTTTAAAAACAAGTTTCCTGTCTCTATATGAAAAAAAGACTAGAAGGGGACATAGAGAAATTATGGTGATTGGGACATGAGAATTATGTCTATTTTTTAAACTGTTTTAAAACTGTTTTAAAATTGTCTTATACTTTTATAATTTATAGTTTGAAGCACTTAGAGGAAGGGGAGTAGAGTAGGAGTTAGAGAAAAGATGGGGTTGTCAGGAAGGAGGCGGGGGAATTGCCTCTGATCTTCCTGTTTGGGTTGATAGTTGGTGATTAGTGAGACAAGCTGCTTTTTCTCTGGGAGCATTGACTGTCTTGAAATTTAAAAAGAAAAAAAAAATCTTTACAACCTGATATATCTTCAGATTTCTTCTTTCTCTCCTTTTTTCAATTAAAAATGGAAAGGTCCCTGATTCAGGAATTGAATCCTCAAAGCTCCCCATTCACCTGTTCAGGAAGAAATGAAATGGAACCTAACATCTCCATATCTCAGATATGATATGATATCAACACGTTACTGCCAGGCAGATAAATGTGTAAGCAAATAAAACCCCATCTCCACATAATATTGGAAGATCTAACTTGAAGCCAAATATTTGGTTTGGATCTTAGCACTCTCTTGTATGGAAATACTCCAAGAAGGTCCATCTACTCTAGAACTAATCTAGAAAATTGAGTTCTTTCCAGAGCTCACCCAAGATGGCACCTTGTAGACTAGTCATAGATTATTCCATCAATACTAGAAAACAAATTCATCTCATTTCTGGACTGGAGAATGACTCCTGCTCCAACTGGACTTCCTTTGGTTGGTTTGTTCATTTAGTCATTCATTTATGCAGCAAGCATTTTTCAATCATCTACTATGTACGTGCCAGGACTACCCTCAATTCTGCAAGCACAGAGATACACAACCCTTGCCTACAGGAACCCTATGGTTTCAGTGAGGTTAGGAAAGGGGTTGCAGAGGTACTATGCAAGTTCAAAGAGGAGCATCTAACTTGGGTTGGTAAAGGATGAGACTGAGCAGGAGAGGGGTAAGAAAGGTGTTGGATGGACCAGGAATTTTCCTTGAGCCTTAAAAAGGCAAGTGGAAGTTGGCTACTTTGATCAGGCAGGCTAAGGACTCTTCATGCAGAAGAAAGAACCTGTACTGAAGGAGTTGAGACAGAGGGCTGGCTTCTTTGGGAGCTACACACAATGAAGAATACTCGACCTGGTGTGTGGGACCATGGGGGGAGACCTGCAGCCAGACAGGGCAGACCATGAGATGTCTGACGTGCTGCTGAAGGATGTGGGTTCTGTCTTGTTGCCATGAGGAGCCACTGCAGGAACAGCAGTGGAGCGTGTGATCCATCTCGCGTCTGAGTAAACCCCAAATAACAGTTTATCCAACATGCTTCATTATGTCCGAAATAGAAAAATCACTGTTTTCCAGGACAGTTTAGTGACTTGCATTTGTTTGAGCTGACCAAATGCTAGGCTCAGGGTAGGCATCTGTAAATATATGTGTCAGATGAATAAATGAAAAGATGATAGGTTAAGCCATTGTGCAGAAATGGTTCTTTACAATAGACATGTACCTGATTTTTTAAAAGCCCCTACCAGGTCTGCATCTCTGGCAGCTGCATTTAATGCATCAAGGCTGCAGTCACAGGCCACAGTACAAACTGCTGCTTCAACTTGGTCTCATATCTATGAGTTGGCCAAAGTCTTTGCTGTTCAGTTCCTGATTCCTAAGGTCAAGCCTGCTCATGGGCCAGCAGCTTACTGACTATCATTTTATTGGTGGCTGTGCTTTCCGGGCATTCTCACAGAACCTCCTCTGCTCGCCTTGCTTGAAATTGGCCTCCTTTACTCACCTCATGGCAACTATTTAGGCCCTCTTGTTTCCCTCCATTCATGCTCAACTTGGCACTATTAGAATTCAAAGTGTTACTTCAGTTCTGGAATCATATCCATCTACCTACAAATATTTATTGGTACAGGGAGCATAACCAACAATACTTCTTATGCAGGGAGTATAAGAAGATATAATAAGATAAGGAAACAATTCCAAGAGATAGACTTTGCCAGAAATGCCTTACTATAGTGTTCCTTTTTGATACAGTGTTAGCAATGCATTGAAATAATATTGGTTTTTGTTTGTTTGCTTTGGCTGTCCACTGCCAATCAGCAGATACTCAGAGGCATGACATCTTTTGGTGGTATAAAAGCAAAACTGTATAACATGTTTAAAAGTAGATAATTTGGATTGAGCAATTTTAAAATGAAATCTCTAAACTCTAGGTCACTTTAACAAAATCTTATGGTCTGGGAACCCCTGTCTGCAAAGGCACTGGTATCAGAGGTGGGTATGAAGAACATTCAGCCAAGGAAAGGGTTTTGGCTTGGGCTGGTTGGAGAAAGAATGTCAGATGGGATAAGTTAGACTGTCTTCCATAAATTAAAGACCCCCTTCCAAATCTCGGTGGTCTGTACAACAAAATTAAGGCTTAAATCTCATTACATTTCCTTCATTGTTTGGTTGATTCTGTCATCTTTCCAAGGACCCAAGCTGACAGAGCAGCCTCTATCAAAACACTGCCTGTCTCATTTCATGTCAGTGAGGAGATGGCTACTGTGCATTTGTTCTTAAAATTTCTGCCCAGAAGTGACACATCATGTCAACCCACATTTCATTGATCAGAGCAAGTCACATGACATACCTGAGTTCAAGAGGGCACCAGTAATACACCCTACCTCAGAGGTCTTTGCTAAGGTGACCTAAGCCCTGGTGGATGACCATGGTACACCGTGGGAGGTACCACAGGGGAGCAGAAGAACGGGATGGTTGGGGTAGCATTGATAACATTGTTAAAAGCAAGACTCACCCACATGAAACCTTGTGGAAATTGACTGAATGGCAGATTGTTTTGCAATGACAGGTTTTATGATGTCGTATATTATCAAAATATTCTGGTGAGTCAGAATACTCTGGAGAAATTTCTTAGAATTTGTGGTTTTTTTTTTTTTTTCCTTCTTCTTCTTATTTTTAATATGTATGATTTGAAAAAGCAGAAAATTCAGCAGAGGCTATCTTAGGCTGAGAGACACAGGTTGGGCAGCCAGATCCCAGAAATTCTGCCACCCCAGTTTTTTACACATTTGGGGCAAAGAAAGTCATTGAGGCCTCCTGTAGTCCTTAAGTGGAGAGAAGTTTGGGGAACATAACAGATAATCAAAACAGAACCAAAAGAGCAAACAACATCTATAACTTCTCAAACTGTCCTCAGTACCCCTCATCTCCCTTCTTCCATTACTGGTTCTCCACAGAAAGAAAAACATCTCCACAACAGAAGCTGGGCACACAGCAACCTTGGCTCATAGGTTTATGTTCCTTTGATTCTTTTTCTTCCTTGATTTCATTGTATATACATGCAGCTTTCCATCTTTTTTTTTTTTTTTTTTACATTTACATAGGGTAATGATGTTTTTTTTTATTTTTCCCCTCCCCCCACCCCTTCCACCCCTTTTTTCCCTCTACACAGTCCTTCTTTCCTTCATTCTTGCCGCTCTCCTTAGCCTAACTCTAAACCTAACCCTAAACCTAATGCTAGCCCCTCCCACCCCCAGCACATATACTAAAATTGGAACGATACAGAGAAGATTAGCATGGCCCCTGCGCAGCTTTCCATCTTTAGCAGTGTATCACAGTGGTTAGCAACAGAGCAGAGGCACTGTGGGTAGGCCTCCCAGGCCTTGTTCCAGTGGTTTTGAAACTTTCGTGTGAAAGAGAATCATCTGAGGAGCTCTTTAAAACACAGACTGCTGCTCCCCATGTCCAGATGAGTACTCACTGATCAGCACTTCTGGGTGGAACCCAAGAATGTGCATTTCCAGCAAGTTCCCAGGTGTTGCTAATGCTTCTGGTCCTGGGACCACACTTTGAGAACCACTACCGTATGAGGTTAAGGAAGACTGTTTCCTCATGTGTGGCAGCATAATATTAATACTGCTTATAGATTTTAGGGTTAAATGAATGAGTTTATGCAAAACGCTTTCAGTTGTAAATGACACCACATAAGCATAGCCAATCTGGAAACTTGTCCATACTTTTTGTCTCTGTTTTGTTATCATCTGCTAGTTTTTGTGTTAGTTTTTGTTTGGTTTTTGTAATGACCTGCTTTATAGGGACTAATTTTCCTCTATTTCACATCCAGAGGGCATTTGAACTGTGGAAACTGATTAAACTGATATGATTACTGTATGATTTCCACTCTTCTGTAGACTCATCCATTATTTGTGTACCAGATGTGATCAGCTTCTTGTGTGTGTGTGTTTGTGTGTGTGTGTGTGTGTGTGTGTTAATGGGAATATGCATAAACTGAAAGTTTGGTGTCGGATCTGTGGACCATTCTTCTCAAAGGTAAAAGGAACTCTCACTGTTGATAAACCATTACAGGGACAGCCTCACAAAAGCCTTGCCAAGAGAGCTGTTATTCCCTTTTATCTTTGAAACAGATGCTCAGTGCATTGGGCAAGCTCTCTCAAGCTCTGACTTAGGTCAAAGGTTACTTGTTAGGGTACACAGAGAAATGTGCAAGTCTGAGAAACCCACAGCTGATCCAGCACTCTGGGTACGAGTTCGTGTGTCCCGCCATGTATACAAGTCCAGGGTCAGGGCCACCCAGGGTCTCTGCTTCTCTCTGCACATGTTACACTGAAACTATAAAGGCAGAAGTAGTCTGATGGTGTTCTTACATCAGCACCCAGCATGGATTGTGCCCGTAATTTAGTCTTTGATTTGATTGTCTTGTCCTGGACGGAGCAGTCAGAGCCAGGTAGCAGGCAGGACCCTGTCCCAGGTACAAACCATAGAAACACAACACTGAAAAAACTGCCTGCAGAGTTCTTCCTGAAACCAGAGCTCCAGCCTATCCTTCCTACTCCTAGGAAGATTGAGGCAGCATGGTGTTATCAGAAGTGCACAAGTCTTGGGCTCAGATGGGTCTGGATTTGAACCTGGTGCTGCCATTTAACTCAGCTATGAATTGTGGCTTTCACCCCCCTATACAGAGGTGTTATGAAGATCCAGTAGCATACAGCATTTCCTTAGCATAGTGCCTGTTCATAATATCCAGACTATATGAATGATAAAGTATGATATTTTAATTGTTCTGTTCTTATTTTTTAAAAACCAAGAAAAAAAATTTTAATTCTTTTAATTTTAAAAACTGAAAGATGAAAAAGAAAAAAAAATCACTTGATTTTTATCACCCTCTCACCTCCTTATCACTGATATGTGCTGTTTTCATCTCTTATAGGGACACCTCCATTGTTTAAGGCTTCATTTGCTGTGGTGCTATATTTTTTAATGAATAGCCTGTTTTACGTGTTTTGATATTATACAATTTTACATTGATTTTTCTCACAATGGAAATTGTTTGATTTATTTCTTTGTACTGAGGATTGAACCCAGGAGCACTTAGCCACTGAGCCACATCTCCAACTTTTATTTTTTATTTTGAGATAGGGTCTTGCTTATTTGCTTAGAGCCTCACTAAATTGTTCAGATTGACTTTGAACTTGCGATCCTCCTGCCTCAACCTCCCAAACCTGTCTTAGAAATATTTTTAATGTTAGATTCTGTACATAATTTTAGTGAACATGGCACAATTTGCATAAAATTACTTCTTGGTGGACCCCTAACAAGAAAGAACTGGTAGAATAAATGGAAGTGTGCTCATACAACTAAAAGGAGCAAAAGTATATCCGTTAACATAGAAACAGTTTTATCATTTTATGTAAAGTGAGATGGTTTTACCTAAAGATCGGCTCCCAAATCTATCTGGACTATACACTGACTCTGTTTCTTTTAAACTGTAATAGCAATGGGCAGGGAGGAGGGTAGAAGTTCACTGGATTAAACAAAGGAGAATGAAGGGAGGACAGGGAATGGGAATAGGAAAGACAGTAGAATGAATTGGATATAACTTTGCTATGTTCTTATATGAATACACAACTAGTATATCTCCACATCATATACAACCATAACAATGGGAAGTTATACTCCATGTATGTATGATATGCCAAAATATTCTACTGTCATATGTAATTAAAAAGAACAAATAAAAATTTTTAAAAAGACTGTAATAGGCCTCAGAATCACCAAAGGGACTTTTTTAATGTCTCAGACTTTACCCATGGAGTTTGATTTAGTAGATGGAGTTTGAGGCTCAGGAATTGGCATTCAGGGAGGACGGGGGATGTGATCAGTGACAGAGTGTCTGCTTAGCATGGTACAAGGCTCTGGGTTCAATCCCTGGCACTACCAAAAAGAGAGAATTTAGGAAATCACCTTTTTTTTTTTTTTTTTTTTTTTTTTAAACAAGGATCCCAGGAGATTCTCGTGTGGAAATGGTACCTCCTGTATTGACCTGTTGAAGCTTACTTAATTTTCCAAGCTTCTCCTCTCTTCTCCTGAACTCCTATGTACATTTTAGCACTTCCTGTCTTCTTTCTTGTCTTGTGTATCTTAGTGAATCATAAACTGTAACCCTTTTCCTGATCTTCTGAGCAACCCAATTTGGTACCGAGGGCCCCGGGTTTGTGTTAAACCCTGAGAGAGTTAGTAAGCGTAGATTCTGAAGTATCTGGAATCCAAATTTAATTTATTTTATAATGAAGAGAAAAAGGCAGAATACTTTGGAACTCTTTATCACACCTGTTACCAGCTAGAACTTCAGAGAATAAAGGTAGTCTTTCCAACCTTGATAGAGGAAGAAAAACCTTGCTTACATTACCCTAGTTTTGGCAATCAGGTTGTTGAAAGTAAGTGGTTTGTCTTTTGTGCACTTCCCCTGGTCTTAACCAGAGATGGCCAGCGTTGGTTGGAGGGGCGGGGAAAGCCCTTCAAGAGGCAGGTCACTGCAAAAGGATTGTGTGTATTCTCTAGGTTGTGGGTTGATTTCATTCTCAGACTTAGTGCCGCTGAAGTCATTCAAGGTAAGTTTCTCATCTTGCAGTTCACTTAGAGGTCATTTGTGCTAAAGTGGGGATTGAATTACCCACCAAAGGACTTCTTCACTTGGTTTGATCAGTTTGATTTCCTTCCCTCCTTAAACTAAGTAATATTGGATGTCCACATCAGGTGAGATTTTTGCTGTCTTTTCCTGTCTTTTGTGTAAAAAATAGACTCAGAATTGTAAATTAAAATTGATAAATATTATATTGAGATGATACTGAATTTTCCCCTTTCCTGTAAGGGGACAAAAACCATACTCGGTACAAATCTGTGATTATGCTAACTTTAAAAGCATTAATAGTTGCAGAAAAGAATTCCCCAGAAACCAACCAAAAAAGCCAAGTTTAACAACTCACTCATAAAAAGTTCTTCTTGTTTCATATGAAATGTTAACTTTGTAGGATTGAAGTTCCAGATAACCATTGGGGAATGGAGGGTTCTGGTTAACCAAATGCTTCTGGTGGGGAATGACCAGATGGAATGTACATGTCTACATAATGCTCAGAATCCTTATTCCCCACCCCTTTGATGCTGGGGATTTAACAAAGGGATGCTTTACCACTGAGCTATATCCCAGCCCCTTAACCCTTTTTTTTTTTTTTTTTTTTTTTTTTTGAGGACAGTGTCTCACTAAGTTGCTTAGTACCTCACTAAGTTTCTGAGGCTGGCAATCTTCCTGTCTCAGCTTCCCTGGTGGGTGAGATTACAGGCATGCACACCACACCCATCCAGAACCCTATTCTGTAAAATAGGGTATCCTATTCTGGATCATCTGTAAAACCCTATATCTATAAAGCATTTCATGATTTCCCCTCTTTGGAAAAAGGTAACCATTTCTTTTGTTCTATACCTGTGACAATACCCTACACACATTTCTGTGATCATATGTGTCACACTGTAGTGTGTGCATGTTGTTACTCTGAACTAGATCAAAAATTCAGGAGCAGGGGGTATAGTTCAGTGATATCTCACACAATTAGCTTGCTGAATTTAATCTTCAGCATCTAAAAAAACATCACTGGGCGTGGGGCATGTCACTGATCCAGGATGAATATCTGGATATAGTAGTAGTCAAATGTCTGAATGAAAGAGAACTCTGCACTGAACAGGGACTATCAGTCAGACAAACTACATTCTGTGGGCATTTTCTGAAAATTTCTAGCTACTGAATTTAAAACATCAACCTGTCATGACAAATTTCCCTAAAAAATTATTCTAATAATATCATGAGTAAATGTTGAAAAAGACAAATCCAATATTGGCTTCTCCCTCATCTTTCTCATTGCCACTGAGTGCTCCCCACTCTGTAAGATCCCTGATTTGAGGAACTAGATCAGAAATTCTGCAGAAACCTGCTTAACATTAACCTGTTAGTTGTTGTTAAATTCCTTTCCTGGGCTTTTAATCTCCACATGCAGCTGAGATCATTTGAACTTTGTGTATACCTGATAGATATCAAACACAAGCCCAATCTCCAAGTTTATATTAAAAGCGCCAGCCAATTTTAGAATTGAAAAGGACTTCTTTGCTTGCATTGGTTGGGAACCAAGCCCCCTAAGAAATGGGTAGTTTTTATTGGTGAGAGGAACGCTAGAAATGAAATCAAATAGACAGGGGGCTTAAGTCATGATCTCCTTTTGCCTGCATAGTCATAAAAAGTTTACTTAATATTTTTGAAGATCAGTTTTCTCACTTGTGAAGTTTGATCAATAACCCATGACGGGATTGCTTGAGGTGATGTGAACCAAGTACCAGCTGTAATATCTGCACAGAGGCCATCCTCAGTGATCTTGTTTCTGCCCGTCCAGTCTAAGGCAGAGCTGGGACTTAGAAGTTTTCCTTGGCATTGTTAGGACAGGTTGTGGCTGCTAGTTTACTTGGCAGAACTCATGCACATCAAAAATACAAACGAAGGGGCTTGTCACTGCAGCATTTGAACACAGGATTCAGGGTTTTTCACTTTAAAAACTATCTCCCTCCTGAGTTACATGTCTTATTACTGTTGCTTTTTTCACTTTGTTTGCACTGCAACTTATGGCCCCCTTCCAGTCAACCATCAACTGTAATTTAACTTTGTTTAATTGTGCGCCTTCTCAAGATTGTTTCTGTGAGGCTTCAGGTTCTCCAGTGAAGTATATAAACATTTCAACAAAATAGATCTGTGTAACCTAGTAAGTGTTCAATTTTTTAAAAATTGCGTCCTAGAATAATAAATATCTGTGTTAAATTGAAAGGGTTTCCCTAAATTCTGGCAGTAAATGAGAGCATTTGTTAGTAAATGAGAGAAATGTTAGTCATGTGAACTGAAGTCACCAAGAAATGTTAAAGTAATCAGGTGGGAGAAACGGTCTCACTGGTCTTCTATTCTCATTCTTCCAGAGTTCATTTGTCATTTTAAGAGACAACTTACTTTTCTCTTTTTCTTCCCCATAAAGGTAGAAACCTGTGGGTTCTTGTCGTGGGGCGGTTTCCTAAAGAACACAGAGTTGGGATTCCAGAATTCAAATACGTGGCAAATATGCATGGAGATGAGGTACGTACATGGCATGCATTTCTGCAGAGTCACCAGACACATATCCCCTCAGGTCTCTTGAATTTGGTATAAATGCTAGAGAGGACACATGGAGAAGATCATACGTTGCAACAAGAAGCAAGTTCTTTCTATGAGACTTTCTGTGGGAGTTTAAGGAATCGGGGTCCAACAGCAGCACAGCCATTTGGTCATATACCTGGTGCCCTGTGAGAGTAAGCTGAGCTGCTTTTGTGCTTAAAACTACAAGAATAACAGTGCTCTGAACTCCTGCCAGCCAAGACCTGCCATCCTTTCCAGGTTGATTGTCTGCTCATCCAGGTCAGCATTAAGGTGACCCAGCAAAGGAGCTCCATTTATTTGAACTCAGAACAATTAGAAGATTCCAAATAGCCATCCAGACTCCTAACATCTGGCTTGGAATACTTTTGTCACTCTCAGTCTTATACTCGGTATTTTCTTTCTTTTCTTCCTTCCTTTCCTTTTCTTCTTTCCTTCCTTCCTTGGATTGAACCAAGGAAGGTGCTTTACCACTGACCTATATCCCTAGCCCTTTTTATTTTTATTTTGAGACAGGGTCTTGCTAAGTTGCTGATGGCCTTGCTAAGTTGCTGAGACTGGTCTTGAACTTGGGATCCTCCTGCCTCAGCCTGGGATTACAGGATGCACCGCTGCACCTGACATACTTAGTGTTTCCAGTGTTTATGTTTAGGTAGCCACACAGAACTCTCTCAGACGCACCATTCAACAAATGCTGTCAAAGGCCATAAGAGTGTCTGACCTTTTTTTTTTTTAAGTTAGAAGAGATGAACTCTTTTTATTTTGTTTCATAAAATGCCCTTTTATCACTCTTACCTGCCCAGCCATTCTGGCACATGGTTGAGGATGTTCACCTCCTTTTCTTACCTTACTTCCTTAGAATACTGAGAACATGACAACTGTAGTATTTTCTACTCACCAGGACTCCACAAGTCTGGGCAGTCAAGTGAAAAAAGGTGGTTTCCTGTCATCACTGTAAAGAAATAATGCATGAGAATGTGCAGAATACCCTACAAAACACTTAACTTACAGGAATTTCAGTGTAAATGCATATTCCAATGAGTGCAACCTGCTGACTTGTTGGAACACTCCAGATTTGCAATAGCCTGGGTGGCTTGTTCTCATCAGTGCTGTGCTTCCTGACCTGGCTTCACCCTCCCCGAGCCCAGGCTCCAGTGGAACTGGCTCCACCCCCATGACACGCACAGCCTGCCCTTGCCAGGCATGCTGCCCAACCTGCCCTGCTGAGAGAGGGTACTTCTTGCCGCCAGAGCAAAGATGCAAACATCTTCCTCTCAAAAATAGTAGATATTTGAACCTGATTTGGGGGCACCGAAGTTTGATCCATCTGTGACTTTCTGAACATAACAGATTGTTTCTTTAAAAAAAAAAAAAAAAAAAAAAAAAAAAAAAAACTTTCTATTGCTGGGAGTCCAACCAAAGTTGCTTTTAAAAAACAAATGTTAGAGTAGCCCAGACGTCTTTCCCTTTTGCTCTCCAGTCTATTGATCAAGGTCCCTTGGAATCCATTTTTAATAAGAGACAGGTGGCACTCTTTGCCTTCAGTAGTTTATTTATTGAATTCCTGGCATTTCATCTCAGAAATTAACCCTTAAAACCGAAACTTCCAAAGATAAGAAGAAATGTTGCCCCCACCTACACCTTAATTTGCTTATTCTTTCCATGCAGTTTCCCAAATTTCTGGGGTCTTTCTCACTGGGTAGTTGATGTGTCCCATAATGTCAGGTCTCTTGAGTTCACCCTGATTCTTTAAGGAATAGTGAGGACTGAGATTAGGCAGAGGAAAAAGGTTTCAGTGTGTTTTGGGGTGGGGATTCGAAGCACTATAAACCCCTTTCATGTCCCAACTGGTAGCAGTGTCTGTGGGCTCCACGGGGCTGATAAGAAAGTTGTTATTTTGAATTTGAGGTCTTTAATATTCAGCTCTGCTGGTGCCACAAGGAACTAGAGAGAGCGATGGCCTAATCTTGGAGCAGAGGAGTCACTTGGCACAGGGTCTAATTCCCACTTTGATCCTCACTTAAATCTTTTGGCACTGAAAGCATTCGTAATGATTTTCTGTCTTATTAAAAAGCAACATAGTCAGATGTGGTGGCATACTCCTGTAATCTCAGTGGTTTGGAAGGCTGAGGAAGGAGGTTCATGAGTTCAAAGCCAGCCTCAGCAAAAATGAGGTGCTAAGCAACGCAGTGAGACCCTGACTCTACATAAAATGGGCTGGGAATGTGGCTCAGTGGTGGAGTGCCCTGAGTTCAATCCCCGGTACCTGCCCCCCCACCACCAAAAAAAAAAAAAAAGAAAGAAAGAAAAGAAAAAAAGCAATGTAGTTAGTCATTTAGGACATCAACCCTTAGCCTCCCTGGAGGTTTGCCTTGTTATATTGGTACAAACTTGGAGCTCTGACCTTAGAATCTTGGAATCTTCTGGGAATTTATGGACCTGAATATGGAATATGTGGACAGTCCCTGCAGGAGGCACATACATACTGAGAGGCATGATGGACAAAATTGGCCACACGATTAAGATTTTTCTCTCTCCCAAGTGTGTGCATGTGGGTATGTGGTGTTACCACTTGATACCATGGCTCCATGGCAGTGAGCAGCAGCATCAGGAGGATCCAGTTTGGCCATTTCCCCCCATGAATCTCCAACTCTTTATGTCCTGTTTTAGAATTGGGTCTTTTTCTTATTAAAAATAATCTGTTAGGTTTTCTACTATATATCCAAGGGGTTGGGGGAGGCAAACTTGAGCTTTCCGTCTGATTATGGCAGCCAGGACTGAATAGAGGAAAGCACAGAGAGAATTTTTGCAACTCAGGAATAAACTATGAAGAGCCTTTTTACTCCAAAGAAGAACCTACAATTTGAGTATATATAAGTAGTGTTGGAAAGTGTCCTCTTCCACCTTCACCTGGTTATTATACCTTTAAAATAAAAGTTAAGACTTTTTTTTTTTTAATAGTACTGGAGATTGAACCCAGGGATGCTGTACCACTGGGCTACATTCCCAGACCTTTTTGTTTTTATTTTGAGATAGGGTCTCACTAGAGTTGCCCATGCTGGCCTCAAACTTTCTGTCCTCCTGCCTCAGCCTCCCCAGTAGCTGGGATTATAATTGTATGTGACCATACCCAACTGCAATCTATTTTTTTAAATTAAAGGCAAAACTATGACTCTTCAAAAAAAAAAAAAAAAAAAGATGTTATTGTGGGCACGGTGGCACAGCCCTATAACTCCAGCTACTTGGGAGACTGAGACAGGAAGATCACAAGTTTGAGGCCAGCCTGGAAAATTTAGCAAGGCTCTAAGGGAGTCCAGCTTTGGATTTGCAACAAAACTGTCTGAATCTGAAGCCTGAGCGCTGAGCCTTACCCAGTGAATCTACCCCTTTTAATCTCTCCACTGTCCCTGGGATGTTCTGTTTTTCCTGTTTTAGTGTTGTATATAGATATTTGGTCTATCTCAAATTAATTTTATCTAGATGGATACTCAGTTGTTCCAGAATCATTTAATGAGAACACTTGGGCTTATTGATCATATGAACGAGAAACAGGCTCTTAGGAGCAACACTGAAATAGATTTCTCCAAGTTACCAATCTTGGTCCCTTTTGTCTTCGACTTCCTGCTTGCCTCTCCTGATTGCCTTTAGCATGGGAGGAGATTTCTGAGGTTTCACCTTTGTTAGTTTAGTAAGACTAGCAGGTGTTTTTCTAGTTCATCCAGGCCCTGGTTTACACATGTATTGGAACTTAGAATCGTAAAGCCCCAATTCTAGGTTTAATATATGCAGCCTCCTCATTGACACACCTGAAGTTTAGTCAGGTTTTCTAATCGGTAGGGCACTGATGGGGTTCTGCCCTTCCCTTACTCCACAGGTACTCGGACTGTTTGGGGTTGGGATTTGTGTCCCCCACGCCTTCCTCTACCACCTCATTCTGCTACTTTCTTGCTTAGTAGACACTATAACCAGTAATCTAAAATTGAGCTTTACTTACAGCTCATGTCCTGACGCTGGGAATATACATAACATCCTTGGCCTCTGTGTGGTTGCCGGAGCGCCACCTGGGAGGGTCTCCAGGCCTCCTTCCTTCCTAAAGCCCTCTGCACTTTTCTGTGCTTTTTATCTGTCCCTCACTCCCCCCGCCCCCCCCCCTTTTTTTTCTTTAATAGAAAAAGCTGTTTTACTTGGGTAATTGCTGGTTTGATTAAGGCTTCTCTAATTCCTCTCTAATGGAAATACTGAAGCGAGGCACGACTATGTTTTTAAGAATTTAGTGCCTAGAGTTTTAAGCTCACCCAGCAACAGGCAAAGTACAGGTCAGAGCTTGGATTCCAGCCCCAGTGGCCTTGACCTCAGGGCTATGTCTTGATTACTGTAGGAGTAGGTATTCAATGTGTTTCTTAAGTTGAACTAAATTGCAAATATGATTTTTTTTTCTTTTTTGGCTAGGAGTTTAAATTTCTGTTTCTTAAATGTCAGTTTTTACTGTGATTGTTTATTTGGGTTTAGACTTTTGAAAAATCCACATCACATTTGGAATCTCACATTTGGTAACATTTGTTTATAGTTTATTGTATTCCAGATATATAGGTTGAAAGGAAAAACATTTCCTAGAAATAGTGAGCATATTTTTTAACCTAAAAATAAAGGACATATGACTTTTACATATCTGAGTATAGAAACAGTTTATGAGATGTAATTTGTATGTCTAACTGTTTGTACTTAGAGGATATTTTAATGGTTTATGCAGACGATAGGAGATACTATCTGAAATTGTGTGTGTCTTAGAAAGTCTGGGATGTGTAGTCAACATGAGATGGAGGTGTCAAATTTATTAGAACAAAAATATAGAAGCTGTCCTTCCAAAACTTTCCTCCACCACTATTGTAGATAGCAAACTGTTCTCAGTTATGCAGCATGGCTTTAAATAATGAGATTCTTTCTGTTTGGATTTAGACAGAGCTAATGGTTATTCCAGGTGAAGTGTCAGATTCATTTTTAGCATGTAGTAGATTCCTCAAACAGTGATCTGTTTCTCCAGCTCTTTTGGGGGAGGCTGAGCCACCAGTGTGACCATACACTTAGATTTCTTGTCATAAGCAGAATTGTCAGCCCCCACCCCTGTAAATGTTGTTCAGTACCGAAAAATCGATCACAAAAAACAACTATCATTTGAACATCTCTGCTTCCTAAGCACCTTAGGTCCTCGTGTTTCCAGAAGTTCTTCCTCAGGATGGTCTTGACCTTGTACTGGATTTGGCAGCAGTAACTTATTAACAGTTACGTACTGAATACATGATACACTGGAAACTATGTAAGATGTACCCGGGACGCAGAGGAAAACGGTTCAGACACTTGCTCTCAAGGCTTAGATGGTGGAGTGGGGAAGGGGTGGTCAGCCAGGTTAACTGTAATCTGCGTGAACAGTGTTAGATAGTGTGGGCGTGGAGTGTGCAGGGGCCACACAGGCAGGTCGCTAAACCCAGACCTGGGAGACCAGGGACAGTATGTTAGATAATGTAATATATAGGCTCACTAGTTGAACGAGGATTAACTAGGCCATCAGACAAATGAATTAAATCTGTAACACACCATTGTGGAAGCCCAGAACTGAAATTTCTGTTTATGTCTGTGCCTCCCCCCCCCCCCCCTCTCCCTCTCCCCCTCTCTCCCTCTCTCCCTCTCCCTCTCTCCCTCTCTCCCTCCCTCCCTCTCTCCCTCTCTCCCTCTCTCCCTCTCTCCCTCTCTCCCTCTCTCCCTCTCTCCCTCTCTCCCTCTCTCCCTCTCTCCCTCTCTCTCCCTCTCTCCCTCCCTCTCTCCCTCTCTCCCTCTCTCTCCCTCTCTCTCCCACTCTCTCCCTCTCTCCCCACCTCTCCCCCCCTTTTCTCCTTTCTCTCTCTCTCTCTCTCTCTCTCCCTTCTCTTTTCTCTCTTTCCCCTCTCTCTCTCCCCTCTTTTCTCTTTCTCCCTCTCTCCCTTCTCTTTTCTCTCTCTCTCTCTTCCCCCCACTCTCTTTCCTTTCTTTTCTCTCTCTCTCCCCCTACTAACTATGTTGTGGATTGTTCCTTCAAATTTTTCCCATTGTGTTATAAAAACATCCTTTGGAGATCTAGTCTCATTTTTATCTATCTGGCAAATTCCAGTTCGGCTGAATTGCACTAAACCTGATGGAGACTTGATTCTCTGCCTTCTGGGTTATTGCCATTTTAACAACCGCCTGAATCGCCAGTGAAAGGCTCCCGAAGCCATGTATGCTCCCTGGGCCTCCCAGGCTCTTACTGGGGGTCTTTTCATGAAGTCCACACTCTCACAGAAAGGAAGTGAGCGTGCTGGATGAAAGGCTGGGTAAGCTAAGGGAGACTGTTTTCACCACATTCTTTCTTAAAATTTGAACTCTCCAAGGTTTCATAGTCAAAGACTTAATTCTAAAGTCTTAAAATTGGGAAGGGAGGGAAGTTTATACATAAAACATGAGTGAATGTTTGAGACATTTATATTAAAGTTGGGAAGAATTAATTTGAATAATATTTGGCTTAAATCTGCTGTTACAGAGGCAGCAAATATGGCCCAACCAAAAAAAAAAAAAAAAATTTAACTCCCTCTGAAATTCCATCTGTTTGCCTCAGCATTTTTTAAATTATCTAACTTAGTTGGTTCTTTATCATATTCCCAAGGTTTTTTTTATACCCTCTCCAGTTGGGAACTTGTGTTTTGTTGTGGGATGTTGAGACAAACAGAAAATACTTTGATTACACACTTTCATATCTGAAAGAATCATGACTTTATTGTTTTTATAAAAATGACATAAAGATACTAGAAAGTAATACTAGAAAAATAAGAGGTAATCAGTCATTCAGAATGCTATCACCCAGAATAACCTTTAATATTTCTGGAACACCATCCTAAACACCTATATATTTCTTAGTTAAAAAATGAGAGGAATTTTAAAAATATAAAATAGAATGTGTTTCATATTATGAATGTTACTTTTAAGATGTATAAAATGTAATCTTTGAATTTTATCTAAGTATGATTACATTTCAATCTTTAAGTTTATTTATTTATTTTAAACTATATTTTTGGTTGTTAATGGACCTTTATTTTTATGTATTTATTTATATGCAGTGCTGAGAATCAAACCCAGTGCCTCACACATGCTAGGCAAGTGCTCTACCACTGAGCCACAACTCTAGCCCCTAAATCTTTATATTTGATCCCAATAAATTTATTAGCAGAAGAATAAAACTGAAATGAAACTAAAAATAACTGGTTAAACTTTGACAGTAAAAATAACTGGTAACTAGTTCTACTATTAACTGAATTCTCACTCAACTCTAGCCTTTTAATCGTAGCTTTCTTTGCTTTTGGCTAGTGAATTTTGTTGTCAACACCCCTGACTTGAATTCTTTTTTTTTTTTTTAACTATCTTCTGTTTTTATTTTTTATTTGTTCTTTTTAGATATGCATGACAATAGAGTGTATTTTGACATATTACACATACATGGAGTATAACTTATTCTAACTAGGATCCCAGTCTTGTGGTTGTTTGTACATGATGTGGAGTTTCACTGGCCATGTATTCATTCTACTGTCTTTCCTGTTCCTGTTCCCACTCCCTTCCCTTCATTCTCCTTTGTCTAATTCACTGACTTCTATTCTTCTTCTCCCCAACCTCCGTTGTTGTGTGTTAGCATCCCCATATCAGAGAACATTCATCCTTTGGTTTTTTAGGATTGCTTTATTTCACTTAGCATCTTAGTCTTTAGACACATCAATTTACCAGCAAATGTCATAAAGTCATTCTTTTTATAGTTGAGTAATATTCCATTGTGTGTATATACCACATTTTCTTTATCCATTCATCTGTTGAAGGGCACCTGGATTGGGTTCTTATCTCACACAAGGCTCAGATAGTTAAGAGAATTTCCCATTTGAACAGTGTGGGGATTTCCTCTGTACTTGGGACCCAGATCCACCTTGGGTTTAAAAGCATC
This sequence comes from Sciurus carolinensis, assembly GCF_902686445.1. Lineage (NCBI taxonomy): Eukaryota > Metazoa > Chordata > Mammalia > Rodentia > Sciuridae > Sciurus > Sciurus carolinensis. The sequence goes on along the minus strand of NC_062216.1, from coordinate 127,958,342 downwards.
CTGTGGTTTCTAACCACGCCCTGCCCCCACACAGGGACTCCTGGTCACCACCTCTCCCTTTCCTCTGCCTATTTCTCTCCCCTACTGTCTTCGCCTTCTGCAAAAGTTCCTCAGCCAGTTACTCGTTTCACATACAAAGTCCTCACCTCCCTGCACACTGCCTTCATGAACGTCAGTGATTGCTTGGGCTTCTAAAACTATAATACCCAGGATTGGAAACCCAGTATGAGGCATATGTGACTTCTTCGGTTATTAGCTTTTAAAGACTTTTTCTAGTGATAATTCTGACCGTAAAAACAAAAGTCAAAGTCATAGAAGAGGAGAAAAAGGAGTATCTGAAATCAGAATTGAATATATTTCCACTCTGAATTTTATGACTGTATATGAATAGATAATTCACATATATGGTATTTTCTTAGTCCCATTTTCACTTATGCTGTGTCTATTATGATAAAAGATATATGATATGTGGTCTCTATGTGCCAGAGAGGTGGATAAGGTCGGAAATTATCATATAAGGATTGCTCATCCTGGAATGATGAATTCCTATAGTGGAGTAGCAACTGAAAACTCTTAGGAGGCTCCATTAAATTTTTTCCTGTGCAGTGTCTCCATTAATGTTTCTGCAGCATTAATTAATCACCTGCTGTCCCTGATTTCCCATTTACTAACACTTCCAACAACAGCTGGTCTTCAGAACAACATTCCTTGAGCCTAGTATCATTAGGAGAACTTGATGTGGTCTAATGAAGTCTTCCTGTAAGAAGTTTGAAATGTAAATTATTTTTTGTTAGATAAGAAAAATAGAAAATCTCTCTCTTGGGTAGTATAAAGCAAACTCTCACAGTTCTTCAGTTTCTAAGTCTTGGTGGTACAGAAGATAATTTTAGGTGGATATGACAGTTTTTTTAAGTATTAATAGTCATGCTTTTACTTAACGTGTGTTAGAAATAGATGGCTCTCACAAATGATAATGATACAAAGTTTTATTTTTAATGTTAGTAAAAAAGTGAACATCAAGAGAATATAGACAATAGTATACAGATAACATGTAGATACAGCAAAAATTGTGATGAAGACATAAAAATAACCAAAGTTTCAGAAACATGAGAATGTGAAAATCAGGAATACACAGATATGGCAGATATTACACAAATGTGCAAGAGGAGAACTTGTAAATAGAAAAATATGGGAATCAGAAACCTATTTAAATAATGCTCATTGAAATCTTTAATGTTTAAGGTAGTGGTATGTATTGCTGCATTCTCATGAAGATACACAGTTCTCCTGCTTTCTACCTCTGCCTCTTTCTCTACCAGTTCAGAAAGTATTGGGATGGCAGGCAAATGAAAAGCATTAGAAGAACCTTTATTCTACATCTTCGTGTATGATACTGGCGATTGAATCCAGCAGTGCTCTCCCACTGAGATACACCCACAGCCCTTCTTTAAATTTTATTTTGAGGCATGGTCTCCTTGCTAAGTTGCCCAGGATGGCCTCAAAATTGCCATCCAAGATCCTACCTTAGCATTCTGAATAGCTGGGATGACAGGTATGCACTACTGAACCTGACTCTAATTCTTTTTAAAATAAATTATTCTGGGTTCAATCCCTAGTCCCAAGATAAAAAGTAAATGATTTACAAATGAGTAATTTTGAGTAACAAATGCTTTCCAGCACACCCTGGGATTGATTGCCACTTGCCAGACTACCCTGTGCTCCAGGGACTAGTGGTCCTCTGGACTAGTTTTGATCTAATATATCATGTGATCAGGCCCCTGCTGGGGGATTTGTGCTCTGGACACAGTTTTCCTTATTGCTTCTGACCTAAAACACCCCTTTCTCCTCCGCCACACAGACTGTCGGGCGGGAGCTGCTGCTCCATCTGATTGACTATCTCGTCACCAGCCACGGAAACGACACTGAAATCACGAATCTGATCAATAGTACCCGGATACACATCATGCCGTCGATGAACCCAGACGGATTCGAAGCTGTCAAAAAACCTGACTGTTTTTACAGTAACGGAAGGTAAGATGGATCACTTTATTTTAAAGCAACACAAAATAGTCTCCCGTCAGGTACCTGTTGGCCCCGGAAAGAGGGGTTAGATAACAGTGAAGCACCCCAGGGCCAGCAAACTGCCGAGGTGTGCTGGAACTCCTGCCCACTGCTTGCAGGATGAACCATGAAATTCGCAGAAATGCTGTCCATCTGTCCTCTTCACCTCCACTGGCCACGCCCCCTTGCGCCCTGGCTTCAGCCTCTGGGACCCTCCTCCCTCTCCTCCCACTACCAACTGCTTTCTGGGCTCAGGCATTTGGCACCTCCACTTCCCTCTCTTCACCTCCTCCCACTGCTGAGGTATTAATTCCTCAAAGACTCCTTCCCTGTCCTGTATCATACTATTGGCACCCCGGGATACTCCTAGGTCACTCAGCTCTTTACCTTCATAATACAATTTTTAGGGTCCAATTTCTTGTGTCACATCTCTCTCCCCACTGAAAAGCAAGCTCCCTGAGGGCAGGGATCCTGTCTGGTATGTTCCTCACTGTGAGCTCCTGGCTGCCTGGTATAATGCACGTCCTCTGTCATTAGTGGTTGGTTTATTAAGCCAGTGATCTAACCACAAAGAAGAAGCGCTCTTTTGTTTCAAGTTGTCTTGGAAGGTTTAGAATTTCTCAGATGTTTAACATACATTTATATTTGTGCAACTTATAAATATTTTGTTTTGCTAAAAATAAAACCTCACTACTGGACTCCCTTCAGTTTTAGGTTTTCTCAGCATATTAAACATGACCACTTTACTTTTTAGAAATATAAAGTAGCTCACTCACTCCTGATTCTGCTACATAAGGAACCATCCTTAATCTGGTGACTTGAAACAATAACCTCCCCCCACACCCCTAAGTCAGGAGTTAGGGCAGAGCAGAGCAGGGGTGGCCTGTCTGGGGCCTCATTCTGACAGTCCCCTGGGCTCTTCATTTCTCCATGTGGACTCCCCATGTGGCTACCATTGGAGTCTCAAGGCTCCAAAAGGGGTTGTTCCAAGGGCCAATGTCCAAGAATGCAAACACTTATCAAAAGCTTCTGCTTGAGTTACAATAGCTAATGTTCCATTGGTTGAGAGCAGGTCACACAGGAGACCACAGAGGGTGTAAATGCCCAGTGTGGTTTGTTGGAGGCACCAAGGCCATCAAGGCCTTGTATCATACAAGGCCTTTTGTATCATATTTGGAAACCCCTGGAGCCTAAGCCAAAGGTCTTTGCACTTCAAGAACCAATTCCCTTACACACCATCAATGACCCCTAAAAAATTCTTTCTTTTAAAGGGAAAATTATAACCAGTATGACCTGAATAGAAATTTCCCTGATGCTTTTGAATATAATAATGTATCAAGGCAGCCTGAAACTCTGGCAGTTATGCAGTGGCTGAAAACGGAAACATTTGTCCTCTCTGCAAACCTGCATGGTGGTGCACTGGTGGCCAGTTACCCGTTCGATAATGGTGTTCAAGGTAAGCAAATGTGGGACCCACTCCAGCTTTCTAAGTGCAGACCAGAGCTGCAAATGCCTCTAAGTGAGGAGGAACTCTTCTTCCACCGCTTAATTCTCTGGCTGGGTTGGAGCCTTATTTTCCCAACCCTGAGCTGTCCCTTCCTATAGTTCTCAAACAGTGACTGGGCAGCGCGCCTGACCTGAAGTCAGTAGTGTGATACTATTTCATTGGTGAAATAGTAAAATCAAACTTATATCATAGAACAAGAGGCAACATGGCTAAAAGAAAATAAAACTAGAACAACTTACCTTTCTTTGCTAATCATATGAATAGTAATTACTGACTCCTTTAAAACTCAAGGACTTTAAATATTACTGGCTTCCTTTAACCTAAGGAAAGTTTGCTGACCTCCAGAAGTTAGCAAGAGTAACTAAGAGGATGTCTAATTTTTAAGTTGATTTAGGAGAAGTTTGGATATGTATCTGACTTCTTTTGTGGGATATCACGTTGTATTTGTTTATTAAAAAGTGGAAAAAAAGAATAGAGGGAGCATTCATGGAAATGGGTAGATCTCTCCATGGGAATGAGAGCATTTTGTGCAATGTGGTTATGTATTTGCTAATGTCTTACTATAAGTAAATTGAAAGGTCTTGGCGTGTCTTTCAAATGCAGCAACTGGAGCATTGCTCTCCCACAGCTTAACTCCTGATGATGATGTTTTTCAACATCTTGCACATACCTATGCGTCAAGAAATCCCAACATGACAAAAGGAGATCAGTGTAAAAATAAAGTCAACTTTCCCAACGGAGTTACAAATGGATACTCTTGGTATCCACTCCAAGGTGAGTTTCTCTTCATTTCTTCCATTCTCCTTATTGCCTTCACCCAGGGGCGCCAGCTGCTTTGTGCTGACCCAGCAATTGTGAAAAGATCTATAGGCACAGTGCAGTCCCTTAGTCTCTCCATCCACTCATATCACAGAAGCAGTGGAGGTGAGAGACTCAGACATGTCCCTCACTGCCACTGGCCTCCTCATTCATTCAGGCACTTACTCAGTATCTGCATGCTATGAGCCAGAACTGTGCCAAGAAAGATGAACAAGACACAGCCCTTACCCTCAAGTTTAATACAAATAAGTCATTTTGATTATGTAATTAGAATAAGGATGAAGAGTTAGAAAAGATACCATGTACCATTGGGGTATACAAACCAGTAGATACACAATAGATACACAAAAGCCAACACACAATAGGAAATTGTGAAGACCTTAGAGAACTGCAATGCTTATTCCTCTCTCACAGAGACAGCTGATACTTAGATCCAGCTAATTATTGCCATGCAAGAGTGGAGAACCACTATAGACAGACCTTCCCATTTAAACAAAGCTGGATATCAGGAAGAAGTACCCTGCTTATAAAGCTACTTACTTCACAGGCTAAACAAAAGGGCTCTTGAGGCAGGACACAGCAGGAGGGGTCCTCCAGTTTCCACCCTTGGAATACAATGGCAGAAAGAGAGGGAGGGAAATTGCCACCTGGGGCACATGGAAGGAAGATATTCTTGTGGGAAGGAGTACTATAAACAGAAACCCAGGGGTACCCAGGAACTCATACTAGTATGGGAACTGAAAAGTGTTAGGAGGGACAAAGGGCAGAAGACCAGAGGGGATACAGTGAGCTGGAACTGGAAAGTATTCCCTTCCAGCCTGGTCATCCTGGCCCTACCAGCTACACTTCTGCACGCAGGCCACTTCCAAAGGTGCCTTCCCCAATTGTCACGTTGGATGCACAGGCTGCCAGTAATCTTGGACAAGCTGGTACTTTTGTGTCTGGACAGCTCGTTGACAGCTTTCCAGATAATGTAAATGAACATGGATCATAATTGAGGGTGTTTAGCCAGCAGATCCAGCTAGACACCTCAACATCCCAAACTCTCCCTGCCGTCCAATATAGCCCGCTCCACCCACCCTAGGTCTCCGGCATCGTCTTGTTCTTCCCTCTTCAGAGCTGGGAGAGGCCCCAACTCCTGCTCAGTGGCAGGATTATCCTTAATGTTCACTCAAGTTAAGACAAATTCAAATGTGTACGAAATCAACTAGAAACCCAACGTTCACTCAAGTTAAGACAAATTCAAATGTGTACGAAATCAACTAGAAACCCAACAGTTGCTGTTGGAAATTGTTCCCAAGTGTGTATATATGAGCTGTGTATCCTTCTCAGAAAATAAGCAGGCAAAGCCAGCTGCCTTGAGGAGTTGCAGCGAAGCCTCTGGCTATCCTGCAGGTTTTGTGCCAAGCCTGACTGGCTTAATCCAGAACTGCATACACTGTCCATGCTTGGTGTTTTCAATTGGAAATACTTTGCTGGGGATCTTTTTTATCTTTTTTTTTTTTTTTTGTACCAGGAATTGAACCCAGAGGTGATTAACCACTGAGCCACATCCCCAGCCCTTTTTTGTATTTTATTTAGAGACAGGGTCTTGCTGAGTTGCTTAAGGCCTCACTAAGTTGCTGAGGCCGGCTTTGAACTCACAATCTTCCCACCACAGCCTCCTGAGCTGCTGGGATTACAGGTGTGTGCCACCACACCTGGCTAGAGATCCTTAAAGCATACCTGTTTTGCCATTTAAATTCCTTCTACCTGAGACAAACCCATCCAGTCAAAGCCTTTGTTTTCTTTCTCTTTTCCTTTTTTTTTTTTTTTTTTTTGTTGTTGTTTTTTGTTTTTGTTTTTGGTGAAAATGAATTCAGAGAGAAATACAAAACCTGTAAGGTAGGCTTTTCCTGGCTAGAATCTGGGCCTGCACAGTTATTACTTGATATCTAGTATTTTGACATAGTATTTCGATCATTTTCTTGAAATCAAAGTATTTTTCTGCTTCAGTACTTCCCAAATATCCTGATAGAATTGAGAATACATATTTTCTTTTTTTTTTTAATATTTGTTTTAGTTGTCAGTGAACCTTTATTTTATTTATATGTGGTGCTAAGAATTGAACCCAGTGCCTCACACATGCCAGGCAAGCACTCTACCACTGAGCCACAGCCCCAGCCCCAAGAATACATATTTTCTTATGTAGATATCAAGTATAGCAAATTAAAACCCACTTCCTTTAAAATTACTGTATTCCATCAAATCCAAGATGCCATTATGAAGCACAATATACCACCAGGAAAGGGAAAAAAATGTTTTCAGTTAAAATCATGATTTCTTTCAGGCATGACATTTAAGACACATCTCAATTCAGAGAGATTAAAATATGAAAAGATTTCCATCTTAGAAAATGAAATTATAATAAACCTTTGAAAATCGGTCTCCAGAGGTAAGAAATGGAAAGTTAACATGAGCACTGGCAACCCCAGAAGCCACAGGGTTCTGGATATTTTTCCTCCTTAGAGTCAGTGGCATTCTTTGACCCCCTGAAGTACCTTGGCATAATGGGTAAGAGCACAGGAGCTCAGGCTGCATGCTGTGGCACTCAACTAATTCCCAGTGACTTAGGCTGAGGCAGGAGGATCACAATGTTGAGGTCAGCTTTAGCAACTTAGCAAGACCCTAAGCAACTTAGCAAAAGATCCTGTCTCAAAATTAAGGGGGTGAAGAAACAGCTGGGGCAAGGACACTGGGGATATAGTAATAAAGTGCCCCTGGGTTCAATCCCCAGTACCAAAAAAAAAAAAAAAAAAAAAAAAAAAGCACAGGAGTCAGTACAAGGTGGCCTACACCCCAGTCTCTGCCATCCACAGGCAGGAATTTCTGGACACATGACCTAACATCTGGGATTATATTTCCTCCTCTGAATAAAGTGGTAATAATTGTAATAAGGATTCTATAAGTTAATACAAAGCACTTTGAATAGTACCCAGCAATAGTGAACGCTAAGTAAATGTTAACCATTATTATACCCTTAAAACTAGTGTACTTTTGCTTCATATAATTAAATTTATAAATGGTTATAGGAATATTCGAAATCCTATTCTAGTTTATATCCATTTAAAATGTAATTCAGGGAAGAAGTGGAATTTGAAGAATCCTTTCATAATGTAGGACTTTAAAAAATAAAAAAGGACCCTTCCCCTACCCCCATTTAATTTTGATGCACAGTTGAACTTCAGTCAGCTCTGAGCCAGTTTTGCATACGGGAATATTCAGGTTTACCTCGTCATGCCTAGTCATGTCAGTCCTTGATTTTTCATGCTAATATGTCAAATTCATCTTTTCCTGTTTATGTGTATTTCCCCTTCAACTGTCTCATCCACTCATCCCCAAGGTCTGTGATACTTGGCTTCACTCCAATTTTAGGCCTTAACAAAAACGAAATATGTTTGTTTTCAGGTGGAATGCAAGACTACAACTACATCTGGGCCCAGTGTTTTGAAATTACTCTGGAGCTGTCATGCTGTAAATATCCTCGTGAGGAAAAGCTGCCATACTTTTGGAATGATAACAAAGCCTCCTTAATTGAATATATAAAACAGGTGCACCTAGGTTTGTAAGATTTTATTATTCCTTGTTAACACAAAATATAGCATCTGGCAGGACCTTTAGGCTGAGCAAATATAAGCCTTTAATTATGTGTTCCAGGTACAACCTCATTTCAGTACCAGAATTCATACAGAATTCTCTCCGTACGAGTTTGTGCAGTGCGAGAATCCAGTGTTCATTTAGCAAACAGGATGTTACTCTTTTATATCATCTCCCTATGAGGAAAAAGTCAAGTTTGCTTGTTACTTGCCACATGATATCGGACATACAGTTTTGCAATTTTTTGCAGAAATGAAGTGGTGATCTAGCACATAAGCTTCCACCACCCCCCACTCCTCACCTCTACCAAATGACCTGGCACTAGAAATCTTCCCAGCCTGTTTTTTGAAGGCCGTTCAGCCTTTATCACAGATGAATAAAATTAATGTGGTAAAAGAAAAGTAGCTCCCAAACGTAAGCATCAGGCTTACAGGGAGAGAGATTGCCAGGCTTCATCCCAGAGTTTCTGATTTCATGGGACTTGAATTGTTAACATCTCCCCAGGTGATGCTGCTAGTCCAGGGAAATGCTTAGAAAACCCGTGCACTAGAGAAACACATTACTTATGATGGTGGAATCACGTGCAGTCCAAGTTTGCTAACTAGTCGGTGTCTCTTTGGACAGGGTGTGGAAGACTCTTCTGTATGGCCAGGGCCACGGTTACTTTTCTCAGTTCCTAATGACTTGGGGAAAGAAGCATATTAGGGACTGTCATAATAGTTATGCTACCACATCCATCCCAAGTAGAGAGTGAGTGTGTGTGAAGAGGTTTGCTGCATGGACCTACTGAATTTCCTGCACGCTTCACACACTTTCTACCTGTTGAGAGTAGACAGGGAAAAGCTGGGGAGGGAGAGAGCACAGGGCAGGGAGCTGAGTACAAGCATCATTAAGACCCTCCCTTGACTGCACATCCCTAAAATGCATACCTCTATCCGCTTTCTTACTCCTGTCCCAACCTCTGACCCCAACCTGAATAGAAGTATACAAAGAAGGTTGGTGAACTCACAGAGCCGTGTCTAACTGCTCAGTCAGATGACTCCCTATGTAGGGGATGTTACACAATGTCACCTTTTTCACCAGCATCATCAGGGTTATAAACAGATCACTGGATTTTTCTCTTTCATTATGTCATGAAACTTGGTTTTGGGTCTTCTTGTTTGGGTTTCTGGCATTTCATTTTCACTAGCTTTCCCTTGTAAAGAATGGTTTAATTTAACCTTGGTATTCTATTTCCACCCATGTTGACCCTTTATAGTGTGTTACTGTGTATTCTTTTCTGAAATTCATCTTTCATCAGTATCAACATGGGAATGAAACTGAATTGAAATATATTCTTATAACTGTACTACTATTTTCAGAATTTCAATCTAATTGTAAAGATTCACCAAGCACTAAATTAAGGTAGGCTTCAAAGTGTCGTGCTGACAGGATACTGCCAGTGAAGGAGCTTTATCAACCATAAATTGCCATACAATTATCATTATTGAGTTGGAGGACTTACAAGTCCATTTACACTTGGTTGTATGAAGAATATTTATCTACCTGTTACTATAATCAGATGTGAACAACTCCCTTAAAAATATAGAGAGAGATTAAGAAATGGTGGTGCCAACACACACAATGGAGTTCTACTCATCCACAAAAAAAAAAAAGGAAAGTATGGCATTTGCCAGTAAATGAATGGAAATGGATAATATGCTAAGTGAAATTAGCCAAACTCAGAAGCTCAAAGGTTGAATGTTTTCTCTCATGTGGAAGCTAGAGTATAATAAAGGAAAGGTGGAGACAAGGGCAGGATAACATAAAGAACCAATTAGATACAAATTAATAGATGAGCAAAAGGAAGTCTAGTAGAGGAAGGAAAAGTGGAGAGGGGAGGGAGCAAAGGAGTTAAAAGGGGGTGGGGTGTCATGAACTGAAATCGATCTCCATGCACATATAAGCTTGTCAGGATGAACAAACTGCTATGCATAACTATAAAACTCTAATTTAAAAAATAAATATGTATATATAAAATCAGCACATCAACCCTGCCCCCTTGTGGTTTAAGACAGAGGCATTTTTTTCTTAGTTTAATAATGAAACCATATTTCAAAATACTGATACAGTGTAGCTGTTACCACTTAATAGAAGTTTCTCTCCCCATTGGTGTCCAATAAGGAACCAAAGAATATTTTTGTTTGTAGATGATGGGAGCAAACACCCTTTATTGATATTGCTCTGGTTTAAGGAAATTACTGGTATTTGTCAAACTCTGCTGCTTTCACTGGTTCAGTTCTCCACTTGCTCGGATGCTTCTGAGACTCTGAGATTTTTGATCCACCTTTGGAAGTCTCTGTTTGAACTGACTTATCTGGAAAAGAAAGGTCTTTTGTTTCGCACCTCCCCACATGCTGGGGATCAAATCCAGGATGTCTGCACACTAAGGCCTTTGCTTTAATGGAAGGGTCTGCCACCAGGTCAGGCGCCTGGGTAGATCCCCAGCTGTTTTGTCATCTTTGAAACCTTGAGCAAGCACTTCTTTGGACCTCAGCTTAGTTAAAAGAGCTGGGAGTAGTAGCGTTGGCCCGGCCTCACACCAGCCTCTTCCAAGGCTCCAGTGGAGTTTTCTTTCAGTCAGCTCCCTGAAGACCGCAGTCTAAACATGAGCCCTGTGGTACATGTGGTCATGTGAGTCTGGAGGTGTGGCTTGGGAGAAGGGTGTCTGCAGACATTGAGGCTAAGGTAGCAAAGGAAGGCAAATCTGAATTCTAGGCCTAGGTTGTCCTGCTTGGCCCCCATCCCTGGGGAGAAGCCAAGATGCACAAGATGCAGTGTCACCTGCTGCAGCCCTGTCTCTGCCTTGGGCTCTTAAGGCAGATCCACATCAAGACGTCTGGGGAGTGGCTCACAGCACCCGGGCACCTGAGCAACTGCAGCATCTGGCACGTGCTGAGTTCAGACACCTATGGGACACAGACAGGGATCTTTCACCAGATTCCAAACAGGTGGCAACTGTGACCTTAGGTGGGGACATAGCACAAGCAAGCAGTCTCCCAAGTGCTGTCCCAGTTCTTACCCTAGATTGTGACCAGCAGAGTCCCCATTCTTGCCCAGCAAGGACTTGTCATTCATGAAGCTAATGCCTGAGGAAGGAGAGTTTATCCTTTCTCCTCACATCTCTAGATGTGGCCACAGAATTTGAATCTCAGGTTTTATATGTCTTTTGTTTATTCAAAAATCTTACTTTTTGTTCCTGATATAACTTTCTCTGATTTCTTTAGGCCTACTGGTCTTTTGGCAATGTTTCAACTTCAGCATGCCAAGTAGTAGGAATAAAAAAACGTGAGATTGTAAAGGGGGCATGGGGAGGCAAGCTGGCATGGTGGCACATACCTGTAATCACCCCAGGTACTTGGGAGGCTGAGGCAGGAGGATCATAAGTTTGAGGCCAGCCTCTGCAATTTAGGGAGACCCTGTCTCAAAATGAGAGATAAAAGTTGCTGGGGATGAGGCTCAATGGTAGAACGCCCCTGTGGTTCAATCCCCAGTACAGCAAAAATAAATAAATAAAACGAGAAGAGGGTCTGTGATATAGCTCAGTGGTAGAACACATCCCTAGAATGTGTAGGACCCTGTGCTCAATGCCCAGCACACACACACACACACACACACACACAAAAGTCTTCTCCTAAATTTTTGAAGTGTGTATATGATGGGGGTGGGTAATAGTGTAATGGATCCAGTGTGGGCTCAGGAGATGACTATAGGCTTACATCTACACTATTGACTATGTGAGACTGCAAAAGTTATTTTAATCACCCAAAGCCTTACTTCTCTCATCTGTAAAATTGTGATTGTTGTATTTGTTTTTGTTTTGGGCTGCTGGGAATCAAAACCAGGGTCCTACGTGTAGTAGGCAAGTTCTCTACCACTGACCCACACCCCAGCCCTGTAAAGTTGTGATAATAAGATCGTGTGCCTTGTAGAATGGATGTGAGGATTCTATGAGAAAATACACACTGAGCACTTAGCATAGAATCTGGAATATACTAAGTGCTCAATAATGCTGGCTGCTGTTATTAGTAATAAGAACCCATCAATTAATTCCATGCTTCAAGCAGATTTTTGTTTGTAATTTTGCTGTAAATTCCTTGTATAGATAAATATCTTATAAATTAATATACTAATGTGTTGCTTAGGATGTTATGGAATCCACTGATATGGCAGTATAGCTCAGTGATTGAGTTAACAATTTGGAAATGACAGGATTGGATTTTGGATTATGTTGTCTGTGTTCTCTCATTTTGATATGTGTTATAAATGGAATATTTAGCAACCAACAATTTTCAAGTTATACATCAGATTAGTAGTTTGACTGTAATTTGTAGTAACTGATTTTTTCCATGTGCCATAAAATGTGGTATTTACATTCAGTTTTATTTTTGTCCTACAGGTGTAAAGGGTCAAGTTTTTGATCAGAATGGAAATCCATTACCCAATGTAATTGTGGAAGTCCAAGACAGAAAACACATCTGCCCATTTAGAACCAACAAATTTGGAGAGTACTATCTACTTCTCTTGCCTGGGTCCTATATAATAAATGTAAGTATGCAATCCTGGTTGTTATTAAAATACTACAGAACTCTCAGTACTCACCTAGACGGAATCTAGTATAAATCTGGAAAATCCACAGCAGAAAGAAATGACATCATGCCTGCAGATGGCAGGAGGTAGGAACAAAAAGAACAAACTAGAAAAAAAAAAATCATGTTTTTTTCCTAAGTGACAATGTTCCTTTTGAGTGGTACTGGGATTGAACCCAGGGCCTCACATATGCTAGGCAAGAGCTCTTCTACTGAGTTTTATCCCCAGCCCTTAATTTTTAAAGTAAAGCCAAATCCCATTTTGGTGAGAATCTTATATAATTAAAAAATGCAACCTTGTTAATAGGAAGTATAAAAGGGAGCCAAGATGACTGAAGAGAGGTGCCTTGTGTGTGACTCTGCCACAGGGTCAGGACAGCAAAAGAGAAACTCTTTCAAGAAACGTGAGGAAGAACTCTGGAAATTGGCAAGGAAGTGAAGCCTACACAGCATAGGACTCCAACCTAGAGAAAAGAAAGCAATGCAGAGCTCCAGCCCTGGCTCCCAGCAGGGCAGTGAGGAACCAGCACGTGGGAAGGAGGTGCGCTGGAAGTACCAGCAACTATGATTGTAGCAGCAGACCAGCAGTCCTAACTGCTAATCCCACAATCCTTACAAACTTTAAATCTAGTCTGGAGAACTGACTGGTCTAAAAGTGACCCTTCTCTGAAGAAAGTGCTCCTTTTGAACCTTCTCCAACCCCCAGAACTCAAATTGCAACAGCCACTGCTAAATGCCATCTTGGCTTGGGGCTGGCATCCAAACTCTTGACCTGTTGGAAGCCTTGGTGCACACTTCACTGGGAGAAGGCAGCCCCCTCAGCATCCTGCAGCTTCAGGACCAGCAGCTGCCTGTAGCCAAGAGCCCCACCCACATTTGCCCTGCAGGGTCAAGGGAAAATGTTCTCCCAGCCCACAGCCTTGGGACTGTAGCCACTGATGCAGAATCCCAACTTCACCCACACCTGTGGGTGTAGGGTTCCCGTAGCTCCAGTAATTCAGCTGTGGTAGCCCCAGCACCTGCTTGACATCTGCTCTCCTGCTCATCTAGGGAAAGTCTCTCTCAGCTCAAGTCCTTGGGATTACAACTGTAGATGCAAAAAGTCTCGGCTTCACTCAAGGTTGTCCCTGGATCAGGGGAAGGGCCCATCTCTAGGATTGTCACTATCAACTCTACAAGCTTTGTCTCCATCAGAGTTTACCCTGAGAACATCCTCACTCATGCCCTGAAGCTTCAGGACTGCAGATACCAGCACCACTTGTGCTCAACCTAAAGGACCTAGGGAAGAGCTCCCATGGATACCACACCACAAGCCCAAATGCACATGCCCCGGGAAACCTAAGGAACATCTCCATCATCCACAGACTTCAGACCATAGCACTGGTACCAAAAGCCCCGTACCACCTTGTGCTTGTCCTCTGGGATGTAGAGAAAGTAACATCTCAGTCCCACAACTCCACAAAAGCACTTCACAGCACTACAAGCCTCAGCACCAACTATAAATCACCCATGGGACCTAGGGAAGGTGTCCTTCATGTTCCAAAACCTAAATTTCATGGTTTCCAGTGCCACAGACCCCAGCACCCACCTGTGCTCATTCTGTAAGACCTTGGAAAATCCCATCCCATCCCATGACTTCAGAACTGTGCTGCTGGTATTGCAGGGCCAGGCATCTCCCCCATTCATCCTGAGAATCCTAGGGAAGGCTTCCTACACATTCTCCCCCATTCACCCTGAGAATCCTAGGGAAGGCTTCCTGCACATTCTCCCCCATTCACCCTGAGAATCCTAGGGAAGGCTTCCTACACATTCTGTGACTCAGGGACCATGGTTGCTGGGGCTACAACTTTTGATGTCTCCTGTGCTTTCCCTGAAGGACCAGAGGATAGCCCCCTCCATATTCTACATCACCAGAACTGTCAGTTTTCACCACTAGTTGTAGTGCCCTCAGGGCTCAATTCTGTACAGCCCAAGGTCACATACCTTTGGAAGTCATGTCCACTGCAGTCATACAACTACCCTTACAAACTGCTACAGTCTAGACTACTGAGATGCCCTTGGACTCATAAAGCACACAAAAACTATGCTCTTAAGTTCCCCTGTAACCAAAGTACCTATCCAAATGACAGCCTTTATCCCATATAAGCAAAAAAGAAAAAAATATATATTTTCCTACCAAAGTTATTTCATAAAACTGGAAGAAATGAACATTACACCAGATGAGCAGACATCAACATAAGGACACAAGAAATATGAAAGGAAATGTCACACCTCCAAAGGAGAATGACAATTCTCCAGAAATAGACCCCAATTTGAAGAAAATCTATGAGGTACCTGAAAAAGAATTCAAATGATGATCCTAAGGAAATGCAATGAGATGCAAGAGAATATAAGAAAAACAATTCAGGATATGAATGAGAAATTCACTGAAGAGAGAATAAAAAGAATAAGATATCTTGGAACTAAAAACTTCAACCAATGAAATGAAAAATAAAATAGCTTTCACAAGAGACTAGAACAAGCAGAAGAAAGAATTCATAAATCTAAGGACAGGTCTTTTGAACTTGCTTAATGAGACAAAATAAGAAGAAAAAGATGGTAAAGGAGAAGGAGGAGGAGAAAAAAGAATGAAAAAAGCCTATAATACTTTGGAACACCATTAAGTGAATAAATATTCTCATTTTGAGAATTCTCAGTGAAGAAAGGGGAAAGGAATTGAAAACTTATTTCACACAAATAATAGCTGAAGATTTCCCAAACCTTCAATGAGATATGGACATTCATATTCAATAAGCTCAAAGGATCCCAACTAGACTCAACCAAAACAGACCTTCACGTTTGGCATATAATAGCCAAAATGTCAAAAACATAAGACAGAGCCTAAAAACAGCAAGACAAAAAGCATCAAGTCACACCCAGGACAATGTCCATTAGACTTCTAGCAAGTTTCAAAGAAATCATATGGTTCAGAAAAGAATGAGAGGATATATTCAATATACTGAATGATAAAAACTGCCAACCATGATTATTATACCCAAAATTATCCTTCAAAACCAATGGAGAAATAAAGTCTATTCCAGATAAACAGAAACTAAGAGAATTCACCACCAAACCAGCCCTTTAAGAACTACTTTAAGGAGGCCTGCACTAGAAATGAAAGACTGAAAACTACCATCATGAAAACACATGAATGTATACCACTAACTAGAAGAACAGATACACAAAAAAGAATCAAATCATAGCATAAGAGAAAACTACCAAATTACAAAAAAAAAAAAAAAAAAATGGAAAGAAAAAAAATAAACAGAATGCAATTAACAAAATGACAGGAGGAAGTTCATACCTTTCAATAACCCCTTGAATATAAATGGATTATATTCACTAATCAAAAGATCAACTGACCAAATAGATAAATAAGAGAAGACCCAACTGTATGCAGCCTATGAGAAACTCATTTCACTGGTGAAAATACACATAAACTAAAAATAAAGGGTTAGAAAAAGATATATCATGCAAATGGAAACCAAAAGTGATCAGTAATAGCTATACACACATCAGATAAAGCAGAAGCTTAAATTTAAAAACTATAAAAAGAGACAAAAACATTACATATTGATTAAAGGATCAATTCAACAAGAAAATATAAGTTGTAAACATATATGCACCTAACTCAGGGCCACCCAAATATATAAAGAAAATAATTGATCTAAAGGGAGAGACAGACTCCAATACAATATTAGTAGGGATCTTTAATACTCCATTTTTCTCTATAGATAGATCTTCCATATAGAATATCAACAAAGAAATACATGCATTGAACCATAGTTTGGATCTACAAACATTTATATAATATTTCATGCAACAGCAGTAGAAGACATATTCTTATTAGCACATGGAACATTCTCCAGGATATGTCATATGTTAGGCCACAAATCAAGTCTCAGTCTTTAAAAACTGAACCACATTATGTATCCTCTTAAACTGCAATGGAATAAAAATACAAATCAATAAGAATGGAAAATATACAAATACATGGAAATTGAATAATATGCTCCTAAATGACCAATGGATAATTGAAGAATTTAAAAGAGAGATCAAAAAATTTCTAGAAATGAGTGAAAATGATAACATAACTGTATACCAAAATCTGTGGTATACTGCAAAAATAGTACTGAGAGGGAACAATAAATACATATATTTAAAAAATAGGCCTCAAACAATCTACCAGTGTACCTCAAAGACAGAAAAGGAAGAACCCAAACCCCAAGTTAGAAAAGAAATAATAAACATCAGAAAAAAATAAAATTGAAACAAACAAACAACAACAAAAAAAAAAACAATGAAACAGTTGATTTTCTGAAAGGATAAGCAAAAATTCACAACTTTAGGCTAATCCAACCATGAAAAGAGAGATATTTATAAAATAAATACAATCAGAGATGAAAACAGACATTACAATTGATATCACAGAAATACAAAGGATCATAAGAAACTACTGTGAACAATTATAAGCTTAAAAACTGGAAAGCCCAGAAGACTTGGATAAATTCCTGAACACATACAGCCTACCACAATTGAAACAAGAAGAAATAGAAAAGTCCAAGCAGGCCAGTAAGATTTAATGAAATTGAAGTAATTAAAAATCACCCATCTGAAAAGTCCAGAAACTGATGACTTTACTGATGAATTCTGTATAATATTTTAAGAACTAAAACCAATTCTTTTTAAATTATTCCAAAAAAGTTGAAATGGAAGGAACTGTGCCTAACTCTTTATACAAATCCAGCAGTGATACCATGACATGAAACCAAATATAAGAAAAAAGAGAAAATTACAGACCCATATCCCTGATGAACACAAATGCAAAAATTTTTAATAAAATACTACCAAACAAAATTCAACAGTACATTAAAAGATCACATCCAATGATCATGTGGGATTCATCCCAGGAATGCAAGGATGATTCAACATACACAAATCAATAAATGTGATACAACATATTAGCATAATGAAGGACACAAATCACGATCATTTCAACAGATGCAGGAAAAGCATTCAATAAGATTCAACATCCTCAGGCTGGGGAGATAGTTTAGTCGGTAGAGTGCTTGCCTTGCATGCACAAGGCCCTGGGTTTGATCCCCAGCACCGCAAAAAAAAAAAAAAGATTCAACATCCTTTCATGATAAAAACTCTCAACAAATTAGGTATAAAAGGAATGCACTAAAGTCTATCCATGAAAAATCCACAGCCATATCTTACTGAATGGGGAAGAGCTGAAAATATTTCCTCTAAGTTCAGAAACAAAGCAAGGATGTCTGTTGTCACCACTCTGGTTTAATAAGGAGTACTGGAAGACTTAGCAAGAACATACAAAAATAGGAGCATTCGTATATGCCAATAGTGACCTTGCTGAAAAAGAAATTAAGAAAGCAATCCCACTCACAGTAACTACCAAAAAAAATGTTTAACCAAGTAAGTGAAAGATCTCTACAATGAAGACTGTAAAACACTGTTGAAAGAAATTTTAAAGGACATGAAAAAAAAATGGAAAGACAAACAATATCCATGAATTGGAAGAACCAATATTATTAAATGGTCATACTACCCAAAACAATCTTATATTCAATGCAATTCCTATCAAAATTCCAATGACTTTCTTCACATAGAGAAAAAAAAATCATCCTGAAATTACATGGAACTACAAAAAGGCCCAGAATACCAAAGCAATTCTGAGTCAAAAAAAAGAGGCATTACCTTACCTAAGTTCAAAATATTCTACAAAGTACAAAGGTACAGTAACTAAAACAGCACAGTACTGGCATAAAAACAGATACACAGAACAATGGAAGAGAATAGAGAACCCAGAAATTTATCCACCTCATACAGCCAATTGATTTTTTACAAAGGTTTCAAGAACTCTGAGTAAGAAAAAGACAGTCTCTTCAATAAATGGTGCTGACAAAATTAGATCAGCATATGCAGAAGGAAACTAGATCCCTTCCTTTCAGAGTTCACAAAAAATCAACTATAAATGGATCAAAAACATAAATATTAAACAGAAACTGAAATTACTAGAAGAAAATGTAGTGTAAACAATTCAAGACTTTGGTGTAGGCAATGGAGTTAAATCAAACCAAGGAGTTACTGCACAGCGAAAGGGGAAATCAACAGAATTAAACAGCAGCCTACAGAATGGGAGAAGGTATTTGCAGACCTTTCATCTGACAAGATATTGATTTTCAGAATATGTAAGAATCTCAAAAAGCTGAATATCCAAACAACAAACCAATTTTTAAGTTGGGCTAAAGAACTAAGCAGACTTCTAAGATGACCTACAGATGGCCAACAAGCACATGAAAAACTGCTCAATCTCACTAATCATCTAGGAAATGCAAATCAAAACCACAAGATGTTATCTTACCCCAGTTACAAGGGCTATCACCAAAAACTGACAAATGCTGTAAAGGTTGTAGAGAGAAAGGAACTCTTACACTATTGAAGGGAATGTAAATGAACAGTCATTATGGAAAACACTACAAATCTAAAGGAGAAAATATTATACCAAAAAGATACTTGCACTCCCATGTTTATTGCAGTAACATTCACAACAGCTAAAATATAGGATCAGCCCAGATGCCCTTCAGTGGATGAATGGATAAAGAAAATATGTATATACACAGTGGAATATTATTTGACCATAATAAAATCCTCTTATCTCCAGCAATGTGAAGGGAACTGGAGATCATTATGTCAAGTGAAAGAAGTCAAACAGAAACTCAAATACCACATGTTCTTGCACATTTACAGAAACTGACAAGTCAACCTTGTAGAAAGGAAAGTGATCACTGGAGACTGAGAAGTCAGGAGTGGGGTGGGAAACAAGTCAGTAAGAGGCACCAAAACAGTGGAGGAATCACTTCTGGTTCTTTAGTAGGGAAACTATAGGTTGAAAATCTATATTTCAGAATGACTAGAAGAGTACAAAATCCGCACACATAAAAGTGATCAATGTTTAAAAAGATGAAAATGCATATTACCCTGACTTGATTGTCATATACATGTATCAAATTATAATATACCTCATAAAAATGTACAAATGTTATATCTCAATTTATAAAAACAAATATTGTAGTAAAAGTTCTTCTAAACTTCATGGAATACCATTTAACACCCATTCCATAAAGTACAATTTCTATCATTAACAAAAAATAATTGAGTGATTGAGCGCGTGTATAATATGCACAGGGCCCTGGGTCCAATCCTCAGCACTATGGGGAAAGGGGACAAAAAGATTAGAACAAGTTCCTCAGAACAAGTTAAATTTGATCCACAAATTTTAACAGTGTATGAAGCAAGTCATAGATTTAGTTTTCAGTCCTTTTTCCAATCAATGGAAGTAAAATCTGTTTTTAATTCCATTATGATGTATGTTTGAGTCATTTCTTCCTACGACAAGGAGGCATGGTCTAATTTAAGTCTAGGTAGGCTTATGAAAATGAACTAAATGAATAAGTACCTGATTTTGTTGGCTCAGTGGTACTTTTACCTCTTTGATATGATTTCCTCCAGAAAAATCAGGATTCTGCTTTGCTTAGTGGGACTGATGCCAACCATAGCAGTCATTTTGTACAGAGCTATTCTGAGAAGGCAGTCATCTCTTCAGTAGTAGTAAACGGCTTTGTATTTTATTATTTCATCTTTAGAACATAATGAAAGACATGGTTTTTAGTTTTTGAAACTAGATTTGAAAGGCTTTTCTGCTGCATGTTATCCCCACAATGCCCAACAGTGGGGCTCTGTGGAGTTAATCCTCTTCCTGTGAATCCCTGCTGCCATGGAGAAAATGAAGAGAGCTTGGGAAAAACTTCAACTTACTGTGAATCTTTGTCTTAAAAAGTCATTTATTTTCCTTCTATTTACTATTTTCCATCCTATGAAAGAGTTTCTCTTACAGTGAATCTTATTTTTATGCAATCTCATTAATAAGCCATACCTTTATAGACTAGTTATGAATTGCTTATTTTCCATTAGACTAATACAATACATGTTAGCTATAGATATTATTAGTTCTAGGACAAGACTGGAAGACAAGACTTTAGAAGTTGAAATGAATGGTAAAATACATACCAAATAGTGGTTCTACAAATGACATTGTTCCCCAGTCCTTGCCTTCTCCATCAACTACATTAAAAGCGTTTCTCGGTGGACATAGCCTGTAGTTAGTTAGTTTAGCATTTCTCATGTTAGTTTAGCATTTTTCCTGTTTTTTATTTGTTTGTTTGTTTGTTGTTTTTTTGGTACCAGGAATTGAATGCAGGGATTCTTAACCACTGAGTCACATCCCCAGCCCTGTATTATATTTAATTTTGAGACAGGGTTTTGCTGAATTCCTTCAGCCTTGCTAGATTGCAGAGGCTGGCCTTGAACTTGTGATCCTCCTGTCTCAGCCTCCTGAGTTGCTGGGATTACAGGCATGAGCCACTGCACTGGGCCTTTCCTGGTCATTTCTTTCACTGAAAAAACAAATCTAGCTGAAGATTCAGACTCATATGAACAAAATCATACCTTCCTGAGAAAGCAGTAGACTTGTACACTTAGATTAATTGCAGAGAAAATGAGAATGAATTGGGAGAATAATTCTACTTTTAATAATATTGATATCCAATGAGGACATTAAATACAGACTCAGGACAAAGGAAAACAATCAACTGCTATGTTTGCACACCATGAAAATGAAAATCAGTCTACTGCTTCCTTCTTTCTCCTGACTTATATCACCAGATAAGGTACCTGTCTCTGTTTTTATTTCATTTTGTAACTCTTGGCAACAGCATTAACTATGGCCTATATCAATAGGCATTGGATAACTCATCAGTTACTGACCTGGAAGGTCAGTGGATTGCTACCTGCATTTCACAAAAGCTGCGTTTTGGGGGTGGCTATCAGTGTGTTTTTTTTAGTATTGGCACCACAAAACATCTGAAGTCACTCTTACAGTTGTTTCTTGTTTCTTCTCAGATTACAGTTCCTGGACATGATCCATATCTCACAAAGGTGGTTATTCCAGAGAAATCCCAGAACTTCAGTGCTCTTAAAAAGGATTTTCTACTTCCAATCCAAGGGCAAGTGGATTCTATCCTACTATCAAATCCTTCATGCCCAATGATTCCTTTATACAAAACATTGCCAAGCCACTCAGCTGCAACAAAGCCTAGTTTGTTCTTATTTTTAGTGACTCTTTTGCACACATTTTTCAAATAAAGAAAAATGTGAAACTCAACCCCCATCACCACCTGGAATCAGGGATTACTCACTCCAGGTTACTGCAACTCTAACTCCCTCATGGGACCTCAACTGGATAAACTCCAGTCTTCCCTAAGAAGAGAAATGGATATTTCCAAGTTCTGCAATAAGCAATATGTGGTGATAATGAAAGGAATGATTCAGTCTTGAATGATGAATGGAAGATACCTGCCTATCAAGTACTGCCCATTTACAAATTAATCTTTAAGTCATTTTAGAAATTTGTAATTTAAACTTGAGAGGTAAAACAGAAGTTCCTGCAAGGAAAAATAAAAAAGAACTAGTCATCTATTGCAAGAGCCAGCTGACTATAAACAACAAAAATGAACATTTATTAATCACTTACTGTATAACAGATCTTGCCATGCTATTTGTAAAGGTAGTACTAAATACAGAAGAAATAAAACAAATAGTTTTGCTGATGTTCTAAAGAGATGTGAGAAAATAGGTAAACATGTCTCAGTGGCCTAAGAAAATACAGCCCTGATGGGATGAAAGGTATGTCTACAGAGTCCCAAAGAAACACATCAGTTGAGGAAGTGTCTTTCCTTCCGGAGTTGGTGTCCCTGCCTTTCTGCGCCTGGATGCACAATCCTGTTATGACAACTACCCCCAAATGTGTAACACTAGTCTCTTGCCTGAGCTTCAGATGCGCATCCAACTGCCCACCAGACATGTTCACCTGGATGTGACCTAGAGGTGCCTCACATTCATCATGTTAAAAATTGAGCATAATTTTTCCCCTGGTGCTTTCCTTCCTGTTACCTTCTCTATCTCATTTACTGGTGTCACCATGCCAGGAATCTGAGAGTCATCCTCCATACGTCCTCTTTCTTCCTCATCTCCTACATTCAGTCACTAAAATTATTATCAACACTAATTCCACCCTCTCCTGTCCATGACGATTAATATTGCAGTAAGCCCTCTTATCTCATCTGCACAACTGCAACAGCTTCCCCATTCTCAGTCCATCCTACACACAGCACTGAAGAAGGGCGATACTTAAAGTTCAACAATCAGCTGCTTCTATTTCCTAAACATATAAGATACTGTACTGCTTGTGTTCCCTGTATCCAGAATATCATTCTGACTCACTGCATTTTATTTCCTACTCCTCCATTAAAACTCCAATTATCAACTCCACCAGGAACCCTTTAATGACCAGGATCTCACAAAATTCCATTCCATACCTTCCCAGGCAATCTGGGGACAGAGACCTTTCCTCTGTTGTGCCCCAGAATAAACTCGTTATCTCTGTTATTGAATTTACAACACTGTAGTGTGATCTTCTACTTCATGTATGCCTTCTTCAGTAGAGTATGTTTTCTACTTGTTTGAAAAATTCATGTTTATAGCCTCAGAACTTAGTACAAGATAGAAACTTAAGGAACAAATGAACAAAGGGTTCCAGCAACCTGCTACTCCCAGACCCTTCCAGAAACTATAAGGCTTTTCATCCTTTTAGGAAACTACATCTTATGGCAATCTCTAGCTCACTGGTAACAATGACAAAAATGTTTTCGTGTATATTTCAAGAAAATTCCAAATACAGGACTTTTACTTGTATTTATTGTAAGGTTTGTAGTAAGGGTATTTTGTTACTTGTTAATAACACCACAAGCTATATTTTCTTACCAGAAGACAAAATTTTTGCCATTAGCAATCAATTTTGAAGCTACTCTTCTTTACCATGAGAGTTAACCTATCTTAATACACAAGAACTAAGGGGGAGGCAAAGGATCCAGCAAAAAAGCAGTCACAACTCTGGTGGGCAGATGTCTCAAGGGTTGTGTATTGCTCATGAAAAGTGAGTTCCCTTGTTTTAAATTGAAAAATCTGCAATATCTGAAAATGAAACCACACTGCACTTGGTACATGGTTAAGGCTTGAGAACCACAAAGAATTGAGGTGCTACATGGGCATTTGGGTGCCAAGTTTATTCTACATGCATGAAATCATACATGCTAATAACAATAGTACTTGTAAACTTTTTAACTACTTGTAAAATCTGGTAATAACCTGAATATCTTGATCATTTTCATTTAAGCAGTAATTTATTACATACTTGAAAGTATGTATTAATAGTACCAAAACTGGTTTTGGTATACTACATATAAAAGCATGTAAGACTAAACTTGATTTATCATCATCAGACCTCAAAGGTTTTTTTTCCTTTTTTTTTTTTTTGGTTTTTTTTTTTTTTTTTTTTTGGTGCGGTGCTGGGGGTTGAACCCAGGGCCTTGGTTTGCAAGGCAAGCACTCTACCAACTGCGCTATATCCTCAAAGTTTTCAACTGGGCATTCTAAGCTATAACTTTTCCTTTTCTAAGATTGCAGTTTTTAAAGGAGCATAAAACTAAAATCTGAAGTAGTTCATGACCCTTAATGTAAATTTCTTCTGAAATGTTTAAATCAAAAATTTATATCAAAATCAAATTTTAAATCATTAAAAGACAAACAGGGCTAGGGGTGTGGCTCAGTGGTACATACAGCATGTACTCAGCACACATAAACCCCTGGGTTCAATCCCCAGCACGCCTCCTGCCAAAAGACAAAATACAACCTGGCATTCTGTGATTAGACCAGATCCCCAAACCTCCCTAACACCTTTCCACACTGTTGCCCATACTCACAGACTAGTAAATATGTGCCTCAAGCTCAACTATAATCCTATAGAAAAAAAAATCAATGTGATAAAGGTTCTCAAGATAGGAGAAAAATGCAGGAGTGATAGGAGCCCTAAATCCACCACACATTTGGTTACCTAAACTAGACCCCTGCTTGACAACCAAGTGGTAGGAGAGACCATACTCTGGTGTCATTTTTGGTGCTTGTTCAGGTGGAAGAAAGACAATTAATATTCAGGTGGACAAATATATTTTGAAGGCAGCATAATATACCTTGTTAAAGGCCAAATCTTTGACCTGAAAACCAAAATGTTACTAAGAATGACCATCTAGTAATATGTAAGGAGCTTTCATGAAGTGTCATAGCTTTCTCATGAGTCTGCTTATGATCAACTTTAATATCTATCTAGATGATGGGGGATATTTTAGAGAAATGTTAAATCCTTACAGACAAATGTCAGTGTTGATTTTGGTGCTTAGTTTATCATATTCAGATAAGCTGCTGAATGTATCAGAAATGTTAAAAGCCTCTTCTCAACATTTCTGAAAGTATTTCTAAGAAATTCATGTTGTGTTTTGTTCAAGAAGCAAATTTGTATTTGTAATATATCTCAATGATGTAAGTTAATTTTATGTTTAGAAAGTATAAATATCTCATACTGAATATCTTTTCCTAGGGAATTCAGAAAAATAAGCATAGCATATTGTCTTATTGCAACAGGGTAAGTTGCTTATTGACAAGTTTGGTTCTTAGTCTGTATTGTAACTGTACAGTTGATGTTTATGACAGATCAGGCTTGTATCTTCCTGACTTTAGGTGGGGGCAGGGGAAGAAAATTATGAGGGCCAGACTGGGTAAAGAGCACCAAGAGTTCCTAATACCTAAAATAGAAGCCTGGGTTTGCTATAGACTTTATCACTAATTAAGCAGATACCATATGTGTTGTTTGTAAACCATTTTATCATATTTTAGCTTGTGAAACTACACAGCCCTCTATAGATGTTTCATAAGAGCTTTTATAAGCATTCTCTTTTATACTATAATCAAGAATTTATTAAAGTACACAAATTGTCTAAGACTAAAGTTTATTGGGGAGGGGCCATGACTACCTCTGAGTTTAGTAAATTTAGAATATTTGATTCTCAATAAAGGATATTCACACAGTAAATGGTGTCTCTTTCCATTATCTTGAAAACAAATTGTTTGCAAGTGTAACAAAGTCCACATACTAAAGAAAACTGATTACCTCCAAATAAACCCTTGAGAAAACCAAATTTAATGCACTTTTATGTGGCAGTCCACATGGTCCTTCTGGAAAAATTTATATGTTGTTTATATTACATATTCCAAATTAACTTGTTAGACTGAGGCAATGTGTTCCACCAATAAAATGATGGGTGAAAAGTGCAAATTCTGGTCAAAAATTTGGGGGCTGGGAAGTAGCTTCGTTTAGAAGCACTTGCATGGTCCTGGGTTCAATACCCAGCACAAAAGAAAAAAAAATCACAATTCACATTAGTGTAGTAAAGAATCTGCAAAATTATGCAGGAAAAGAAATGCATCTCCCAAATATACTTTAGCATGAAACCACTTCTTAAATAATTTATCCTACTATCTCCTTAAACTACCATTTCTAGATTTCCAAACATATTTTAGGAAATGCTGATACAAAGATTTTTATTCTGAATAACAAATTTGATTTTCAAGTGCTTTTGAAACACAGAGCACAATTGTAAACAAAGAAATGAACTCCAATAGGAATTGGAAGAGAGCCTTAAATTCAATACAAAGCCCACTAATATGGACTTTAATCATATGACAGAGGTTGGGCTCAAGTGTACATCTGCCCACAAAAGCATGCTAAATGAACAGATCATGAGAAATATGACTGAATAAACAATGGCTAAGTTAATTACCAATTTCTAAAAAGTGGTATCTTAATTTAGGAAATAAACCAGGAATAATTTTTCTATTTTCAAGAGAATCCATTATGGTGTATTAGGAAACTCTTAGGCAGAAGTTCCCTAAGAGATTTTAGCCAGACTTGAATATTTAAATTTAAACTGATGAATATGAACCCCAGTCCGAATAATCTGTTTAATATTCACATTTTAGTAGTAACAAGCTGGGCATAGTGGCATGTGCCTGTAATCCCAGTGACTCAAGAGGCTGAGGTAGGAGGACTGTAAGTTCAAAGCCAGCCTCAGCAAAAGCGAGGTGCTAAGCAACTCAATGAGATCCTGTCTCTAAATCAAATATGAAATAGGGCTGGGCATGTGGTTCAGTGGTCAAGTGCCCCTGAGTTCAATCCCCAGTACCAAAGTGTGACAAAAAGTCCTATTTGGGGGGGGAAAAAATTGCAGCTATTTATATTACAAAACCCTCTCCCACAAAAGCAGAGTTGAGCTTAAAATCAATTTTTTTTTAGTTGTAGATGGACACAGTACCTTTATTTTTTATGTGGTGCTGAGGATCAAACCCAGTGCCTCACACATGCTAGGCAAGTACTTTACCACTGAGCTACAACCCCAGGCCCAAACTACAATTTAAAAATATTACACGAGGGGAAAAGTTAAGAGTCTAAATAATTCAACCATTTTGGGATGGTACAATTGTTTTGGGGGTACCAGGGATTGAACGCAGGGGCACTTGACCACCGAGCCACATCCCCAGCCCTATTTCGTATTTTATTTAGAGACAGGGTCTCACTGAGTTGCTTAGCACCTTGCTGTTGCTGAGGCTGGCTTTGAACTCCCAATCCTCCTCCCTAATCTGCCTAAGCTGCTGGGAATACAGATGTGCACCACCGCAGCCAGCAGGTACAATTGCTTTGAATTTTCCCACTACTTTTTATTGTAGTGTTTGAACCCTGGGCCTCATGCATGTAAGGGCAAGCACTCTCACTGAGCTACATATACCATCAGTCCCAAGGTTTTCCATATACTGCTGCTTCTGTAAGAAAAGCAACTGATTTACATAGAACCTTAAATTTTATACCCACCAGTTTATATAAATGACTGTTAAGCCTTCTCACATATTCTTTCCAGAGTATACTAAAATAACATTTTGGCTAAAATATTTTTCCTTATTGTCTGTCCTTCAGCATTGAATAATAGTATTTTTATGCAATTCTTTCTTTTTTAAATTTTTTTTCCTTTTTTCTTCTTTTTTTTATTGTAAACAAATAGGATACATGTTGTTTCTCTATTTGTACATGGAGTCAAGGCATACCATTTGTGTAATCATAAATTTACATAGGGTAATGTTGTTTGATTCATTATTTTTTCTTCCCTTCCTCCCCACCCCTCCCACCCCTCTTTTCCCTCTATACAGTCCTTCCTTCCTCCATTCTTACCACCTTCCTTAACCCTAATCCTAAATCTAACCCTAACCCTAATGCTAACCCCTCCCACCCCCCATTATATGTCCTCATCCGGTTATCAGCAAGATCATTCGTCCTTTAGTTTTTTGAGATTGGCTTATCTCACTTAGCATGATATTCTCCAATTTCATCCATTTGCCTGCAAATGCCATAATTTTATCATTCTTTATGGCAGAGTAATATTCCATTGTATATGTATGCCACAGTTTCCTTATCCATTCATCAACTGAAGGGCATCTAGGTTGGTTCCACAATCTGGCTATGGTGAATTGAGCAGCAATGAACATTGATGTGGCTGTATCTCTGTAGTATGCTGATTTTAAGTCCTTTGGGTATAGGCCAAGGAGTGGGATAGCTGGGTCAAATGGTGGTTTCATTCCAAGCTTTCTGAGGAATCTCCATACTGCTTTCCAGAGTGACTGCACTAATTTGCAACCCCACCAGCAATGTATGAGTGTACCTTTTTCCCCACATCCTCGCCAACACCTATTGTTGCTTGTCTTCTTGATAATCGCCATTCTAATTGGGGTGAGATGGAATCTTAGGGTAGTTTTGATTTGCATTTCTTTTATTACTAGAGATGTTGAACATTTTTTCATATATCTGTTGATTGCTTGTACATCTTCTGTGAAGTGTTCATTTCCTTAGCCCATTTGTTGATTGGATTATTTGTATTCTTGGTGTAGAGTTTTTTGAGTTCTTTATAGATTCTGGAAATTAGCACTCTATCTGAAGTATGAGTGGCAAAGATATTCTCCCACTCTGTAGGCTCTCTCTTCACATTACTGATAGTTTCCTTTGCTGAGAGAAAACTTTTTAGTTTGAATCTATCCCAGTTGTTGATTCTTGCTTTTATTTCTTGTGCTATGGGAGTCCTGTTAAGGAAGTCTGATCCTAAGCCAACAAGTTGAAGATTTGGACCTACTTTTTCTTCTATAAGATACAGGGTCTCTGGTCTGATTCCGAGGTCCTTGATCCATTTTGAGTTGAGTTTTGTGCAGGGTGAGAGATCGGGGTTTAATTTCATTCTGTTGCATATGGTTTTCCAGTTTTCCCAGCACCATTTGTTGAAGAGGCTATCTTTTCTCCATTGCATATTTTTGGCCCCTTTGTCTAGTATGAGAAAATTGTATTTATTTGGGTTTGTGTCCATGTCCTCTATTCTGTACCATTGATCTACCTGTCTATTTTGGTACCAATACCATGCCGTTTTTGTTACTATTGCTTTGTAATAGAGTTGAAGATCTGGTATTGCGATACCCACTGCTTCGCTCTTTCTACTGAGAATTGCTTTAGCTGTTCTGGGTTTTTTATTCTTCCAGATGAATTTCATAATTGCTTGCTCTATTTCTGTAAGGTACATCATTGGGATTTTAATTGGAATTGCATTGAATCTGTATAGCACTTTAGGTAGTATGGCCATTTTGACAATATTAATTCTTCCTATCCAAGAACATGGGAGATCTTTCCATCTTCTAAGGTTTTCTTTAATTTCTTTCTTTAGTGTTCTGTAGTTCTCATTGTAGAGGTCTTCCACCTCTTTTGTGAGATTGATTCCCAAGTATTTTTTTTTTTTGATGCTATTGTGAATGGGGTAGTTTTCCTAACTTCTCTTTCTGAAGATTCATCGCTTATGTATAAAAATGCATTGGATTTATGAGCATCGATCCTGTAACCTGCGACTTTACTGAATTCACTTATGAGTTCTAAAAGTCTTCTGGTGAATTTCCAGGTTCCTCTAAATATATAATCATGTCATCAGTGAACAGGGATAGTTTGAGTTCTTCTTTTCCAATTCGTATCCCTTTCATTTCTTTGGTTTGTCTAATTGCTCTGGCTAGAGTTTCAAGGACGATGTTGAATAGAAGTGGTGAAAGAGGGCATCCCTGCCTTGTTCCAGTTTTTAGGGGGAATGCTTTCAGTTTTTCACCATTTAGAATGATATTGGCCATGGGCTTAGCGTAGATGGCCTTTACAATGTTAAGGAATGTTCCCACTATCCCATTTTTTTCTAGTGTTTTGAGCATGAAGGGATGCTGTATTTTATCGAATGCTTTTTCTGCATCTATTGAAATAATCATGTGATTCTTAACTTTAAGTCTGTTGATATGGTGAATGACATTTATTGATTTCCGGATGTTGAACCAACCTTGCATCCCTGGGATAAAACCCACTTGATCGTGGTGCACTATCTTTTTAATATATTTTTGTATGTGATTTGCGAAAATTTTGTTGAGAATTTTTGCGTCAATGTTCGTTAAGGATATTGGTCTGAAATTTTCTTTCCTCGATGTGTCTCTGTCTGGTTTAGGTATCAGGGTGATATTGGCTTCATAGAACAAGTTTGGGAGGGTTCCCTCCTCTTCTATTTCATGGAATACTTTGAGGAGTATTGGAATGAGCTCTTCTTTAAAGGTTTTGTAGAACTCGGCTGAGAACTCATCTGGTCCCAGACTTTTCTTTGTTGGTGGGCTTTTGATGACCTCTTCTATTTCATTGCTTGAAATTGATTTAAGTTGTGTATATCCTCCTTGTTCAGTTTAGGTAATTCATATGTCTCTAGAAACTTGTTGATGTCTTCGAGGTTTTCTGTTTTGTTGGAGTATAGATTTTCAAAATAGCTTCTAATTATGTTTTGTATTTCACTTGTGTCTGTTGTGATATTTCCTTGTTCATTCTGAATTTTAGTAATTTGAGTTTTCTCCCTCTTTCTCTTTGTTAGTGTGGCTAAGGGTTTATCAATTTTATTTTTTCAAAGAACCATTTATTTTGTTAATTTTTCCGATTGTTTCTTTTGTTTCAATTTCGTTGATTTCGGCTCTGATTTTAACTATTTCCTGTCTTCTACTAATTTTGGTGTTGGTCTGCTCTTCTTTTTCTAGGGCTTTGAGCTGTAGTGTTAAGTCATTTATTTGTTGATTTCTACTTCTTTTGTTGAATGCGACCCATGAAATAAATCTTCCTATAAGTACTGTTTTCATAGTGTCCCAGAGATTTTGATATGATGTGTTTTTGTTCTTGCTTACTTTTAAGAATTTTTTATTTCCCTCCTGATGTCTTCTGTTATCCATTCATCATACAATAGCATATTATTTAATCTCCAGGTATTGGAGAAGTTTCTGTTTTTTATTCTGTCATTTATTTCTAATTTCAAACCATTATGATCTAATAGAATACAACGTAGTATCTCTATCTTCTTGTATTTGCTAATAGTAGCTTTGTGGCATAAAATATGGTCTATTTTAGAGAAGGATCCATGTTCTGCTGAGAAGAAAGTGTATTCGTTCTTTGTTGGATGGTATATTCTATATATGTCCGTTAAGTCTAAATTGTTGATTGTGTTATTGAGATCTATGGTTTCTTTATTCAATTTTTGTTTGGAGAATCTATCCAATGGTGAGTGAGGTGTATTAAAATCGCCTAGTATTATTGTGTTGTGGTCTATTTGATTTCTGGAATTAAGAAGGATTTGTTTGATGTACATGGATGAGCCAATGTTCGGGGCATAGATATTTATGATTGTTATGTCTTGCTGATTTATGCTTCCCTTAAGCAGTATGTAATGTCCTTCTTTATCCCTTCTGACTAGTTTTAGCTTGAAGTCCACATTATCTGATATGAGGATGGATACTCCAGCTTTTTTGCTGAGTCCATGTGCATGGTATGTTTTTTCCCATCCTTTCACCTTTAGTCTATGGGTATCTCTTTCTATGAGACGAGTCTCTTGCAGGCAGCATATTGTTGGATTTTTCTTTTTAATCCAATCTACCAGTCTATGTCTTTTGATTGACATAGGCCATTAACATTAACATAGGCCATTAACATTCAGGGTTATTATTGTGATATGATTTGTATTCCCAGTCATTTGACTCATTTTTGTTTTTGACATGATTTGGTTTCTCCTTTATTTGGCTATTCTTTTAGGCTAGTTCCTCCCGTTGCTGATTTGCATCGTTGTTTTTCATCTCTTCCTCATGGAATATTTTGCTGAGAATGTTCTGTAATGCCGGCTTTCTTTTTGTAAATTCCTTTAGTTTTTGTTTATCATGGAAGGATCTTATTTTGTCGTCAAATCTGAAAGTAAGTTTTGCTGGGTATAAGATTCTTGGTTGGCATCCGTTTTCTTTCAGGGCTTGGTAAATGTTGTTCCAGGCCCTTCTAGCTTTTAGGGTCTGGATTGAAAAATCTGTTGATATTCTTATTGGTTTCCCCTGAATGTAATTTGATTCTTTTCTCTCACGGCCTTTAAAATTCTGTCTTTATTTTGTATGTCAGGTATTTTCATAATAATGTGCCTTGGTGTGGGTCTGTTGTAATTTTGTATATTTGGAGTCCTATAAGCCTCTTGTACCTGGTTTTCCATTTCATTCTTCATATTTGGGAAATTTTCTGATATTATTTCATTGAATAGATTGTTCATTCCTTTGGTTTGTTTCTCTAAGCCTTCCTCAATCCCAATAATTCTTAAATTTGGCCTTTTCATGATATCCCATAATTCTTGTAGATTCTGTTCATGATTTCTTACCATCTTCTCTGTTCAACTTTGTTTTCAAGGTTAAATATTTTGTCCTCAATGTCTGAGGTTCTGTCTTCCAGGTGTTCTATCCTATTGTTTATGCTTTCTATGGAGTTTTTAACTTGGTTTATTGTTTCCTTCATTTCAAGGATTTTTTTTTTTTTTCAGTATCTCTAACTCTTTATTGAAATGATCTCTTGCGTCCCATATTTGCTCTTTTAACTGTTGATTGGTGTGACCATTTAATGCCTGCATTTGCTCTTTCATCTCCTTGTTTGCTTCCCTGATTGTTTTACTTATGTACATTCTGAACTCCCTTTCTGACATTTCTTCTGCTGTGCTGTCATTGGGTTTTATTGATATAGTATCTAGGTTTGTTTGGGACATTTTCTTCCCTTGTTTTCTCATATTTGTCAGATGTCAGTGGGACTCTGAGATATTGCAGATTTCCTCTATTGGCTTATAGTGTCCCTGTAGATTTCCAGTGTATCACCTCCCAGCCTTCCGTAGCCTGAAGTCTTGGAGGAACTTGATAATGCAGTGCTTCCGAAGAAAGCTGCCCGTAGCCCGCTACTGGTTCCAGGGCTTGGAGCTGGCTCTGTGCGGAAAGGCTCTCACTGGGCGGTCTGCTCCGAGAAGCTGGCCGTGAAAGGAGCCTGCCGCTGGAGGGAGCAGGGCTACCTGGGGAAGACTCTAGCTGTCCTGCCCTGCTCTGAGAAACTGCCCTATCTGGGCCTGCCACCCAGGCCGAGCTTCACCTGGTGGGGGAGACTCACCCCGTGGCTCTATTTTAGTCTGAGTCTCTCAATGCCTCCCCTTCTTGAATCCTGGGTTCTGGAGCGACAGGAGATGCAGTCACCCTCTAGTCCGCCATCTTGGATCGTCTCTTTCTTTTTTTTAAACAACTGACAACTCCCACATTTCTTTGCTCTCTAAACTAGTAATTTCTCTTCTTGAACCTATTCTCTCAGCACTTTCAGGAGTCTACCACTGGTGGGTACCTGACTTCAGTCCTCCCACTGTGATGCTTCTGCCTTGTCATCAAGTACTCAACTCTGGAGATTACTTTTCTTGTATGCTTCTTATGCTTATTAAAAAAAAAGAAAAAGTATTTTTCTATATATATTTTTTTAAAAAAGCTTTTTAGTTGTTATAAGTCTGACACATTATGAATTCTTAAATATCAGTCTCCTTAGATTGCTTTCTCAATTTTTCGTTACACAGCTTTTTAACTAGCCATGAAAAAATTTTCCTCTTCAAAAATCAGAAAACTGCATGGATTTTTCACTGCCAATCAACATTCTCTATTGAATGCTTATGGCATACAGTACATTTTATCTAGTCCTTAGGGGAAAGTCACAAAAGGATGTCACATCCGTTGTAGAGAGAAAATACAAAGGAACATATTGTGAACAAAGTTGAGAGAGAATGTATAAAAAAGGGTTAATTCAAGGTTATCTCAACTGTATTTTGGAAATGACTAGGTCAGGAATGGATGCAAGAGAATACTATTAATCCACAATTTATCACAAATGCCTATTACCTGCCAGATCCTATTCTAGGTCTATATGTTTATTATATAGATATCTATATAATAGACAAATCTGTAATTTTGAATTTACCTTTCCCACTAAAGGAAGCTTATGAATAGTGTTGCAGCAAAAAAGGGTGTGATGGTAAAAGTACCCATTTTATAAAGCTCTAAAAGTCTAAAATGATCAAGCAGAACATCATATATAATACCCAACAAGCAGTCTTTTTCAGTAATTAAATCAGGGATGTGATATCACAGTATCTAAAATATTACCTATTTACAAAAATGGGGGAGATAAAAGGCATTGAAGTAGGCTGAGAACATATATCAGTGGTAGAGTGAATGCTTAGCATATAAGGCCCTGAATCAATTCCCAGCACCCCATGCCAAAAAAAAAAAAAAAGGCATTGAAGACTTGGGGAGATGTTACTATGACCTTGAAGGAAGGCCCAAATAATAATGGGTGGCAGCCTCAGAAGTTGTGAACCAAAAATAAACCCACACACAAGTATTAAAATTTAACTCTAAGAATCAACAAGGGGTTGGGGTTCTGGTTCAGTGGTATAGCGCTTGCCTAGTACACATGAAGCACTGAGTTCAATCCCCGGCACCACCTAAAAAAAAATAAAATAAAATAAAGGTATTGTGTCTGTCTACAACAAAGAATATTTAAAAAGAAAGAAAGAAAGAAAGCAAAAGAACGAAATTCATCCATCCAAAATGATGGTAACTTTAAAAATTTAAAAGATGAACTTTTGGAGTTAGGAAGGTGAAAGATGCTATTTTGATAAGTTGACACTAAGGTATTAGGATATTTAAGTAGTACTCTGAAAGCCACAGAGATGTGGGCTTGAAATGAGAGGAAAAATTTTTTGTTGTTGTTCTAAAACACGTTTTTTTTTTTTTTTTTTTAATCAATCTTTAAATGAGTTTAAAAAAAAAAAAGTGTGGGATTCAAGTATGTTTCAGTATCATCTCTTCCCTAAAAAAAGGAAAAAAAAAAAAAAATTATCACTCTCCTTTGCCCAAAATACTAAATGATAGTAAATACATCATCTCATATACATTATATTGAACCTATGAGGTCTTTCTGCTTATTGCTTCACTGTTTTTGCTCAAATTTATGTTGCTTTTGATTTTATAACTTGTTAAAATATTCAATGCTTCCAAACACCTTCTATATGCAAGTGCTTTCAGAAACTTATCTTTATAATGCCTTATTTGTAAAAGCAAAAATTCCATATCATAAAGGCTGCATAAGTAGCTCAGAGGTCAATATCCATCCTCACCACCATACTCACAATTCCTATGAAATAAGTGAAAACAAGCAGAGTACTAGAAAATATGGACACAAATTTTTTCCCCCCAGTGCTGGGGACCAAACCCAGGACTTCGAACAAGTGCTCTAACACTGACCACACCCCCAACCTGCATGAACTGGTATTTTTTAAGCTGAGGAAATTTTTTGTAAACATCAAAACCAAATTCAGCATCCAACTATAAGCAACAATTATAAACTTTTCACAATACAATGCCATGATTAACTTAGTTTATAGATGGACACACTAGCACCTTTAAAACACTTATTAAAAATTACAGGGGCTGGGGAGATAGCTCAGTCGGTAGAGTGCTTGCCTTGCAAGCACAAGGCCCTGGGTTCAATCCCCAGCACCCAAAAAAAAAAAAAAAAAAAAAAAAAAAAAAAAAATTACAAAAATCTAAGCTAAATGTTGCCAAGAGCTATCTATCCCTCTGGGTGTGGGATCCACATGCTCTTGCTTTAAAAGCCAGCTTCAAGATTCAGGTCCCAAACATTTAATAAATTCATACCAAACACCTACATCAACACATCAAAAAGTGGTGACCCAAGCGAGCTGCACAGGAAGAAAACAGCAATTTCTGCTCCTACTAACCTGCAACGTCACGTTTGTATTCAATATCTCAGAGGCTCCAAACTACAGTATACTTTCAAAAGAGGACATGGTGACTCCAAAAGGAACATTTAGATTTGTACCTTTGACCCAAATAGGTTATTATGAAAAAACTGCTTACAAGATCCAATAATTACATTCTTGAAACCATTCTTATACATTTAATAAACTTTATTTGTAAATCAATAAATAATATATGTATATTAAACCTAAAAATTTAGAAAGACTACATTAGTAATCAATACCAACTCCATTCGCAAGGCTGAATGTTGAATAATTAGCATTCACTACAAACATGTGAATGTGTGTCACTTATGATTCTCCTCAGAAAAGATGGATTATTCTTAGTTCTTCCTTAGTCAGTCTTGTAAATTCCAAATTAATAAAGTTTTATTGTTTCAGAACTGCAAAAGCTAAAGTACGCATCCCTTTAGGCATTTGCTTGTAACTTATATATGTATAGATGGGTAAGTCATGGAGGTGCTGATGCTTTTGTTTTTGAAGTTTAAACCAACAATGTATTGTTAGTAGCTGGATGTGCAAAATAATCCTTTGGTTCTATTCTAAATTTACAATCAGCTTTTTTGTTTGTTTGTTTGCGGTGCTGGGGATTGAACCCAGGGCCTTGTGCTTGCCAGGCAGGCACTCTACCAACTGAGCTATATCCCCTCAGCTTTTTATTATCCTCCATTGAGTATGTACAATTGTCACAGATGGGGTAAAAATACCGGGACTTTAAATGAAGGTGGTTATTTTTGCCTAAGATTATTTCATTATTATCAAGAAGTTAATTTACAGAGAGATAATTTCAGAATGCCATGTTCTGACCCTGTCTTTCTTGAAGCAAAGTGATGCATAATTTCTGAATAATTCAGAGAGAAGTCACAACCTTTCCAGATAGTTTCAAAACAAACAGTTCTGTTTATCAAACTTCAGAATTAATCTTCAGAACTCACTGGTTTCCAAAACAAGCCTCAAGTCAAATTCTGAACCCTGGGGAACTATTAAAAACCACACAACTTAGTCTATGAAGGTGTTTCAAAGTGTCTTTAACAATGGTTTTTCAGCTTATAGGAAACAATATAATTGTCAGGACAATTCCACATTTTATAAGGGAAACAAAGTTATGGCTATTCTCAACTGACCTCATTACCACCTACCCCTTACTACATATAACGGAGGCTAGAGAATAAGTTCGTTTTTACTTAGATAGCACCAAATATAACTATCAACTTATGAAAGAACAGAGATCAGAGAGTTTCAGAGTATCTAAACAAATTTTTTTTTGGTACCAGGGATTGAACCCAAGGCACTTAACCATGTACTCCCACCGATGTATATCCCCATCACAGTGTTGAGTCTTTGTTTTTTAATTGTTATCTCTGAGATGTACAACATGTTTTGTTGTTGTAAGCATCCCCAGCCCTTTTTATTTTTTATTTTGAACAGGATCTAGCTTGGTTGGTGAGGTTGGCCTTGAACCTGCAATCCTTCTGCCTCAGCCTTGGGTCACTAGATACAGGTGTGCAACACCACACCCAGCACAGAATCTAAAATTTAAATATTATATTTCTTGTATTTTTTCTTCTTACATTAAAGATACTAAATAAGTTATACTTAAATGCCCTTATATTTTTTTAAAAAAGAAAATTAGGTACTCCTCATGTAAGAGGAAATAGAAATTGTTTAAAATGAGGGGTGAGGGTAAACAATGAGCTATATATAGCCAATGTAAATTACATTAAAACCCACATGTGGGCTGGGGAGATAGCTCAGTCGGTAGAGTGCTTGCCTTGTAAGCACATAGGCCCTGGGTTCGATCCCCAGCACCAAAAAAAAAAAAAAAAAAAAAAAAAAAAAAAAAAAAAAAAAAACCCACATGTAATAAAACAGAAGGGAAATTTTCCTAAGAGAATACATACTATTTCTCCTCCCAAAGTAGGTAAATTACATTACAAAGAAATCTAGAGGGAGACAATTTCTTGCCCTGATAAAGCTAAGTAAAAATAAAATCCATGTTGTCAAAATATTTAGGGTTATAACTAGAAATATATAATTCAACTTTTATGACACAGCAGTTAGTTGAAGTAAGTTAGCACAATCATTTGAATTGGTTGTCTGCATACTGGACAGGGCTTATTCCTTTTCTTTAGCTTCTTTGCACATGTGAAGCATGACATAAGATGTCCTGTTTTGCCATGAACAATGCAACCATTTTTAGGTCGACCTTGGCAAATCACACAAGGTTCAATGGCATTAAGGGGGAAATTAGGTTCCATACTTTCTTCTTTGTCTTGTGCTTCTTCCCTCTCACACTCTTTGATATCTTCTTGACTGCTATAAATAATGCTATTTGAAGTTGATGGCTGAGAATAGTCCTCACTTTCTTGTGACTGGGAGGCTTGAGTGATTTTATCATTTTCCTCAAAACATGACTCTTTGGAATCATTTGCTGTAGTTTTTTTACCATCAGGTACATCCAAGCCCTCTTCTGCCTGTGTTGAGCTTTTTAGTTTGGCGCTCTCAGAAATTTCTCCTTTATCTTTCCCTTTATCTTCAGGAAGCCAATTCTCACGAAGGGTCCAACATCTGTTGCAATGTGGTGGAAGGGGAGGATTCATTTCATTGCATGAAGTACATTTCCAATAGTCCTTCAATAAAGAAAGATAAAGTTAATTTCTGTAACCCTTCAATAATTACTAATCATAACAATGCTGGTGACTGATATATTTAAAGTAAAATGTTATCACATAGCTCAATTTTCAGCATTTGTTTTACATAAAAGTCAGTATATGCAAGATAAACAAAGTTAATATCAAAAACTGGAAATTTGCTGAGAGATTATAGGTATTTTTACCCACCCCCATGCTAAATGAGATGATGAATGTTCACATGTTTGACTGTAGACCCTTGGTTTGATCCCCAGCACCAGGAACAAACAAACAAAAAAAACATGTACACCTCAGAGATAACAATTAAAAAACAAAGACTCAACACTGATGGGGATGTACGTCAGTGGGA
Organism: Sciurus carolinensis; assembly: GCF_902686445.1. Taxonomy (NCBI): domain Eukaryota; kingdom Metazoa; phylum Chordata; class Mammalia; order Rodentia; family Sciuridae; genus Sciurus; species Sciurus carolinensis. The sequence goes on along the minus strand of NC_062216.1, from coordinate 127,919,373 downwards.
GTACTCACCTAACATATACAAAGCCTAGGTTCAATCCCCAGCACTGCAGGGGGAAAATGTCAGTATGTTCATCTCTCCTCATGTACCTAATAAGTATTTTTTTCAGCCTTATCAAGCTGGAAAATCTCAAAATTTTAAATATACTCATTATATTTTAGAGTACCTAAAATATATATTATATTAACTATGTACCTATGAAGTTAGCTTTTTTGAGGACAGTCATAGTAGTTCACTTAGTTAGATGTTTTCTTCTGTATTGAGGCCTGCACCTAATCCCTTAAAGGCTCAATCCTGAACACTGTGCCTAGTCTACCCAATCAATCTGGGATAAAATCTTCCTTTCCTAAAGAAAAGTCACCCAATCCATCAGTGACTAGGACTCCAAGATGTGCTCTAAAACCATAGTTCAACAGAGTGCTCCTTTTACTCCATACATAAAGGAAATATTAAAATCATTCTTGTCATCAGCTGCTGCCAGCTAAAGCCTACCATCCTTGGATACAACCCAAAATGTATGCCCTGAACTTTTCTATCTTCTCCTGTATGCTCTTCTCTCTGCCCAGAGCCCTTCCCTTGCCCTAACTTCTCTTAGCATCATGCAATTGGGATGACAAGCTCTCCATCACCATACCTCTTTACTGAATATCTCCTTATCTCCTTGCCTTAACTAAAGCATGGACTTGCCTGAGGACATTTTACATGTGAAACTTACTGTAAGAGGTCTTTCCTATTAGAGGTGAATTAATGTAACCAGTTAGACTGCCTGTCAAATGGCACAACACAGTAGCAATAAGGGTAGAGATTATTCATTCTCCTACACTGATTCTTTGTTGTCAAAGGTAGCTCCCACTACTCCTAAACTAAAATAAAGGTCTTGTTGGATGCAATGGTACGTGCCTATAATCCCAGTAACTCCAGAGGCTGGGGCAAGAGAACTGCAAGTTTGAGGACAGCCTTGGCAATTTAGCAAGACTCTGTCTCTCTCTCTCTGTCTCTCTCTCTGTCTCTCTCTCTCTCTCTCTCACACACACACACACACACACACACACACACACGAAAAAAGCTGGGGATATAAATCATGGTAGAGTGTCCCTGGGTTCAATCTCCAGTACCGCAAAAACAAAAAGCAAAATAAAGGTCTTGCAAAAACAAGGTGGTGCTTCAAAGGATCCAATATATTAAAAAGTTCCAATTCCCCACATAAAACTAAACAAATGTAGTAAGAGTCCACTATAACAAATTAAAGAAAAATACTTTAAACCATTAGACTTAAAGTTTTAACTTATAAAAATATCCCGAATGGAAACACCATTTGACCCAGCTATCCCACTCCTTGGCCTATACCCAAAGGACTTAAAATCAGCATATTACAGAGATACAGCCACATCAATGTTCATAGCTGCTCAGTTCACAATAGCCAGATTGTGGAACCAACCTAGATGTCCTTCAATTGATGAATGGATAAAGAAAATGTGGTATATATATACAATGGAATATTACTCAGCCATAAAGAACGATAAAATTATGGCATTTGCAGGCAAATGGATGAAACTGGAGAATATCATGCTAAGTGAGATAAGCCAATCTCAAAAAACCAAAGGAAGAATGATATCGCTAATAAGTGGATGATGACACATAATGGGGGGTGGGAAGGGTTAGTGTTGGGGTTGGAGTTGGGTTTAGGGAGGGGGGCAGGAATGGAGGAAGGAAGGACTGTATAGATGGAGGGGAAGGGTGGGAGGGGAGGGGGGGAAGGGAAAAAATGGCAGAATGAATCAAACAACATTACCCTATGTAGATTTATGATTACACAAATGGTATGCCTTTACGCCATGTACAGACAGAGAAACAACATGTATCCCATTTGTTTACAATTTTATAATAAAAAAAAGAAAAAGAAAAAAAAATATCCCATTTCAGGAAGTAGGTTACACATATTTTTCTAATTTTGACCTTGGTGTCTTTTTTTTTTTTTTTTAAGTTCCTTAAAAAAGCAGATATATACTTACGGCTAAGGAAATTTCAGGATCTTCTTCAAATGAATCTGTATCACTTTCCCCTGCCTGATACACAGTAACTCGATATATCTAATAAAATAAATTCAATAGCATTAATTCATCACCTTTTCTCTTCAACCAAGAAAGTTTCTTAATGATAAGTCCTAAACAGATAGAATGTACTACCACTATATATAAGAATTCTGGGGCTGAGGGTGTAGTTTAATAGTAAAGCACTTGCCTAGCATATACAATGCCTTGGGTTCAACCCACAGAATGAACATGCATGCACGCGCGCACGCACGCACACACACACAGACACACAGAGGTTAAGAAATTCTAAGACAAAGGTCAAATGGAAAAAGTGCAAATGAGGAAAAACAGGACAATGAAATCCTCACCTACCATGGAAAAAGTCAATAGATAAACATTCACCACCACTGGACGTTGTGGTATATGTTTTATTTTTATAAAAAGTTAAAAGGGGGAAATTAATTCAATATTTTAAAATACAGACCATTACAAGAACGCTTATTAAGGTCTACTGAGTTCTTAGCATTAGTAATATAATACAAAAATCAGACAGTAAGGAACTATGTAAGTCAAATCCACAAACCGATATTCTAGTTTGAACAAATCAAGAGAAAAGGATTTCAAGTGTAATCTAAATGTATTACATCATTAATTTCATCAAAGTCAATGACTATGCAAAATATTTAACAACTTTCTAATATAATTAAAGAAAATACCTCATCATCTTCATCTGAGAGTTCCTGTCCTTCTTCACTAAGGCTATAATCTTCTGAATCAAGAGATTCAACTTCAAATTCTACACTAAATTGATCTGAAACTGAGTCCTGATCCAACCAATCACTGGAATGTTCACTCACACCATCTTCAATATCCTAAGAGGAGAAAACAAAATTAACATACATCGCTTGGCCTCTGTAACAACCGCCTGATTATGCTTTATTTCCTCCTCAGATCCATCCTGTACATCCAACTTAATACCAGATTATGGTTCAAGGTTATTACATTATTATCCCTGTTCAAAACCGCATTACACAGAGGAAAAAAGGCTAAAATTCCTTTGCAGTGAAGGTACACGTAGTATGACATTAACATCTCGTTCCTCTCCAACTAGGCACTCCTCCTTTACTAAATATGGACAATCCAGACAGATCTAGACTGTTTACTAACCTGATCTGACATTCTCCCTAACTAGAATAATTTAGTTTCTAAATCATACTTATTCTGTTTGGCTAAGTCTCTGTCAACTGAAAGAGCTCTGACACTTTTAATTATCTTTACTACTTGTATGATTACTGATACATGTTTACGCACATGAATTATGCAAAACAATTTCATGTTTCTCATCTGATTTATAGTGACTCAGTTAAGACCTGTCTTAATCATCTTTATTTATTCAGATTGGTAGAATGCTAGTTAGACCTATTTACACAAATGCAAACTTGCTATTGGTGATTTTTAATGAAATCTGAGAATAATTTGTTTTGAAGTGCTTCCAGATTTAATTTTTTTAATTTTTAAAATTCTGTATCTGTATGATTCCTCATTTAGGTTTTTTTGACCTTCTTTTCTTTCTTTCTTTGGTACCAGGGATTGAACCCAGGGGTGCTTAACCACTAAGCCACATCCACAGCCCTTTTTTATTTTGAGAATCTCTCTAGGTTGCTTAGGGCCTTGCTAAGTTGCTGAGGCTGGCCTCAAATTTGCATTCCTCTCGCCTCAGCCTCCAGAGTTGCTGGGACTACAAGTGTGTCCCACTACACCAGGCTCATTCAGGCTTTAATTATGTAATCTAGTAAGACCTTCTCAGGTCCCTAATATTTGTTGTCCATGGCTGAGGGTAGCAACATACTAAGAACAGGGGTACAAATAAAAGAAAGTATAATGGTCTAGGAAGTCAGAATATAGATATTAATCTTGATTTGCCACCAAGTAGCTATTTAACCTTGACGCATCATTTAATTCCTAAAGGCTATAGCTACTCTAAAATGAGTTTAGATTAGATGATCTTTAAGAGATCTATCATTTCTTTTTCTTTCCCCGCTTCAGTAATGGGGACCCAACCCAGGGCCTCATACATGCTGGGCAAGTATTTTACTATAGAGCTACATCACCAGTCCTTTTTTATTTTAAGACAAGATCTCATTAAGTTGGCCTAGAACTTGAGATCCTCCTGCCCCAGGCTCCTGAGTAGCTAGCATTACAGGCCTAAGCCACCACAACCAGATATTTCTTATTTCTGAAAACAAAACTGAATAGTGCATATTATTTTATAATCTTCTAAAGTCAAAATATTTTTAGTGTGATGTCAGGAAAATAGTAGAAAAAGCAACATTCATCAGCTTGATGCATCCTAAAGGGTTCTACTGATGGTCAGGTTGAAGTACAGTAACATATCTAATAAAGTAACCCCCTTCAATTAACTAGTCTTTAGTGAACAATTATTATTTTCACAAGAAAAAATTAAATCTCAGTAAGTATGTTCTGTGGCAAGGGTCTGCAAACTGTGGCCTATTACAGACCTATTTTAATAAATAAAGTTTCAATGAACAGTCTTGACCATTGGTTTACCTGTTATCAGTGGTCACTTTTCATTACCCTAAGAGTTGAGAAACTACCAAAGAAAGCAATGGTCCTGAAAAACTTGCTTCTCACACTGAGCAGGAGCTCATCATGCCACCTAGTGGCTAACACGAGTAACAGCTCTGTTAAATACTCTGGAGGGCACAAATGTACTAAATCAATGCTTTGGAAGAAAAAAAAAAAAAAAACCAGACACAGAAGTAACAAGAATACACAAAAGGTAAGAGCAGGATTATCATCATAATTGGTTCAATCTCCTACATCTTCTACAGAACTATAAAAAAGCCAGGCACAGTAGCTCACGTGTCTAGGTAATTCCCAGCTACTCTGAAGGCTAAGGCAAGAGGATTACATATTTGAGGTCAGCCTATGCAATTTAACAGCAAGACTCTGTCTCAAAATAAAAAATATAGAGACTGGGGATACAGCTCAGTTCATCGAGTGCTTGCACAAGGCCCTGGGGTTCAATCCCCAGCACTGTAAAAAATAATAATAATTCCATTTATAAAATGCTTAACAAATAGAACACTGGAATTTTCTACACAGTGGCACATGCCCGTAATTCCAAGGGACTCGGGAGGCTGAGGCAGAAGGACTGAAAGTTCAAAGCCAGCCTTAGCAACTCAGCAAGGCCCTAAGCAACTCCTGTCTCAAAATAAAAAAAGGACTGGGGATGTGGCTCAGTGGGTAAGCACCCCTGGGTTCAATCCCCAGTACAAAAAAAAAAAAAAAAAGTACTGACACTCTATCATCCATGCAATACTGTACTCATACTTCATGGAACCTGTAATAGACATTTCCTGATGTCTAGATCTGCGTATACTAAATATTAAGTTCAGACTAGGCTAACTTATTTGTTAATGGCTATAAGAAACGTTTGGGGCTTTGTTTGTAGTGCTAAGGACTGAATGCATAGCCTTGCACATGTGAGGCAAGCACTCTACCACTGAGAATATCCCAGCCCTTAAAAAACATATTAGGGGGCTGGGGATATAGCTCAGTTGGTAGAGTGGTATGCTTGCCTCACATGCTAACAAGGCCCTGGGTTCAATCCCCAGCACCACCAAAAAAAAAAAAAAAAAAAAAAAAAAAAAAAAAAAAAAAATTAACTCTAAATATTCAAGATAAACTTGCCTTAGAACACCTAGAAACTAAGTTTGTTGTCTTGTTCCTTTTTAAAAAGGTACAACTTCCAAATTCTCAGACTATATGCCAACATATCTAAATTTACTACTGGGAAGTAGTTCACAAAGATTCTCTAATATAGGGTGACATTAACAACTATGAATTTTCATACTACTTCACCCATACCAGAGCTATTCCACTATCTTTCACCCTCTTCCCCAAACCTGGGGTTGGAGGCAGGAGATCTAGGTAGTAATTATATTTCAAAGTAAAATTTCCCACTGTATTCAGCAGCAATATCACATCATGTGCATTCTATCTGAATATTTATTATGACTGTTAGGTCTACATTTAAAAAATAAAAGCTTTATTTTATTTGAAACAAAAATATTACCGGATTTGATGGAGTCTCTATTGATTCACTGCTACTGCTTCTTTCACAACATATTTCCCTTATTACACACAGAGCCAGGCTTTCATCAAAGGAAAGGGAAATACTATCAGATTTGTGGCGCTTTCTTTGTCGTTCACCGGATAATTCATCTGAGTTTTCTTCTGGGTATGGAAGGGGAAAAAAAAGGGTGATTAAATTTATGTACTGTAGGACTGATTTAAAAATTGAGGTGTCTTGAGTATCTATCATAAAATTTAGTTTTGATGACATTAAACAGAAAAAACAATAAATTACTATTAATATTTAACAGTCAACATTTTCACTAGATCTGTCCACCTAGAGTTATATAGCAGGACATATTTTTACAAGTTTTCCCATCTTTGAGAAATGTGCCTCCACAAGTCATAATAACCAATCCATCAAGAGCATTTACTAATTAAGCAATCTATGAATTTTCCGTCTAAACTTTAGGAAGTAAGATTTCTTCTTATTCTTTCTTTTCTTTTTCTTAAAAGAACCAATAATGTCTAAATTACCTAGAAGAATTACATGTGGAGGTTTTTGTTGGTGGTGGCCTTTTGCAGTGCTAGAGATTGAACCCAGGGCCTTATGAATGCAAGTGCTCTATACTTCACCACAGAAGGGTTTTTTGTTTGTTTTTGTGGTTGTAAGGATCCAGAAGGTATACTTCACGTTTCGGTTTCTTCAATACCTGTTTTATTCTGTATTTAAGAGATGGAGTCTCATTACATTGCTCAGGCTGGTGCCAAACTCCCCAACTCAAGCAATTCTGCCTCAGTCTCCAGAGTAAATGGGACTAGACACACACAACAGCATGTCAGGTACCCTGTATTTTCAATAGATATCAAAACCAATGAAAACTTTCACTTTAAATAATAAATTTTCTCTGACTTAAAAAGTCAGTGTTAGTCAAATATGCCACATATGAATGTGAGAGACACCAGACATGAAAAGTGTAGGTCACTGGTAGAGTACTTGCCTAGCACATGTGAGGGGTTGGGTTCCATGCCCAGAACAGCAAAAGAAAAGAAAAGGAAAAAAAAAAAAAAAAAAAAAAAAAAAAATCCAAATAGATCAAAAAGCCAAAACTATTCAAATGCCCTCAAAGAACATTTCCCCGCGCCAGTGCTAGGGAATCAAGCATGCTAGTAGTACTCTGCACTGAGCTACACCTCCAGCCCATTCTTCTAACACTGGATGGGGAAGTATAACACTGCAAAACACTCAAGAAAGAGTATCAGGAGTAGACCACAGGGGCTGCAGGTGTTGCTCAATGGCAGAACATCCAAGGAGGGTACACAAGGCCCTGGGTTCAGTATCCACAGCACCAAAAAACAGGAAAGGAAAAAGAAGACAAAGCAGAGCATGGTGGCACACACCTGTAATCCCAGCAACTCAAGAGGCTGAGACCAGAGGATTCCAAGTTCAAAGCCAGCCTCAGCAACTTAGCAAGACCCTAAGGAACCCAGCAAGACCCTGTCTCAAACTAAAAAATAAAAAGGTCTGGGGATGTGGGTCAGTGGTTAAGCACTCCTGGGTTCAATCCCCAGTAACAAAACAAAACAAAAAAGATTAAGCCAAGTTAATGTTGCCATGGCAAAATAAAATACCATCAATAAAAGCTACAAGGCAACTAAAAGAAAAGGTCTACAACATACCAAATTGAAAATGATTAATATACCCACATTATACAAAGTTCTCCTACCAAAGACTTGATTTTTTTAAAAAGTCAAAAATAGAAAAAATTAAGTCATAGAGAAATGCAAATGACTAAGGAACAATGAAAACTCTCCTATTGATCAAGAAAATATAAGATTGAAATAAGACTCCATTTTTTACCCATGAGAATAACACAAATTAAAAACAACAGATTTGAGAGAAAAGATTTTTTCCCCTTTATTTTTTTTTTAATTTTTTTATTTTTTTTATTTTTTTTTTATTGTAAACAAATGGGATACATGCTGTTTGTCTGTACATGGCGTAAAGGCATACCATTTGTGTAATCATAAATTTACACAGGGTAATGTTGTTTGATTCAGAGAAAAGATTTTTATACTGTTTATAGGAATATAAAATAGTGCAACATTCTGCAAGTTATCTTAAAGAAATGCCTGCATGATTATTTAAGTTTGTGAAACTGTGTTCACTGCAGTCTTTTATTACTAAGAATCTAATAGAGTTATAGGATTAACTAAAATATAATCCATGTGCCTGGTCAGGTACAGTGGAGCACGCCTGTAAACCCAGCAGCTCAGGAGGTTGAGGCAGGAGGATCTCAAATTCAAAGCCAGCCTCAGCAACAGCAAGGTGCTAAGCAACTCAGTGAGACCCTGTCTCTAAATAAAATACAAAAAAGGGCTATGGATGTGGTTCAGTGTTCAAGTGCCCCCAAGTTCAATCCCTGGTACCCCCCCACCAATATATATATATATATATATATATATATATATATATATATATATATATATATATATATATAAAAAATCCAAGTGCCTAAAACATTTCCAAACTCTCACACCTCTGCTCACTCCATTTCCTTCTCTTGACCTAGTCAGAAGTGATCTCTTCTTCCTCTAATTCCCAACAAACAAACTCACATGTCCTATACTGTAAATATTTTTGTGTTTTATCTCAAAAACTACATCACAAGTTCTTGATGTAAGTTCTTAATCATGTTTGTATCCCTTATAGGAAAAGGGGATTTGGGGTGAATGATGTGGATCAGAAGCCTAAACCATGCTATCTGTATTTTTAGTTTCCATTTAAAAATTAATATTTGAGACACTTTTCTAGTTTTTAAAGGTATTACACTACTTACTACAGAAATCTAAGAAGGGGTTGGTTGTGGAGCTCAATATAGACAAGTGAGCACTTGCCTAGCATGCACAAGGCCCTGGGTTTAACCCTCAGTATCATAAAAATAAACAAATAGGATGAAATATAATGTTTCAGTTTCCATTTATTTATTTAGCTTTTTTTTTTTTTTAATACTAGAAATTGAACCCAAGTGCTCTACCACTGAACTATATCCCTGGTCCTTTTCAAAATACTTTTATTTTGAGACAGGGTCGTACCAAATTGTCCAGGCTGGCCTTGGAACTTCCAACTCTCCTGCTTTAGCATCCCAAGTAGCTGGAATTACAGGCATGCACCACCACACCCAGTTAGTTATGACTTTTGATCAGGCAACAGCTTTCTCCTCCACTATTTTTTCTCCGGAAAAATGTTCTCAGCTATTTTAACCTTTTTTTAAAAAAAATTCTAAGATACTATTTACTTTGTTTTTAAACTCACTGGTATATTTTTCACTTATTAAAAATAATGATTAAAAAATTTAACTGCAGTTGTGTGGTGGTGGTGATGGTGGTGGTGGTGGTGGTGGTGGTATAAACCTGTAACAGTATACCTGGGAGGTTGAGGCAGAAGGGCAGCCTGGACAACTCAGCAAGACTCTGTCTCAAATCTGAAAAAGGGCTGGAGATATATAACTCAGTGGTAGAACACTTGCCTGTGCAAGGTTCTAGGTTCAATCCACTGTATCTCTCTCTCTCTCTCTCACACACACACACACACACACACATATACAAAATTAACCACAATGGTAACTAAGAATTTTGGCTAAAATAGTTTACCCTTGTCCCCATTATAGAGAGTAAACTGTGCCCATTGTCGACCAGAAAAAAAAAAGTTACAAATGTTACTAAAACTGCTATCTGTAGACCAAATAAAGTAATACAAAAATAAGAAATTCATTCAACCAAACCAAAATAAGCAAAATAAATAATCTCATTAAACCTAAAAACACTGATTTCATTAGAGAAAACACAAAACCACTGTTTACTATAACAAATAAATATTCATGACTACCTGTCTCACTAATTGCTCTCCTTCTAGATGAGGTAGATGGTCTAGAAACCAAACTGGAAGATGAAGGCTTCTCTTCCTGCAGTTCTTGCACAGGGTCCTAAGCATTCAAGAAAAAAAAAAAAAAAATACATCAAACTAAACTTATAATGCCAAAAAGCTAAAAATTCTGTTTTGTATAAATATCTGCCCAATTTTCAAGAAGTATTTTACTAAAATGAGATTTATTTAAAGATTACCTTCTGAACACTCCCACCTTCAAGGTGACACCTGTTCTCACTCACTAATGTGCTGGAATCTGATGGTTCTAAGACAAAATAAAAACAGAATCACAAACTAGGAAAGAGCTATTCAACAGACACCAGTCCAACAGAAAGCCCATATACAATTTAATCTTTCAACAAACATTAAACATATTCTTTCCAAGTGCCATCCACAGGCTATAGGAAAGGGCATTCCAGGCCGAGGAAATAGCATGTGACAAAGTATTCAGAGGCAAACTAACAGTTGCTGTTTCAGGAAATTAAAGGCAGTTCATCATTACTGGAAATCAATCAGAATGTAAAGGGTCCTAATGTCAGACCAACAGCATAAGGATATCAACAAACAATGCATCACTGCATTCCTCCCAGTGGAACTTAGAATCTTCCTAAGACAGTGCTGCAGCCACTTATCACTAAAAAGGTCTAAGTTCAAGAAATAAAACTAATTTCCTAGCTCACAGACCATTATTCAGAGAACAACCAAACCCCTCAATCACAGTGACAAAATAGTAAAAACAGAGACTAGAGGCAGGGAAACCCATTGTTAGACAGTAGTCTAATGATTACTTTTATTCTTAAATCAGATGGTGATGTCCTTTTCTGGGTTTTAAATCCTAACTATGGTACAGTAACTGTTCAATTCTACACATACTAAACACCATATTAATAAAGTATCGTACTCTATGATGCAGAATGCAAACCTGAACGAGACAGGAAAGGAAAAAAACAACCAAGTGTAACCAGAGCAATACAATAAAACAACCTGAATACAGAACAGTGGGATCACAAGGGAGTGGTCAATCCATTCTGAAACTAAGCTTCTGAGAGTATTTCTTAATTGTAGTTCAAGGATGGGCTTTAGCAAAGCTGTAGCGAATTGGAGCCAACTTCTAACAACACTCAAAAGAAGTACACTAAGCTTTTTCCCACTCAACAATTTATAATCTGAAAAAGAGTGTTTACACCATGGAATCAGCAACCACTTCAAATCAAGAGATTCTCCCATGGAAAGCGGGTTAAACATTTATCAGCATACTCCTATATATTTACATATACATCTTTCTGAAACAAAAACTTAGGTCTTTCATCAGATTCTCAAAGGAAGATGCAATCCAAAAATAACCAGTTAAGAACATCAATTAAGGAACAAAATAAAATGCCATTTACCTACCAAAAAAAAAAAAAAGGGAAACATAAAGTTTTGTCTATTACAAAGAGGAAAATACAAAAAAGATTCATCCTTTCAAACAGTTCAAACTAGGTAATTATATCGCTTCCCAAAGCCCTTAAAACGCTTTTATGTTACATTTATGATATTCAAAATTAACTTACCCTGCTGATTGACTACCACCAAATTTTTGTAGATCATTGTATATATTTTCCTTGTAAGAAAAAAAGAGATGTACAATTCAAAATAATTTATTAAACTGGATTTAACCGGACATTTAAATGCATATTTTGTATGAACTACTACACATACTCAAAATGGCATTTTTGAAATTATATCACTGGCAAGTTTTCAGATCTTAAAAAGCAACTTAATATTAGGAACAATGATGACAACTACTTTCAACAATCACAAAGGTTTCTCTAGCTCAAATTCACATCTCCATTTTCTGACGTGAGTTTTGTTTAGATTTTATTAGCCCAGCAAATTATGCAAGTAAAAGGTAGGTTAGCATACTTATTTTCAAACAAATTTTCTAGCACTTAAGCTTAGAAGCAAACTGCTTTTTGAAAAAGTAATAGGTTATATAAAACCAATCATAAGCTGAACATGGTGGCACACACCTATCATCCCAGTGACTTGGGAGGCTGAAGCAGGAGGATCACAAGTTTGAGGGCAGCCTGGGCAACATAGCAAGACTAACTCAAAATTAAAAAAAAAAAAAAAAGGGGGGGGGGGGCGCTACAGATATAGCTCAATGGTAGAACACCCCTGGGTTAAATTCCTAGTACAATTAAAAAATAACCCTTTTTTAATTATATAGGAACTGGATTATAATCCTGACTCTGTAGGTGTGTTACTCAGGACTGAACCCAGGGTCTCACATCTGCTAAGCAAGTGTTCCACCACTGAGCTATATTCTCAGCCCTCTTATCCTGACTTTTATCAACCTCAGACAACCAATGAATGGGTTTTCTTTCTTAATTTAAAAGATAGAGTCTCCTCTTCATTCAAATACACACTGAGAACATACTGTGAACCAGTTACTGGGGAAAACAAAAAATGAGAAATCCCTGCCCTAATGGCAATTATGTCCAAGAGAAGGACAACTCTTATTCTAGTATTCACTGATGTCATGATGGTACAGTCTTTCTCTTTTATTTTTAAACTAATATTCAGACAATGTTATCTGTTGCAAAATACCACTGAGCTACACCCCCAGTCTCTGAAACAGCAACTTAAACAAACAATAAAAAAATCAATATTCTTATTCTTTTTCAAGAATTTTTTTCAAGTCAGTAATTTTGCCATTTTCTGATCTCTCAACCTATCAGAATCCAAATCAAGGACAACACTTTCAACATCAAATACATTATACCTCTAAACATTATCAGAAGATTTAATACTCAAAACAGTACCAAATCATCAAGTTATTTCTTAAATATATATAGTTTCATATCCCAAGGCCAAGGAAAAAATAATCATGAATGGATATTAAAGATAAGAGTTTACCCAATGGAAAGATGGTTCTATTATGTTAAATTAGAAAAATAGAAGGCTGGGGATATAACCCAGTGACAGAGCACATTCTTAGCATGCACAAGGCCTTGGGTTCAATCCCCCACATCAAAATATAAATAAAACTTAAAAATAAGTTAAAACAATTTAAGGTGACGAACTACAGTAATTTTTCCCCTACTCTTCTTGACCAGTCTTTTTCTAGTGTTCAGAAGTGAATATACACATTATGCTCATAATGAAATTGTTTTAAAGACACAAATGCTCTATTTAGTTTCCATCTTTGTAGCTATTTTTTTCTTGTGATGCTGGAGATCAAACAAAGAATCTTATGCATGGGAGGTAAGGGCTCTACAATTGAGCTATATCCCCAACCACTATGATATCATTGAACATTAAATACTAGTAGAATCTAGTGAATTGTTGCAGATAAAAAAAATCCATCCCACTTACTAAGATATAAGTGCTAAGGGTCAACACAGATTGACTATGCTAAACCAACTGCAACAAATTTGAAAGATAAGAATGAAAAAATAGTCTTCAGTTCCCAGAATAATTCTAGAAATGTTAACTGCCATAATGGTAGTATGTGACCAAAAAACAAACACAAAATAAAACTGATTTCCAAATTAACTGAGACTCAAATTTAAGCTTTATTAACTTGGTGGTATAAAGACTACTTTTGGCCTGGCATGGTGACACACACCTATAATCCCAGCAACTCGGGAGGCTGAGGCAAAAGGATCACAAGTTTGAGGTCAGCCTGGGAATCTTAGGAAGACCCTAACTCAAAATAAAATTTAAAAAATTTTAAAGGGCAGCTCAAACCCCAGTATTGAAAAAATAAACAGATAAATAAAGACCACCTTTGGAACTAATTAGAATAACTTAAAATATATAATTGTAGCTAACTGTAGCTAACAATCTGAATGCTTTCCATGTGTCAAACAGTACATTTTTTATAAAATGTCTCTTCATGAAATATTTATACCTCTACATAAGGTATTTACTTATCCCTATTTTAAAAATGGAGAAACTAAGGCTTAGAGAGGTTAGATCAATTTACCTATCCACACTGCTAGTAAATGACCAGCCCAGATCTCAAATACAGACTTATAAGATTCCAGAACTCTGGGTCCTCAACAATATGCTATAGAGCTAAGAAACCAATTGCAGGGCTGGGGCTGTTTCAGTGATAGAGCACTTGCCTAGCATGGGAAAAGCCCTGGTTTGATACCCAGCATGCCACCAAAAACATAAAAAATTTAAAAAAAAGAAGAAAGAAAAACTCAATTCTAGTATCTTTTATATATAGCATTAACTATTTATCTCTAACAATAGGAGTGAGGGAGGAGGTCAGCTGAAATGTTTGCCCAGCTGGCTTTTTATAATGGCTAAACAGAAGAATTTACCTGTGCTCTTTCACAGAGAAGCTTGGCACTCCAAACAAATCTCCTAGAAGATCATTTGAACAATATACAATATGCTGTTGCTTCTCATCATATAATCGCTTAGTCATAATATACTGGCCAAGATAAAATATAACCTGAAATAGAAATATGATTTCTGAGCATTGAAGAAAACTAAATGTTGGTTTCAATATATTCAATTAATATCCCATTTGTTCAAACAGGATTAAACAACCAGCAACCACATTCATAACCATGTAGAATAACAACCATCTTGTACTTAAATGTGTATTTTTTTTTCCTTGCAAATTTTAACTCTGCCCAGATATCTAGGTACTAACCCTCTAAGAATAGAAAAAGAAGTTGTAGAAACCAACACCCGCCCTCCCACCCAATCAACTAAAATATGGCAGTGACCTAGTGCCATTTAGTAAATAGTTAAAAACACCACACACCTTAATTGCCTCTGAAGTCATCACAGAAGAAAAATACAGGAAAATGGTCAATCACATCAACTCAATAGTTTGGGAGAACTCAATGAAATAAACCCACAAATATATTAATATACACTATAATAGTATTCAAAATGACCCTGAACCATTAATATAAAGTTAAATTATATTCCATGTGCTCTATTAAGACAAAATAGGCAATATATTTTCAATTATCCCAATATAAACCTATTAACATCCACATAACTATGTAGAGCATTTTACAGCTTACAACGTACTTTAACAAGTATAGTCTCATCCTTCTGATATTTCACAGAATGATAAAACTGTATTAGAAATGAGGAGGGGATGAGGCTGGGGTTGTGACTCAGTGGTAGAGTGCTCGCCTGACATGTGTGGGGCCCTGGATTCAATCCTCAGCACCACATAAAAATAAAGGTATTATGTCTACCTAAAAATATTAAAAAAAAAAAAAAAAAAAGAAATGAGGAGGGGACTGGAATGTAGCTCAGTAATACACATATATCCAGCATGCACAAGGTCATGGGGTTCAATTCTCAGAACCAAAAAAGGGAAAGAAGTGAGGAAACCGATCCCTCCTCTGACTCCTAGCCCCATGCACTTTCTACTACCCCATTTGGTTTTCAACTTCCCTTTCTGACCCAGTACAAAGTCCTTTAGCTGAAAACTGCATCAGACAACATATAATCAGGCCTCTATATTTGTAGATTTTGCACCCATGGATTCAACCAACCATGGGTTAAAATTTTTCCAAAAGATTATCTGTCCTAAGCATACAGACATTTCTTCCCTAAATAATACCATATAATACCATTATATTAGGTATTACTGGAGATGTTTTAAGTATATAGGAGGATTTGCATAAATAAGTTATATGCAAAAAACTATACCATTTTGTATAAGGGACTTGAACATGGGTGGTTATGGTGGTGGGGGCAGGTGTCACCTAGAATCAACTTCCTCCCTGTAGATGGCAGGGAAGGACTGTACTATGTTACTGCTATACAGTTTTGCAGAAGAATTATAAGTCTTAATGAGGATCTAGAATCCTCCCAGCAAAGATCCCTTCAGGCAGTTTTAAAAGCGTGGCTGGAAAGAAAAAGGGTCTGGAATCTCTTCGTCCCCCTTACCCTGTCATAAGAAAAGAAAATTTAGTGTTTTAAGTAATCTGTGTCCCACAAACTAACTGGGAGAGAAGGGAAACAAACATTTCATTCACAATGAAATTTGCCCAAAATGGCCCAATCTTTCACTGAAAACCTTGCTTCTATAAACAAACTTCAAGAGAATACACTGAAATGCTGTAGCCATTAAAGAGGACATGTGTTCATGAATCAGCTCACCTCTATCCCAGAATTTCAGTACAGTATATTGTACTCAAGTATCTCTAGTATAGAAGTTTTTAACCTGGGACCCAGGGATGCCCAAGAAGTCCTTGGATAGAATTCAGGGGGTTCATTAATTTGGATGAGAAAAATATATGTATTTCTATATTTTCACTAGGTTCAAACTGAAATTTAACTTTTAAATAAAAACACAGGCAACAAATCACAACACTATTAGCAATACCTGTGATTTTGTCACCAATAAAAACCATGATATCAAACTATGCTTATGGCAAACAAGTCAAAATAACACTTCTATTCCTCATTACACTGAAATCATATTTATTAGGTCTGCTGCTATATTTCAGTATTTAATGTGCTACAAAGTATATGTCAAACTTGCTTACTATTTTGAAAACTGTATTTTAATATGTTCCTTTTGTGACTGCATTTTATTTCATGAATTTAAAAATATTCTGAGAAGTTAATCTGAGAACTTTTACCAGTCTGCCAAAAGGGTTCACAGCACAAACAGGTCAAGAACCCCTACTGGGTTTCCTTTTGTCTGAGTTCCTAGTTGAAAAACAAAACTCACACAGGCAGAATAGAATTTTTAGTCTCAAAATAATGTCCTAATGACCATAAAACAATGATGATCAATTTCTCCCATGGTCCTGAAAACTGTAAATAAGGCTGTATATTAAAACAATCCTTATCTCTTAGTTGAGCTTACCTCTTTCATAGTGTAAGTGTCTTTTTGTGCACCAACAGACCTTAACAACTTCAAAAGCAATGGCTTTGGTCTAACCTACAAAGAAAAAGAAAACCATAAGTCCTGCAGCAAACACATTCAGAATAAAGTTGTCAGTAAAGGTAGCAAATAATAATAAAAAAGATAGCAAACGCTATTTTAAAAATTTCACGAAGTTCAAAAAGCGGGTGTGGTGGTGCCTGTAATCCCAGCAGCTCAGGAGGCTGAGGCAGGAGGATCATGAGTTCAAAGCAACTTAGCAAGACCATCTATTTCTAAAACAAAATATGAAAGGGTTGGGGATGTGGCTCAGTGGTTTGCACCCCTGGGTTCAATCCCTGATTTAAAAAAAAAAAAAAAAAAAAAAAAGGAGGCAGGGCTGGGATGTGTTTGAGTGGTAGAGCATTTGCTTAGCACATGTGAAGCCTGCAGTTCCAGTTCCAGTTTAAAAAAAAAAAAAAAAAAAAAAAAAGACCTCAAAAAGTAAGTTATAAGGTCTTACTAAATACGATAGACTTTATAAATGATTATCACATATCATGGTTAAGGGGATCGAAAAAATGCTAGAGAGACTAATTATTATGCTAATTATCATGGAATCATTAAGTTTCTAAGTTGTGATTAAAAAAAAATACCAATCCCAAGTGAATGCTATTCTTTTTTACTGTATTTCTAGCATTTGCTTATTACTTTACAATCATAAATGATAGAGTCAATGAGTTCACTGTAAGTAAATTTATACAATTAAGAGAAAAAAATCCATATTTGGGGCGAACCTTAAAGATATAAGGTGTGTAGTACATGCCAACAATTTTTTGTTGGGTATATACTTGAAACGTAAAACCAACTAGGAAGAAAATACTGACTTGTGGTTGAGGGACAAGAGTTGCAGTCTCAGATCTGCTCTTAATTATCCTTTTCAGCTTGGGTTAGTTATTTTTAGTTCTCTAGCATTAAGGAACAGCTAGCACAGAAGATTTATTTATTGAACACTATCAATTTAACCCAGGAATGCTCTACCACCAAGCTATACTCCCAGTCCTTTATTTTTGAGACAGGGGCTTGCTAAGTTGCTGAGGCTGGCCTGTAACTTGTGATTCTCCTGCCTCAGTCTCCCAGGCTGGGATTACAAGCAAGTGTCACCATGCTCAACCCAATAAAATTTTATTTATAAGAACAGGCAGCAGGGGATAGGGATGTGGTTCAGTCTCTAGGACTTGTGAAGCACTGGGTTCAATTATCAGCATCACATAAAAATAAAATAAATAAAAGGTACTGTGTCCATCTACAACTAAAAAAAATAAATAAAAAATTAAAACAGGCAGCAAGATAAGTTTGGTCCAAAGGCTATAGTTTGCCTGACTCTAGAGGTTTTTCAAGTATTACTAATAACTGGCATTGGTGGGGGGAATATGCTTATCTTCTTTCTCTTTTCCTGTTGCTGTATCCAACTCTGCAAAACTCAATCTTTAGTTTGCCACCACCACACAAATTAGTGTCTCTGCACCTCTCTTCAATATGGCCTTTCCCAATTCTGAACTCCGACAGCATGCTCATTTAAGATCTAATGCTCAAAACCAGATTTTTAAAAATTGCCTATTTCCAGCTAATCAGCAAAATAAATTATTAAAAAACTTAAAAGTACCCAAGGCTCAAGCATACCGGGTAAGCACTCAACCCCTGAGCTACATCCCCTATCCCATAATCTTGTATTTAAGAACAAAAGAAAAACCCCAGGTAGACGTGTAGTCGTGAATGTTAAAATTACCTGCATAATCTTGGGGCAAGAATGATATGAAAATTCAAAAGCCAACAATAGTTAATAAATCAAAATTCATAAAAATGTTCCCAATGGGAACAAGATAACATCAAATTAAATGAACTATTTGTAAACAACAAAAATTCAATACACTTGAAATACTGAGAACTACTCAAATTAAGAAAAACAAAACAAAAAAAGAAAATGGACAGACAAGACCAGTCAAATCGCAGAATAAACAAATGATTCAACAAATGAAAAGATGCCCCACCTCCTCAGAGACTTGGGACATATAAATCTAAACAAGTTTCATAATTTTTACACACATGTAAAAAGGCAATAGTAATCAGAATAGGTCATATTTTATAAACAACTAGAAGAAATAATAAATGTTTAAGGATGTGGAAAGGCTAATTATCTTGATTTGATCATTACATATACACATATCAAATCATTACACTATACCCCACAAATATGTACAACTGCCTACTGGTTTTAAAAAGACTGGTAAAATTTAGAGTAGGCAGGAGTTAAAAACTCACAATCTTTTGGTGAACAAGTTACCAACTGGCAATCAAATATGTGTATGATTCTATAATTCAGGACTCAGGAATTCTATTTATTTCTTACAGAAAAGAATCATATAACATTTGTGTTAGGATGCACAAAGTAGTACTATTTCTAATACTCAAAATCAGGAGGTAATTTTTAAGTCTATCAGTAATATCAGAAATATAGCTTAGTGGTAGAGCAATTGCCTAGTATGCATAAAGCCCTGGCTTTAATCACCAACACCACAAAAAAAAAAAAAAAAAACTATTGGTAAAAGGATTGGTATACCATGATCTATGGAATTCTATGTAGCCACTAAAAAGAATTCTACAAAAAGTTTTTTTGACAAGTTATAGAACAACTCTAGTTAAATCCTGTTTTAGTAGAACCAACAGTAACAGCTTCAAATTCACACATTACTATATACACAGAAAAAATTTAAAAGGAGACATGGAGAAAAGACTGCAATTTTCAAGTTTTACTTTATATATTTCTCTAATGCTTAAAATCTTTACAAAAAGTATGAATTATTTTTGTGACTTAGAAATCATTTAAAAAGTTAAATACTGACAGGTCAAACTAGAAAAAAAAAAAAAAAACAGTAGGTCACAAAAACAGAACCTCAGTATCTGCACTTAAGAATGTAATCTAAGTCATTTTTTAACCTTATTCGGTGAAAGACTAGGAAAATACAGATTCTTTCGGTTCACTTTACTCCTGAGAAAGAATTTTAGTTAAATACCTAACATTTCACTTTAAAAGCCTGGCTATAACTCGGGTTTATATAATTTACTTGATCACCTCAAAAAGTAAATTATTTTCAAAAGTTAACACTTGAGACAAAAATACCAACCAGGGTCTCTTGTTCCGAAGCTGGAATCTGTGAGGTGCTTACAGCACCATCAGTAGACACAGACATGTTGGTATTGCACATTGGCCTACAAGCAGGGAGAAAAAAAGAACACACACACGATAAAAACTTGAAATAAAACATGTGAAAAAAACGAAATCAGATATAAAGGACATAATGCCTTTAAACAATACCTTATGAACCAAAAGTATTAGCAAGTCGGTCCTTACCTGGATCAGTATAGAAAATGTGCCTCACGTCTCTGAGCCTGTCTTCAGGTGTCTACCTTCAGTGGCCAGTGAATACTGCTGGGGAAAGGAAGGGTTTAAATAGCCTCAGCTGGAGACAAGTCAGGACTTAGCTCCTCCGACGGCAGTCTCGGAACGTGTCCGAACTTGACCAGCCCAAGAGGAAAAGCTGAGTCAACCAGCCCGGTCTCGCCCAGACTCGGAGCTGCGTTCAGACAGGCAACCCAACAGGCACCTGTCATCCTCCCGACCCCCCGGCGGGAGCAGTTCGCGACCCCGCAGCCCGCAGTCCCTGTGGCCTTTACCCGGGGCTCCAGGGAAGACCCCCGCCCCCACCCCCACCCCGGAACGCGCGCCCGAAACTCCGCCCACCTGGCCCGCGGCGACAAACGGGCTTCCACCCAACAAAAGCTCCCAGAAGCCACGTGCCCCCCACCACGAATTGCACAAAGGGTGCGTGCGCGAAGGGGCTGGACACAAAAGCGAGCTAACCAACCCGTCCACCGCCCACTACCAGAACCGAACCCTCGTTTCCAGGCCCGTACCTGCTCCACACTCGGAGATTTTTGCTTGGAGCGATGGTAGGGGGCGGGGGCAGAGGGTCCTTCAAGGCGCCTGTTTCCTTCACCCGGAGCGCTGGAGTCCGGCGCCCTGGGCCTCGGCGTCCATCCCACTCGCGGGGCCCAGGCCACTGGGCGCTCGAACGCACTAAGTTCAGCGAGAAAGGTAGCTCCTGGCGGCGGAAGCGACAGGGACTCGGCTAGAGAGGTCAGGGCTGCCCCCCGAGTTCGGTTTCTGACTCCATTTTCTCCCGGGAACACAGGGCCGCACAAACCGTAGCAAAAGCCTAAGTCCGCGGTGCGCGCCCCATGTCGCCCGCGGTGCGCGCCGGAAGCCGCGGCCCATCCGGGCTCTTGCGCGCGCGCGCGCCCGGACCAACCGCCTCAACGAACTGGGGGCGGGCTCGGCGGCGCGGCCGCGCGGCGGGGTCTACAGGTGGGAACCCCGCAGCGCCTCCGCAGCCACTCCCCAGCTTTTTGCGCAGGACTCTTGGAAGACTTCTTTGGTTGTGCTGTATTTGTGTTTCATGTGTTTACACCTCCCGACTGCAATAGAAACTGTAGGCAGATGCGAATCGTCGCTGCTACCAAAAGGAAACCAAAATGAACAGCTGTATGATATTTTAAGCCCACGCCGGCAGCCGCTGGAGTTGTATACAAATGAGTTACTTTAAGACTTCCAAAAAAAAAGATGCGAATTAGCATCTGACGTAGACTTAAACACCGGTGAATACAAGTGTTCTGCATGGTGGCGAGGTAGGGGGTGATTACATAGCACCCTGAGCTAAGGAAAGGAATAGGGGCTTGGGACTTTTATGAATGGCAGTGACTACAAGTTATGGAAGGAAGGGTGAGAGGAGGAAACGCTTAGTGAAAAGGTCGTGGTATGCAGATGGTTTTTGGTAAAAATTAACTGGATCAGCCCTGGTAACTGATACTTTCCAAGAGTATTGTAAATTTCCTTTATATATACAAATTTATTTTACAAAAGGACATTTCAGAGCCATACCTGCAATTTCTCAGAATAATGATCGCAAAATATGCCAGAGAAGTACAACAGTATATTACGCATTCAGTTGACTCACCTGTTTTCCTTCATAGGCGTGGCAAGTGTTATTGGTGCAGTCTTACGAAGAACAGTTGGCTCAAGCCAGCAGCAGTCTTTGCAGACTAGCTACCCAGGCCAGGCTGTGATTAGTCTGTAAACAAAGAAATTCCCCCCTCCCCCTTTTTTTTTAATACAATTGTATCCTTTCCTTCCACTCCCTTGTCTACTAGAACAGAATCTTCTTAAACATTGTTAAACACAAACTCTGAAGAACGAGAGATCTCCGAAATAAAAGGTTTTATTGAGACATTACAGATCCTAGCCAGAAAAAAAAAGGACAAGTCCTGGGACAAGTTCCTTCAGCCACCAACAGTTAGACCACATAGCATTTGGAAAAATGTCAGCTGGATCCAAAAAAAAAAAAAGAATTTCTATAATGAAAATCTGAGGAAAGCAGGCATAAGTTACTTACATCGCATCTACATTGACTATGGATAAGAGGGGCAGGATTACATAAAGCAGGGGAAGGTTCTGTGGTAGGGGTACAATTACCAGGAGAAGCAGCCTTGCTTCTGGATGGGTTGGGGCTGCAGGGAGGATGCTGTAGCATCTAGGGTTTTGCCATAGGGTTTGAGTAAAGCAAGGGGTTTGAGGTTTGTTTGAGATGGAGTCTTGATATATTTCTTAGGTCTCCAATTCATGGGTTTAAGGAGACCTTCTGCCTTAACCTCCTGAGTTGCTGAGATTACAGGCATAAACCACCCCACTCAGCTAAGTCAAGGTTTTAACTGTACATTAAAGAATGTAGAGCTGGGGGTGCAGTTCAGTGGTAGAACATGTGCTAAGCATGTGGGTTTAATCACTAGTACTTTAAAACAAAAAATCTCAAAGCCAAAAAATATCCTAAACCCAGCAGGGTCACATGTGGAGCATCTCATTGGGAGACTGATGAGGGAAGATTGCTTGAGCTCAGTTCAAGACCATTCTGGGCAACATAAAGACATTCCATCTCAAAAAAATAAATAATAAAAGAAGAGAGAAGGAATGTAAAATAATCTTCGGGGCCTGTAACTTATTTCTGATTAACCTTCTTCCGTCTCTCCTTTCTATCTCCCCTTCCAGCTTTGTAATTAAATTTAGAATACCTCAGAATTTTTTTCCTTAAACAGCCAAGTGGTCACTCAATTGATTTGATTGGCCACATTATTAACATCAGGGGTTTAGTGTGGCTTATAAAGATATCATCTTTGGCCGGGCTGGGCAGTGCAGTGGCAGCTTGGGAGGCTGAGATGGGATCACGAGGTCAAAGGCAGCTTCAGCAATTTAACGAACCCCTAAGCAATTCAGCGAGGCCCTGTCTCTAAATAAAATACAAAAAGGACTGGGGATTTGGCTCAGTAATTGAGTGCCCCTGGGTTCAATCCCCCATACCAAAAAAATACATATATATCCTCTTTATCAGATCAACTATAGTGAGACTTCTGGTTATGAGACCCTGTGCTTTATTTGCACTGGTGAAATATATCAGCCGGGGAGAAATATATCAGCATAAGAAGGTAAATGATCGTATTAAGTATCAAGTGAATGAACTAGTATGCACAGCCATGAGTTCAAAGACAGGGCTAGGGATTTAGTTAGTTTAGTGGTAGAGCATTTTATCTGGTGTGCCCATGGTCCTGCATTTAGTCCCCAGCACCACAAAAAGAGTTTAAAGGCAGAATTCTGAGGAAATACTGCCACAGTTCACAAAGACCTCAGTGACCATCCGCACGTATTTTATGCCTTGAAGGATGGCAAGACTTAAAAACTGAGCAAGGAGCTAGGGTTGTGGCTCAGTGGTAGAGCGCTTGCATAGCATGTGTGAGGCACTGGGTTAAATTCTCAGCACCACATATAAGAAAATAAAGGTCCATTGACAACAACAAAAAAAAAAATTAAAAAAAAAAAAAACAGAATATTCCAGGGCACAAGAAAAATTCTATCAAAAAAGCCAGAAGCAGAAATATAAGAGGACTGTTTGAGAAACAATAAACAGATCAATTTGACTTGCTTAAGAGTCAAGAAAAAGTTCTAAGAATCTTGAGTATCCTTAAATACCAGGCAAGAGGATCTGGGTTTTGAACCAAGTAGATAGTGTGCAGACTTCAGTAGCACATAAGTAGGTGATTTGTTTCAAACTCTTATCAGGACAACTAAGAACAGATGGAAGCCAGGCCAACCTGTTTCAGGGCTGACTTTCCCTCTTCTCATCGGCCCTGTTTTCAAAAAATTCTAAGCAGAAACGAAGGGCAGAAATGATAGAATTTGTCCTTTTTCTAACAGAACCAGAAAGGAGGGGGCAGAAATGTATAAAATGGTAGGATTCAAGGTGTTAGAGAAAGAGATGAAACAAGGATTTAATCTTTCGAGGACTTGGCAGTCAACATTTACCATGTGTATGTACTATGGAAGCCAAAAATATACCATCCCCAAATTATACTTCATTAGCATATTTCGAGCTAGCTTTTTAGAGGAAGGGAAGTCACAGGAATAACTCTGCAAAGTTGTTCCTTTGTTAAAAAATTTACACCTATCTAGGTGAATAAAGTATACAGCAGATGCAAACGGTGGCATTCCCTGAAACCTCCTTATCTGCCTAAAGATGATCTAAGGAAGCTCATTTCACAGGAGCTTGTTTGAGATGGAGTCTCTCTAGTAGGGACTAGAGATCCAACACCCCCTGAGACTGCCACAGGCTGTCACCTGTTCTTCTGAGTGCAGCTCTGAGACCAGAGTCTTTATCTGCATGGTATGACAACCTTTTATTCATGGTATGTTCTTCCCCTCACCCTCCCAAAACCTGTATCCATCTGCTCCCAGAATTCACGAGCACCTATTCCTCTCTGTAGCTCAGGATATCTTATAAGCTTCAATCATTTGACCTTTCTTTGAGTCTTATATTTTGTGAGGCTCCCATGCATATGCATGTAAAAATTAGTACACATTTTTTCCTGGTAACCAAGTACTGTCTGTTTATTCCAGAGACTCAGATTATTGAGACTTTGACAACTAGAGGGAAATTTTTAACTCCACTTCAGTACCAAGCACTACCATAGGCCCCAAGAGGGGAACCTAGCAGAATGACTCAGAATCAGACTGCAGGAATAAAAAGTTGGGTGGTGATTGCTGAATTTAAGGTGATGCATCAACAAACAGAGAGAATGGGGTAGAAAACATGGATATGAAGCTCAGGCTGGAGGCAGAGCTTGGAACAGCAAAGGAATAAGAGGAACCACCAGAAAGTCAACCAACTCAAGGTCAAGTAGTAATGTCTAAAAACCAGAATCAAGAAATGAAATTGAGTTCTTCAGGAGTTAAAGAAAATAAGGAATGAGAAAGCAAGCTGCATCTAGTTGAAGAAGCAATTTCTATTGCTTCTAATTTTACCATTAATAACAGAAATGCAGGCCTGCTACTGATGCACATCTGCATTCTGTGGTTATCCTGTGTTATTGTCCCCTTTATTATGCTTACTTGAGGCTCTTCTGGGGGCAAACTTAGGCTTATTTTAGTAGCACTGCTTTTGAGGCCCATCTTCCTGCCAAAAAATGGAAATATCTTGAATGTCTTTATGGTCTCTGGGATATAAATTCTGCAACCATCTGCACCATAGACTTTCCTGGACTTTATTCCTGCTTTATTAATGACAGCTGACCGATATTTAAGGCATGGTGACAAACAAGATTTATCTCAGAATGCCGAGAGTTTTGCAAGCTTTATGAGACCATCTAATATTACAGAAGTAGTTCAAATTCCATTTCTTTCCTAACATCTGGAATGAAGTAGTGTTCATTAAAAAGCAAATTCCCAGCTAATGATGAATATAAACACAGGGGTTTTTTTTGGTTCTATATTGAGAATTAACTAGCTTTTTATGTTGACCAGTTTAAATATGTAGTAACATCCACAGAACAATACTAGCACCAAATATATTTTTAAAATAAAACATTCCCCAAAGTGTTGAAATTCCTTTATTCTTAATCCCATTCTTCTGTTTTCCATTTTTTGGTGGGTGGTGGTGGTGGTGGTGGTTGTTGTTTTTGCAGTGCTGGGGATTGAGCCAGGGCCTCATGCATGCTGTGACTGAGCTATGTTCCTAGCTCCTATTCTTCTCTCATGAAGCAATCATAATGATCAATTTGATTGATCATATCTGCTGAGCCCATGTTTTATACACATTGACTATAAATTTAGGAATTTATGAACAGTAGAGGCAGTAGGCTACATACATACAAGAGGAAATGGTGGACTACAGGGTCTATCTACAGATGAACCTTATAGTTAGATGCAGTATCTAACAGTAAACTCTCCTTATCTTTTTCAGTATTGTTTTGTCTCTCAATGTTTCTAATTCATAAAAAGAACCCTATTGCTTTGGACTGATAGATCACTTTGACACCTTTTCAGTGTGAATTCTTTCCAGATAAGAACATGATGTATTGCTCCATCCTTTTTAAAATTTTTAATGGTACTGGGGATTAAACCCAGGGCTTGGATATGCTCAGCTACTACTGAGCTACGTGCCCAGAACTTATTTTATTTTTAGACAGGGTCTTGTTAAATTGCCTAGGCAGCCTTTGTACTTGTGATCCTCCCGCCTCAGCCTCCTGAGTAGCTGAGATTACAAGTGTATACCACCATGCCTGGCAACATCTTCTAATAATATTTTTATTTTGTTTTGAGTGCTGGGGATCGAGCTTTCGACCTCATGCATGCTAGGCGGTGCTTTACCATAGAGTTATACCCCCAGCCACCCCCCCCCTTTTTTTTAAGATGTTCTTAAAAAGCTGAGCATGGTGGCGCCCGCCTGTAATCCCAGCGGCTCTGGAGGCTGAGGCAGGAGGATCTTAGGTTCAAAGCCAGCCTCAGCAAAAACGAAGCTGAGACAGTGAGACCCAGTCTTTAAATAAAATGCAAAATAGAACTGGGAATGTAGCTCAGTGGTTGAGTACCCCTGAGTTCAATCCCTGGTACCCCTTCCCCTGCAAAAAAAGAAGTATGTTCTTTTTTGTAAATTTTTTTTTTTTTAGTTGTAGGTTGGTACAATACCTTTATTTTATTTATTCATATGTGGTGCTGAGGATCCAACCCAGCGTCTCACATGTGCCAGGTGAGCACTCTACCACTGAGCCACAACCCCAGCCCCACAGCCCACTTTAATACATATTTCTTATCATTTTCTCCTTTTCTCTTGTATCTTGACTTGTATCTTATATCTTTGGCTAGTATCCCCCCACAAGGTGCTTTATAATTTTAATTGCTATTTTAAATTATATCTTTTTTCTATTTTATTTTCAGTTTGATAGTTGCAGACCTATGGGACAATTATTGACTTTTCTTTTTTAATCATATCACCACCAATACTGCTGAATGTTGTTTTATATATAAGCTTTTCGGTGGATGCACTTAGATTTTCTATGTAAATAATAATATCATATGCAACAACTGTCAACCTGTCTCTTCTGATACCCCTTATTTTCATCTTCTTATGACCATTAAAACAATTATTACTTTATAGAATAGTTGCAATGATTGAGGGTATCCTCGTCTTATTCTTGACTTTAATAAAAATGCTTTTTAACCAGGCACAGTGGCACATGCCTGTAATTCCAGTGACTCAAGAGGCTGAGACAGAAGGATCTCAAATTCAAGGCCAACCTGGGCAACTTAGCGAGAACCTGTCTCAAAATGAAATAGGCTGGAGATGTAGCTCAGTGGTAGAGTGCCACTGGGCTTAATTTTTAGGATCATAAAAAAAAAATGTTTTCAATAGCTTTTAAAGTTTGATGTTAACTGCAAGTTTTAGGTAGATGCCTTTAATCACATTATATAAATTTGCTTTCTTTCCTTTTTGAGGTTTTTTAGAAAATATGAATGAGTGTTCAATTTTATCTACTACTGTTTCATGCACCTAGAGATGACCATATGGCTTTTCTAGTTTAGTCTGAAAATGTGACAAGATTATATTGAAAACCAAATTTAAACTACACTGAGATTCCATCTCACTCCAGTCAGAATGGCAATTATCAAGAATACAAGTAATAATAAATGTTGGTGAGGATGTAGGGGAAAAGGTATGCTCATATGTTGCTAGTGGGATTGCAAATTGGTGCAACCACTTTGGAAAGCAGATTCCTCAGAAAACTTAAAATGCAACCACCATTTGACCCAGCAATCCCACTCCTCAGTATATGCCCAAAGAACTTAAAATCAGCACACTACAGTGATGCAGCCACACTCATGTTTATAGCAGCTCAATTCACAATAGCTAAACTGTGGAACCAACCTAGGTACCTTCAACAGATGAGTGGATAAAGAAAATGTGCTATATATACACAATGGAATATTACTTGGTCATGAAAAAGAATGACTTTATGACTTTTGCTGGTAAATAAATGTAACTGGAGACTATCATGCTAAGTGAAATAAGTCAATCTCCAAAAACCAAAAAGTGAATGTTCTCTTTGATATGCAGATTCTGACTCACAACAAGAGGAGAGGAAGAATAGAAGTTCAGTGGATTAGACAAAGGGGAATGAAGGGAAAGGAGTGGGGATAAGAATAGGAAAGATAGTAGAATGACTTTCCTGTGTTTATATATGAATACACCACCAGGGAAACTCCATATCATGTACAAACACAAGAATGGTATCCTAGCTAGAATAAGTTATATTCTATGTATGCATAATATGTCAAAATATATTCTACTATCATTTATATCTAAGAATAACAAGTAAAACAAGATTATGTTGATAGAAACTAATATGGATCATCTTTATATTACTCAGATAAAGCCTACATGGTTATAATAGGTCTTTTTCCCCCAGGACACAGATGAATTGAACTTGTAACTGGAACAGTATAATAGGATGACATCAGCATAATTGACATCTGATCCTGCTCTTAGAAGATACCAAATATTTCAGATACTGCCCTGTTGAGAGCAGTTCTTCAGTTATCTAAGGTTAAGTTCAAACAGGAACCAGTTCTTTTTTCTCCTTTTCTTTCTTCTCTGAGTTCGTATGTGTATGTGCTGCGCACACCAATGATTAAACCCAGGGCCTCACACATGCTAAGCACAAACTCTACCCCTGAGCTACAGCCCAGCCCCAAGGCTCAATCCTTGGCCTGAGATTCTGGTTCTCACTGGGGCAATACAGGCTAAACGAGTTTGATAACTTTTACCACAGAGAGTTTTAAGGGAGGACTAGGAACAACATAAATCAGCCTTTGAAGGAATGAAAAGTTTATAATCTCCCATATGCCTCAAGTAAATCTGAGATTTATAGTCCTATCTTATCAGAAAGTTGCTGAGCCACTCAACTGCCAAAAGATACATACTGAGAGTGAGCGGCGTCCTTACTCCTTGGTATGGGAAAGTTGCTGGTGCCAGAGTTTCCCCCAGATCTAGTGGTCTCTGGAGAAGAAGGCAAGGCTGTACAGTAGAATATGTTAAAGTAGCTCATGCCCACAGTCCCAGCTACTCAGGATGCTGAGGCAGGAGGATCACTTAAGCCCAGGAGTTCAAGGCCAGCATGAGCAACAACCCACATTTTAGGATTCCAGTGACTACCTGAATAGTAGAGGTATTAAACATACTTTGTAGCTCACATTTGTTATTCCTTTGGGTGCTTAACCTCTAAATCCCTTTCCTGTTTGAAGAATTTTTTCCACCTGTATTGGTGGAAGGCAGCACCTTCTTCTTCCCACTTCAAAAGCAAAACTCCGGATACTTGTGTTCTCAACTACCAGAGCAGCTAGGACACAGGCTCATGGGGGCTACTGATAGGAAAGTCAAGATCTTGGAAATTCATTTCTGGGTTTGGTCCCTGAACATAGTTGGAGGAAGCAGCATTTGAACTGTGAGATCGTGGGGAAGTGCAGGCTTTGGTGCCCAGTGTCCTCAGAGGTCAGGACGCGCTGGTGTGGAGCATGCCTTTGGCTGTGATCTGGCTGTGCCCAGACTCCCTGGTACTTGCCCATTTCCCAAGCTGGTTCTTCAGTCTCCTGAATAGATTCTTTTTCTTAAATCACACAAGTTTGGTGTTGAGTTGAACTGTGTCCTTGAAAATTCTTATGCTGAAATTGTAACTCTTGGTATCTCAGAATGTGTCCCTATTTGGGTTGTTGCAGATGTATTAGTTAAATTGAAATGAAGTCATATTCAAGTAGAGCAGGCTCCTAGTCCAGTGTAACTGGTGTCCTCATCAAAGAGGGAAATTTGGAGAAAGAAAGAAAAAAAAAGAATGTGGGTATTGGAGTTGTAGTCCATCAACCTCGGAACTACCAGAAGTTTGAAGAGAGACATGAAACAGATCCATCCCTAGCACCCTGGAGTAGCCATTGGCTCTGCCAACACTTTAATTTTAGACCTGGCCTCTAGAACTGTGAGACAATAAATTCTGTTGTTCCAAACCACTCAGTTTGTGGTACTTTGTTACAGTAGTCCTAGCCAACTAACACAGTTAGTTTCTGCTACTTACCACTGAGGATCGTGACTCATGGGCGTCTTTCAGCCATGTGGATGAGAAAAGGGTTAACTGCTGGAGGACAATGTTGGCTATAAATCAATTACCCATAAACTTATCTAATCAATAAAAACACAAGAGTCAATACTCTTTTTTTTTTTTTTTTTTTTAATGAGAGGGGGCATGACGGTTCTGGCCATACCAGCTCTGGTCTGTAACAACACGAAGTAGCCCAACTCTCCTTTATTTTATAGTCACACAGGTAAAGGGGCTGGGACCAGGAGGGACTTCTGTGATGAACAGGACGGGGTGAAGTTAGGGGAGCCATTTTCTCAGGGAAACTGATAGGGAACCACTCCTACACAGTGCTACATACTTCCTGGCAAGCTGGGACAGACCTCCGTGGCTGCTAGTTCCTGGAAGGCAGGCCTCTGTGTCCCATGGCTCAAAGTCATCTGATTCTGCTAGATAAGGATGGCTTCCCACAGGGACTAATTTTGAATTACGTAAATAGATATGGCAAAATCCAGAACCTGGCAAGTCTGACAGTCTAGGCAGAGATGGTTGTCTTTGAATGATAAGTTGGCCTGGGCTTCAAATTAAAATCTCACAAAAGTAATACTGCCTTTGCAATACCGTAGAGCAGTGTTTGAGAAGATTAAAGTCTACCTCCTCTGGCAGGCGGCAGTAGTCGTTGCTGTGCTCAGCCTGGCCTGAAGGTCAACAGTCTCTGCACCCCATTCTATACTGCTGCTGTTTGCAGAGGGAATTGGAACTCTCTAACCACCGCAACTGCCTCCTGCTGCCTCAGCATTTGAGCTTTGACGTTGTTAAAAAGACAATGTGGCTTCTCCATGATGAGGAACTGCCTTATAGGCATATAGAGTTAAATTTTTTCTACGCTGGCAAAGTCTAGAAGGCCACAGCAAACTCACCTCGGGCAATCACCCAATCACGTCACCATAACATTTGCTTCTTTCAAAAATAATGTGATATTCTTTTTTTTTTTATTGTGAGCCAACATTATCTCTACGTAGATAATGTCAGACATGTAGGTCACTGTGTTCCCTAGTACCCAAAATAAATAGCAGAAAGTGAGGCCAAAGATGCAGAAGTGACATCATGTTATACTAAGCTGAGGACAGCTCAGGAGAGCACTGAGGAGCTCAGACTCTTAGCAGCATAGTACACTTACTCTCACTGATTAAAGCAAGTGGTACATCTGCCTTATCAGCGCTAATGGCTGAAACCATAGGTGGCACTATAAACAATATTGTTATGATCGATTGTTATGTATGTATTTGGTAGGAGTGCACATTTAAGTCACTACAACTCAGATATACAAATACAAAAACAACACTTTGATTTTGGCTACAAGTATTCCTGAGGCGGTGCCAGCAGTTTAATGGGACAACTAATTAAATATCTAATATTATTTAAATCTGGTTGGATCTGATCATTTAATAAGTCGATTTAGGCAGTGTCCTTTGAAATAGAAATGTTCAGTCTCTCTTTTTAGGTTTTCCTTACTTCCTGTTTCCTGTCTGAGCTGGTTTCTGAGTTTTTAAGAGGGAAGGAGCCTTCTGACCAGACGCTGCTCTCATCAGTGCTTCTTACATCCACTGCTTTCCAGCTGCAGTCCCCTCTCCGCCTCATTACTCAGCATTCTGTTAGCTTCTGATGCTGCAACCTGGAGGTTAAAGCCCAGCCCCAGCAATAAAGTCTGATCCTGTACGGGGCGCAACTGAAGAACAGACCAATCACCACTGAGAAGTACAAATCTGAGTCTTTATTAAGTCAGCCGGCTGACTGTCTCACACAATGCCCCCAAAAATAGCTTTTGGGAGAACAGCCCCGACCATAAGGTTGTAGGTGTTCTTATACCAAAAATCACATCAATCAAAAGTGTCTGTTGCTATGATTCGAAATTACAGACTACCATCATGAGATCATCAACAGAGGGGGAAGTGGGTCAAAACGACCCTTACCTAGGTACAAACTAAACAATGGTTACTAACATCCACACAATCACTCTTCACATGGTACATTGTTTAGGAGCAATAGGAATCAAAAGAGCAATTTTTCATCTCATAAGAATTGTCATTTTGCATTGCTAAATATGTCATGTTAAGTAACAGATGATGGATACAGAGACGGGGTGTACCCATGGGAGAAGTTTATTTCCTACATAACATGGAGTCTCAGAGCAAAATGGAGTCTGTTTAGTCATCTCCCTTATAGTCTGGCCTACAATATTCTTATGGAGCCAGATGTGTCAGCCCACCACAATCCCATTTTGCTTGCTCCGTAAATTCCTTGGCTTTAGCACCTGTCCACCATTTAGATTTTTAGGGCTCCCTTTTCATCTGTGATACAAAACAAATAAAAATCTTACTTGATTTCAAGTTGTTTCTCTCTCTCTCCACATATATGTATATGTAAATGTCTATATTTGTGTATATTATTTGACATTTAATGCAACTTTTTCATTTGTTTAAAAGGAGTAGACATTTCAGATATATTAGTTATGGACCAAAAAAAAGGACTAAATTTTTAAATTTTTTTGGGGGGGGGCTTCCTGGGGGACTGACTCCAGGGCCTCATGTATACTAGGTAAGCACTCTATCACTGAGCTACACCCCAGTCCTTAAATTTTAAGTCCTTAAATTATTTTTTTAAAATAAAAATTTAGCACGTAATACATAAATTCTCCTTGTTATAAAAAAAGGGGGGGATGGGCACGGGGATGCCAACCTGTAATCCCAGAGACTGGGGGAACCGAGGCAAAAGGATTGCAATTTTGAGGCCAGCCTGGGAAACTTAGTGAGACCTTATCTTAAAGTAAAACAGAATAAAATAAAAAGCTGCAGGCATAGCTCAGTGTAGAGCACTTGCCTAGCAGGTTTGAAGCCCTGGGTTCCAACCCCAGTACTGCAAAAAAAAGGGGTGGGGGAGGGGAACATTATAGATAAGGATGAAACCCTTTCAAACCCCCTACCCAAACCCCTGTCTCTCACTATGCCAGAGGCAATCTGGGTTATTAACTAAGCTTGCTCCCTCTCAGTGCTTCTTTCATACATTTGCGTTCATTTACATATGTCCCTTCGACAATATGTGTGAAAGAAACAACCAGACTTTTTTCTCTCTGTAAGCCCAGGGCCCACAAATGACGGAGGCAGGAGACAGGAAGCAAACCTCCATCAGCAAGCTTTCCTTTATCCTGCAGCGGAGTCCATCAATCAGGCATGGGAGGGCCCATTTTCTGGGTATGGAGTTGACCCCCGAGTTATAGGAGTCTGGGTTTTATAGTCTCCTTGGAGACTGTGGACATGCAGTTTGGACAGACCAGGGCTAGTTGTACAGGTTAGAACTTTAACTTGGGGAAGGTAGCTGTAAAAAGGTTGGAACTCATTGTTATCTGGGGAGAGAGAGGAGTCCAGATCCCGAGGGATGAATACTCAAATCCTGCCCATTTTTCCC
Source organism: Sciurus carolinensis (assembly GCF_902686445.1). Taxonomy (NCBI): domain Eukaryota; kingdom Metazoa; phylum Chordata; class Mammalia; order Rodentia; family Sciuridae; genus Sciurus; species Sciurus carolinensis. The sequence continues at coordinate 127,885,448 of NC_062216.1, read as the reverse complement.
CCGCTCTGGGATCCATTGTTTTCCAGTTTCAATATTTGCTGTGCCTCCATTTAGTACTAATTTGCAATGAGGGAAGGTCAAGGTTTTTGGCCCAGCATTCAGTATTCGCCCCTTTCCTTTAGGGCCCATTGTTATTAGGAAAGGATGCACCAGGAGAGGTTTAATGCTTGACCAATTTCCCTCCCTCCTCCTGTGCCACACAGTCCCTCCGTTTTTCCTCCGTTTTTCCTTGGGGACCTGTCTTGTAGGAATACTATTTTCCATAACCCTTCACTCTCTACTCTTACACTCAACACAGAACACTTCTATGACCAGATGGGTGGGGATTTTCCACCACACATCTAGCAATTCTCCAGACACCAACTGGGTATCCTCTAATTCAGTTCAACTCTGACATTGCTTTCCTGGAGTTAGATCCGCAGGTCAAGTGTCCACACTTTAGAAGCCAACTGCAAGACCCAAGTCATAATCTGTGCTTCCAACTAACCAGCTATAAACTGGGATTCCCTGCAACCCTCCTCACTGGGTTGGATAATTTGCTAGGTTGACTCACAGTTCAGGGAAACATTGTACTTATGTTTATACTGTTTTGTTGTAAAGGGTATTAGAAAGGTTACAAATGAACAGCCAGCTGAAGAGCTGAATAGGGCAGGGTGTGGGGTGAGGGAAGCATCCCAGCACAGAAGTGCATGGAATTTCTTTGTTCAAGAGTTGTAGAGAGGGCTGGGGAGATAGCTCAGTCGGTAGAGTGCTTGCCTTGCAGGCCCAAAGCCCTGGGTTTGATCCCCAGCACCAAAAAAAAAAAAAAAAAAAAAAAAAAAAAAAAAAATGTTGTAGAGAGCTTAACCTCCAGCCCCCTTTTCCAGGGGGTTGGTTGATTGTACCAAAGTCCTAAACCTCTAATTCTCTATTTACTTTGTCTTTCTGGAGGGGAGGGGACAGGCTCCACTCTCCAGATACAAAACATATACTCCACAGCTGGAAGAACGAACCACTTCCTCCAGCCACACCCCACCTGCCTCCAGTTACCACTCAGTTAATCCAGTTAATCTGGGATTAATTCACTGATTAGGTTAAGGCAATAACCAATCATTTCTCCAAACCTTTTTGCATTGTCTCACATGTGAGCTTTTGGGGGACACCACATCTAAACCATAACGCCATTGGTATGAAATCAAGTATTATCAAGAGGGGCAAAAAGGGAGACTAGGAAAAGTTACTTCCATCACTCAGGAAATTCCAAGGGTTTTAGGAACTCTATGACAGGAACGAGAGACAAAGACCAAATATATTTCATATCACATATATCACAATATGTCACCTCATTCTGTGGTGGTCATTTATTTTCCTTTTAAAAGGTATTTTAGTGATACATTTGTAACTAGATTTTTACCTAGTTGGATGCAGTGGACAGTGATCCAGTTAGCACCTACCTACCCCATTCTATTAACTGCCATATAGCACTGCATACATAGTTTGTACAATTTGTTAGTCATTATTCCATTTATGGATAATCACATTATTCCTAGTTTTTCCTTGAGGAACTCTGGAAGGGACCTGATTGCACGTGTTTTCTGAGGCATGAGTCTTGGTTTTTTTTTTTTTTTTTTTTTTTTCTGTGTGTGTGTGTGTGTGTGTGTGTGTGTGGTGTTGGGATTGAACCCAGACCCCTGAGCACCCTAGGCAAGTGCTTTACCATGGAACACTTTCCATCCCCAGCCCTTTTTAAATTTCATTTTGAGACAGGATCTTGCTAAGTTGCCCAGGCTGGCCTCAAACTTGTGATCCTCCTGCCTCAGGCTCCTGAATAGCTGGAATTATAGGTATGCGCCACCACACCCAGGTAAGTCTCTTTAAGAGGTAGACATTGATATTTGGAATTGCTGACACACTGCATGTATTTATTTTTAATTTATTCAATATTGCTGAATTTCCCTTCAAAGTGTTTATATCAAATTTTTACTCCCACTAGTAGTGTGCATCTGTTTTCCTGTACCTCCATCATTCCATTTTATTAATGTGTTTAATTTTAGGCAATATAATGACTGAAAATTATCTGAATGTTATAAATATAATCAATTTTTAAATAATTAGTGAGGCTCAGCTTCTATTCCTATTTCATTGGCCAATTGCATTTACTTTTCTATAAATATTCTATTAGTTTTCATGTTTCTATTGCTTTTTAAACATTTTTTCATTATAAAAGTGCTTTATAAATATAGATGCCAATCCTTTCTGTGTTATATGTATGGCAAATGTCATCTCCTAACCTGTCATTGTCTTTTTCTTTTCTTTTTTGGTCCTAGGTATTGAACCCAGGGTGCTTTTCCTCTGAGCTACATCCCCAGCCCTTTCTATTTTTTAATTTTGAGACAGGGTCTCACTAAGTTGCTTATGGTCTCACTAAGTTACTGAGGCTGGTCTTGAACTGGTTATCCTCCTGCCTCAGCCTCCCAGGTCCCCAGGATTGCAGGTGTACACCACTATGCCCCACTGTCCTTTGTCTTTCAAGTTAAACCTGTGCATGTCATTCAATTGATCAATCTTCTGGCTTTGCTTATGATGGCTTTTGTTGGACATAACTTTTACATTTGTTTGAATCTATCCATCTTGGTGGAACCAAACTTATCAATCTATACCTTTATGTCTTTTGCATTTGGGGTCTGGCTTAGAACGGCTTCCAGTTTCCCAAAGTCTTTAATCCCTCCAGAATTTATTTATTTTTTTCATTCTATTTTATATTACTTTTATTTTTTAACAACTTTCTAGATTTTCTTTGTTTTAAAGCATAAACGATGGCTATAGTAACATTATCTTTTGAATTCCTTGCTTATTTTACATCACATTCAGCAGCTTTGTCATTTTATCTTAGAAGTAATTGGCTTTCTGAGATGCCTACGCCAGAAGTCTCTGGGAAACCACTTGAAGCAGTGTTTCTGCATCTGCCATGGACAGCAAAGCTGCTGCAGTTCCTGAGCCAGGCGGGTACCAGTGAAGAAAATGGGGCATTTCCTTCAGGATTACATCCTGCCTTGATTAATTTTCTTTTTATTCAATTTGTTCTAATTAGTCATGCATGACAGTAGAATGCATTGTGACACATTGCACATAAATGGAGCACAACTGCTCATTCCTCTGGCTGCACATGGTGCAGAGTCACACCAGAATCTATTTTGAAGGACTTTTTTTTTTTTATAATGCTGGAGATTGAACCCAGAGCCTCTTTCATGTTAGGCAAGCACTCTACTACACAACCGTACACCCCAGTCCCCTGCAGAACAGTATGAGGCAAGAGCTAACCTTATTGCTATCAGAACAAATGATCAATTGCCCAATATCGTTTACTTACCCTTCTGATAGGAGATGCCATCAGCTTTAGTTTTGGGTTGCTGTAAACAAAATACCTGAGATAAACCAACTTATAAGGAGGAAAAATTTTTTTGGGCTCACAGTTTTAGAAGTTTCAGTCCATGATCAGTTCATGGTGGCCTGTTGCCCCTGCATCCTCCTCCTCCTCCTTCTCCATCTTCTTCCTTGTCTTCCTCTTCCTCTTCCTCTTCTTCTAACAATTTTGGGGCTCACAGTTTCAGAGGCCTCACTCCATTGACGACTGACTCCAGTCCTGGTGGCCTGAGGTGAGGAAGGATGTCATGGTGGAAGTTTGTGGCAGGGTAAAGCTGAGGACTTGGCACCAGGAAGCAGAGCCGCCTGTTGCTTTTGAGGTTGTGGTGAGGCAGCACACCATGCTAGGAGTAGGTGGTGGAAGATGCTGCTCACTTCATGGCAGCCAGGAAGCAAAAAAAAAAAAAAAAGAGCGGAGCTAGGGCCCCAATATCTTCTTCAACGGCATGCCCCCAGTGACCTAACCTCCATTGGGTCATTAGGACCCACCTCCTAAGGTTTCCACACCTCCCAATATCTCCACAGGCTGGGGATCAAATCTTTAATACGTGAAACTTTGGGGGACACTTATCCATACTGTAGCACTATCTCTATTAGACATATCACTCTAATGTGAGTGGACCTAGCCATCTGCAGAAATAATCCACGCAGAAAAAAGGCTTATGTATGTGCTCCTGGAAAGAGTTAACAAGTAAGCAGGTGTGTCTTTACTGTAAAACTGTTTTGAAGTTTGGAATAAAATACAATAAAGGAAGGTTCTGTTTACATACAGAGAGTATATAAAAAGGGGAATTAAACATTAAGTATTTGAGCACAATTGGCATGGAAATAATACATAAAATGTTCCTGTCATTTCCCTGACTTTAAAGAAATAGACACTAGCTGGGTGCAGCAGTGCACATCTGTAATTCCAGTGACTCAAGAGGTTGAGGCAGGAGCATCACAAGTCGGAGGGCAGCCTCAGCCATTCTGCAAGGTCCTAAGCGACTTATCAAGACCCTGTCCCAAAATAAAAAAGGGCTGGGAAGGTAGCTCAGTGGCAAAGTGCCCCTGGGTTTAATCCCTAATGCAAAAACAAACTAAAAAACAGACACTAGTCTATTCCCTTTTCTCTAATTATATGCCCTCTAAAAAACTTTCTGGGGCTAGGAATATGGCTTAGTGTTAGAGCACTTGCCTAGCATGCTCAATACCCTTAGTTTGATCCACAGTGCCAATAAACAAACAAACAAAAAACTTCCTGCTAACTGAATCAGTTCATAGGTACTTTTATTCAAAGGAGGGAGTGCCCATGGGGGGAAATGAATAGTTCAAGTGCACCCACCCTTATGAATTAAGAAATTGATATGCTGGTGTATAACCCAGTCCCTTTAATTTATAATTTAAACAGTTTAATCCATAGAATTTTCTTAATTTCTAATTCTGTGGTTCTATCTCTGGGGCTTGCAAAGTGTATTTGTTGAATAAATGTGTATTGTTTGGTTAAATTTTTATTTATTAATTAATTTATTATTTATTTATGCAGTGCTGGAGATCAAGCCCTATCATAGACTTTTTTACTGTATAAATGATTTCTTTCTGTAGAAGATGCCTCCGGCTTAAAACAGATAATCATCGTAATCATCTCTTTTATTTATTCATTCAAAACATTTTTTTTTTTTTTTTTTTGGCTATTGTCTAGTAACCATGGTGGTAAGCTCTGGGGAAAATCATCATCATCATCATCATCATCATCATCATCATCATCATCATAAACAATAAGTTTTTAAAAGACCACAGTTCATGTACTTAACCACATTGGAAGTTGGAGGAGGGATTGCAATGGAAATGACAGTAGCTGAAAGTTCTAAGTAGTATGCCTAAAAAGGAGGGAAGGCCAGACTGTTTGTACTTGGCAATAAAAGACCCGCAATCTCTAACGGGAGAGATTCATAGACTTCCAGGATCCCACTCTCCAGCTAAGGTTTGGGTAGCAAATACAGGTTAAAAATCCCAGGTCTTGTAACAGATTAGAACAAATTAAAAAAAAAAAAAAAAAAAAAAAAAATTCCAGGTCTTTCCAGAAGACTGGGAACCACACAGATTGGTGAGCCAAGAAATTTAGGACATTTTGGTACTTTCCAATATTTTGCTATTATCAATAATTCTGTGTTAAATTTCCTTCCTGAAAATTCTGTGTACATCTTTACCTCCTTAGTAAAAACTCCTGCAAATGGATTTTCTGAGTTAGAGGTTATACACATTTTTGTGGCCATTGCCAAAATGCTTTCCAGAAATGTTATGATCCATGCTAGAGGGTACCTTTTCCCCCACACCCTCAGCTAGACTCAATTTGGAAAGAAATGGATTTGTAGGTTTCTACTAAAATTAAAACAAAATGTTTGCCAATTTCATATGCTTAAAATTGCCATTTAGGGACTGCAGTTATGGCTGAGTGGTAGAGTGCTTGCCTAGCATGTATGAGGCACTGGGTTCAATTCTCAACACCACATATAGATAAATGAATAAAATAAAGGTCTATCGACATCTGAAATTTTTTGTTAAAAAATTGCCATTTAAGAACAATTTTGTAGGATACAGAATCAACATACAAAAATCAGTGGCTTTCCTATACACCAATAATGAACTAGCTGAAAAAGAAATCAGTAAAACAATTTCATTCACAATAGTCTAAAAAAAAATCCCTAAACAAAAAAGCAACAATGACAAAAACCTAGGAGTAAATCAAGGAGGTGAAAGGAGTCTACAAAGAAAACTGTAGAACACTGAAGCAAGAAATTAAAGAAGACACTATGTTATTGTTTGGATGTGAGGTGTCCCTGAAAATCTCACGTATGAGACAATGCAAGAAGGTTCAGAGGAGAAATGATTGGGTTATAAAAGTCAACCCAATCAGTGAATTAATAATCCCCTAATAGGTATTAACTGAGTGGTAACTGAAGTGGTAGGGTGTGGCTGAAGGAGGTGGGAATTGGGTCGTGGCTTTGGGGTATACATTTTGTATCTGGAAAGTGGAATCTCTCTCTGCTTTCTGATGAACATGTATGTAAGCTGCTTCCCTCTGCCACACTCTTCTGCCATGACCCCCAAGGAATGGAGTCTGCCGTCTATGGATTAAGACCTCTAAAACTGTGAGCCCCCTAATAAACTTTACCTCCCCTATAGTTGTTCTTGTTGGGTCCTTTAGTTGCAGGGCAAGAAAGCTGACTATAACACACTAGAAAATAGAAAGACTCCCATGTTCATGAATAGGCAGAATTAATATTTTAAATGGCCATATTACCAAAAGCAATCTATAGATTCAGTATAATCCCTATCAAAGTATCAATGATGCTTTTCAAAGAACTAGAAAAAAACAGTCCTAAAATTCATTTGAAAGAATTAAAGACCCAGAATAGCCAAAGCAAGTCTGAGCCAAAAAAAGGAATGCTAGAGGCATCACCATACCCTACTTCAAATTATGCTACAGAGCTATAGTAACAAGAACTGCACAGAACTGGCATAAAAACACACCAAAGATAAAATAGAAGACAAAGAGATAAACTCACACAGATATAATTATCTGATCCTTGACAAAGGTGCCAAAAACATACATTGGAGAAAAGACAGTCTTTTTTAACAAATAGTGCTGGGAAAACTGGATATTCATATGTGAAACAGTGAATCTAGATCCCTATCTCTTACCCTGCACACAAGTTGAGTTGAAATAGATCGAAGACCCAGGAATTAGACCAGAAACTTTGCAACTGCTAGAAGAAAATGTAGGGTCAACACTCCAACATATAGGTGCAGGTAATGACTTCCTCAATAGCCCACAAGAATTAATAAATGGGATGGCATCAAAATAAAAATCTTCTTATGGCAAAGGAAACAAGAGTGTGAAGAGAGAACCTAACTAGTGGGAGAAAATCTTTGCTAGCTACTCTTCTGATGGAGGATTAATATCCAGAATATGTAAAGAAGCAAAAAAAAAAAAAAAAAAAAAAAAAAAAAAAAAAGAAAGAAAAAAAAAGAAACCCTAATAACCCAATTAATAAATGGTTGAATGAACAAAACAGACACTTCTCAAAAGAAGTACAAATGGCTAAAAAATATATGAAAATAATGTTCAACATCTTTAACCATTAGGAAAATGCAAATCAAAATAGATTTCATCTCATTTCAATTAAAATGGAAGACATCAAGAATAAAAATTAGCAATAAATGCTGGAGAGAATGTGGGGGAAAAGGAACTGTTGGTGGAATTATAAATTAGTACAACCACTATGGAAATCAGTATGGAATTTCCTCAAAAGACTGGAACTGGGACAGCCATATGACACAGCTATAACAGTGCTCAGTATTTATCCTAAAGAAATAAAGTTAGAATACTATAGTGATACATGTGTAGCCACGTTTATAGCAGCACAATTCACAATAGCCAAACCATGGAACCAGCCTAGGTGTCTGTCACTGGATGAATGGATAAAGAAAATAGGTTATATGTACAACAATGGAGTTTTATTCAGCTATATAGAAGAATGAAATCATGTCATTTGCTGGAAAAAAATGAATGGAATTGGAGAACATCCTGCTAAGTGAAATAAGACAAATTCAGAAAGTCAAAGGTTGTTTATTTTCTCTCGTATATGGAAACTGGAGAGGAAAAGGGAGAAGAAAGGTGGGGGAATCTCATAAAAATAGAAGGTTATTTATTTCCTCTCATATATGGAAGCTAGAGAGGAAAAGGGGGAAGAAAAGTGGAGGAATCTCATAAAAATAGAAGGAAGACCAGTGGATTAGAGGAAGGGGTCAAGGGAGGGAGGACAGGAGGGAAAGGGAAGGTCCTGAGAAATGAAATTGACCAAATTATACTGTGTGCATGTATGAATATGTAACAATGAATCCTACAGTTATGTATAATTATGCACCATTAAAAAGGGGGAAAAGAACAATTTAATCTGTTGGAAAGACCTGTATGTTTTCTTTATAGAAAAGGGAATTTACCTTACAGTGTATTGTAATTGCAATGAATACCCGGGTCTTGTTTTTGTTTTTGTTTTGCAGTAGAAAGTGGAAGTGGAAGTGTTCATCAGTGCTTCATGTTGTGGGCTTAAAGTAGAGACATGATAGAAGACAGGAAAGGCAATGGAAAAGGATTTTTAAAAAATGTACTACGACAGGAAATGAAGATGAAAAAAGGGAGAAAGTTGAATATGAGCAGCAAGAGGGCCCAGGCTCTTGGCCACCTTGGGCTCTGCCTGGGCTTGTCCATTGTCGTGTGTTGTAGTTCTGTCCCATCAAATATTTAACTATCTAAGCTTCCCTTATTATTACAGGAGGAAATGAAAGAGCAAGGACAGTTACAGGCTGAGGAGTAATTGCTGGGGTCAAAATGAGAAATCAGTGTAGAATGCTTTCTGTTTTAAAGGGAAAGCCTATGTGTTGTAACTTGCTAAATCACCAGGATTGTTGTACTCCGACCTTCAGACTCAATCATTTCTTCCTTTAAACAGCTCCCTCCCTGCTTTTCTAGCTGGTCATTGTGATGATAAACACAGCAGGGCCCCTCAGAACCTTGCAGAAAAGTCTGATAATGAATTCAAATTCTGATGAACAACATTTCTGAATGTTAAAATGTATAGGAATTCAATATCTCTATCTGTATCTGTCTATATGTGTGTGTGTGTGAGTGTGTGTGTGTATATATATATACTTTTTTTACTCTCAAGATCTTTTCTATATAAGGGGGTTTACTGATCTAAAATGTAATGTTAAATACTCTTAACATACAATTCATGGGAGGCAATGAATTTGCACTGGGCTCAATAGATCAAACAGAATTGATCGATCAAGTGATTGATTCATTACTAAGGATTGAACCCAGGGTGCTTTACCACTGAGCTACATCCCCAACACTTTTAATTTTTTATTTTGAGACAAAGTCCTGCTACATTTCCAAGACTGTCCTCAAATTTACAATCCTCCAGAGTCAGCCACCCCAGTAGCTGAGATTACCATGGCACCCCACTTAACAGGTGGGATTCAATCTCAGTAACTGAAGTTTGGTTGGTTGCAAAATATTGTATAACCATTTAATTAGTTAAGTTGTATCCAGTTGACAGATTGTAGCCAATTAAGATGTTTTCAGTCTCTCCTGAGCTTTTCTGTAAATGCTTTCTGCTCACTGGTTGTCTAGAGTTTTCCTTTTCACCAATTGCATTTGTTTGGTTTGGTTCAAATGAACTCTGTTGAATTTAACTAACTTATGGAATTTTCCTTTTAACAATACTTTCGAGAGGCTTGGGTTATAAAGTGACTAAGCGCAAGTTTCTCTATAAATAGGTTTAAATTTTGAAAGCAGTGGCTCCACCTAACGACCAGAAAATGACACAATCTAATTGTGGTTTTGTTTTCAAACTTGGAAACTGTCCTCTGTTTTAAAAAGTTCTCTGTAAAGGTACATTTCATATCTCATCACCTGAGTTAAAAGTATCCTTGTCATTTCTACATTAGACATAAATCCAAATAGACCACATAAAGAATGAACAAAATTGATCATTTAAAAAAGTAAATTGTAGTCTATTTTAATATTTTTTTAGTTATTGATGGACCTTTACTTACTTAATTAATTTATTTATATGAGGTGCCAAGAATTGAACCCAGTGCCTCTCACATGCTAGGCAAGCACTCTACCACTGAGCTACAACCCAGTCTCTGTAGTTATTTTTAAAAGTGACCTGTGGCTATTATGTATACTGTTATCATTTTTACTGGTAATAACATGGAATCCCCCTAAAGGAGTTAAGGGTCACAAAGACCAGTTATCCAATCTGAACACCCTCCTTCTTGAGCCTTTATACAGTGAAAAAGAAATAAGTTTTGGACTGGGGATGTAGCACTTACCTGGCATACATCAGGTTGCGGGTTCAACCCACAACACCACAATAAATAAATAAGATTTTAAAAAGAAGAAGAAGAGAGAAGAAGAAGAGGAGGAGGAGGAGGAGAAGGAAGAGGAGGAGAAGAGGAGGAGGAGGAGGAGGAGGAAAAAGAGGAGGAGGAGAAGAAGGAGAAGGAAGGGAGTCCCCACCTTTTTTGGGAGGAGGGGAGGAGGAGGAGAGGAGAAGGGGAGGAGGAGGAGGAGGAGGAGGAGGAGGAGGAGGAGGAAGAAGAAGAAGAAGAAGAAGAAGAAGAAGAAGAAGAAGAAGAAGAAACAACTAGAGTCTTGACCAGAATTTGCCCAGTAAAAATGAAACCAATCATCTTAACTCCATGTGAAAAGATGAATCCTGTGTGACAACTCACATCAGGCGTATACCTTCAATCAGTTTCTTGAATTATTGCTACCATCCCAGGTATTGAAATATTTGAATCAGAAATTTGGTCCTGACCCTTAATTCATATATTTAACAAGTAATTTTTGGCACAGTGCAAGACATTTGAAATGTAGCCTGATTAAAACATACAGAGTCCCCACCTTTTTTGAGCTTCCAGTACAGTGAAGGAGAAATATAAGATGCAAATAGATATATAATTGCAAACTGTAAAGAGGCATTAGAAGGAAAAGAACCAGTTCCTGAAAAGAGTAGTCAGTTCAATGAAAACTCTGATAGAGACACCATGAGTAATGGTCACTTGATTTCTCAGAGCCCCAGCATTCTGGGGTAGTTGATGGTATAGGTAATATTTTGTTCATAGGGAACTCTTAATTCATACTGCTGACTGAATAAAGGACTGTTTTTTAAAATTCTCATTAGTTGGAAAAGTCTCCTGGGTTAGATTGCTTCACCATAAATTTTGTATTCCTAGCATCTGAGTGCCTGATACAACCAGTGCTCAATGAATGTTTGTTAAATAGTGAATAAAAGACCAAATGAATGAACAGTTTTTCACGGTACTGGTGTGTGTACAGTCAAACACTCCTTGAATCATCCAGTCATTTAACAGATAATCACTGAACACACTATGTGCCAGGCATTGAGCCACCACTGGGGATACAAAGGCAAACAGAAATGGGTTAGACCACGATCTTGTGAGGCATATGGTCTAATAAGTACCCACAGGTCAGGGAGACAGTTCTGACCTAGCAGATCCCATATCTTTATTGCTGGGAGGGAAAGGACACATGTCAGTGGCTTGATTCAACCATGTAACTTCCAGAAGCTTAGAGCAAGCCTCTGTGGTATATAAATGCTACAGTCTGTTATCAGGGATGAGGTGTAGGTTACTGAACCCCAATTCTGTTGGCACCCTGGTGACTGAATAACTATAATTTAAGGACTAAGTCTGACCTCAAGTGATGTGATCTTTCAAGCTAGGTGCCATCCTTCACCTGGTGCCTGTGGACTGGGGTGAGGGTGGGCTGAGAGGAAGCAAAGTAGTGAAGATTCCACAAACAGCAGCACAAAAATATCAAGAAAGCAACAAAATGGTCTTATTGCCCTTGTTTGGAAGAACATTGCCTTCCAATAAAAGCTGAGAGTCAGGTGGCCATACCCCGGAGTCTCAGGTGAAGCATGCTCCTAGAGAGGGAATTCTACCTTTTTCCTGTGTAGATCTGACAGTAAGGAGTTATACCTGGTTGTGGTTTAGATATTAAGTGTCCCCCAAAAGCTCATGTGTGAGACAAGGCAAGAACATGCAGAGGTGAAGTGATTGGGTTATGAGCCTTAACCCAAGTTACCACTGGAACAGAAGGCGGGTAGGGTGTGGCATTGGGGTGTGCCTTTGGGGGTGCGTATTTTGTATCCGGCAAGTGGATTCTCTTTCTGCTTTCTGATCATCATGTGAGTCACTTCCCTGCACCACGCTCTTTTTACTTCGAACCCCAGGAATGGAGCCTGCTATCTATGGACTGAGACCTCTGAAACCATGAGCCTCAAATAAAATTTCCTCCTCTAAAATTGTTCTTGTCAGGTCTTTTGGTTACAGCAGCGTAAAAACTGACTAAAACATACCTTTGTAACCTACTCGTTGGACAATCACTGAAGTTAGAAAAATCACTCAGTGGCCAATCTATACTAAGAGAAGCCTTGTCACATGGTGGGCTGCTCCGTTCTACAACTCTTTGTTTATAATTCATTTAGAATCAGACAACAGCTTCAAAAAGAATCAATGCATTGTGATTGTGCAAATTAAATTTCTCAGGGATTGTTCAGAAAAATTCCTTTCCATTGAGTTATGGCTACTGCTTCTTCCCTCATGTGACAGACTCTGACGCAATAATGTGTCAGAGTGGTTTTAATAGTTTCGGGTTCTCCAGACCCAAAGCCACAAAGGAAAAATAACATACACACACTCTTCCCCACCATACACACACACACACACACACACACACACACACACACACACACACACACACCGTCTTACATGCATTAACAAGGAATTTTTTATCCAGTGAGTAATTTTCTCCAAAAGAGGTTTTGGGGATTATGAATCTAGCAGAACCTATGGCCAAACTTCCTTAGTGTTCTGACTGGGACACCAGTGGAATGGGGAATATAACAAGGTTGTTGAAGGATTAAATGGCTATTATATATACTGTTATCATTTTTACTGGTAATAACATGGAATCCCCCTAAAGGAGTTGAGGGCCACAAAGACCAGTTATTCAATCTGAACACCCTCCTTCTTGTCTCTCCCTAAAGCCAAGCTTTTCCCTGCCTCAAGGCTTTTTTCCTTACTGTATCATCTTTCCAGAAAACACTTCCTGATTTTATGCAGGGTGCACCACCTTGGTTCTGAGCTCCAGGCTCCGATGTCATCTCAAAGTGGCCTTCTGTAAAGCAGCCTCCCACCCTGTTACAGTCTATCCCCTTATTTTCTTCATGGAGTTGATCACACTCAGAGGTCATCTTGTTTCTGTCTTGTTATTTGTCGATCTTCTCTAACTTATGTTCCACAGGTGCAGGGACTGTGTCTTGTTTACCAAGAGATCCTGAAAACCTAGAGCAGCTGTTCTCAAAACAGCCTCGGGCCCCTTGAAAGCTTCTCCCGCAGTCAAAATTCTTTTCATACTAATACTAAGACTTTATTTGCTTCCCTTACTGTGTTGACTTTAGCACTGATGGTGCAAAAGCAGTAGTGGGTAAAATTTGTCACCTTGGCGTGAATCAAGATTGTGGCTCTGTATGTGTACACAGGAAAATGATGTTCCATTTACTGTACTGACCTTCCTATTCCTATCCCCCCTCCCTTCCTTTTGTTCCCCTTTGCCTAATCTACTGAACTTCTCTTCTCACCCACCCCCATCTTTATTGTGGCTTAGTATCCATATATCAGCAAAAAATTTCAACCTTTGGTTTTTTGGAATTGACTTATTTCACTTAGCATGATAGTCTCCAGATCCATCTATTTACTGGCAAATATCATAAAGATGGGGTCCCAATTAGAAAAAGATATATTCCATGCTTGTATAATTTTGCCAAAATGGATTCTATTCTCATGTATAATTAAGAAAAGCCAATAAAAAAAAGGGGGGGAGAAATCAGGTGCTGAGTGTCATTTTGCCAGCTCCTTGTAAGTCCAAGGACTAGCTGATAGTACTGGGTCAGGTGTGACTCTCAGGGAGACGTTTGTCTTTTCTCTACCAGCTAAAAATGTTCATTACAAACTACTGATTGCTAAGCTAGACTGTCTGCAACACACTGATCAAAATTGGAAATAAATTCTTAACAAATGCAAAAAAAAAGTTAAAAAAAAAGAAAAAATAAAAAAGATTATGGCTCCAATGTAATCCCCCTTTTTAGTCACAATGCACTCAACAGTTTTTTTAAAGAGCCAGTTGCACTTAGGATTCAGTTAGAATGTCCTTGAAGAAGCCATCAAAACAATTTTATTTAGTCTTGACCCTTGAGGGCACACCTTTTTAGTGTTCTGTCTGGTAAAATGGGAAGTACACACAACCAGAACACTTCTCCTGCACCTGGAGCTGGGCACGGAAAAGCTCTCTAGGGAAAGAAATGCAATCGGGAGCAAACTGCTTTTTCTCACGGGATCATTTTTACTTGAAGAACAACCATAAACCACAGACAGGAGTACAAAACAAAAGATGTGGTTTTGAGAAATATCACCTTAGAGATGATAGTGGAAAAAGAAAGAAAGAAAAGATCTAACATGTCTGACACCGTTTTACTCACCAGACACGTTTTCTGCTCTCAGGGAACAAGTAAGAGACTAAAAAGGAGTAGAGGTCAGAGTCATGGTTGACTGAATACTGTGTTCAAAGCTAGGGGCTAGGAGGAGACAGGTCAAAAAGAAACACTCTAATTAAAGAAACATCTCTGCAAAGCAGCGTTGTTTATTATTAACCAAGCACAGTGGTTATGGGCTATCAGCCAAAATGTAGAAACAATTCTATTATGACTATAATGGTTTCATTCAGCAAAATGATACTCTACTTACACTAATAAAAGCCCTTACTTTTCTCCTTTTAGAGAGAATCCTTCCTCACTCAGACAATTTTCAGCAAAAGAACATTAAGAATTTATTGGTGCCGGGCATGGTGTCGCATGCCTGCAATCCCAGGGACTTGGAAGGCTGAGGCAGGAGGATTGCCAGTCCCAGACTCAGCAATTTAGCAAGTATAAGCACAGGAGCGCACAAGTGAGGAAGGGAGATGGGAAGCAATCCTCGGATCAGCAAGTTTTCCTTTATTCTGCAGTCGAGTCAATTCATCAGGCACAGGAGGGCTCATTTTCTGGGTATGGAAATGAGTCACAAGGAATTCAGAAGGACTCTGAGTTTTATACTTTACAATGAGGATTAATTAATCATTGAAGACTGCGGACATGCTGTTCAGTCAGGGACCTAGTTGTGCATGTTAACTCAGGAAGGCAGTTGTAAAAAGTTCGAAACTCATTGTCACTGGGAAGAGCTCACAACTCGGTGTTCACTGCTTATCTTCCTTCCTCTGGGACCCGTTGTTACCTAGAGCTTCACTATGCTTTTCTCCTTCCAGGACTCATCTGTAATGGGCAAGGGTAAAAGTCCAGGGCCCAGCTTTCAGTATTTGCCTCTTCCCTTCAGGATCCATTGTGGTTGGGAAGGGGTAAATGTTTGCTTTTGGTGGAGATGCTGGGGATGAAGCGGGGAAGGGATGAAAGTTTGCTTTTTCTCTTTTGGCTCATTGTTACTAGGAAAGGATGTAGTGGGAGAGGTTTAATGTTTGATCAATTTCCCTCAACTCCTCCTGAGCCACATTGTCCCTTCGTTTTCCCAGGGTACTGTCTTATAGGGATATTATTTTTCATAACCCTTTGTCAAGGCCCTCAGCAACTTAGCGAGACCCTGTCTCAAAAAAAATAAAAAGGAAGGTCTAGGGATGTAGCTCAGTAGTAAAGTTTAATGCCCTGTGCCCAAAAAAAAAAAAAAAAAAAAAAAAAAAAGAATTAATTGGCAAGTGGTATTATCACAGATAACCTTAATTGCGCCTTGTCACATTTATAGGAGTGATGGTTGATTTTTCATCCCTGTGTCACATACACTGTTATATTCATCACCGAGTAATTCGTTCATACTACAATCACAAATTTTATACCTAAAAAATAATGCTCTGAATAAGCTCAAACTAAAATTTTCTCTTCCAAAAACATTGTTACAACCACAGTTGAAACAAGCTTTTCCTATTTCCTCCCTCTGTCCCCGCCCCGCCATTTTGCAACTGTGCATTCATTCTGCATGAGCCCTGAGCCCACATCGGTTCCTTCTGAATCAACACTCTGTCTAGAAGGTGGACATTGGAGAAGACAAGCCTCCTCTTTATAGGTTGGAGGGCAGCAAACTACATTCCTTCAACCACATGTGTGAGGAGAAAATTCTCCAAATTAGAAAGCAAGTAAGGCTTTCAAAAGAGCATACTGAATTTTTTTAATCTTTAATAAAAATGTGACAGTAGCCATTAAGTCACACTAAGATTCAAAACAAAATTTTAGGACAAATTTAATGTAAAAAAGTAATCTAGGATAACAGATGTCTTGAACTATGGTAAAAAACTTTCATTGGTATATATTAATTATATAGAATGACAGATTTCATTGTGGCATACTGATACCCTCTTATAATTTGATCAATTTCACTCCCCAGTACCTCCCCTTAAACCCCTCCAGGCTTCCTCTCCATTTCTTCTACCCTATTGTTATCCTGTATACTTTCTATATTATTATTATTATTATTAATTATTATTATTATTATTTTGGTACTAGGGATTGAACCCAGAGGCACTTTACCACCGAGCTACATCCCCAGCCCTTTTTATGTTTTGTTTTGGGACAGATCACACTAAATTGCTAAGGGTCTCACTAAATTGCTGAGGCTGGCCTTGAACTTGAAATCCTCCTGCCTCAGCCTCCCAAGTCACTGGGATTACAGGTGTTTGCCACCACACCCAGTGCTCCCTTCTACTTTCATGATGCCTTCTCTCTGTCTCTTTCTCTCTTTTCCCTTCTCTTCCTGAGTCTGGCTCACTTTACTTAACATAATGCCCTCTATTCATTTTCCCACAAATGAAATAATTTTGTTTTTCCGTATGACTTAATAAAACTCTATTGTGTGAATAAAACCACATTATCTTTATTCGTGCATCTGCTGACGGACACCTAGTCTGGTTCCATAACCTGGTTATTGGGAATTGTACTGTGATAAACATGGTATGCATGTATCTTTAAGTATGCTGACTTTAATTGTATGCCAAGGGGTAGTATGGTGAATCATATGGTAGTTCTATTTAGTGTTTTTG
Source organism: Sciurus carolinensis (assembly GCF_902686445.1). Classification (NCBI taxonomy): domain Eukaryota; kingdom Metazoa; phylum Chordata; class Mammalia; order Rodentia; family Sciuridae; genus Sciurus; species Sciurus carolinensis. The sequence continues at coordinate 127,868,329 of NC_062216.1, read as the reverse complement.
TTTTTGTTTTGTTTTGTTTTCTGAGGAAACTCCATACTGATTTCCATAGTGGTTGTACTAATTTACATTTCCACCAACAGAGTATAGATGTTCTCCCCACATTTTTTCCAGCATTTATTGTTATTTGTATTCTTGATGATTGCCATTCTGACTGAAATGAGATGGAATCTCACTTCATTTTCATTTTCCTGATGGCTAAAGATGTTGAACATTTTTTCTATTAATTATTGGCCATTTCTAATTCTTTTGAGTAGTGTCTATTCACTCATTTGCCCATTTATGAAATGACTTGGGTTTTTGTGTGTGTTGAGTTTTCCTTTCTTTCCCTCCCTCCCTACATCCCTCCCTTCCTTATCTCTCTTTTTTTCTCTTTTGTTTTTTATATATTCTGGATACTAGTCCTTTGTTGGAAGAGTAGCTGGTAAAGATGTTCTACCATTTTGTAGGCTGTCTCTCTATTGTTTCCTTTGCTGTGCAGAAGTTTTAAATTTGCTGTCATCCCATTGGACAGTTCTTGCTATTATTTCCTGAGTTATTAGAGTCCTATTCAGGAAGCTTTTTCCTCTGCCTGTGTCTCCTAATAGTTGCAAAGTTTCTGATATTATACCTAGATCTTTGATCCATTTTGAGTTGACTTTACAAGGTGAGAGGGATCTAGTTTCATTCTTCTATATGTGGATATCTGGTTTTCCCAGTACCATTTGTTAAAGAGGCTATCTTTTCTCCACTGTATATTTTTGGCACTTTGTCAAGGATCAAATGACTGTATCTGTGTGGGTTTGTCTCTGTGTCTTCTATTCTGTTCCATTCTGTTTTTAGGAAAATCTCTTACAAAAATATAGATTTTACTTATAAAGTCTTCATCTCTAAATAGGTTAACTTAATATGAATTTAAAGTGTTTATGATTATCAGGAGGCTAAGGCAGGAGGATTGGAAGTTCAGGGCCAGCCTCTGTAATTTAGCAAGGTCCTCAGTAACTTAGCAAGATCCTGTCTCACAATAAAAAATGTAAAGGACTGGAGATGTAGCTCAGTGGTGAAACACTCCTGGGTTCAATCCTCAGTACCAAAATAAAAGAAAGAGTATGATTACTGTTATGTTTGAATGTAATTATGCCTTTTTTTTTTCTGTACTGGGAATTGAATGCAGGATCTCACACAGGCTAGGCAAGTACTCTGCCACTGAACAACATCCCTAGCTCTTTTTTTTAAAAATTTGGGATAGGGTCTAAGTTATCCATGCTGGCCTCAAACTTGTGATCTTCCTGCCTCGGTCTCCTGTTACAGGTGTGTCCAGCGTTAGCCTTGAGTTTTAATGCTAGCTCTTTTATTTCTCCTTCTCTCCTTCTGCCTTCCCTCCTCTAAGGTAAACAGCAAGGGTTGGAGGATTCAAGGGAATTATTAAGAATGGTTGCAGGGAGATTCACTTGCTAATTCGCCCAGTATTTAACTGCCTGGCTTTGAACACATCAATGAATAAAACAGATTCCTACCTTTGTGAAACTAACATTCTGAGGGGAGGAGATAGGTAGTAGACTGTACATATGTGTATGTGTGTAAATTAACATGGTACACAGCAAAAGTTCTATGAAAAAGACAAAGTAGAGCAGGGGAGGGAGACTTTAAAGTATTGGTAGTGACTGGTAGAATATTGGTAGCTGTGATTGAAAAAAAGAGAGAGAGAGAGAGAGAGAGTGCTGGGGATATAGCTCAGTTAGTAGAGTACCTTCCTTACATGCACAAGGCCCTGGGTTCAATCCCCAGCACCAGAAGATAAAAAAAGAGAGAGATGTGGGATGGGGGTGTGGCTCAGTGGTAGAGTACTTGCCTAGCAGGCTGCGCGTTGGATCCCCAGGTCTGGGGGGCGTGAAACTTTTGAGGAAGGACTAGAAGGAAGTAAGAGTTAACCAAAGGAAGGACTACTGGAGGAAGAGCTTCCAGGCAGGGCTTGAGCAAGTGCCCTTAAGGTGGGGGCCTGCCTGAAGTGCTCAAGGGCCAGCCTGGCTCAGCAGAGGAGACAGGGGGGAGAGGAAGCAGATCATATATCTGGTCCTGAGGTCACTGTGAGGGTTTGACTTTCTGAGTAAAGCAGGGGCACCCATGTAGGGTTTTTACTGGGGGACATAATGGGACCACTCTGACTGCAGACCTGGAAATCTGAGCACAGGCTGCTGGGAGCAAGGGAAACAGTGGGGAGATCCTTCAGGAGGCCATTGCAGTAGCAATGGGAATGGTGGGACAGAGGGGACTCTGATGTTTAGAAGGCACAGTCAACCAGATTTCCTACTAGATGGGTAAGACGATGTCAATGACCACTTGAAGATATTTAATCTGAGCATGTGGTAAGATAGTGTTGTGGATTGAGTGGGTTTGGAAGTAGGAGATCAGTTGAGCATGTTTTGAATTTGCAGCATCTATTAGACTTCCCATGGAGCTGTTAAGTAGGCCACTGGAGGAATGAGATGTGTATGTAGTGCCCCAATCTTATTGTCCCACCCATTCTTCTTGTTCTTCCACTGAACTCCAAGGCTCCAGGGAACTAGGGAAGGTCTAGAAGTTCAAAGTTCCTAACATAAGACCTGTTGTAAGCCAAGAAACCCAGAAGGCCAGGCTGAATCAACCACAAAACTCCTTCTAATCTACTCACCTTGTGGCCCCAGCTCTGGCTACCTCCCCACATGAATGGGGCAGCCGTTCTCAAACTATCTGTGGAGAAGGATCAGTGTTTCACTTTTAACCCTTTCAAAGAATATAAAGTGATACTTGGGGAAAATATAAAATCATGTGTTTGGCTGTCAAAGCAATGTTCACATGCTATAAAAGTTTCCTAGTATTTATTCTCAGTTTCTGTACTTAATCTTGTTTGAGTTGGTAACAAACTGTAGACTGACGCTGGTGCATAGGCCCTATCTTGAATGGTTCTGGTCTACAGGAATTTTATTAATTATACAATCCCATAGTTTATAAAATTCTATGGTGATCATTCCTGGAGTGAGTGTTGTTTCTAGAAGGTTGCAGGTGAGAACTGGAACTTCCTGAGATTCTCTGACACTTTAGTTAGGGGAATTCATACTGTCCCACTTGGGCTGTACATCTTCACACAGGAAATAGGCAAATGTTCAGATGGAACAGAGATTAACATGATGACATTCAAGAACACTGTGATGGCAGACAAGCCCTGCCATATTTTTCTGGAGTCACATGGTGCAATATCATGAAAGGAGTGGATATAAGTTGTGGTTCATGACTTCCTTAGCCAAATCTCTTGAATTTCAGAATATTATTGAGCTTTTGGGTGGTTTGAGTACAAACACCGGATGTCCTCATAACATTCTTTAAGATTTAAGAAGCAGTGCTGGGGATATAGCTCAATTGGTAGAGTGCTTGTCTAACAAGCACAAGGCCCTGGGTTCAATCCCCAGCACTGCAAGGGGAAAAAACAAAACAAAACAAAACAAAACAAGACCTCACAAGATTTAAGAAACAGCCTGGTGCAGTGGTGTATGCCTGTAATCCCAGCAACTAAGAAGCCTGAGGCAGGAGGATTGGAAATTTGAGATTGACCTGTGGCACTTAGCAAGACTCTGTCTCAAAATTAAAAATAAAAGGAAACTGAAGAAGTAACTCAGTGGTAAAGTACCCCTGGGGCCTGGGTTTGGGCCCTGGGTTCAATCCCCCATACCACAGAACAAGCAAACAAAAAAATGACGCTGTATTTGGCTGAAGAGTTCTCTCTTCAGTCACTCCATGATAATCCACAGACATTTCCTCCCAACAGTTTCTCACCCATGTCCATAGTCCTGTGGTGTATGGGTGTTCCAGAAAAACCTGGTCCCAGTGAGAGCCAGCCACATAGATACCATGAGCCAGAAGAAAGGGCGGACAGAGCCTTGTACAGAATGTACAGAGTGCAATTTATTGGGGACTCACTGACAGAAGCATGGCCAAGAGTGACAGTAATACCAGTGGATCCTGCAATTTGGGTCAGAGGGACAGGGCTTATGTACTGGTCAGGACAAAAGTTCCTTTTGCTGAAACTTAACTGGTTTATCTGAAGTTAACATCAAAGACCTCAGGCACATTCCTGGTGCTGACGGCATGAGGGTCCAGTCATAAAGTTCCACATACCACTCTCATAGTTTTGTTTATTTGAAGTGTTCTGAAAAACTATGTGGGGGAAAAACAGGCCAGGGGTTACTCAAGAGCAATCATGGCTGTCAAAGTTCAAGATGGCTGTGGTCAGGTCAAGCTGGATTCCTACAATGGGCACTGGGAAGCCCTCTAGTGCAGTGCTATCCTGCTATGATTTTATGGAAGTCCTGAAATATTATCAGAGTGGGTTTCTCCTCATATTGAATATATGAAGAACTTCTACACTGACGGCCACTTCCAACACTTAAGCATGACCTCCCAATCATTGGTGGTAGTGCTTTCGTGATTTATTAGTCAACTTGAAACCAAACCAGGGAACTTCCAGGGTGAGGTGGTGACTGAATAGGTGTAAGGCTGTTGCTGGGAAAAGGGGCGTATTGGGTAATTGAGGATGATCAAAATCAGGGAGTACAAAGATGGTGGAGGAGAAGGTAAGCCATCTCCCACTTGGTTGGAAAGTTTCTCCTGGTTGGAACTGATCTATTCACCCAAAGCCAGTAATAGCTCCAGGTTCGGATTCCACCTGAGTCGATGTCCACCAGACCCATCTCTCTCTCCTACCCATCCCATCATCCAGGGTTTGGTGCTCTATGGAATGGAAAAATGGCTGGGGTCAGGCTAGCCACTCTTGCTTTTAACCAGCTACACTTAGTAGTTGCTTCCTGGGTTCACAGTCTACCAGAGCAAGTCCTCCATGCTCACCCCTTTTGACCCCCAGATGTTCATTGGCATGCCTGTAGCTACAAGTAATGAAACAACTAAAAGTGCCTTAACCAAATAGGTTTCACTTTTCATTTAGAACAGAAAGGCATTAGAGAGCATTGTTTTAATAGCCCAACATGGCTCTACTACTGATTAGGTTCTCTTCACCTCTCCTTTAGTCATAAGCCGATTGGCAAAATTCAAATCAGGAAAGGAGGCAGGAATAGGCAGGATCAATCATATTCCATTCTTTTATCAGGAAAACTTCCCCAGAAATCCTCAGCAGCTTTCCAGTAATGTTTCACTTGTGAGATGTCAAATGACTACCCTTAATTATGAGGCAACAGGGTAAAATGATTAGCATTTCTAGTCTCTAGAGTGGAGGTGAGCAAAGAATAGGAATGTGTATTGCCTGGAAAATTGACTGTCCTAAAACAGCTTTGGTTTTTGATATTGCTAAATTGCATAAAATATTTTGATTCTAACAAATGTGGTTAATGAGTCCCTTCATAATTCTCTAAGAACTTCAATTCAAAGGGTTGGTCTTTCTTTCAAACTCTGGACAGAGAAAAGGCTTGGAGAACCTGATCATTCCCATAGAAGGCCTAGTTGTGGAGATTCCAGTAGATCTCCTCAAAAGACTGACTGATTGCGGCCTCCCAGCTCCTCTGTTAGAGTCCACCTATTCCTCTCTTGCACCAAACTGATTTTAAAATGAGAAAAGAGGAACTGAGAAAACAGGAAACTGACCTGGTGGTAAGACAAACAGGAAAAGGAAAACGAAGACATATGGTTGATAGAGAACATTTGATTTTAAAAGGAAACTTTATTTTTCAAGTTTTTTTTTTTTTTTTCCCTAAGAAATCCTTAGTCCTCCTGCTTCCTGATTGCCACATCCTGAGCTGTTTTTCTCTTCCACACCCTCTGCCATGATGTTCCCCTTCACCTCAGGCCCAGAGCAATGGAGTCAGTCGTGTATTGACTGAGACCTCTGAAACTTTCCTCCTTTCAAATAAAACTTTGTCTCCTCTAAAAATCCTTCTTGTCAGATCTCTTGGTTACAGCAGTATAAAAGCTTACTAAAACAAAAATTGGTACTGTGAAGTGGGGTCATTGCTGTGAATACACTGACCATGATTCTGAAGTTTTTGGAGTTGGTTTACCAGAGGAGGAATTTTGAAACAATTGGAGATACAAGTTGGAAAGGCTTTGGAATGTTGTAAGCAGAGGTTAATGGGTGTTTCTGGGAGCTCAAAAGACCAGAATGCCAATAGGACTGTGGATAGAAAAGACTGAGATCATGAGGTTTCAGAGGACAAGGAGGACTTGGAAATTTGTCTAGAGGTCATTCTTGTTATGTTCTGGTAAATGTCCTGAGACTTGGGGAGGCTGAATTTAAAAGTGATGAATTAATTAATTTGGCAGAAGAAATTTCAAGGCAGCATAGCATTAAGGCAGTGGCATGGATGTTGCTGGCAGCTTTTAGCTAAGTTTACTGTGGTAATCAGGAGCAGAAAGCAGAGTTAAAGATTTGTGAAAAACTTAGTTTGGCCAGAAAAGTGTGAGTAAAACTAAGGCTAAGGAGGTTGTAGTTGTCATACTTTACCCAGAGACAGCATGAGAGATGGCTTGAGGGCATCTCAGGAATTAGCAAGACCATATCAATCTCATGTTAAAGGGTATAAAAGTACCCTTGTTCAGCAACCTCTGAGTTTGCTATAGCGGTGGTCCCTAGACGTTTGGCTACTGCTTGAGATGGTGACACTGACCTTAGTGGAAACCAGAAGGTGCTGTTTCTGCAGGTATGCAGGATACCAGTCAGTCATGGAGGCTTTCACCCAGATTTCAAACAAGGCCTGAGAAACCAGGCAAAGTGTGGCAGGATAAGAATTCCTGAGGGCTGCCCCTAAGAGGGCAATATGTGAAGATGTGAGAAGGAAGCCAAAGTCACAGTAGAGACCCCAAGATTAAGAGATGCCAGCTATGTGGGATATCTGCTGAGGAAACTTCAGGAATCAAGCAGAAAAAAGCAAAGACAGAGACTGTCTAGGCTGCCACCAGCATGGCCATAGGGCTAGAGCTTTTCAAACCCTTTGGAGAGAACATTACGCCATGTGCCCCAGAAGCTGGACAGGGAACTACAGTTGTCCAGCTGAGTTTTGGTCTTGATTTGGTCCCATCTCTTATTTCTATGCCCCTAATTTTCTCTTGTGCAATGGCAATATTTACTCTCTGCCTTTATATATCAGATACATGTAACTTACTTTTGATTTTTATAGGGGAAAACATTTAAGAGTTTAAGTCTCAGAGGAGACTTTGAACTTGGACTTTTGGGCAATCCTGGAACTGTTAAGACTATAAGGACTCTTGAAAATGGACTAAATGTATTATGCATTGTGACATGGGCATGAGCAATTGGTGGCCGGGAGCAGAATGTTATAGTTTATATATGAAGTGCTCCCCAAAAGCTCACGTGCGAGACAATGCAAGAAAGTTTAGAGGTACAATGATTAGGTTCTAATAATTCAAAAACTAATCAGTGTATCAATCCACTGATAATGTATTAACTGGGCAGTAACTGTAGGTAGGTGGGGAGTGGCTGAAGGAAGTAGGTCACTGAGGGCATGCCTTTGGGATTTATATTATTATATGGTAAGTGGAGCTCGCTCTCTCTCTCTCTCTCTGCTTCCTTGTTGCTATGTCCTGAATGGCATTCCTCCATCATGCCCTTCCATCATGATGTTCTGCCTCACCTCAGACCAATGGAGTTGGCCATCTATAAACCGAGACCTCTGAAACTGTGAGCCCCAAATAAACTTTCCTCCTCCAAAAAGAAAAAGAAATCCATAGTCCTAGCTGATTAAATAAATAAATAAATAAGCATATTTGTTCTTGGGGCATGCATAATATTTATGAGATATTTTTATTTAAGTAGAAAAATATAGATTATTATGGATTGGTTGATGTGCTGTTTTCTAAGTTAAAAATAGCATAGCAAAAATATTCCCAAAATCCATTGAGTTGACAATAATTCACCTCCTAATGACTTCATATGAAGTATAAAGCAGCTTTGAAAAATCAAAAGAAATCCTGTCTTCTAAAGAAATTAAATGAAAATAAATCACATTATTTTAGTTTTTTTTCACTTACTTTCTTAAAATACAATCCATGAATAAAAAAATGCACATGAAGAAAATAGGTATTAAAAAGTTCAACCAAAATCTTTCTAATCTGCTCTTAAACAAACAATGGGAAATGGTAATTTCTTGCATATTCATCCACCCACCAACTATTTATTTATGAAGTGAACATGGAGTGCTTGATCAATGCTATTCCTCTGAAATAAATTTTAAGACATTCATAATTTAAATATTATAAGAATTGAAAAGTACTTTTAAGAAATGAAACAAGAAAGGACTAGGGATGTATCTTAGTGGCAGAATGCTTACCGCTAGGCCTGGGTTTGATCCCCCCCACCACCATACACACAACAAACTGTCTAAAAAAGAAATGAAACATGTGAAAGTTTGCTTCCACAGAGAAAGATTTGTCCTTCATGTTATTTTACAGAGGAGATGGGATTTGGCTTTGGCATCTGCACATCTGGAAGTTGAACAGACTGACATTGCCCTGTGCATACACAGAAGCTAGTCTTCCACTGACTCTAAAATCCAAGACAAAAGTAAAAACAAGAGCTGCTCTTTATTTTTAATAGTTGAAACTTGAAATTTTGCCATTTAACATAGATAAAAAATAAGTTCAGTTACACTGGTAACAAAAGGACAGCAGGACAGCAGGCTTCCTTCTTATGTGTTTGGTCTGTCTCTGTGATTGGTTCCCACCATCTAGTGTACTTTTCCCAGGAATTTTTTCAATGTGAAGATCATCTTCAGGACAAACACAATATCAGACTCTAGTTCTAGCAGTACATATTTTATTCATTTATATACAAGTATCCTTCACCTGTTGTGCTCCAACTTTGTCACTGCATTCCTACCAACACCATTTATTATAACCTCACACATTTACTCTAACTACCCTCTGTCCCCAATTTTATTTGTAGGTAAAAACTTGTATATGGCACATATCAAAATTCAGTTGTTCTTAGTATACACAAATCAAATATTCCTCACAGTGATGAAACATTTTTCTTCAGCTTTTGGGATATAATTTATGTTCATTTAAACCTACACTGAGAACAATTTCTTAGATAAATATAATATCCAAGGTTCACAGGGTAATGTGCTCTGTACTTCTTAGCACACTAAAATATATCTTTGTAAAGTGAGAAAACCCCAAAAATATTTAAGACAAAAATAGAATACCACATATGCTAATAATACAACAGATCAACAAACTGAACTTTCCAAACTAGATTTTCAGTGAGGCTTTTTATTCTGAATGGACCAGGAAAAATAATGCAAAAAATCTGTATTTTTTATTGTAGTAAAAACATTAACATAAAATTTATCATTTTACTGAAGGTACATTGTATACATGTGCTCTTTGCCTTAAGTAACTTTCTCACAGAAAATTTATAAATAATGTTTAGAAAAAATTATTTATTATAAGAATGATCTATCTCAATTTATTGTGAGATTATCAACAACTGCTTTTAATGTTCAAATATCAAGACACTGGAAGGCAGGAATACATTTCACAATTAAGTATGTGGCACTATATTTGCTCAAGATTTCCCCAATACCTGAATTTAAAAAAATTATTCCTTTAGAAACTCAAAGAACTAAATACTATTTTTCTTCTTTTCAAATCTTTCTGCATATTTTCAGGTTGTGCCTAGCATTTGGATAGCATTTACCCTCACTTGCTGCATAAAAATGAACCTTGATTTTATTAGAGGCAGGACATAATTCATTCCAAATTCTTCAATGCACCACAAAGCTCCATGGCTGCTGCATATATAGGGGATAGGGAGTGATGGGAGGAAGGTATTATGAAATTACCAATACGAAATAAATGCTCAAGAAGGTCAAGACAGCAGTTACCAGGAAAATTACTCAATAGTAGTCTTTGTTGTTGTTGTTCTTGAAGATTGAACATAGGGCTTCCTGTAGACTGATGGAAAGCCTTATAATCTTTTCTTTGAGCCACTTAAATATGGGTTCATTGTTAATTATTATTATTATTTGGCACCAGGAATTGAACTCAGGGGCACTCAACCACTGGGCCACAACCCCAGCCCTATTTCATATTTTATTTAGAGACAGGGTCTTACTGAGTTGCTTAGCACCTTGCTTTTGCTGAGGCGGGCTTTGAACTCTCAATCATCCTGCCTCAGCCTCCCAAGCCACTGGGATTACAGGCATGCACCACTGTGCCCAGTTATTATTGTTTTTAACTCCACAATAATTTCTAGAGTTTACTGAAAGCTCAAAAACAAGACAAAATAGCAGTTTTTTTTTTTTTTCATAAATGTATGACTTTTTTTTCAAAGGCAGGGTCTCCCAATATTGCCATAGCTGGTCCCAAACTCCTGTACTCAAGTGATCCTTCTGTTAGCCTCCTGTACCAAGCCTGGTCTGAAAATGCATGACTTCTTCTTTTTTATTGTTACTATTTTTTTAGTTGTCAAGGGACCTTTATTTTTATTTATATGTGGTGCTGAGAATCAAACTCAGTGCCTCACACATGCTAGGCAAGTGTTCTTACCACTGAGCCACAACCCTGTCCCCAAATGCAAGACTTCTTACATCAGTTTTCTACTAGAAAAGTAGTACTTTTAGAACTTGATTTGGTTTTTATTGTCGTTTTCTCCTTTACATTTTGTTTTTATAAAAATTTCATTTCCAGGAATGAAATAATCAAAACATCCCACTAAACCAATTAAAACAGAAATGCTAGATTTACGTTCTGATTTGAGGCTGGGCTGGGGATGCAGTTCAGCAGTGCAGCACCTGTCTAGCAAGTGTGAGGCACTGGTCTGATCCCCAGAACCCCTTAAACACTGTCAACAAAATCATAATAAATCTCACTGGGAAACCATCTACTAGCAAGTAGGAGTCCAATGTGCTCTTCCTCAGAAGATAATGAACCCTGAAGAGCCGCAGCAGATCTGCAGTGCTGGAATACAAACTCCTCTGTCATCACTTCAGAACTTCCAATTTCAACTATCTGGCATAACCAAACCATTCTATATATTTCACACAACCAACTTTGAAAAGAAGCATAAGTCATTTTGGTTTTAGAGAATTAAGTTCAAAAGGAAGGTACTTAAAAAAAGTCATATTGATGAATAAAATTTGCATTACTATTTGTAAATCATTCAGTGAATTTTGCACTGCAATTTTGTTTTTTCCTTTTTTGAAAGTAACTTACACACTTTGTTCTTTGTCTTCTTGAGGGCAACTTTCTTTTCTCCACAAAATCTCAAGGACGTTGTACCAGTTTACTTTTACTTCCCTCCTGTTCACTGAGTTTAAAGTGGGTATAGGCAAGAATGCCAAATAATGTACATAAAATGCCAAGACCCTGATTAATTGATAGTGGATCCTTAAATAAAACATATCCTCCACATAAAGTAATGCAGAACTTGAAGTGTCCAAACATGTTATAGCTGAGGTTTTTGGATAAGGATAAAAGGTAGTAATAAGCTAGATATTGGGCACATATACACAGTAGGGGCTTCCCATGGCTGGAAACAACAGCATTAAACACGGACTAAACAGCAGCCACTCATCTAAAGAACAGAAACTTTAGTGAGGTGCTGGGTCAGCTCTAGTTTCTTCAGGTACGTTTTAGCAACTTAAAGTGACAAGATGGTGATGCTGTGCTCTTCTGAGCAGGTCCTAAGCACCTCCCCTCCCACCACACACACACACACACACACACATACACACAGTGTAAAAGACTGCCTCAACTATTCTTGTTGACCTTTTCAAAGAAAAGCAAAGAGGCTGCAGTACAAGGTTAGGAAAGAAATTCAGAACAAGGTACAGAGAAGATATTTTGTACAACAGTTTATGGTTATGTTGCAGAGTGCATTTCTAATAAACCTTCCCTGGCAAATGAGGTGAGATGTGAAAGGTGCCAGGAAGGTGACTCGTTGCAAACGCTTTCAGAATGCTTGTGGCTAAGAGGGAAAAGGAGAGGGGGGCGGGAGTGATACTATCTGCTAACCATGCCACGCTAGGCATTTTATGTAACACCATCTTGCCCACATTTACCTTCACTGCACTCCCACTTTTCCCATTTTACAACCAGAGAGGCACAGGGATTTTAAGTAACTTGTTTCAGATCACAGAGCCTAAATGGCAGAGTCAACATCCAAACCTAGATGAATCTATTTAACTCCAAGCTCTAATAGTAAGTCCAAGCTCTAATCTAGTATACTGCCAGTAATTCTCCCTGGGATTAAGGTTTTTCCAAGTCATTCATATAAAATCCATGCACAGGCTTCAACGCTTTAGTTTTAAATTTTACTCCCCAGCCTCTCTTAAGCAGTTCATGATATGTTATATATATTTATAAAGGGAAGGCAAACTTGAACTCTTCGGTGACTGTCTTTATGAGAGTGAGAGAGAGGGGGTGGGGCACATGCAGTCTAGCCGTGGTATGTCCAGTTCTCCTTTCCTCTCTCAATCCTCCACTCTGCTGCAGTCAGGCTTTGCACCCACCCCTGGAGTGCCCCTGCCAGTGCCCTTCACCTTCGTAAGCTCACTGTTCCATGACCACCCTTCCTTATACTTGACCTGTCAGTGACAACTGACTCTGTAGTTTACTCCTGCCCCTTCACCACTCTCCTTCCTTCCACCTAGTTCCGTTAAACACTGAAGTGCCCCAGGACTCAATCTTTGGACATGTTTGCTTGGTAATCTCAACCAGGCACCTATGCGCTACCAACTCTGAAATATCCCTAGCTGAGACTTTGTCCTTGAACCCTCAGAACCGTTTATCCAAAATTAAGCACCCTGCCCTCTTTCCACATCTCAAGTCACCTCTGAGCTGCTCTATCTCAGCCACCTTACCTCAGTCAAAACCACGTAAGTCAACCTTGTTTCCTCTTTCTTCACATCCAACTGGTCAGCAAAACCTATTGGCTCTACTTGGAAATATATCCCAAATCTAACTGGTCTCACCATTCCACTGCTACCATCCTAGCAATAAACTACAATAATTTCTAAATTAAAATATTGTAGTGGCCTCCTGTCAGTTTCCCTTCTTCTCTTAGGTCTTTTAGTCCAGTGGTTCTTAACCAGGATGATTTTGCAACATGAGCCACGTCTGGAGACATTTTTGGTTGCCACAACTGAGTGGTGGGTGTGCTATGGGCAGAGACTTGGCATGTGGTAAACAACCTGCAATACACCAGACAGGCATCCACAACAAAGCCCTGTCCAGCTCACAAGGTCAACAGCTCTGATGTCACCTTCTTGCTTCAAACTCCAATGGCTTCCCATCTCACTTAGAGTAACAGTCCTTATGTGGAAGTCCCATTCAGTCTGGTTCCGTTACCTCTCAGCCTACCACATCCCCTCCTCTGCACATGCTGCTCCACGTGGGTATCCTTTTTCCTCGGGTCTCTCACCTGCTATTGCTTCTGCCTGGAATGTTTCTCCCAATTTGCATGGAAAAACCTCATTTCCTTCAGGTCTTTATTCAGTCACCTTCCTGTAGAGGCCTTCTGACTACCCTTCCTAAAACTTCAACCCTGCCCCCAACATTTCACATCTACTTTCCTGCTTTCTCTTTTCTCCTTGGCACTTAACACTACCCAACACTGCATATGTATATTTAAAATCTTTTTGGTATAGTCTGTAATCCGCACTAGAATTTAAGCCTGTGGAGGCAAAGGACTTTCTTCTATTTGGTTCACTACTGTATCCTGGGTGGCTGGCATATGTAAGTATTTATTGAGTCAATGAATGGTTTATAGTGGGCATTCAATAAATATTTGTTGAATGAATGAATATCTTTAATTAGAACACATTCTTGGGTGCCTTGATTTGGCAACATGATCCACATGAACACATGGGACTAGACTATGATTTCAAAACTGGACATCACACTTCTCACCTGCGTGGCCTTAAGTGAGTTAGTTATTTAACATCTCTGTGCCTCTGTTTCCTTGTCTGTAAAATAAAATGAGAGAATGCACTTCAAAGAGCTGTTGTGAGAATTAAAGGGACCAATATACACAAAATGTTTCTAATAGTACCTGGTATAAATATTTATTAAGAATTTTTTTTAAAAAAGTGCCATCATTATTATTTATTGATACCTTTATTTATTTATTTTACTTTAAAATATAAAAAAACAAACAATTAGATAGCTATTTATTTTATTCTGTTGACATCTCAGCATTTCCTCATTTGTATTAATCAGTATATTCTGATAAACATTACCAAACTACTTCTAAGATCTAGATCTGCATTTGCCTAGGAGTAGGGGCAGAATGAAATACAAGAGAAACAGAATGACAAGTTGAGTGGTGAAAATGGGCAGCTAAATTTGACCTTCAACAAATGAATTCATTTTTCAGATAAATTTTTGAAATATTGAAAACAGTAGAAATACCCATATCCAAATAAGTACAAAGACATACTCCAAATCAGATGCCAGGAATCTGAAATTATCTTTTGTTATGTGGGTTAACCACTCCTCTACTTTATTACTGTATATAATTGAAAACTGATTGAAACTCAAGACTCCACCCTGTTATTCATTCAACAAATATTTAAATCCACTATCTGCAAGGAATGGTATTCTAATTTTTGTAAGAGAAATGGTCACCAGTTACTTAAGAAAATTCAAAAACATTCATGCTACAGCAAGCAAACTCATTTCCTCAGTTCTTCTTTCTTTAAAATTCTGAAGACTTTAGTGTGAAAATAAACAGAAAAAGAGTAAAAATAACCAACACTACTCAATTTAGGACATGCATATAGTTAGTATAAGACTCAAAGAAGGTACTGAATGTGAATTTTGGAAACACAAAAGACATTTGTAAGTTATTGTGAAAAGGATACGTGACTGGTGAAGTGTTTCCAATAATCCAATAAATGGATAAGTTCACCATGAAAGCTATTACTCCAGATAGCAGCACCATAACCTACAAATAAGTCAAAAGAATCATTAATGTGAAGCACTGCACTGTAATCAAGTAAAAATACATTTCATTAGGCATTTTAAAAACTCAAATATCAGGCTGGGAGATAGTTCAGTGGTGAAGTACTTATCTAGCATGCACAAGGCCTGGGTTCAATCCCAGCACTAAAACAACAAACACGCCTCCAATACCAGTCATTAAAAACAAGATTAGAAAAAGAAAATCCATATGGGAAACCACAAAAATTGAGAGTAGCCAAACACAGTGGCACATGCCTATAATTCCAGTGACTTTGGAGGCTAAGGCAGAAGGATTGCAAGTTCAAGCCAGCCTCAGTAACTTAGCAATGTCCTAGGCAACTCAGCAAGATCCCTGCCTCAAAATAAAAAATAAAAAGGTTTGGGGATGTGGTTTCAGTGGTAAAGTACCCCTGGTCAAATCCCAGTACCAAAATGTTTTATAAAATAAAAAAATTGGGAGTATAAGAGCACAATGAACAGTATTTAAAAATATAACTGTCCACAAGAATCAATAGAAAAGTCTGTAATAACAGCCTGTCTCTGAATGTGAATTTTAGGTTCATTTTTCTTATTCATCTAAGGAAGAAAGATTTTGTAACTTTTTTTTTGGAGACATAGTCTTGCTTTGTTGCCCAGAATAGCCTCAAACACCTGGAGTCAAAGAATACTCCTGGTCAGGGATGGCTCACTGTAATCCAGTGGCTTGGGAGACCCAGGGACAGGGACTGAGAGTTAAAAGCCAGCCTCAGCAACTCAGCGAGGCCTTAAACAACTCAGGGAGATCTGGTCTCAAAATAAAATATAAAAAGGGCTGGGCATGTAGGTCAGTACTTACGCACCCCTGAGTTTAATTCCTGGTACCGAAAAACAAAAAAACAACAAAAGAAAGAATCCTCCTGCCTCAACTTCCCAAGTAGCTGGGACTATAGGCACACACCACCATGTCCAGGCATAATAAGTTCTTATTATAAAAATAATACTCATGTATTTAGGAGAATCAGAAAAAAAAAAAAAAAGGATAATGAAGTCTTATAATTCCAACCCCTATACCTGTAAATATCTTGGTATGTACCTTCTAGGTCTTTTTCTGTTGAATTGCTCATTTTTAGTCTTATTCAAATAAAGTTAATGAATATTCATTTACTATCAAAAATATTAGTTCAGGCCTTCTGAAAAACAAAATATATACAAAGTCCCTGCCCTCAAAGAGCTTGGAAACTGTAGGAGACATGATAATCAAAGCTTAAACTTACATAATACTTATGTGACCAGAATTGTTCTAAATATTATACATGTATTAACTCATTTAATCCTCATAAGCAGCCATGAAATAGGTATGAAAAAAATATTATCCCTATTTACACATGAGAGAGCAAAGGACAGAAAGGTAAAGTAAAGATCACATAGCTAGTAAAGGGCAGCACTGAGATTCATACCCGGGAAGACTGGTTCTGGAGTCCTGGCCTTTAATCTGCTCTGCTATGCTACCTCTCAATCACATGAAAAATAGTGCAATACAAGATTTGCAGCTCATGGGATGAAATAAAACAAGTCTTGAGTTTTACCTCATTAGCAGGCAAAGAGACAATAGATTCTACATAAATCTCAAGGAAGGAGAGGTCCTTCTGGGATGGGGCACACAGAAAAAAGCATGTATAGATTAAAGAAAGATCATAGGGTTCAAGCAGAGGGACAGTACAGGTCAAAGTGGAGTCATGAAAGTACAGAGTATGCTCATGGGACAGGGAAGAAACCAACCTGGCTGAGGATAGGGGACAAATGTGCTGTACCACTGTATACACAACAAGTGTTTTGTTCACATTTACCCCACAACTTTAATAAATGTAGAATCATTTTCTCTTTCTGTATTTAGATAAAATATTAGCTATGATTTAAATTAACAAGTTTAAGTTCCAATGAAAATGCCATATATGAAGATATTTTCTGTCCCATGTAAATTTTATCAGTTTTTAAATCAGTATAGTTGTAAGATGACCAGGAGTTGAATTTGTGTCCTATTTAGGTAAACACCATAATACCTCATTTGATTTGATATGTCTGCTAACTAGTCAAGTAGGAAAATGCACGTAAAATGCATCACTGTTAATTTTACTGAGTTCACAGAACGTTACACACCTATTTCTTGATGACTTGGCACATGATGAAAAAGACAATTACAGTTCTACTTTAAGTCAATGATGCCACCTAGGGACATCAAGGAACCAAGATGACTCCCTTACACTACTTAGCCTCAGCTGGCTGTGCTCTTAGTTTCTCTGTGCTTTTTTTTTTTTTTTTTTTTTTTTGCAGTGCTGGGGATCGAACCCAGGGCCTTGTGCTTGCAAGGCAAGCACTCTACCAGCTGAGCTATCTCCCCAGCCCTCTTTGTGCTTTTTATGGACTTCATGCTGTTTTCCTCTTTCAAAACCTGTCAGGGGGCTACCGTGAAAAGCCTCTCTCCTAGTTTCAAGTGTCTAAGCTGTAGTAGTTGAAGACCCAATAATCCAGATGGTAGAACTTTTGCAAAGTAAGAGGAAATATTATTTGAGAGATGAGCTAATGGCTTCTACTTTAGGAACAAGCATATATGCCAAAGTATATGAATTTATAATAGCAAACTATGATAGCAACACAATGGAATATTACTCAGCCATCAAGAAGAATGAAATTATGGTATCTGCCACTACATTGATGGAACTGAAGATGATCATGCTAAGTGAAATAAGCCAGTCCCAAAACCAAAGGCTGAATGCTCTCTCTGATATGTGGATGCTAACACAATAAGGAGGTGGGACAGAAGTTCATTGGATTAGACAAAGGGGAATGAAGGGAAGGGATGGGGGATAGGAGTAGGAAAGACAGTAGAATGAATTGGACATAACTTTCCTATGCTCATATATGAATACACAACCAGTGAAATTCTACATCATATACAACTATAAGAATGGGATCCTAATTAGAATAAGTTATATTCCATGTATGTATATGTCAAAATACACCCTACTGGCATGCATGCATACATATATTTTGTTACACACACACATATATGCATATATGCGTGTATATATATATATATACACACACACACACACACACATATATATATATATTATAAAAAATCCAGTATATGAATTTGAAACATTATTGATCTCATGGGCAACACAGTAGAGTACTCAAGAATATGGAGATTGTGTGATACCTGCCTATAGTCCCAGTTTTGTAGGAGGATGAGGCAGGAACACTGCTTGAGCTCAGGAGCTAAAGAATAGCCTGGGCAAGAGCCAGACCCCCAACTCAAAAACAGGAAAAAAAGGAGGGCGACAAGGTAGGAAGGATTCTGGGAGCATAACTCAGGGGTAGAGCACTTGCCTCGGGGGGTTTAGTCCCCAGCACTGTGAGAGGGGTTGAGGTGAAGAACATGAACGCTGGAGTCAGAATGCATGGATTCAAATTCTGACTCTGCTTTGGGATTAGGCCAGTTACATACTGTTCCCTCAGTTTCCTCCTGAGTAAAAATAGTAATACTAGTATTAACCTCATAAAGTTATGAAGAGTAAGTAAGTTAACATTTGCAAAGTGCTTTGAACAGTGCTTGGAAAAGACGAAGGGCTATGTAGGTATTTGATAAATTAACACCACCAACTAAAAAGACATTCCCACTGACTGTTTCAGAGGCTAAGGTTGTTGGAAGTGAAAGTTCCTGATAAGTAAGGTATTGCGGACTGTTTGGTTTCCTCCCAAAATCTGTATACTGAAATCTGAACCCTCAATGTGATAGTATGCGGAGATGACTAATCAGATTATAAGGGTCCTCACTAAGGGGATTAATACTCTTATGAGAAGAGACAAAAGAGAGTTTGCTTCTCCTCTCTTTCCCCCGGGTGAGGATACAATCTTCATTGCCATTTGTAAACAAAGAGAGCCACATCACCAAGAACCCAACTGAGCTGGCACCCTAACCTTAGACTTCCAGCCTCCAGAACTATGAGAAAAAACATTTGTTGTTTAAGCTACACAGTCCATGATATTTTGGTAAAAGCAGTTTGAACTGACAATGGTGATTAGACTTTCTAATTAAAGTGTCCCCAAAGTACACTCGATCTGCCAATGCTCCTTCTAGGACTCTGTCCATAGGGGGAAAATATAAAGTATCAGGGGATAAAATAAATGCCTAAGAATGTTTATTAAAACGTTGTTCATAATGGTCAAGGACTAGAAAAAAATTGAATACCTAAAAGGGATTATTTATACAGATACTAAAAGTATGATTTGGAGAGATTTTTATGATATTGTTAAAAAAGCATGTGCAGGGGCTGGAGGTGTAGTTCAGTGAGACAGTGCATGCTTCAGCTGGTTCAATCCCCAAGAACTCCCCACACGCCCCACCAGAAAAGGCCAGTATAATTCTACTTTTGTCAAAAAACACAATCTGTGTGTATTACATCTTTACATGGGTATGTGTAACAGGGAGAAAGACATTAAAGAACACTAGGTACACTTGGGGAATGGGATGCTGAAGTGTACACGGATAGGAGGGACAGGGAAAAGGAATTCAGGATAAAAACAGAGTATGATATGATTCTATTAGATAAAATTACACACACACACACATGCATGTTTATATTGAGAGAGAGAGAGAGAGAGAGAGAGAGAGAAAGAGAGAGAGAGAGAGAGAGAGAGAGAGAGAGACAGACACACACACACCCATGAAATGGTCAATGGTCAATGTAATATCTTAGTGTGGTGGGATGTCAGGGGGCCTCCACTTTCTCTTTTCTTTACACATTTTTATGTAAGTTCAAAATCCACAAAATGACCATGTACTTTTTACTTACTTATTTAAAAATTTTTCTTTGGTTCTGGGGATTAAACCTAGGAGTGCTCTACCACTGAGCTACAACCCCAGCTCTTTTTTTGAAACAGGGTCTCACTTAGTTGCCCAGGCTGGCCTTGAACTTGCAATTCTCCTGCCTTAGCCTCCCCAGTTGCTGGGAATACAGATGTACTATTTATATTAAAACAAAGTCAATAAAATTAAATGCCCAAATTATTTGTTGGCTATAGCCTGGGATGGTCAGAAAAGTAACCAGGCACAAGAAGATCTGAATTGTAATCCTGGTTTTGCCACTAACTGGCTATTGGACCCTAGGCAAATCCCTTTACCTTTTGTGTCTCAGTTTTGTTGTCTGGAAAATAATCCTTACTCTGCCTTCCTTAAACAAGGGTGATTATGAAGATTAAACATGAGAATGGATTTTGAGATAGTGCTCTAAAACTAAAAAAAAAAAAAAAAAAAAAAAAAAAAAAAAAGCATTAAAAACGGAGATATTATTACACTGCTTCTTAGGGCACTGAAACAATTAGAACTTACCAAAGCAGAAACTGACCAGGGACCAAAAATTCCTCCCTCTCCAAACACTGGCTCAAAGAAGGGCACAGCAACCAGCAACATGGCAGATGACATTGGAGCCTGGTAGTACAGCAGCTGCATTGAGTTTACTTGCAATTCATGCTGTTTGGCTCCTACCCACTGAAAATCAGGAGATAAATAAGTCAGGCACAAGAGAAAAGTATCACTTAATCAAAGGTGCAACTCTAGACACACAGACAGAAACGTGGGGTACGGGCTGGGGGAAGAGGAAATGCCTAATTATTCTACAAGATTTCAAAGATTAGTAGGATATCTGAATGCCCTGTAAGTACCATGGACAAAAGGAGGTCTACAAATTCAAATTCTGATGACCTATTTTCCTCTCCATTCCTTACAAGGAATGCTATCTTCCTGATCCTACTAATCAGGGAAAAGTAAATGGAAACAGAAAGCCATATGCTTCAGAGATCTTCGAAAAATAAGGCAGGAATGGAAATTTAGGGAATAAATAGGAATATAGATGCAGTGACAGACCTCATTTCTTTCATTTCTTTCTAAAAATGGCCAACATAAAAAAAATTTAAAAAGGGGGCACAGGGCAATTGAGAGACTAAGAGCTTAACCTCAGTTATTCCAGGTG
The DNA here is from genome assembly GCF_902686445.1 of Sciurus carolinensis. Taxonomy (NCBI): domain Eukaryota; kingdom Metazoa; phylum Chordata; class Mammalia; order Rodentia; family Sciuridae; genus Sciurus; species Sciurus carolinensis. The sequence goes on along the minus strand of NC_062216.1, from coordinate 127,847,378 downwards.
GCTGCCAAAGTGTGTGGTCTTTTCAGTTCCTTCAGAAAATCCAAAGGCAGAAGAAAGTTTCCTCTCTTTGGATGACTTTTCTGTGGGCAGTATTCCCCATCCCCCAATATACCCAGGTATGCTGGAAAATCACAAACCCCAAAATACTGTCTTTAGGTAGAAATAACAACTCAAAACTTCAAATCCCAACAGACCTCAAAATGCTTCACAAATATGACTGAAAAAGCTTTGAAGGACGCTCAGTATAAGTGAGTAAGATCTGGCAAAAACAGTCAGGTTTCTGAATAACTCCTACATGCCTTTCTCCTGCAGGTCTGGGTATCTTGTTACACAAACTCTTAGTCTATAGAAATTCACCAAGACAAAAATAGAAGAGCAGGAAATTTGAGCCATATTCCTGCCAGTTTTAACTAAGAGTCTTCTGTGAATATGAAGGACAAAGAATTGATTCTTCTGCTGCCAGCTACTGGGGGTACAGCAAGTGAGCAAACATGGATGGATGCAGAGCCACCTTCCCTTTCACAGCCTCACTAGGCCGCATCAGGCCTCCACCTCTGCCATTGGAAGGCCTGGAATGGTGGGTCTTGCTGTCCCTCACTGCAGTGCAATCTGGCTTCTGTCCACAACCCGTCTAATGGCCTCCCAAAGGGCACCATCATGTCTGATGGTCACATCCAAAAGACAACTCTGACTAATTTCTTTTCCTATCTGTTGACATCTTCAGCTCTGACCTCCTTCCTCTCACCTCCCACTCTTCTCACTCACTCCACAGTGTTGGGGTGGAACCCAGGGCCTCACATATGTGTGGCAAGTGTTCTACCACAGGGCTACACCCACTGCTTTCCTTGAGTATCTTTAACCTAGCACCTTCCCTAACTTTCTGGTCATTTTTCCTTAGTCTACAGAAACTTCTTTAAAATAAGTTCCTTCTATCCACCAAGGAACTCCTCTTGTGTCACCTCAATGATTAATGCCATCGTCTCCCCCAAGGAGCAGACTCCTTACTTTCACATTTAGTCAGATCCCACTGATACTTCCTCTCAAAGGTCTCTGGAGTTTCTTGCAGCTTCCCATTGCCTACCCAGGCCCCTCCAGTCTTCCCCTAGAAGCATGGGTAGGTTCCTGACTGCCCTCACCTTTCTCACCTCTCTTATGCACCCTTCATTGCCACCAATGATTTTTCTTAAACACAGGGAATGACCAAGTTACTCCCCACCTAAACTTTATGTGGTGCCTGCAGAATGAAGACACTTCTTCAGCATGACATCAAGACTGCCATCTGATTTCACCCACTCCTCGGCCTCATCTTTCCACAGTATACCTACAGTCTAGCCTCACTCACAAATCGAGTTCTCCCAAAGGGCTCTGTACTTTCACACTGCTGAGCAAACTCCTGTGCATCCTTCAATTTAAACTGTTAACTTTCCCTCAGGTCTCGCCTCATCACCCTGGGTGAAGAGCTGCCAGTTCTTCCTTGGTCTTCCTCAGGAACTGGCTCACATGCTGAAGTGACCAGCTGTCTACATGTGTTTCTATAATGACGGATTATAGCTGATGTTCATCTTTGTATCCTCAAGGAAGAGCATAAAGCAGAAAGATGTCAGCTGAGTAAATGAGTGAGTCAACTATTTTCTACAACTAACGTTAACAGCTCATCACTCTTCCTTTGACTCCTTTTAATTACCCTAGCAGTATAAGAAGAAATAACTTAGAATCACACTGGAATACAATGGGCAGATAGAAATTTCTTTAAAAGAAATTTTCTTTGGGAATCATTATATTGCATTATATTACATCTACTATTTACTGATAATAGAACATTTACCCACTAGTTAATTTACAATCACTCCTTGGTCAGTCTCATTTCAAATATCTATCTTAGAGATAAAGAATTCTTTGATTCTAATCTATAGTAGTTTTGAGACTTTTGTGAACAAAAATGGTCATAATGACATAGTGAGTACTCTGTACTGAAATTATGTATATGTACAAGAAATTCTAATATTCAACAAATAAAATTTCTTGCTATTGTTTAGTAAATATTTAATCCCTACTAGGTGAAAATGAATTTAACAAAAATGAAACATAGTAATGTTCTCTATGTCTAAGTAACAGAATTCAAACCCACTGAAGTGTACCCAAATATGATTTTTTTAAAAGAATGAAGCTAAACTCCCTTATTGTTTAGATCATTCTCTGTACTAAAACACAGCATAACATGGGGCCAAGTAACAAAAGTAAGAGAGTGCTCCATCCTTTTATGCCACTGGTCTTGTCTTTCATTTAAATTGCTTCTCTGTCACTAAAAAATGTATTCATGACTATACTATTTTTTCATGACAATGCTGCTGAAATGATCGTTACCAGAGAATTTAAGATGCTAGGGCTGCAATACTGAACTCCTAACATTCCCAACAAGAATGCCTCCGTTTATAACCAGTGGATGTCTGTGAAAAAAATAAAATTGGTTACACATTTCGGCTTTGATTCCCCATGCAGGCACACCCAGCAATTCCAAACCAAGGTTTTCAGTATAGAGAGAATACTGTTTCACTGCACTCTGTATCATGTTCTTTTTCACCACTATATGAGAAACAAAAAAACCTTGTTGGGATTTTATGGTAATGAAGTAAATGAACCCACGAACAAATTTTTAATGAATACTACTACAGGCAAGACTTCTTGCTTGAACAAGAAGTGAAATACCCATTGCTACAAAAATCTCAATTGATAAAAACAAATTATCAAAAGCCAATATTTACACTTTTTGTGGCAAAAAACATATGAAAGTAAAAATTTCCTTTCCTGTTCAGATTTCTGGAAGTGCACTCACTTCTTCACAGCAATTTTAAAATTAAAGAGTAAATAATAAACATAACCAATGAACTTAGGAAGTAAAGTCTCACTTCACATTTTGTAAAGATTTCCCAGAAATCTCACCGCAAACTCACACTCCTAAGCATGGGTATTATACACTTACAAACAGGTAGGTATTTGGTGATCATCACACACCCAAGTTTCTCTGTTTTCTTCTCTTCACCTTGAGTCAATTTATGCAATTATGCTTTCTTCCCAACAGTCTATTGTCTCTATACTGTATTTTCTAAACCTTGGGATACAGCTTCAAAACTTATGACATCTGCTAAAAAGGCACATAATGAAAATAAAATTACCAACCACTTGATAAAGGGATGTAACTAAAACACCAAGAGCAGCAAACACCATTCCAAGGAAATTAAACTTCACATCGTAATAAGAATTTAGGATTACACCTAAGGTTATAGGAATCTGTAAAGAAAAAGAGGTAAATTCTGTTCAGATTAGATTCAAGAAACAAATTTAAAATTCCTTTCACAGTGTCTTACAAGGCTAATCATAAACACATAACTGGGAAACAATGAATCTATATAAATGTTTCTTTCACTTTTGAAAACTGTTAATTTCTTTTCCTAAATGTGAAATATGATACTTCCATGTTGATGCTCACATTTTGTTCTATTTTACATTTGGGGTAAAATAATGAGTCTATGTATTGTTTTGCAAGAAAATACCACATGCATGCATGCACAGGTAACCATATAGAACACAAAAGTAGTGTCTAAACAACATATAAGTGTAAACACATAACAATGAAAGCATTAAGATCTTAAGTATTAAAAATTACCACGTGCTAATATTACTCTAGTGAATCTCCTTTGATTTAAAGATGCAGATGCCTCTGCAGTATGTCGCTGCAGTCATATTCTGAGACATTTTATTCTAGACCTTTTCACATTCATTATCTGTGGTTTGATTCCCCTCGGGAGGTGGGCTGTTTTCCAGTTTGAGTTTGCACAGATATCCTGATACACTGGACTGCACCACTCTTTACAGTTTTCTCTTCTTTCCAATCAAAGAATCTAAAGACTCCATTAAACAGTAGTTGCTAAAATCCACACAAGCACACCCTTCTGGGCTAAAAGCCCAACGAAGGCTTTCTTACCCCGGCTTTCCCAAATAAACACGAAGTTCACATGCTCATAGAACATGACTCATTTGATTCAAGAAGATGGGAAAGAGCGTGACGCAGGTTAAACAATGTACATTCAAATTTCCCGGAGAGAAAGACGTCCAGGAGGTGGGGCCCAGGAGGTACGTGTTTAGGGATGCGTCTGGGTCAGCTGGAGTTACTCACCAGCGTGAGCTGTATCCTTGTGGAGAAGCTTTTCTGGTAGCAGAAGGTCTGGATGGCTATGATCACCGGCGTTGTCATGGCTTTGGCCAGCTGATAGGTGCCTATGGTGTTGTTCTGCAGAGAGAGATTGGTGAAGACCACAAAGCCACAGAAGCTGAGGGCCAAAAGGAGGAGTTTGGTGGGAGGCAGACTTTTGGGAGCAAAGATGTCCAGCTTCTGGCAGATGTACAAGCCCAGCCAGGTGACCATGAAGTGCACCAGGGTCAGGCTCATGTTGGGGAAGCCGTGGTGCACATAGATCCATTTGTTCAGGAACACGATGCAGATGGACACAAGCAGGTTGAACAAGAGCCCGGCGGCTATTCGCCCGTTGCCCCGTACTCGGTCCGCCAGCGATGCCATGATCCCCGCCGCTGGCTGAGCGGCAACCCCCGCGAAACCGGGGCCGTCCAGCTTCCGAGAGGGGTGCCCAACCGGTCTCCGGCTACCCTTTCCCTCCACTGCCGCGTCCTCACAGACGCCGGCCTCACGGTCCGGCCAGGCATTCACTAATCGAATTCCGAGCCAGCAACAACCTCAGCAACTTACACATGCTCCGCCGCCGCCCAGCGAGCCGGTGAGGACGCGGCAGCACGTCCCTGCCCCGCCCCACCTCCGCCCGCGGCCACGTGACTCGGGGCGCCCGCGCTTCCGAGGTGCCTGGGTAGGCGGAGCCCGCTCTACGCTGCGCAGGCGCATTGGGTTCTGGGCGCGGAACTACTGCCTTTTGGTTCCTATCCTGTAGGTCCCGCGCACTTTGCCCAACTCCAGTCCTGACTGGCCAGTCGGGACCCCTCTCTGACGCTTTCCTGTGTGTCAACTGACTGGAGTTGCTACATTGCTTCTCTCAAGCTTGCGGAGTGGGCTGTGCAGATACTGTTGGCCACTTTTACCTATGAGGCAGGTGGTGAGCAATTTTGAGTCTTCACTACAGAGGGAAAGCTTTACGTACTTGAAAGCATATTTTAAGACGACTTACTTAAAACATCCGAACATACAGAAAAGTAGTTTGATGGCCCGTCACACACTTATAGTGTAGATACAACAATATTTTGGCACATTTTTTACTCATATACCAGTCTTTATTACCCTCTAATACTTCGGTGAACCTAAAAAGTAAGCACATTTCTCTGTATTACCCCAATACTGATTTCACTCCTGATGCTTAACAAGAATACCTTAGTAGTATCAAAGAGCCAGTCCAAGTTCAAATTTCTGGTTGTGGAGGGAATTTTAGACTTTGGGTGTATACTCCCTAATTAGTCTGTAGAAAGTGTGTGCGAATTTATATCACATGGCTACAGTATAAGACTGATTTTCCTTATTGCCTGAAAAACCAGGTGTGATTTTTCAATATTTTGATAAAAATAGCGAGAAACTGTGCTTTTAATTTGTAGCTTTTTAAATTTCCAATGACTTGAGCCGTCATAGGATTAGATGAGTTATGATAAATTTCTTGTTTTTATCTATCCTCTGCTCATTTGGTTGAGGAGTACTTGGCTTTTTGTAATTGATGTATAAAAGGACTTTTATGCTTTGGAGGCACCGTAAGTTCTTGATGACTTCTCCAAAGTCATGGTTAGCAAACAATTCAGAGTTCCTTCCACATTTTAAGTCAATGTTGAAATTTTATTTTTCTAGAAAATTGTCCATTTTACTTAAATATTTTAATATACTTGATTAGAGTAGTATATAGTATTTCACCTGTTGTCCTATATCACTTTATTCTAAAATTACACATTTGGGTTTGTCCCTTGATTAGCATTGTCAATGCCTTATGTATTTCATTGGTCTTTTCTACTGATTTTGTTCCAAGTGATTAATTTTTTTGTAGTTTTATTTATTTATTTTTTTGGTAATGGGGAGATTGAACCCAGGGATGTTTTACCACCGAGCCATATCCCCAACCCTTTATTTTGAGGCAGGGTCTCACTAAGTTGCTGAGGCTGGCCCCAAACTTGTGCTCCTCCTGCCTGGGCCTCCCAAGTCATTGGGATTACAGGTGTCACAGATATTAAAAAAAAAAAAAAAATTTTTTGTAGTTGTAGATGGACAGAATGCCTTTATCTGTTAAGTGGTGCTATGGATTGAACCCAGTGCCTCACTAGGCAAATGCTCTGTCCCTAAGCCACACCCCATCCCATTACAGATATTTTTATTTAAATGAGGAAAGTTTGGAATAGCTTTGGCCACAGTCCTCAAATCAATGTAGTATTTTCATTGTCCTTAATTTCTTAGTAGTTTGATTGAAGGTTTTAATTTTCTCTTTGATGTAAAAATCATTCAAATATTTATTGAACACTTGCTATGTATCAGGCAATGTATCTGAACCAGACCAGACCCTCTTTCATAGAACTTAAGTGAGAGAAGATTGGTATTAAACAATTAGAAATTATAATGAGTGTTCTGAAGTAATAAAACATGATTCTAAGTATATAAGAATCTGTCCTAAACTTGGGGAAGAAAGATGGTCAAAGACTTCTTTAAGGAAATGGTTCTTAAGCTAAGAAAAGAATGAGTAAAAGTTGATTCAGCGTTGTCTATAAAGTCTAGCTCTCCTAACATGCTCTTCCTGATATAATCTATTGTGTGTGCTCTTCTTCCTGTCATCAGACTTTACTAATTCTTACTGTACTGCATGCCTTTTCCGTTGTATATTTTATTTTCATCTTTCCTTCCAGTTTGGAACAATAGAAGCCCATCTGATCGATTTACAATGCTTACCCTTAGCTATTCCTTTAAGAGCCCAGGAACTCTATTCATTTAGTCGCTTCAATTCACTTATCCTGATTAAAGATTTGGGCTGATAATCTTAGCATGTCTGACAAATTATATTTTTGTAATCCCTCTATTTCTAATATTTGAAACTACAGACTATTATGATTTGGATATGAGATGTCCCCACAAGAACTCATTGTTAGATAATGCAGGAATGTTTAGAAGTGAAATGACTAGATTATGAGGCTGTAACCTGATCGGTGGATTGATCCATTTGATGGATAATTTGAATAGATAACAGGGTGGGAACTGCAGGCAGGTGGAATGTAGCTGGAGGAAGTAGGTCACAGGGCATACCATGGGTTATATTTTGTCCTTGGCTCCTTGAGTTCTCCCTCTTTCTATCTCTCTCTGCCTCCTGGTTGCTATGAGCTGAGTAGCTTTCCTCCACCCTGCCCTTCAGCCATGATGTTCTGCCTACCTCAGGCTGACAGCAATGGAATCAGCCAACCATGGACTGAATCTCTGAAATTGTAAGCCAAAATAGACCTTTCCTCTTCTAAGTTGCTCTTATCAGGCATTTCAGACACAGCAATGAAAAGCTGACTAACATGAAGATGGTTCCTGGATTACCATAGTTCAATGCAAATCATTTGACATTTTGAAGGTACAGAAGTGCTAACACATTCAGCAGAAGTTATACTTCAAATTTTAATCTCCAGGACTAGCAATATGTGAAACAATGCTCTTCCACCATGCTGAGCAATAGCAGAGATCTGTAGTTCCTAGTCAGCCATGCAATCACAAGCAGGAACAACTTTACACTCCATAGTGTACAGTGATGGCTAAGCTATAATGTTCAGTAGGTTAAGCATGTTAGATGCATTTTCAACTTATGGCATTTTCAATTTATGAAACTTTATTGGGATGACCTCCTCCAAAATCAACGAGAATCTGTAGTTAAAATATGCACTCTGAAATTTGGGCTAAAAGATAAAAATATTAGGACTGAGGATGTAGCTCAGTTGTAGAGCATCTGCTTAGCATGTGCCAGTTCCTGGGTTAGATTCCCAGCACAATGAAAAACCAAGAACAAAGCTATAGTGGATCTCAACTGACTTACATTTACTAATCTTGTTATTAAAGGCCTTCCTGAGTCTGTGTTAGTCAGTTTTGTCAATGTGACAAAAATACCTGAAGAAATAACTTATTAGGAGCAAAGATTTTGGTTCACAGTTTCAGAGATTTCAGTCCATTGGTCACTTGTACCTGTGGTGGCACAGAACATCATGGCAGGAGCATGTGGCAGAGCAAAGATTTTCACGTCATGGTGGGCAAGAAGCAAAAGAGAGAGAGTAAGCGGTCAGGGTCCCAATACCTACTTTGTGAGCATGCCCCAATGACCTAACTTCTTCCACTAGGCCGTACTTCCACCACCTCCCCATTGTGCCATAGGCTGGCAACCAAGTCTTCAACACACAGCCTTTGGTTGGACATTTAAGATCCAAACCATAACATTTAATATTTTTTTTTTTTTTGTTGGTGGTGGTACTGGGGATTGAACCCAAGGATACTTTACCACTGAGCTACATCTCCTGCCTTGCCCCCACTTTTTAAAAAATATCTATTATTATGTGGTGCTGAGGATCAAACCCAGTGCCTCACACATGTCAGGCAAGCACTCTACCACTGAGCTACAATTCCAGTCCTCCTCTGCCCTATTTTATCTTTTATTTTGAGATAGGGTCTCACTAAATTGCTCAGGCTTGCCTCCAACTTGGGATCCTCTTGCCTCAGCCTCACATCACTGGAATTATAGGCATGAATCACTGTACCCTGCACCTTAACACCATTTTTGAAAATCATCCAGTTTTTCACTATTTCTGAGTATATACCTCTTCGGGCCAACTTAGTTGATTAAGTATATTTATGTAAAGTGCAGGTGCCCTCATCCTAACTACAGTCCTGAAATGTGATTATTAGTCTCACTTAGGTATGTCAAAACAGTGTGGCCAGGCGGGATGGTGCATTCCTGTAATCCCAGTGGATCGGAAGGCTGAGACAGGAGGATTGCAAAGTTCAAAGCCAGTCTTAGCAATGGGTGAGGCGCTAAGCAACTCAGTGAGACCCTGTCTCTAAATAAAAATACAAAATAGGGCTGGGGATGTGGCTTAGTGGTTGAGTGTCCCTGAGTTTAATTCCCCGTACCCAAAAAAACAAAAATAAAAACAAAACAAGAGTATAATCTTGAAGCTAGAATGGGATGAGAGTAAAATAACCCAAATCTCTGGTTCTACAGTCCACTTTCTTTTTCTTTCCTTCTTCTTCTTCTTCCTTTTTTTTTTTTTTTTTTTTTTTTTGAGATAGGGATCTCATCACAGTTGCTTTGGTTGCCCTTGAACTCCTGGGCTCCATCAATCCTGCTTCAGTCTCCCAAGGAGCTGGGACTACAATCGGCACTACACCCAGCTCTGTTAGTTTTTGTTTTGTGTGAACCCAGGTGCACTTTATCACTAAGCTATATTCTCAGCTCCCCCTTATCCCTTGAAATAGTGTCTTGCTAATTAGCCTCAAACTTCAGCTCCGCCAGTCTTAGTCTCCCAAGAAGCTGGAATTATAGGCATGTACCACCATGTCTAAGTACATTTGATTTTTCCTTCCATTTGATTTTTAAAAGGTAAATTTATACTTAAACGTGTAAAGCATAACTGGGGTGGGGGTGGAGTGCTGGGGACTAACCCCAGGGTCTTTCACATGCTAAACACATACTCTACTACTGAGCTAAACACCTAGGTCTGAACTGTACATTTTTTGACAACTGATACACCTTTGTAACCCCTATCAAGATTCAGGACATTTCCTTTACTCCCAAAAGTTTCCTATGTCCCTCCCCTATAAAGGAAATCACTATTCTAATTTTTTTCACCATAGATTAGTTTTAACTTTTTAAGAACTCCATATAAATGGACAAGACACGGGCTGGGGAGATAGCTCAGTCGGTAGAGTGCTTGCACTGCAAGCACAAGTCCCTGAGTTCGATCCCCAATACCACCAAAAAAAAAAAAAAAAAAAAAAAAAAATGGACAAGACAGCATGTAGTTTGGCTTCTTCTGTTGAATTTATGAGTAGTTATTTCCTTTTTATATTACTCAGTATGAAGATATCACAAGTTGTTTAGATGTTCTTATTAATGGATATGTAGATTATTCCCAGTTTAGAGCTGTTATAAATAATGCTGTTACAAATGTGTGTGTGTGTGTGTGTGTGTGTTGCTGTGATAGAACCAGGGCCTTGCACATGCTATGCATTGCTATGATCATTTTTTAATACATGTTTTTGTGGAATTTATTTTCATTTCTCTTGGGTGTGTAGGTTGAAATTTCCAAGTAAATTACAAAAATGTTTGAAAATTTTCCCAAACAGGCTGACAAGCTAGTTCATACCTATAATCTCAGCTACTGGGGAAGTTGAGGTAGAAGGATCCCAAATTTGAGGCCAGCCTGGACAATTTAGTGAGATCCTGTCTCAAAATAAAATATAAAAAATGGTGGAGAGAGAGAGCTCAATGGTAGAGGACTCCTGGACTCAATTTCTGGGAAGGGAAGTACAGGACAAATTTTCCCAAAGACAGTGTCATTTTACCTCCCTCCTCGGCAATGTATCAGTCCATAGTCTAATCCACATCCTTGTGTGAAGATTTGGTTTTATCAGTCTTTTGGGTTTTAGCCATTCTGATGGATATGTAGTGATAGTTCATTATAGTTTTTTTTTTTTTTGTGTGTGTGTGTGTGTGTGTGGTCCTGTGGATTGAACCCAGGGCCTTGTGCATGCAAGGCAAGTACTCTATCAACTGAGCAATATCCCTAGCTCACTGTAGTTTTTAAGCAAAATATTCCATCTTTGAATCATTTTAGCTGGCATAAGTAAAACTTGAGATAGAGTTCCTTGCTTCTACACTTCTTTTCTATTGATGTCTACAGGGCAATGTTGTAGGGCAACTAGTGTTGTCTGCCTTGGGTACAGGAAGAATGCCAACACCTATCTCTGATTTAAGCCATAATTCCCAAATGGTTAATTAGAATCACAAGTGGAATACTGTATTTAAAAATACAACTTCTGTGACCCATTCCCAGACATCCCCAGGGTGTCATCTATAAGTAAATATTTAAGAAATTCAGATGATTAGTCAGCTTTGGTAAAATAGTATTCTTTCAGGTATCTCCCATTCATAAGCCACATAATCTAGTTTATCTGGCCTACTTGCTAGTTTATAAATATGCCTAGCATTTACCATCTTTGGCTTTGCTTCTACTGATTTCCTAATCTACAGTGCCTCACCATACTTGCATTTTATCTTTATGGTTTTGCAAATTCAGTGAAATACTCAAACTTCAGGTTGCTCAGAGACTTTTTAACTGGAGACAGCTTCTTTCTGTTCAGATTTTTTCTCCCCTTGAGACATGATCCTGTTAGGTTTCCCAGGCTGGTCTTAAACTCTTGATCCCACCTCAGTCTCCTGAGTAGTTGGGATTACAGGAGTACACCACCAAACTATTCGTATTTTTTAATGGCACCTTTCTTTTAAATATGTATATTTCCCCTACAAGAAGGACTTGATTAGATTTTACTTATTTTGTATTTCCCAATGTATTCAGTGCTTACTGTGTATCAGATACTATTTTTTTTATATGCTCTAACTTTCTTTTATTCTCCCCTAACTTACCTGAATAGCAGGTTTCTTAAGTGAGAATTAGTAAACTAGAAATGTTTTTCAAATAAAGAAAATAATAGTATGTTGTTGTTATTATTATTGTTGAAACATTTTTGCTATATTCATTTTAGTAACTGTAATACTTTTTTAAATTACTGAATTTTATAATAAATGAAAAATTACATACCTGGCTTGAAAATGAATCTACTCTCCATCCTCTTTATAATTTTAAGATATTAAGAGTGTATAAGATTACATGAAAAAATTGGAATAAACAATTTAATTTCCTTATACATAAAAGAGATAATCTTGAAATTTTAAAGAACGGAATATTTTAATTTTTACATAATAATATTAAAAAACATACTTAGGGGCTGGGGATATAGCTCAGTTGGTAGAGTGCTTGCCTTGCAAGCATCAAAGCCCTTGGTTCAATTCCCAGCACCGCAAAAAAAATAAAAAAATAAAAAACACTTAGGGAAATAACAATTTTAGAAATACATAAGATTTTCAAAGTGTTACCATATTATTCTGGTTATACCCTCAGCAATAGTCTGAAAAGTACAAAATTCAAATGTCTAAATTTTACATTTTCCCTCAGAATAATGCAAAGAAAAAAGTCCAGTAATTACAAATATGTATATTATATTTTAAAAAAACTCCATTTATCATGGGAATTAGTAACAATACAACGAGTGAATGAATTATGACTGAATTTCATATCCTAATGGGTCAAGTCCCTGGTCTAGAAGCATTAAAGAGGATTCCCTTAACTTCTGCAGCAATTTTCTTAGTTCTTCCTTAGAAAATACCTGATATTAAAAAAGAAAAACAAAATTAAGAATGAGAAAAAAGGGTATGAACTTCTAGTTACCTAATTAATCTGATGATTTTAATTAATATCAGAAGAAATTCCTCTTTATGATTTATATGAACAGAAGCTAGGAAATTGTAGTTTAGGAACCTCAGGCTATTTCTCAGAGTTAGTCCATATATTTCTAACTGCTTATACATTCATATACATATTTATAAAAAAAAAGTATATACATTCAAACTAGATTGTTACTTTCAGGAAATCCAAGAACAACTAAAATCCAAAAACAACTAAAAATGTAAGCATGTCTTCACAAAATTAAGTATCACCACAGGGTATATCAAATCAATAAAATTTAAAACAGCAAGTAGTCTAGCACTTACCAGATACAGTTTATGGCGCTCAGAGGATACCATATCTGCTAACTGCAGGCATTCCTGATACTGACCAGTACTATGCAATATGGTGTGAAGCAGAAAACACAACATTGGCAAACATAGCTTTCTCAATAAAACCATCTGATGTGTTCTTTCATGGTCTTCTTCAGCATCCTACGGACAAACCTCAAGTCATCATTTTAACAACTTTAAGCTAAATACCCTTACAAATGGATAGTCATGTACAGTTGGTCCTGTGTATAATGGGTTCCAAATCTCTAGATTCAACCAATATTTGGGGAAAAAAAGTTGCATGTGTACCATATATATACGAATTGTTGTTCTTGTCATTATTCCCTAAACAATATGATATAAAAACTAATTACATAGCATTTACATTGTATTAGGTATTATAAGTAATCTAGGGATGATTTACAGGATATGGGGGGTATGAGCAGGTTCTATAAAAATACTATGCCATTTATATAATGGTTTTGAGTATCTGCAATTTTATTATCCACAGGGATTTTGGAACCAAACCCTCATAGACGCTGAAGGATGACTGTGCTGAATCAAAATCAAAACAGGTAGAACTACAAGATTTCATTTTTGCAGTGCTGGGGAGTGAAACCAGGGCCTCACGCATGCCAGGCAAGTGTTTAATCACTGAGCCCTTTTTAAAAAATTTTTTTATTTTGAGACAGGATCTCATTAAATTGCCCAGGTTGGCCTTGAATTTGTAGTCCTCCTGCCTCCACATCCCCAAAAGCTGGGATTATAGGTGTGTGTTACCATGACTAGCTAAAGGGTTCATCTAAGGCTTATTTAGCTCTATTAAAAATAAAACGAGGCAAGGTTTTGATCATGTTATTTAGCCAACGAGATTTTATGCCAAGAAAGTGTGACGATGAACAAGGTATACTACAGAGGGTACAGTATAATGAAAATGCTATTGAATGTATTTCTAATAAATTTAATATGTCTATAATAACATGTATAAAAGGAATAAGAGAAACTGAATACCATTAGAGCAAAAATCAGAATAGAACGCATCACCATTTCACTGGATTTGTACAGATGTAATTACAGATAGATATAAGGAGATGTAAGAAGACACATCAAACTGATAGCAGTGATTATGACTGGGAAAAAGGGTTAGGATGCAGAGAGAGGTGCACAGGGAGAGAGAACTATGTGGCAAATTTCTGGTTTGTTTTTAAACAAGGAGAATAAATTTATGATTTTCTTGTATAATTTTTTAAAAACAGAAAAACTGAAAAAACCTATAGTTATGAATAATATAAGTAATGAGGAAAGAGAGATGTGAGGACAATCTTATGTAAAGAAAAAGTCTTTCAGTCCTTTTCTGAAGCAAAACTGCAGAAAAAAGAGTAGCCCTTTTATCGCCACCATGTTTTCTCACTACACACTTGAAAATTAAGATAATGAAAATAATAAAAAGGTACTCAAACACATTAAAATTTCTGAAAAAATCTTTCAAACAAGAAGGAAGGGCTGGGGTGTATTTCAGTGGTGGTACATGTGCCTAGCATGCATAAGGCCCCGAGTTTGATCCCTATAGCAAAAAGTAAAATCAGAAGGAAACCCACAAAACTCAGTGTAAAACACATACAACAAAACAAAAAAGCTGGAAGAAGGTGAAGCAATAACTGGTCCTTTGAAAAGCTTAATAAAATATCTAAAAATATTTTCTTGGGAGAGGCTATAAAACTAAACTGCTAAAACATTTTTCAATGGGGTGTGGTGGCACATGCCTGTAATCCCAGTTGCTTGGGAGACTGAGGCAGGAGCAAAAGCAAGGTGCTAAGCAACTCAGTAATCCCTTTCTCTAAATAAAATACAAAACAGGGGTGGGGATGTGGCTCAGTGGTTGAGTGCCCCTGAGTTTAATCCCCGATAGCCCCCTACAACTCCCCCAAAGAACTCATTTTCAAATGTAGATATAAATGGAGTGAAGCAACAAAATGTGGCTTGGTAATTCTACCAAGAAGTAACTGTACTAACTTAGGCTAACCTATCTAACTTATGCCAGGCTTCAACACACTAGAAAAATTATCACCTATTAATCTTTTAGTCTTGTTTTGAGGTATAAATACATAAAAGCAAATATTAAAATGCATGCTTCGTATTTTCTTAGCTTTAAAAATGAAAGGACTTTTATTTTCTCAAGGTGAGGCACTCACTGGGGAAAGAGGAGGGTAGGGAAATGAAACATACTGGGCAATGAGAATGATCAAATTATGTGTATATACAAATATGATTAATAAATCCTACTATTTTTTTTAATTTTATTTATTTATTTATTTTTATTATTGTACACAAATGGGATACATGTTGTTTCTCTGTTTGCACTTGGCGTAAAGGCATACCATTTGTGTAATCATAAATTTACATAGGGTAATGTTTGATTCATTCTGTTATTTTTTTCCCTTCCCCCCACCCCTCAAATCCTACTATTATGTATAATTACAATGCACCAATTAAAAAAATAAGGTACTTATTAGATTATCTAAATGTGTTAGGTTTAAAATATAATTTAAAATTCTTACTCATCATTTACATTAGTGATCCCTATGCAGAACCTATTAAGAATGATGAGTACTGTTGTTTACTGGGGCTTTCCATTTATGCTCTTATATAGTCTTTCCACTGTGCTAAGAAGGCAAAGTACCCCTGGTTCTTGGATTCCTTATTACCTAAAAGTCACAACAGGCTTAATAATCTCATCTCACAAGATGAATTGTGGTACCTGCTCCTCCTAAATCCTGTGGTTGCTGCCACAATATTGGGGGGTGTTGCAAGTGATCTCTTTTCCTATTATTCCCATACCAGCAGACTGCCTGCTATCAACCATCCAGAATCACACCAGACAGGCCCAGTAATTTGCCATAAGATAAAAGAAATAAACTGCTCTACTACAACCTATTTCGCTTGTATGAATAATTTAAAAAGTTTTAAAATATACTGCAACATTTACAACAAAAATATTTTTACCAGGGGCATTATAGTACCTTCTATGTGAGAAAAACTCATTAACTGATACGTTGACAGCAGAGTTGACCTGTACTGACATTATAGAAATCCCTAATCTGAAGACAGTGAATTCATGCCAGCAATGCAGTACTGTTCATTTACCAATGTGCTAGGCATTAATTTAAGTGCTAAGGTCAAAGAAGTGAAGAACCCAAGGTTGCTCCCTTTGTGAAGGTTATACTGTAATGGGAGTAGAATCAAAAAACAGTACATATCAGAATGTGGTAGGTTCTAGAAAGAAAATTAATATAGGACAAGGAGACAGTGCAGATGTCTATTATATATGCTATATAACATAGGGTAGTGGGGCTAGGATTGTAGTTTAGCGGTAAAGTGCTTGCCTAGTGCATACTGGGTTTGATCCTCAGCACCACATAAACAATAAATAAAGGTATTATATCCATCTACAACTAAAAAATATTAAAAATAAATAAATAAATTTAGCGTGGTTAGGGCAGGGGACACAGCTCAGTGGTAGAACACTTGTCTAGCATGCACAAGTTTGATTCCCAGCATTGCAAAAAACAAATAAGAGTGACTTGATGGTGGGGCAGAGATTCTCTAAGGAAACTGAGGAGACTGTTGAGAACATTAAGAAGCTACCCATGCAGATATCTTGGGGAAAGAGCATTCTAGGCAGAGAGAGATATAGCAAAGAGGCCCAGAAGTCAAGAACATAATGAGGGGCAGGAAGATATAAGATGAGGAGGTAGTTTAAAAAAAAAAAAAGGTATATGTACAGTTTTGTATGTCAAGAACAGAAACGAGGATTTTATTCAAGTTATAATGAGAAACTGTCAGAAAGTTCTGGGTAAGAGAGTGACATATTTCATTTTTAAAGTATCACTAATTGATAAGGAAGGAAATATCTAAAGGAGAATGCAAGCAAAGGAGACACAATAGAAGCTTAGACTAGAATGTAGTAGAAACAGAGGTAGAGATAGTTGTAGTAGTGGAAAGTAGGTATAGCTGAGCTGCCTAACTCCACTCCAGCTGCCACCTACCTCTAATACTAATGGGAACATTCTATAGCTCCTTACAAATTTGAGGTGTTGCTATACAAAACAGTGTATAATGCCAGAGATATGTATAGCTGTGCACTATACAAGGGCAGCTGGCCAAATGAGTGAGTGGAGCTGTAATCTAGCCTATGCTCCATTCTACAGGTCATGTGCGCCTAGCGTGGAACCTATCTGTGTAAGGGAAGGGGTTCAATATTCTAATTCATATACAAATAATCTATGTGATAGCAGGAGCCCTAGATAATTCCCTACTTTGTTGAATGTCTAGGAGTAATAAACTAAACTCAGTAGAGTAATTAAAATACCATTATCATTTGACTGTTAAAGGAATCTCCTTTTCTAGATTAGTTATGAAGAAATGACTGAGACAAACTACTGATTTATAAAATGCCCAAACAATACAGTATCATTTGTTGTCTGCCATTCCAACATCATTTTTGTAAGACTCAGCACTGTTTTGTGGCTTTCATTAATCTAAGACTAATTAATCAGCAAAGACTTATGCATCAACAAGACACTCAAGTTTTTTTCAAAATTCAAGTGACAGTTAGCATTTTGTAACAGGAAAATTTTATTTTCACTAACACCAGCATGCATCAGAAGGGATAGGTTTATCCTAAGGAAACTGCTGAAGGTTTAAAACTAGTCAGGGGAGTTCTATCATGAACTTTAGGATTAAAAAGTGGACACTTTCAAGATCATTAATCTAAGCCAGGCACCCTGGTGTGCAACAAGCAATCCCAATAATTCATGAGGCTCAGGCAGAAGGATAGCACGTTCAAAAGCAGCCTCAGCAACTTAGCAAGGCCCTAAGCAACTTAGTGAAACTGTCTAAAAATAAAAAAGGGCTAAGGATGTGGCTCAATGGTAAGTGTCCCCAGGTTCAATCCCCAGTAAAAACAAAAACAAAAACAAAAAACCTTAATCTATCAGTAATAACAGCAAGCAGAAGTTCCAATCTAGTCTTCTATCTTTATTGCATTTTGCTTCTGGTCAGAAAAGGGAAACTAGAGGAGACAGAAATCTGTAGTAGCTAAAATTAATGAAAGAATAAGAGATAAATAGAAGAGGATATTAGGAGTGGTAAAAGAAAAAGTATCAAGAACACTGTTGTTCTCTGTTCAAAATAAATATACAATAACCTAAGATTTCCATTTCTCCTTGGATATCTGTCTACAGACGCAAAACTGAGCTACCATCCTGTCGTGTCCCAGAATCAGGCCTCAGTGTTTTTCTCTGATGTTATTATCATTTGTAGTATCCTTCCATTTCCCCATTTCACCTCATCCAAATTCTACCTATTTGTTCCAAGATTCAGTTGAATGCTATAGCTCTCAAGTTTCCTGTCAGAGCCCTTCCAGGTAAAAAAAACAATCCAATTTTTTCCTTTTTCTTTTTTTTTTCATTGTGTGTGGGCCTCACTCATGCTAGGTAAGCTTTCTATCTCCTGAGTTATATTCCCAGCCCAAAGAATCTTTTCTCCACTTGAACTAAAAAAAATACTTAATTTGTACTATCTTTACGGCATTTAATACTTTTGTAACTGGTTCTCAATCTAGGTCACACATTATAAAGTTTCTAGATGATTAAGAAAACAGTCCAGCCACCAGGTGCAGGGTACACACCTGTAATATCAGCAGCTTGGGAGGCTGAGGCAGGAGGATCTCGGTTCAAAGCCAGTCTCAGCAAAGTGAGGTGCTAAGCAACTCAGTGAGACCCTGTCTCTAAATAAAATACAAAGTAGACCTGTGGATGTGGCACAGTGGTCAAGTGCCCTTGAATTCAATCCCTGGTACCCCCCACAAAACAAAACAACCAAACAAAAAACGAACAGTTGAACCCTGCCTCAAACTAATTAAACCATAATTTCTGGGGATAGACTCCTGTACTTTTAAAAAGCTCACCAAGTCGTTTAAATGGACAGCTCAGAGATGAAAGTCAATGCTTTATATATGTCTTATGCTACTAGACTTATCTATCTCTAAATTAATACATGTATAATTAAATTTTTAGGTCCAGAATTTTTAAAAATGAGATTTAGTATCCTGGGCAAACATATTAAATGTGAAGTAATAGTTTACCCAAGAATATATGGGATATTCAGTTATAACTATAAAGGTTATATAATATAAAATCTTTAGATTCTCCTATTCAGAAAGAGCACATCTGACAAAAAAAGTATATGTATATATACATACATACATATACATATATTATATATATATATTTTTTAAGCTATATGCAAAACACACAGCTTACCTCTCTGACATCTACCATCCAGCCTCCATCAACAAACAACAAGACGTTGTACATTTTTTCCTTCACATCAGCAGTTAGGGCATCCAAATGCGCTTTCCAAATACCATAATCCATCTGCAAAACAAACACAAGGCAGACATAATGTACAAAAATCAATGAAGAATGTATTTATAATGTACAGGCAGAAATATACATGTGGAACATCAATTCAAGAGTTGGTGTTTCATTAGCCAGATATAAAAATATCAACAGACAGCAGTTGAATAAAATGCTAAAATGTTAACTTTGTAAATGAATGCTAAAGATACCTGAAGGTATTTTTCAAGATTAATTAATTACCCACAGAAAAGTAAGTAAACAGCTGGGTACAATGGTGCAAGCCTATAATACCAGCTACTTAGAGGTAGGAGTATGATCAGGTTTGAGGCTAGTCTTAGCAACTTAGTGAGACTGTCTCAAAATACAAAGTAAAAAGGTCTGGGGAGGTAGCTCAGTGATAGGGTGCCCCTAGGTTCAATCCCTAGTCCCAGGGCAGGGGAAGGGAGGTAACAAAAGAGATGACTTTTTTTCAAAGCAGAACATTAACACAAAGAGTACCTGTTAAAATAATATAGCTGTTGAAAAAAATGACCTTTAGAAATACTAACATATATTTTTAAGATGCAACAGACTCATTCTAGATCCATATTCAACTTACTTCATATTTCTTTTCTTTATGTTCATAAGCCACTTTCTCAGTAAAAGTTGGATGGGGTATCAAAGTAGGTTTTTGTGGAGCTGAATTCATATGCTTAAACCATTCATTAAATGTTTCATGAGCTTCCTAAAATGTAAATTTTAAAAAAAAAGGTTTCCACTTTTATTATTCAGTAAGGCTTTTAAAAAATGTGGTTATTAGAAATAATTTTGCAGCACCAGAACACAAAACTGTTCGATATTTATATTTTACACACATACACAAATGATTGGAACATATAAATGTTTTATCAAATGACAAATACCACCAAAATATAGAGTGTTTTCTAGCACCTACTCCTATCTCAGCATCCTAATTATTTATGTATCTTGACATCACTCTAGTATGCATGTTTACTTATCTACCTTCTTTTGATTGGCCTACTGGTTATAAGAGGCAAAGATGAGTATTATCCATAAATTTAGCTCTATTACTTAGCCCACTATAATCACTTGATTATTTGTTGAATAAATTTTGAATGAATAGGCTATTATTTTAGTTCCAACAAATACAGAATATTTTGCTATTCTAAGTTATTGCCAAAAGCAAAAATATTAAAGTTGAGACAAGCATTCACAGAATCTGTTTTTTCCCCAATCTCTTCAGAGCATTTACTTTGAAGCTAGAATCATGGCAGCTCAGAGGCACATGGTTTCATCATGAGAGCATTCACAGAATCTTAATAAAAACATCAGTTCCAGACATCATATATACTATCTGATCTTGGCTGGTTAGCAATGAATAGAGAATCATACTAATGAAGATAAAGTCGTGATTTCAATTCCCTGTGGATCAGTCATTGCTATCATCACAAGAGAGATAAGATTGATCAATCACCACTTCTGGGAAAAGAGTTAAACTCTGAAAGTGAATCAGAAAAGTTGTTACTAAAGTTGTGGTTTTCTTTTCAATCTCACCAAATAAGCTCTAATGCACAAATGTTCTCTGATAGCATTATCATCTTCAGCAGGAAGTGGACTTTCCATTCCTTGTTCCTCCCACTGATTATAGATTTCTGCTATAGAATCCTGAGGAATTTTCACAAATACTTCTTTTGCAGCTTCATGCTTTTTTGATGCTGTGAAAAAAGAAATGTACAATTTTCACTATATATAAACTTCTGTGTAATGGTTTCTCAGAGTCCAATGATTGGTTTACAACTTTTATTGTGAGCTGCAACCAATAGAAGTACGGAAGGTACTTTTATTAAAGATCTTAATGATCTTTCTACCCAATGGGCTGGCTCTCTTCTTAGCTCCATGCAACAGTAACATAAAAGGAGATATTAAATGCAGTTAAATTTTTCAAAGTCTGACAGCCATGAGATTATGTGCAAAATTGGTTAGGATAATGAAAACTCACCATTAAAGGTTTTAACAACAACAACAACAAATATATATGGTTGCTGATGAACCTTTATGTATTTATACATGGTGCTGAGAATTGAACCCAGTGCCTCATACATGCTAGGCAAGTACTTTACCACTGAGCCACAAACCCAGCCCTTCCATTGTAAGTTTTTATATAACGAAATGATATATAAAAGAATAGGTGGGCCAGGCACAGTGGTATATGCCTATAATTTCAGCAACGTGGCAGGCCGAGAGGCAGGAGGTCTGCAAGATCAAAGCCAACCCCAAAAACCTGCAATACCCTCAGCAATGTAGTGAGACCCTGCCTCACTAAAAAATTAAAAGGGATGGAGATGTGACTCAGTGGTAAAGTGCTCCTGGTTCAACCCCAATACTAAAAGAAGAGTAGCTGGGTTTTCTCACCTTCAGTAAAGGATTAAAAAAACAAAAACGAAACAAAATTCAAAAATCTATGGATCTGAACAAAGAATAAAAATAAAATACCTAAGAATTTTCTCATTATCGCATTGCCTTGTTTCAGTGCTTCTGCCCTCTGTGCTGGGTCAAATACCAACCAGTCAATTACATCAATCTTTAAACGGTCCTCCTGTTCATTTAAAGGGAGAAAAAAGGAAAAAGAAACACCAATTTTACCTCTACAATAATCTGCACATTGGTAGAACTTGTATCTGCACTTCTAGTAAACATCATTTCCCCTCGAATTATTTAATTTATTTTCCTAATTAACAGCTCTCTACTAAATTATAGAAAAAAATTCAGTGGACTGTGATATCTGGATTATATGCTCCACCAATTTAACCATATGATTTTTTTAAAAGAGCTACTTTAAAATTATTTTCTTGTTGGGTATGGTGGTGCATACCTGTAATCCCAGCAACTTGGGAGGCTGATGTGGGAGGACCACAAGTTCAAGGCCAGCCTCAACAATCTATAGTCTAGCAAGGTCCTAAGCATGACTGTGTCTCAAATTTTTTTTTTTTTTTTTTGTGGTACTGGGGATGGAACCCAGGGCCTTGTGCTTGCAAGGTAAGCACTCTACCAATTGAGCTATATCCCCAGCCCCCCCCCCAAATTTTTTTTAAAAAAGAGCTGGGGAAGTGGCTCAGTGGTAAAGTGCCCCTGGGGGGTTTAATCATCATGGGGTATGAAAAAAAATAAATGCAATAAAATAGTTTTTTTATTTAGATATAACTTCTCTCCTGAAAATACAAGAGTTAGTGATTTAAAAAATATCTAAAATAACCTCATGAACAAAAAGCCAATGCTCAGACCTGTTCTATTAGAGAAGCTTCCTTTAACATACTACTAAGTAGTATAAATAATCCCTTATATAAGACCTTAAATTTGTTGCCAATTTTTGTAAAATGCCCAGTTGACAAAGAAACATTCTTATTTAAGAAAGATTCTTTCTAGGGGATGAGGGTGACAAATAGAAACTAGTATATTTTAAGACAGAAATTCACCAAGGAACAAGATGAAGGATTATCAGAAGTTGCAATACCCCTCACCCGCTACCCCATACCACGAATTACCTCAGTAGTGGCAGTATCTAGGGCTGGAGCCAGGTCATGGTGACTAAATTCACCATTATCTTTCTTTCGAATATTCTCAACTACAGTTTTTGTTATTGTTGCAACATCCAAATCTAAAAAAGTTTTTAAAGTAACAAGAAACACAGAGTAATCATTGATTCTATATTCTCTAAACAGCCCAACAGTTTGGTAAATTCAATCCTCCCCCCTACGCCCCCTCCCCCCCACTAGGGATTGAACCCAGGGCCTTGTGCATGCTGGGCAAGTGTTCTACCACTGAATTACACTCCCAGTCTCTGGAACTACAATTAAAAAAAAAAAAAAATTGGTGGCACATGCCCATAACCCCAGTAACTCCAGAGGCTGAGGCAGGATAATTGCAAGTTCAAGATCAGCGTGGACAATTTAGTGAGACCTTATTAAAAATAATTTAAAAAGAGCTTGGAAGTGTGACCTAGTGGTAGAGTGCCCCTGGGTTAAATTCCCAGTATTGAACAGGGATACAGATGTACACACATGCATGCATGCACACACACACACACACACACACACATAAGTATATTTATATAAAGTATGTAAAATCTAAAGACACATTATAAAAGAAAATGCCAAAATTTATAAAATGTACACATTACGGTATAAGTTATTTTATTTATAAAACAGAACTTTACTGGAATTTTTATTCCTCCCCCTCTCCAAGAGTAATATGATTCAAAACTTAAAGAACAAATGTTATATGAACCAAAATGAAAATTTGGCCAATGGATGACATAACCATTTTTACCTGCTTCCTTAGCCAGCTCCAGGCAATGATGGCGTTGTTCAAATTCTGTAACACCTTCCAAAAATAAAGCATATTGGGCAACAGCAAGATCTTGAGGCAAATGACAGGTATAAAATGCTATGAGATTTGTATGTTTCTCATTTATTAAAAGCTAAAAATAAGAAAAAGATCGAAGTAGGTCAATAATAAAGTTCTAGGATCAACAATGCTTTTATAAAAGTTTACTTCAGAATTTCAAATGTATTTAGGAGAAAGTCAAGAGATACGGATTTGCGCTACTCATCAGGATAATTTTAAATTCCAAAAATGTATTCAGGAGCAGAGGAGGGGTGGGGAAAAGGGAGAAGGGAGGAGAGGACGAAAGGGGAAGAAGCAGGAAGTGAAGTTGAACAAATTATACCATGTGCATGTATGAACATATTACAATGCATTCTACTTTCATATATAACTATAATGTACCAATTAAAAGGAAGAGCAATACAGCAGAGGAAGGGGACTGGGGAGGGAAAGGGGAAGTACTGGGGACTGAAATGGAGCAAACTATGTCACATGCAGTAAAGGCTGTCAAGATGAACCCCATTATCATGTAAAACTATAATGTACTAATAAAGACATAAACACATTCAGCATAATTCAAAGTTCTCTTATGGATTCTCATGACTTTGCTACCACTGGGTATTAAAATAACATTCTGATTTTTTTGTTCTCATCACAACATTAAAAAAAGAATCAAGTTGTGGATTCTCATAGTTTACCTGTATGTATGTCTTTAAAACTTCAATAGAAACTTCTTCCTTCATAGGAAAAAAGACAATTCAGTTATGAACACAACTGCTTATGGTACCAGTAATAGTTTCCCATAAAAATACTGATATTAAATAATTTAATAATTTAAATATTTATCACTGAGGATAATTATACACCAGGCTAAGTGCTTGGAAAGGGTCATATGTTGCTTGGTTTCATCTTATCATAACTTTTGGTGGGTAGTTACCATTATCATTCACATTTTACAGAAGAAACAAAGACCCAAGGAAGTTTTATTTACACAGAATAATAAAGATAGAAGTTGCTGAGTAAGGATGTGAACTCAAGATTCTTAATCATTCTGCTTCTACATGTACTTCACCAAATGTTATCAAATATTCTGGAAAAAAAAAAAAAAAAAGAAACAAGCCAGATATGGTGGTGTATACCTGAAATCTAAGCTACTGGTGGGGGGGGGGTGGCAAAGGGGACTGAGGCAGGAGGTTGCTAAGTTGAAGGCCAGTCTTGGCAAAAGAGGAGACCCTGTCTCAAAATAAAATGAAAATCAGGGTTGGGGGTGTAGTTCAGTGGTTGAGTGCTTGCACAGTATGTGTGAGGCCCTAAGCTCAATCCTTAGTACTATACACACATACACACCGACACACACTCGGTGGGGCAGGGGGAGAAAAGAGAAAAGAAAGGTTTAAAATCTCATATAGAACTTAGACTGGTTCATTCAGATCAGATGGTTGATTTAAAGATGGATACAAGGGCATGGTGGTGCATGCCTGTAATCCTAGCAACTTGTGAGGCTGAGGCAGGAGGATCACAAGTTCAAGGCCAGCCTCAGAAATTTAGTGAGGTCCTAAATAAGCAACTTAGTGAGACCTTGTCTCAAAATAAAAAATAAAAAGGGATAAAGTGCCCCTGGGTTCAAACCCCAGTACCATAAAATTAAAATTTAAAAAGTAAAGTTGGATACCATTAAGGATGAAGTTCTTAAAAATCAGTTAACCATCAGCATTGTGTGGCCACAGACTAGAACCCTGAGCATCACTCACAGTGAATTATCATTGAATGGCCACATGAAACTATATGGAAGACTTCTACACTTATCACCATTTCTAGAAAAAAGTAACAAAAAAGTAACGTGTTTTACCAATAATAGGTAAATAGCATCAACCCTATAGTGAAGGATAAATCGTTCTCTTTTATTTACTTTGGTCTGCAGTCCCAGAGTGCGGAAGAACAAAATGAGGTGAGTCATAAAGCGGAGGAGGTGTCCAGGTAGATTGTTTCTGCTTTTGGAAAGCCATTTGCTAAACTCATCCATCAAACCTACAAGCCATCAAAGCAAAGATTCAACAACAGAAATAAAGTCGGGGAGAAATAAACATTACCAAAAATATTTTATCTCACTAATAAAGTGGTATTAAGTCATTGTCTCATTGTTAGAAGCCATCATATAACCCTCTACACCCTCTTAAACAGACTTGAGTTAAATACAAACTTTAGAATAACAAGTAAATAGTTGCATTCAAATAGGTGAATATTTAAAAAGATTAAAAGATGTTGTGAGTCGTATGCATTGGTTTGGTATCTTTTACAAAAATGACTATAAAAAAGTAAGGAACTCAGACAAAGTAGAATAAAATTATACCTTACCATCAATGTCTCCCAGGATAAGGAACTTTTGAACTATATGATAATGTTCTTGATTCTCTTCCAAAACTCTCTGAAAAAATTTTTTTACATTTTCCATTAATCTTTTAATGGTTGTTCTTGAGTATGTACTCATTGTTAAACTAAAAACGTCAAACTTTTGAAGGAACATATAAAAGTTGGAAATGAAGGGCCTTAGGAAGATAAAAAAAAATAAAACATAGAAAAGATACTCCCTTTGGAATATACTTGTGGCTTATGAGTCTAGGACTAAATAATACCTTTGAAGGTAGAGAACTATGACATAATAATCTAATCTTTGGGAATGTTTTTAAATGATTGTTCTTTATATTTTATTCCTGTTTACCTTGGCACTTCATGTGGATCAGAAAGGAAGGACACATGTGACTTCAGCAAAATAAACTACAAGATTTCTTTCAATATGAGTAGTAGTATTTGAAACCATTCTTTAGGTATCTTCTTCTGCACATGCTATCAAGAGTAATGAACCAAAACAATAATCAGGTACAGAGTAAACCAATTATTGTTACATGCAACCTGGCTTTTGAAAATGGATCATTTATTTTTGTTAAGCATATTTTAATTTTTACTTAGCAGTCAATTTTCTTTCAGTGTTTGTTCTTTTTTATATTCACAACCTTTGCTCTGTTTATTGATTATATGGCAAGGGGTAGAAATCTAGCTTTGTTTTCTTCCAGATGGAAAGTCAAGTATACCAGGACCATTTACCTTTGATAAACTATTTTGTCCCCTCTGAAATGAAAGGTCACCTATGACATTAAGCTTTCATAACTACTTGGATCTGATTTGGACTTTGTGTTCCACTGATCTATTTGTTTCCCAGGCTAATGCTGTATTATTTTGTTGTATCTTATATTCAGTCAGACAAGTACCACAACTCTTCATTTTCAAAATTTTCTGCCATTCTCACTTATTTTACTCAGGAAATTCCCGTCCAGAAATAATCTCCAAAGCATTAGAATTGTATGTTAATTTTAGAATGACTGACATTTATGTAAGTCCTCTTATACAAAAATCTTTTTAAAATAATTTTTAGCTGTCAATGATCTTTTATTTATTTATATGTGGTGCTGAGTATTGAACCCAGGGCCTCACACATGCCAGGCAAGCACTACACCTACCACCAAGCCACAACTCCAGACCCCAAGAATGTTTTATCTCTTTATTCATGTCTTATTTTGTCTTCCAGTAAGATTGTATGTTTCTTTACGTAGGTCCTGAAACTATTAATTGCTTTCATTCCTAGACACCTTTGGTTTTGGTCATTCATTTAAATGGAACTTTTGGGGGATGGGGAGCTGTATTCTTTTCTAATTAGTTATAACAAGTAGAGAATGGCTGTTTTTTGGTAACATGGTCTTATATTTAGCTATTAAACTATTTTATTAATTCTAGTAACTTATTCAGTCTTAAGTTGTTAAGACTTACATTTCTGTCATATGTAAATGTTTACCCCCTTTCCAATATTTACATCTATTTATTTTATTATTTATTAATTACCAAAACAATAGACTAGTAATAAACACTTGCCAGAAAAAGAATGAATTTCCTTACCATACAATAATAAGGAAAAATAAATCCCAACAGGAAAATAACTAAAAGATATAGACAAGAAATTCCCAGTATATAGGGAAATATGTTCAGTCATAACAGACAAGGACATATAAGTAGAACAGTGAGGGCTGAGGTTTTGGCTCAGTGGTAGAGCCAAATGGTTTGCCTACCATGTGTGAGGCACTGGGTTTGATCCTCAGCACCACATAAAAATAAATAAAAAAAATAAAGGTATTGTGTCCATCTACAACTAAAAAATATGTAAAAAAAAAAAAAATAGAACAGTGAACCCTTATTTCCCACCTACTCCAATAGACTGGAAAAAAATAAAAGGTTATAACATTTGGTAATGGTGAGAATATACAATTTAATAAATCACTTGTAGAAGTATAAACTAATTGCTATAATCTGGTAATTATTTTCCATTAAATGTTTTCTTTTAATTTTATTTTTAATTGTATTAATTTAAGGTGTATAACATGATGTTTTCCAATAATTATTAATTTAGAAACATTGTATATACATGTACATGTACATGTATAAAGAGTATATATGAGGCTGGGGTTGTGGCCCAGTGGTAGAGCACTTGTCTAGCATGTGTGAGGCTGGGTTTGATTCTCAGCACCACATATAAATAAATGAATAAAATAAAGGTCCATACTATTAAAAATAAAATATAAAAAAAATAATAGAAGAGTATATTTGTACTCTTTAACTCAGCAACCCTGCTTTTAGGGAAATTATCCCATAGAAACAGGATGAGAAAATAAGTTCACTCATGTATACAAAGCCATACCATATAATCATTCATTATAGCACTAGAAATTCTACAACCTAAATATCACCCAAAAGAGAATGACTAAAAAAATTATACATCATTCTTCAGAATAGTATGTCCCTATTAAATAGAATGAAAGGGTTAGGGGTATAGCTCAGAGGTAAAGCACTTGCCTAGCATTCTTGATGTCCTAGGTTTGATCCCCAGAGGGGAGGGAGGGAGGGAAGGAGGGAGGAAGGAAGGGAAAGACAGGAGAGATAGACATAAACATACAAAGAAAGAAAAGAAAAAAAAAAAAAGAAAATGGAAGAAAAAGAAAGAAATTTATAGCAACTAACTTAGAAAGATACCATTAAATGAAAAAAAAAAATTGTAGAGTAATGCAATGTGAAGCAAATTCCAAAATACTATATTGGAATATCTGCGTAATTTACACATATTTGAAAGATCATGGATCATTAGTTATTTTTAAATTTTAGACTTTTGGTAACCTAGGAAAAGAAAGTCTTATTAGTTCTCCATTGCATATTTACAGTTTTGAAAAAAGGTAGCTTATATGCATGTATTTGGATGAAACCAATCCTAAACCAAAGAAATGATGTATCACTCACATAGTTAAGCTTTTTCCTTTTAAAGAATCTGCTCTTATTTAGATAACAGGCAAGAAAAAGAAGGGAAAGAAGAACAAAGCTCCACATATTTTCTTCTTTTTAACTATAACACCTTCTATTTCACATTTACTAGCAAGTTCATATTAACATTTACCTTTTTATCAGTAGCTTGAAGTTCCTCAAAAACCTTTTCTAAAGTCCAACTTCAAAAACAAAAAAACAAAAAGAAAAGGGATATAATAATATTAATAATATGAAAAAGTCCATAGAATAAAACTTAAAGGAGCATACTACAACCCACTATGACCAGAAACTAACCAACACACTCACTTTGCTTCTAAATATTCTCTAGGGAGTTCTTCAGTTATATCTAGCGTCATTACTGATGTCCGGATCTCTTGTTCCACCAGACTGTCTACCATCACCCGGAAATAGGCCCATACTGTGTCTTCCCAGGTGTCACAGACAGGAAGAAGCTTTTTCCCCCATTCCAAAAGAGAAACACAAACATATTCAACAAAAAAAAAAAAAAAAAAAAAAAAAGAAAGAAAGAAAAAAAAGAAAAATAAAAAGAATTACACCATTGATACAGACTAGACTAGCCACTTGTATAATGATATAAAATATTGTGAATTTTTAAAAAATTATACCAAATATCCTTTTTCTACCAAACTAATCTTCTAAGAAGTCTGAACTTCTAACACTTTTTTTCATGACAAATTCACAGTAGCATTAATCTTACATGCTTATATAAGATGGCATTTCAATTGATTATCATAGCATCTCTCAAAATAGCTATACATAGGGTTATCAGAAACACACACATAAGACAACCCAAGCAGTCACTACATTTCTGGATACAGTTTTGGGTACTAGAAGTCATCAATATATGTGTGTTGCAACTGACAATTATTAGTTATAACTTTAGTTTGATTTTACTCATTAAAATATTGTGCATGTTATGGGATACATCAAATTAAGCAATACAAATAACTATTCTATTTCATGATTATCTCTATCCTTGCTGCTTTTAGAAAGCAACTTAAGTCTAGTAGGTTTGTTATATATAATTATTAGTATCTGGATTTAATCTATAGAAAAAATTAAATATCAAAAGATCGTATACCTGCTTTAGATTTCCACTTAAAGCTGCATAAATCGCTCTCTCATATTTATTGAAGAGCTCCTAAAATACAATGAATAAACAGATTTGAAATAAATTGTTTTTCTTAGTATGTTAGTTTTTCTCATAATCTGGAGTTTTATAATTTCTTCTAGACAACTTATTCACTTGATGGTTTCTAAATTTTAGTGAAAGATTGAGTGGTATTATTAAGAAGGAATGACTTCTTAGTTTGATGAAATACTGAAATCTTTGAGGAAAAAAGCCAAACATTTAAATTTCAAATTCAGGGTGAAAGCAGAGTCAATTCTACTGGATGTTTTGATTATTATAAACAAATTTTCTTCTATAGAACCTGTATAGGTATTTTCTCCTAAAATGTTTCTAAGTACCTTATACTTCCTTGATGCTGACCTAGGAATGACACCAAACAAAGCAGGCATCAGTTTGCATCTGATTCCTAAGTGGAATTAATTATATTCACCTGATTATCCCATTTTAGTTTTAGATCACAGTTAATGGCAGTTCCAGTTTCCTTGCCATCCAAACGAGAGAGTCTTCAGAGACTGTCACTAAACAGCTGAATCCACCTCTGTCATCTGTTTCTAGTCAGTGGTCCTGAACAGGTATGCTCCCTTCCTTTCTTTTCCCATCAATACTATCCTATGACAGGCCTTTATTATTTAGAGGGCAAACATTTCTGATGCCTTTAGTCCTTTCAACTTTAAGTTTATTTTCCACTGCCATCCTCATCTTTTTTTGGTACTGGGGACTGAACCCAGAGTCACTTAATCTCTGAGCCTCATCCCCAGTCCTTTTTTTAATGTTTTATTTGAGAAGGGTCTCGCTAAATCCTTAGGGCCTCACCAAGTTGCTGAGGTTGGTTGTGAATTTGCAATCCTCCTGCCTCAACCTCCCACATCACTGAGATTAGATTGCCAGACAAATCTTAAAACACTGCTACCATGTGCCCTCCAGGTTCTGCAACCTTTCTATTTTACAAGCGAATTTCAGTTCTTTTCAGGGTGAAGTTCCAAATTGATGGTAGTATTTATTTCTTAACTGTTTAACAGATGTAAAACTATGCTAACATTTTACTGATTTTTTTATCTTTGTTTCACAGATGCAATTTTAAAGTATTATTCTTTTAACTCCATTTCCCCATAAGCCCTGTGGGTTTCTGCACAATTTTGCATGTTATAGTGATTTTTTGGAATGCATATGCCATGTCCTAATAGAACTGACTGTATTTCCTTTCATTAGCCTTCTACTCCAATCTGGTACATTTCTTGAGTTTCCCAACTACGTGTCCTACCTAGAATTCCTTCCTCTTGTTTTCATTACCAACAACCCAAATCCTACTGATTTTAAACAGTTCAATTCAGAACTAGGCTATAGCTCAGTGGTAGAGTATTTGCCAGCATGTATAAGACCCTGGGATAGATCCCCAATGATACAAAAAAAAAAAGAAAAAAGGTTCCATTAAATTGTCTCTCCTAAAAAGTCAGCTTTAAGCTTCAGCCCACTGTTTTTTTTTCCTCTAAATTCATTCGGTACCCTTGATTTTGCAATCTAAACAGTGTTTTGTTTTTAGTACTTGGTATGTTAATAATTCTGATAAATATTTAATCCTATTTCTCAATTTCTGTAGAACTTATTTGAAAACAGAAACTTAATCTAATGCTACTCAGAATGTTTCAGTCCTTCAGTAGGCCATTACTTAATTAAACTGGAGCAAAAATCAGTGTCAGTGAATATTTTATCTTACATCTTCTGCCATTCTCCAACAACTAATTTTCCAAATGCGTCTATATGGATTCCCTTCAACAGGTTCTAATTCTGTTCCTATAAAAGAGTAAAAGAAATATAATTTGTAGTTTAAAATAAGATCTTATTTCAATCACTTCTAAAAAGAAAATCTGTAATTCACAAAGATTGGCATTTAGAGCTAAATACATTTATCCCTAACTCTCAGAATAAAATCTACTAAAATACCTCCATTAACATTAGGGTCATGATACAGTTTCCAGCCTTCAAGTGTTGCAGCTCTCCATGCTTGACCACAACGTTTACAGAGTCGTTGTGCCTTTGGGAACAAGAAAGAGCAGTTAATGACATCAGTAGTGTAGCACTGAAAAACACTTGTATCTTATAGTAAAAGTATAACAATATATGACAAGGTAACTTAATAGCACAAATGTTACAGAGGATGATGTAAGCAATTAGTAATGGCAATCCACTTTACCAACACATGTGTATCTTTCTGTAGTCTCTTCCTTTATTTCTGTTTTTCTAATTGCCTTTCTCTTTGATTTTAGGCTTGTCAATATGTTCCCATGGTACCCATTGGCATCTAATTCTGCTAGAAACAAATGGGACTAAAAGGCTGATGTCTCTTAATTAATATAAAAGTATTACAAAAATACTGTTTGTCTCTATAATGATGAGAATGCTGTTCATTTAGTTCACTGATGATATTTCCTCAGGTTCAACAAAATCAAGTATAGGTTAGATTTATTTTGAACTCTTTTTGGTGCTAGGGATAGAACCCAGGGCCTTGTGCTTATAAGGCAAGCACTTTACCAACTGAGCTATATCCCCAGCCCCTATTTTGAACTCTTAAAAATCAGAAGTAGAGGTGGGTGCAGAGGTGCACATCTGTAATCCCAGCAACTTGGGAGGATTGCCAGTTTAAAGCCAGCCTCAGCAACTTAGCTAGGCTCTAAGCAACTTAGCTAGGCTCTAAGCAACTTAGCAAGACCCAATAAAAATGAAAAGGAATGGGGATCTACTCAGTGGTTTATGTGCTCCTGGGTTCAATCCCCAGTACCAAAAAATGCAGAAGTAGAAGTTGAGCACAGTGGCACATGCCTATAATCCCAGCAGGTTGGGAAGCTAAGGCAGGAGAATTACAAATTCAAGGCTCAAGGTCAGCCTAAAAAAGTAGCAAGACCCTGACTCAAAATTAAAAAAAAAAAAAAAAAAAGGCTGGGAATGTGGCTCAGTTGTCAAGCATCCTCGGGTTCAATCTTTAATACCAAAATAAATAAATAAATAAAATTGGGTAAGCAGGGTATTATATGATTTACCTCTTCTGTCATTCCAGCACGAATTAGAGTGAAAAGATATTTGAGTAATCTAACTTCATCTTCTCTATCCAAATCATCAAGTGGCATTTTCTGTCTTATGGGAGCATCAGGATCCTGTAAAAAAAAATCATCATCAACTATAGATCTTTCATTCATTCATTCATCCATTCATTTATTTTTGAGGTGCAAGGGATCAAACCCAAGGCATTGTACATGCTAGGCAAGTGCTCTACCACTGAACTATAGTCCTAACCCTATACCTACATACATTATAATCACCATTATGAGATAATAAATTGACCCTGAGTTTATATTCTGAATTTAACTCCTTTATAATTTAGTTAATAAATAAAATGAAAGTGTCACAAGTATACAAAATAGTCACTCAATTGTCTGATGCCTCACTTAAAACAATTTTGGGCTGGGCACAGTGGTGCACACCTGTAATCCAAGCAGCTGGGGAGGCTGAGGTAGGAGAACGGCAAACTTGAGGCCAGCCTCAGCAACTTAGCAAGGCCCTAAGCAACTGAGTGAGGGCCTGTCTTAAAATAAAAAATAAAAAATTTGGGGATGTAACTCAGTATGTTAAAGCATCTCTGGGTTCAATCCCCAGTACCCAAAGAAACAAACAAACAAAAAACAATCTTGGCTCACAACTGTGCATGCCTAGATCAGTTAATGTAGGATTACCACTAGCTTAGCCCCACTTAACCCAAGTTAACACTGGATGACATGAGCTTCACTCTGTCATTGCACCTACATAGCCAAGGTAATTAAAATACAGAGTAAAAATTGAAGGAATCTATTTGACTCGTATTTATTTGGCACTTTCTGAGAACATATAGAAAGAGAACCTGTTAAGTACCCATTTGAGGATTAATGTCATGTAGAACACAACAATTTCCAATTAAAAAAAAAAACTTTAAATAGTTTTCTAATAAGTTAAGATCCTCTAAAATGTTTATTCCTATTTACTACATTTTGTATGCTTTTAAACACTGATTATAATATACTGCACTCACTTTAGCAGCAAACACCACATGATCTATATGATGAATTTCAAACGAAAACATTTTAATGTGACTTGAGGTAATTTGTACTTTAAGTGTTACTGAGTATATGGAACTATGAAAATCAATTCAGAAAATGTAATGCATAATAGGTCGATACACAAATATTTTGAGGACACAATCATTCAGTTTTGGATCATGATTCTCTAGCATAAGGAAATCACTACTTTCTAGCTATGAAGAATAAATAAGCCAGGCACAGTGATACATGCCTGTTTAAAGCCAGGAGTTCAAAATCAGCCTTAGCAACTCAGTGAGACCCTGTCTCTAAATAAAATACAAAAGAAAGGACTGGGGATGTGGCTCAGGGGTTAAGTGTCCCTGAGTTCAATGCCTGGTACCAAAAAGAAAAAAAAAGATTTTCAGTTGCTGCTTGCTGCAAAGTAACTTAGCAACAATTTATTTTAATTTATTGTTTGGGTAATTTCTAGATAATTTTCCTCAAAAAACACCTCTGTTACCAAATAGAATTTTATAAATTTTTCCAACTGCTGTTTATTTCCCTCGCTTATCACTATAAACATTTCACATATCTCTGCCAGTCTCAAAGCTCTATTTCTGAGAGGGTTTAGCTCCTGTTCTTTCCAAATCCACTGTTATTTCTATATCTCATAACCTAAAATAATCTAACCTCACACTAATAAAAAGGATCTGTTCTTTACTGTACTTTCTATAGAGAAGAGCCACTTCCTTACAGTTGAAGAGTCAAACTCTGCTGAGATCAAAATTAATTTGTTTTTAATGCTGAGTTTATCAGGTATTATCAGGTATATTTTCTGTATCTTCTTTTACAATTTACAGGCCATGGATATGTTCAAATACATTCCTCCAAATTCAAATGAAATTTAGTTGTTTTAGGGTAAAATGTTAGTGCATACAAGCCTTTAGGAGACTAAAACAAGAATCCAAGAGAAAATTTTCAGCTTTAAAAAAAAAAAAAAAAAAAAAAATCACTATAGACATCCTTCATTTCAAGAATACATACCAATTCAGTGACAAGAGGACGGACACTTCCCATGTAAGAAGCTAGCTGTCGTTGTTTTAAAGTATGGAGAGTATTTTCCCTGAAAGAAAAAAAATACCAAATATTTTTAAAGAGGTCATTTAAAATAAGCCTATTTCTTAAGAAAAAAAAAAAAAAAAAAAAAAAAAGAAATCAAGTCAAAGTAAGAAGACTACAAACCTAGGGAAAAAACATGCAAGAGGCAGTTTAACTATGACTAATGATGTTGAACATTTTATCATTCACCTGTTTTTTTTTTTTTTTTGGTACTGTGAAATTGAACCCAGAGGCACTTTACCAAGAAGCCATATCCCTAGCTTTTTAAAATTGAGTCCGGGTCTCACTAAGTTGTTTAGAGCCTCACTTAGTTGCTGAAGCTGGCCTTGAACTTGTGATCCCCCTGCCTCAGCCTCCTGATTTGCTAGGATTAAAGTGTGCGGCACCATATCCAGCACCGGTTTCTATGAGGTACTTTTTTAAGTCTCTGCCCTTTTTACTGGGTTATCCTTTTTAGTAGGATTGTATTCTTCATGAACTAATGCTCTGTATGTTTCCACCAATCTGTGGCTTGCCCACTTATTTTCTTAATGGTATCTTTAAGTGAGAAGCGTCTAACTTTGATGAAGTCAATATTTTCCCCCTGATAATTACTGTCTGTGACCCAGAAACATTTGTCTATCCTCAGGTAACAAAGATATCTTCTTATGTTTCCATTTAAGCATCATGGGTTTAGTTTCTACATTTAGGATGATGATACATTTTACATTAATTGTTGGGTACACTGTGAGGAACATGCCAAAGTTAATCCTATTTCACACAGATGTATTTTCTTCACAGTTTGCTGAAAAGATATTCCATTCCCACTGGATTGATCTGATGCCTTGGCTGAAAACCAAACTGCAGGTGGTGCATGCCTATAATCCCAGTCATTCAGGAAGCTGGGGCAGGAGGATTACAAGTTTGAGGCCAACCTGGGGAATTTAGCAAAACCCTATCTCAGGAAAAAAAAAAAAAAATAGGGTTGGTGAAATAGCTCAGTGGTAGAGCGCCCCTAAGTTCAATTTCCAGTATTGAAGAAAAAA
Source organism: Sciurus carolinensis (assembly GCF_902686445.1). Taxonomy (NCBI): domain Eukaryota; kingdom Metazoa; phylum Chordata; class Mammalia; order Rodentia; family Sciuridae; genus Sciurus; species Sciurus carolinensis. The sequence continues at coordinate 127,811,024 of NC_062216.1, read as the reverse complement.
AAAAAAATCATATAAGTGGGTATCTGTTTTGGAGTTCTTTGTTCTGCATAACTGATAATTTTTTAGAAAAGACTAGCTCATGAAAAAGTTGCAAAAACCTTAACGGGAAAAATCAATCAAAAAAAGGTTTTCAAACTTTCTCTTCCTTTCAGAAAAATCACTACTCAAGATTTAATTTTTAACAAACACTGAGTAGTACTAATTTCCTAGTTAAGCAGAGAAAAGAGCTATAGATGCTATACAAACATGTTATTGAATTCAAGGGCAATCTGAACTTCTTTAAGCACTGAAATTAATTGTCCCTTTAACCTAGGGGTGTTTTTGGCTTCCAGGTGATATAATAATTTAGAAGCACTGAAGGATGTGGGAAAAAATTTTAAAAACAAAAACATAAGTAGCTTGAAATAGAAGTTATCTTCTTGATGATCAAAGTATGATTATTTTTAAAAAGCACCAAGGTGATTTTTTGAACATATAAATTGGATCGTGTGATTCTTTTATTCAAGGACTTCCATTTCATTTAGAATAAAGCCTAAAATCCTTATAATGGCCCACCTGTAAGTCTCATCTGACCTGGCTCTCTCCAATCTCATTTCCTACTCTGTTCACATTGGCCTAATTGTGCAATTATTTTTCCTTTTCAGGATCTTTGAAGTTTCTGTTCTACCTCAGAACATCTGTCCCCCAGATTTTTGCATGGCTTGTCTCCTTTCATTCTTTTTTTTTTTTTTTTTTTTGGTGATAACGGGGGATTGAACCCAGGGCCTCATGTATGCTAGCCAAGCAAGCACTCTACCACTGAGCTATATCCCCATTCCTTTTTTTTTCTTTTTTGAGGCAGGGTCTCACTAAATTGCCCAGGTTAGCTTTGAATTTGTGATCCTCTTGTCTCAGTCTCCTAACTAACTGGGGACTCCTGGGCATATGCCTATGCTCCCAGTCTCCTTTCTTTCTTTTTTTTTGGGGGGTGCTGGGGATTGAACCCAGGGCCTTGTGCTTACAAGGCAAGCACTCTACCAACTGAGCTATCTCCCCAGCCCTTCTTTATTTCTTTAAAGTCTCTTACTATCTTGTTTTTTTTTTCCCCTCCCAGGAGTGGGTAGTGGTACAGGGAATTGAACCCAGGAATACTTTACCATTGAGCTACATTTAAGACTGGCCTCAAAACCTGCCAAACTCCTGTCTTAGCCTCCCAAGTCACTAGGTATGTGCCATTGTGCCCGGCACTTACCATCTTTCAGTAAGCCCTTCCCTGACCATCTCTTCCATTTGAAATAAGACTCATTGCCATCCTCTAGGAATTAGGTCATGTTTCTTCCAAAGCTCTTAACTCTCAATAGGACATATATTTATTTGTTGCTTAACTGTCTTAAACAATTATAAATTGCAAAAGACAGAGCTTTATCTGTTTTGCTCACAATTTGAACAAAGTAAAAACTGAAAAAAACATTTATTGAAAGAAGTAAACAAAATAAACATTAACTGAATTCAAGAACAAAAGCTCAGGGACTTACCAATAAACTGATTTTGCATAAAACTCAATATTATCAGAAAAATCTCCAATTTCATCTTTGGCAATACTCTCCAACCAATCTACCACCAGCTAGGAAAAAAAATTTTAGTAATAACTATAAAATCTGGTGAGTGTTTTATTTGTAGTAGTACTCTTATCCTTTGTTCAAATAATTTCTAATTTCAAAAATATCAAGAACAATTTCTCCAACCACTATTCTACTTCTTTAAGACAAATATTTTGAGAAAAGAATTAAAATTTTCTATAGGAACAATATAGTTTTATAATAGGCAATTCCTGGAAATAGGATTGTTATTTAAAAATTAAAGAACAACTTCCCAAATTCCTCTGAATTACAAATAAAGGATCAAGTAGAAAGAAAAAGTTTTAAACTTAAAAAACTTCAGTAATTTTTAAGTCATTTACCTTTTGTCTGTTTCTTTAGAAACAAAATGTTCTAGACATACCTGACTTTGTCGAACAAGTGAATCTCTCTGAAATAATGCTTCCACAACTGTTTTTTCACTGGCATTAATAGCCTATTACAAAAATTATTTGAAGTACAGAAAGAAAGAAAAGAAGATGCTATAAGAATATTATTTCAACAGAAAAGTAAAAGTCAATCAGAAATAAGTATATTTAATTACCCACACATCTTACTATGCAGTAACTATACAAATTCATCTGGGGATTGAACACAGAGCCTTGCATGTACTAGGCAAGCACCCTACCACTGAGCTATGCTCCTAGTCCTGCATATTCATCTACTTTGGGGAGGGGGTTCTAGAGATTGAATTCAGGGGCACTTGCCACTAAATCACATCCCCAGTCCTTTTTGTCTTTTATTTAGAGACAGGGTCTCTCACTGAGTTGCTCAGTGCCTTGCTTTTGCTGAGGCAGCTTTGATCCTCCTGCCTCAGCCTCAGAGCCACTGGGATTACAGGCATGTGTCACCACGCCCAGCATGTATAGTCACCTTTGAAAAATATTCATAAATAAATTTTAACCTGCTTAGATTAGTTTGTAGCTGCTCTTGCCTGGTATTTCAATTTGTTACAATTAGAATTTAAAAATTCTATTTCCCCAGATATGTTGCTTCAGCGAAAAACAAGAAAAATTAAATGGGGGGAAAAAACAAAACAACCACCAAAATGAACTTTAAAATCTTTTCATTAACATAGCAGAAAGTGCAATCCAAGGCTTTTAAGACTGACTTGAAATGACATTACAGAAATAGAAGTAAAGTAATGCTAAGCAGTATATGAAAAGGACAATACATGGTGACTACTTCAAGCATGAGTCAAATCTATTAATCAATTTTATTCATGGATTAAAAGAGAAAAACTAAATTAACTTCTTTTTTTTAAAATAATAGTTCTGGCCACTGAACCCAAGGCCTCACACATGCTAGGCAATCACTCTACCACTGAGCTGTATCTTCAGCCTACATGAACTTCTTAATCAATGTCAAAATATCATTTGATAAAAAATACCTTCGAGTTGGGCTCAGTGGCAAATGCCTGTAATCCCAGCTACTCAAAAAACCTGAGGCATAAGGATCCTTAGTCCAAGGCCAGCCTGGGTAACTTAGCAAGACCCTGTCTCAAAATAAAAAATAAGAAGGGATAGGGGTGTAGCTCAGTGGGAAGGCACTTGCCTAGAAAGCACAAGGCTCTGGATTCAATCCCTAGTAATACACACACACTCACAATTCACAAATTAGAAAGAATAATGCAACAAACTGATTATTTCTAACTGTAAACCAAAACACTTGCTTAAAATGCAGAGACAAAAAGAAGAATCTCTATTATTCAACATTACCTAAAAAATTCTAGCTATCATAATAAAGCCAGAAAAAGAACTATATACTAATAAGTACCAAAAAAAGAATCAAAGTTAAAAAAAAAAAAAAAAAAAGACTCAAACTCATTACTATATGTAGATAAAAGAATTGCCTTCTTAGAAAACCAAAATAGTTACTAGGAAAATATGAGCTCAATAAGTATCCAAATGTAAGTATCTTCCTAGATATATATGTTACTTTGTTGGTATTTGTGGAATAAATAAAGGGGTTAGAAAGATACTAAAAATATTTTAGGTTAAAAAGTAGTCTAGTATGGCATTTGCAGGCAAATGGATGAAACTGGAGAATATCATGCTAAGTGAGATAAGCCAATCTCAAAAAACCAAAGGACGAATGATATCGCTAATAAGTGGATGATGACACATAATGGGGGGTGGGAGGGGTTAGGGTTAGGGTTAGGGTTAGGGAGGGGGGCAAGAATGGAGGAAGGAAGGACTGTATAGAGGGAAAAGAGGGGTAAGAGGGGTGGGAGGGGTGGGGGGGAGGGAAAAAAATAACAGAATGAATCAAACATTACCCTATGTAAATTTATGATTACACAAATGGTATGCCTTTACGCCATGTACAAACAGAGAATCAACATGTATCCCATTTGTTTACAATAGAAAAAAAAAAAAAGATCAGGAACTGCTTAAAAAAAAAGTAGTCTAGTAGATGTAGCTAAAATTATTATAAAAACATATTTTTCTGTTTTTTCTTATATAGTTGCTTCAAACATCAATTACTTATGAAATCAAACTATAAATAATTAAACCCTCAAAAGGCATCTTGTCTCAATGGTTTTTTTTTAAATGGGTTCTCACTAAATCATTGCTCATGCTAGTCTGAACACATGGACTTAAGTGATCCTTCTGCCTCAGCTTCCTGAGTGTTGGGTACAGGCATATTTTTTTAAGACTTCAAAGAACAAATAATTTTACATTCCTCAACAGGACACAAAAAATGATGGAAGATTTCTGAACATGTTCTAGAAAGCCAGCAGTACTCTATACACCAAAACAGGATGATAATGTTACCAAAAAGAAAGAAAGGAAGAAAACATACTTAGTGGAGTCCTAAATAAAATATTAGCTAATTCTTAGCATATTTAGGGATATGACATGACTGACAGCTTATCCTAAGAGAATCTGATATTAGGGAAACTAGTATTGCAAGTCATTGCACCAATAAAGCAAAGCAAGTATCTTCAGAAGCCAAAAAACATTTGACTGCATTCAATACCCATTCCATCTCAGTAAATTAGGAGGAAAAAATATTCTTAATCTATGGGGAACCATCAAATGTAAAGATGAAAGAGAAGCATTCTTTTCAGGAACAAGTGAAGAATGTCTGCTATTACTGATATAATTCAATGTTGTATGGAGATATAACTCAGGCCCCCAGGTTTAATCCCCAGTACCAACAAAAACAAAAAGAAATAAGAGGGATAATGATTATAAAGGATTATGAGAAACTATTTGCAGATGATTACTGAAGACACAGAGTATCCAATAAAATCAAAAGGAAAAACTATTAAAGCTAGTAAAGAGAGTGCAGAAAGAATGCTACATATACATCAGTAACTTTCCATTTGAGAGTAATAACTAATTAAAAAATATAAGAGAATCTATTCACAGGAGTCACAGAGAATTTTATAGAGAAGACAACAAGATCTACATAAAACAAAAGATCTGGAGACTGGGGCTGTGGCTCAATGGTAGAGCGCTAGCCTAGCACATGTGAGGCACTGGGTTTGATCCTCAGTACCACATCATAATAAATAAATAAAATAAAGGTATTGTGTTCATCTACACCTAAAAAAATATATATACACATAAATATAAAAGATCTAAATGGAAAGAGATACCATTTTACAAATGGGAACACTCAACATGGTAAAGATGACATTTCCCCCCACATTAATTTACAAATTCACTATTATTTCAATAAATATATGATAAGGATTTTTAAAAAATGGCAGGTGTAAAGTTTGGGGAAAATACTGTGCAAAAATATCCAAAATTATATTCATAAATGGGAGAAGGGGACATATCCTACCCAAATATAAAAATTTCTTAAGTTACTCATTTGTACAGTACTAGCTTTCAAATGAATCAATTTAAAAAAATTCCATGTATAAATATGATTTGATATATATATATATAAAGTTAGCATTATAAATCAGAGAAGAAAGGTTGACTTGTTGGGATTAATGGATATTTACTTGAAAAATTAAATTTCTTGCCTACTTTATAGATAAACTCAGACTAGACAATAATTCAAGAGCTTATTATGTAAGCTGTTCGACTTTTTTAAAAAGTTAAATTTAGAAGAAAACATTGCAACTTTTTTTGTGAGGTACTGGCAATTGAATCAGGGTGCTCAACTCAGTAGTAAAGCACCCCTGGGTTTGAGCCCCAGTAACACTAAAAAAACAAACAAATAAATAGCCAGGTGTGGTGGCACACACCTGTAAACCCAGTGGCTCTGGAGGCTGAGTCTGGAGGATCACAGGTTCAAAGCCAGCCTCAGCAACTTATTGAGGCCCCGATCTACTCAGCAAGACCCTATCTCTAACTAAATGACCAAAAAGGTCTGGGGTTGTAGCTCAGTGGTTAAGCACCCCTGGGTTCATTCCCCAGCATCAAGAAATAACAAATAAATAAAGTAAAATCAGTAGAAAAGGCCTTCCTTAGAAGACATAAGATAATGAAAGCGAAGGAAAACATGAGAGATGTGATCAGATAAAAATGGAAAAATATTGCTAACATGTATAAGAAAGGATCAGTAAGAAAATAAATAGGGAAATAAGTAAAAGATATGAATGCAAATTCATAAATATAAATGGATATGAATGAAAAATATGACATTTCACTATGTTATATGACCAAGGATTTGCATATTAAAATGAGATACTTTCCCAGTTGGGACTATAAAATAATTGCTAATATGTCTTCAGAATAAAGATTTTCATAAACTATTAATGAAGAGTAAGAACTGGAATATTAAGTAATGATAATCTCAAATTCTGGCCCAACAATTACACTTTTGGAAATAAAGGAAATACTGGAATACATTAATAAGCATGAAGAATGCTCACTGCATTATTGACTACTACAGCAAAAATACTGGAAACACCCTAAATCTGTCCAGGAGGAAATCTAAAAACTTAAGGCATTTTTATATTCTGATTTACTATGAAAAAATAAGGAAAACCTATATGAATTGACATATTTAAGAAATATCAATAAATCAAAAACGACTATACGTTAAGAAAACAACTTATGTGTAAGTAAATATGTACACACAAAGTTGCATAGAAAAATATCTGGTAGGATATAAGCCAAATTGGTATGTTGAATAGTCAGAGAGATAAGAAGGACTTTTACCTGTAGTCCCTAATACAAATCAGTATTTGATCTTTTACCGAATTGTTATCTTTTATATACCTGTAAAATTTTTAAATGCAGAAACTCAAGATGGAGTGTTGAAAAATCACATCTTATTACTAAGAATTATTTTAATTCTTAAGCCTCTATAAAGGAAAAATAAATATAAAACTTACGGCAATTGCAAACATATTTTCATCTTCTAAGGAAGACTGTATTCTGTCTCTAAGGAAAAAATAACATAAAATGAAAGTCTAACTGAATGTATGAACTCACCTTGTAAGCTACTGCATGTGAACACCTGCATTCTATCTGTCACTAACAAATGAGTTTCCAATTAACTTAGTCACTGAACTTTAAATACAAAATACAAGTAGTAAATACTTCCTGAATTTACTGAACACCTGAACAAAACTGATATTTACTAAAAATACACACTACAAAAAGGTCTCTAATGACTACCTGCTAATGCACATGGAAAAATAAGAGTAATATGATTTACTCATCAGCATGGAAAGCAATAATATAAAAGCCAAAACCATTGAGCATGAGAGATGGAAAACTTGGTTAACTTTTTCAAACTTCCATTGCAGAAGTTCTTTCAGTTCTTTTTCTAAATCGATCTTCATCTAAGTATTGCTCTATTTTTAGCACTTTCCTTAAATCTTTATACATAGCCAATTTTTGTAGTCACCAGCTTTATGATATGAAAGCCCCTTCTTTTCTTATAATTCATACCTGACAACTATATTAGAAATGATAAGCCTCAAAAATGGCAAAGTTTTTTCCAAACTCATCTTACTCTAACTTATAAATTAATTTTTCTATTGGTTCATTACCTTGCGTTCATTTCATTGATAAGTTCTATACAATTTTACCTATACAAAGAAGCTAGTAGCCTCCATGTTACCATCTCCTGTTGAATAAGCCACAGCATACTGGCTGTTTTTGAAAACTTTTGCAATCCAGGGGTTGCTCGGCTCACTATTTTACTCAGTATATTCACCTGAATTAAAAACATAAAATTTAAAGAGGTTAATTTTCTAAAAATTTGAGTTGTTAGTAACTGTGTTATGTAAAAAATGTTAAATGTATATATACATAGTGCAAATTTTTCCTATTCTGCATTTTTTTGGTATGGAGGATTGAACCCAGGGGCACTTTACCACTGAGTCAAATCCTAGTCCATTTTATTTTTTACTTTGAGACAGGGTCTAAATTGCTGAGGCTGGCCTTGAACATGTGATCCTCCTGACACAGCCTCCCCAAGTTGCTGATTACAGGCATGTACCATGAGGTCCAGCCTATTTCTTCATTTCTGAATTAAACGTAACATTCCTGCTAGAAATGACCCAAATTTGGAGCAAGGTGTGTTTATGTAAGTATATATAATCCAAGTTTAACATAGTTTTATAGTCAGGCACAGTTGTGAATGCCTGCAATTCCAGCAACTTAGGAGGCTGAAGCAGGAGGATCACAAGTTGGAGGTTAGCCTCAGAAACTTACCAAGACCCTGTCTCAAAATAAAAAATTTTAAAAAAGGACTGGAAATGTAGTTCAACGGCATAGTGCCCCTTGGTTCAATTCCCAGTACCAGGGGGAATGCGGGGATTAACTTTGGATTTCAGATTAAACAACAAGAGCCAAGGGTACATTTAAAAAAAAAAATCAATTGTTTTCTTATTGTTGAATACTGAATTTAGATTTTCTTTAAAGCACCAGATTTCTTTTGTTCCCTCTCTTGTTATGGACCTTCAATATATAAAAAGCAGAGATGCTCTTGCTGACCGCCCCATCACTCCTGCCACTGCACCCCTAAAATATGTCTTTTGGTGTGTGTTACTGAGGATTAAACCAAGGGCCTCTTGTGCTGAGGTACAACCCCATCTCCTTTGGAAATTTTATTTTGAGAGAGGGTCTTGCTAAGTTTCCTAGGTTGACCTTGATCCTCCTGCCAGAGCCTCTGAAGTAGGCATAAGACACAGCACATGGCTCCTAAAACATATCTCTTAAAATAGTATGGAAATTAACAAGATTATACTGTTCAATAAAACTAAAAGTCCAGAAGTTTGACCTCAATGCAGTGAAATTAGTTTACCTGACTACCACAAATATTTTCATACTCTTCCACAAGGTCAAAAACTGTAGTTGAAGAGTGCTTCAAAAAAGACTGCAGGAAATCAGAAAACATACTCATGGAAGCTAAAACACATGAAAAAGAAAAAGAACAAAGACAAGTTAACAAAGAAAAGGGACATACTTTAGGTAACTTTGAAAATGCAAACATAATTTTTTATGCTATTAAATCTTTTTTTCTTTTTGGGGTACTGGGATCCAACCAGGGCCTTGTACATGCTAGGCATGTGCTCTACCACTAAGCTACATCCTAGGCCTAAAAAACATTTAGAAATTTTTTTTATTTTTTAGTTGTAGATGGACACAATATCTTTATTGATTTGTTTACTTTTATGTGGTGTTGAGGATTGAACCCAGTGCCTCACGTGTGAGGCAAATGCTCCACCACTGAGCCACAACCCCACCCCCTAAAATACATTTTAATTGGTAAAATATACATTACAAACCCCCATCCTGTATTTCTCAAGCCACTGGCAATTGTTCTACTTTGTGAAGTCTAACTGCTCTAAGTACTTCATTGAAGTGGAATAAAAAAAATTTGTCTTTTTGTAACTGGTGTATTGCACTCAGTATAAAGTCTTCAAGGTTCATCCATGTTGTACTATGCGTTTTTCGTTTTTGGCTGAATACTATTTCATTTTATGTACGTACCATATTTTGTTCTTCCATTCATCCAAAATTGGATACTAGGGCTGCTCCTGCTTTTTGGCTACTATGAAAATGTTACTATACTATTTTTAGGTTTTTGAGGAACTGCCATACCATTTTCCACAGTGACTATACCATTTTACATTCATACCAATACAAGAACAGTACAGGAGAGTTTTGATTTCTCCAAACTTGTCAATAGTTGTTATTTTCTGGTTTTGATTTACATTTCTCTAATGATTGTGTTGATGTTGAGTATATTTTCACATGCTTAATGGCTATGTATATATCTTCTTTCAAGAATGTCTATTTAAGTCTTTTGCCTTTTTTGGGGTTGTGGGGTGGGTAATGGGGAATGAACCCAGGTCATATATACTAGCAGAAATGCTTACACTAAGCCACGTCCCTAGACCTTTTTATGTTATTCTGGGACAGGTTCTTACTAATTGAGATCCAGGCTGGCCTTGATTGCAATCCTCCTGCCTCAGTCTCATGAGTAGCTGAGATTACAGGTGTGCAACACTGTGATGCCCAGATTTGCCTATTTTTTTTAGTTGAGTTGATGTTTTGTTGTTAAGTTATGGGCGTATTAGACACACACTCCACAGTGTTGTATAATATTTAAGGTATTGCCTTTAAAATAGCATTCTTCTACTTTATAGATTAAATAGAAAGTATTTTTGAGTCACTCAGTATCTGAGTACATATTACTGGCAAACACTACAAGAAAACAGTGGTTACCAAATTATTAAGTGAAAGGCTCTGAAATCTAACTGCTTAGTTTCAAATCAAGTTGCCATTAATTCCTAGCCAGGTGATCTTAAGCAAGCTAATTTAAAAAAAAATTTTTTTAGATGTTGATAGACCTTTATTTTATTCATTTATTCCTATCTGGTGCTAAGGATTGAATCCAGTGCCTCACACATGCTAGGCAAGTGCTCTACTACTAAGCCACAATCCCAGTCCAAAGCGAGCTAATTTAACCCCTGTGAGCAGCAGTTTCCTTTCCTCTAAAATGGGAATGATTACTATAACTCTTTAGTGGACGATGGAAAGGACCATGGTATTAATGGTAAGCACACTGACTAGCATTCATCTATGTTAGCTTATGATGCTAAAATGATGAAAAACCTACATAATAATGTTATATACAGACGGAAGACTATATAGAACATGGGAGGAAAATGGCCACCTGTAAGTCAAGGACAGAAGTCTTAACAGAAAGTAACCCTTGCCAACATCTTTGACTTCTAGTCTCCAGTATTTTGGGAAAAAAAAAAAAAAATTATCGCATCCCCTCCCCCAAATATTTAATAATGTTCAGGAACAGGAGATAGTTTCCTTGATCTCTATAAAATGAAAAGTTACTTTGTCACAAAGCTCATAGCCATTTTACCAGCTTCTCCAGGATCATCTTCACGTAACATAACAGCACTGAGATTTACATCCTCTGTTACACTGTGGGGCTCTATGTTTGTGAAGAGCCCTAAACGCTGTGACGAGAATGCAGCTGCCCAGTTACTGTCATCCAGATTAGTTACCTTGAAAAAAATTTAGAAAAGCAGTGGAGCTATTGTTATTAGGTGAAGAAATATTTTAATACTAAATAAAGTTAAAAAAACTTTAAGCATTACATATATGATCTTCATTTTTAAAAGACAGCTAGCAGGCTTTATTTTGTTAAAGAGTCTATGGGTTTTTAAATTGTTTTCTTCAATGTACTATTTCATGCCTTAAAAAAAAAAAGCCAATTAAGATTACATTTTATAAAATTTATGCTCATATTAATAGGCAAAATTAAGTCCTACCTGTAAGTTCACCTTGATTTTTTTTTACTTTTGGGGACCTGTACAGGACAAATAACTCAGTTTCTCTAATAAATTAATGGTAATTGAAAAAAAAAAAGATGAGGAACTATACACAGAAAACTTAAAAATTCATAAGTGTCTAATGTGTTCATCTTGTCTGATCCTGATTTAAACAAAAGAACTTAAAAATTTTGATACAAGAGGAAATCCAAGCCACTTACTGAAATACATACTATAATGACTACTGTCAGTATTATATCATGTATTATATATTATGTTCCACATAACAACATTCTAATCAATAATGAACCACATATATGACAGTGTCACACAAAATTATATCACCTAGGGCTAGGGTTATAGCTCAGTTGGTAGTGTGCTTGCCTCGCATGCACAAGGAAGGCCCTAGGTTCAATTCCCAGCACCACCAAAAAAAAAAAAAAAAAAAAAAAAAAAAAAAATATATATATATATATCACCTAGTGACATTGTAGCATCTTTTTTTTTTTTTTTTGCGGTACTGGGGATTGAACCCAGGGCCTTGTGCTTGCGAGGTGAGCACTCTACCAACTGAGCCATCTCCCCAACCCACATTGTAGCATCTTATCTTAGTTTGTGTAAGTAAACCCTATGACCACGACAACAAAACCACTCAAGCATCCTTATCATTTGACTAAATGAATATCTGAAATGATAAATTACTCTGTGTTGATTAGATGTGTTAATAGTAATACTAAAGAAAGTATCCTCATATCTCAGAGACAGGAACTGAAGTATTTATGGATGAAATGGTTATATCTGGAAATTTTCAAGTAATGTAGGGGAAATGCATGTGGTGGTACATGAATAAAATTGGCCATCTATGGGTGACTGTTGATGCTCAGCAATGGGCACATGGGGACTTACTATATTACTCTACATTTTTGACATGTTTCAAAGTACCCAAAATAAAAGTTTTTAAAAATTTACCTTTATTTAAAATCCAGGTATAGAAAAAAAAAAATGTCAAAATGTCATCTTTAAAACACTTTCCCCAAGGGAAAAAATGCAAAGGTGAGTACTGATATTCATGAGAAAGTATCTATGGGCTTTGCAGAGCTTAGTTGCTGCTATTGGAGACTGATTACTAATTTGTTTCCTTTTGAGTACTTATCCTCAATAATATAAGAATCAAACTGAAAATCTGAAGTAGTAATGACATTTTAAGAAAGTACTTTGGTCTGTAATTAAATCTTGGTAGCAGACATATGATAAAAATATTAAAGCAAATAATTTTATTTAATTCAGGGAAATCTATACCCAATATTATCTCTCATGACATACAAATTGGCAACATCAGGAAAATACCTTTGACTATAAAAGAAAAAAAATTTTACTATTAATTTTGTAGTTCTGAAGCAGTACATTGATAAAAGTCATCTTCTTTTGCTTAAACCCAAAAACAGGAAATTCACTCAAGTTTTTAAGTGAAACAATAACAAAAAACCCAAACACTGTCAAAATAAACAAGTTTCATAAGCAAAGTATATTTTTCTTTCCTTTCCTTTTTCCTTTGTAGTGCTACGAAGGACAAACCCAACACCTAGTGCATGCTAAGCATACATTCTTCCACTGAGCTATATTCCCAGGGCCAATATAATCAATATTAAAGGTAGATTTGGGGCTGGGAGTATAGTTCATTGGTACGAGTTCCTGCCTATCATGCATGAGGCCCTGAGTTTGATCCCTAGCACCATATTTAAAAAAAGAAAGAAAAAAAAAAAAAAAAGATTAAACCTATAATAAGGAGATGTTTAACAGGCAAAACTACTCTTCAGAAAACACCTTAGACAATTTAATGTGTGCATAAATATCTCTGTGCCTGGGTAGGTGTGGTGGTACTTGCCTGTAATCCCAGTGACTTGGGAAGCTGAGCCAGGAGGATTGCAAGTTCAAGTTTAGCCTCAGCAACTTAGTAAAACCCCTGCCCCCCGTCTCAAAATAAAAAATAAAAAGGGCTGGAAATGTCACTCAGTGGTTAAGCACCACTGGGTTCAATCCCAGCACAACAATTACGGAAATAAAAATAAAATTTCTGACCTGTTTAATAAAGCTCAGAGCCAAAGATAGGAGAATGATTTTTATCTTGTTTTTGGAACTAAGTGTGCCATGATATTCTTACTCCAACAAAAACTTTCTGTTCCTTTCTTCTTAGCAACAATTTTTTTAATAGGCTATTTTTAATACCTAGGTGAAGCCATTCTGCATCATAGTTCATATAACATCTCTTCTGGTATTTTCAATACTATGACATTATGATTCCTAAAAAGCAATCCATCGCATCCCATTTTTCCAAAATTTTTTATTTTACCCCTAGAGTACAAAAAACCAACTTAGTCAAATTCTCTTTATATACATATAACACAGATTACGTCTGTGACTGAATGTGTATGGGGTTTTCCCCCTGCGTCAGCCTCGTGAGTAGCTGGGATTATAGGAAGGTGCCACTGTACCCAGTTAGCATTAATTTTATACATACCATGGACAGATTTCCCAAAAACCCTGAAGACTGTGTATGCCGGGGAGACCTCCCTCCTGTTCCAAGAATGCAGGAAACATCTGGATGCCTTAGAAAGTTTCGGTTTGGTGGAGTAACTACAAACAGGAGGTTAAAAAAAAGAACCCAAATTGTGGGAGTATTGATTATTAAAACAAAGCAAGCAAACAATAGAGAATAATTTTCACTTTTCAATTATCTGGATTCTAGCCAAATAAATATTTAAATATTAACACATCTATGAAAATTTAACTTATTTTTCTAAATTTGAACTTTTGATACTTAGTCTATCAGGAAAAATTTTACACAGTAGAGATATTTCATTATACTGTAACTGATCAGTTTAAAAAAAAACAAACACTAGTCAAGGGATCTTTCATATTCCAATTTTATAAAGCATACTGAGGCAGTACAATATAGTGGGCTTGTACTTAAGAATAAACAAGACTAGCATTTCAATCTTAGTTCCATTATATACAGAAATACTCATATTAACTTCTCTATCACTTCTAGTTTTCTAAAATAGAGATAACAATATCTATGTCATAGTTATTGTGTATTTATGTAAAGAACAGTGTCTTGTACATAGTAAGAGTTCAACAAATAACTGTAATCATTATTATTTGTGCTTACTCAATTAAAACCAAATATTTATTATGTGCACAATAAATCCTAGATGCTACTTTAACTATCATTATTATTAAATGCTTTAAAAGCAAAAACAATCTTACAAGGCTGTCGAAATGAACTGGGAGTTCGTGGGATAATCTGGTTTCTTGGTGTAGTATTTCCAAAATTTTCATCTTGAGAAGCCCGGACTTCAGGAAGAGTTAAGAAAAGTTTGCCTTGTAGAGAAAAGATCATTAAACTCAAAACTAACCACAGTTTTACCACACAAAATATATGAATACATTTTTCAAGAACGTGTATTTTAGGGTTACCTTTTTTATGTAAAGTGTAAAGTAACTAATTTCCTCTGCCACTCAAATTCTGATGTCAATCTTAGATAATTATATACTGATGTTATAGTTTGCAGCCAGATTTCAAATTAAAGAAGAAATTCTAACTACAACATCGCAGTAAAATAGAACATCCCTTTTATCAAGGAAGCATAAATATTAATCTCATTGAATTTCAGTGAGAGCATTATGTTGACCAAATATCTACGGAGTGAACAAAACTAACTTCTACAGTATTTTATTACAGTTAATGTTTAATACCTCTCATAAGAAAATTCTACAACATTGATTCAAAACATGCTACAATTGTATACTGATCCTTAAAATGCAAAGGATACTTAAGGCTCTTTTTTGTGCACTCTGCTTTCGGGCAGTCCGTGTCACCTCTGCCTCCCGGATCACAGGGGATGACATCTCTGCAAAGCCACTCCTAAAACAGTATAATTATATTCTTTTAATATAATATTTGCTGAAAGTTCAGGGGCACACTCCTGTAATCCCAGCCACTTGGGAGACAGGCTGAGGTTTCTCAAGTTCAAGATGAGCATCAGCAACTTAGGGAGGCCTTAAGCAATTTAGCAAGACCCTCTCACAATTAAAAATAAATAAATAAAACGAGCTGGGGATGTAGCTCAGTGGTTAAGTGCCCCTGGGTTCAACCATTAATATCTCCTGCAAAAACAACCAATATAGCATTTGCAAAAATCTTTACCATCATGACTGGTGCAAAAAACCCTAAGTCAATCATGATACAAATCACCAATAGTCAAATCTTAGATATTCTTGCCAAGAATCCTCTCCTGGCTCCAATTTCTGCTTCTTATAGTCATAACTACACAAAGATTTTGACTTTCTATCACTCAGGATATTACTTTGTCCTACTTCAACACTGGAATATATAACATTGTTTTATATAATCACTTCATGAAAGTAAATCTTTCTTCCCCTATTGAATCAAGTAATTTCTTAATTGCAGAAATCTCTCTCTTTTGGAGGGTTAGGATTACTAGGGACTGAACTCTGGAACTCACACATGCTAGATAAGTGCTCTATCACTGGGTTATAAAACTCTAGCCCTTTTTCTTTATTTTTATTTTGGGATAGGGTCTCGCTAAATTGCCCAGGCTGTTTTCCAAATTGTGTCCTTCTACCTCACCTTCCAAGTAGCTGGGATTACAGATATTCACTTCAGAGCTGGCTTCAAGTTTTGGGTATTAACAATGCACCATCAAAAAAAAGTTACTTTCTTTGAGAAGTTTCCCGATACCCCTGTGACAGGGAGACCTCCTGGCTCCTTCATTTCTTTCCCCACAGTGCAGTACAAAACTTACCATTTGCACTGCTACACTATAAATTCCCTGAAGGCAAGATTCTTGAAACTGAGGCTACTAGCATAATCAGGAGGTCATTAGAAAGCACTCTATCTCATGCTTGCACATTTTTTAATCGTAAAGTCCAGGCTGAGATCCCAGTACTGTCACTGACCGGCGTTGTGATCTCGGACTGATCACTTAGCGTTTCCATTGCCAGTCTACCACATACCCCCGCCCACCTCACGAGTAAACAAAGTTGTTGTGAAGAAGCGCCGAACAAAGCGCAGAGCAGCGGTACGAACGTAAAAGATTATCCTTATCGGTGTCCCTTTCCGCGCCCAAGCCAGACAGTCTGTCCTTCATCAATTGCTAAATCTCCCAGCCCGGGGAAAGAGTCCTGTGAGCAGTCCCCCGGACCTCCCCGGCTTCCTCTGGAAGCCTGGTTTCAGTTATTCCGTTCCGCTAACAGGCAACAGGGACAAGACTTTGGGCCCAGTCTTCACCATCAGGGCTGACCTGTCCATGGCTACTGTCTTCTCCACTCAGAAACTTGCAAATTTGGCTCCAGTTTAAGCACCGCGTTTCAGCCTTCCCGCTCTCCGGAAGCAAACCCTCCAGCCCGGAAGCACTCCCGTACTAAGCCAGCCCCGGAGAAAAAGGTTGGGAGAGAAGAAACAAGGTTCCTACCTGGCGCATGTGCGAATTCCGCCTACAGTAGCACGTCCATGGGCGCAGGCGCGAGGTTTGCCAGTGCGTGACTGTGCGTAACTGGGCCGGGCCGGGCCGGGCCTTACCCCTGACGCTCTCTACCTCTTTGCCTAACCCTCTTGTGGGAGTGGTTCACACCTTGGGGTGCCCTACTGGGAAACATGTAATGTATTCCCGATCTGGAAGAATGTCGAAGTCGTTTTTGGTATTCTCCTCTAGAAAGAACTTGGACGTGGAATTTAGACGTGAGAGGTTTGTCCCACACCTCAGGAGTCCCTGTCTCAGGGCACTCACTCTGATTGAATTGTGATTAACGCCAATGTACAGTTTTAAAAATTGTTTTCCACAATTGCTTTTTGTTCCTTACTTGGTATTTTTCCTCATTGAGAATAGGATCGCTTATCTTAAAACGTCTGAAAGCAAGCATAGAAGCTAATGGTATTGTCCTCTATTATAAAAGTGCTGTTCTAGTATATTCTGGTCCTGAAGGAATAAGTCAACATTTTGTTGTTGTTTTCCCAGTTTGAAAGCAGTGACAGTTTATTAATTGGCCATATTACAAAAATAATGGTAGATGTCTATCTAATAATAGTTCATCTAATAAACCTGATGTTATGGTGTTTCCTGTTGTATTTGTTAAAATTATAGGATGTCTTTGTTTTGGACTAAACTCCTGCTCTGGCCTCCAACAGATCAGACTCATCGAAACAGTCACTCCTACTAAAGTTACATCTCACTAAACCAAAACTAAATAATTCAATCTTCCAAAGAAATCAGGACAGAGACCTAACAACCAAATTTTCCAAACAGGCCAGTTTAAATCTGCATAATAATGAAAATTTTCTATTGTTTTGAAAAATCAGTTATTTTTCCATTGTTTTGTCTCCCTGGCCCTTTCACACAAGGAAAATAACTTTGAGATGACCAATCCATTCTTTGTGTTTTTTTTTTGTTGTTGTTGTTGTTTGTTTATTTGTTTGTTTTTTTCCTGCTTTCTTTGGTCCTTTTCTGTATGTAAAGCCAACCTCTTCTGCTTAGCTCACTGGAACACTTATCCCATCTTACAATGTTGCCTGATTCTAGAATCACAAAGCCAGTTAAGATATTTAATCTGAATCTATTGTAATTTTGTCTCTTGATAATATCATCTTCACTTTCTACAAATTATACAAAATAAAAATAGGGAGTTGTTTTTTTTTTTTTTTTTTCATTCTGTCTCATGGAGAAAATCATTTGAAGGATCACAAGAAGTTGACTTCTCTGAGTTTTCCAGCAGTACCAAGCTCATGAATTAGATCCTACAGTCAGATGATGCCATATTTATCAAGAGATCTAGCAGTCGTAGAGTTATCAAAATAATTGGCTACTTATTGATTTCGCCATAATCAAACTACAGATTTTACCATAATGACACATAGAGGTTTTGTTACCTCCATGTAAGATATGGTTCCACAATCCTTGGAATGTTAACTGAAGTCCCGTTGAGTTTAATAAAGGTGCCACTGAAGAGCAAGAGAAAATGAAGAAACTGCAACACCTTTCAGATCTTTGGACTCACACTATTAATACCTTAGTACATAAAAGTTGTCACCTTTACTTGCCATCCTAGCCATTTGAATCTCAGTTCTGTACTTTCTGTATTCCTCTTGATGGTGGATAGCTTTTCCATAAGTATGACGTTCTCCTTTTCTTTCAAAGCATCTTCCAGGCAAACCTCTTTCTTAGATATTTGATCAAGAGCAGATCTGCAAAATTCCTTTGCTTTTTCCTAAGGATTTTGGTCCAGCAGGAACCTTTTTTTCTTCCTTCAGTACCCTCCTTGGTTCCAGTGGGAAAAGAGGAAGTCAGTAATATTTTGCCTTATACATTTATTTACATTCTGCTCTAATTCTGGGAAACAGTGTTCTCAGAAAGGCCTCTTCATACCTTATGCACTACAAGGCAACATGACATTTTGAAAAAAACAGCTTTGGCCATGACCCAGGTTCAACCCCACAGTGCATGTGCAGATCCTTCATCTGAAGAATGGAGATAAACAATTCTTTTATCACAGAGTTGTGAGGATTTAAAATGAGACATCAAATGAGTACTGTGCCTAGTAAATCATCAAAATATTTTCTTCCCTTTTAATAACCTTCTTGAAGAATAACACTATGTTGCTCTATTATTTTCATCACTTCCTAATTTTCCTGTACAAAGTACACTTGTTTTTATGGGAAGTGAAGTGTGGTCCTAAAGAGTTTTGTCAGTGCCTTGCAAATGTATTCAAAGTGCAAGCTAGTAGTTCAGGTTCTTGCCATGTGTCCCTCAGCCCCTGAATTCCAAAGTGTTTTATTTATATAATAAGTGCTTTATTTATATAATGTAATTGAAGTGTACATGAAGTGAATGACAAGAAGGTACAAAATAAGAGCAGTTTGGGGCAAAGGATTAATCCTATATTTAGTCATATGCAAAGAGAGACAGATTGTTAAAGTGCACTAGAATTCATTTGACAACAACTAGGCATAAACACCATAATACTCTTGACATATTTCAAGATATATTCAATTGATTACTTTAAAACTGTGTTGAATAAATCCCTTCTGCGATGTGTATTGTATGCATGCTAGCTTTATGTTCAGGGTCCCCAGCTGCAATGACAGAAATTCACCATGCCTAAAGAGAATTTCCTGGAAGATATCAAGAGCTTATGAACTTAAGAATCTGAGAATAGGCCTGGAGAAGCACAACTCCTTGGGAGCTGAAGAATAGGAAGCAGCCAACCCATTGACATTCAAAATCGTCTGACCTGGAAACCCTTCACTTCCTGATCTCCAATAATCAAGGATATCATTCATATATATACACACACACATATATATATGTGTGTGTATGTATTTGTGTGTGTGTGTGTGTGTGTGTGTATATATATATATATACATGTGTGTATATATTTATATGTACTTTTTTTTCCCAGTACTGGGGATTGAACTCAGGGACACTCTACAACTGAGCTACATACCAAGTCTTTTTTTATTTTGAGACAGAATTTCACGAAGTTGCTTCCCTTATTGTGTAGATGAAATGCTTCCCAATTCATGGATCTTTAATAAAAGTAAATTATATCCTTAAAACATGTTGAAATTTTGTTGACATTTCCATGACAAGACATTATCCTACCTAGTCATAATAAATAGAATATTTTATATTGACAGAATATTATAATTAACAAATGCAAATTCCCCCAGGGAATGTTCTGATAATGTCCTTGATAACTCTCCCCCTCAGATATAGGACCCAGTATAAGATCATGCATTTTGTTGTCATGTTGCTTTGTTTTACTTTAATCTAGAATAAGCCTCCAATGACTGTGTGTGTTTTGTGTGTGTGTTGCTGGAGATCAAACCTGGGGCCTTGGGCATGCTAGGCAAGTACTCTACTACTGAGGCACATCTCCAGCCCTATTGACATTTTCGAGAAATTCAGATGAATTTGCAGACTGTCCCTGTTCCAAGTCAGGTTGGGCAACTTGGGGCGACCCTGCCACCAAAAAATAAGAAGGCTTGGGATGTAGCTCAGTGTTAGAATGCCCCTGAGTTCAATCCCCAGTACCGAGAGAGAGAGAAAGAGAGAGAGAGAGAGAGAGAGAGAGAGAGAGAGGAGAGAGAGAGAGAGAGAGGAGAGAGAGGAGGGAGGGAGAGAGAGAGAGAGAGAGAGAGAGGAACTCCACAAACATGAAAGAATCACCTATAGGGGAAAGTGTTGGGGAGTGGTATTGGCCAAATTACATCATTGTATTATGTGCAAATGTGTAACAAATCCCATCATTATGTACAATGATAATGCACCAATAAAAAACATGGAAAAATCAACTCATTAATAAAAAAAAATCACTTGCTAAATCCGGTTAACTCACGACATTAATAAGTATACTGTTTTATGCCAGTGCATCTTGTGGTGGCCTTTTATGTAGTGATAGATAATTGGAACAAGTGAAATTATACTATATACTTTTGCATAATCTATTTATTTGATTAACAATATGAACATCTTTTCATATAGTTATTAATCTACATCATTGGCAATTTAGCCAAATTGTTTGAAAAACATTCCTTTTTGTTCCATTTTCATTTCTAACGTGGTATAATGCAGTCTGACTTCAACCTTCCCCGCTAAATGAAATTGTTCTAAACAAAGTCACCAATGATCTCTTCACCAGGAAAAGTTTATTTTTTTTTTCATTTCTTATCATCTCTGAAACATTGGACACCATTGAACATTCTCTTCCTAGCTACTTTCCTGCCCCTATTTGTCATGACTTTATTGGAGGACTAGGAGAAGCTAATCTCAGTGTGCTCTAGAAATCTGCCCTTCCCTTAAATAATTGATCTTTTCCCAGTTCGGACTTCAGGCCTTTTTTCCTCAACTCTGCACTATCCTCAGGCTTCAAACTACCAATTATCTCCGAATAGATCCCCCATCCTTAGTCTAGCCCATACCTTGATTTTGTATTCCAAACTGATATACCACTGGCTTACTGGACCCATCAGATATAAGGCATTAGAAATTTAAGATGTTCTAACTCTAAATCTGAACTCATGTCTGCCGCTTCCTTTGATCCCTATCAAATAACACAACCCTACCTTTGTGTTTGTGTGTGTGCATGTGTGTGTGTGTATGTGCATGTCTATGATGCATGCGTGCATGTGTGTTACTGAGGATTGAATCCAGGGGCTCATGCAAAGCTAGACTTTACCTGTGAGCTACATCTTCAACCCTTTAAAAATGTTTTCTCTTTTGAAATAGGGTCTCAATAAGTTGCCCACGCCGGCCTTGAATTTGTGAATCTGTCTCAATTTCCTGAGTAGCTAAGTATCGGGTCCCCTCTGGCCGCAGAGAGAGACACGACAAATGTCTGAAGCTTTGGAAGTTTATTGTGCACAGTTCCTTTCCTACGCTTCTCTTACCCCTAGCTTCTGCGCACTCCCAGCTTCCCTTTTCCCAGCTTCTTCCACTCCCGCGTACTCCCTCCTTCCAGCTCAGCTCCAGCCGCTGCTGCTGCTGCCGCCGTCGCCGCCGCCGCCGCCGCTTCCGCTCCGTCCGTTCCGTTCCCTCCTCAGCCTCCCACCCACCAGGCTTATATACACTTCAATCAATCAGGGGAGAGTACACGAGATAAACGCGGACAGCTGCAGGCACAGGATGGGTACACGAGGGGGCATGCTCTAGTCACATCGTTAACTAGCCAATCATTGGAATTCGCTGGTTGTTTACTGTATAGCTGGCCGCTTTTGGCTCAGCATCAGGCGCCATCTTGACCATGCCCAAGGCTGGGGGTCCCGGAAACCCCCACAGATCCCCCTTCTTTAATATTAAACTAAGGCTCGGGACCGTGTCTGTCTTAGGCTGAGTGGTCAGCATATGTCCTTACCCGTCATCAGAGCCTGCAGAGCATGCTGCAGCTCCTGTCTTAGGTCGGTACACAGCCACCTCCTTCATTACCCGTCTTTGACTACCGATCCAGCATCAAGAGCCATACTAATGGGGGGCTGTCGGCCTTTAGGGCGGTCATGGCCTGATGAAAAATAATTTGATCTCTCTATTGGCTAGCTCGTAGATGCATGCCAAAACGAATGAAGAGAAGAAGGCCAAGGCAGAGGAGTACCACCATAGCTCCCAAGCTTGCCCGCTGTTTGACAAATCTATAAACAGAAGAGGAACCTTATAGCCATATTAAATACAGAAACAATATACGTCCCAATGGAGTTACAATACGGGTAACACAAAACAGCTCTCAGGGAATAAACGCATCCCAGTCCCAAAAGTTCTTGCAAGGTATCCACTTGTTCTTATAGTGAGTCCATTCTCTGATAGAGTCTCTATGGTCTGTAAGGCTGCAGCTGCATTCTCGGCCAAATGATCGTCGTTATGGTTGTGTCAATGCTGCTACTGCAAGAACTGTGGTGGCAATGATCACGGCTGTTGCAATGTCAAAGCCTCTCCTGCTTCTTGATAATAGCACTGGCAATTCTATATCTGCAACAGAAACTAGGACTGGTAGGAAGATAGAAATGTGCAAATTGCACAGGTGACAAAAGAACCATTCCAGCATTATGAAAGATAGCACACAGTTAGTGAACAGTTAAGAGGTGTTATTAGAAATGTTAGTTGGTAGAAACATAAAAGGGAGGAAATACACAAGCTGACGTAGGAGGAAAAGCAATATCACAGCTAGGGTCAGCAGAACGAGTTGCTCTACTCTGGGTCTGATTTGTAGTATGATTCCAACGGCAAAGTACAGAAATTCCTCCTGTTAAAGCAAAGAAAGGCTAGAAATATCCTTGTCACCAAAAACAGCACGACCTGAAAAATCATCAGTAGAATTGACAGACTTGTAGAGAAATTGGTGAAAAGCAAGAAAAGGAAGGATAAAAAATATGTTAGTCAGAAATGAAAAATATGGCCAGGCTGACAATGGCCCATAGGTTCCGGGTTTGCCTTTCCGTCTGAGTTTTTGTTATTGGAGGAAGGCTCAGACTCGCCATTGTGAAGAGGAGCAGCATCACTTGCATGCTGTAAAACTCTGATTAGCCTTTCTGGAATCCAGACTGGAGTCTGTTGATCCTGTGGGAAAATACAAACAGACCCTCGGACCCAACGAAGGACTGGATCCGGTCCTTTCCAACAACCTGTCAGGATATCTTTCCATTTTTGCCCATACTTGAGGAGTATTATGGGGATTATAATGTCGATCAGCTGCAGAATGGCCGTCCCTATCCAGAGTTAAGAAATTTAGAATGAAAAGAACTAAATTAAGTTTATCTTTAGGAGACTTGTAGGAGGCTCCTATTCCCCCTTTTTGTTTATTTAAACAATTTTTTAAAGTAAGATGTGCTCTTTCCACAATGCCCTGTCCCTGAGGATTATAGGGGATGCCAGTGACTGATTGGATGTTAAATGTTTGTAAAAACAACTGGAAGCTTTTGGAAGTATAAGCAGGACCATTATCTGTTTTAATAACTTTAGGTATGCCCCAGCCAGCAAATGCTTGTAGGCAGTGTTGAATGACATCTTTCACCTTTTCTCCAGAATGAGCAGAAGCCATAATGACCCCTGAAGCAGTGTCTACTGACACATGTACATACTTAACAGTACCAAATTCAGAAATATGGGTTACATCCATCTGCCAAATATGACCAGGCAGCAGTCCCCTAGGGTTAACTCCAAAGGATTGTACTGGGATTAAAGGAGCACAATGTTGACAATTTTTTACTATTTGTCGAGCCTTACATTTAGATATAGGAAATTTTCTGCTCAAAGTAGTGGAATTTACATGAAATTTTTCATGAAAGAGTTTTGCCTGTTCCTCTATGGAAAAAACAAAAATTGATTTGGTGGCCATATCTACCAAGTCATTAGCATTGGCCAAAGGTTCTGGTAAATTAGAATGAGCTCTAATATGTCCTACATAGAATAGATGTTTACGCTGTAGGATAAGGTTTTGTAGCGTAGTAAAGTAAGAAGCTACCATGGACATGGAAGAAATATGGGGTACCGTTTCAAGAACCTGTAAAGCGTTAACGATATATAAGCTATCAGATAGAAGATTGAATGGCTGATTATCTGCTAATTTAAAGGCTAATATTACAGCTGCAAGTTCAGTAACCTGTGCGGAGTTGGGTGGAACTATTATGGTGTGAAGTTGTTTACCGATAAGTACTGCACCTACTCCATTTTTGGAGCCATCAGTAAAAATGGTTACACAATCTTTAAGAGGCTGGACACTAGTCACTTTTGGAAAAACTATGGGAGTATTTTTACAGAATTGAATCCAAGGATGTTGGGGATAATGGTTATCGAACTGAGCTGAAGTGGAACAATATAATACTGACCAATCATCATCATTATTAATTAACCATTTAATTTGCTGAGTGGAATAAGGAGTTATAATAATAGACGGATGGATTCCAAAAACAGTAATGCAAGATTCTATTCCCTTGAATATTACCTGAGCAATAGCTTGGGGATATGATTGCAATGTTTTAGCTGGAGAGCTAGGGAGATTTACACTTTGCAGAGGTCCTCCTTGCCAAACTATGCCAAAAGGGGTATGCTTCTCTGAGATTATGATTAAACTTAATGGTTGAGTAGGATCACAACGATCAATGTAACACTGCTGAAGTCTATTCTCTACTAGCTGTAAGGATATCCGTGCTTCGGGAGTAAGTTTCCTAGGGGAATTCAAGTCAGGATTACCTTTTAATATATCAAATAAAGGTTTTAATTCCCCTGTAGATAATTTTAAATAGGATCTGATCCAGTTAATGTCACCTAAGAGTTTCTGAAAATCGTTCAAGGTATTCAATTGATCTGTCCTGATGGTCAACCTTATTGGTCTGACTGTAGTAGCAGTGAGCCTTGTACCCCGATATTCTTGGATCTCCTCTAATTGTAATTTTTCAGGAGCTATCGTTAGTCCTCTTTTTTCTAATACTTGAGTTATAAATTGTAATGCTTCTAACAAAACTTCTTTTTCTGGATGGCAAATAAGTATGTCGTCCATATAGTGATAAATCAACAATCTCTTAAACTTTTGTCTAGTAGTTGTTAACGCTTTATCTACGTATATTTGACATATAGTAGGACTGTTAGCCATACCTTGAGGCAACACAGTCCATTCGAATCTCTGGTCAGGCTGAGTGTGATTAAGAGAGGGCAAAGTAAAGGCAAATCTCCAACAATCATTTTTGTGTAAGGGTATAGAGAAAAAGCAATCTTTTAAATCCAGAATAATAGTAGGCCAATTTTTTGGTAGTGCAGTAACAAGAGGGAGTCCACATTGGATGGGTCCCATAGGGTACATTTGTTCGTTTATGGCTCTTAAATCATGTAATAACCTCCATTTTCCTGATTTTTTCTTTGTTAAGAATATTGGAGTATTCCAAGGAGAGGTAGAATGTTGTAAATGACCTGCTTGTACCTGCTCTTGTACTAACTTATGAGCTGCCTCTAGCTTTTCTTTTGTTAGGGGCCACTGTGGAATCCAGCGAGGCTTATCATCTTTCCATATTATAGGGATTGATGGTTTATCAGTGGCCCCTAGGAAAAACCCAATCCATGAGAATCATTTTTGGTGGAAGTAAAGGCAGTGGTTGGGTAGATCCTTGGCTATGTCTTCCTAATCCTTTTTTATCATCATAATTCATATTTTGTAACATATTTCTTACAGGAGTCCCTTGGTAAATCTGGTCAGTGGTGAGTTTCATATCCATTTGCTGCAGGACGTCTCGTCCCCATAGGCTAATAGGAACATTACAGACATATGGCTGAAATATTCCTGTGTGTCCCTCTGTATCTTTCCACGATAATGAGGAAGCACTTTGATTGGGGCTCTCTACTACTCCTAAGCCTCTCAAGCTCTGAGCTGCTGTGATCAATGGCCAGTGCTTTGGCCAGACCATTGCACTGATAATACTTTTGTCTGCTCCCGTATCTAATAAACCTGTAAATTCCATATTTCCCACTTTTAATTTTAGGAGGGGCCTCTGTCCCATATCCATAGTAAGGTTTATTAAAGTGGTTCCTGTTGATCCAAAACCTTCTTGTCTTTTATTTGCATTTTCACTGGGCCACAAGGAATGTCGACTGGGCAATATAAGCATTTGTGCAATGCGATCCCCTGGAGAGATGACCGTAATTCCTTTTGGTGAAGAGACCAAGGCTTTTATTTGTCCAGTGAAATCAGGATCAATAACCCCTGGGTGTACTATAAGTCCTTTTAGTGTTGAGGAACCTCTACCTAGTAATAGTCCTACACTATTTTGTGGGATTTTTTCATGCCAATCAGTATCAATCATCTGCACCCCCATATCTGGGGTTAGTATGAGTCTGGAGGTGGCACAGATGTCCAATCCGGCACTTCCTGAGGTGGCTCTGCGCTCCCCTTCTCTGTGGGAGGATACCACCGTCGGGGAACTTGTTGAATTACCCCGTATATTTGTTGCGGGCCCCGGGGAGGGCCCTGTCTCCCGTTTTTTTGAAGTTCAGGATTTGACCCTAGGAAATTATCCTCCCTATCTCTAATAGGCTGACAGGCACTATTCCGATGACTTCCTCTTCTGCATCTTGGACATAGCCCTGGGGCATAAGGTGTAACAGATTTTACTATAGTTATCTCTTATCTTTTGTTAGGGCATTATCTCCTTGCTGCTGATTTTGTGCATCTATTGAAACGTATTGGCCTTCTCCTATTAACATTTCTATCAGGAAACCTTGCCACTATGTTTCTGCAAGCAGTTTCAACAGCTGAGCTCTCCAATTAGCCATTGTTCTCCAAATAACACTGCTCTGCATAGTCTTACTGCCTCTTTAAAGTTTTTCTAATGGTTGATGGTATCTCCATTTACTCCTCAAATACGGGCAGGTTCTACAGATTTTGAAGCTCTTTTTATTAGGCTTAGGTTTCTCCTACCTTTTTCCCTTGTTCTTAAGTTTTCACTACCACTTGGTTATTCCTTTTGGGGGTTCTTTATGTTAGACTTAATTCCCTTTTTTCCCTTGTTCTCAGATTTTTTGAGCAATTATTTTCTAGGTCACCACCACTCAATTTTTCCTCACTTTATTCTCTTTAAGCGTTCTTTTCTGTTACTATTAGACCCTGTTCATGAAGATCCCCCTTGTGGCACACTGAGCAGCTTTTCTTTACTTTAGCTGTTTTTTTTTCTTTTTAATGGCATCCCATTGTTTTTTTTTTAATAGTTCCCTAAGGGGTTGCTGCATTCAGACCCCATTGTTACTAATTTGAATAGCTTTAGTTATGGTAATTACAATAGCAAACAGTGGCCTAGCTGCCAGGAGCAACAAAATTACTGAAGGGAAAACTATCAAGTGCGCATTAAAATTTTTATAGCGGCTTTTCACGTACTACCTAATTGGACCGCTCCAAGCGTGTTTCTACTTTCACTTTAATTAGACCGCGTTCCACGCGCCAGGACCGCTGATGGCGTGTCCCGATACCCCCCCGACCCGCGTTCTACGCGTTAGGATCCCGGTACCCTTCAACCCGCGTTCCACGCGTCAGGACCGCTAATGGCGCGTCCCGATACCCGCGTTCCACGCGTCAGGACCCCAATACCTTTCAACCCGCGTTCTACGCGTCAGGACTCCTGATACCTTTCAACCGGACCGCACTCCGCGTGTCCCCAGGACCGCCAATGGCGCATCCTGACACCCTTTAACTTTTTTATAACCGGTTTAACTTGTATACAAAAAAAATTCTTTCAAATATCTTACCTTGTTTTCTTTTATAAGGCCTTCATCCTCCCGGGTTTCGGCACCAGTTATCGGGTCCCCTCTGGCCGCAGAGAGAGACACGACAAATGTCTGAAGCTTTGGAAGTTTATTGTGCACAGTTCCTTTCCTACGCTTCTCTTACCCCTAGCTTCTGCGCACTCCCAGCTTCCCTTTTCCCAGCTTCTTCCACTCCCGCGTACTCCCTCCTTCCAGCTCAGCTCCAGCCGCTGCTGCTGCTGCTGCTGCTGCTGCTGCCGCCGCCGCCGCCGCCGCCGCCGCCGCCGCCGCCGCCGCCGCCGCCGCCGCCGCCGCCGCCGCTTCCGCTCCGTCCGTTCCGTTCCCTCCTCAGCCTCCCACCCACCAGGCTTATATACACTTCAATCAATCAGGGGAGAGTACACGAGATAAACGCGGACAGCTGCAGGCACAGGATGGGTACACGAGGGGGCATGCTCTAGTCACATCGTTAACTAGCCAATCATTGGAATTTGCTGGTTGTTTACTGTATAGCTGGCCGCTTTTGGCTCAGCGTCAGGCGCCATCTTGACCATGCCCAAGGCTGGGGGTCCCGGAAACCCCCACAGCTAAGATTACAGCCATGGATCACCATGCCAGGCTCTCCTGTATTTTTTATCTTGGCAAATGGCCACAATGAGTTACATAGGCCGAAAATCTGAAATTCAATCTCAGTAGGGCAAAATTCCAGAGAAGCAGAGGTTTTTGTTTTTGTTTTGTGCTATATCCCTCTAAATGTTTTTCAAGTGAATGATTGTCCTCTCATTCTCTATATCCACTTCATCACCAAATCTTAAATGTTTTTCATTTCCAGTGTTACTTCTTAGTACTAACTCATCTCTTCACTGTATTAGGACTATACCCCTTTCTTCATACTGCTAAGAAAATGATGTAAAGATGCAAATCTGATCACATTTTTCAGTTGCCTTCAAATCTCAATTTTAACTCTAAGCTACTTGACTCAGCCTCAGAATTTGATTTATCTTTCTGGCATCATCTTTCCATTATCACTGCCTCAAATTCTGTATCCAGCTATATTCAACTAGAGTTCCCCAAACATTCTGTGGCCATCTGGCATATTTTCTCCATTCCTACCAAGCAGAGGCTGAGGGGAATAAACCAATGCCCACGTCATAGACAGCAGTCCATGTAGTTGTTAAAACATTGTTTACAGAGAGAGAGGTTATAAAAACTTGAAAATGTGTTTTACTTTAAATGAGGGAAGCAGATTGGCATAATATGCATACCAGTATGCTCTGAAACAACATAAAAATGCATTAAATAAGAACTAAATTAAGATTATAACAAAGTTGATAAAGGTTGTGTTTGGTACAACATTGGATTTTGTTGATATTGTCTAGTTCACTATGACTTGTTGTATTCAAAACAATTTATTCGCATAGCATGTCCCAACTGAAATTCCAATAAATAGTTTGATAAATTCATTAAGAATTGCAGTGAGTCAAATGTGAATCTAGTGAGTTGTAGGTGCTTAAATATTTTTTGCTATGTCTAACAGTAGTTGGAAGGTTTTTGAATACAATTGTAGGATATATGGCAGCTTATATAAAACAAAAAGAAGTAGCCAAGTATGGTGGAGCACACCTGTAATCCCAGCAACTTGGCAGGCTGAGACAGAGGTATAGCAAGTTGGAGACCAGCCTGGGCAACTTAGCAAGGCTTAAATAAAAAATAAAAGGTGTTTGGGATGTAGCTCAGTGGTAAATTGGCCCCCAGTATCAAAAACCAAAAACAAGTTATTTAAATAATTAAGCCTAGGGTGATGGTGCCTGGCTGCATTGCCAGTAGCTCAGGATCCTGAGGCAAGAGGATTTGAAATTTCAGGCCAGCCTGAGCAACTTAGGCCCTTTCTCTTTCTCACAACAAAAATTTTTAAAAAGGGGACTAGGGATGTAGCTCAGTGGTTGACCACTTGCATAGCATGTGTGAAGCTCTGGATTTAATCTCCAATGCCACGCACACACAAACACAGCAAAATTATTGAAAACTCATACTTTAGGGTTGGATTACCTGGGGTCACAGGCAATGTCACCTTCCTCAGCCTCCTGTCATTTTTAAAAAATCAGGTAACTTATCTATTCAAACATACATAACTGACATGGAATACATAAATATTTTAAATCAGTATTACAGATACCAGATAAAAATTACCCATTGTTTTCTTAAAAAATTCTGACTTGAAATCTATTAAAGAGGTAAAACTGTAAACATCTTACAAATAGATATTAGTGCTTGGTTGGTAATGTATTCTTTTTTCCCTCTTTGTGATGACCATTTATTTTCTTTATAAATTGTGGAGATGTGTGTGTGTGTGTGTGTGTGTGTGTGCGCGCGCATGCATATATATATAAAATTTACAATTTTAACTATTTTAAATTCATGGTCCCCAATTCAACATTTTTTTTTAAGTGCTGGGGATCCATCCCAGGACCTTGTGCATGCTAGACTGTGATATACTACCGATCCTTAAAAAATTTTTTTGAGACATGGTCTCTCTAAGTTGCCCAGGCTGGCCTGTCTCAGGCTTCTGAGTAGTTGGGATTAACAGGTGTGTGCCACATGCTGGGCTCAACCATTTTAAAGTGTGCAATTCTGTAGCATTAAATACATTCACATTGTTGTACAGGGTAATGCTATTTCTTAAACATCAGTGATATGAAACAGAACTGTGAATGAATTTTTAGGAAAAAACCTATAAAACAATGAGTTTGGTCTAGGTAGAAAAAATATGGAAAAAATGTTCATGAGTCAGGGGAGAGAAAAAATTGAGCATGGAATATAAATTGTGTGTGCCCTCAATCTTTCAGGTGTTGTCTGAACTGAGAAAAACTAAATGAAGGACTCAGTGAGAGACTGATGGGATTCTACTATGGGACGTGGTTGTGGCAATCATAATGGGAAGCAATTGAGCACATTGTCTTTTTTGGCAAGGGAGCTGTCTGATTTGAAGAAAAATGCACTACTCTGAGAGGAAATGAGGTCTGAGTTTAAATGTGGAGTCTGGTTGTCATTTTAGTGTCTGTCTTCCCAGGTAAGCAGTGTAGTGTAGTAGGAACATTGTCATTTCATTTTGGGGGTTATTTTCTCTCTGTACACTTAAGTTTCTTTCATCTTCTCTAAAACTGCAAGAATAAGAATATTGTCCTGAGAAGTTTGCACTGGTAATTAAATAATATTTATATAGCAGTTGGGAGGTGGTACAGAACATAGACTTCTTGGGTTAGATCCTGGGTCCCCCATTAACTCAGTGGAACTTTGGACAAATTACCTTTCTATGCCTCTATATAACAGAAATAATAGTACCTACCTAATAGATTTACAGTGAGGATTAAATGAGTTAACATACATAAATCACTTAGAATGCTGTTGGCATGTAACAACAATTCAATAAATATTGGCTGATATAATTCACAACATATAGTAAATATTCAAGAAATTTCTGGCATTTTTTTCAGCTCTTAGAAGTCTGGGACTGTATCTACTTTATTTACTTCTACCTATGTTTAACGATATTCAATTTTGATTGAATGATTTTCAAATTTTCAATGAGTATAATTGCACTCAATTCCTTAAACAACATTCTATCAAGAATATCTACATAAGTATTATCAGATCGCAACTTATGTCGATTTTCATTTTATCTTATATAGATACTTCACAATACTCTGTACACCTCAAATGTCTTTATCATCTCAATCTTGTGCTTGAATATAGAACTCTTAAATAATTTATTCTATATTTTCTTTTAATTCTTTTTGTGTCTTTTGTGTTCAATTTGAAGAAGAAAGCAGAATAGTGAAATATAAAACTTTTAAATTTCAGATTATTATTACTGAATTATGATTTGAACATTGATGTTTTACAGATAAATAGGAGCAAGAAGTTCTACTGGGCTATTTATTGCACAGTAGGGTGACTACAGATAAAATGATACACTAATAGAATAGATATTATATATAAATATAATAATAATTTACTGTACATTTCAAAGATCTAGACAAAAGGATTTTGAAATTTTTCACCTTAAAGTAATGGTAAATGCTTGCCAGATGTGGTGGTGCACACCTGTAATGCCAGCAACTCAGGAAGCTGAGACAGGAGGAATGCAAGCTCCAGGTCAGCCTCAGTAACTTAGGGAAGGCCCTGTCTCAAAAGGGGGCTCGGGATGTAACTCAGTCTGAAATGCTCTTGGATTAAATCCCCAGTACGAAAAAAAAAAAAAAAAAAAAAAGAAAGTGCTTGATATGTTTAACCTGATTTAATTTAAACACTATACTATACATACATTGAAACATCACATGGTACTCCATTTATATGTACAAAACAATGTTTTATGTATCAGCTAAAACATTTAAGTAAAAATTAAATAAAATGCAAGTGTAAAGAACTGAAATATTTTTAATGAGATCATAAATATATTATTGCTTTTTAGAATTCTAACAGTAAGGTATTAGTTCAGTATAGGTTTTCATTGTGACTGTGCTCCTAGTATCTTAAGCATAGTTAGTGACATTTTTGAGGCAGTGTGAGTTTGCTGACAAAGCTTTGCCAGACAAATAAATCAATTGCAATGACTTCATTAGAGACATCTCAGGCCTCGTCAATAGTGGAAATGATCTTGGGAGCAACTGAAAAACTAAAATCATTATTCTCTGTTGATACAGGGCATTCTCCAGCTAAACCACAAAACTATTATTGCAAGTAAAGCATTTTGCTTTCCTGTTTCACATAACTTCTCTGCTTAGCATAAAAATTCCGTAAATCTGATACATTTCTGAAGAGTGATTTATTAGGGTATTTGGGATAGTACTGTTTTGTTGTTTTTCTCTAAATAGCACAATTTATATTGTTTAGATTTTATTATGCAAAGAACGTATCTAGCATGAATCTTGCCTCACAAGTTGGGGAAAGAAAAGTCATTTAAGATTTTTTTCTGATATGGTCTTGGTTCTAACCAAGCCCTCATCCTGTCTGGTTTGATAGGTTGAGGGCAGGAAATTCAACCTCACACATCACAAGGGTTGTCTCCTCTTTTCTAGGATTTGCACCAGAATCTGGGGGAGGGTCACCTATGCTTTTAAGAACACAGTAAAAGGCTCTTAGCCTTAGAAGACTCTACCTAATGCAGATCATTGTCCAGGCTGTGTGGTTTGTCTGACGATGGGAGGCTCATCTTCATGCATGCTGAGTGAGGCAGAACAGGGTGGGGAGTGGCAGGGGCAGGATGAAAAATACAGGGAAATGAATAAATGATAACTTACTGAGAAACCATATAACGAGTAATTCAAAATGTGGCCAACTAGTTATCACATATATAGTTATTTTTGTCTGTAAGCAAATACCTTCTAGAAGATCTATGAAAATTAATCTTTATGGGTTAGAGCGTAACTCAGTGGTAGAGTGCATGCAAGAGGCCCTCAGTTCAATTCCCAGCACCACCGGGGGCAGGAGGATAACCTTAGGAGGACAAATCATGCATTCATGATGCTGTGAATCTATTCTTTAAAAAAAACAAAACATTTCAAGTTGTTATTTCCATGATTGAGAAATGTAGTATATTTAGTTCATAAATCAAGAGCAGAAACTGACCTTTAAAATACTTAAGAGTGTATTTTGGGTTGCAAACATATTGACATATCAGAGCCAACTATGCAGCTTCTAAATACAGAAGTACATTGAAAAGCATAAAATGATGCACCGTAGGTATTGGCAATGCAATAAAATACTAAACAAAAACTGTCATGAACATTTCATCCCCCCTTGCAACTT
Source organism: Sciurus carolinensis (assembly GCF_902686445.1). Taxonomy (NCBI): domain Eukaryota; kingdom Metazoa; phylum Chordata; class Mammalia; order Rodentia; family Sciuridae; genus Sciurus; species Sciurus carolinensis. The sequence continues at coordinate 127,777,092 of NC_062216.1, read as the reverse complement.
GTTTGGAAGCTTGAATCTGTGCTGCAAAAGGGCATTACGTAAATCTGTGCTTCAAAATCCACTTTGGCTTCCTAGTAGCAATTTAAAATGACTGTGTTTAATCTTTAGGAAAAGCTTACCATCCTAGGGGAGTCTGCTTCTTTGGCCTTCACAAGCTCGACTAAGTTTTTCAACTGTGTAAAATGACCAAATTTCAGGTAATAAAAGTTAAACTCCATTGGCTTTTACACTGATTTTTATTTTCTGGATTAAGTATTAAGTTATAATGATAACTTCATTATTTTTAAAAATTTTAAATTATTTTTACTTAAGGATAGTGTAAGAATGTTTAAAAAATTAATTCAAAAGCCCTCCTAATAGCACAGTAATTTTCATTACTGCACATTATCTCCCACATTTTTACATTTACATTTTACATATATTCATATGGCTTTTAAAATATATATTCCAGCAAATGCTTTTTACTGTTAAGGAAAATGCTTACTTTCTATATTCCTTTGTTTTTTTTTTCCCTGTGAGTGTATTTTGCTTTTCTTCTCCCAGCTTTGGGTTCCCTTCACTTCCTCATCTCTCCCTCCCTATAATACCATGCCAGGTAATTTATAACGACCTGCTGTGTATCCCTCATTACCTTTTTCAGATTCATTTATTCATATAACAAACACACACACTGACACAGACACGTGCAACCATCTTTCTCTGTATTTTGTTTACTTTCAATACCTTGTGGGATTTCCTGTAAGTCAACCTTTAAATATCAAACATTTTTAACAACCACATAAAGTTCTATGGTATACATGAATCATAATTTATTCAATTATTATTTCTATTGATGGAATTTGTTTTTTTTTTGTTTCATTTTGTTTTACAGTGTAGCAGTAAGTAATCTTGGCACATAACATTTTATTTTAGTGTAGGTAACAGGAATAGCGTTGCTGGGTCAAATATGCATGTGGTGAATTTTAATAGATATTAGCAGATAGCATATTAAATTTTGGCTTACCCAAATGCTCTACGATTCACACTTCCACCAGCAATATATGACCCCTTTCTTGCCTTCTACCCTACCTGGTGGTACTGTAGAGTTCTATAATTTTTGTCTATGTATTAGGCTCTCAGGTATTTTGATTTGCATTTTTCTGGCTACTAGTTAAAGCATCTTTTAATGTTTATGGGCCATTTGAATTTGCTTTTTTCTGAAATGCCTTATGATATCCTTCATCTATTTTTCTTTCAGATTATTTTTTCCTAGCTTCTAAGAACCCTTTATATTTTGTGGATAGTAATCCCTTATCTTTTCTCTGTTATATTTCCTCAAGTTTGACTTTGTATTTTGCTAACCAACTTTTAAATTTGTATATTCCATTTTATTATAACAATCTAAATATATAAAATACATTAAACAGTTTTTTTTTAAATTAGTTAAGGTTTCCTCTATTGCTAGGACTATACTTCCAATCTCTTAGAATTTCTTCTAAGACTTTTATTATTTTTACTTTATACTTAAAGACCATATATATGTATCTGGAAAGGGTTTTCTACATAATAAAGAGGTAATTTTTTTTCTTTAGATGGACAGCTATTTGTGCCAGTATTTTACCAAGTGACATTCTTTCCTATTGAAAAATATTTTATGTTATAAATTAACTTGTTATGTACTAGAATTTACTTCTGGACTCAGTTCTACTTTAGTGATTAATAGTTATTTTCCTCTTTCACTTGAACTTTAAGATCATTTATTTCTCCAGGCACAGTGTAATTTCTCCAGTGCACACCTATAATCCCAGAGCCTTGGGAGGCTGAGGCAGAATTGCAAGTTGGAGGCTAGCCTTGGCAATTTAGGGAGACCCTGTCTCAAAACAAAAAATTTTAAAGGACTGGGGGTGTGTAGCTCAATGATCCATCATTTATTTCATTTCAAAACTTCACCCAGTTGAAATTTAAATTGAAATATTACATTAACATGTTAATTTGGGGAGGCTAATATTTTTATAACTTCTTTAATTATTATTTGTTCAATGTTTTCTTCAATAAAGTTTTACAATCGCTCTCATTAGCTTTATGCCTTATTACATTTATAGTTTTCATCTCTGATTTTATGCCCATGTCAATCAACTTCAAGGTACTTATGAATATGGAAGAAAGTTATTGATTTTGGGCATATTTACATTGTATCCAATCACCCTCCCAAGTTTCTGAATAATTCTAATAGATTTTCTGAGTTTTTCCCTTATAATTTGGAAATAATTTTGTTTTCCAGTGTCTCTAATATTTCATTATTAATGCATTCATAGCACTATTGGGCGACACTGCTTATTAGCCCTATCTTATATTGTGGTTAAATGACACATGTGAAGTACATAAGAGAGTGGGTGGAACATGTTAGGGTGTCTAGGAAATGATAATATTTCAATTAAAGAGCAAATCAAGAAGAATTAAACTATTATTTACTGGGTTTTCTTATTCTTTCAGCATTCCCCATTTTAATTGGTTTTGGCCTAGGTGACAGCTTTTTAAAACTTCTACTTGTGTGTGGTTCTCTCATCTTGGTTGGATGGAGAAAAGAAAAGCAGAGAAAATCTATATATAAGGATGATTCTAGATGGTTATTACAATTATTGACCTTTAGAAGAGAAAATTTAAAAGTCAAACTAGGGTTAAAGCTAGACATCTACTGTATTTTGGTTTAAACTCTTATACTGCTTTATTTTGTGCATGTCAAGGAGACCTATCAAAAATCTTTTAGTTCCTGGAATTTGCCTTTCTTTTTAAAAGTAAAAGCAGTTGAACCAATTGTGTTTAATTCCATTGCTCCTCTGAGTTTGAGAGTAACTAAGAAAAAACCCTACCCTATAAAAGCCTTGGGGAAATAGACAGTGTGTAACTGCCTCACTTCTGACATTGGTGGAAGAGGTGGCACTGTAAAAGTTTTAACTGTCCAGGGCTGACATGCTTGGCATTCTATATCCATTCTGTTTGGATGTCATCCTGGTATCTGTCCTCTCTACTCTCCCTTGACCAAGGACCTAGAGCAACCAAGTTGTTCATTCTAATTCTGTCATTAGCCACATCCTGTCAAGGTGAGAATGCCTCCACCATGATAGTGTCCTGCCCTGATTCAGAGTTTGATGGGGGAAAGGGTAATGGGTGCCACTTTCTCCCTTGGTGTCATTCTCTCTGCAAGTATTGGCAGAATGTAATTAGTGATATGTAGTGGCTAATAATATTCTCTTTGTTTCCAAAAAAATATGAATGCTTAGTACTTGCCAAATGGAAGATGCATTTCAGGAAGCATTAGTGCCTTTTAGTCTAATACAGTACTCCAGTTGAAATCTTATATGATCTAAGTCATGCTTTACTGAAGTCAAAATTTAAAGAACAAAAGAAGTGAGAACTTTTTCCATAATAGTTTTGATAGAGAATGACTGAATTAGCTTCTAGGACTTTTAACACCATATCTTAAACATGTAAACCACATAGATGGTTATAATCTTTCTACGCCATTACCTAAAACAATTAATGGATAAATGGAGTATCTGAGGAGGGTAAAAATTTACTTCTGAGAACTGATTATAGTCCTAATGTTTGTTGTATATACATGCCCTCCCAAACCCTAACTTGTTCTAGTATTCAATGTGTTTCATCCTAACCAGATTAGTTTTTATCACTTAATTCTGTTCATTTCTTTCAAAAGAATACCCAAACAGTAAATAAACCATTCAATTTAGTGCAGAAGCAAAATCTTATAAACACCATCATTTGGTCTCAGAAGTACTCATTTTCTTCTAGTATGGATCAAATGTTTGATTAAAGATGGGGCGGTAAAGTGGAGGAAAAACCCTCTGGATATGTCTGAAAATAAAAAGCAAGGAAAATGAAGTTTACTATTTATATCACTCCTTCTACTATGCTAGTTCTGAAATTGTGGAGCTAGTTCAAACTGGGCCTCTTCTAACTCCTGGAAATCTCACCTGATCCTAGGTTTCTCTCAGAAAAATCCCTGTAGTTTAACCACAGAGCTTTGCCATGTGCTCAGGGTCTCTCTAGAGGACTTCAAGCTCTGCTGATTCAGCTCAGAATACTTTGGGTTACCTTGAAGTAGACTTATGCTAGTCTTTGTTAAATTAGTAAAACACCATGTGGGTCAGCTGATAATGGCTCCCAAAGATTATGTCCACATACCAATCCCCACTTGTAAAATGTTCCCATCATTTGAAAAGAGGGTCTTTGGAGATAAGCTTAAGGGTCTTAATGTGAAATTATCCTGAATAATTCAGGCAGGCTCTAAACCACCTTATAAGAGAAAGGAAGAGGGATACTAGATACACTAAAGTGATATGAAGATGAAGGTAGAGACTGAGGTGAGTTGGTGTAATGCCAAGGAATGGTTCTCTTCTATAATTGGGGGGGGGGCAGCCATGGCAACATTCTGATATTGCACTTTTGGCCTCCAGAACTGTACACATCTGGTGCTTTAAACCATCAAATTTGTAAGAGCAGCTATCAGAAACTAATAAATAATGTTTAGGACATGAATGCTTTCCCCCCCCCCCAGAACATAGTATAAAATGGAGTAATGTGAGAATCCAGTTAATAAGGATTTATCTCCCTAACATTTTGTGTCGTGCCAAAATGTCATTTAAGAAAAATGAGAGAAAAAATGTTTACATCATCAAGAAAGTAGGTGGAGACACACTGCAATGACATGTATTTGAGATGACTTAAGGCTTTGGTGCAGCTGAATTTGAATGGATTGCCAGCACTGGCTCTGACACTGACTTAGTTGCTGCACGAATATACACAGAACTGGTACTAGAGAACGGCATTTCGAAAATTGTCCTATCATCTCTTTAGTAGGCAATTCCCCACTAATAAGGTACATTAAGAGGCATAAATTATGACATGTCTAAAGAATGAAACGACTGCTGGTTTATAATGTAGAACATGTAGAAAGGAACAACAGTATCTTGCTGCTTGCCAAAGATGCAGAATTTGCTATTGCATAGCTATTTGCTTTCTTCTGTCCTTGTCTTTGTAATAGTATGCCTTTGTAATGCAAACTTTCTTCCCATCCAAGGCTTGCTTATGCCAGGTTTTCCTATTTCTTTTTATGCTTAATTCTTATGAAAATAATTTCATTCACACGGTTTCAGTTGCTTCCTGTTATATCAATAACTTCAAGGGGCAACTGTTCAAATTTGGCTCCCACCAGAAGCTACAAATCTAAATATTTTACTTAATCTAAACTTCATCCTACCAAAAAGTTCTTTTCCTGTCGTACTCAAAACCACAAATCCTCGAGAGCTTCTCTATTTTATTATCATTGGTGCTAAATGCTTGGTTCTTCTACTATTGTCAGACATCTCATTTTTTTCTTTTCCTTTAGCCCCTGCATCTAAGTCATTAACCAGTTCCCCCGTTATTCCTCTGCAGTTTCTTGGGTTTCCATTCTCACCACAGCTTATTGACCCATCTCCAAACTGGTTATGGAGAACTCTTGCTCCATCGTTACCCCTCCCTGGGCTATCAAATTTGTTGCTTTAGTTGTATTACTCCCATTTAGTACAAAGGAGGGCCCCTGGTAACTATCCACTCTATACCCTACCCACCCAGTTGCATTCCATTTCTGGTATGAAAGATACTTGCTTTTTCTGTCAGTCCTAAAGTTCATTATTTGTTGATTTTCTCAGGGAATATAATGAATTAACATTGGTCTGTTAATAGACAACTAAATCTAATAGTTGGGAATATAAATAAAAGTTCTTATATAGTAAAATGTACAATATTTTAAGAGTATGAAACTGAATATGGTTAGATGTTACTAAATTTGATAATGTATATGACTGGTTCTTCCCACAAATGACTCATTAAACAACATGCCAGCAGAGACTAGGTTTATTATATCATTTACTCCTTCCTACTTCCCTCTGCCCCTAGTCTTGGGCACTGCACATTAAAAAGTGTTAACAGTAATAATTTCCCTTTCTGAAACTAATGTTCATAGGGGTTACAAACTATACTATAAAAAGAAATCTGAATTATTATTATGGCAGCTGATGAATACATGAAAGGCTTCTGATCTTTGTCTATGACTTAAGTGAATTTATTATTCACATAAAAATTCTGTAAGAGCTGTGGTTAGTTTTCAGAAAAAGCGCTGCATTTTGAACCAAAAGCTGAATCTGGATAATTCGCATCTATGTCATTCTTAAAGAAAACCAGATTTAGTTAGGTTCATAACAAAGCTAGGTTTATAATAAAATCAAGTGGTAGCTGCCAGGCATGGTGGCCCATGCCTGTAATCCCAGTGATTTGGGAGGCTGAGGCAGGAGAACTGCAAATCTGAGGCCACACTCAGCAATTTAGTGAGACCTTCTCAAAATAAAATAAATAAATAAATAAAAAGGGTTGGAGATGCAGATCAGTGGTACAGTGCCTCTGGATTCAATTCCTTTTAAACATAATTAATGACTGCCTATAAATGATAAAAATCTTTGAACACATGAAAAATGATAGTATGCTTTTGTAAAATTATTAAAATGTCCCAAATGGAAACCTCTGTCAAAGTTTAACAAACTGTTATCAACAGTTTTGTTTGTTGTTTCTTCATGTGAACAAGACATCCCTAATATATATCCAGCACTGTTAACAGTGCCTAGAACATGGCAGATACTTGGTACACTTATTGATTCATAAATACAACAATCAGGCAGATATCCCTAATTTTGGCTAAAACCTTTAATTCCTAACACCAATAACCTACGGGCCTCTTTTTTAAAGGGATGTTTTAGGGAAGCAAGTTCAAAACACACATAATACAGAATACTTACAGGGCAGCATTTAGAAAATAGACCTACTTAGTAATAAGCATTTTATTTCTACTTTTAAAAGATACATACATAGCAAGCCTACAGACTTAATTAAGTTGCTCCATTAATAAGTGGCCATTTTGGGCAAGTATCATTATCATCACCATTAAGTATCCCAACAGACTCAAGCATTTTCCTCTCAATAGCTAAGGAGACATATATTTAGTTCTACTCTCTGAATCTACCATACTTCTCTCATGAATTCAAAAAGCACCAGATGATGCTGGGGGTATGACTTAGGGGCAAAGTGCTTGCTTAGAAGGTTTGAGGTCCTTGGTTTGATTCCCAGCATCACATAAAAAAAGTTCCATAAAGTTCAGATGTACTGATGCACTATAACAAGTTATAGAAAATTTTTTAGAGTCTTATAAAGACCACAATGTTAAGGCTCACTGACAGTTTATGACATTCAAGTCTGCAAACACTTCAAGATTTCTAAAGTAATAGGAAGATTAATTATAAAATACTGTAACTTTTCCTACTCCTCAGTGTATACCCCAAAGACTTTAAATCAGCATACTATAGTGAGGCAGCCACATCAATGTTTATAGCAGCTCAATTCACAATAGCTAAACTATGGAACTAAGCTAGATGACATTCAACAGATGGACAAATAAAATGTGGTACATATACACAATGAATATTACTAAGTCTTAAAGAAGAATGAAATTATGGCATTTTCAGGTAAATGGATGGAACTAGAGAATATCACGCCAAGTGAAATAAGTCAATCCCAAAAAACCAAAGGCCAAATATTCTCTCTGATAAGCTTACGATGATTCATAGTGGGGGTAGTGGTGGGTAGGGAAGAATGAAAGAACTTTGGATTGTGCAGAGGGGAAAAAAGGGGTGGGGCAGTGGGGATGGGAAGGACAGTAGAATGAGATAGACATTATTACCCTATATACATGTATGATTACAGTACTGGTGTGATAGAACTATGGACAGCCAGAGGAATAAGAAGTTGTGTTCTATTTGTGTACAATGTGTCAAAATGCATTCTACTGTCATGTATAACCAATTAGAACAAATAAAAAAAATTGCCAAAAAAATCCCTCTAACTCCTTTTCACATTTCCAAGAATCAAAAGGAAGGAGACCATATTAGATGGGAGATTAAATTCAATGAAGACACAGATTAAACTAAAAGAAAAATGTTGCAGTGGTGAGTTTGATTCTAATTTCGATGTTACACATTAAAATTTGTTTCTCCAAGTATCCTTGGGGACTTGAAAAGCAACTGAGACCTTTCTGACTAAATTATTTTAGTATCATTGAATCTAAGCACCGAAAGGTACATTTATGTATGATTTGCATTCCTTCGGCTGCAGCTTCTACTTTGCAAAGGTGCTTTTTGCCAAACCCACTGGCTCTATTTCTATTAGCATTAAAAACAAAACAAAAAACGAAACTAACCTAGAGAATGGCACTGGCATTCATTCTAACTTTTATGAAGTAGGTGCTGTTCCTATCCTCATTTAACAAATGAAGAAATGAAGGCACCTAACCAAGGTCACATGCTATGAAACAGCAGAGCTGGGACTAGAAAACTTAGGAAGAGGCCATATTTGTATTTACTAAACTTCCATTTTGTAATCCTAATACTTGTGTGCAACTAACGTGTTTTTCCCACCAAATCAATTCTCATTTGGGAGTGATTTTGCCCTCCCTGCCCCCAGTGCAACCTGAAGACCCTTGATAATGTCTGGAAAAATCTTTGGCTGTCACAACTTGGGTGTTATCGGCATTCTAGGAGGCAGAAAGCAGCGATGCCACTAAAATCTTACAATGCACAAGACAGCCTGCACAAAAAATTATCCAGCTTTTTAACAGTACCAAGCCTGAGAAACCCTACAACAGAAATAAATTCTAGGTGTGCAGGGTTTTAGTTGACTTTGGTTGCTGCTATATCTGAAGGTCTAGAAAAATTCTTGACACTTTTTTGCTGAATGAATATTTAGTTGTTCTAAAGAGTTTCGAACTGTGCCTGGTATATATTGGTAGGCAATAAATATTTGATTAATGATTGGCACCCTCAATGGATTTTTAGTGTTCCAGTACTGTTTGTGGGGGCTTAATCCACATGCTACCCCCCAGGTTATAAAAACAGCCTCTCATAGTAGGGGCTTCTGCAAAAACATACATATATAAATATATATATTTTTTTCTTTAGGCCTTTCCATACATGGAATTCTGTGAGTTAAACTTGTAAGTTAAGACTTTTGTCTCCTTAAAATGAAAGGCTTTCATGTCCCAATCAAATAATGTGTATTTAGGGGGATTAGTATACAAGAAGGTTCTACTTAATTGTTCCAGTGGCTGGTAAATACTATGAAAAACTGAAAACTTTTACAAATTTCACAAAAGAAGTGAATTAAAGCACACTTAAGACAAAGACCTCTTAAAAACAAAGTTGTACTTAAGTCCATGTCATTCAAAGATTTTTATAACCATAATATTCTAACTATAACTTCATTCTATATTAAAAAATCCAGTTTAGCATCCAAAGTATTTTCAATCCTTCCTCCTTCACCCCAAAGAGTTACTGAATGTCAACCCAAAGGCATTTATTCATAAGTAATATTGCCTGATTTACAAAATTCTTTCTCAAAGAAAAGCTCAAAAGGTGGTTATGTGAATCTTCAAATACTAGAAAAAAACCCTGACATCTTTCACTCATTTTTCCTGGAATTAATTAAGTCTAGTTTACTCATGTTAAATTATAAAATCAGAATGTGTAAAATAACACCTATTACATTTAAAAAGAAGGTAAACCCATATTTATTTACTAGCACTGTTAAAACATTACACAAAACACATTCAAGTGGCAAGTAATTATAATGCAAGCCCTTGCATGGCAATCCAAATTTATTGAACTACTGATGCTAAGTTATACAAAATTGCACCACTTTAATTAAGGCTTTTAGTTTACATTTGGCCACCTCAAAGTAGTTGTAACATTAGGTTGGTCAATTTAAATACTGTGGCTCCCTGTTGGATAGACACACAATCTTTACACCCAAACGTTAATGCATACAAAGCAACAAGGCATTGTTAAATAAAACAGCAATAGTTACTGCAAATTAGGCCTTGTGACCAATTATACATGATTAAAATTACTTCCCACATTCACATCCACAGTACTCGTCCACCATTTAACATCTCAACCAAAACGTTACACATGTGAAACAATCACTAACAGGCAAAAATACTAAACCTGTATATTTGGTATTGCAAATACACTTATGCATGAGCAAGCAAGGGATTCACAGTGAGAATCTACAGCTGCAGAAGCCTGAAAATGATTTACAAAAATTGTTAAATCATTAAAAAATTGTTTGAAAATATACACTTCTTGTTGTAGACCCCCACTGTACACACAACTACAAACATTGTTCCCTATGTAAACAAAAAAGGAAACACATAATAAGGAGATTTGAAAAGTCTGGACATTTCCTTCCCAACAGATATTAAAGGCAACGTCTTTAAATCTAAGACATCATACTGAAAGGACTATATTTTAAAGACAAGATCACTGTCTCCACAGGTTTTTGAAAAATTAAAAAAACTATATAGCTGTGTTAATCAAAGCGCTTATTTGTACAATACAATGATAATGACCTTGGATTTAAAAAAAATTACAATAAGCTACAAGTATCAAAGAAGCAAAGTTATCTGGAGTAGTCTATATAGGAGCTCTTTGGACTTTCTTTTATTATGCTAAAATAGTGGTGCTTTCAGGATTTACATTATTGTACTCTCCAATACAAAGTATGGGGCGTGTTAAAGTATACAGTACACCATTTTCATACATGTACAACATTGGTGGATGAAGAATGTCTCTTAGCAGTAATACTGGATGTAGCCTCTGGTTTTACCAGCTGCATACTCTAGGACTATTATATAAGTAAAAATCTCTCTTGTGATACTGAAAAGTGATTAGAATGTGCAAACTGATATAGTAGCTTTCATCCGCCTCTTAAAGGGTACCACCACAGGAAAGTCCATTTAAGATGTTGGTAGGTTTAACAAAGTTGGAATGCTGGCACTGTTGAATTGGGCAACAGTTCTTCAGACCTGTCAAAAGGAAAAAAAAAATATATATATATAGTAATTGAACCCAGTGTATTAAAGGAAATAGTAAAACAACATTTTTAAAGTATCAGAAATGAATATACTACAGACTATTGTTCCAGTCATTACAGAAATGACAATGTACCACAACTCACAGCAAAGACATTTTCATCTTTGCATTCCAAAGAGTTGAAATCTAGTCTAGTGTTCTCTTGAAAACCAGGGTTTCTAGTATGAGAAAAGTTAAGACTTTGCTTCCTTATTCTTTTAAAAGAGTAGCTAAAATCTGGGTTCAGAGATTCAACATTTAACACCTGTAACTATTTCTTACGTTAGGTGGTTCCATGCTATTCACAGCACTTTGATTCATATCTTTTCAGAATTTATTTCATGATTTTTTTTTTACCACTTTATAGTTGAGTTTTATTACTTCCAAATTTCATATTTATATAGATTCTATCAAATTTTAAATATCAAAAAATTTGGTACTATATTAAGGACCACATATAATTAATTTTTTCTTTAGAGAAAACTAGTTTTAAAATAATATTTGTAATGTAAAAGAAGTAAAATCTGAACTGTCTGTGGAATATTTATTTACTTTGAGTGACTTTCTACACACATGCCTAAGCTTTTAAAATACGTTTTTAAAATTTTTATTAAAACTCTTGTTTTTCTGGGGATCAGACTTGTTGCAAGCTCCAGAAGGGTTGTTAATATACATGTGGCTGCTGAAACTATTTTCACAAATACCTAGAACCTCAGGTCTTTATTCTGAGTCTGAATGAAGTCTGTAATACAGTTTTCCAAAACCTAGCAGACTGAAAGTAGCAAATTGGAAAGAAACGATGGGGGTGTATAAGCTCAGGCACATATGTGATGCCAAGTAAGAATAAGCATTCAGTTAGGTACAACAGATTATCATTATAAGAGTATCTATCACTAAACAGAGGGCCCTAACTACACAGTAAGGACATAAACTATAAAAGATAATGATAATATGGGCCCACTTAATACTGGGGGAAACAGTCACAAATAATAAAAGTTCCAAAGGATAAGAGGATAGTGAATAGTGCCTTAATAATAACTGTATGGGAAACCATTTTCATTGGTAAAAAGCAGCAGTTGATTGTTTACTATGTACCTGGCACTGATCTAATAGCTTTACAATTATTAATCCTATTTAATATGACTGATTTCAAAATACACATAAAAACACTGTATGCTCAGTTTTCTTTTGCTCACATCTCTGGATTATGTTAGTGTTTTTCTCTGTATGGGAACCCTCTAGCCCAATACAGTTAACTTCAACTTGTCCTTCAGCTCTCAGCTTAATGTTTCCTACTCTGACAGACTTTCCTGAATTCTTATGCATATGACAGGTCTGGTGCCCCAATTATATGCTCCCACAGTACCCATCATAACACAATGTTTAAGCATGGACTCAGAAGTTGGACTCCTATTCAAATTCTGGCTCTGCTATTCCCTAACAGAGGGGCTTGCACAAGTGACATGTTTGGTGCCCACTTCCCTCCTCTATAATGTGGGAATAACAGTTCTTGCCCCAGAGGATTGTTGTGAGAATTGGATTAATGTACAGATAGGGACCCTTAAGAGTTCTGGGCGCATGGTAAATGTGTCAGGGATTTTTATTATTAGTACTACAATGAATTTATTCTCATTGCATTTATGACATTTTGCAACTGTTTGTCTCTCTCTTCCATCACACCTTAATTAGCTTATTATAATAAAGAGGCAAGGAGATAAGGTTTGTCTTGTTTACCATTATACTGCCTGCTTTTTTTTTTTTTTTTCCCCTTCCCCAGGGTTGGGTTATAAACCCTGGCCCTTATGGGTGCCAGCAAGTGCTCTACCACTAAGCTACATCTCCATCCCCTGAATAAACTTATATGTCATCGCTTATGTAGAATACCTTATTTCTGATGATAAGTAAATGAAATAATTAACAAGATATCAAACTAATTCATGAATGTAACCATCTACTTTTTAGAACTAACGAAAACCAAAAATCCACTTGCTTTCCTGACAGTGTCCTTAATGAAGTTGTATGATTAAAAATTAGAGGAAAGATAAATCAACATACCTGGCTCAGAGCTACAATGCATTTAGTATATTAAAGCAGCTGACATGATGACTTTTTGCGGGCCTTCCCAGGCACTGGAGTTTTTCTGTTAATTTGCCGCACTAGGTCATAAAAGATCTGCAAACATATTACAAAACCCCCAAATTGAATTTCCATGGACATAAAGGTACCACCAGAAAACAAGAAGAGTAAAACTAAGTATTCTTCTAAGTGCCAAGTTCTTCTGGAGGGGGGTTAAAATTGTTCTCCTTAAAAGTTCATATAGCCCAAGAATGCCTTTTTGAAATTTAGTCTTTTACATAAAATCTTTCATACACTTGATGAGTTAACCTGTCTTCCCCACTCCTATCTTCTATCTAGTCTTCCTTTTCTGTGATAAATTTCACTGTATAAACATTTAGTAACTGAAATAGTACTGTTATTTATATACATATATTTAACAAGAATTTTTCTGCCTGTAAGATCAACATGTCACTCTGACTACATATTAACTTGGGATTGTATTAAACACACACACACATTTTTCCATTAATTTTAAATACAATAATTCAAACAAAAAACTGTTAAGTATATCTGACCATACCTCATTAACATTTATTTTTGATTTTGCAGAAGATTCTAAGAATGCACAGTTGTTCCACTGTCTTGCTAGATTTTGACCTTGTTCCTTTCCTACAACTCTTTCATCTTCCAAGTCACACTTATTACCAACCAGAATCATGGGAACCTGAAAAGACATTTGTGAGGATAAAAATAAGTATGTATATATATTACACAAATTCAAATAAAAAGAATTCTAAGAGTCAACCCTAAAGATTACTTTTCCTATGATTTCAGACACAATATGAAATAAAATTTACAGTTAAACTAGAAAAGCCTTAACAACGTTAATTTGGAAGACTCAAATAGTACAGACTTTCAGGTCAACTGCACTGTCAATTATTTCTATTGCCTTCTCTTCTCATGGAGATGTCAAAGCTCTGAATAACTCAAAAGGGAAGTAGAGAAAGAACGAAAATTCTCATATATGTTAAGTAAAATGGACATAACCTAGGTAATGTAGATACAAGTTAGAACCTTTCACAGGAAAATTTTAGAAAACAAGGTATGTCATACTTGGTTTAATTAACTTAATTTGCTAAAAATCAAGGTCATTATTAATGGCACACTGTGTTTACATTATATGGTATTTTTAATTTTAAAAGAACACTATAGGTAAAAATAATGCTTATTCTACCAAACCACTACCGAGCATTTTCAAATCAATTTTCTAAAGTATTTTGTGGAAAATTTTGGCTTGGAACAAGAGTTTGTTATTAGGCATTTAATAAATATTTGTTTAATGCAGCTTATAATAAAAATGCAACTTAAAATAAATTAATGCAACTTAAAATAAATTAAACTATAGTACAGCAGTTCTTATAGTGTGGTGCCCAGATCTGCAGCATCAACATCACCTGGAAATTTGTTGGAAATGTACAATTCAGGGCCCTACCTCAGGTACTAAGTCAAACTCTGAGGGCTGGGTCCAGCAATTTATGTTTAACCACTCCTATAGATAATTCTGATGCACAATCTATTTTAGGAATCACTATTACAGATAATTCAGAAACTCTGAAGGGTTTCCTTCCTTTAAAAATTATTACTATGCTCCTCCTCTGTCATTGTTGCTGGATGTTTATATTTACATATAACTCTTGTTTAGAAGGCTCTTAAATCTACCAGAAATGTTATCAGAAGATCATTTGCTCTATTAGTAACATTTACATCCCACATTCCTACCCACGAAAAGCATGTTTTAAAAACAGAAGGATATAACCTGGCACAGTGGCACACACCTGTAATCCCAGTGGCTTAGGAGGCTCCGACAGGAGGATCCTGATTTCAAACCAGTCTCACAAATTAGTGAGACCCTAAGCAACTCAGTAAGACTGTCTCTAAATAAAATACAAAAAGGGGCTGAGGATATGGCTAAGTGCCCCTGAATTTAATCCCTGGTGCCGAAGAGGGGGAAAAAGGTATAACATTAAATTTTCACAAGATAAGGGGAAAGGAGGGAATATATATTTGTTTTTTTTATTTTTTTATGTGGTGCTGAGGATTGAACCCAGGGTCTCACGCCTGCTAGGCGAGCACGCTACCACTGAGCCACAACCCCAGTCCATATATGATATTTGAAAACTTGTAAAGATACATTTGTACCTTTTAAAAAAGAAAAAGGTTCTGAACCCTTCACCCTCAATACGTGAACTTTAAATTGGGTTTAAACTTTAAAATTGGATACATTATAATAAGGGGTATGAAATTATTATTAGAAATTCAGCTTACATCATCAGTGTCTTTAACTCGAAGAATTTGTTCTCTCAGATCTTGTAAATCATTAAAGGTAGACTGTGCTGTGATGGAATAAACTAAAGCAAAGCCTTGTCCATTTTTCATATACAAATCCCTCATTGCTGTAAATTGTTCCTAAAGTACAAAGAAAGGAATGTTAAAAAATTGAATGTTTTGACAGTTAATGTAACTATTTCCAAAATCTATAATTATAGCCCAATGAAGAATTTTGTAGTTTTATTTAACACTTCATAAAAATCAGTCCATGGCAAGTTATTATTTGAAAAGCTGGAAGTTTTATTTTACTAAAGATTTATATAAAATAAATATTCAAGTGGAATAGAAATATCCTGTCTCTGAAAACTACTGAAAGGCAGCTTTTTAAATATATCATCAGCCCTAGAGCATCCCAATTGTATCCCTAAATTACAGCCAGGCTCACAATACTCTTGTTATGTGGGTGTCTATCAGAATGTTTACCCACATCTTGCCATTTCCCCATACTTCTCCTTCACTAGACTATGAGTATTTGAGGGTAAGAATAGTGTCTGGCATATGCCAGGCACTCAAATATTATGCATACCATACGACCAGAATAAATCTTCCCTTTATCTTTGGATACTTAGAAATTTAGTTGGCTATTGTGGTTTAAATATAACGTGAGTATATGCCAAGGTTTCACATGTTGACATTTAATCCCCATTGTGAGATATTAAGAGGGTGGAAACTTAACAGATCATGAACATTCAGAGTTTGGGTCTCTGAGAAGTGATTAGGATTAAAGTCATTAGGGTGGCGCTCCCATGATTAATCTTGGTGGCTTTATTAGCAGAGGGATAGACAGACATGCATGCTCCTTGTCTCTTGCTATGGGATGCTCTGGACTGACTGAAAGGCGGCATCATAATAATGTAATTCCTAGAACTTGTGCCTCCAGAATTGTGAGCCAAAATAAACCTCATTTCTTTATAAAGGAAACCTGCATTGTGTATTTCACAATTATAATGAAAGAACTAATATACTGGCCTATAAATAATTTGATGGAGAAAAGATACCAATGAAATCACTACAGTGCCACTGAGGAAAAAAGGTATGCCCAAGTATTTTTCCGCATTATTTGAAATATGGTAATATATTGTTTTAAAAACACTAGTGAGACTATGAAAATTTTTATTCTAATAATTTTTCTAAATTCTTCAACTGATGCACTACAATTACAAAAGGTAATATTAAAAGAAGTTGAATTCAGACTATGAATATAATAGCTTTAAATATTGATTCAAGTAATACTCAAGTAAACTAATATTTGTATATAGAGTAATAGCATTTACAAGTCAATACTGTACAAACTGCATATACATTGGTAATTTGTTTACATACCGTTCCTGCAGTATCCAAGATTTCAAGCATACACTGTTGTGCATCTACTTCAACTTGCTAAAGAAAAAATTAAAATACACCTTTATGTTATTTTATATAAGACTACCTCAAATAAAAACAAAAGCTAAAATTAAAAACAGAGGGAGATTATGGCAATTTTACTAGGTAATTATCGAGCAAAACTTTAATAGTAGAAAAAGCAACTAAGTCATTGAAAAGTTAAAAAAAAAAAACAAATTTCTAATAGGTGCAAAACCATATGTTCACAAGTCAATAAGCCTCAGTCTCAAAATGAATCACTAAGCACTTAATTCTGGATGAGAAATGATACCAAAATAGTTCAAATAAATGAATGAATGAACAAAACAACAAATAACTTCAATACTATCAACAGTGATTTTTGTCTATCAATTCTCCTATAATACTTTAAATGTATCTTTTCTCCACGTAACTATATTGCCTCCACAATACTTGAACAAGCATTCTAATAGCAAGGAAGCAATGCCATAGCTACAAAATAAATTACATATCCCTAGTACCCCCTTTTCACCTAATATTTCCTGGGAGAAAAAAGTTATTTAGAATTAGAAGTACAGAGGCAAAGTAATTTCACAGTTGGGGAGCAGGAAGGATTTTCCAGTGTTTTTGGTAGACTGTGGACATAGTAGGGAAAAAACCCACCATATTTGCAAAACAGCAGGGGCCAGACTGGCTACAACATAAATGTGGGGAGACAAATACTAAATTAAAAATGTCTGCACATTGTTTTATTGTAATATGCTATGTTACTGGACATAGGAATTCACCTACCTACTGTGAGCAGGGGTACTTTATCAAGGAGGTATTAAATAGGAATGTTAGGGAGACTTCTGCACTCCTGTCTCTAGGTTAAAAGAATAACTGGTCTTTATAGGGATGGTAGAAGGGAACATGGGGCTGCCACTTGAAATGGGTTCTAAAGTCTGTATCAAATTAACAATTCAGGGGTCAGGATAAACTTAAAGCTCTGTGAATATGTGTGTATGAGTGTTTATGATTCTCCTAAACTATAAACATTCAATGCCAGGAAAGAGTTTTTCCCATTAATTTTAAAAATTAACTGTCTCTTCATTCTACTTCATATATAAACATTCAGTAATTATAAAGGCATTATAATTATTATATTTCTATTAAAATCAGAAGGACTTTAAAAATAACCTACCTTTCTATAAGAATCTTCTATCGTAGGATCATATTTTTCAACAAAAATTCCTTGAACAAATTGTACAGTCTGAAAAAAATTAACATACCCTTATACATCTAAAGAAAAGAACAAATCTAAATTTGCAAACTATAAACTACAGTTGATCTTCTGTATCTGTGGGTTCTACATTCTCAGATTCAACCAACTGAGGACCAAAAATATCTGGGGAATGGGGGTGGGGTGAGGAGAACCAGAATGCATCTGTGCTGAGCAGGTTCAGACTTTCTTGTCATGATTTCCTAAACAATTCAATGTCAGTTATTTACAAAGCATTTACATTTCACTGGGTATTAATAGTTTTGTGTATACACGTAAACACAATCAATATACCTCTCCATTATTTTAGATACCATTGAAAAAGTAGTTCATCCCATACTATACACAGTTGTTAATTAGATCCAAACGTGAAATTCTTTGCTAGGTGGCCACCTGAAGTGGCCAAGTAAGATAGTTTATCTTACTAGGGAGAAAGAGAAAGAAAAAGACTTTATAAGCTTTGACATTTCTAACATAAAATACATAGTATAAGCCTACTCACAAGAAAAAATTCCAAAATTCAAATTCCTATCTGGTCCTGAAATGCAAACAGACACATATTTATATGCTCTTACTCTCTGTACTTAGCCCAAACTATGTTCTGTCATATCTCAAATATAATCCAGCCAGATAAACCTAAAAACTCACTAAAACTACAAGAAAAATACAGTATAGTATTGCTTCAGAAGTTAATACCACTTTAACAAATACACATAATTGAAACCTAAAATTCAACAGAAAAAGAGCTTGGTGTAAAAAGTTAGGTTTTATGAGAATGACTTACCAGAGCAGACTTTCCAACCCCTCCTGAGCCAAGAACGACTAGCTTATATTCACGCATGATGCAAACTTGTCAAAATTGAGTACCTTGTTAAAGAAGAAAAAAATAAGTAAAGGTTTACGTAAATAAGATATTCAAACAAATAGATTCATTTTAAGTGATAACTAGTCCACATTCATATAACAGTCTAGAAAGATGAATGAGATAGGATAGGACTACATACAAAGCAGTTTATTATGTTGTTTTGTTTGTTTTTAAATAGTGCTGAGGGGATTAAACCCAGGGACCCACTCAGGCCAGGCAAGCTAAACCTCCCAGTCCTACATAAAGGGCTTTCTTTTTCGTTGGCTGGTTGTTTTTGAGGAGCTGGATACACCATCACTGAGCTACATCTCCAGTACCCCACAGTCCCCTTTTATTTTGAGACAGGGTCTTGTCAAGTTGCTGATGTTGCCCTGGAACTTGCAATACTCCTGCCTCAGGCTCTTGAGTCGCTGGGATTGATTGCATTTATAAGTCACCACTCCCAGACTAGTTTTTTTGTTTTGTTTTGTTTTTCTGGTGCTGGGGATTGAACCTGGGGCCTTGTGCTTGCTAGGCAAGCGCTTTGCCAACTGAGATATATCCCCAGCCCCTATACAAAGTTTTAATGAAACACAGTTACGTGTTTGTGTACTATCTGCAGTTTCTTTCATGTTATAGCAGCAGAGTTAAGTAGTTGCAGAAGAGGCCATATGGTCCATAAAGCCTAAAATATTTACCTAGTCAATCCCTGGAACAGATAAATGGTAAATGTAAATAAGCTGGCAGAGAGAGCAAAATACCCAAACACATATTCCTGAAGTAAGGGAAAGGTACAGACAAGGAACCTGAAAATCATCTGGAATAAAAGCAGAACTGAAAAGTATGAGTTCACAGTCTGTAAAAAGGTCTAGAGTGTTCACTATGAGGAAAAGTGGAAATCGAAAGAAAATAAAAATGAAATCAAACGGAAACAACCCTTATAAAGGTTTATCATTATCAAATATCATACTAAGAAAAGATGATACTAAAAATTTCAAAGGGGATTTCGTGAGAATAAAAGCTCTCAAGTTCCTGGAAAAAAATTAAATGGTCAGTAGCCTCAGTATAAAAGCAGCCATCAGAACAGGTTTTAAAATGTCTTAATCAAGAGATGACAGTTCTTTCATGGCAACAAGTCCAGAACCGGCTTAAACAAATTTAATCACACAATAAAAATTTATCCCAGAATGCTTCTGCAAACAATGAATCAAACAGTGATGGTCCCTTCTTCCTGAAAGTCAGTCAGTCAAAAATGGACTCCCTTCAATGAAAACATTTGAATGTCAACCAATCAACAACTGTCTCACTTGAGTGACAGTGCTTCTTCAGTCGACAACTCACTCCTGATCTTTTAAAGTTTATGCATCTTTAAATCTCATAATTCCCCCCAAACCTTATAAGACCAGCATTCTGCTTTGCCCAGGATGGTGTTTTGATTAAATAGTCAATAATTTCAGGTTTGTATTGTTTCAGATACTGAATATCATCTCATCATTTCAGTTTACTTATTAAGACCTGATTTGGTATCATTTGGAACAGGTTTACCAAAAAGCTCCCTCCGGTCCAGTTTGTTCTATGAACTTATCAGATGAGTCAGTATCAACGTTGATGGGTGCTACAATTTGGTTCCTTCAGCTCATATCCCTCAATTAATTGTTACACTAGGATTTGTAACCAAGTAGGTCTTTGCATAAGGCAACGCCTTCAGGTTTTGACATGGAGTTGTATTATTTGGTAACTATTTTTGTCACTAGTTTTAATTCTTCAGCTACTTGAATATTCATCTATTTGTGAAAAGTTTTATCCCCATGTTTTGTTTGTCCTGGGCTGTCTTGTTTCCATTTACTGAATAAGAGAGTGCCGCTCCATAGGAAACAAATGGAAACAGAAGTTCAAGAAAACCTAATCTAATTCAAGCTGGCTTGGAACACTCAGTGTTGAAGATAAGTAAAACCGGTAACCAACTCAGGAAAAGGTGAGTGATTGTTTAACTTAACTTGAAACACTGACAGCAACCACTATCTTTTTATAATTATTCCACTTAGTCCATTATCATAAGGTTAGTAATTGAGAGGCTGTTAATTATATGGCCTCTTTCTAGCATTTGACTGTCTGTGAACCTGAGAATAGTTTTGATTACACTAATCAAAAATTTTAATTTGTGGGAACACTTTACATCCAGTGAAACAAGCAGATCTTAAGAACTACTGTTATGCCAACATCTGTGTAACCTACAGACACACACCAATTAAGAATTAAAACACTTTGGGCTGGGGATATAGCTCAGGTGGTAGAGTGCTTGCTTTGCAAGCACAAGGCCCTGGGTTCAATCCCCAGCACCGCAAAAAAAAAAAAAAAAAAAAAAAAAATTAAAACACTTCTATCACTCAGAAATTCCAATGTGTCTTTTCTCAACTATCACAAAAAACTGTGACTTTAGTAACTGCTTTCTTATCATGAATTTACACTGTCAAAGCCATAATCAGCCGAGCACGGTGGCACATGCCTATAATCCCAGCAACTCGGGAAGCAGAGTCAAGAGGATTCTAAGTTCAAAGTCATTCTCAGCAACTTACTAAGATCATGTCTCAAAATAAAAAAGACTAGGAATGTAGCTTAGTGGTTTAAGCACCCCTGAGTTCAATCCCTGGTATAAAAAAAACAAAAACAAAAACAAAACCCCAAAATCATAGCCACTTCTCAGAAGAACTACTGTCCTTTTTTTATACCTTAAAATAACCTTAACTCCTATATTTACAAGGTTAATGACAAAAATCACTAATAACTGAAGTTATGGCCTACTTTTCAAATGTTCTAATAGTTTAGGAAGAAATATAACTATTAAAAAATCATGAAACAGTACTATTCAATAATAAACTTTAGGGAGGGCAGCATGTGGTACTGGGAATTAAACCCAGGGGTGCTCTACCACTGAGCTATAACCCTGGCCCTTTTTGAGACAGGGTCTGCTAAGTTCCCCAGGACTTGAACTTGTGAGTCTCCTGCCTCAGCCTACCAACTAGCTGGGATTATAGGTGTGCACCACTGGGCTCATTTAGTAATCGACTTTTTAAACTGGTATTCTGAGGCCTCAAAATAAAAATTACTAAGATACTTTCCTCTGTTCAAACCTTCAGAAACCCTGAATCAGTCTTTTTATACTACATACATATTCTTTCTATCCTCTTCTCTTTATCTGTGAGGTAACTACCTTTCTTGTGGGTTTCTCAGAAAAGGAACAATTATACAACAGCCCCTCTAAACTGCTAGAGCAGAAGGCATATCTATAGAAACCGAATTTAAATTCTGGTCTAGAACTTAGCTGATAGTCAAGAATTTTCCTAAATCTCAGGAAGACTGAAAGAAATGTGCTGTAGAATTCAGGAATTCATTAGCAACTTATGTTCTGTAATGCTGTGTCTATACCAACTAATTACACGCCTCAATACAAGAAAATGTTTAAAATCAGGATAGGAAAGACTAGGTTTAAATAACCAATCCTATTTTAAAGATTAACCTTTAGAAAATAAGAACCTATTTAGGAAATACACTATTAGAGAAATCTTTCTTTGGGGTAGATTAATTTAGAAAGCCTACAGTGGCTAAGATTTTCAGAGAGCCTTACAAAATAAGCTACAAAAAAACCTAAACCCAAATGTCACTATTTTCTAAGAAATGGAAGCTTATGGATGAGGACACTCATACAAACTGCAAACAAGAGTTCAAAGGAAGAACAATGTTTCATGTTTACTAAGAAATTGAAGTACAATGATATAAAATTCTGTCCAATAATGGTGCTGCAAGGGAAACAGCACCCAATTCCCTACCCTTCCTCTCTTGGAAGTAGAGGTGGGACTGACCACATTCAGTTCCAGGAAATTTTTTGGTGTTATGAAACCCAAAAACGTAACACAACTGACTGAGCTAGTATAAAATCACCACTTAGAGATATTAAATATAAAAGGAAATATTTATGGGAATTGCTGTTTGTCTTAAGTAAGTTTTTTATTTCCTTGCCTCACAAATAAAGGTAACTGAGTTGGCAGTGGAGGCTTCATTTCTTAATGAGATAGGTGGGTCACTTCTCCATTTCTGCATTTATCCATGAATATTTGTTGCTAGAATGAGGGGCTAGAGATGTAGCTCAGTGGTAGAGCACTTGCCTAGCAAATGCAAAGTCCTGGGTTCAACCCCAGTGTGTATCTCTGTCTGTGTCTCTCATACACATGAGATGAGTCAGGTTCATTCATGTTATTGTCTACCAGTAACTTTTTACTTTTATTATTACTGATTAAAATATATGTTTTATGGATGTATGACATTTTCATGACCCATTCAAACCAGTTGATAGGCATCTGAACTGCTTTTAGTTTGGTTCAAATAATGCTCATGAATTTGTTTGGATTTTAATAACTATACCATTAAGTTTTTTAAAAAAAAAAACTACTTTAGCACAGTAGGTAACTGTGGTTGACAACAATCAACTGAATTTCAAAATAGCTAGCAGAAAGGATTTTGAATGTTGCAAAGACACAGGAAAGATAATGTGTGAGGTGACAGATATGCCTATTGCCCTGACTGATTGTTACATACTGTATACATGTATTGAAATGTCACAGTTCCCTATCAATATGTATAATTACTACTTGTTAATTAAAAATATTTTTTGGGGGGATACAAAGTCTTACAGTAAAAACAAATTTAAGGCATTTCAAATTTAGAAACAGTAAAATGAAAAGGCCAAAATGAATATTTTCAAAACTAAAAATATGACAAAATACATCTAACTTGCTGATAAGGAATTTTGTTTCCTTGTGGTGCTGAGAATGGAACCCAGAGCCTTGTACCTGCTTAGACAAGTACTCTATCACTGAATTATAACCCTCAGCCCCTCTGTTTTAAAATCTACTTTCTACCACACTAGCCTTGAAAAATTATTTAAAGACTCAGAGTGGGGCTGAGATTGTAGCTCAGTGGCACAGTACTTGCCTAGCATGCGTGAGGTACTGGGTTAGATCCTCAGCACCACATACAAAACTAAATAAAATTAAACTATTAAAAAATCCACTTTAAAAAAAGACTCTAAGAGTGAACTAACAAATAAATTTTATTGTGAATGCCAAATCCGAGTGACAATGGCCATTAGCAGTTCTGTTTTCAAAACTGGCTGCATCTAGTTTTAGCAGAAAAGACAACTGTGTTCAACAGGCAATGTTGTCACTGGTTGGCCTATTTAAATGTGAGCTGTGAGCAAGCCTTCCTGTTCAAATGTTGGTTCAGATTAAGAATGAGTACTCTGAAATCTGTGAATGTCTTAAAATTTCATGCACAATTTTAAGATGGGGAGAGTTATATAAAATCGTTAATGGGATTTGTGATAACTACTATTTGAGACACTGAAATTAATTATTCTCTTTCACAGAGCTCCAGAGGGGGACAACTTTGACAGCACAGCATAGCATAGTTGTAACACCTAAGTTTCAAACCTGGTTTTGTATAATCCTGGGCAGGTCATGAAAGGTAAACTAGCTGGGTGTTGTGGCACACACCTGTAATCCCAGCAATTTGGAAGACTGAGACAGGAGGATCACAAGTTTGAGGCTAGCTTCAGCAACTTAGTGAGACCCTGTCTAGAAAGAAAAAAGAAAAAAGGGACTGGGGTATGTATCTCAGTGGTAAAGTGCTCCTGGATTAAGCCTCCAGTATCTCCCCCACCAAAACACACCAGTAAAATAAAATAAAAATAAATAAATAAAACAAAATAAACTCTATGAAGACAAAGATTTTTGTCTGTTTTCTTATTTTGCTATATCCCCAAAACCTAGTACCTAGAATATAATACGTACTCCATAAAGTAAGGAAAGAAATGTAATTTCTTAAGAGTCACTGGCATGATACCTTGGCGCATGGTAACAGTCAACAAAAGGTAACTTTTTAAAAAGTAGTAGTGATAGCAATGGTCTGAGCTGCCATTCAAAAGAATGAAGAATGGCTGTGCCCCCAACTGTGAATCGCTGCTCTTCCCTTTTATCTGCTAGCTCAAGAAAACATTTAAGAATGTAAATGAGGGACTGAATAGTTTTTGTCTGATGTAGAAAGTTTTGTCCTTGATGGGCAAAGAGCTGCAATGCACAGGTTAAAACTATTTTAGGTGAACTCTAATATGCCTCAAGTTATGCAGACTAATTTTGATGCCCAGGGGGCATCTCAGTATTATTACTTCAAGGATACTGAGAAAACCTCAGCATTGTAATGTACAGTGATTCTGCCCTTATCTGTGGTTTTGCTTTGCACAGTATCTGCAGTCCAAAAATACTAAATAGAAAATCCTAGAAATAAACAATTCCTTAAGTCTTAAATTCCTAACCATTCCAAGTAGCATTATGAAATCTTCTGTCTCACTTCAACCCACTCAAAATGTCAATCATCCTTTGGTCCAGCATATATACACTGTATGTGCTACCTACCCAGTCACTTCGTAGCCATTTAGTGACCAACTTGGTTATCAGCTCAACTGTTATGACTATTCAGTGCTTATGTTCAAATAACCCATATTTTACTTAAAAATGGACCCAAAGTGCAAGAGTAGAGATCTTGGCGACTGTGATATGCCATGATAAGGTGTAAAGTGCTTCCTTTAAATTTAGGTGTAAATTCTGAACTTAACAAGGAAAACAAATGTATTTGAGGTTGCTATGAAAATGAATCTTCTAGCCATGAAACTGTAAAGAAAAAAGAAATTTGTGCTAGATTTGCTCTGCACTTCAAATAGCAAAACTTATGGTCAATATGTGACAGGTGCTTAGATAAACTGAACACACATTAAATCTGTAGGTGGAAGACACGACCAGAATGTGTTTCAAATGACAGCAACATGAAGTATGAGAAAGCATTGGGTTACAGAGTTCAGTACTACCACTGGAACATAACCCTCCTCAAAGGATGATTACCATAAAATGAATTTCAATTCCCTGAAATTTTAAAAATGTACAAGTGGTGGGATGACTATTTTTCTTTTCTGTTTGCTTGTGTTTTTCCAATAGTTCATTATTAGTAAACAGAAAAAATGTATAAAATACAAATGAAAATTTACATAAAAACTGAAGGTAAAAGAGGAGTTGTGGAGCTCTTATAATTACCCCCATGTTATTATAACTTAAGAGTGTTGCCATTGGCATTTTTCAAAGTGACCATTTGAAACCTGAAAAATACCAGCTAGGGGTTTAGCTCAGTGGTAGAGTCTAGCATGCACGATTCTCTAGATTTGATCTTCAGCACTACCAAAACAACAGCATCAAACAAGTTGGGTGCGGTGGTGCACACCTAGGAGGCTGAGAAAGGAGGACGGAGAGTTCAAAGCCAGCCTCAGCAAAAGCAAGGTACTAAGCAACTCAGTGAGACCCTGTCTCTGAATAAAATACAAAATAGGGCTGGGTATGTGGCTCAGTGGTGGAGTGCCCCTGAGTTCAATCCCTGGTACTCCAAAACAAACAAACAAACAAAAAAACAAGCTGGGAGTGGTGGCACACAACTGTAATTCCACCTATTCAGGAGACTGAGGCAGGAGGATAGCATGTTTAACATCAGCATGAGCAACTTACCAAGAACCTGTTTCAAAATAAAAAAGGGTTGAGCATGTAGCAGTGTGGTAGAGCAACTGCCTACCTGCACAAGGCCTTGAGTTCAATCCCCATTACCTCGAAAAAGGGTCAAACCAAACTATAATCTCAAAATACCAAGTTTAACTGTTTAACTTACAAGAATAATTCCAAAATACTCATGCTGGCAGACAAAACTATTTTTCAGGGAAATGATATACTGATGGTGATGGTAGGTGTTTAAAGAAACAGACAAGTGTTAAATAATCAATTAGATTTCCTTTAAGTCTATTTTCGTACACTTCTTCCCCAAAAGAGGTAATATTAGTTACTGAAAATTATAAAATTACATATTTAAGTGCTTTATAGAAAACTACTCCATAAGCGATGTAAATACTGACATTTTAAACATGTTTCTCTCTTACATTCAAGCAATATTTACCTTATTAATTTAATTAGCAAGCTGGAAAATTTATCTGGCAAGAAAAGACAAAAAGGGTGAAAACTTGAATTCTAAGAGAACCTGTATCTAAGTACTTTTTTTTTTTAAATATTTCTTTTTTTTTAGTTGATGATGGACCTTTATATTTTATTCATTTCTTTATATGTGGTGAGGAGATTCGAACCCACTGCCCTACACATGTGAGGCAAGCACTCTACCACTGAGCCACAACCCCAGCCTTGTATCTAAGTACTTTTAACTGGCCTGCCACAAGTAAAGAATTGTTTCTGAGAAATCTGTTGGTTTTTATCTACTTGTACACCAGCAGAAAATAGGTAAGAAGAAAAAGGATGTAGTAAAATTAGGGTACCTAAATATTAGACATTAGGAGTTATTACTGGGGAAAAATATTCCGTAATCAATCAAAAATTCAACTCTGAAAAAAATTTTAGATTTAACAACCTTCGAGAAATTAAAGTCAACACCATTAGAAAGGTTCAATGAAGCTACGTCAATAATAAGAGACACTTGGTGAAACACTGTGCTTAAAACCACGGTGCTATTTTGTTGAATGTAAAACGTTCTCGTTTGAATTTTCAATACAGGTGGCAAGAGTTTGTTGGCTTACATATTTGCCATCTTTATGTTGCTCCTCACAAACAATAATTATTTATAAAAGTTGGATGCATTTTCAGTTACTTATAAACTTAAAAAAAATGCCAACTAATGATAACATGCCTACATATGAATTAATCTGTCAATATGGTGTATTTGTACCAAGCTTTAATCTATGAACTAATTATATTAGGAAGGACTCTCAGATCCTCATTTTCTTGGTTGGTTGAACTGGAAAGAATGTGGCTATTAGGAGTGTTACCAGTAATGCCCACGAGAAGACACATTCTTCACCAGCAAAAAAGACAACTTCTACAATTATTAATTTTTAAAAATATTTTTTTAGTTGTCAATGAACTGTTATTTTGTTTGTTTATTTATATGTAGTGCTGAGAAGCGAACCCAGGGTGTCACATATGCCAAACGTTCTACCTCTGAGTCACAACTCCAGTCCCAACTTCTATAATTATAAATGTGAAGCATCATTCACCCTGTTTATCCAAAAATTTAAGATTACAGATAAGGTAAATCAGTTAAATTAAAAAAAAAAAACTATCAAAATGAAGGAAATTTCACTACTGTTAAACCTCAACTTTTTTATCTAATTTTCCCAATGCATAAATGTTTGAAATCTCTGAAAAAATTATTTTTGGGCTGGGGGTATAGCTTGGTAGTACAGCACATGCATCATGTGTGGGGTTCAGGGTTTGATCCCCAATGTTAAAAGAAGGTAGTTATCATCATCATTATTATTTTTGGTACCAGGGATTGAACTCAGGGCCATTTAACCACTGATCCACAACCCTAACCCTTTTCTGTATTTTATTTAGAGACACGGTTTTACTGAGGGCTTCGCTAAGTTGCTGAGGCTGGCTTTGAACTGGTGATTCTCCTGCCTCAGCCTCCTGATCCACTGGGATTATAGGCATGTGCCACCGTGCCTAGCAATTTTTAGTATTATCATTTATTATATAAAAAAAATCACACATTTATTATATATCTAAGGCATAGGAATATTTAGACTCCCCTGTCACTTACATTTAAAGATTCCTAGCTTGAATTACTTTCTGGATGACTAGAGTCAATGTGATCAGATCAATGAAAATAATTGATGGCTCTTGCACTTTGCTCTTATTTCTTGCACAATACCTGGGGACCAACTAATTTGTTTAAATGTTGTTTACTTACTGCTTATATAACTTTTCTCATTTACTTATAGACTAGCTTTGGTTACATTAGTTCTTTTTATCAACTTAAGAGGCTGTTTAGTTCTAATCCCAGAGCAAACCACAGCAAAAACATGAAAACAAAACCTCCTACAGTTACTTTCAGTCAGTTTTCAGTGGCTGTTTCATAACTGCTTAAAATGAAAAGTGGTGGAAAAGACACAATAATAATATTTTACACGAAGTTCAATAAATCTATAGAAGATATTATTTCATCAAATACTTTTGGGTACTTTCACAGAAAGCACAAAATAATGGGTGCCACAATGATTCTGAAGTAGCAGAAAATCTTGCATATTTAAAAATCAAAGAAAAAAGCTGAGAAACGTTTTTACTCTAAATATGTTCCACTGTATTAAAGTCATATCAAAAAGCAATAACTATCTTTCTGTATTATCTATAGTGTTCTTCATTAATAAGGCCTAAGAAAGACCCAACTGCAGATCCAAATTATTGATCCAAATTATGAACTATAATAATTCTAAAAATGATTGAGAAAATTAAAAATCCCAATAAAAGTCTTATATATATTTAAAAAAAAAAAACAACACTCGGGCAACTACTTGGTGTTGACATTTACTAGAGTTGTAATTTGTTCCAAGTTCTGTACTAGAACCTATGTATTGGAAAAGAAAATTGAGGAAATGACAGCTGCCATCAAGACTACTATAATTTATTATTCAATATTCTATATCAATAAATATATAAAGAGTGCTTACTATATGCCTGGCACTGTTCTAGGCAATGGGACTAAAGCAGTGAACAAAAAAGCATGTCCTCAGAATTTACTATTTAAAAGCAAGAAAAACAAAGTCAATATAAAATTTGTTGTGATTAGCAGTACAGAGAAGGAAAAAAAAAAAAAAAAAAAAAAAAAAAAAACCCAAACAAACAACCCACCAAACAATGCAAGTTAAAGGAGACGAAGAGTGTAGGAGCGGATGGACTGGATGGTTATGAAGGACTTCAGATAAGGTAAAAGAACTACATGAGGCTCAGTACCCAAAACATCCTATCAATGGATTAATGTTAACATCCTGTTTTTGCCAAAAGATTTTATCATTAGACTTTGTTTTAAGGGCATTTATTAATCATCTTTGGTGAGGTAACATGTTAATTAATTTGTGGTTGAAGTTACATTTGTATTTGGAAGTTGGAGATTTACCCAGGACCCACTGGAGAGCTCCTGGCTTTGATGACCCTTCTTCCTCTGCTATTAGAGGCATAAATGGGATTTCCAAAGGAATCCAGATGTAAACAGTATGTACAAAATCCCTTTCAGAGACTTCCTTTATCAGCGTTTATAGGAGTATATTCATGTCTTTTTTCCCCCTGTACAGTGAGAACAACATACAGATCAGAATAGTGTTCCTGACTAGCATACACTAAAGATATAGTTCTCAGGAGGCAGTGTTAAGGATGTTTCTGAACTATTCATCCATTTGTATCTAGCCCACAGTGATCATCCCTCTTTCTGACAGGCTGTACCAAATACCTTAAGACTTGATTATATACTATATTATATTGTTTCCTTAACGGTGATATTAGGCTGTAGAAAGCAACACTATCTTGGGATTTAAGAGGCATGACTCTATTCTGAAAAGTTGTTTATCTTGGGGTAAAGAACTAATTCTCAGTTTCCTGGTTCCTTGTCTGTCAAATGAGTGAATGAGAGAAGGGAAGAATACTCAACACTCAGATATGTCAGGAAGGCAAGAAAATGTCTGATGCAGCAAGGTGTATTTTATGAATTGGTATAAACTGTGGTCAAGTTTACAGAAGATACTTACATAGGCAGTCATCTGAACTCTAAAAATATTGTGAATGTTGTAACAAAAAAAATCTATTTGAGACTGGCGATTTGGACTCTGGGCTGGTAATTGTTAACTTTTTGACTAGCTGATCCCTAAGATCCCTTTCAATGCTGCACATAATGTTACATGTACCAGGGTTTAAAGAATAAAACATGGAAGGAACTTTTAAATGTATTATACTCCTTCTCCTTAATTACTATTAAAAAAAAAAAACAATATAAAACTGTGCTTAACAACACAAGAAATTGAGGCAGGAGAATCGCCAGTTCAAAGCCAGTCTCAGTAACTTAGCAAGGTCCTAAGCTCTGGGGATGTTGCTCAGTGATTAAGTACCCCTGGGTTCAATCCCCAGTACCAAAAATCAAACCAAAACAAATCAAAACAAAACAAAACGAAAAAACCCTCTGCTTTAAATTTAATGATATCTAAGTATTCTTTCCCTAACTTCATAACGGTGGTCTGATATATATTTTAGAATCACCTTTCAACTATCATACAGATATTTATTTTATTTCATTTTATTTTTTGGCACTAGGGATTGAACCCAGGGGTGCTTTACCATTCAGCTACATCTCCAGACCTTTTTGTAATTTTATTTATTCTTTGAGACAGAGTTGCTAAATTGCTGAGACTGGCCTTAAACTTGCAATCCTCCTGCCTCAGCCTCCTAGTCCCTGGAATTATAGGCATTTGCCATCACACCCTGGCTTATAATACAGATTTTTTTAAAGAGTTGAAAATATGAAACAATTTGCCCATTCACCGGGTGCCCCAACGAGGAAAATCCATTATAGGGCATTCAACCAGGGAAAGAGGCAAAGGACTCTACATTTTTTACTTCCTTTTGGCATGGTAGTCTCATAGATGCTTCATGCAGTGAAAGTGTTCTTTCTAACTAAACATTAGGATGTGGGCATGAGGTCCTCTCTTAGGAAATATATTTATTTTCAATTATTTACCCCAAAGAGACTGGCTCTACATGAGATCATAAAAAATGATTACAAAGATTAACACTGGGTAATAAAATACAAAAAAGGCCATAAAGGAAAAGCACACATACAAAATATGCAAAAAATGTGGACTAGGAACAAAATGTAAATCACACTGTACTATAAGATAAAGTGAATTATAGACTATCTCTTCAAAGACTACTGTAATTCCATCCAGGATAAAATGCAGATCAAAATAATTTTATTAAAAAAAACTTTTACTCTGAAATCTAAGAAAAGCAAATATTTCATTTTTTAAAAAATGATTTGTTTTGGTGGTACTGGCAACACTCTACCACTGAGCAACATTCCCAGCTTATCAAATCTGTTTAAATGACACAGAACAACCCTGTGATTTTTTAAGATAAAACCAAACAAGTAACCTGACATTTTAAAGAGAGTTCCTTAACCAAATGAGCCTAGTTCATTACAAAGTAAAGAAGGCATTTGGTTGGTGTGAGGACCAAATTCAGTTTTTCTTTATGTCAATAAAACACAATACCATCTTTGCTGCCCAGGGTTTGGTCAAACATGAAATATGGAAATAAAGACACCAAGAACTGGTTATCTTTGTAATTTACTAGAAAGTAGTCACTTCTATATAGGCTGGTATCTTAATCTATAAAATAAGAACAATAATGATAACCAATTTCACAGGGCTGATGGACAGATTAAATAATATATACTGTTTCTGAGTGCAGTGCCACATGCCCATAACCCCAGCTACTGGGAATCTAAGGCAGGAGGGCCATCAAGTTCCAGACCAGTCAATTTGACAAGACCCTGTCTCGAAACAAAATTTAAAAAGAGGGGTTAGGGATGTAGCTCAAAGGGAGAATGTTCCTGGGTTCCATCCTCTGTATTTTGGGGAGCAATGGGAGAAAGAATATGCAAAGAATATATATGGTTGATAAAAACCTTAAATATATTAAGTCATTGCCAACATCAACCACATAAACAGTAGACCTTATTTTAGTGCCCACTATTCAGACTAGAAGTGTTTTTGAATAAAAGGTTAAAGACTAAAAATTTATTTCCAGCAAAGAACTAAATTTTTAAAAAGACTACTAACAACTTACCTTTTATAGGTAAATTACTATTTAAATTCACCTCTATTACTGATAGATGTCATGAATCCCCACTGAAGATGAAACTTTACAAATCTTGGCATAAAAAAAAAAAAAGAAAAAAGGTTCTTATACTTGCCTTCTAGGAACTATAGTCCAGCAAAAAAAGAAAATGCCTTGGAGCAGGAATAGCGTTGTATTCTAGAGGCATTTGCTCTTAGCCTTATTTTTTTTTTTTTATAAATCTCAGTAACAAATGTAAAAAGTTAAAAATCAAATACTTGCAAAGTGATAAACATTTTAAGCCTAATTTCCTTCCATTAAAATATTATGTTAAAGGGTCTCCAAATAGTCAAAAATTTCCTAAAATGTTGGTAACAAGCAGTTCTATCTTCAACTTGTTTAATTTTAATACCCCCCTGTCCTGAAACTCTTGTGATCTTAAATTATAAAGAAAGGGCTAAGTAAAAACACTTAACTACTAGTTCCTAAACTCAAGTGACATTACTTCTCCCACTGAACACTTACTGGAAGAGAAGATACTTGATTTCTCCTTTCCGCCTCCAACTCCCAAAGTAGTATTTTAAGAGCTACAGAGGATTACCGTTTCTTCTCACTTTCAAATAGAATTAATTAATTTAAATGTTACAAGGACCTGGTACTAATCTGGTGGACACAACTGAATTTGGAACTCCTAAGCAGATCTAAAAATTATTTCTGAAGCGCTGGGCATGTTCTCTGTGATAGAGAGCTTGCTTGGTATGTCTGAGGTCCTGGGTTCAATCCCGAACAGCACAAACAAAACCTTTTTCTTTTTCTTTTTTTTCTGGAGAGAGAAAATAAGAGGCCCAAATACTAACTCCTGAAAATTAAACACTTTTAAAAATAAAACTTCTCCCACAGAATAAAAAAAGTTCTTTAAATGAATACTGCTTATGATGTTTACTTTTTGACTCTTAATGGAACATGCTTCCAATCTTAACTCATTTTCTGCCAAGAAAGGTGTTTTCTGTGAACCAGTTTTCTGAATCTAGTCAGAACAGAATTTGTACACTATCAAACTGTTTACAGCCATTTCTCTGTTCTG
This sequence comes from Sciurus carolinensis, assembly GCF_902686445.1. Lineage (NCBI taxonomy): Eukaryota > Metazoa > Chordata > Mammalia > Rodentia > Sciuridae > Sciurus > Sciurus carolinensis. The sequence goes on along the minus strand of NC_062216.1, from coordinate 127,743,371 downwards.
TCCATATTTATAATACCTCAAGTGGGAAAAAAATTCTTTCCCTGCACTTCCAATGGATTAATATTGTTAGTAAATAAGGCTTATTTCCATCAATCATGCCAACTCTTTCATAAAAATATTCACTAACATAATTTGACATGAAATTTAAGGTCATGTCTTCCAGTTTTATTACTGTAGTTACCTTTCAGTTCAGTACTTGATCATGTATGAAAGAATATATTAACTAGGGTATGATTTATCAGTAATCTGACAAATGCAGAACTACTTTCCTAATAGACTTCTCAGCTGATTCAACAGATGAACAAGGTAGTTAAATGACAAGAATGGAGAGAATGACAATGTTTCAAAAGGAGGCAAGAAGAAATAATGTGGTTCCAAGATCCTTCCGAACACGCTGGATTTGTACACAACCCTTCCCTACTCCTAAGAATTCTCTGGACATGCCCAAATAAACAACTTGTCAGTCCTCACTCCCTACCACCTTATTAGATCTAGCTGTAAATTCTATAGGCATGCATACTGACTCAAAGATCTGTGTATTCCAAGCATAATTTTATTTAGAATATGGCCATTACCTTTACTATTTGCCATGTACCTTAGAATCATACACATAAAAGGTTTTAGTTAATTGTATTTTAAACTGAGATAATGGTAAGAGTAGAGCAAACTATATTTCTGGGAGTTGTCATTGATTCTTCTCTCTTCACTCCATTATCAATTCTGATTTATCCTAATTTAGTATCTTCGGAATTACTTCCATTCTCTCCACTTCAATTACTTATAAGGGTCCTGGTTATTTCTCACACAGAATAAAGGAGACAAAGGATGCAAACATTAAAGAAAAAATATTAATTAGCTATATACTTGAATTTCAATGGCCAGAAAGAGGTTTTTTTTTTTTTTTTTTTTGGTACTGGGGATTGAACCCTGGGGGCACTTTACCACTGAACTATGTCCCCAGCCCTTTTTAGGGACTAAGTTGTAAGGCTGACGTTGAACCTGCCACACTCCTGCCACAGCCTCCTGAGTTGCTGGATTACAGGTGTTTGCCACCCCCAACTGAGGTATTATCCGTTTAAATTGTGACAAAGAGGTGAGAATTCTACAGATTTGAGGAAAAACAAATATGATAACTATATTTAGTGGCCTTAATGACTCATATGTCACTTTATTAGTTTTATACATTAAAATGTCCATAGTATTTGCACTGTGTAAGCTCAGTCAAGCAAGATCTATAGAAAAGTGTTTTCTGTCAGTGCAGAAAACAATTATCTGTAAAGAAATATCAGATGAGGCTTCATAAGGAGATATTTAAACCAGACCAGTGGATATATAAATCACTAAGTGGTTATTTTAAGGGTATGGGGCAGTTTACTGAAAGATAGGGCATTTTGGGGCAAAGGATGGGCATGACTGAAGTGATGAGGGTGGGGGAGGGGAGCGGGGGGGACAAGCAGACGTACAGGGGAAGAAACTTTTGGCTATCACAAATCTCAACTCAGTTTTAAGGTTTTATGGTTTTAGTTGTAAGGTGATATCAAGTTAACTTTGATGTTTTTTTCCCCCAGTTCATGAGAAATGAAATATAAAATTTCACAAAACCAAAAACCTTTTTAGCTGAATGAGTTTCTCAATATAAAATAATCAGTGACTGGTTTGTATTGTACAGTAAACCATAACATAAAAAAAAAAAAAAAGTCATTAGCCTAAAGAGTGTCTCTAATCTTTGGACTTGCTTCTTTTCTCTCTCTCTCTTTTTTTAAAAATTTTAGTTGTAGATGGACACAATGCCTTTATTTTTTTAATTTATTTATGGTGCTGAGGATCAAACCCAGTGCCTCACACATATAGCCCCAGACCACTCCTTTTCTTTTCATCTGAAGCCTTCTATAAAAAGGGAAGCACGCATCTTTCATTGTGCAGTAACAACACTGCCAGTGTCCCATTCTAAAGTCTACTCTAAAAACAACAACAAAAACAAACAAAAAACAACAAAAACAAAGCCACCCCCCCCACACAACACTGTGCCTATTAAAAATTAAAACCACCACAAGCAAAGAAAGCAGAGTCCCTCCTCTCGTGAAAAGAACATCATTCTTTATTAGCTTTAATATGAATTTTCCCATTTTGGGTCTTCTCAAGTATTTTCACTACTTGAATTTGAACTTTACATTTTCATACAGGAATATACTGTTGGTTACATTAGTTTTAAAGACACAAGCGGTTTTTCTATAACAGTTCAGGATTTCAGGGAAGAATCAACATACACTGTATAAACTGGCAAAAAGAAACATAAAGCACTAAAATAACATCAAAAGGGATCTCTATTCACATTCTTACAAGAATGAGAAAAACCAAGTAAACCACCCAGAATGTGCTAGTAAATAGTCAACATAAGAGCACACAGCACAATGAAGTATATTAAATTCTAACCTTTACAAAACTGAAGTAACTGGGACTTCTAAGTTCTTTTTGGTATAAAGTATCAGTATTTTTCTAAAAATTTTTTTAGTTGTTGATGGACCTTTATTTATTCATTTATTTATATGTGGTGCTGAATATTGAACCCAGTGCCTCACACATTCCAGGCAAGCACTCTACCACTGAACCACAACCTCAGCCCCAAGTATCAATATTTTTTTAAGTATCAATATTTTAATTGTTGATTATGTTTTCAACAATATCACCAAATAAAAATGTATATCCCAGAACAGTTTATGTCCTACTATGGTTTATCTGTTGATAAAATTTACAAGAATTTTTATTTTGTTATGTACCTGCTATTTATTAAGGAGAGATTAGCCTTGACAATTCTTAGCAGCAAAGGAATGACACACTTTCTATAAACCTATGATCCAAGTTTAAACCACTGTAAAGGAAACAAACAGGAAATTATCAGGTTGTTTCTGACAGATTATGCAATCTCTGCAATTCAAGCAGCACCACCTTCTAGTGAGGCCACTAAGATATTTCATAAACAAATATATCCCTACACAGACGAATGAATTGATCAAATACACTCCATTTGAACATTAAAGAATGTTCACTGAAAATAATCATCTGAAACTTAATAAATAAAAGTTCAAGTGCCCCCTCCCCCTAAAAAAAACCAAACCAAAACAAACAAACAAAAAAACCTAATCACCTCTTAACCCAGTATTTATTATACTTTCTCAAAAGTGCACCAAGGCAGAATATGCAAAAGAGATGGCTTTATCATTAAGTGGAATCAAGATCACCAACAGTCCTAGTTTAAGTTCTGAAATTCTCATATTCTTCAGTTCTGGGCAAACCACTTGGCCATTCAAACTAAAATAAGTCTTGATTAGAATTTGCTTCCTCTAGCACAGCAAAGGAAACAATTAAGAATGTGAAGAAAGAACCTACAGAATGGGAGAAAACCTTTGCTAGATACTCTGATGGAATAAAGAATATTTCTAGGATACACAAAGAACTCACAAAATATTTAACGGCAAAAAAATTAAGAAAAGGTAGTGAAATGTGGAAACTTCTACTATAACAAAAGCATAATCTGACTGGTTCACAGTGCACAAAGGCCTAAGAAAAGAAATATAGCATTAGAATCTATAGTAAAGATTTTGGGTACTGTTGGGGCTTTGACTAATTTATTAAGCAACAATACTGGATAATTTGATGAGAAACATACCAACATTGAGAAAACTAAAGGTACTTAAAAAAATTTTTTTTTAGTTGTATATGAACACATACCTTTATTTTATTTATTTATGTGGTGCTTAGGATCAAAAACAGTGCACCACGCATGTGAGGCAAATGATCCACACACTGAGCCACAATCCCAGCCTCTACAGGTACTTTAAAAAAAAAAATATTTAGTTGTCAATGGACAACTAAATGAATTAGTTAATTTATATGTGGTGCTGAGATTTGAACCCAGTGCATCACACAGGCTAGGCAAGGGCTCTACCACTGAGCTACAATCCCAGTCCCTAAGGGTACTTGCAAATGAAGAAAAAGGGTTCTTACAGTAGAAGACTGAATAACACATCCAGGAATGTTAAATTAAGCATTCTGTTAAAATCACTAATATTCAGACTACTTTTAAAACGCATGAGTTGATTTGCAACAAAAATCTATATTAAGATGGCGAAAACCAAAATTAAGAGGTTAGAAACAATGTAACATAGAAGAAACAAACATAGGAAAGTTAAAGACAATTGATAATTTCAACATTATTCAATAATGCTGTATGAATATTAAGTGCCTACTATGTGAAGCTAGTAGAGATATGCTCCCTATTTTTATAACAGGATGTTAATTCTGATACCACAGCATTGGATACTTAAAGCATACTAAAGATACTTTTAGTTATATCATTATCACAGAACATGGTACTTAGGGTATTTGCCTAAAATCATCTATGTATTGGTAGATATATGGGGAAGGTCTAATTTTTTCCTTAAAATACAAAGTAACAAACTTCAGTTAATGCTTAAATACCTCATGGCCTCGCATCTTTTTGCAATGTTCACTGCTACATAATCTAATACTTAATGCAGTTCCTGGAATATAAAAGATATTTGTTGAATGAATCAAAATCAATTTCTTATCCCAGAGCAGGAGCTGGCAAACTATATCCCTCAGGCCAAATCCCACTTGCTGCCTTTTCTTTCTTTCCTTTGGCAGTGTGGGTATCAAGTCCAGGGTCTCAAGGCATGCTAGGCACTCTTATACCATACTACCCCCTATTCCAGTCCCTGCTGCCTGTTTTTTTGTAAATCAATTTTAACTGGAACACAGCCATGATCATATGTTGTGTATTGTCTATGATTGCCTTTAGGCTATAATGGCAGAGCTGACTGACTCTAAGAGATTGTATGGTCAATAAAGACTAAAATATGTGGTTCAGGAGGCTGAGGCAAGAGGATTGCAGGTTCGAAGTCACCCTCAGCAATTTAGTGAGACTTTGTAAGAAACCTAGTGAGACCCTGTTTAAAAAAAAAAAAAAAAGCCTAAAATATTACCTGGCTCTTCACAGAAAGTTTGTTAACACGTGTCCTACATGCTAAAGCGTGGAGAGAGACAATAAATCTTGCCCATTAATTTAGTGGCAGCAAATGGGTTTTTAGTTCAAACAACAACACAAAATATGAATGGCTTCCTGTAGTGAGTGCACTGTTGAGAGTGATTTTTGAGACAAACTCAAGACCAAAAGAAAGAGACTCAAAGGGAATACATACTGTTCTTAATTATCAATGTCTACTGGGGTTTAAGTGAAGAAACAGGGCTGTAACTCTGAAAAGTACTTGAAATCCGCAAAGAAAGATCAGGGACTACCTAAAGAGACTATTTTATTCATTTTGCTTACAAACAGATTTTCCCAATTTAGTACAGAAGAGTTTTTTTGTTGTTTCTCAGATCTCGTCATTCTTCCATAATTTAAATAAGCCAACCAGAATGTCTTAAATTTTCTTAACACACAGAAGAAAAAGAAAAAGACATACCATCTTGAATGACCTTTACGAGGAGGAAAGCTACCTTTAAAGATGCTCAATACTGTTTCCTGAACAGGTTGCAGAATTAGATAACCACATATCAACCACAGATATTCCCATTAGTTAGTGAAAGTGTATGCTTTCATATATTTCAAGGAAATACTGAATACAGCTTATGATACGTTGGGACAGAAGGATAAGAAATCATAAGCTAGACATTTTAGAACTAGTAGATAAATTAGACTTTAAAGGTAAGGATTCCAGAAGCAAGCACACTCATTTTCATGAAAGGGAAAAAAAACCCACTACAAATATTTCTTGCTATTGTAATATACCCACCTCCCTCAAGGATGGGTGAACTTTTTTAGCATAATTAAGCATAATTTTACAGACTCTTTCAATGTAAGACTTAATTCATAAATAAAGAGAATGTCTTTCATAAGAGGAACAAATGGCTACAAAAATATTTACTGTTAACCTCATCACTAGGATTAAATGACATGCTTAATATGACTACCTCCACACACATTAAGAAGGCATAGAATGTTCTGATTTTAAATTGTAGATTCATAATCTGCATGATTAAATTGCACATTCTGAATGAAATTTCAAGACCAGGATATTCCTAATTGAAAATTTCCTAGTAAACCTGCCAAAAGTTTGGAGGAGAAAAATGGACCAAACAACAAAAGAGTGACAGCACAAGTACTTTCCATAATTTTCTCTAATGATTTTAATATCTCAGTCTAAGTAGCAGTTTATGTTTACTGCCCACACTGGCTTGTGCAGCTAATTGTTCTGAAGTTGTTTTTAACTGAACAGTCCTTCCTTTTATTCTTTACATTCTTTATTCAAAGATGTGTTTAATATCAAGTAAAATAAAGACCACCTAGAAAAATAAAAGGTATGCCACATTACACTGAAAGTGATAAATAGTGTTTACCTTTCACACACAAATAATACATACTTGCATAATAACTAAGGTCAAAAAGGGTAACTTTCCTACATGTCTGTCTTGACAATTCTTTTGAAAGACAAAAATTAGTATCAGGGGTTGGGGAGATAGCTCAGTCGGTAGAGTGCTTGTCTTGCAAGCACAGGGCCCTGGGTTCGATCCCCAGCGCCGGGGGAAAAAAAATCATACACGTGTTTCCATTTTTGAACATTAGTATATGCACACCAAATTAATGGATAAAAGCAAATGAAAACCAAAGTTTGGGGGTTAATTAGGCTGCTAGAATAAGAAGAGCATATAGGGGAAAACAAAGTGTACAGACACTTCCTGTTATCAATTTTAAGTTCCTAAGGAGCCTTGTCAGCCATTTACTTCTTGTCACTAGTACACCAAGTGATTTCATCAATAATTTTCACTAAAGAGACTGTTGTTAGTCCTAATGTTCCTAGCCTTATACTGCATCCTACTTTATAATTAAATACATTATGTAATTCTTAGAAACCTTACCAACTGGGAGATGAACTACATAAGACTTTATGTGCCATGTTCAAAAAGAATTCCTTGGCAGACTGTTTCTAATTTAATAGCGTAAAAGTAATATTTTCAGGCCCTGATGTTTTTCCTAAACACATATTAATGAATAAAATAGCCACAGAAATCCTGAAGTTCCAAATCTTTGAAAACCAAAAGTCTTATATCTAATTTGGTGGCAAAACATAACCTGATATAAATTTAAACAGTAAAATTTCACCTGATGTGTCTTATACTTTTTATTCAACCCATTTAGTCTAGTCATGTTTCACATTAATGTTTCAATGCTTTTATGAAAATTCCCAAAGAAATCTTACTCTAAAATCCCAAGTTCTAAAATACTTGGGAAGAAAGGTTCTAGATAAAGGACTAAAGACCTAGAATCTGCTAAAGCAAAGTACTTTCTTGAATATACTTCGATTTCTTTATTGCTGCCCACTATGATTTGCTGTTAATCTAAGATTTATATACTACTTTAATATCATGTACTACTTTAATATCTCACGTCATTTTTACTTTCTTTTCTGACTTCTAGGGTTATCATTTCTTCCTTTGACTCTATAAACACTCATACATATCATAAAATATCATTTGGGTATTCTGAACTATTTACATTTCATATTGATTAAGTTTCTATGTTAACTTAACCCTGACAGTAACCAAGAACAATTAGCTCTTGACATGGCAACCAGATGAACGACTCAGTCCTCAAGAGACAGATGTTCTAAATAAAAAATGAGGAATTATAGTCAGGTAGGTATAATACCTTAAAAACTAGTTTAGAAGTAGCCTATGAAGGAAATTTATAAGGACAAATCGTTGTATACCTTATCCATTTTTTTCAGTTTTTGCGCACCTGCCAATTACTGGGCTATATGAAATATGGTAAAGTCAACATGGTGTTTCCCTTTTCTCGATAGTCTTAAGAGGGAAAGCTAGGTAAACAACTGCATAAAAATAATTACTCATAAGAACTATGAAGGCAATGAAGAGAGTTGCTCTTTTACATAAGGTGATCTGGAAAAATGATAATGATATCTGAGCTGAGATCTACAGCTGACACTGAGACAGAACTGCAGACAGCTGGGGAAAGATCTGCATAGAAAGGAGCAAGCACCAAAACTGAAAGGTAGTAAAGGGCTTGTTGGACCAAGATCAGAAAGTAGTGTGGGGTCTCAGGATGTAGCTCTGTGACTGTTCACTTTCTGAGTATGTTCAAGACCCTGGGTTTAATCCTAGATACTCCCAGACCACAAGTACAGTGTCTTGGTAGAACAGTGGAAAGGAGATAAAATTATGAAGTAAGCCAGAACTGGATTATGCAGGACTTTGTAGGCCAAGATAAGAGACTGGTTTTAATTTTAAGCCACTGAGTGGAAAACTGGGATTAGAGGGTATCACATGATCTGACTAACATTTTTAAAAGATCAGTTCGTCTTCTGGAAAAAGGCAAACGGGGGAAGACAAGGATGCAAACATTAGAAAGCCACAGGAAGAGATGACTAGCATAAACAAAGGTGGTATCACCAAAACACAGGACCTGGCAGTTCAAAAAGGCCTTAATAGTAATTTAGTCAAACTTTCTCTACATAAAGGTAAGTTCCTAAACAGGCGTTAACTTGTTGGGAGGTTTCATGTAGTGTGTGAGACAGCGTGCATTTACTCCCATGGATACTGAAATTTAAGCACCCATGTCAAATGTTATCACCACTAAACCAAGGTTAGTAACTACTTAAAATGAGTAGATAATTTCTCAGACTTATCCCCATGCCTAAATCAGTTAAAACTTATAAGGACAATGAAATAAGCATCTAATTTGGGCACCTGAATATTTAGAGAAAAAGTGCATAAAGGTCTGTTGGGGAGTAGAAATAGTAAAAGTATTTACAACTCAAAATGCTTAGTGACAACACTTTTAAAGACTGAATGAATGGAAGTAAAGGTAGTTCTGCTTACTCAAACAAGAACCTCTTAATCACCATCCTCACCTTTCTGTTCCATTTCCTGCCCTCCCACCTATTCACTTTATAATCACCATCATCACTTTCATCTAAACAGAAAAGTTATGAGTGTTATTGTATTACCTCCCCCTCCGCTTTTTTTTTTGGTACTAGGGATTGAATCCAGGGATGCTTTACCACTCAAGTTCTCAAAAGTTTTAAATTTGAGACACAGTCTCACCTAGTGCTGAGTCTGGCCTCAATTTTTTTTTTTTTTTGCGGTACTGGGGATCGAACTCAGGGCCTTGTGCTTGCGAGGCAAGCACTCTACCAGTTGAGCTATCCTCCCAGCCCTGGCCTCAAATTTGAGATCTTCCTGTCTCAGCCTTCTGAGTTACTAGAATTATAGGTATGTACTACCATGCCAGGTGCTCTTCTGTCCTTAAAAGCTTGCACAGTCTAACTTCTCTTTGTTTAATGATGAAATTCAGATGACTGACTTAAAAAAGAAAAAAAGAAAGCACAAATATAAAAAAGCTAAAACAGAAGACATTTAATTTTGGAGGGTAGAGGGCGGGGCTAGTAACTACAACAATAGCCAGTGGCAATCTTGTGACTAATTTGGAAGTCCAGGATGTAAAATATGACCTCAGTATGTTCCCTAATTCGGAATTGCTAGAACGGCTGAGTAATTATTTAATATAGGGAGCACTAAAACTTCCCTCTCTCTTAGTCATGGAATCAGTTCATATGGGAAGAAATTCTATAATGCTTGAAACTACGCTGAAATTAGTATTTCATACCTATGCTTTCTCTAAGCCACTCCACTCCCTTTCTCTTCCTCATGTCAGCCCTGTTCTTTCAAACTTTGGTTTCAAACTCAATATTCCCTTTCTTCATGAAACACACCCATTTGAGCTCTAGGGAAAATAGTAACTGGCAATAAATTTCCAAGAAACTGAGCACAGTATAAGCTGTGCTTCATTCTTATTCCTTTCATAATCTGAAACTGAATACTTGACCCAAACACAGATAAGCATCAAATGTCCTTTACAATGTCCCATGAGGTTTATAAAAATAGTTGCTTAACAGGGATTGTTAAGACTTTTAAAATAAACATTAAAAAAAAAAAAAAAAAGACACCATTCCCTCAAAAAGGAAAAATATGATCATTCTGGAGGTGTTTTTGAGATATATGTTCTTAAGACAGACACACCAAATCTCAGGTCAAAGAGACATTATTAAAACCTCAAAATAAGCGGCTCCTGTAATCTCAGCTACTTGGAAGGATGAGGTGGGAGGATCCCTTAAACTCAGGAGTTCGAAGCAAGCCTGTCAACATAGAAAGACAAACAAACAAAACTTAAATCTATGACTGTGACCAAAGGTTGAATGGACTGCTCAGAAAAGGCCGCTTAGAAATTAAATCTAAAAAAACTATATATTGAGGGATTCCAAGATAAAGCACATGAAATTATTGTTTCACATTTATCTTTGATTCCCATTCCTTACCTGCACCCCACCCCACACTAAGAACAAAAACGCATTAAATCAAAGACACCCACAATAAATCAAAGATAACATTAAATAGAGAGCAAGGCACATAAAAATAACATAAAATGAAAAATGTCAGATAAACAGGAATATTTATAACCTTTTCAGATAAATGTGGACATGCTTCTTTGATATGACACCAAAACTTGGTAATTGTTTGCAATATGAAACTGGAAACCTCCCTAATCAACTTCATGCTTGTTTGTTTTTCTTGTGATATTAGGAAATGAACCCAGGGGTGCTTTACTACTGAGCTACAGTCCCAGGTCTTTTGATTTTGAGACAAGGTATCATTAAGTTGCTGAGGCTGACCCTAAACTCTCATCCTCCTTGCCTTAGACTCTGGAATTGCTGCAAATTAAAGTATTGTATCATCATCGTGCCCGGTCTTCCTGTTTTTTTGTAACATTAAAACCCATTGGTCTAGCTAGTACTTTGCAAGAATTTATCTGTGCATGATTCTGTAATATCATGCATGGGTCTTTTGGAACATATTGGCTCATAATTATGCAGATTTCAAGTAATGATTATTTGTTATACATTATTTTAAAAAGTTATAAATATCACTAATATCATCAGAATAATATTTTTAAGTATTGGGAAGCTATCAAAAGCCCAGTGGTTGATAAGCTTTCCAAAATTCTAATTTTTGCTTAAAAGCTAGAAGTTTATCATCAGTCATAAATACTGTCTCTATTTTCCTTAAAGCAGCAGGCTCACTGTTTTCAAGAAAATGTCAGCCTAATACCCAATTCTCAGTAACCAGTTTGTCTGGTATTCTTCCAAGTAAAAATGGTGTTTCATAAAGAAGTGGCTGGTTCAACTTCCAAGACTTCACCCCTGACTCTTCTACCCAAAGACAACCACTGTATTTCTGTATGCAACTAAAATGTTTTAAGCATACTTCCTGTTTTTCACAGTGTATTAAAAAGATATGTATAATGGTAGAGATTTAAAAACTTCTTTTTTTTTTTTTACTTCTTCATGCATGTTTAGGTGAAAGTAACCCCATTTTTAAATTGTGAAAGCAAAGTAGTGAAGAAGACAATAACTACTATAGTAAATACAGTAAGGTACTCTAATCTCATTAATTCTCAAGTGCCAGAAATCTTACCCACTACTATTTCTGCACATAGGTACAAATGTCAATATAGTGAAAAGGGAAAACAACATTTTAGTATCACTATAAAAACAGTTTTGTACTTGTAGACTCCCTGAAAATGTCTATGGAATCTCTAGGATTCCTTGGATCATACTCTGAAAATTTCTAGGCCAGACATTTCATTTTTAAAGCTGTTCCAAAATCACAGTTATTCTTAGTTCTAATTCATATGTTAGTGAGAATCTTAAGCATTTCTACCAGGGAAGAAAAACTAAAGAACAAGAACTAATATTATATTAGTACATTTTTTAAAAAGTATATGAAACATTTATAAATTCTCCATTTAATCCTCAACAACTCCAAGACATGTTATCATTCCTACTGAGGGAGCAGAGAGGTAGAAAAGCTTTAGGGTAGATGTTTTGCCTAAAAATTTCTTAGTGGTGGAATAAGAGGTGATACTAACTTGAAAACTTGGTCAGTCTTGTCAATACAAATTCTGTGTAGTATCTCAAGTTTGATAATTTCAAACAGTTAAAAAAAACATATATACGTATTATATACCTCATTCTTATCCCTCATTTCCCCCCCCCTCTGGACAGTATAGAATTTAGGACTCCACAGGGGTTCCTGAGTTTTGCTACTGTTAACTGAGAAGTTTATCCATAACTTAAAAATCTTAAAAGCTGCAGCTACAAGTTAGCATAATAGGATTCCACATGTGCTGTTAACTTTTAACACAAGGTAATGAACAGTTATATGCATGCATTATCATCTGAACCTAAAAACTATTAAATGAACATAGTTTGTGAGAAGGATAAATTTTACAAGACACATTAATTTTATTTTGCCTAATATTTTTCATTTCCTATCCAGAAGGTTTCCCCCAAAACTGTTATTAAATGGACCAAACAGGGTAGTGGATATAGCTCAGTGGTACACTGACTAGCATCTGTGAGGTTCTGGGTTATATTTTCAGCACCACAAAAACCCTCCAACCAAGGACAAAACATTGTTTCCATGTATTTTTTCCTTTCCTCAAGACAAAGAGGAGGAAACAATATATTGGAGAGGTAATTCACCAATGGGATAATCAGTTTCCTGTGTATTTTCAAAATAAAATTACTAAAATTTTAAGTAAAGGAGAAAAAAAAATTTTAAGTATATATTTCCTGAAATAAATTTCAGAGCAACTAATTAAAAACTACTGAAGCTCTGTGATGCTTTTAATGGATGCTGTATTCCTTTAGCACCTTTATTCAATTATCTATACAACAGTTAAAAACATTCAATACCCCACCACTGGAAAAGATCACCTAGCAAGTTATCTAATGATACCCTAATTCAGATTAAAAGGTCTGAGTATGTAAAGTAGCATAAAAACAAACATAAAAGTATCGAACAGTATAAGAGTAAGCTTAGGAACCAGTTTAATGTACAATTCAGAACATTAGATAATTATTCCCTAAAGGTTAGAGAGGTTAATATTCTTAATTTTAAAGTAAACATGTTTCCAGTATGAGTACTTCACATACAATACATTTTAAGGAATTGTACTCCAGAATTTTGTCCTTCTCTATAATAAAAAACAGATGGATATTCTGCAATTAAAGTCGCAAATATTTTTACTTTAGAAGAGCAATTTTAAAAATGTTATTTTAAAAACCGGTGCTGGGCATAGTTGCTCACGCCTGTAATACCAGAGACTCAGGAGGTTGAAGCTGGAGGACTGCAAGCCAGCTTCAGTAACTTGGTGAGACCTTGTCTCAAAATAAAATAAAAAAAGGGCTAGAGATGTGGCTTAGGGAATAAGCACCCTGGATTCAATCTCTGGTACCAAATACAAAAAACCTTGGTACCTCTCCTCTAAATTTCCACTTCTTTCTCTTGTAAGTTTTAAGGCTATTGAGAAAGCTTTTTAAAATTTTTATCTTTAATGACATGAAGGAAAATAAAAGTTTTCTAAATTACTACCAAAATAATTAGTTGTTGTGTAACCTTAATTTGACCAATATTAGGAATAAACAGCAGTGTTATCATAGAAAATAAATGATTTTTTTTTTTTGGCTGGTGGTAATTTCTTTAAAAAGTGATTTTAAAAGGCAGAATAAAACTCCCTGACAGTTTTTTTTTGCTTAAAATAGAAACTGTTGCTGTGGCCCACGCCTGTAACCCTAGTAGCGCAGGAGGTTGAGACAGGAGGATCAGAGGATCACAAATTCAAGGCCAGCCTCAGCAACTCAGCAAGATGCTCAGCAGCTTAGTGAGACCCTATCTCAAATAAAAAAGGGGAAGACAGGGTTGGCGATAGCGCTCAGTGGTAAAGTGCCCCTGGGTAAAAGTCCCAGTAACAAAAATAAAATAAATAAGTATATGTGTATATATATATATATATATAGAGAGAGAGAGAGAGAGAGAGAGAGAGAGAACACACTATGGTTAAAGGAACTGGTCTTAGAATTCAATGCTCAACTGGGTTTCAAGTATAACAGATTAGGCTAGTTCTTACTACAAATGGATAAATTCATTCTATTCTAAAGCTACTGCTTTCACTTTGTTTATGAGATTTCCAAATAACTAGTAAAGTAAAAGACTTTAATCCTCAAAAGATACTTGGTATCTTCCAATGCCATTGCAAAATACCTATGAACTCTGGAAAACATTAGTTTTCAGCATAAGACAAGACAAACATTAGTTTTCCACACCCTCACCCCGCTTTTTGTACTGGGAATTGAACCCAAGTACGCTTTAACACTGAGTCACATCCCCGGCTCTTTTTATTTTGAGAAAGGGTCTCACTAAGTTGCTGAGGTTGGCCTTGAACTTGTAGTCCTCCTGCTTCAGTCTTTCCCATCACTGGGATTTACAGACACGTGCCACTGAATTCGGCAGTACTCGTTTATAAAAAAGCTGAATTAGAAATTCTGTCCAATCCAGATCATGGCAATGGCGAAGATGTTTGTTTCTTGTTTTAAAATATCAATTTTGATCAAATCTTTCTACAGAAGGAATATGTAATATCATGGCTATATTAAATAGTTTTTGAGTATTTAGTTCATGAACACTTAACTATTCCTATTTTAGTAATATCTAGACTCTACAGATCAATACTCCCCCTCTTTTACCTCAGAGACACAACAGGAACACATTATTTTATATCTTAATGGAAACGACATGCAAATCAGTAAGATCAGGAGAGAATACTGACTATCTCCTTTATATTCAATAATAAAATCACCTATGTAGACTATGCTTTTTTGGGTTGTGGGGGAATGATACCCTGGTAAAATCAAATTCTCTCTGTATCAGATCCAATTTCAAGATTAATATTACCCACCACCTGGCAAGAAAAATATTTATCAAGTGCTTAAACAAAGGGCAAAGAAACCTCCGTATGAGCTTTTGGTCCATATCTTAGATTTTACATTTAAAACACACGTAGTTACTATGCTAACAATCTCTGTATAAGCAGTTTTTCAATCCCAAATACAAAGATACACTTGAAAGATCATTATATTCACAGAACAATTAAAAAAATTTTTTTAGTTGTAGATGCACATAATACCTTTATTGTATTTATTTTTATGTGGTGCTAAGAATTGAATCCAGTGCCTCACACATGCTAGGCAAGCATTCTACTACTGAGTTATAACCCCAGTCCTCAATTCTGTTTTAAAAGCAAGCTCTTTCAAGTTTTATTAAAGAAAAATTCTGCATGTTTTACTTTTTACCAGTCTGTTCTGGCATGGTTCTAATATTATTAGAATCACCTGGATCAATGATGGTATGCCTACTTTAGTATTTTCTGCATGCTGTGCCCAAGTCAATATTATCGCAACTGCAGTGATGGACATCAGTTTGGGCAAGCATAGCACAGTACTCTATTTCAGATTTCCGAAAAGCTGGGAGGTTGTTGGGGAAGATGATCAATTTCACTTTGCCTTGTCTGATCCATCTTCAGAATCTGCTTGTAGCCCAGCACATTCTTTTTTCTTTTCATAACAAGTTGGAGCCTAGAGCTGATCTATTTCAGACTTTTTCTTCTTTGTATCCACGATTTGGGTTGACAGCCCCCCAACCCAAAGCAGCTGCCAAGATGGCTGGTGAGTAAAAAAGGCAGATCAACTTTATGACAATCTTACCTTGCTGGACCCTCAGTATGTACATGGGGACTCATTATCCCTTTATAGTTAAAGAGAAAATATTTGAATTCTATTGTAAAGGGTTGAGGACAAAAAGACAATTTGTAAAGTAAGAGATTCCAAAAGCAATGTGGAGTCATTTCTTTTTGAAGGATTATACTCTTTTCCTCAAATATCCTGTCTGAATGTTCATTAATCCCTAAATTTTAATACCATACATTACTATGGGTCCAGGCATTGTATTTTATGAAGAATACAATGGATAAATCAAGTCCCTCCCCTCATGGTGTTTTCATTTAACTGGTACTGAGAATCTATGTGCAAGGCATCATGCCAGTGATTTAGGACATATATATATATCTTGTATACAATTTTGTAGAATAAATACTATATGATGGTAGGAGAAGATAGGACATGTTTCATAGAAAAAGAGGCTGGGTGTGGTGGCTCATGTCTGTAATCCCAGCAACTTGGGAGGCTGAGACAGGATCCCAAGTTCCAAAACAGTATCAACAACTTAATGAGACCCTGTCTCAAAAGAGAAAAAAAAAAAAAGAGGAAAAAAAGGGGTTAGGGGGCAGGTGATGTGGCTCAGTGGTTGAGTGTCTCTGGGTTTAATCCTTGGTACCAAAAATAACGCAAAAGAGATGACTTTCATAGGGTTGGGTGGGGTGGGAGAATGTGAAAAGACAACAACTATTTTCATGCCCCATACCACATTTTAAAATTAAGTCAGTTTAGTAGTGAACTCTTCAGCTCTATTTTGATATCTGACATATTAAAACCAAACAGGTTATATTATTGCAATAATTTACTTTGGGGTTTACTCAGATAAGGCTGCTTCACAATTTATTGGGAATGTCATACAAAAAAGTGCAAATGAATACAACTGTAGTGCAGACTGAAAGCATGGAAGGGCTCAAATAAGACTATTACTCAGAGTTCTGTGTCTTTAAACAAAATTATTTAACTTGAGTATTCTCCTAAAACCTGCAGCTAAAACACTTCAAGTTATTATTCCACACCATTTGACTATGTTACTCACTTTTTTGGGTATGATGGGGTTTATATAATCTCTGTAAGATATAATTTACTATTAAAATGACATTATTTCTTCCTTCAGATTGTCTATTATGGACAGACTACTGTTCTAAGCACACTTACTAACTGGTTATCTTATCTATTCTAGGCCTCAGTTTCCTCCTCCATCAAATGACAGGGCGGGACTGGATGATCTAAATAGTCCCTTCCGGCTCTTAAAAAGTCCCATGACTCCATAATGACTCAATAAATACTATTTCAAGAGTCAGCTTTTAAGAGTGATAAGAGTTTGAAGTTAAATGAAAGTTTCCCTTTTCCATAAGTTATTTCTTGCTAAGATAAGCTCTTTTTGAGCTAGTCCATACAATATTTTAATTACAAAAAAGGTCTGCAAGAGATATCTATATATTATAGATACATATACAATTAGCAAACAAAAATTCAACTTGACTGAATTTAACCTTAAAATATTAAAGTCACAATATTTGCTTTATTGTCAACTTTCTACTCTGTAAAAATGGTATTTTCCCTTACTGTAATAGATTAGTGCTTCTATTCATGCCAATCAGGAGTTTCAAGAGTAAAACGTTTTTCCGGACTATAATGAAGGGTGGGAGAGGGACAAGCGAGGGGAAGCAAACCATCTGCTCAAACTTGCAAAGATGATCTTTTCTCCAAAGACGTCGTTTTTTGTTTTTGTTATTATTATTATTTTTTTTTTTTCAGAAAAAAATCCGAAGGGCCCGGTTCATACCGGAGTAGTTTCAAATAAAATTCATGGCGCCGATACGTCAGTTTTAACATTAGACATATCGAGTTGGCGAAAAAGAGAAGAGGACAAACTTCCTGGATTGTCTCCGCAAGAGAAAGAGATTTCCTCTTGCTGACGAAGGGAAAGGCCCCTTTAACAATTTTTCTCTGCACGGTGGTTGCTGCCAGACTAGGTGGGGCTCCCTCCGCTGCCTTCCTCCTGCCACTTCCCGCAACAAATGGAGCAAGCAGCCCCGTTTCAGACAAACTTTTTCCCTGTCAGGCTCTAGCCCGCAGGGCGCCGGGGAGTGGTTTCCCCCGAACGCTCCTCGCCCTGGCTCGGGGCTGGGGGAAGGTGGGTCTACGCAAAGGACAACTTTCTGGTTTCCGTTCTAACTTCCACCCACACCCGGGAGGGAACCGGGGCGGCAGTAAGGGGGCTCCGGGGCGGGGAGTAAGTCTTCGGGGAAGCCGACGGGGGAGGCAGGGAGCGGGAGAGGCCGCGACGGCCGCGGGCAGGAGGGAGCAGGCGGGGGGGGGGTCCTCAGGCTCTCACTTCCTCCGCCATATTTCAGACATTTGACCCCTTCCGCAAAGCGCGCCGTTCCCCCGCGGCGGCGGCGGCGGCGGTTCCTCCTCGTTCGCCCGGAAGGCAGCGCGCTGGCGGACCGAGCGCCGGGCCCTCGCGCCACCTGCCGCGCGCTGAAGGGACGCCCTCGCTGCCGCGGAGCCCCGGACCACCCCGCCCGGCCCGCGCCGCACCCCACCCGCTCCCCTCAGCCGGCGCCGGGTCCCCGCCCCGCGCGGCCGCCACGGCCGCTCCCCTCAGCGGCCACGCACGCACTCTGCGAACCTCTCACGCTGTCACCGGGTTCCCGTAGCCAGCGTCGCCTCGCGCTCCCTCCGGGTCGCTGTTCTGGGCGCCACGGCGGTCCTGTGGCTGCCGCCGCCGCTCCGGCTGGTTTACACGCCTGACTCTGGGCGAGGTTTGGCGGTGTCGCCTTGACGTCAGTCGTTCAGCCTCGCTCTCGCTTCCGCCCGCGGGCGGGGCGCGCGGGTGCGCGGCCCGGGAAGGGGCGGGACCCAGGGGGCGGAACCATGGAGCAGAGGGGCGGGGCCTTCGCGCGCCGTTTCTCGCCCTCGGCTTGGAGCCGGCCTTTCGCCTCCGGGGAGAGCAGGCCCGGCACAGGCGGTCCCTTAGCGCCCTGCTCTTTCCCAGCGTCCCTTCAACCTCGCACCTGCAGGAGGGCTGGTGGGTGGAATCGCGTGTCATCTTGCCCCTAGCGCACCCTGCCAGACCCCAGCGGATAACAGGGAAGTGCAGGGCTCAGAAACCCTCCCAAAGGTGCCTTTTTATACAAACTATAATTCAGCCTTCAAACCGCTGGTGTTCGCTTAGTTCTTTGTGCTGAGGACAGTAGCTTGAGAGGTGATTGAGGGTGTACAATTTCTACGCCTGGAGCTCCCTTGAAGGTGCCCAGGCTAGGACACAATCTTTTCTTTCTTGAAATGGCCTTTCTCCTGAATTGGTAAATATTTCATTCACTATTGACTTAACTGTGGTGAACTCTTACACTGCCAAAGGCAGTTTACAAATCTATGATCCCCAAACAAACTTGTACCCTGTGCCAAAATCAACAGTATTTATAGTGTGCATGTGGAAGTGCAGTGACTCTACGGATTTCCCATAGTAGGTCCATGATGTGACTTCAGGACACTAGAAAACACTTTCTGTTCCACAAATGCCTCTTTCCAAAGAGCACAGGAACTTACCAGGGGAAGTTGGCCATATTTAGAGAAGAGATTAAGTACAGCTACCTTTAGCATGAGAAACTTACTTGAGTTTGTTTGTTTTTTTTTTTAAAAGGCTTTGATGGACCAAAAGCTTCTGAGAGTAAAGTGCAGGGGAAAGTTGGGGTTGAAGGTCATTGAAAATTAACTTTTGCTTAATTAATGGTTTGCCTGGGCCCTGTACAAATTATTTTTGAAATAAACGTTTGCAAACTAATAAATTTGGAAGATAAATAAAAAGTGTGATAAATTTCACTCTTTTAAGAACATAGAAATTGAAAATTAAGCTAACTTAAGTTAAATGAGTAGCTAAAAATGAGTCATAGTTTGGAGTATGTGTTTTCCAGGTGTTTTGCAATTTAAGTTGGTTAAATATTCCCTATTTCAATAATTTTTATATTTTCTTAGAAAACTTAAAAAAAATTTTTTTTTGTAGTTGTAGATGGACAGCATGCCTTTATTTTATTTGTTGTGTGTTGCTAAGGGTAGAAGTCAATGCCTCACAGGTGCTAGGAAAGCGCTCTTCCACTGAACCACAACCCCAGCCCATTTTGCTTCTTTTAAAAACTCTTTGACTTTGGGCAGTTTTTTTCTGTTTTCAGAAAGAAATTGGAAACTAGAATTTTTAAAGTTTGAGAGAATGGGTGAAAGTTTAATTAAAAATAGATTTATGGTTTCTTATTAGGAAGGGAATCGTTGCACTTGTATTAAACTATTATCACTCTGCAGAAAATGCCAGAATCTGCATCTTGTAACACAAAACTCACTTTTTTTTTTTTCTCTCCTTTTGGTATCAGGGATTGAATCCAGGGGTACTTAACCACTGAGCCACATCCCCAGTCCTTTTTATTTTTTGAGACAAGGCCTCAGTTGCTTAGGGCCTTGTTACTGGCCAAGTTACTGAGGCTGGGTTTGAACTCATGATTCTCCTGCCTCAGTCTCCTGAGTTGCTGGGATTATAGGCATGCACCACCACACCCTGCCTGAACTTGCTTTTGAATTTGAGTCCCTCATTTCTATTTCCTTGACATCTCAGGATGTCCTGTTGGTAACTTGAACTGATCACATGTACAGATTGAACTCATTTTTTGTCTTGTTTTGTTTGTTTTGTTTTTTGGTGCTGGGGATCCAGAGACTTGTACATGCTAGGCAAGTATTCCACCGTTGAATTACACCCCCGCCCTTCTTTTTAGTTTTATTTTGAGATAGTATCTCACTACGTTGCCCAGATTGACCTCAAACTTGGGATCTTCCTGCCTCAGCCTCCTGAGTATTGGAGATTAAAGGCTTCAGTCATCATGTGCTGTTGACCTCATCATCTTTGTCACCAAACCAGTTTCAGCTCCTTTTCCTTTGTTAATTTTATTGCTGCCTTTTAAATTATACAGTCTTCAAGCCTACCCACTTTTTTCTCCCTCCTCTTAAATAATTTGTCTATTGGTAGCTCTATCAGTAATTAGGCAAGGTCTTTCACTGAGTTTCTCTTTCCCTTTCTTATAAGACCATACTTGTTTAGGTTGGCACAACTTAACTCTGGGACCTTTGCACACTGGTGATATCCAGTCTGTTTCTGAAGTGATTCATTTTACACATTGTTGCTGATGAATTATCTTAAAACATACTCAGAAAGTCACAGCCTTCTTTGAAAAGCCTTCAGTTACTCTCCTCCTCTACCAAAATAAAGTGTGTCTTACTTTTCCCTTTCACTTAAAATTGGCTTCTAGTCAGAGTGAACTTTTCCTCTTGTCCAAATAAATATCTTCCCCACCTCTCAGTTGAGCATAGGTTATTCCCTACATCTGGAATCCCCCTCCCATTGCATCACATTCTGCAAATACCTTGCTTAAGGTCATCTCTTTTCTTCAAGAATGAGCATTTTTGTTTTTTTATATCCAACCTAAAATGGTCTCTTCTCTTTCAGATCCCCATGAAACTTCACTGCTCTTTTCTGTTGTCACTTGTGTTAGACTCTCCTACCAGAACTGGCGTTTGCAAACATTTTGTGTCAAGGGCCCGATAGTAAATATTTTAGGCTTTGTGGGACAAATGATCTCTGTTGTAGCTACTCAACTGTACAGCTACTCAACTCTGCAATTGTAGCACAAAAGCAGCATTAGACAAAACAAAGAACACATGTGGCTGTAGTCTAATAAAACTTTGTGGACATTAAAATTTTGAATTGTATGTAATTTTCATGTGTCACAAAATAATGTTCTTTAAAAAAATCATTTAAAAATATAAAAATGATTCTTACTCATGGCTGCACAAAAACTGATGGCAGACTGTATTTGGTCAGTGGGCCATAGTTTGCTGAGCCCTGTATTCATGTCAGTTTCATGGACATGTGACTCATGCAATTGTATAGATCCTGTTCATAGAAGGGCCCTGGATTGGTTTAATAATCTAATATCATTATCTTGATATTTTTAAGATTTGTGTGTATGTATATGTATTATGTTGATGGTGGTGATAATGGGGATTGAACCAAAGGGTGCTGTACCACTGAACTATAACAGCAACCCTTTTTTTTAATTTTTATTTTAAGACAGGGTCTTGCTGAACTGTCCAGGCTGTCCTAGAACTTGTGATCTTCCTGCTTCAACCTCCCTAGTAGCTGGCATTACAGGTGTGTGCCACCATACCTGGCTATTTTCAAAAATTTTTGAGTTAAGACATCAGTATTTTCATTTTGTATTGGATCTCAAAAATTATGTAGCTGCTCCTACCTGTAAGAGAATATAAAATCTAGACCAGGATGTGTATTTCTTAAAGAAGATCAGGATGTAGGATGAATTGGATGGTGCATGCTTAAGATCCCAGCAACTCGAGGCTGAAGCAAGAGGATCACAAGTTTGAGGTCAGCCTCAGCAACTTAGCAAGTCCCTGTCTCAAAGTTTAAAAAAAAAAAAACTAAAAAGGACCAGGAGTATAGCTCTGTGGTAGAGTGCTCCAGGGTTCAATCCCTAGTACTGAGAGAGAGAGAAAAAAAAGGATGTATATTTCTTATTTTTGTCACTGTTGGTCCCTGGCTTGATGCTTTTCACATAACAGGCATTTAAGATACATTTGCTGAACTGGGATTCCAAGGTAGCATGGAATAGGCATGGAATAGTGGAGAATATGAGAGTCATAGTTTAGCTCCACCACTTGTAAGCTGAGTGGTCTTTGACAAATTCTGTAACCATGTAGAGTATTAGTTTTCTCATCTAGGATGTTGCATAAAAACATCTGCCTTACAGAACTGTTGTAAGATAAGGTTTAGAAAATAGAAAGTTCTCAACCCCTGAAATGAGAAGAAGCATAAAGTTAGTTTTTTGCCTTTGAGAGAACACAAATTAAAAGTGAACTCACCTATACCTATTGCTGTATAACCTGAAATAATACTTCCAATTTTTCATGCTGTATGATTCCTTAAAAGTTTTATTTCAAATAACATACATACATCCTTAGTTTCATTTAAAAAATACACAAAAGTAAAAATAAGTAATTTTTAAAAAAAATCCCCAATTTATTATTTTTAAATTAATTTGCTAGTGGTTATCAGCATAAGCAAAAGTTATACTATTTAGCTTCCAAATAAATTTGTTATCCATAGCATCAATATTTTATTTTATTTCACAAATTTCATTCACAACATTGAAATTTGAGCCTTTCAAGGCATGTTTCTTGACTTTTCCCTCTGGGGTGTGTGTTTCTGGGCATGTGTGTGCATGTTACATGAATATGTGTATATGAGATAGAGTATGATACAGAATTATGACTCTGCACCTTTGCAACAATCTGCATGGCTGTAGTTGGGGATTGAGAAGTAAAAGAAGACTGATTTGGGGATGCAAAAAGAAAAAAGCATGACTTAAGTTCCCAGCTAGTTTCATTCTGTTTTCTTGGTCAAAAATTACATTCTGAACTCTATGCAGTTATTTTATAAATTCTACCACTTAATCATACAGGAGAGTAGGTAAGCGCACACTAGAAAATTTCTATTATGGGGAAAAAACTCAGAACGGAGACTCTCCTAGGGTAGTTGGTGTATCTCTAAGATTTCTGTTTTGGGGAAATCATGTACTTATAGATAAGAAAAATAAAGTAGCTTGGCCTGTTTTGTACTCAATGTAATAAAAATAATAGCTGCTTATTTGTCTCAAGATACATTTTGAATTCTACCTGTATTGTATTTCAGCAGTTCTGTGCTTGACCACTGAACTTGCATAATAAATAAATTCGTGAGTTCTGTAATTTTGTCAGTGCTAATGTCTGTGATTTAAGGAACAGATTATAATTAGAAATTCCCCTCCTCAAGCCTTAGCTGTAAAAAACAAAAATGAAAATGACATTCCCAGAGCCGTCATGCAAATGAGCTTTAAAAACAGGAAACCCTTGCAAAAACCAACTTCATGAAATACCCTCATCATGAAATTTTCAAAAGCAATTGAAAGGACTGGGTTGTAGAGTGTTTGCCTAAGATACTCAAGAGGTAGGCATCTCCTGGGATTTTCTCATTATGATAGTAATTACCTTCAACTCTCAGTTACCCCCAAGTCCTATGTATGAATCATATACCTCAGTAGTAATTACCAAATTCCAAGAGATAGGTTTTAATGACCCATTATACAGATGAGAAAGTTAAAACTTAGAAAGACTAAGTGCCCAAGGCTACATATGAGTATGTGACAGAGTTGAAATTTCTAGGTTAGTTTATCTGCCTTCTTTTGGCATCATGCTGCCCTCTTTACTCCTTTATTCATGCTGTTTTTTTCAGCCAGAAAAATCTCTCCTATTTTGTGTTTACCTAAGTCTTAGTCTTTCTTCAAGACTCAATGTTCTCTCCCTCTTCGAATTTCTGCAATAATTGTTTATAACATCCATTTGGTACTTACCATACATTCCTTAACTTGAATTACTTTCGTTTTTTTCTCTGTCTTGAGATCATTGAGAACTGAAGTCACATCTTTTTAAAAAAATTTTTTTGGATGTTGATAGAACTTTATTTTTATTCATTTATTTATATGCAGTGCTAGGAATTGAACCCATTGCCTCACATCTGCCAGGCAAGTGCTCTACCACTGAGCCACAACCCCAGCCCTAAAGTCACATCTTACTTTTTCTACTGATCTTACAGTGGAAATCACATATAAGAAATTAATGTTTTGGGAGTCTTGATAATCTTGGTTAGATTCTCCATATTGATCATAGAGGATTTATGACTCATTGAAGTTATTTAATCTTTCTGAGTTTCTTTTTGTTTATCTTTAAAATGCACTAAACAATATAAGTAGGGCTTTTGAAAAGTTTTAAAATAGCAGGGCACAGTGGTACATGCCTGTAATCCTGGAGACTTAGGAGGATCCAAAAGTTTAAGGCCAGTTTAGTGTAGCAACATAGGGGTCATGTATAAAAATGGAAGTTGGGCTGGGAGTGTAGCTTGGTGTTAGAGCACCTGCCTAGCATGCCCACAGAATAGTGGTCAGGTGAACTGACTCTGGAGACAGAGTGCAAGCATTCTACTATGGACTCTAATCTTAAGGAATTATTTCTGGTGCCTTATTTTCCTCATTTGTAAATTAAGCACAATAATAAGAACCTATGTTTGGGGTAAATAACACAAATAGAATGGTACCTACTACAAAATAAGCACTCTAGCTGTTAGGTATCATGTCTAAAAGATTCTCCATAAATGTGGGTTCATAAATGTGATACATCCTGGGGCACAATGTTATTTTGTACAAATATAGTAACAAATTATAAATCTATGTTTATTAAACTTTCACTTTGCTTTGCTATGACAGTCCTCATTTCAGGATTGGTTGTGTTTTTCAGTTTCTGTATGTCAGTAGTTTATAACTTGAACATATTTATGCATTGGAAATAATGCTTTAAAGTTTATAGTTCATGTGCATTAAAAGGTGACAATAGGGAAGCTCAAAAATAAGGTCTATTTTTATCCATAAATGATAAAATCAGTTTTAAAAGTACTATTTCTCTGGGCCTGTTATTGCACAACTGAAATTCCAGCTTCTAGGGAAGATGGGGCAGGAGGATCATAAATTCAAGGCCAGCCTGGGCAACTTAGTGAGACCCTTCTCAAAACAGAATAAGAAGGTTGAGGGTGTAGCTTAGTGGTGGAGTACTTGTCTAGCATGTGAGAGACTCTATATTGCCAAAACAACAACCACAAAAATCCAAAAGTACCATTCCAATTGCTACTAATCAGCATTTATAACACCATTCCCTATGGTCACTCCTCAATCTCTCTTTGGGCTATTCCTTTCTTTTCCTGAACTTAGGGTTAGAGTCCCTTAAATCTTGATCCTGGCCCTTTTCTTGTATACTTTCTTCTGGGCAATTATATAGTCTCTGCCAACTTTATATGCTATTTAAATACCAATGACTCATAGATCTCTATCTGCCATTCAGACATTCCTGCGGAGCTTCAGATGCATAGAGCCAATTTCCTCCTGGAAAGCTTTCTTTCCTTGGCCAACCTCCCCAAAGTTGCTCTTCCTCCAGGAATGCTCATATCAATAAATGGCACCAGCTCTCTACAAGAGAAATCTGACACTTGCCTCTACCTTACTGCACATATCAAATTCTCCACTCAGTCCTGTTGATTTTACTTTCTGAATCACTCAAATCTGACCACTTTTCTCCATTTCCATTGTTTGGTTGGTTTATGTACTTTCACTTTTGTCTCTTTCCATCCGCTCTCTAAATGTTGGTACATGCCTGTAATCCCAACTACTTGGGATCTGGGGTGAGAGGATTGAGAGATCAAGGTCAGCCTGGGCAAATCAGCAAGACCTCATCTCAAAATAAATGAATTAAAAAATATAACCACAATGCCATTAACACATCCAAGAAAATTAAAAATGAATCCTTAGCACAATCCAATCACCAGTTCATATTTAAAATTTCCTGATTATATCAAAGATGATATTTTACTGTTAGTTTACTCAATTCATGAACCAAACAAGTCCAAATGTTACATTTAATTGTGTCTCTTAAATCTCTTTTAACCTCTAACAGCTCCTATTCTGTTTGTAAATGAATGGTCATTTGTACTTCTTTCTTTTGTGATGTGTCTTTCCATATTTTCCAGCTTCTGTACAAATGGCACCACTTCAGGTCAATATCTTCACAAGCATTCCGTGACAAAAATCCTATGGTTTTTATGTTACACATCTTTATATAACTGTGAGACTGAGGAAGTAAAGCCCTCCCTTATACATATATGTATTTTATTATGTGAAAAAAATATGGTAGATGAATTGAAAACTATTTTTCACTGATCTCCAAATCCAGACAAGAAATGCAATTAGTTACTTAACAGTGCAGTTAGTTTCTAAACAATTGCTACATGCTAGGAACTTCTTGTATTTGATTCTTTCAAAAATTGTTTGAGTTGAGAATTTTTATCCCAGTTTTCAGATTAAAAACAGGTTGAGGAAGGCTAAAATAGAAATATGAGGCCATAATGTCAGCCTGAGGCAGAAGCCCAGGGCTCTCTTTCTGGGAGACTCATGGCTTTCCATCTGGTCATGGTATTGTAGAAATGCAGAATGTAGTGAAGTAATAAAAGATGGTTTAAGTAGGGGGAAAAACTACCAAAGTACAATTCTGTTACTTGCTTTACCAGATTTTTTTAGAAAAGGAGTCCTACTTGTGTGTGTTGGGAGAGTAGATATTTTGGCTTAAGGCAAATGTATTTGAGAAAAACAGTTACTCAGTGGGATTCTGGTAAAAGCTTAACAAAACTTGACAGTGGCAGCAACAGCCTTCTAAGGGCAGTATCTTCTAGCTGACGCTGTCCATTTCTTTTTAAAATTACAGTCTTGCTTTTTAAAATACTGACTTTAATATCACTAATGTTTTTATACATTTCCTTCCTGCTTCACAGTAGACCTCAGAACCATAATTTTTTTTCAATAAGGTCCTTTTCCTCTTCTGTTTTATCTAAGTTCTTCAGCAGTTGTCATGTCCTTAATGCCTAAAAAAAACACATGTCAAAAGAACATGTTAACCAATGAAGAGAAATTGTGTTTAAAATATATTTGACCTAAAAAAATTTTATCTGGTTCATGAGTCTGCCTGCATATACCTACATTACCTAAGCTATGAGTCCAGCCTGCTTCTGCTGTTCTCCAGGACACTGGTTTAAGGTGACACATAAAGCTCTCCCTAGATATTTACACATTTGTGATTGCTTCATAACTGGCCAATAGAAAATCAAGAAGGTATTTGAGACATCTTAATTAATGTGTATATATCAAACAGACTTTAAAGCAGAGACTGGGACAGATATTTATCCTCCCACATTCATAGTAACACTGTTAACAATAGCCCAAAGTAGAAGCAACCTAAATATCCAATGATAGGTGACTGCGTAAACAAAATGTGGTGCACATACAATGGAATATTGTTAAACCTTAAAAGAAGAAGGAAATTCGGACACATGCTCAACAAGAATGAACCTTGAAGACATTATGCTAAAGCAAGAGTTTTATTTTGGTAAAACAAAAATTTTCTGAAGAAAGATGGTAGTGATAGTTTCAAAACAACATGACAGTACTTAAGGTCATAGAACTATACATTTAAAATTGGGTTAAATTGGTAACTTTTATGTTAACTGTATTTCGTACCAATTTTTAAAAAAATGTCTTGGTTAAAAATTTGGACTCTGAGTCAGAAAGCCTAAGTTCGTATTCTGACTTCATAACTTAGCTATGAGAATCCCCCCCCACTATTTCCATATCTTAAGTTTGAATTTCTTTGCTTAAAAAGGAGGGATAAGAATAGTACCTAGCTCGTTGGTGTGTAAGGCTTAATGAAACACTCTTTTAAAAGCCTTTGCACACTGCCTTGCACATAGCACTCAATAAATGTTAGCTGCTGTGATTTTAGAATCATTTACTTATATATAGATTCACTTTTCAAGGTTAGATTGGTAGATTTTCCCATGGGTTTTTAGGAATTCAGTTCATATTTAGATTTCTTAATTATGTGGTTCCCTAGGGTGATTTCTGTTATCCACGGTAAGTACAAAACTAGTTGGTCCTGAGTTACTCATGAATGGCATGACATTCTGATGAGTTTGTGAAGTTTGACAGAAAAAACAAAGGTTTTAGAATCATTACAAAATTACTCTTTTCTGTTTGAGAAGTGGAATTTTCACTTGCTTTCTCTACTGCTCAAAAATAAGAAACAAGAAAAATAATATTAATATCTGATTATTCTGAAATTTCATAGTTTTTCAGTTGCTTGCTAGTATTTGCTGCATACTCCAATAGGTATTATCCATGTTGTAACTGCAGGAAAATTTCCTCCAGCCTAGATCATGCTTTTTAGAAAGCAGGCACTAAGTATGTATCTGCATTCTTGAATAATTACAGACCCATAATTGTGAAATGTTTTGATTTAATAATACTCAGAAGTTTTTTTTTTTTTTTTCTATTTCTGAAGTCTTTTAATTAAGAATTTAAGTTCACATAGGCAAGGAGAATTCTTTAAGAAATCTAATTGTTTTAGTTTTTTGGTTTAAAAATAGCTATGAGTCTTTTTTCTGATTTTATACGTTTGTGCATAATATAAGCATACATTTTACTTTATTAAAATAAAGTAGATTTGGATTTGTTTTGTCTTGAAGGACCTAATTAGAATGTAAACTTTATAAAACTTTTTAAAAAAAATATTTACCAATCAGATAAAATATTCCTTCTATGTAATGTTTAAAATTTAGAAAAGTGTAAAATTGTGTTAAAAAAATTGAATTGTAATTCTGAGAATATTCATATTGATAACAGTACTATTTATTCTGTAGTGAATCTACTTAAATAAGATTCTTAAAGTCCTACGTTAACTTAAAACCTTGGATTATTATAAAATCAAGATGATTAACAGATAATTTTTGAATATCTGAACAATTTTAGATAAGATAGACTGTTGAAACATTGGTTCAACTGTATTTTAGAATATTTGACCTCCTTTTTACCTGGTTATAATTAGACAAAATAATTATACAACCAAAGTCACACCTGAAATGTTATCTATGAAAATAAATTTTATTTTATTTAATCAGATATATAATTTTTGAGAAAGAGGTTCACATTTAATGTTGTAGAGAGCCCTGCAAAGTATGTAACTGACTCTGTATGTATGTGGGTGTGTGCATATGTGTGCATGCCTATATCTACTCACTGTACTGTGTATACCCAGATTATTATTAATGTTACAGAGAAGCTATTCCTTTGGATTTGGTATCATGCATGATCAGAAGTATGATCCTTTTGAGGATCATTTTGAGTGAGTGAAACAATAAAGAGAACTATAGAGTTGCTGCTTTTTGAAATGGGTAGACCAAGTAATATAGGTGAGTCAGTGTGCCAGCCTTTTACAATTGAAACCCCCAACCCTTCAAGGTTGCCATTGTCATCAACTGTTTTTTTTTTTCACTAAATTAATTAATTAATTGGTACTGGGGATTGAACCCCTGTGGCGCTCTACCACTGAGCTACAGCTACAGCCCTTTTTATTTTTGAGACAGGATCTCACTAAGTCACTCTGGCTGGCCTTGAACTTGCAATCCTCCTGTCTCACTTCCCAAGTCACTGGGATTACAGGTGTGTGTTGTTGTGGCCGGCATCATCTATATTTTGATGATGAGGAAACAGGCTCAGAACTGGCATGTGTATGCAGTGAGCTTGGAATGTGTTGACTTGACTCCAAAGCTGGTACTCCTTCTCTTAGATCACACACCCCAAACCAGAACTTCTTGCTGCACTTGTTACTGTCACTGGAGCTAGCATCACTTTGGGAGTTGCTGTATGTTCTGAAATCACCCTTTGGAACTAGTTTGTATCTCTGATGGGATGTAGTGATGGCTCTTTGCTCTTCAACCTGCTTTCTGCTAACACAAGAAGCTAGAATCATAAGCTGAATCATGAAGTGAATCACAGGCTCAAAATTGGGGCCCTTTTGCCTAGGACTTTTCCATCTCCTCTTTTATCTAATGGCACTATTCAAGCCATTCTTGGTTAGGAAAACAAAAGTACTG